>NC_046326.1:9045265-10412326 GCF_009819535.1 Lacerta agilis | reverse complement strand
CAGCAAATGGTTAGCAAGCTGATGAGGGGGCGGGAGACAGGTAAACATGTTGGATCGATGCTCTTTGTCAGCTTAATAAACTTGCTTCATATATCTGAACCACCCCTTGAGCAAAATGTGCCAGAAAACGTCAGCAAACGAAATAAAAGCCTAGGCAAATAGAAATGTCCCTGGCTGGCCTGAGAGTGGCATCAGAATAGGTACCAGGTGAGCCTCCTTAAGAAGAGCATTCCTATAAGCAGGAGCCACAACCAAAAAGGCCTCTATCCTGTCCCCATTTGCCTAACTTCAGATAATAGGAGGGGGCAGAGGAGAGCCTCATGGGATGAATGTAATGTTTGGGTAAGGAAGTAAAAAATATCCTCTAGGAAATAAAAAAAGAGGCAGCTCTTATGCAGACACCCCCAGCCCTGAGGCCACAAATGACTATCTTTGATTAGACATGGCATTTTGTGGTGCCCTGTGAACTAATATTTTAATGGACTTAATTTCCAAGCTGGTGTGTGTAGACTTGGACCATTCCTGTGTAGACCTTGCTTGGAAAGGACTTCAAGAGGTTTTTTTTGGGGAGCGGGGGTCTAAACCACAATTACGATTTCAGTTTTCTGATTGAATAATCCTTGTTCTGTGTCTTACAGGAGTGATTCCGGAGAAGTCAAGCTTCCCTTTGCACGCAATCCTTGTTGATCATTTCTTGGAAGGTGCCTGGTACCCTCAGGGAGGCTCCAGTGAAATTGCATTTCACTCCATCCCCATCATTGAACGTGCCGGAGGGGCTGTCCTCACCAAGGCACCCGTGCAGAGCATCTTGGTGAACTCGCAAGGAAAAGCCTGTGGTGAGCTCTTTCTCAGAGCTGTTTTAGTATAGCAGCTGAGAGTCTGGATTTCAAATTCCATCCTGGTCCCAGTGTAGCAGGAGAGAGGAACTCCAGCTCCCATCAGCGCCAGCCAGCATGACTCATGGTCAGAGGGGATGGGAGCTGTAGTCTCCCACAGGTTTCCATGCATTATTGTTTCTGCCATGAACTCACCTGGCTAACTCAGGTAACCTTTGCCACATCTCTCCTTCTCCACCTGCAACATGAGGACAATACTGATCTGTATTAGAGGATTGCTGTGTGGATTATAACAGGGGTGGCCAACTCCTAAGAGACTGTGATCTACTTACAGAGTTGAAAACTGGCAGTGATCTACCCCTTTTTGTGGGGTTCAGGTCAAAGCTGTTGAGCTTTTTTTGGGGAGGAGGAAAGCCCTTTTTTTAAGCATTCAGGTCAAAGTTGTTGTTGAGCTTTTTTTTAGGGAGAAGGAAATCCCTGGTTTTGGGTGGTGCAGGGCAAAAAAATTGAGCTTTTCTTAGGGGAGCCAAAGTTGTTGAGCTTCTTTGGGGGAGCCAGTGATCTACCACAGACATCCAGTGATCTACCGGTAGATCACGATCTACCTGTTGGACGTGCCTGGTTATAACAAGAAGATCTAGAGCGTTTTGCATTGTGCCTTAAGCATCCCGTGTAGCCCAAGGAATTGCTGCGTGGATGGGGAAGAAATGGGAAGCCACTGGGCTGGTGTACAACCCCTTGATCACGCTGCTTTAATTTCTACCCCGAGAGATTCTGGGGCTCTTAACCTTATTTGCTTTTCCATGCAAGAGCTCCCTGTTGTAGGAAGTTGCTTTACTGGTCCATCAAGCTCAGGATTGACTACAGCAGGAGAGGGGACCACTGGCCTGGAGGCCTAAGTACTCTTTTCAGGCCACACACCCCTCACCCCCTTGAGTGTTTTTTTATCTGGCTGCTAATGCATGCCTGGATGGAGGGCGCTGTGGTCTAAACTGCTGTGCCTCTTGGGCTTGCCGATCAGAAGGTTGGTGGTTTGAATCCCCGTGATGGAGTGAGCTCCCGTTGCTCTGTCCCAGCTCCTGCCAACCTAGCAGTTCAAAAGCACACCAGTACACGTAGTGAAGGTAAATGGTGTTTCCGTGCACTCTGGCGGGAAGGTAAATGGCGGGAAGGTAAATGGCATTTCTGTGCATTCTGGTTTCCGTCACAGTGTTCCGTTGTGCCAGAAGTGGTTTAGTCATGCTGGCTACACAACCTGGAAAGCTGTCTGCAGACAAACGCCGGCTCCCTCGGCCTGAAAGTGAGATGAGCACCGCAACCCCATTGTCGCCTTTGACTGGACTTAACCGTCCGGGGGTCCTTTACCTTTTTGCCTTATTTAGGAGTGTTTATGTGCAGAAGCTAGTCTACTGTACAAAGGCCAAGTTCATTTTTGATCTGAGGCTGGCTGGAAGGGAATGCAACCCTTGGGTTGAAAATAGTTCTGTATTCCCACATTGGCTGGCTGCAGCTCTCTTGGCTTAAGGTATTGGCCTGGTTTGAATGTGGTCATAAACCATGGTTCATAGCTTAGTATGAACAAGCTTGTCACTCAGCCACTCCCTCTCTGCTTTGCCCCTAGAACAAGCAGAAGTAGCAAGCCATGAAGCTTGTTGTGACATCTGAATGGAGATCACATTTGCTTTCTCCCAAAGCAGACGGCAATCTGGAGGCCAAGAACACACCTTGGCTTCTAATTGTGATTTGTTCCACAGTCAGCAGGCGAACCATGGTTTACTGTGACATCTGCATGAGACCATCATGTATAAGGATTGAAATAGGAACTTTCCCCCTATTTTCTGAGCTCAGCTGCTGGGTGTGGAAAGAGAAGCCTTTAGAGAAGGAATGATCGCATGCTCTTGCTTTCAGTTGCATTTCCCAGGATGCATTTAACTTGCAGAAATTAACATCACTCTGCCATTTGCCTTGCCTGAAATTTAGGTATGCCAGTCAGTCTCTTGTGAAGGACAGGGGAAGAGGAGACGCTTAGCACCTTCATGTGAACCAAGGCAATAAACAATCCTACCAAAGCTCTTCCCACCCACATTAAACTTCATTGAAGGTGTTTAAGCTGCTTACATGCTTAAACCCTCCCTCTTAATTTCACTGAGCCTCTTTTGCCAGTTGAAGGATTGCCTGTAATATTGATCGCCCTCCCCAACCCTTCTTCCTCTGACCATCTGCAAAATGAGGGTGATTGTATTGGCAAACCTTTCAAGGTTGCTGTAAAAACTAACAGGAAACCCTTGGGACTTGAAGGTGCCGCCAAAAAGAAGCATTAAAAACACACGCACAAAAACCCTCACCTCCTTACCGGCTTTCAGCTATGAGTTGTCATTGGTTGAGACTTCTCTGTGATCGGCAGGAAAGGATTTCTCCCTGCTCTTTGATTAGAGCAATCAAAAAGAAACTTTACCTGGTCTGAACACTTTTTGGTCTTATTTTCAGGTGTAAGCGTAAAGAAAGGTCGAGATGTTGTTAACGTCTATGCTCCTGTTGTGATTTCTGATGCTGGCATCTTTAACACCTATGAGCAGCTTCTGCCAAAGGAATTGCGAGCTTTGCCAGGTAAGAGGACACAGCACAATTTGTGGTACCTCTGGTTACGTACTTAATTCGTTCCGGACGTCCGTTCTTAACCTGAAACTGTTCTTAACCTGAAGCACCACTTTAGCTAATGGGACCTCCTGCTGCCGTTGCGCCGCCAGAGCACGATTTCTGTTCTTATCCTGAAGCAAAGTTCTTAACCTGAAGTGTTATTTCTGGGTTAGCGGAGTATGTAACCTGAGGTACCATAGTACTGGGAACACTGTGCACAGTCAGGGCCAGATTCAGGTTTGATGAGGCCCTAAGCTACTGAAGGTAATGGGGCCCTTTATATGTCCAGCTGTCCTCTGTCAACAACAAATTGTCACTGTTTTTCGTGTTGAATATATGCTATATGGTAATTTATGGACCTAATAGGTATCTAAAGCCATTTGCACATAACAAAACATGCATTTTATCAAAGTAATTGTTGAACTGAAATACAATTAAGAAGAAGTATATTAATAGTGAAATAATTATTAAGCTCTAACTGTATGTAGGTTTTATTTTATTTGTTTTTTATCTTATGTTTTGGAAATGTACATCCAGTTTTTTCCCTTTAATTTTTTTTGGAGGCCCCCAAAAGAGTGGGGCCCTAAGCTATAGCTTGTTTAGCTTATGCATAAATCCGGCACTGCACACAGTCCTGCAATTCCATGATTATAGCACCAAAAACTATACAGGCACTCCTTGTTTTTTGTGGAGTTTCCCTCCATGCTCATCGATGGAGCGGGCGTAAGCCTGTTCTGCCCCACCCCGTTCCATCCCTTTTCATGCTGTGTTTATGACATTTTGGGGTCTGTACTTCCTGGTTCTGCACCGTGTGAATGTGCATGATCGCGCGCCATTCAGGTGCACCTAAATCAGGAGTTGCCTGCAGTGTGAATTTCTTTTCTTTTCTTTTCTTTTCGCGCCTAATATATAGCTAAAGACCATAAAAGATGCAGTAATAAAATGACCAAGCTATTGCAAGTTGGAATGAAATGACAGTAGAGGGTTCACCTAAAAGACTCCCTTTCCAAGTGCTTGACAAAATTTTAAACACTGTGGGTTTTAAAATATTTGATTTACCAAAATTTATATATCACTTACTACAGTACAGGGGTAGGCAACCTAAGGCTCATGGGCCGTAAGCGGCCCACGGCGGTCATTTAACCAGCCCCCGAGCCGCCCCCGAACTGAGCCGCCCGCTCGGCAAGTCCAGGGACTCGCTTCTGTGCCACTAGAAATCACTTCTGCACAGAACGCCAATGCCGGAAATTATGTCTGCGCAGATGTCAGAAATCGTGGGCGCGCACTCTCACATGTGCATGCAATCCAGCCCACAGAGGGATCTTTGCTGGAGTGAACCGGCCCAGGTGAGGTAAACCTTGCCAACCCCGACTTACTAGATCAAAAGGCTTCTGAGTGGTTTAAGATAGTCAGTAAATATTCCAACAAACAAAAAAAACAAGAACCCCAAACATGTTGTTGTTGTTCAGTCGTTCAGTCGTGTCCGACTCTTCATGACCCCATTGACCAGAGCACGCCAGGCACACCTATCCTTCACTGCCTCCCACAGTTTGGCCAAACTCATGCCAGTCACTTCGAGAACACTGTCCAACCAACTCATCCTCTGTCGTCTCCTTCTCCTTGTGCCCTCCATATTTCCCAACATCAGGGTCTTTTCCAGGGAGTCTTCCAGTATAGTAATTACGAAACATTTCTACTTACTAAAACCACGTACATGCTAAGGTACGTGCCTGGTTAGGCTTGCTGAAACAAAAGGGGTTTTAGCAGGCTCCTTATAACTTGTTCCTAAATGAAGAGCATCTGCATACCCTGGGCAATGCATACCCCTTTTCTAAAACATTTAGGGACCTAAAGTGTATCAAAAGGGCTACCTCTTACAGCTGAGCCTGCCCAGTTATTGGTATCTAAAGATGCCTGACTCTGGGTGTCCCTACCTTCTGAGGTAAGGTGGGTGACTACTAATTAATTTAACATCAAATTGCAAGTAGTTCAGCCTTCAGAGTTGTGACTTCCACTATGGAACTTGCTGACTTTCTAAAGAACGGTTTTTTATTTGCTGCAAATGGCATTATTGTCAGTATTTAACAAACAAAATACATATTTACTTCGGGGGGGGAAGGACTACTGACATTCCTGTTGACTGCAGTTCAACAGGTGATTGCCAGGAACCAGGAACCCTGTAAAAGAAAATAAACTGCAAAAATGGTACAAAGGAGTACTAGAATGTTTTGCCTTAGTGTGCCATATTTTTCCTAGGCTTTCCCCCCTCCCAATCATCTTCCAATTTTAACTATTTTAATCTGCTGCTGTTCAGAATTTTGTTGCTGTCTTTCAATAATAATAATAATAATAATAATAATAATAATAATAATAATAAATAGTAGTATGTTTTAATTGAAAGGTGGGACAGAAGTTCTAGAATGCCATGTTCCGGCTTGCCGTCTGATCCCCACTATCAGAGGCTTCGGGTCAAAGGACTCGAATTATGGGGCCGATTCATAAGGGATAAAGGTGGGGGTAAATATGAGGTGAATTTATGCATAGGCTTTAATAGGCTTCCACTTTTCCAAGACTTCCTTTCAGCTCTAATAATACCACGTGTGGTTTTTCTTTCAAAATGGCCAATCCTCTGTTTCGCTAGCACAATCCTTCTAAATCTCACGGGAGTTTTTTCAGACTTACCAGTATGCCCTGGAAGGATCAAATTGTAAGCAAATTTTAATAGCTTTGAAAGAAAGGTCACGTGTTGCTCCTAAGGCTCTTGATATGAACACAGTGTTGAATAGAAAGATTTCCTTTAACAAATGAGCCTTGGATGAAAGGGGGAAAGGCTGCCAAGTGCTTAACATGAGCAGTGCAATGTTGGGTAGTGCAGAGTACGGTATATAAAAGTTACAGGTAAAGCTTCAGGTTTTTAAGTGGGGCAGGAAGAAAGCTGCAGCCCAAAACCCAGGATGGCTTACAATAAGCTTACGATTGACACATGAGGTAGGTAGGTAGGTTTATTTCGACCATGTGGCCCATATCACATCGCAAAACACATTCATCATAATACGCACAGAGTAAAACAATTTAACAAATTTAAACAATACAGTACGAAACCAATTTTAAAACAACCCATTTACACCCTTCCATCTAAGTCACACTGAGATCTGAGTAGTCCAACTGAACTAGTTTAAAAAAAAAAAAAAAAATCTGTTAAAATTAATTTATCACCTATTTTATCTCCCCGATAATAGGTCTTTTAGCTCAATTATTTTCTGCATTGTCATAAATTTGAAGAGAACCATTCCTCTTCTTTGTAAATAGCACATTAGTCAAAAACCTAGCGACCATATGGGTTCTATTTGGTTCCTCGTCATTTAATAAGTAAATTAATTTAGCATCCTGAGTTCCATCTTGGGTTTTCTTCAAAAGTGGAACCAAAAATTTGGACCGAGCTGCCGAATGAATTGGACAGCAAAAAAATATATGCTGTAAGGATTCTATGGAACCACTATTACAGTCACAAAGGAGGGAGATTTGACCATTGGAAAGTCTATTGCCCAAAACATTTGATGGGAAAACATTAAATCTGGCTTTTATGAAGGCATACCTATACCTCACAACAGAGAGATTGGTTAAGTAGTGTGGTAGTTTCTTTGGTGGTAATAGGCCTAAGTTAGATGACACATGAGGAAAAAGTGATGGGGAGGGGAGAGGGAGGAAAGCAAGTTGAGGCACCGGTTCTTATAATGACCAGCCAGGATGGAAACAGTTCAGGAAGCCTGATGGAATAGCTGCTACTAGGTAAAAGTTCATGGAAGACCAAAGGTCTTTTCCCACCTAAATTAAGCTGTTAAAATGAGGAACATTAATCAAGAATGGACTTGTGTGTGTGACAGGACCGTGAACTTAGTTTGATTCTTGTCGGGGAACAGGCAGCGCCCAGTGGGGCGGTGCAGGGGCTGCCAGGGGATAGAGAGCCCCAGCACCGCGAGGATAGCAGGGGAATCTCCAACAGGAGTGACAGGCAGGAAGGTAGCCCAACGGAGAGGGGGCTGGGGGATGCTCCAGAGACCCAACACCCACTCAGCGGGCACAGACAAGAGGGAGCAACGACAGTTCCATCGCCCCAATTACGTAGGGGTGTCAAACGTAAGGAGGAGAGTGGGGGTGTCCAAGTTCTTATGTTGGGGGCGCTCCCAAAAAGCGCCACTTCCAGGATCTGAAAGTGACTAAGCTGGTCATGGACTTTTGAGCTCTGCACTGTACATATCTGCACAATAAAACCTGTAAATATACGGGACCTGAGCCGAGCCTCTTTACTCGCGAGGAACCACAGCAGAACCCTTCCAATTCTAGTACTGAAAACAAAATCCTCAGCTCAGACTGCCCTGTTCCATGTCTTATGCACCTGGCTCTGGTTGGTAAATCTTGGGAGTTCTTCTAGAAAAACAAAAAGACGTTGTTCTGACAAGTCTGAAGTCTGTCCACCATTAATCTAAAGAACCCCCAAGAAACCTATGCCACACCAGAAAACACTGGGTACTAAATATATATTATGCCACATGCTTCCTGATGGTCTGAGCATCAAGTCAGCAAAGTGTGTTACGGTAGATATTTTACAGGCAATCGATAGATGTAGTACTACAAAACTCAAAAGTGTCAAAGTCAAATACATGCTTGGGTGACAGCCAATGTTGTCATGCTTAGAGCAGTCCTACAGATGTCAGTGAACTTCAGTTATTCAATTAATTTTAATGGTCATCCCTGGGATCGACTTAATTAGAATGCCCCTTGTGTTGAATGACCTGTGCCCAGTTAGGTCTTTTCACTCCATAACTTTAATACTAAAACACTGTGGTGTGCGTCTGAAGCATCTTGTGTAAGTCATACATTCATCTTTGGTTCACTTGTTGTTGTAATTGCAAATTGCTTTATTGATAATAGTAAAAGGATAGTGATTTTGTCTTTTGTCGTTCTTTGCTTGTCTTTTTGTTTTTAGTGAACGTTGGCCAATCCCATCCATTCCAACCATGGCCCTGCCTACGAAAAATACACAATACTACACTGATCGTGCAAAAGGGGGTGGAGAACCTGCAGTTCTTCAGATGCTGTCAGGACTTCGGCTCCCAATAGCCGCAGTCAGCATGGTCAATGATCAGGGATGATAGGAGTTGTAGTCTAACAACATCCAGAGAGCTGCAGGTTCCTCAACCCTGATGTAATAAAAAAATTAATTTGCCCTTCCTCTGAACTTTACCTTACGCTATTCTCCAGTGGATAAAATTAATAGGTATTGTTGTGTATTGATTCAAGGGTTATCATATCTGTATTACTATTGTCTGTATTCACATTAGGGGAAAGTAACTGCCTTCCTGTTCCAGAAGGAACAGCTAGTATTGGTTCATTCAAGTTGCTGTATTTGGATCCTCAGTCTTATTGGTTCCCACCAAAACGCAGCTTTGTGATTGCTTGAGATTCTTCCCTCCAAAATGTATGCTTTCTAGCCAGTCTTCTGTCCCTATAAATGTAGCTTCCCTCTCCTCAGTTCCCCAGTCTTGTTTGCCTGATAAAGAGTGTTACATGAAGAGGCTGTCTCCTGCGTGTTATGTCAGAGAGCTGAAGTCACTTGCTGAATCACTCTCCCCACGCTACAACAGGTATGCTACATAATACCTGGTGGTAGTGGTTGTAACATAAATATTCTTCCAAATGTCACTGAAAATCTGCTCCTTGTAACAACTTGGCCATGCCCTTTACAATTTGCAATACTTGCATATAGGGGCAGAATTCAGTAAAGGGTTCCATTTGTTTTCAAGGATATTGATATTGATACCTAGATTGATAGATGCACAAACCTGTTTAATTAGTGTAATGTGTACAAGCAGCGGATACCTTTCTCTTAAAAGTAAAAAATAACCCTGTATTTTATTGAATGAACAGCCACACGTAAGAGGATTTGAGTCTCCTTCACGTCAGTTCCTGCGGCAGCAGTTGTTTATCCTTGACAAAGAGAACTTGAGGTGATAAGTTGACACAAGATAACAGGAGTCCTAGTGAACTCCTGCAAGTTCTTAAACAGTAAAAAAATTAACTTGAGATGTCTAAGGCTAATGGGAGATTTAACTTGACCTTCTATGTCACCCTGATTCTGTGATTAACTTTTAGCAGGAGATTATGGACCTGCTCACGCAAAACCATTTACCCTTAGTCAACCTCCCTTTCAGACAGCTACTCCTGGAATTATCCTTTTTTCAGGAGTAAAAACAGTTTTGACCAAATAGGAGTCAAGATATGAGACAAGCATTGAAATGAAGTGATCCTCTAGGACACTTTGAGAACAATTCTTATTTGCAGATCCACTGTAATATTCCAATAGTTCAGAGGTTTCCATGAACTGAAAGTTGGAATGTTGAATTAAATTAGGTTAAGTTGCTCTGGTCCATGGGGTCAAGTTGGAATGTTGAATTAAATTAGGTTAATTCGGATCATCTCATTTGTCTCCTGAGAAATCTCTATGTGGGACAAGAAGCTACAGTTTGAACTGGATATGGAACAACTGATTGGTTCAAAATTGGGAAAGGAGTACGACAAGGCTGTATATTGTCTCCCTGCTTATTTAACTTATATGCAGAATTCATCATGTGAAAGGCTGGACTGGATGAATCCCAAACTGGAATTAAGATTGCCGGAAAAAATATCAACAACCTCAGATATGCTGATGACACAACCTTGATGGCAGAAAGTGAGGAGGAATTAAAGAACCTTTTAATGAGGGTGAAAGAGGAGAGTGCAAAATATGGTCTGAAGCTCAACATTAAAAAAAAACTAAGATCATGGCCACTGGACCCATCACCTCCTGGCAAATAGAAGGGGAAGAAATGGAGGCAGTGAGAGATTTCACTTTCTTGGGTTCCATGATCACTGCAGATGGTGACAGCAGTCACGAAATTAGAAGACGCCTGCTTCTTGGGAGAAAAGCAATGACAAACCTAGACAGCATCTTAAAAAGCAAAGACATCACCTTGCCGACAAAGGTCCGTATAGTTAAAGCTATGGTTTTCCCAGTAGTAATGTACGGAAGTGAGAGCTGGACCATCAAGAAGGCTGATCGCCGAAGAATTGATGCTTTTGAATTATGGTGCTGGAGGAGACTCTTGAGAGTCCCATGGACTGCAAGAAGATCAAACCTATCCATTCTCAAAGAAATCAGCCCTGAGTGCTCACTAGAAGGACAGATCCTGAAGTTGAGGCTCCAGTACTTTGGCCACCTCATGAGAAGAGAAGACTCCCTAGAAAAGACCCTGATGTTGGGAAAGATGGAGGGCACAAGGAGAAGGGGACGACAGAGGATGAGATGGTTGGACAGTGTTCTCGAAGCTACTAACATGAGTTTGGCCAAACTACGAGAGGCAGTGAAAGATAGGCGTGCCTGGCGTGCTCTGGTCCATGGGGTCACGAAGAGTCGGACATGACTGAATGACTGAACAACAACAACAAAAGTTGATCACAGTGAAGTAATACTGGGGAGAAATAAAGCAAGGTGCAGGAAACTTTCTTATTCAATCAATCAATCAATCAATTCTTCATTGTGGTCCAAAGACCCACAAATAGATTCCAATATGATAAAATCACATTAAAAGCACACATACTATTTGGACAATGAATAAAACTAGGATTGTTTCAGACTTTTATCTAATACAAAGTACTCTCTGATGCTGACCACCTTAGAAAGAAAGTTAGCAATTATAAGAGATAACGCTGGGAATCTTATATTCTAATAGGTACCTAACATAGAATTCTGCAGGTAGGAAACTTTCTTATTGTAAATAAGGAGCCTAACACCGAGTAAGCTGGCAAAAATGTATAAACCTAAATCAAACAAGTGTTGGAAATGTAAAGAGAAAGAAGGTTCTGTTTATCATATGTGGTGGTCTTTGTAATAAGGTTAAAGCTTGCTGGGAAATGATATACAATGAATTGAAAAGGATGTTCAAAATAACTTGTGTAAAAAAAAACCCAGACACTTTTCTTTTGGGAATTATAGGGACAGAACTACCTAAATTGTATAGAAATTTCTATTTAAAAAAAGACAAAACAAATGACAAACATACAGCCATAAATCTGAAAGTTCTTACATACGGACTTAATGTTACCCTATTTTCTCTTTCCGATTCTTATTCTATTCTAATAAACTTCCTTCCTCCTCAAAGTGGTACTCCCCACTCTTTTTGAAATTTTTTGTTAGGCTGTTCCCTAATTGCATCCATAATTTTTGCCAATTCAAGATAATCAAATAATCTGCCTTGCCACTCTTTTTTTGTTGGTACTGTTTCACGTTTCCATTTTATTTATTTATTTATTTATTTATTGCAATTAAGAAGGAAGGAAAGAGATGGGGATGACTGGGTCATAACAGCAACAAATTACTCTAGAAAGGCAGTTTATATTACCTTGAATGTGTATGACTAAATTCATTCAGATATACCTCATACGCTCCTGGGCTCAGTTCCAGGAGTTCCTCTACCTATTGGTTGGAGAGCTCGACTTTCAAAGCTATAAAAGCAGTTGTTTAGCACATAAGTGCACACATTGAATCAAATGAGGTGCACCTTTTGGGGGGGTCCGTGAGGGGGGGCGAGGTTGGCTTAAGAATGTTGCTTTTGCTCGCAATTTCCCAATCTAAGATGCCGGATGGTGCTGTTTTGATTCATAATTTTACTTCTAGAGCTTACCTGCCTCATCTTCCGCCATTTTGCTTCCCTCTGTTGGTCTTTGGGCAGGTGTTCAGAACCAGCTCTCCATGATGAGCCATGGCGTAGCAGGAATCAGCCTCTTCATCGGAATGAAAGGTTCCAAGGAAGAACTGGGATTTGAAGCTAAGAACTACTACATCTATCGACACAACAACTTCAGTGAAGCGTAAGGTGTAACCTTGCTACCGAAGCAGCTAAGAGTTAGGGGAAATTTGAAATCTATTTGACCACAGCGATATGGAGGTGAAGAGAACCTTGTCTCAACTTTTGGATCGTATGGCCGAAATTGTAGAAGTTCTATCCAGGATGACATCACCCTTGGCTCATCCTTCAGCTTACATGAAACCAGTGCTTTTTTTCTTTAAAAAAAAAAATTAGGAGTACTCTCATTTTCCTACTCATGTTGAAATACTCAATGAGGCCAAACTTAGAATCACAAAATGTTTAGGGGTATGCGTACCCCTGCGTACCCCCAGAAAAAAAGCACTGCATGAAACCAAAATGACCTAGGAGTTTCCTAATGAGGAAGTGAACATTTGGGGACTTTTTATTTGAGGGGGCGAAGGAATAAAGTGACCCAAGGAGGGGTAGGTAGTGAGAGAAGTCTGTCAGTGGACTTTTCTGTCCATCACCCAGTAGAACCGATTAGCAGGAGACAAAAGAAAATGCTTGTTCGTTTATTGAATAGCTAAACTATGGAATTAATCAGGCAACAGTGTGGTGCTGTGGCTGCTAACTTTTTAGAAGGATGTTTTTTCCCTTTTTCAATAACCTCTAAGTGGCATTTGGCTGCTGCAGGTAAAGGAAACCACCATCTTCAGAGGCAGTATAGCAGTGAATACCAGTTGCTTGAGGGCAACAGCGAGTGAGATCTGTTGCCTTCATGCCTTGCTGGTTGGTTTTTGGAAGACATCTGACTGCCACCATGGGAAACAGAGGGCAGGACTAGAGGGATTATTTTTTAAAAAATCTAGCAAGGGTCTTCCCATTTCTGGTTTTCCACCTCCACACACTGCTTGTTAAGGCTGGTTTTACAAAATTATATGAATTTAAGGTTAAAGTACTGAACGTCTTAAATCTTCTAGGACAGGCATCCCCAGACTCGGCCCTCCAGATGTTTTGGGACTACAGTTCCCATCATCCCTCACCACAGGTCCTGTTAGCTAGGAATGATGGGAGTTGTAGTCCCAAAACATCTGGAGGACCGAGTTTGGGGGTGCCAGTTCTAGGAGGTAATAATATAAAATAAATAGCATGATTATAAATGATAATAGCACTAAAATTAATGATACAAGATCAAAGTTCAGTTTCCAAACAATAATACTAGAATTGCCGAATCACGCTAAACAGATAGCCAAATCTTATGAAATGTCTCATTCCCAGAATTTATAAACCAGGACGACTTTTCTACAAACTTGCTTGTTTGTACCCTATCTCGACTTCTTGGGGGGGAGGTAATGTCAGTTTAACTGGCTCACTTTGCATATCACGACAAATCATAGCTAATTGTTTGTTTGCCATTACAGTGGTGCCCCGCTAGACGAAAATAATTCGTTCTACGAGTTTTTTCATAGAGCGAATTATTCGTCTAGCGAAGCGGCAATGGAGTGCTGAGGTTTTCTTTTAAAAAAAAAATCGTCTTGCGAAGCAGCCCCATTGACTTTTTCGTCTTGCGCGGCAGCTTCTGCTAGACGAATGCCGTTCGTCTAGCGAGTTTTTCGTCTAGCGAGGCATTCGTCTAGCGGGGCACCACTGTATTGTGGAGATCCGTCATGCTTTGCTCCTTCCCTCAGACCAGCAGGATTGGTAAGCCAAGAACAGACTTGGCTTTATGGTTTGCCATCATTTGTGAAAGCTGCCATTGAGAGTGTTGTTTTATTTGTTCATATATACAACTAATAACTGTATACAAATGCTGATTAGATACTTGCCAGTAGTTGATCAATAACATTCACTTAGCAGCCAAATTTTAGCTCCCTTGGCTGTCGGAACAGCCGTGACGACCGAGCAATAATGGCGACTTCCCGGCCGTAACTCAGGAACGCATCCAGGTTTGCCTCCAATGGTGATTAACGACCTAAGCCTTTGGTGAGGCTTCAGGCACGTTCTCCGATACACACAGAGTAAAACAATACAGTGGAATGATCCAGAAATATGTACTACTTTGCTACTTTATTTCTAACTATGTAGGACAGAATAGAATACATGTCTGCTCTCTGTGAGAGACAGTCCGAAGAAGAAGGAACAAAGGAACAGGGAACCAGTAACATCAACATCCGTCTCCCGTCTCTCGTGTGACTTCCAACAATCTGGTGCTGGAATGTCAATAGAGTCTTGTGACTCCCAATAACTGCACAGTGGCAGAAACAGAAACCTAACATTGGCTACTGTGTCCATAGCTCCTTGTCTTTGTTCTTGTCTGTAGAAAAAGCACCTGAAATGACCTCGCACAATGGCTTTATGGAGTGGGCCTCTATGGTAGATGCAGAACTAAACTCTAGCACTCTAACTTCTAATTCTCTTGACTCTATTTGGATTGGGTGGATCTCCAGCATCAATAGGATAGTTTGATAATTTGTACACTTTATGAAGTCAAAGTTCAGAGTAAGTCTTCTTTCTTGATAGGTTCGTTACTTACTTTAATTGTTCGAGAGAAACTGCTCCAGAGAATATTCCCTTGCTATACATTGGTTCTCCATCGGCTAAGGACCCCCTCTGGGAGAAGAGATACCCAGGTATGGGTGCTGTTTGAACCAGCAATGCAACATCATGTTTCTTAAGGGGTGGGAGGAAATGGAGAAGAGCCAGCGGGGAGGGGGGGCTTTGTAGCCCAGAGTTGGGCAACCTGTGGCCCTAAAGCTACATGCAAATCTTAGCCTGGAATGAAAGGAAGAGGGAAGGAAGAGAGAGAAAGGGTGTCCCACCTGCTTTGGGTTATGATCCTGCCCACTACTTGGTTTGGAACTCGCCCACTGCCAGTGAGCAGCCCCCAAGAGATTATCCCCAACAAGGGGGGGGGTTCTCTTCCCTTGACACCCTACCACTACCACAGACTACCACAGACGACAGAATCTTGGAAATGCTGAGAGCAATCTAAAGGAGAGTGGATCTTAGGGTCCAGAATCATGCTGGGCCCATGACTTACTTTGTTAAAGGGTTTGGATTTGACGTAGGGTGATGGGCTTGAGACATGATCATGAATGGGCTGGGATACCAGATCAGGGAAACAAGGTGGCATAGTCACAGAGGCCAGATACCAGACTGAACAGTTGGGCCCACTGAGTGAGGCCAATACGATTTGTTCAGATAGCCAAACCAGACTAGGAGGAAGAACTTTATATGCCTCTCCATTGGGTTGCGAAGTCAGATAGCCAATTTCAGGCTAGCTGACAGTACTCAGGTCAATACAGCTTGGGTCACTGGCCAAAGGCCCTAGAGTGCTGATGGTTGTATGAGATGAGGTGTCACAGAATGCCCAGGTTTGTGAAACGTGCACCCTTGACACCTGACAAATCTTCTGCAATAATCTGGGGTGGTAAGGTGTCCCTTTGTGGCAACCACATCACTAATAAAACACCTTGTGCCCTTTTCATTATAGGCAAGTCCACTCTAATTGTCCTGGCAGTCGCAAAATATGAATGGTTTGAGGAATGGAAGGAGGAAAAGGTGACTAAGAGGGGAGCTGAGTATGAGGCCTTCAAAAACTGTTTTGTGGACAACATAATGGAAACGGTTCTGAAATTTTACCCTCAAATAAAAGATAAGGTAAGGGCGCTCCTTGTCTTGCACCATCAGTTGTGCAAACGGCAGCAAAGAAGAAACTTTTCAGCTCTCTTTAAATAATTTCTAGCATGGTGTTTTAGAAATTGTTTGCACACAAAATCCTAGTTTTGGCATAGCCTAAGGATAGTGTTGCCCCCATCCTGTTTAGGTCAGCTGAGGTTAGAGATAAAAAAAATTCTTTCCAGTAGCACCTTAGAGACCAACTGAGTTTGTTCTTGGTATGAGCTTTCGTGTGCATGCACACTTCTTCAGATCTGTGCATGCACACGAAAGCTCATACCAAGAAGTGTGCATGCACACGAAAGCTCATACCAAGAACAAACTCAGTTGGTCTCTAAGGTGCTACTGGAAAGAATTTTTTTTATTTTTTGTTTCGACCAAGGCAGACCAACACAGCTACCTACCTGTAACTGAGGTTAGAGATATTACTGATAGCTTATTCAGCAAGCTCATGAGATCAGCTAGGGTTCAGGATGAGTGTCTCTGATCCTTTTGTTATTCTCTTAGAAGCAAGGCCTGCCTTCTGCTTTTCATTATAGTTTCTGTCTATCTGTTGCTTTCACTCTCTCTGTTTCCATTTTTCTTCTTTAATTTAAAGCCCCAAGGTTTCTTAAGGAGGTGGTACAGTTCCTGAGATGTTCTGGCCCCAAACTGTGAACAGTATGGGACCAGAACATCTCGACCAAGTTTAAAATACTGTAGCAGCAAGAAGATTGCAAAAGTCAAGATGGACTTGGAGGAAAACGTTGCAGTGTGGAATGTTCCCATTCAGAGCACCAGCCAGCCAGCCATGCTGTTTTTGATGATATTCTTTATTTTATTCCGCTTAACCCCTTCCCAACAGACAGGCAGCGATCCCACTGAGCATACTCCCTGTCCTCCCTGTGCTGTCCTTAAACCCTTTTAAAGGTTTCCCCTGATCCTACTGAATAAATAACAATAAACCTCCCTGGCCATTTGATCTGTCTCTTTCTCTGTACAGATTGAGTATGTCTCTGCAGGAACTCCTCTCACCAATAAGCACTACATAGCTTCTGTCCAAGGAGAGCTGTATGGTGCAGAGCACAGCATCTCCCGCCTCCAGGTGGAAGTCATGGCCACAATACGCCCTCAGACCCCTGTCCCAAACCTCTACCTAACAGGTAAATGCTACTTCCTTACCAATTCCAGCCTGCTACAACCCTTCACCGTTAGCCTTATTTAACTTCTTTAGGCTTTCCCATCCCGAGTGCATAGAATAGATGATGTTTCTGCACTAGCCAGTGTGGTGTAGTGGTTAAGAGCGGTAGACTCGTAATCTGGTGAACCGGGTCCGCGTCTCCGCTCCTCCACATGCAGCTGCTGGGTGACCTTGGGCTAGTCACACTTCTGTGAAGTCTCTCAGCCCCACTCACCTCACAGAGTGTTTGTTGTGGGGGAGGAAGGGAAAGGAGAATGTTAGCTGCTTTGAGACTCCTTAGGAATAAAGCAGGATATCAAATCCAACCTCTTCTTCTTCTTCTTCTTCTTCTTTGGAAAATAAGGGTTGTCTACTCAGAGTTAGGCCCATTGATAAGCAGGGTTAACCTAGGCTCATTAATGGCAGCTCACCGGGTCCCGACAATGGGCGACATTTGTGGCCCGGCACGCATCCCCGCCATCTTCTTGGAGCCATGACAGAGAGTTGGGCTGTTGCTCCACCCCCTGGGCTTGCCACGGGGGCTTCTGGGTTCCCACCAAACCCAGGTGCTTTAAACCAGCCAATCCGCAGTGGGCCGAGGGGGGGGGGAGATAGAGGCGCGGACCAGGTGAGCACAGACTTCGCCCCCGTCTGCTCCTTAGGCAGGCCTGACACCTGCCTGCGCTGGGGAATGAACATTGGTTGCGGGCTGTGAAGCAGGGCCTCCAGGATTGATTGGCGGCCATCTGATTTTGTGGTTTCAGTTGTAGGTAGTCTTGGTGGCGAGATCACGAGTTCGCGGTCTCGGGTAGTGGTTTTAGGCCTTGGGCGGAATCCTTTAGTTCATCATCCAATTATAAATGGGGTGGCGTGGTGACGCACCCCTCCTGTGGCGGTGATAACAGGGTCCCCATTAAAGAGGATCGTGAGGAGAGTCTAAGGCCACGGGCATATAGTGGTGGGTGACAGAACTCCCATCAGCAACTTGGAATAGGGGCCAGCTGTGTAAACACACATTTTGCAGTGCCCCCATATTCATGACTAACCCTGTCCGGAGGGCTGAGAGAGATACACACCCAATGCCTAAGCCAAGGTTTCCCTACATCTGAAATGAATAAAAGTTGTGTCCATTTTAATCCCAATTATGTTTCATGTGTTTTCATTGATGTATGGTCTGGCTCCCGGGAGAGGGGGGGTGTCTACTCTTAAGTGGCGCTTAGGAGCAGAAGCTACATTGGGGGCATTCTCTTCCTCCAGCCTTTTTGCCCTTGGGGTGCAGATGAGTGAATGAACTGGGAAAGGAAGAATGGGAATTAACCCAAGCAGATGTTGTTGGCCGTTTCCCCTAAGCCACGCCCACCTGCTCCACACATGACATGATGCGACATGAGGGGAGGGCCAAGTAAAGATGGAACTGCAAAGGAACTACTGGGAGCCTTAAAGTGCCTAATGCAAGCCCTGTGGGATTTGTTTTGCTCAGGGGTCTTGAGTTCAGCCAAACCCTGGTGCAGAGAGGAGCTTGCAGTAGGGGCTGAACTAAATGTGGATCACCTGGTAGCTGGAGTCTGACCACCTGTCAAAGTTGCCCTTGTGGAGTGGGAAAGCTTTGGGTGCAGCCATCAGGCTTAATCCAATTCCCCACCCCTGAGTTATAGTGTACCCAAGGCCATTGCTCCTTTGTAGAAACAGCGCACACTTTCTTCTTGCTTCACAGTAAAAGTACTTTGGTGAGTTCAAAGCAAGTGGCTTTCCTCTACGATTGCAGATGTAGCGATGCCATCCCTATACAGTGGTACCTCTGGTTGTGAACGGGATCCATTCTGGAGGTCCGGCTGCATCCCGGGGAATTTGCAACCGGAGGTGCTGCTTCTGCGCATACGCGCGGCACATAGAGTGCTTCTGCGCATGCACGTAGGGCGAAACCCAGAAAAATACTTCCGGATTTGCTGTGTTTGCATCCTGAAAGATACTGATACAGGGTAGTACCATTGACACCTGTGCCACCTAGTTTAAAAGTTAAGCCAACTTTGTTTGTTTCCTTAGATTCAAACCGTCAATATCTCATACTTACAGTGCAGGGGACCTGGAGAGTTATAACTTTATCTAATGCGATGCTGCATTGATTACCTTTCCCCCCCCCCCCCATGAGTACAATTTTTAAAACCCCTCTTGCAAAGTTAGAAGACGCTTTCAGTCTGGAGGGACGATTTTGCCCTAGTCCCTGGAATAGCAGGAAGCCACTCCCAAGGGTTAGATCTTGTTCTAACATGAAAATGGCATATTAAACTCGATTAGAAAAATAGAATGAACCAGGTCTTAGGGTGTCTGGGTTTCTTTTTAAAGATGCCTGATCTTTCTGTGTGTCCCTTTCTTAGCTTTCCCTATCGGCTATACAAGGTGCCTTAAGGAGTTTCTGCAAGTGACCTTCTGCATAATATAACTCAGCTGCACTTTGCAGCACTTGAGGTGCTCTCCAAAAGAACATTCCTGGCTATTGACAAGAGGGGTGGTGATGAGGGAAAAGACAGACAAGAGTAAAGACTGACAAGAGGCAATTATGGCCATGCTCTCTGTCCGTAGAGCATGAGACGCTTAATCTCAGGGTTGTGGGTTTGAGCCCCACATTGGGCAAAAGATTCCTGCATTGCAGGAGGTTGGACTAGGTCACCCTCCTGGTCCCTTCCAACTCTACGATTCTATGACTCCTCCTTGTCTTTGTTTTCCCCTGCCAGGTCAGGATGTCTTTGTTGGTGGCTTCCCAGGAGCACTTCATGGAGCCATTGTCTGCGCTTCTGCCGTCCTGAAGCGTAATCTCTACATTGACATCATGTGGTTATATGGAAAAATCAAAGCCAACGGTGCCAAGAAGAAAAACTGAGCCTTCAACCTCCACCTCAGAAAGAAAATTTGCTCCTCCTGCTATGTAGACTACCCGCTACCTGGTTTCTCCATTTCCCCTCCATGGGATGTCAACAGAGTCCAAAACTAGCCATATACCTTGGTTCATTATTGCAGAAAGTTCCAGTTCATGAGTCTCGCTGTGGAACGGGTTGCAATTTAGTACGTAGGTCCATTGAGCCATTCTGATAGGTTTGTCATGACAGAAATGAGGGCTCTACCTTCCAAGTCCTCACAGGTCAGTTTTAAGCATCTTAGTGGTACCCTAATCGGGGTGGCACTGGCAGGTATATGGGCTTCAGTGCCAAGGAGAAATGCTGAAGCTTCTAGAGGCACCATTCCCTGTATTTGGGGTGACTGACTGAGAATTTGTTGTCCCAAGTGATGCAGACCTGAATTGTCCTTTCTCTATAGGGAAGGGTTCCCCTATCAAGTACCGTAACACAGTGGTAGAAAGCATGTTTTAGATGCAGTGGGTTCCAGTTAAAGGATCTCAGGGAGCAGGAAAAGCATTTTCTTAAGACCCTGGGATGCTGCTGCTACTTGATCAGAGCAGCTGGTCCAGTACACCTGACTTGTTTTTAAGGCAGCTTCCTATGTCCGTGGTGCTAAAGACCAGGGTGCAGCACTCTTACGAAATGGTACTGGCACATTCTATGCTATGTATTGGAGCCATATAGGCTAGATCACTTGTAGAGAAATAAGCCTAGAGAAAAGGTTAATACAAAACAGGTGATAGAAATGTAAACCAATTGCAGAGGTTTCCACAATTGCATAAATATCCACATTCACAACTGCCGTTTCCCCAGTTGTCACATTCAGTGGAAGTAGATGCAACTGTCTCCATGTTCCATCTGGTTCATGTTCATACTTTTTCATGCCATGGACATATGAGGAAAATAAACAGGCTTAACAGAGAAGAATGGGTGGCTTCAATGAGGGGATAGGGCGCTTGTGGCAGCGCACAGTGTAAACCTGTAAGGGCCTGAAAATGTAGAGCAGTGTTCAGGCAGAAATGACGCACAGCATTTTGCTTCCTCTCTCCTCCCCCACCCCGCCCCAACACCTTGTTATTTTTTTAAGATTGGGGTGGCTACAAATGTTCTGTTCCGCTTGCAGTTGCCACCTGTTCATAGCACACCAATTTTTAAGGTTTGGGATAGAGGGTTGTGCGAGAAAAGTGAAAATTTAACCCAAATACAGTGGTACCTTGGTTCTCAAACTTAATCCGTTCCAGGAGTCCGCTCCAAAACCAAAGCATTCCAAAACCAAGGCGTGCTTTCCCATAGAAAGTAATGCAAAATGGATTAATCCGTTCCAGACTTTTGAAAACAACCCCTAAAAGAGCAATTTACCATGAATTTTACTATCTAACGAGACCATAAAATGGAAGCAATAAACAACGAACTGCAGTCACACAATCAATCAGTAACTGAACTGGGTTCCACACAGTCACAAAAAAGCCGCAAAAACAGACAGACCTCAGCGTAACACTCAAAACGGAAGTGCGGCACTCAAATCGGAAGTGTAACGCTCAAAACGGAGCATGTTCGGCTTCCAAAAAAAGATCGCAGACCGGAACACTTACTTCCGGGTTTGCATTGTTTGGGTTCCAAGTTGTTTTGAGTACCAAGATCTTTGAGAACCAAGGTACTATGTATGTGTTCCTCTGCTTGAGAACGCAAGGGAAATCCTGCTTTTGAGCATTCTGTTTCCCACAGCAGCCAGCCCCATGCCTGTTGCCAGCAAGCTTGGTTCAGCTGAAACTGCATATGCAGAATTATGTGTTTGTTTTAGCTTTTCTCTGAGCAATGAGTAAAGTACTATAGCAAAGGAATCAGATAAAGCTGTAATAATTCAAGCCATCCTCCCACCAAGGGAAGCCCTTGCTGTGGTTCCCACCAAATGCCCTCCTCTCTAGGAGGCATTGTATGGGGAATTTTCCACAAAAGCGGGTGTGCATAATGAGCACATCCCTGGATGCCATGAGTGCAAAAGCCCAATCACGCCCTGGAATTTCAACCATATATCATGCAAGTAGACACCCTTATCGA
Source organism: Lacerta agilis (assembly GCF_009819535.1). Classification (NCBI taxonomy): domain Eukaryota; kingdom Metazoa; phylum Chordata; class Lepidosauria; order Squamata; family Lacertidae; genus Lacerta; species Lacerta agilis. Next base: position 10,390,218 of record NC_046326.1, on the reverse strand, counting down.
TGAACACGAAGAAAGAAACATCCTCCAGCAAACATCCTCCAGCAAACTCAAAAAATTAGAATATCGTGGAAAATTCCTGCTTGGCAGGGGGTTGGACTGGATGGCCCTTGTGGTCTCTTCCAACTCTATGATTCTATGATTCCATTTATGTAAGAATTGTTTTCATTAGCTACTGGAGTTTGATATATGAGATAGACTCATGACATGCAAAGCAAGATATGCCAAGCCTTTGTTTGTTATAATTGTGATGATTATGGCGTTTGTTATAATTGTGATGATTATGGCGTACAGCTGATGAAAAGTTGAGATGGTTACTTTGGGGTTCTCATCAGCTGTACGCCATAATCATCACAATTATAACAAATAAAGGCTTGACATATCTCGCTTTGCATGCCATGAGTCTATCTCATATATTAGTTTCACCTTTTAAGTTGAATTACTGAAAGAAATGAACCTTTCCACGGTATTCCAATTTTTCAAGTTTCACCTGTATTCCACTGGTAATTAGACTAAGTTTCAATTTTCCTGACTGGAAAAAGTTTCCACCTTTTCCCAAAACTTGACAGCTCAATCAGCTGACAGCGAAGTCTGACCCTTATGACTCAGCCACTTTCCAGTGGGATAATTGTATGGTGATTTCTGTACTTTTTATCATTTAACATCCTTTCCTTTCGGCCAGTTTTGCTAGAGCTAAGGGTGCAGAGGGAAGTTCCTTTGCACAATCGAAGGTCCTCTCACTAGTGCATCTGTTTAGTTGGATGCTGCCCATCATCTTTGTTCAGGGCTGTAAAAATAACTTGCACATAACCAAGAATTCTGTTGCTGGTCATAAAGAGCAAATGGCTTGAGGAACTGGAGCAGATGATTTCAATGGCAAAGTCAATGCAATTTGTATGTTAGTTTAGGTAGAGAATATGCATGTCAGACTTTTATGGAAATGTACATGGTACCCGATATATGTATTTATATAGAAATGTATTCTCTTCCCCCCCCCTTTGATTTATGGTTTCATTGGTTTATTAAAACTAGATCAGTACTTTCCCCCCCCCCCTTGCTGTCCTTTTGTGGGGAGGGGCCATCACTCACAAGGCCGGACCATAGCTCAGTGACAGGGAATGTGGTTTTGCCTTCAGAAGATTACAGGTTTGCCCTCTGGTATCTCCAGTGTGGTGTAGTGGTTAAGAGTGGTAGACTCGTAATCTGGGGAACCGGGTTCGCGTCTCCACTCCTCCACATGCAGCTGCTGGGTGACCTTGGGCTTTGAAGTGTCTCAGCCCCACTCACCTCACAGAGTGTTTGTTGTGGGGAAAAGGAGAATGTTAGCCGCTTTGAGACTCCTTCGGGTAGTGAAAAGCGGGATATCAAATCCAAACTCTTCTTCTTCTTCCAGAAAGAGAGAGTTCTTTCATATCACCAGCTATTTGAGAAAGCCATTTTCAATCAGAGATGGACAGTACTGGGCGAGCTCAGCTGGCATAAAGCCGTGTTAAATGTTTTGTCTCTTAGTTTTGTAGAAGAATACAGTTCATGTTTTACAGTATGTGTTTTCTATAGAGAAAAATATATATATAACATGTGGACCAGCTCTGTGTCTCGGTCTTGCAATTGTTTTGAACTACTTTTTCTTTTTTTAAAAAAATGCATCTTTCTTCCATCCTGGAACACAAGGCAGTGATTTGCATGTGGTTCCCAGGCAGTTACCTATCAGGGTACTCTGACCAGAATCTGATTTGCTTTAGCTGCAACAAGGTGGTGGCTTCATGTGTCTTCAGACCATACCCTACACCGAAAAAAAGCAAAGGAAGGTGGAGTAGAATTAGAGTCTGAAACTCCATATGGGTGTCAAATTAGAGGCAGGAGGACCATGCTGCTGGTGAAAAGATGTTGTTGTTGTTGTTCAGTCGTGTCCAACTCTTTGTGACCCCATGGACCAGAGCACGCCAGGCACCCCTGTCCTCCACTGCCTCCTGCAGTTTGGCCAAACTCATGCTAGGCACTTTGAGAACACTGTCCAACCATCTCATCCTCTGTCGTCCCCTTCTCCTTGTGCCCTCCATCTTTCCCAACATCAGGGTCTTTTCTAGGGACTCTTCTCTTCTCATTAGGTGGCCAAAGTACTGGAGCCTCAACTTCAGGATCTGTCCTTCCAGTGAGCACTCAGGGCTGATTTATTTAAGGCTGATTTGGGGAGATTTGGAGTGTGGATTGAGGATTGAAGGTGGTTGCAGGTGGTTAATTCCCTTTGCACGCTACACAGGTTGTTGTACTCTGAGCACAGCCTAGTCCTGCAAAGCAGGATAGCAGCTATTTTATCTTTCACATTGCACACAGACACTAGGAGGGTAGGAAGATCCTGGGCTCTCCTGTGGTGGTGGTGGGAATTATGCAGCTGCCTTGGAGTGGGGGGCAAAACAGTAGTGATACTTCATCTGCCTGGTCCAGAAGGAACAGGTGGGGGGAGTTCAGGAGCTGCTCTATGTTCCCTAGAGCAGTGATAGATCACGTTATATAAGTCTGGAACCTTTAACAGTCTTGAGGGCAGACCTCTTTAGGTGGTAAATGTATATTCACTGACTGCAAAATGTGATAGCTGTGGCCCTGTTGCCCCACACATTTTGCTGAGTGCAAACTCTGGATGTCTGCCACAAAGTGCTGTCCTTAGTACAGCACCACTGCCTTAGAGACAAAATTATTCCATCCTACAAAGATATCTAGACACCCTGGGGAGTGTGAATGTGGTGTGGTAGTTAGAGTATCAGATATGGGCTGGAAAGGGGTATCCGGGTTCTAAATCCTAGCTCAGCCATAAAGTTCCCCGATTTACAGTACCTTGGACCAGTCCCACACACAAAATTAGCCTAGTCTGCCTTTGGAGGATATAGCGGAGGTTGGAGAACTCTGTATGTTGCATCGGGATCTTTGCAGGAAAGGCAAAGGTTTGTTTTTGAAGACTTCTCTATAAATAAAGTCCACCTAAATAAAGTCTCCTTGGCCCATGACACTCTGTTGGACCAATCTTTATTGAATTTTGTTTATTTTACGTATTTATAAACTACTGCACAGCCCAAAGCCGCTGAAGACAAAAGTGAGATGAAGTACCAAAAATAAATAAAAATATATGTGAGCTCTAAAAACGAAACCATTTCTACAGATGGTGTTTTGCCATGTGGCAAAAAAGAAAAGCAACAAGCACTTTTTGTTTAGACACACTTTTTTTTAATTGCTTAAAAAAAAATCTGACACCTGTTTTATCTACCACAGCTGTCTGTTTCCATTATATAGTCTCTGTTTTTACATAGTCTTTTATTATATAAAAATATTGCATTGTAGTTATTTGAATTGTTAGCTGTTAGCAGTGGTGTGTAAGCACTGGAAGGTGATATAAGAATGTTTGTATGAATGAATCCACTGCAGGAGTTGCCGGAAGGAGCCGTACAAGGCATCATCCAATAATAATAATAATAATAATAATAATAATAATAATAATTTATACCCCGCCCATCTGGCTGGGTTTCCCCAGCCACTCTTGGCGGCTTCCAACAAAATATTAAAATACAATAGTCCATCAAACATTAAAAGCTTCCCTAAACAGGGACCATCTTAGGGACCACTAAGAATTTATGTAAGGTTTACTCCCTAGCCTCTTCTCCCGATATCCCTGCTCCGAGTTTTCCTTCTCCTAGATGGGCCACCTTCCCAGGTTGACAACCACACCTGCCCCTAAAAGTGGCATGACAGCTGCTTTAAATGCATAGTGCAATGAGACCAAAAAGGTCTTGTAGCACCTTCTCTGCCCTCTGCCCTGTGTTCCATTGTCTGTCAGGTCCAATCTCATGTCTATGCAGAATTCTGCTGCCCAAGCCGCCCAAGTCCTGCCTCTCCTGCTCCTCCTTAAATCCCCAGGCTGACTTCTGTCCTCTCTGGACCAGCTTTTCCAGCCTTTCCCTTGCTCTCCCCTTCCTTATCTTTTTGTTGCTGTTGTTCCTGTCTCCTGATAAACCTCTGACTCGCTGGCCTTCCTTCTTCCAACCCTGCCTCCTTCTCCTTCTTTGGTGATCACACGTAGCCGAGTAAGATTGGCTTCCATGAACACAGTCTTAACAGTGAGTCCGTAAGTGACTGTGGAGGCCAATTCTGGATTCACACATCCTTCCATGGTGGGGACATGGGTTTCTGGGCAGGAGTTGATCACTGTGAGTGTTTGCCAAGCATGCCTTCCTCTTAGCACGTTTCTCCCTTTCATCCTGAGTTCCAGCGTCTTCAAAGCCCATGACACCTTTGGTAAAGGCTGTTCTCCAATTGGAGCACTCACAGGCCAGTGTTTCCCAGTTGTCAGTGTTTATACTACATTTTTTAAGATTTGCCTTAAGAGAGTCTTTAAACCTCTTTTAGTTGACCACCAGCATTACGCTTTCCATTTTAAAAGTTTGGAATAGAATAGTTGCTTTGGAAGATGATAATCAGGCATCTGCACAACATGACGAAGTTGATGTTGAAGAATCATTTCTTCGACACTGGTGACCTTTGCTTCTTCCAGTACACTGGCATTAGTTTGCCTGCCTTCCCAAGTGATGCGTAAAAATTTTCGGAGGCACCATTGATGGAATATTTTGAGGAGTTGGAGATGGCATTTATAATTGGTCCATGTTTCACAAGCATACAGTATGGTTGGTAGTACCATAGCTTTGTAAACAAGCATTTTGGTTTCCCTGTGAATGTCCTGGTCCTTAAACACTCTGCACTTCAAGCAAAATTTAACAATTCCAAAATACAGATGCGCTTTCACTTTCGCAAGATTGAATATACTTCCTTCGGCTGGTTGATTTCAAAAAATTCCACTGGAAAAACGGTTATGTCCATTTGGAGATGGCAGTATTGAGTCAGTGGCTCCTGTGCTTCTGGCTTGCGCTCTTTATAAAGATTTGAGGAGTGAGGTTATTGTTATTGTTGTTGTTGTTGTTGTTGTTGTTGCTGTTGTTCAGTCGTTCAGTCGTGTCCGACTCTTCGTGACCCCATGGACCAGAGCACGCCAGGCACGCCTATCCTTCACTGCCTCTCGCAGTTTGGCCAAACTCATGCTGGTAGCTTCGAGAACACTGTCCAACCATCTCATCCTCTGTCGTCCCCTTCTCCTTGTGCCCTCCATCTTTCCCAACATCAGGGTCTTTTCCAGGGAGTCTTCTCTTCTCATGAGGTGGCCAAAGTACTGGACCCTCAACTTCAGGATCTGTCCTTCTAGTGAGCACTCAAGGCTGATTTCTTTGAGAATGGATAGGTTTGATCTTCTTGCAGTCCATGGGACTCTCAAGAGTCTCCTCCAGCACCATAATTCAAAAGCATCAAAAGCATGAGGTTATTACCCCTCTACTATTGTCCATGCCAGGTGGCTCAACCATTGCTACCGTGTCCTTACTTTTAGAAGATCAAGATGATCAGGTGACAGCAAAAACTGCAAGGTTTTTAGCGGGGGCAATTAGAATAAGATCTAATATTTGATTATTGCTAAAAAAAAACCCAAATATATTTTCTAAGTTTTTACCTCTACATCTTGTTTTATTGCTATGGCTAGCGGCTTATGCAAATAAAGATTCCATCTGTCTGATCTCTGCACTTTAATCGCGAGAAAGCTGCGCTCGCAGAGCTCACCGACCCTCAACTGTCCAAGGTCTCCCGCGCCCTCGGAGGATGTCTGTGGCGCTCCTCCCAAGTTCAAGAGCAAGGCTGAACTGCGCCTTTAAGGGGCAGGAGCGCGCGGGGGCCAGCCTACTAGGAGGAGGCGGCTGCTGTATGTCTGCGCCCTTTGAGCCGGCGTCTCACTTTCGCGTCCTCGCAGCGCTTGCCGGGGCGGCCATGTGGGTGTACGCGCTCGTGGGCGCGCTCCTCCTCCTCCTGGGCATTTGGAGAGCTCTGGGCACCCGGAGCGGCTCTTCCAACCCTTTCCGGGCAGATTCCAGGCGGCCGCCCGCGCCTCTGGTGACCGACAAAGATGCGCGCAGAAAGGTCCTCAAGCAAGGTAGCCACCGGCCAGCGCCAGCTAGCCTGCCCCGGCGTGGGGCGCTGCCAAGCTGGCAAAGGGAACCCTCCTCCAAAACGGGGCTGCTGGGTGGGGGATCAGGTGGCGCGTGAGGCGTGAACGATGCCCAGTGGTGGTGGGCAGCTCGGGAGTTCTTAACTGCACTCGCCGTGCCATCCTGTGCATGTTTACTCCAGAGTAAAGTCTGTGTTCAGTGAGGTTTACTCTCGGGTAATAAGAGAAGGACTCCTGCTGGTTTCTGTTGCTCAGTGCCCTGTTGAGTTCCGCTCTTACTTTGCGCGCCAGAGTTCATCAATCTGTGCGTTCCAGGAAAAAGATCTGAGTTAGAGGTGCAAAAAATCATTCTCTGCTGCCCCCTAGCTCTTACTGGGCTGTGACTAGTGCAAACTTCTCCCCTTGTACAGGCGTAGCCAGGATTTTTTTCTGGGTGTGTGTGTGTGTGTGTGTGTGTTCAGGCCTTTTGTTGGGGAGGGGCAGAACCTCAGTTAGCTATGTATTTTTATTGGGGTTTTTTGTTGATTGGGGGGGCAGCTGCCCCTCCCTGCCCCTGCTTGACTGCCCCCGTGTCCCAGTGTCTCACTTTGACCTTAACTCTGCCCAACATTTTGCTCCCACAAGCACCCCCCTGTCACTGTTATCATCTGACACCCTTCCTTAAATCCTTAGACTGACATCCTGTCTCGTCTCAAATCCCACATGTGCTTCCTTTCCCTACAGGTCACAGGCCTCCCTTGGGTCTCTTTACGTGAGCTCCTGGACCTTTGCTCTCCCAGTTTGTCAGCACCTTCCTCTGTCCAAAGGTTTCCTGCCCTCCACGCGTGCCAGGAACTCTCCCGGACTACCACACGGTGTTCGGGTGCGACTTAAGGGGTGGGAGCACTCTGGAGCCGGCCTTTAGGGTGGAGGAAGTAGCAGCATCCCTGCTAGTGCCTTCAACAGCCAACCTCCAAACCTCCGCAACACTTCAGGGATTAAAATGGTGGGTGGTCCTGCTCCCCTCCTCCTTGCCATTTCCAGAGCTTTCAGCACTCAGAGCACCGCCAAACACGCAGGCCCAATTTGGCGAGGCTCCCCTGCCTTGCAGTGGATGTCATCCCCGCTTGCTGGTGCTGGTTGCCAAGGTCCTGTGTGCTTTTACAACCATCACCCCAGTCAGACGAACTCTTGCCCAACCCTGTTCATACCACAAAGGAGAATGATATCAGACTGATGCCAGGTGGTGGTTGACAAATGGACAGCCTTGCCTTGTTGTTGTTCAGTCGTTCAGTCGTGTCCGACTCTTCGTGACCCCATGGACCAGAGCACACCAGGCACGCCTATCCTTCACTGCCTCTCGCAATTTGGCCAAACTCATGTTAGTAGCTTCGAGAACACTGTCCAACCATCTCATCCTCTGTCGTCCCCTTCTCCTTGTGCCCTCCATCTTTCCCAACATCAGGGTCTTTTCTAGGGAGTCTTCTCTTCTCATGAGGTGGCCAAAGTACTGGAGCCTCAACTTCAGGATCTGTCCTTCTAGTGAGTACTCAGGGCTGATTTCTTTGAGAATGGATAGGTTTGATCTTCTTGCAGTCCATGGGACTCTCAAGAGTCTCCTCCACCACCATAATTCAAAAGCATCAATTCTACGGCGATCAGCCTTCTTGATGGTCCCGCTCTCACTTCCGTACATTACTACTGGGAAAACCATAGCTTTAACTATACGGACCTTTGTCGGCAAGGTGATGTCTTTGCTTTTTAAGATGCTGTCTAGGTTTGTCATTGCTTTTCTCCCAAGAAGCAGGCGTCTTCTAATTTCGTGACTGCTGTCACCATCTGCAGTGATCATGGAACCCCTAGATGTCAATAATTCCTGGGCTTTGGGGGAGGTCAGCCATCTTGCCTGCTGTCTGAATCTGGTCCTTCTCCTGCCCTGTCCCCCACCCTCCAGTTTAGGAGAACTAATCGCATTGACCCCAGAGGTCAGCCTACTGTAAGTTGGTTTCACTGAGGTAAAAAAAATGCACACTAAGCACAAAACACCCCATGCGTTCAACTGTGTGCTCAGTGAGCATGAAGAGAGAGAGAGAGAGCTGTTAATGAAAGGGCTGGTGCTGTGCTGTTTTTATTGTAATTATTTGTATGTTTTATTTGGGGTTTTTTCCTATGTTTTCAGCTGTTCTTATTTTTATCTACAAGTAGGTAGCCATGTTGGTCTGCTGTAGTCGAAACAAAAAATAAAATAAAAATAAATCCTTCCAGTAGCACCTTAAAAGGTAAAGGGACCCCTGACCATCAGGTCCAGATGTGTCCGACTCTGGGGTTGCAGCGCTCATCTCGCTCTATAGGCTGAGGGAGCTGACGTTTGTCCGCAGACAGCTTCCGGGTCATGTGGCCAGCATGACTAAGCCGCTTCTGGCAAACCAGAATAGTGCACGGAAACGCCGTTTACCTTCCCGCCGGAGCGGTCCCTATTTATCTACTTGCACTTTGATGTGCTTTCGAACTGCTAGGTGGGCAGGAGCTGGGACTGAGCAACGTGAGCTCACCCCATGGCAGGGATTCGAACTGCCGACCTTCTGATCAGCAAGCCCTAGGCTCTGTGGTTTAACCCACAGCACCACCTGGGTCCAACTAAGTTTGTTCTTGGTATGAGCTTCCGTGTGCATGCACACCACCTTGTGTCCCTGTCAGGGGAAAAGGAGCGGTATAAGTAAATTTATAATTATAATATACATTATACACGTATTGACATACGCATGTTGAGCTCTTGCATGCAATGAGGGACCCTGTTTGGCCTCATGTGGATGATGTGTAGCGCCCTTCTCATGGTTGCCAAATGACACAGCCAGCAGATGTGCGTCTAGTCCGTACGTCGGCATCAGGCGCCAACTCCAAGCCCCACTTATCTGGCCTTCAGAACTCTCACCTGTCCTCGCTTTGCACCTCAAAGGATTTTGCCTTGCTGGAATATGTCCTGGGAGTCTTAGAATGCTTCTTGCTTGTCTGGGTGGAGGTTAGAGAAAGGGAGGAGGAAATGTGGCCCTCAGGCTGAAAAAATGTTCTCCACCCTTGGATTAGTGTGATGTAGAAATCAAATGGCTGCCTAGTTCTTTCTCAAACAGTGGACTAGCTACCGTTCTTAAGCAGCTGCCTAAGCAGGAATGAGTAAGGGAAGGCCTTCGTTTTATATAATCTGGTTAAATTAACTGCAGCTTGTGCCTTGTAAAACAGACACGATGTGCCGCAGGTGGCTTTTACCTTTCGGTTGTCACTTCACATTAATGGAAATACAGCCAGCAGGCAAGGAGTATGGAACTCAAATTCGGATCAGTCATGCATATATAAAAGCTAAATGTTACTTTACCGGAGTCATCGGTTCTCACCCTTTGTCAGCTGGTGCTTAAATGTGTGTTAAGTTTTGTTGATTCTTGAAAATAAAAAATATATTTCAAAAATATATATATATATTTCAAAAAAAAAAAAAAAAAGACCGGTGACAAAATTATGAGGTCCTCGGTGCCTTTCTTTTTAAGATAATTTTGTACATTGCGCAACAAATCTTTTTTCTTTAAATGTGAACAGTAGGAAGCTGTGATGGGCAGAATCAGACCAGTGCTACATCAAGTTTGGTACAGTTGTACCTCAGAAGTTGAACAGAATCCATTGGGAAGTCCGTTCGACTTCTGAAACGTTCAACTCCCAAAGCATGCCATAGGGAATAGTAGTTGTTCATAACTTTTGTTTCTCTTTCCCCTCCAGGCTTCTCCAGGGACAAAGTTCCTGGCAATCTGGACGCCGTCGTCATTGGAAGCGGCTATGGGGGCCTGGCAGTGGCTGTGATGCTCTCTAAAGCTGGGAAGCGTGTGCTGGTCTTGGAGCAGCATGGGAAGGCAGGAGGCTGCTGCCATACCTTCAGCGAGAAAGGTTTCGAGTTTGACGTAGGTAAGGTGACCTAGTCAGACTGGGCATGGGCCAGAGCAGTTATGACTACATATATATTGGACTTGTAATGAGAACTAAATCTTGCTTGTACTCCCAGTATGTTTCCGAGCACAATTCAAAGTGTTGGTGCTGACCTTTAAAGCCCTAAATGGCTTCGGCCCAGTATACCTGAAGGAGTGTCTCCACTGAGGTCCTTCTGCTGGTTCCCTCCCTGCAAGAAGCAAGGTTACAGGGAACCAGGCAGAGGGCCTTCTCGGTAGTGGCGCCCTCCTTGTGGAACGCCCTCCCGTCAGATGTCAAGGAAAGCCCGTTCAGGATCTCACTATGTAACACGGGCGTGCTTAACACGAACACCCCCCAAAAAAACCCAAAACCCGGAAGTAGCGCGATTTGAGCGCTTCTGTGCATCCAGGGTCACACGCGCTCTGGAAACGCTTCCGGGTTGCGGGCGTTTTTAACTCGAACGTACACAACGCGGAGCGTGTGCAACCCGGGGTATGACTTTATCTGACTTTTAGAAGACATCTGAAGGCAACCCTGTTTAATGTTTGATGTTCCATTGTGTTTAATATTCTGTTGGGAGCCACCCAGAGTGGCTGGGGAAACCCAGCCAGATGGGTGGGGTATAAATAAATTATTATTATTATTATTAATAATAATAATAATAATAATAATAATTGCATTGGCTTTATATGACCTCTAAATGGAACCAGTACACTGCATTTTGTACCAGTTGATGTTCCCAAATCATCTTCAAGGATGGCCCCATGTACAATGCATTGCAGCAGTCAAATCAGGAGCTTACCAGAGCATGGAGTACAGTAGGACTGGCTTTGGGTCTTGGTTCAGAAACTGCAGCTAGCGCAGAATACTTTGACTTGTGGGGGCAGCTTACCAGTAAAAGCAGCGCTGAATGCTCTGCAATGGCTGCCAATGTGCCACCAAGCCAGATTGAAAGAGCCCGTGTGGTGTAGTGGTTGAGAGCGGTAGACTCGTAATCTGGTGAACCGGGTTCGCTTCCCCGCTCCTCCACATGCAGCTGCTGGGTGACCTTGGGCTTGAACTCGGACAGTGCCTAATGCTTTTCTGAGTGAAGGATAGAAAGTAGTTTGCTGTACACGGATAACATTTAGATTGAATTGTTCTACCCATGTTTGTCTCTGGCCCCACCCACTAGTGGTATGTGGCCATTGGAAGATTGCCCAGAAGGGAGTGTGGCCCTCAGGCTGAAAGGGAGCAACTGCCTTGATCTAACTTGACATTCTCTCCCTCACTTGAGTGCGCTCTCTCTCTCTCTCTCTCTCTCTCTCTCTTTCTCTTCCTTCCCTATCCTGTCCAGCTATCCGCGTACTGTGCTTTAAAAATCCCCTGTACGCCTGATATCCAGCGTCCTTAAATCAAAACTACCTGTGCCACAACCAGAAAGCAGGTAATGTGTCAGGCCCACTCTGTTGGACATACTGGCTTGTGGTTCCTTAAATTTATTTTTAATATCTTCTGCATATCCAGATTAACCTAATTTGCTCATATATTCATCTTCTTTAAATATACACTCTTATAAAACTGCAGGTTATTACTATAGTCCTGCCAATGTTTTTATCTGTTTGCAATTTATCTGTAAATATTCAATGAACCATTTCCATTCTTTTACAAAAAAAAGTTTGTTATCTTGATTTCTTATTCTTCCGGTATGTTTCACCATTTCTGCATATTCCATAAGTTTTTGCATTCATTCTTCCTTTGCTGGGACTTCCGTTTCTTTCCATTTTGGGGCGAGTAACATTTTTGCCGCTGTAGTAGTGTATATGAATAAGTTTCTATGCAGTTTAGATAGTTCTATCCTGCGATCCCACCTTTCCATGAAAAAAAATTAAATCAAAGTTCCAAGTATATATATATTTTTAAATCAAATAAAAAAATAAGCATAACCCTAACAGCAAAGCAGTAAAACAGCATTTTAGTTACCAAATCAATTATTTCAGATATTATACTGGTATTTTATTAAGCTAGTTCATTTTATTTATTTAACAAAATGTATATGCCGTAAAATCTCTTAAGCAGTTTAGAGAAATATCTCATCCAAATACCAAGTCCAGTTTAGTATACCCTTCCCGGATCCTAAAATTTAGGAGCTAATCTGTTGCTATTGTTCTTTCACTATAACACTTTGTGGGTTGTCTTCCAGGGATCCATTACATAGGGCAAATGCAAAAGAATTCTTCCCAGCGCATGATTATTGACCAACTCACGGACGGGCAGCTCCAATGGGCCCAGATGGACTCTCCCTTTGATATGGTGATTCTGGGAGATCCTGACAGCTGCAAGAGGTATTACCTATACAGTGGGAAGAAGAAATATACCGAAGGCCTAAAGAAACAATTTCCTGGTGAAGAAGCTAATATTGATAGATTTGTGACACTTATAAAGGTAATCCTTTTTAAAGTGGTTCTGGTGAAAGGCCTCTTAAACTGGCTATCGAGTCTTAGTTGGTTTACATTAATAAGGTTTTTTTTAACCAAAAAAACCCCAGTTTATTTATTACATTTATATAGTATATTTTCTTCCAAGTTGCTCAAGGCAGTGCACACGGTTCCCCCCCCCCTCCCCATTTTATGCTCAGAACAACCCTGTATGGTAGGCTGGGCTGAGAGACAGTGAGTGTACCTAAAATCACCCAGTAAGATTCCATTCAGCTATGGCCGCACTTTGCTGTTTGGCTCCACAGCCACTTCCTTATGCTTAGCAGAACAAAATGCTAAAATTCTCAGTCCTTGTGCTTGTAACACTGACGTCATCTTTTTAAAAGAATTTTTATTCAGTGTTTTTTAACAATTTAACAGTGTGGAACACTTATATGTTCTCGATCTAGATACAGTGGTGCCCCGCTAGACGAAAATAATTCGTTCTACGAGTTTTTTCGTAGAGCGAAGTGGCAATGGAGCGCGGAGGTTTTTGCGCCAAAAAAATAATAATTTCGTCTTGCGAGGCAGCCCCATAGACTTTTTCGTTTTGCGGGGCAGCCTTCCGCTAGACGAATGCCTTCGTCTAGCGAGTTTTTCGTCTTGCGAGGCATTCGTCTAGCGGGGCACCACAGTAACATAGAAACAAATAAGAAACATATCTGATCAAAATATTATAATAGTGGACTTCCGCTTGAGGCGCCACGGAAGATGGTTGAAAATTCCATTGCTCCTACTCTCATGGGGTAATTAGAGGCTGAAATGGGAGTAATCAGCCTCCCAAAATCTTCCCGGGGGTACCGGAAGACACTGTCTAGTGTCTCATCCACAGATGCCCAACAATTTAGCCCCGAATTCGGAAGGAAGTAGGGGCTGGGGGGCACTGGATGGAAAGCCCCCAAGAGAGTCCGGCTCTCCTGGACGCTGTCTCTGTGAGCAAATCAAGTTCCATTTCTTAAGATGATAAATTGGATTTAAGTTTTGGACATGCTTCGAAGAAGAAATTATTCAGCTAAATAACTCAGCCACTGAGGTGCCAAAAAAAGTCTGAGTTGAAGAAGGAATAACATCTGACTGGTATGTTGGAATGGAACTGAAAGGGGGGCGAGCTTCTTTTATTATTGTAACTTTGCTTCATTATATTATTTGGCCAAAAAAAACCCAGAAGAACCATTTATATTATTTACAACAAGCAAGAATGAAAAATTGGTATTCGTGGACCTAATATGACTTTAAAATCATAAACTGTGTGGAAATAAAAATATTATATAACTAAGGTTTTTGATCTTTGATTGGATCGGAAGAGGATAAAAGATTCTTCAATTTGTTGATATCAGACAGAAGCAGGATCTCATTAGCCTCTGGAGTCTCGTTAAATACTTTGGACGGTTTCCTGGAGTTGTGTCGTAGTTTTAATTTGGAAATCCGCCATATTGGAAGTCAAAACCGGGCTGCAGAACTATAAATAGTCATAGGGGGAGGTGAGCCTTTGATATGTCATTATATTTTTATTTCCGTGTGATTTGGTAAATCTCCCCTGAAAAGGCTAATGTTTGATGTAGCCGGTTTGAAGAAATTATGGAGCAGACGCTTAGATTTGATGTTATTGGGACCATGTGAAAATGGCGGCTGCCAGCAGCGAAAGACTTTTGGATTGATTTGGCAGAAATACCAGCGGGTGAGGAGACACTGTGAATTTATGGAAGGGAATCATAGACATAAAATCCACACAGAAACACATCCATTTGCTTTAACTCGCTTGTGGGAACAACTCAGAGGCTGCAAAAGAATGAAGGATAACAACAGAAACAACTAGAGGAACCATCGGAATGAATATGAGATGATGATCAGAGCCCTCCAAACTTCGAAGCATGGGAAGTCCAAAAAAAATAAATTATAATTTGGCAGAATATTTGGACTATTTGATATGTATACAGTATGTATAGTTTGGAATACTTAATGTGGTTTGATTTGATTGTTAAAGTGGAAAATTTAATAATAAGGATTTATTTATTTATTTTTAAAAAATATTGTAATAGTACATTGGCACCTCAGTTTTCGAACGTAATCCATTCCGGAAGGCCGTTTGAGTTCTGAAAGGTTCGAAAACCGAAAACTCAGCAGCTGACAGCTAGGCCTCAGGCGTGTTCGAAAACTGAAGCATTTACGGCATCCGTAAACCGAAATGTTCATCAACAGAGACGTTTGAAAACCGAGGTACCACTGTATAGCTATTTAGTTTAACATCAAGAACAGAAAACATAAAAGAGAGAAAGAAGGAAAGGGAAAGCAGGGAAGGGGAAAAACAAGAAGAGAGATGAAGGATGTGTTTGTTGAAAATCAGACAACATTTCTTATGTATGTTCATTTGCATTAAGACGGAGGTCTTCTGCTGCCTCTTTGAGACATGTGCCTCACTGTTTTTCTTTCTTTCTCTGCCCCTCCACTTTGCAGAAAACTGCCAGAGGGAGCGCCCACATGGGGATTGTGAAAATGCTCCCCATGCCCTTGGTCTGGTTTGTGCACCGCACTGGCCTGCTGGGCTGGATCTCTCCTTTCTTTAGAATGTCAGTCAAAAGTCTTTCACAAGTGGTGGCTGAGCTGACGGCAAATGCAGACCTGAGAGCAGTCTTCAGTTATATCTTCCCTACCTATGGTAAGTGATGCCCTCTCCCGCCATCTGAAATGAGCATACGTTATATAAGGACAGTCCCTTTGCCCTTTTCTAAGAAGGCATAAAGGATCCTCTTCTGTGTGTGGGTGGAACTAGACAATGAAGAGAATATCAACACGGCAGCTGCTGATAACAAGAGTCGGGGTCTCCTCCTTGCCCTCGTACCGTCCAGTAAAAATCAAAAGTATTACCTGTCATTGTGTTGAGTTTCCCTTGGCCTACAAATGACAGCCTATGAAGTGGGGGGGGGGAGCTTAGCACGATTACCTCTTTCATCTGTTGACATTGATCCTATGTCACCAGCAGAGATGAGACAAAGAGACACACGGGTCAATTTCAATGAAATGGATTATAAAAATGTTCATGCAAGTTACTTGCAATTTATTGCTGAGATGGAATAGTAACCAGCATAAGACCTTGACACAAGCAAAGATGAGCAAAACATTGTGGTTAATGGAAGCTACGAAGAGCACAGTAGCTGTAGAAGCCATAACATGCTTGGCTTTGTTTTGAGAAAGATGCTGATAGGAAATAAGTTTCTGATATGAGACCTATTCTGGCATTCAGAGAATATATATGTGCAGGAAAGCTGTATGCAAAGAAATCTTTTTCACCTTTTGTTTACACAGTTCTTTTGCTTTGTCTTACAGGGGTGATTCCTGCAGAGTGCAGCTTCCCTTTGCACGCAATCCTTGTCGATCACTTTTCGGAAGGTGGCTGGTACCCTCAGGGAGGCTCCAGTGAAATTGCATTTCACTCCATCCCCATCATTGAACGCGCCGGAGGGGCTGTCCTCACCAAGGCACCCGTGCAGAGCATCTTGGTGAACTCGCAAGGGAAAGCCTGTGGTGAGTTGCTGACTGGATAGAGCTCTCTGCAAGAGTCACTGTGATATGTGGCTAAGATACCAGGCTTATAACTCAAGCTCCTGGTTCAAATATAGACTCTGCCATGAATTAGCTCAATTATCGTAGGTAAGCTTCTCAGCCTTGCACCCTCCCCATTTCCGACATGGGGATAATACTGATCTGTCCTACAAGGTTACTGTTGTAAGGATTATAACAAGGTGATATTATGATATGAATGCTAATGTGCTATATAAATATGCACTTTAGTCTTAATAATGTTATCTGTTCTCTCCGAGCACTTGGCATAGATAGACCCACTTTGCAAGTAACACTAAGCCCCATATTCCCCAAATGCAGAGCTGTTTCTGTTCTGCTGCAGTTCAGCTTCCAACCAAAAAAAAACCCCATTATACAATCTCACTGTCTGATATGGTGAAATTTTACATAATTAATTGCAAAATTAATTTTGTATGGGTTGTGTTATTCCACACCATTTATTTCAATGCCAAGAAAACTCAGCAAATGGGGAAAGGGGAAGAGGAGACTCTTATCTTCCTAAGAACTAAGGGGATAAAGAATCCTGCCAAAGCTCTTCCCACCCACATTAAACTTCCTTAAAGACATATAAGCTGCTTACCTGCTTAAACCCTCCCTTTTAATTACACTGACCCTCCCGTGCTGGTGGAAATCATATCTGTATTTTTTATAAATATCCTCCAGCGTGCAAAACATCTACAAAATATGGCTGATAACATGACTTGCCTTGCAAGAATTAATGGAAACCCTTGCAACATTGAGGGCCACCCCCCCCCAAAAAAAAAACCTTTTTAAACAGTACCTCCTTACCCATCAGTTTCTAGCTTCTACCTAGAAATGGTCATTTGTTGAGACTTCCCTGCGACCAGCAGAAAATGATTCCTCCTTTTTTCTTGTTTAGAGAAATATAAAAGAAATGTTTTATGGACTATATACATTTTTGCCTCTTTCAGGTGTAAGCGTGAAGCAAGGTCAGGATCTTGTTAACGTCTATGCCCCTGTTGTGATTTCTGATGCTGGCATCTTTAACACCTATGAGCAGCTCCTGCCAAAGGAATTGCGAGCTTTGCCAGGTAAGAGGACACAGGACAATTTGTGTTCCCACTATTGTAGATGTATGGTAGACTTGTAATTGTGTGTGTGTGTGTGTGTGTGTGAGAGAGAGAGAGAGAGAGAGAGAGAGAGAGAGAGAGAGAGAGAGAGAGACCATAAAATGTATGGAAGAAGTGTTACCTTCAGAAATTATCTTCAGAAATTATCTGAAGAAGTGTGCATGCACACGAAAGCTCATACCAAGAACAAACTCAGTTGGTCTCTAAGGTGCTACTGGAAAGAATTTTCTATTTTGTTTCGACTATGGCAGACCAACACAGCTACCCACCAGTAACATAAAATGTAGACATCTTTGCCAGTTTTCATACAGCAGGGTGGGTGGGTGGATGCACACACACACACACACAGAGAGAGAGAGAGTGTGTGTTTTGTAATTCCAGCATTATACTGCCAGTAACTACAATTTGCCTTTGTGGGTTTGGTTTTGTTTTTTAGAAGGACTACATATCCTAAAGACGTAAGAGATCAAAATATACAATCCTCAATTAATTGTGTCCTATGATTCAACTGCTAGGAGGAGCTTGCATTGTGTGTGTGTGTGTGTGTGTGTGCTTAGCACTGAATGTAGCATAGCTGGTAAATGTTGCTTTCCCTAATCTTTCCCATAGTAGACTTTGTTGCTGTTGGGCTCCTATCAGCCCCAGACAGCTAGGGATAATGGGAGTAGAGATTTACCATCCGGAGGGCCGCTCTTAAAACAATAAGACATTCTTGTCCGTCTTCTCAAGCCTTTTGTGTCTTCCGTCCTCTGTAAGCCCAGGGGTTGCTTGACTTAAGACTGTTGTTTTCCTCCAGTTTTCCTGTCTAAAGCAGCTGTTGCTTGGATTCGTAACTCTGCTTCACCTGTCCCACTTCCTCCCTCCTTACACCCCTCTGTTCCTCTTTGGGCAGGTGTTCAGAACCAGATCTCTAGGATAGATCATGGCATCGGAGGATTCTGTGTCTTCATAGGGCTCAAGGGTTCCAAGGAAGAACTGGGATTGGAAGCCAAAAACTACTACGTCTACCCACACAACAACCTCAATGAAGCGTAAGTTGCAGCAACTGAGAACTCAGTTGGTTTGCGGTGGTTTGGTTTGGCTTTTTTTAAATGGCAATACAAGTTAATCCAGCAGGGTTCTTCTTAGTGTAAGTTGTGTTCAGAGGGCAAATCAGTGAAGAATGCAGCCAGAGGTTCAAGGCATGAAATCTTAGTGCACCAATTCAAATTAGATACTTGTCAGTAGGGGTGAGTAATGTCCATTTAGTTCCTTTAGCTGCTGTACCCACAGCCCCTGTTGGTGCTGACCTTTAAAGCCCTAAACAGCCTCGGTCCTGTATACCTGAAGGAGCGTCTCCACCCCCATCATTCAGCCCGGACACTGAGATCCAATGCCGAGGGCCTTCTGGCGGTTCCCTCACTGCGAGAAGCAAAGCTACAGGGAACCAGGCAGAGGGCCTTCTCGGTAGTGGCACCCGCCCTGTGGAACGCCCTCCCATCACAGGTCAAGGAGATAAATAACTACCTGACATTCAGAAAATACCTGAAGGCAGCCCTTTTCAGGGAAGTTTTTAATGTGTAATATTTTTGTATCTGATTTTTGTTGGAAGCCACCCAGAGTGGCTGGGGAAATCCAGCCAGATGGGCGGGGTACAAATAATAAATATTATTATTATATGTAGGAAAAGCACCCCAAACAACCTTGTGCATTGGCTCTGAACTCAAGCATGCAAAATACACTTTACTGTGTTTGGGTTGGGTGCATCTGAATTTAATGTTCACGTCTTTTTCTACTGGCTCAGCCAAACTTTTTTCTTTTTCTTAAAAAGAAAACTGACCGTGAATATTGAGAACTACAATCTGTTCACAGGTGAATGTTTTGGATTTTGGTGCAGAACGTGGCTCAGATCAGCACAATGGATGTGGCCTTTACCTCAGGAAAGATTGTGCTCAGGGATTGAAAAGAGACACTGGCAACTAAAAGTTTTGGCCTAGCTAGCCAAAAATCATAGATATTAGAAACTATGCCACGTTTAACTGTCCTGAGATGATAGATAGATAGATAGATAGATAGATAGATAGATAGATGATAGGTAGATAGATGGATGATAGGTAGATAGATAGATGATAGATGGATGATAGGTAGATAGATAGATGATAGATAGATAGATAGATAGATAGATAGATAGATAGATAGATAGATAGATAGATATTGCCTCCAGCCTATATTCAGATGTTTAAAAGAGATGATAAGAAAAATATCACAGTGATAGAATAACACAGTGAAAGAAATGAATGTATGTAATGGGAAAATGCATATATATATATATATATATATATATATATATATATATACACATACATACACACACACACACACACACACTCTATAATACAAAACTGAGACTTTAATTAAAGTTTTATGAATCAAAGCTCAGGCAAAGTTTTCCTTCTTGATAGGTTCACTTCTTACATTAATTCTTCAAGAGAAACTGCTCCAGAAAAGATTCCTTTCCTGTATATCGCTTCCTCGTCAGCAAAGGACCCCCTGTGGGAAAAGAGATACCCAGGTATTTGAACAAGTGGTGCAACTTTATTCTTTTTTAAAAGGGATGGGGGGCGGAGGGAGAAGATTTGGGAATTTGGGGCTCCAGGAAGGCAAGTAGTAGCCCTTGGCTTAATTTCATGTATGTTACCAGGAGGGAGGAAAAGGTGATAATAGTAATAATCGATTACTTATACCCCGCCCATCTGGCCAGCCCCCCCCCCCCAGCCACTCTGGGCAGCTCCCAACAGATGATTTAAAACACGATAAAACATCAAACATTAAAAACTTCCCTAAACAGGGCTGCCTTCAGATGTCTTCTAAATGTCAGATAGTTGTTTATTTCCTAAAGTTGAAGGGGTGATAGAAATAAACAGAAAAAAGAGATGTCCTGCCCAGTTTGGAGTCTGTTCCTGCTCACCACTGTAGCCCTGAGGAAATGTGGACCTTAGCATAAAAAACAGTTTCCAGCCCCTAATAGAAGACCAGCCTGGCCAATGGTCCATCTAGTCCAGCATCCTCTTCTCATGGCAGATGCACATGGGAAGCCTGCAAGCAGGGCATGAGCACAACAGCACTCCTCCCACCTGGGATTTTCTGCAATTGGCATTGGGGGGGGGGGCATCGTGCCTCTCAGCCACGGAGGTAAAGCACAGCCATCGTGGCTGGTAGCTGTGGATAGCCTTCTCCTCGATGAATTTGTCTAAACCTCTTTTAAAGCTGTCCCAAGTTGGCAACCATTGCTGCCTCCTGTGGGAGGGAGTTTCATCATTTAAATATGCCCCGTGTGGGATTTTTGTGTTTTTTTAATCCATCCTGTTTTGCTTCAGTCTGGGTTTGACCCAGGATGGTGGGCGTATGAGCCAGAGGCCAGAGACATGGTCATGAATGAGCTGGAGATCAGATTATCAGATCAAGGAAACGAGAGCTGATAGGAGGAGGCCTGCTCAAGGACAGGCTGGAGGCACTGGCAAAGGAAGGGGGTACGGTGGGTACGGTTTGCCCCGGGTGTCATCCCTGAAGGGGGTGACATCACTGTCCCACCCCCCAGGGACGCTAGCCCTGCCCCTGTGCACTGCTCTGGGTGCCAGAGCAGCTAGCTCCGCCTCTGGCTGGAGGTCAGACAGATACTGGACTGGATCACTGCAGCAGCATAAAGAGACAGATTCTGCATTATTACACAAAGGGGGAAATTACTTAAACTACCAGCCTAGAAGAAAGGGTTTTGTAGGGCCTGCTTCCAACAGTCAAGAAGGAAGTTTCTGCACGTGCTGCAGAGGGAAGTGAGGGGCAGATGGGACTCAGCCTGGGAAGGTAACCCACCTAGGAGAAGGAAGACTCTGATCCTAAACCTCCGCTGCCTTGTGAAAGAAGAAAAGGCTAAGGAGTGAACCCTATACAAATCCAGAGTAGAGTCCCTAAGGCACCTTGTCTGCCTCCTTAAGCTGGTGCCAAACATACTGCTCTGTTTTCCTTTGGACCACATCAGTGAGGCTGAGAAAGGGGGTCTTGTCCTCTGGGCAGCCCAGGAACTCCCTATGCACCCTGGGAAGATCACTTTGGTGCTGCTAAGGCAGCTTTGTGACTTCGCCCTGTATGAAAACTCTGTTGTTTCTCAAGACAGATGGATTCCAGCAACTGTTTCCTCTTCAAAGAGCTGTAACAGCTGCTGAGAGCATTCAGGCCAGTTCTGCAGCCTAGAGGGCACCCTTGCTGTATGGAGCCTAGCTGCGCCTGTGGCGGAAGAGGCGTAATGCCACAGGAAGCCCCAGCATGAGTCATATCCTCACTTGACACCTTACAAATCTGTGCATGTAGGGTTGTGATATGCCCCTTTGTGGCAACTGCATCACTAATGAATGCTTCATATCCCTTTATTATAGGCAAGTCCACTCTAATTGTCCTGACAGCTGCAAAATACGAATGGTTTGAGGAATGGCAGGAAGAAAAGGTTTCTAAGAGGGGAGCGGAGTATGAGGCCTTCAAAAACAGTTTTGTGGACAACATAATGGAAACGGTTTTGAAAGTTTACCCTCAAATAAAAGATCAGGTAAGACCACTTTTAGTGTGTCATCAAAGTCAGAAAAGAGCCAGCTTCCCAGGTCTGTAGATAACTTTAAGGATGTTGCTTTTTGGAATTGTTTGCATAAGCACCTGGGTTTGGCATTCCTTATGGAGACCTTTTGAGGTCAATGGAGGAGAGATGGTCAACTGTGTTATGGAACAATGCCATTTGGATTCGTTACCCAGCAATGGTCAATAACCAAACCATGGGTAGCAAAGCAAATTATTTTTATTCTTGTACAAGAATGGTGTCTTCTCTACCTCTTGATGTAGAAGAGAGAGACCCCAATCCAACAGCAACACCAGCCTTTATAATTTCACATAAGCTGCTCAAAACCCCGTTCCCTCCCAGCTTGCCCCGTCTTTTATGCAGAAGTTATATCCCGGTCATAATGTTTGATACAAGAGTTTGGATTTGATATCCCGCTTTATCACTACCCGAAGGAGTCTCAAAGCGGCTAACATTCTCCTTTCCCTTCCTCCCCCCACAACAAACACTCTGTGAGGTGAGTGGGGCTGAGAGACTTCAGAGAAGTGTGACTAGCCCAAGGTCACCCAGCAGCTGCATATGGAGGAGCGGGGATGCGAACCCAGTTCACCAGATTACAAGACTACCGCTCTTAACCACTACACCACACTGGCTCTGATAAGCAACCTCGTACTTTATTTCTTTCTGGTTTCCATTCCCATAAGCCTTCTTCTTATCTTACAGTTAGCAAGCTCTTCTTTGATGCTAGGGACGCGGGTGCCACTGTGGTCTTAAACCACTGAGCCTCTTGGGTCGGCGGTTCGAGTCCCCCGCGACAGAGTGAGCTCCTGTCGCTCTGTCCCAACTCCTGCCAACCTAGCAGTTTGAAAGCATGCCAGTGCAAGTAGATAAATAGGTACCGCTGCAGCGGGAAGGTAAACAGTGTTTCTGTGCGCTCTGGTTTCCGTCACGGAGTTCCGTTGTGCCAGAAGTGGTTTAGTCCTGCTGGCCACATGACCTGGAAAGCTGTCTGTGGACAAACGCCGGCTCCCTTGGTCTGAAAGCGAGATGAGCTCCGCATCCCATAGTCACCTTTGACTGGACTTAACCATTATAGAGTCCTTTATCTTACCTTTTACTTTACTTTGATGCTGTTTCTCATCCTCGGTGTGAACTTTGCTTCACACATAGCTTAACCACAGCTTCTTCCACAGCCTTGTGGTTATGAGAGTTCCCGTTATTGTCTGGAACATTTTCTGTGGGTATTTCATGGTCAAAAAAGGAAACTAACAGTTGTTGCAACCAGCAGCGTTGGTTTGACTTTCCTCCTCCCCAACCACCACCACACATTCTTTTAATAAGCAAGAAGTAAACTGAACTCTGCTTCAGTCCTGTTGACCACTTATTTGATGTTTCACTGGTTCCGTGTTTGTTCAGGTCCAAATAACCCTTTTAAAGCCTTAAAACAGTTTTGAGACCAGCCTGCCTAGGACCTTTGTTCCACTTTGGAGCATAGCCGTCAATATTTCCCTTTTCTTGCGAGGAATCCTATTCGGAAGAAGGGAATTTCCCTTTAAAAAAGGGGGGAAAGTTGACTGCTATGCTTTGGAGTTCAGGTCCACCACTGCCTGAGATAAAGGAGAGGGCCTTAGCAGTTGCGGTACCCAGGCTCTCGAGAGAAGTACACCTGGCCCCGTTGCTTCCTGCTTCTAGGCAGAGAGTGGAAGTTTGGTTTAAGTGGCTTTTTTTTCAGAATCTTCGTTTTATTGTGTATTCTGTTACTGCGTTTAAACAGGTGTTACTTTTGCTAGCTTGCTTGTCTTTAGGCTGTATTTTGCTTCCTATAATCCTGGTTTTTATGCAAGGCAGCTTTTATTTTATTTTGTCATTTGCTTTCTGTACAGCCCTTCTGCCAAGGCAATCATAGTTGAATATACTTAATGAATAAACGAACATTACGAAAGGCAAGTGGGACATGCAACCAAGAGTTGCCATGTAGAGTGTTCAAAGTTAGGGTGCTGGCCAGCAAGCTTTGGCTGACTGATCCATTCTGTTTCTCCACCCCAGCATTCAGTTTGCATTCTACAGGCCCTGAGCACTCATTCCTCCTTCTCAATGCTGCCTTCTTCTTTAATAACTTTTTTTTGTCCTCCTGCAAACCTTTAAAAAAATAATTTTAAATATTTTATTAAGCTGATTTCAGTTAAAAGAAATAAAGCGATACAGAAAACAAAGAAGGAAAAGCGAGAGAGAGGGAAACTGCAACAAAGTTACCAATAATAATAATAATAATAATTTATTTGTATCCCGCCCATCTGGCTGGGCCTCCCCAGCCACTCTGGGCAGCTCCCAAACGAATGTTAAAACAATACAGCGTTAGATATTAAAAACGTCCCTAAACAGGGCTGCCTTCAGATGTCTCTTAAAAATAGGATAGCTGCTTATTTCTTTGACATCTGATGGAAGCGTGTTGAAAATAAACACACACAAAAAGCAATATACGATGTTCCCATATATTCTTGTATAAATTGGCATAGTGTTATTGTCCTAGTGCTTATGTAAATGTTAACAGCCTACTACATTTTGTATAAATTCATTCCAAATGTTATCGTATTTATCCATTCAGAGTTCCCCCAAGCCTGCTGTCGCCTGCAGTTGTACGGTGAAGGTGCCATTTTGGATACGTAAGGGTCAATGTTCAGAGAATGGGTTTAGTGTATAGTATGGATCAGGGACGAAGAATCTCTGCCCTCCATCGGCTACGGCCAGTGGTCAGCGATGATGTGAGAGTTGGCATCCAGCAACATCCACAAGGTCAAAGGTTCTCTGTCCCTACTATGTAGAATAGGACTCTTCCAGAAACATGGCGGTGGTTTCTTCTCTTCTGCCTTCCACCGGGCAAACAGGTCTTGAGTAGTCCAATGGAGGTGGAGGAGTAACTTTTCTAATTTTTGTCTGATGAGGTGAAAATGAATTGGCAATAATAATGCTCCCTGGACACTTGATCTTTCTCTGTTCAGATTGCGTGTGTCTCTGCGGGAACGCCTCTCACCAATAAGCACTACATAGCTTCTCCGCGAGGAGAGATGTACGGCATACACCACAGCATGGCTCGCTTTCAGCCGGACTTCATGGCAACAATACGACCTCAGACCCCTGTCCCAAACCTCTACCTTACAGGTAAATGCTACCTCCTCACTTATTTCAGTGTATCGCAACTGTTGGCTGTTATAATTACCCTTATTTCTTTCAACCTGCCTCATCTCGAGGGCATAGAATAGATAACTTTTCTGCACTCGGCCTGTGTTCAAGATTTGGGGATCTTGTTGCTGATTGGTGAGGAAAATAAGGCAGCAAAAGTGAAAAACCAAAACAAGAGCAGAGTTGGGTGTTGCTGTTTTTTTCAGTGGCATGAACACGACACAGTAGCACAAAAACTACATTAGTGGGGTGAGTGGGCCAGCAGAGGAGGAATAGTTTCCTAAGTGGGTCTTGGTTGGCATTTGAGTATTCTCTTTCCAGTTCCTTATACTTGCCCCAGTTCCTGAGGCCTTTGGTTGGACAGGTGGACACAGAGAACTTTTTTTAAAAAAAAAAATATTTATCATTTCCAATTTTACAATATCTGCACAAATCAAGACAAACAAATGATACATTGCACATTGACTTCCCTCCCTGCCCCTTTCCAGTTTTCCTTTACTGCTGCATATTCTAATTGTTCCTTATTCTTTCTCCTCCAGTTTTTCCACCGTTATATAATTTTCCTCCATTATATAATTTTATTGGGCCCACCCAATATTTTATTCCAGTGGGCACCCCTGCCCTCCACTACTTTATGTACCTTCCCCCAGTGGGTTTTGTGGGCACACAGCCAGAGACTGCACCTGTGTGGAAACTTCCTAGGCTGCTTCCTTTTCCATAGGGGGCAGTCGTTCAGGAGGACAGTCTAGGGGTCAGTCGTTCAAGAGAGGCTGGGGGAGCCCTTGGCCCTTCACTCGCCTGACCCACTTCTTCTTCTGACCCATCCTGTGCGCCACCCTCCAGCTCTGAATCTTGCCATCTGCCTGGTACAGGTCCCTGCAAACCACTGCCCAGCCCTCTCCTGAGTCAGCGTCTAGCCGGTCCCTGACATCTGGCTACACAAGTGCCTTTTTGTAGTGCCGTGACGCTCTCCCAGGCAGAAAATATGTACATTCCTGGCTGTTGACAAGGGGATGTGATGAGCAAGAGGATAGACCGAGCAGAGACTGATAAACGGCAGTGATATCTTTGTTTCCTCCTAGGTCAAGATGTCCTTTTAGCTGGTTTCCCGGGAGCCCTTCACGGAGCCCTTCTCTGCGCTTCTGCTGTCCTGGAACGTAATCTCTACATCGACTTAATGTGGCTATGCAAAAAAATCAAAGCCAGCGATGGCGAAAAGGAAAACTAAGCCTTCGGTCTCTACCTCGCAAATGAGATTTGCACCTCCCTCCTGCCTTACTGGTGATCTGAAAGCTGCTTGCTTGTCTATGTTCTTCATGTCCCCAGCAGGGGATGCTAACTGGTGCCTTGGTGTTTTTATTGCGCTCCGTTCTAGTACTTGAGTTTTTGTATTGGTATGGGGGAAATGAGCTGCTTCACCCATGCAAACCGCATGTGTACCGAAAAGAGGCACAAACAGGATGGCACATTTAGATAACACACATAACACTTCTGCAATCACAACTGCACTTTCTTCAGCTGCCACTTGATAGAAATAGGTGCAACTCTCTCCATGTTTCACCTGGCTCATGTTTGTGCTTTTTGACGCTCTTGTAGACCTATGTCCACGACAGAGAGAAGAAGATAAACAGGCAGAATGGATTGCTTTTAATGCATTTCATTATAGGGGAAGCCAAGATGTCTTGTTACACTATCATCATCATCATCATCATTTTATTTGTATGCCGCTTTTCCACAAATAGAATTCGGCTCAAAAGCGGCTTACACCAAAGAAAACAGGAATACATCTCAAAACCAACCAGTTCAAGAACAATTTTATAATAATATAATAAACCAACAACATAATAACAGACATAACATTTGAAAACTCAGTGTTTCAGTCCTATAAATATAGCATTAACAACATTACACTTCCTGGCAATAGCAAAGTAACGGTTTTGACACATTCACCTTCGCCTTAGAAACACCTTTTCCAAGGTGTTTCTTGCAGTATAAACATGCAAGGACCAGAAAATGTAGGCTGGTGTGCAGGATAAGTTGAACCAGGGCATTTAGTCTTCCCTTTCCACACACCCCATCTAATCTATGTCTCCATTCCTTGAGACAGATAAGCACCTTGCTCATGCTTCCTGTCCCTCCCTTTCTAATTGCCCTAGTATTAAGGCAGGGGTCAGCAACCTAAGGCCCATGGGCCGGAAGCGGCCCACAGAGGTCATTTGACGGGCCCACAAGCCGCCCCTGAACTGAGCTGCCTGCGTGCTGCGCTAAACCAACGCGGCACAGGGACTCACTTCCACAGCACCGGAAATGGTGTCTGTGCATGCACAGACACTGAAAATCGTGTCTCCACACGTGCAGACGCCATAAACTGCAGGCAGGCGTGATCCGGCCCACGGAGGGATCTCCATGGGACCAATCCAGCCCAGGCAAGATAAACCTTGCTGACCCCTGTATTAAGGTCTCTGAGCTTTTGCAGTAGTCCCAACCTCCGTCATATACCTGTACACTGAAGCTTTCTCACCCCAGGCTTGCATTAAGTTCAGACCTCCACTGCATGCTGCCTGGTCCCATAGCACTTGCCATCATTCCATAGAAGACAATCTCCCCACAGCTCTCTTCCTCTGCTCCTAAAGCGGCTGGTCAAGGCAACAGGGCATTACATAGCATTTGTAACAACAAACCGTTTTGTTCTTCTGCACTTCTGTACTGGTCCTTCAACCAGCAAGGACATTTTAATTGCTTTCCGCGATATTGTGTAAATAAACTATTCATTTCTATTGCGTTAGTTGGTACCTATTTATCTACTTGCACTGGTGTGCTTTCAAACTGCTAGGTTGGCAGGAGCTGGGACAAAGCAACGGGAGCTCACCCCGTCGCAGGGATTCGAACTGCCAGCCTTCTGATAGGCAAGCCCAAGAGGCTCAGTGGTTTAGACCACAGCGCCACCAGCATCCAGTCCAGGTAAGTGGCATTGATACCGGTGACAGGAGAGTGTTTCCATCCCATCCAATGCGTTGTCCAAATCCTGGTTTATGGTTTGCCTCGCTCTGCACAAACCATGAGCTGCAGCCAATCATTGTTCGATGGCTTACTGCTAATGGTATCTCTGGAAGAGACATACCATGAGCCTGAATTCAAGCGACACACTTAAGCTGAGCCATGGCTCCCAGCAGCCGGGTCAGAGGAGGAACAAAGCAGTCACAGTCTCTTCAGGAGTCCACACATTCTCACTAAGCCCTAATTTGGCTTAGAGTTTAGAACTGAGCCTATGACTCCATGCCTGGTTCTTAGTTAGGCCAAGACTTAAAAGTTGGCCAATTGTCCTGCACCCAGATGCCTCGCAACAAGATTTCTGCTCATCTCTGGGCTGTGATAGACTCATTTTGGACTGGATGCCTGATCTCCTTACCAACTGCTCCTAAAGTTCCTTAGCAGTCAGGACCTAATCTCCTTTGGCTGTCAACATTCCCCTGCTAACAGTTTTAAGTGCCCATGACCGTACTTAGCTCAATTTCTTATTGAAGTAAAGTAAATCAATACACACCAGATGGAATTAAGATTATCTATGTTGGCTATTGCAACAGCTTAGCTAAATTGGTTTAAAATAACATCTTTAGCTAAGCTTGGGCACACGTAAGCATTTACACAAGAGTTGGTGAACTTATTGTGTCTGTAAGAGACTTGTTTCTTCTATCCAAACCTTTGGATTTCCTCCACTCCTACCACCTTAGGATTTCATCCCTTCGCAGCAGTCGTGGCCTCTTAATACTCCCCAATTCGGAAAGTTAGCAAGAGTCTCCTCTTCCAATGGCCTGCGTCACAAATGGAGTCTTGGGCGGTGTGACACACTGTAGAAATAGCTCTGAATTGAATGGTTGGTGAATGCTGGGCTAAGACATCTTAGGAGTTCCTGGCAAGATCCTAAATGGGCCCATGAGGCAGCAACCTTGCTGAAGCCAAGTAGCCATTGGAGCCAGGATGGAACACTGGCCTACTAGGAACTCTGTCTATGCTGCCTTGAGTTCTGTTGGAGTATAAATTCAGCAAATAAATCTAAGGGGGTCTTAGCAGCTATGCTGAAGAGCTGTGTGGCTGCACTTAAAGGAAGAACTTGTGCATACTTGGGAAAAGGTCTGAGCCGGAGTATGGACCTTTAAACCACATTCAAAGCACATTTCCCCTCTCAGAGACTTCTGGTTGCTGCAGTTTGCCCCTCACAGAGTTATAGTTCCCAGCAACCCTTAACAAACTACAATGCCCATAATTCTTTGAGAGTGTTACCGGTAATAAGTTTTGATGGATGTAATAATGGAAAACCGATTGGTGTAGTTTTTGTAAAATGTGCAGGGTTATAAGGTATGTAAAATGAACCATGAAAAGAGAAGAGGGGAAGTCATCGATATCTTAAGTATGTAAAATGTTTATCTGAAATTGTTAAACAGAAAATGTAATTGAAAAATCATATTAAAAAAAATAAATAAAAGATAAGTCTTTGCCCACAGGCTCTCAGTCTAATGCCCATGTTACAAAAGAGGAAGGGGATTGGAAAAAATAAAAATAAAAGCAAGAGAAATCAGACACCAATTCTACTTCCTAAGCAATTGTCTGCACAACGTCTTCTTTTGTGGTGATGTATTCAGTACGCAGTGGGTGTACTAGGTGTTAAAAGGAAACAATGGAAAAGGTAAATCGGAGAAGCCAAACTTCAGACTGGGGCCCGGAAGCAGCAAACACAAGCTCTTCCAACGGTGCCTTCCAACAGTGCCATTCTGTGATTGTATTGTGGAACGGAGCCGACTTGTGGGCTGCAGGTCAAATCTCACATGCCA
This sequence comes from Lacerta agilis, assembly GCF_009819535.1. Taxonomy (NCBI): domain Eukaryota; kingdom Metazoa; phylum Chordata; class Lepidosauria; order Squamata; family Lacertidae; genus Lacerta; species Lacerta agilis. The sequence goes on along the minus strand of NC_046326.1, from coordinate 10,360,546 downwards.
GCAGGTGCCCCTGCCCACCCTGCCCTGAGGCAAAGAGAGGAAGAGAGGGCTGTGCCCTTGCATGTCTGGCGAATGGGTGTGCTCTGTGTGCATGAATGCGCAAGTGTGGCCAATAGGCGTGCCCACACTTGGGCATTGCCCACCGCTGGCATGGAGCCCTTGGAGGGACGGCTGAGAATGCAGCCCCCAGGCCCAAAGACGCCAGTCACCCAGGCTATATTAGAGCACATTAATTAGAGCTCCCTGGATTCTTTGGGGAAGCCACTGGCAGTTTAAAGTGACATGTTACTGTTTTAAATGTACAGTGCACTTACGGCCTGTGTTCCTGTGTCCTTAAGGGGTGGCCTTATGTGTCTAATTGGCACTTCATATCATGCAACCAAGCCCGTCTAATCAAACACATCATGGTTTTTCTTTCTTAGCCCCACCCTCAAGCTGAGTCATAGTACAGCTCAGCGGAGCAAAGATTACATATATATATATATATATATCTACAGGTGTGTGCACACTTTCTGTTTGGTGACAGCGGACGTGTTTCCTAGGATGGCGAGCAAAACGAAGAACAGGGCTCTGATCATTGTCAATTACGAATTCCACGGAAGAAATGCGGGAAGCGGACTCACCCCAAGACCGGGAGCCAAGAGGGAAGCAGACAGGATTTTCAAAGCGTTATCCAAGTGCCATTATGCCGTGAAATTGCACGTTGACTTGACGGCTAAGCAAATAGAAGAACTTTATGAGGAAGGTATGTGTACGGCTTGGCTTCTGTCGTGTTTGACAGCCCGGAACGTGTCCAAAGAACAGGGCTTCGGTTTCTGGAAATCACAGGAGGAGAGAAAGCTCTTGCACTCAGGTTCTGCTTATGAGCTTCCCGTAGGTATCTGGTTGGCTGGTGTAAGAACAGGGTGCCGGACCTGATGGCATACCCTCCAACATTTCTCCGATGAAAATAGTGACATCCTATTCCATCATCATAATACTAATAATTTTACTCTTTATACCCCACCCATCTGTCTGGGTTGCCCCAGCCACTCTGGCCGGCTTCCACCATATATAAAAACATAATAAAACACTAAACATTTTTTTAAAATTTAAAAATTCAGGGCTGCCTTCAGATGGCTGGGGGGGGAGTTGTTGTTGGATAACTCTATACCCTCCGACATTTCTCTGATGAAAGTAGGGACATCCCAAGGAAAAGTGAGACGTTCCAGGATCAAATCAGAAACTGAGACGGCTTCTGTAAATCTGGGACTGTCCCTGGAAAATAGGGACACTTGGAGGGTCTGATCTGATGGGCCACTGGCCTCATCCAGCAAGGCTTCTCTTGGGTTCTTAGAGCTGGGTATGTTTACTCTGAAGAAGTGGCAATTTTGGAAAGACGTAATGGTGGTCTTAAAATATCTGAAGGGCTGTCATTCAGAATACACAGCAGATTTTTATCCTCTGCGGTTCCAGAGCTGGAAGAAATGAGTGGAGCAAGATTTCACTTTAGGAGAAATGTCCTACCAGCAAGTGCTGTTCAGAGGCCTTGGGAGATGGCAAGCTCTTCTTTTCTCAATTCAGATTGAAGCCAGTTTAGGGAGGGTGGGGTGGGGGTGGGGGTGGGAGGGGAGGCATCAAAACACAGTATTTCATAAGAAACAACAGGATAGATAGTGGATCGTGACTAATGTCTTCGATACAGCACTTCCTAAACCAGCAATGAGTGTGCACCGATGCGGAGTAAACAGGAGTGTGTAGCCTATATTTTTGTGTTTGGGAAATAGAATAGCATGCCAATACAGGACTGGTTGTAGGGCATCTGCTTCCTGGTCTGCCAGATTCAGCAAAAATATATTCGTGCGCCAATTGCTAATCTTTGCAAACAACGCATCTGAGAGGTTTGTCACAAACGCAGATCGTCGAGATAGCAAGACCCATTTTTTTTGAACTTGTTGTTTTAAATTACTGTGTGTTTTAATCCGGATCGTGAGCCAACTTTGATACAAGCCTGGAAAGGTGGAGTATCAGTTTGGATCGTAAGATAATATGAATGGTGGCAGAGTATAACTCCGTGCTGTGTCTTTTGCAGAATGTCACGCAGATCACGGGGACTTTTTTGTAAGCATTCTGTCCAGTCACGGAGAAGAAGGGATTATCTATGACTGTGAAGGACAGCCAGTTCAGCTCACGCGTATTTTCCGGATATTAGAACCTGAAAGGTGCCACAAACTGGCTGGGAAACCCAAAATCTTCTTCATTCAGGTAACACCTGCAACTGCAAGCTTGTTGACTTCAACCTGTGCAAACAGTCTGTGAGGATGATGGGGGAAATTCAGACAATCTCTGTAGCTGCTGGCTTGTGACTTCACTGTTTAAACGGTCACAGGGATTATGAGCATGGGGAAAGTCTTCTCTGTCCTGTAAGCTTGCCAGCTTTTCTGCAACATGGAGTATCGAAACATAACAGTGGTGGGGAAAGCACAGTCTTCAACCTTTCAGAAATGAAACTAGGGACATATTCATAAACCCCAGATCTCTTACCAAAAACCACTGCCTGGGGCACACACATGGGCGCACACAGAGAAATGGCACGTGTTCCTAAAAGCTCTACCGACTGTTGTATTTGTTTTAGCAACCAAAAGCTAGCTAGGATGTTGGAGCTGCTACAACAAAATGTTGCAGTGTTCAAGGCTCCTGTTCAGGTTTCCATCCACTCCATTCTGTTCCTCCTCTCCTTCCTTGGTTTCCCACCCTTTCCATGCACTCACTTCCAGCCAAGCAGTGTTTTCCACCTATATCAAGACACATAAAAAAATACATGAAATGCTTCCTTAACCCATGTAAAAGCTTGCATTCTGGAAAAAAGCTACTCAGAATGAGCTTGGTTTCAGTTCTAGAGTGTATGACTCAAATGCCAAAAGGAAGAGGAAAAGAGTTATTTTCTTGCCCATTTGTCATCAGCGACTAACTCATTTTGTTCATCAAGGAATTATCGGCATTAACTTTACTGCATTTCCGAGACTCATAGTATCAGTGTAACCTATATTCTCTGAACCTTCCCGGATGTTTGACTCATCATGGCTGGTGTCAACATGGGGGATTTCCTCCCAAAGGCAAATACAGGTGTACCTTGGTTTTAGAACAGCTTAGTTTATGAAGAACTTGGAAACAAAACACTGCAAACCAGGAAGTAGGTGTTCCGGTTTGTGAACTTTGCCTTGGAAGCTGAACATGTTCCGTTTTCTGTTGCGTGTGTTCCATTTGTAAATTGAGTCTCCCGCTGCTAAGCAGAGGCTTCCTGTTGAGTCTGTCGGCTGTTGAGTCCTGAGCACCCATGCAACACAGAGGTGATATTTGCAGCTTCTGTTTTTTGCTGCCTCTTCTTTTTGCATTTTTGACTGTGACTTGTTCTTCGTTTTATGGGACTGACTTGTGACTGTGGCTTGGGACTTCATTTTTGTGACTTGTTTTTGGGACCGTGTGGAACCCAGTTCAGCCACTGATTGATTGATTGATTGATTGATTGGTTGTTTGGTTGGTTGATTGATTGTGTGACTGCAGAAATGTATAAAAGCGACTATCATCAGTGGATATAAGAAAAAATAATAATTTTAATTTTTATCACCTACAATTCTGTCTTTTTTATAGTACAGTACATTGATTATTGCTTTCATTTTATGGATCAATGGTCTTGTTAGATAGTAAAATCCATGTTAAATTGCTGTTTTAGGGGTTGTTTTTAAAAGTCTGGAACGGATAAATCTATTTTGCATTACTTTCTATGGGAAAGCATGCCTTGGTTTTAGAACACTTTGGTTTTGCAACAGACTTCCGGAACGGATTAAGTTTGGGAACCAAGGTACCACTGTACCAGCTTCAGAAGAGTCGTCCTTCTCAAGACCACAGCAGGGAGGAAAGAGTTGCATTTCCCCTTCTCCCAATACAATAATTATAATTTGCAGTTTGAGCCCTGAACTGAGCTTGGAAACAAATGGGAAGGCAGCAAAATTGCACAGCAAAGGGATCATGCTTCTGATAAATGTGTTGTGGGACAGGGGGAAAAAAACCTCAAAGCAACAAATGAAGGCAGAATACAAAGGATCTAGGCTTTATTCTCTGGGTTAGGCACATAGGACAAGAAGGATGCTTTTAGAAGCACACACAGAAACACTGAATAAAAATATAACTCTGGTGGGGAAAGCACAGCCATAAACATTTCAGAAATGAATATTCACGAACCCCAGTTCTCTTACAAGTAATCACCACCCAAGGCACACACCCCAAATGACACACATTGCATAAAGCTCCATTGCTTGTTGTTTTATCAATAACAGATTTCCAGTATTGTTTGTTTAGCGCTAGCTAGGATGTTGGACCTGCTGCAACAAAATGTTGCAGCGTACAAAACTCCTGTTCAGGTTTCCAGTCATATAGCGGTTGCACTTGCTGTGCTTTCTAGGCCTGCCGTGGAGAGGAAATTGATCAAGGTGTTTGGCTGCAGACAGACAGCGGTGGAGCACAGACTGAGTGTTTCTCAAACTATCTCTCCATTCCTCAAGACACTGCAGTGATGTATTCTTGCAGTCCAGGTATGTGAGTCCTGTATTTCTCTCCCTCTCCCCCCCCCCCCATAATACCAGAACAATTCCTTTTCAACATGCATAAGCTATGAAATTCATTCCCACAAGATGTCAGGATGACCTTCAACCTCAACGACTTTAAAGAGTTATTAGACATGTTCAGGTAGATTAAGGCTGTACATTGCTCATTAGCAGGATTATTGTAATAACTTGTAGTTTTATAGGAGTATATATTTACAGTAGATAATTAAATGAGCAGCTTAAATGAATTTGGATACGCAGAAGATATTACAAAAATAAATTTAAGGAACCGCAGAAAGAGGGGGAAGTCAAATTTCGAAATTTTAAATGCATTGTCAAACTAATGAAATGTATAAAATTGAAAAGTGTAAATAAAAAACTTTAAAAAAATTAAAAAGGAAAAAATAGGGGGGGGCTGTCTGTTGCTACTAGCTTCAAAGCTCCAACCTACAGCAGTACCCTAGCTATGGAGGGGGGGCTAGCTGGGTTTCTTTGCCCCTGATGAAGGGCACCATTGATGCTCCACCCCATACGCAAATGCATGTCGGGGTGTGTGCCAAACTGGGTCTTTGACCCGGGTGAAATAAAGCCTAGTTTCTCCTCTGCCTGCAGTGTCGGAGGGGGGTATGCCTCTGGATACCAAACTGCTGGGATCACAGAGTTCTAGAGTTGGAAAGGACCACGGGGGTCAACTCTTTCCAACCCCCTGCAATGCAGGAATCTTTTGCCCAACATGGGGCTCAAACCCAAGACCCTGAGATTAAGAGTCTCATGCTCTACCGGCTGAGCTATGGAGAGCGCTATTGCACTCAGGTCCTGCCCATAGGCATCTGATTGGCCGCTGTGAGTACAGGATACCGGACTGGCTCGGCCCAGCAGAGCTCTTCTTTATGTATGCCTAGCAACCTAGCCCTGTACAAGATCGAAGTAAATTTCACCCAAGTATGCCCAAGTAAGTGTGCACTCTTTATAAAGATTTGAGTAGTGAGGTTACTACCCCTCTATTACCCCCCTAATGCGGGTGGCACTGTAGTCTAAACCACTGAGCCTCTTGGGCTTGCCAATCAGAAGGTTGGCACTTTGAATCCCCACAACGGGGTGAGCTCCCGTTGCTCTGTCCCAGCTCCTGTCAACCTAGCGACTTGAAAGCACACCAGTGCAAGTAGATAAATAGGTACCACTGCAGTGGGAAGCTAAATGGCATTTCTGTGAGCTCTGGTTTCAGTCACGGTGTTCCATTGCGCCAGAAGTGGCTTATTCGTGCTGGCCACATGACCTGGAAAGCTGTCTGTGGACAAACGCCAGTTCCCTCGGCCTGAACGCGAGATGAGTGCCGCAACCCCAGTCGCCTTTGACTGGACTTAACCATCCACGGTTCTTTTACCTTACCCCTCTATTATTGTCCATGCCGGGTCACTCAACCATTGCTACTGTGTCCTTTCTTTTAGCAGATCAAGATGATCAGGTGACAGCAAAAACTGCAAGGTTTTTAGTGGAGGCAATTAGATCTATAATTTGATTATTGATGCAAAACCCCAGAATGGATTTTCTAAAGTTAAGTTTTTACCTCTATCTTCAGTACATTTTATTTTATTGCTATGGCTAGTGGCTGATGCAAATAAAGATTTTTTCTGATTCTGAAGTGTGCATATGAATGGCTAGATTTGTGGGGTTGTGGCTGAAATGTACAAAAGTAGCGCTAATAGAAAAAGCATGACTGCTGCAAAGAAATTTGTCTTCAGGGCACCACCTTGCTGAAGGAGACCAGGGATCTTCATGTTATTTTTTCCTCGCGTTCTCAGGCTACGCTTCGTTCATCAATCGGTGGGAATCCATGTTCCTCAAGGCCTTACTGGAACTGCTAGAAGGAGAGGGATGCCATTTTGAAGTTGCCCGTTTGATGACCCGAATTAGCTGTAGAGTCGCCTTGGACTTCGAAGCGAAAGGGAAACACAGAGGGGGCAAAGAAATGCCCTGCTTTGTCACCAAGATGGTGAGAGAGGTTTACCCCTTCTCACAAGGAAGACAGGCCTCAGGAGATCTCTCCAGTTGAAGAAGCTGGCACTGACCCTGCTCCATGGAAAATGTCTCAAGGAGTATAGCAGCAACGAAGCGTAAGGAATCAGCCTCATTCCTTGTCTGTACAAGGACTCCTGTGAAGCCAGGAAGCGGCTCCACCATGCGAAATGTGTGATTGTTGCAAACTGGGCAATAATGGCCTGTTTGCTCTCCAAAGAAGCGTGAATAATACAAGTACATCTGATAGGATGGAGGTTTATAATACAGTGGTACCTCTAGTTACGAACTTAATTCGTTCCGGAGGTCCATTCTTAACCTGAAACCGTTCTTAACCTGAGGTACCACTTTAGCTAATGGGGCCTGGGGCAAAGTTCTTAACCCAAGGTACTACTTCCAGGTTAGCGGTGTCTGTGTCCTGAAGTGTTTGTAACCCAAATGTTTGTAACCCAAAGTGTTTGTAACCCAAAGTGTTTGTAACCCGAGGTACCACTGTATGTGTGCCTTCTGCCCTTCCCTCAGTTTTTAAAATCTAATTTAATGAACCTGTTGCCTAATATCTGAGGTGGCCTAAACACACAACTTGTCCCAGAACTAAGAAAAGGGAATTCCTGCTCCCTCTGCTTCGATGAAGACCTCTGGAACCTGCAGCAAAACATTACAGCATGGAGTGCTCCTGTTCAGGGTTCCATGCCTTCTTCAAGGCTACTTCATTCCGTTCCACCACCCCAACATTCTGCACTCCATGCCTTCTGAGCATGTTTAGCTACCACTGGGCTGCTTTGAGGTTCCCTACCTCTAGGGCTTCTGCTAGAAAAAGAAAATATATCTCAGCAGAATCTGTTTCCCTCTGCCCTATTGATACCACCCTATTGGGGTGCTATGTTGCATACTTAAAAGATCCACGCTTGGAAAAAGACTTCATGATCAGTATATAGAACAAGGTGGCCCCATGTGCTACTGAGACAATTCTGTCCCTGAAATATTGCCATGGGACAGTCCTCTGCCAGAAAGGCTGTCCAGTCCCAGTCAGGTTTAGAGAAGTGTAAGAACAGAGATCAGGAGTGAACCTTGAAGTTGTCCATCGACAATGAGTACCTGGACAGCAGACTGAGCAGGCCTACAGCTCACCTGGTCAGTCCTGTTCCTCACTGTAGTATTGTTTCCATTTATAGTAATTATTTGCATCTGTACATATAAATTTCTTTATAGAAATGTTATGCAAACCTGTGTCTGTTTTGTCATACGTAGACAGCCACCCAAATGTAGGCTTGCGTGAGATGGCCTCCCTTTGCAATCCCAACTTTCTTGTTTACTTACAGAATTCCATTTGCCTCAACTTATCCTGTTTACCAAGGGCAGCTTCTATTCTCGTTCAGCTGTTTCCGATGCCTATTTCACTGTCCCTGTTTTTCCCTTTGTTAAAATCATGTTGCCGCGACTGTCGTTCTTGAGGGTTCAGCTTCTTCTGCACGGTCTCCAAAGAGGAGAGAGATGGGCACCATTCAGAAGGCAATAATAAATCATTGATTTATTATTGCCTTCTGAACAACCCTCCTGAGGCAATTTGCACACGAAATTATTAAAACCAGTGAAACACGCAATAGCAGCAAATATATTTAAAGCGAGACTGAAACCATAGCAAAGTACCATATTTTTCCGTGTATAAGACTAGGGTTTTTCCCCCCTTAAAAAAAATGTCAAAAATTAGGGGGCGTTTTATACATGGATACATCTCCCTCCATTTTCTAAAATCTGAGTCCCCCAAAATAGGGCGCATCTTATACATGGGGGCGTCTTATAGATGGAAAAATATGTAGATACTTGTGATAAACACCCATTTTATCCAGTTGGGGAAGCCCACCAGAACAAAAATGTCTCCAATTGTTTCCGCAAGGCAGATTGTGGACCCCTGTCGTATCTTGAAAGGAATGCTATTCTACAGAACAGGGACAGCCACACTAGGCACCCAGTCTGGGTTACTGCATGTCTCTAATGCAGCTGTGAGGAACTGTTGGTCCTCCAGATGTTGATGAACTGCAACTCCCATCCGCCCCAGCAAGCATGGCCAAATGGTCAGGGATGATGGGAGTTGCAGTTCAGCAACATCTGGAAGACCCCCCCCCCCCCGTTTCCCACACCTGCTTAATGTGGGCTGTGTGTGCATGAGCACTGAGATTCCAGGCACAGCCTTCTGTTTAGCATGTAATGAAGGGTGATGCTCATTTCTAACAGTTGATAATAAGCCATGGTAGGAGATTTTTGGTTTTTCAATAAATCTTTAACCATCCACCATGGGAAAGAAGACAAAGTCCCTACCAGAGAAGAATGGCAAGTTAACCCGATGGATTTTGCTGAAATGGCAAAGCTGACTGGAAAACTCAGAAACCAGGACATCAAAAGCTTTAAAAAAGAATGGGGGAAACTTATAATTTATCTCAGAGGCCACTGCAAGCAGATGGAAACATCAGAAGGATTTGAAACCCACTTGTAATGTAATACTATGGATTGAAAAAATATAGACTATGGAATAATATGCAGTTGTAAACGTTGACAATAGGACCCATGGAGGGGATGGGGAGAAGTCTTGAGATTCAGAGTAATCTCTATATATAGTAATCTCTATATATGGATATGCATTTGGAATGTTGAAAGTTTATATTTGTAAAATATAAAATCAAATAAAAATGAGTTCCAGTAAGGTTGCAACCCTGCCTTCCAGGAAGAACATTACAGCAAGGCAGAAATGATCCTGACCTCAACCACCGCCAAGGGAAGGGGCAGTTGCAGGGAGTTTGCACCCCTGTCCCTCTCTCTACCAGAAAGAAAACTCAGCTCCACTGGCTAGTTGCCCTAGCAATTAGATTCTGATTACACTCGGCTTTCTGCCACCAGACAAGAAAATTAAAAGACTTGTCATGTGCTTACTAAGAGAACAGTCCGAGTGTAGTTTTATTGGGTGTGGTGCTTTACTGTAAGCTGGTTTTATTGTGTTGTGTATTTTAAACTGTTACAACCTGCCCAAGCCCTAAGGGGTGAAGTGAGATGGAAATGGATAATGGATTATTCTAAAATGCAGGACACATGATGTTGTTCTTGAGCTACAAGAGGAACATTGTGAGAATGCATGTGTTCGTATTCAACACTTGTGCTACCCTGGCTTGGCGTCTCCAAATCTAAATTTTAATTTAAACTCCTTAGGATAAAGACTTGGTTTTTGCTTATAAAGAGCCGTGTCTATCGATCTTCCGTAGATAAAAAAATGAGTGAGATGGATGGATGGATGGGCGAGTGAATGAGTCTATTTCTATGCTACCCTTCATCACAAACGATTCCAAAGGTGTTTTACACACACAAATCAATAAAACAATAAAATATAATAGCATAAACCCCTTATGGAAATAGCAGGCTGAGATCTTGAAAACCTAAAGGCTTGGTAAAATAAAAACAGTTTTTGCCTGAGGGATAAATAGAGTAGGCATCAGGTGGCCCTCTCTGGGAAGATAGGCAAAATTCACGAAGGGTAGCTAATAATCTCTCAAGTAGCGTTAGAAACTGGGATATGAAAGCTAGGAGCTAAATGGCACCTTAAACCCAAGTTATGGGCGCCGCAATGGAGCGTCTAGGCACGCTTATTTTAATAAAAAGAATACAAAGCTGAAAATGAATAAACTGCAGCTAAAATCTTATGTTCATTTTTCACATGGTCTAGTCCTCATCTGAAGACTGCAAAAATACAAACCCACACTCCCCCTGCCCGCCCCCCTAATATTCTTATGAGGATCCCTTCTACGGTCTTCAGAGAGTGGCTGGAAGTGGGGAGTCAGAAAAAGGTCCTCCTTTTCTTCCAGCAGGGCCAGTTTTAATCTGAAATCTTAGGTTCAGAAACTGCTCGCATTAATGGAATTCCCCATCGCAAAACGCGCCTAGAACAATGGGAACGCTGCTCTCAAATTCACTAGCCCCTTTTGCAACCAGGATGAAGTTCAAAGTTTGTGATTTGATTTGATAATGGGATTTGATAGTATGTGTATTCCACTTTTCCAACAGCGATGTTGAGCTCAAAGCAGCTTACAATAAAAACAATGGCATTTTTTAAAATAGCAAGAATTAGTGATGGTGACAGAGAGGGACCTCCAGTTTCTACATCCTTATTTCAATGTGGGAAAGGGTTTTGTTTTTGTTTGTTAAGAAAATAACTGCATATATATATATATATATATATATATATATATATATATATATATATATATTCTAACTTTCCTTCAAGGAGTTCAAGAAAGAGTATGTGCAGGGCTTTCTTGAGCCAGTTCTGGCACCTCTCAGGTGGGCGCCACTGCTTTTATAAGAGAACAAGGGAGGCATTCATGGTGAGTTCTGGCACTTCTTTTTCTAGAAAAATAGCACTGTGTATCTGGTTATCTTATTTTTCACCTGAGAGACAGTGAAATGTCCCAAGGTCACCCAGTGAATTTCATGGCTGGTCATCCAGATGCTTGTTATAGGAATTCTAAGGTCTCAAATATAGAATAAATGTTGATAACTGTGCAAGGTAAACACACATACATGAGTATACAAACCACATGTCTAAAATAGTACAGGAGAGCAATCGAAAAGCCATCTTGGCTCTCCTTAAGATTCTCCAGTGTCCCAGAGAACAAGGAGAGATCTTACGCACATACAACTTACGCACACTTTGGACACGAGGCACAAACTCTTCCCCCAATATCTCCTCTCCCCACATCACACATTCAGCCAGCCCTTAATTGCAGTAGTTGTCAAGGCTTGTTTTCGATGCTACAAGGCAAGAGAGCAGCTGCTACCTAAATATCCTTTAATCCTATGGTAAGAAAGGCACTTTCCCCCTTTTTTTGCAGTTATAAAGTTTCTGCAGTGGTCAGATGCACGTCAGGCACCACGTTTCTGGCTAGGATCATGCTGAAACTATCCAAGAATTATCTGGGCTCCAAACGCTAGCTAGATGCCTGCAATCCACTCGACTTCATTCTGTAAGGTTGCCATAAACAACTACAGGAACGAACTTCCTCTCCCTGCTATTTACTGAGAAAATAAAACCAGCAGTTAGCAACTAAAGCTGCCGTTTCCTGCTCTGCCTTGTGTTTCCAGGAATAACATTTAGGTGATGGTGCCACTATACCAACAACAGGAGGCAAGCACCAGTGTCACCCAGGTTTTAGTGCCCTAAACTTTGCACCCTCCTGACAAAGTCTGTCTGAGCTTTGCTAATCGGCTCCAGCTAATCAGATCAACCTGCAGGTGGCCTGGTTTGCCTTATCTTCAAGCATGTTTATAAAATGGGTCCCAGCTCGGCTCTTCGTTTAAAGTGCAACTGTGCTTTAAAACAATTGCACAACGGCAAGGCGATGTTGGCACCAGTGCTGTCAAGTATCCCGTTTCCCCCGGGATTCTCCCTTATTTCAAGCAGTTTCCCACTGCTCTCCCTTATTTTTTTATTTCCCTTAAATTTCCCGTTTTTAATGGAAGCAGCTCCACCCCTGCTGGCCAGGGACTGGGTGGGAAGACCTCGCCTACTTGGAGAGAAAAGCCTCAGCCCTCAAAGCAAGTGGGAGCCATTTCCCGTGCTTACAGGGGGGTGTATTCCTCCCCCTGCATCAGCCCCTATCTGTTGACGCCGAGCCCCTCAGCTGGCCAATAGGGTTAGCTGGCGGGCGGAGCCTGGCTGCCTTTGAGCAGCTGCTGCTTCCTGTCCTGTTTTGATGGGATCAGACAAGACGACGATGGGGCTCCATTGTGCGGAGCACATGGCTGCCCTCCTCTTTGCTGGCTGCCCTCCTCTTTGCTCCGCTCCGAGCCCGCTTGGAGTTTACATTGCTGCTCCGCCCACTTTTGCTTCTGGCTCCGCCCACCACTGACATGTGACTGTCCCCGGGATAGGTGAGACTGCTGATCCCTTATTTTCAAATCCGAAACTTGACAGCTATGGTTGGCACAGCCCTAAAATAGGGGTGAGGAACCGATGCCCTTGAGGGAGGGAGGCGGCTTCTGTTCTGGCGCCCGTTATTTTAACGGGCCGAAACCACTAGTTATCATATAAATTGGCAGGCAGGAGAAAAACAATGCTCTCAGATTTCTGCTGTAGACCACCTTTTTCTGTGACGTAGCTATGATGTATTTGGGAGGTGGTCCTGGGTTACACCCCTCCTGTGACGTTTGTATGATGTTTCTGGGGGTGGTCTTGAACGGCAGCGTGGGCAATTTCATATTTCTATATATGCTCCTTTGTTCTAGGTCTTTTCCCTGCTCTCCTGTGTGGGGCAAACACCGTTGCAACAGCCTTAATAAAGATCAAGCTTACTAGCTGGTTTGCTTCTAAATATTCTCTGGTTAGCCTCTGTTATTTACTCCTACCCAAAGGACTCTGCAAGGGCTCTTGTGTACCCCTTAAGGAATAAGGGCAGATTTTTGTTTATTACAAGGTGAACATACAGGACATCCATACCAACTGAGGGCTAGGCACCCCAGGCCAGTGAAACTCCTTCTTGCAAAATGAGGACCCTCCTGCAGCACAAGGAGTGCCTCTGGCTGCTAACCAGGTGGTTTGGTGGTTCAAGCCCACCCAGGGATGGCTGTGGGCAGGATTCCTATATTGCAGGGGGTTGGACTGGGTGACCCTCAGGGTCCCTTCCAACACTACAATTTTGATTCTACCCTACCCCCCCTTGCCCCCCTGGATGAGGCAGCACTGGAACCATTTTATTTTAAAATAATAAAATCAAAGGATCCTAGCTGTTAGGAGCAGGGGCCTCGGCCACTCCTCATCCTGCATGTGATTTCCTAGGTTGTTGTGGGATTTCCCAGGACCCGACTGGGTTGCAATTACTGCACTCTTGTTGACTGAAAGCTAACATAACCTCAATCACTTGGGCCATGTGAGATCTACCTCATCATCGGACTTTCCACTGGTGACCTATTGTCAACAAACCAGGACTTCCCTTAGGGGAGTGAACAAGCACAAGCTCTGCATGCAGAAGGTGCAAAGTTCATTCTTTACGGTGGAATCTAGACCTGCTGTGGCCTGGCTGTTTGGCCCTACAGTAGGATCAGCAAACAAAGTGCCTGCCAGACATTGCAGACTACAATTCCCATCATTCCTGACCATTAGCCACACTGACGAGGGCTAATGGGGATTTTAGTCCAAAATACCTGGAGAGTACAGTGTAGGCTACACCTGTTCCAGACCATTATCAGCTTGATCTCCCTCCGGGAAGCTAAGATCCTGCCAACCAACATGAACACACAAGGTCAATGTGCTAAAATGACACCAGGAAGTCAGCAGCTTTCGCTTTGTTAAGACTTGTACATTTGCTTTTGTGCTTGTTAACAGGTGAAAGCCAAACCGATGAACCACCTGCCAACGAAACTGCTTTCTCCACCCTACAAAGTTAACGGAGATTGCATTCACATGACTGAAAGTAAATAGCATTATATGGTTCTATAGGGATGGTTTGGGGTGGCGTGACTTGCATCTCCACAACTCTCACGTCCTTGTTTCAGTCACAGGAGTGTGTGATGTGTTTTCAGAACAAAGACGCTTAGATCTTGTAACCTTGCAACCAAAATAATCACAGGGCTGGAGCAACTCCCCTGTGAAAAAGCGTTACAACACCCAAGCTTTCCAGTTTAGAAAAAAGGGAAGGGGAAATTGGATAGTTGGAACAGAGTGCAGAGGCCTGGAGGAAAGATCTCATTATAATCTCTCTACCTAGCTATGACAGTTTAGAAATAGATGAACCACATTTCAAGAAAACAAAAGGTTTCATGTATCCATTTATTGAATTCACCACACAGGGAGGGAAATACAAATTATTAAAAAACAAGCCTGAACTTTCCCCCCCCTAAAGTGTCTTTTTTTGTTTTAAAGCTGCAAAAACCAGAAGCACACTTATGGGATCAAATAGGGAAGGGAGGTGACCTAAAAAAAATTAGGAAAGCCCCCCCACACACACATTTGACAAGAATATGACCCAGCAATGGAACTCGACTCAAGTGATGTTCAGCTTTTTAAAAAAGTGAACGCAGAAATTTTATGTTTAAAAATTTAGCCTTTTGCCTGAGGTAAAAATACCACAATATATATGAAAGGGGGGGGACATTCCCAGCTTTCTTTTAGAATTAGAGAAATAAGCACGGTGACAGAATCCACCCACCAGTGCTTTATTCACCAACAGCTCGGACTGCACTCCAGAAATTTACACTATGTGCCAGAAGAGGAACTTCATCTGCTGGTTGCAAACCAAGAGGTCATTTACTGGCCAGCTGGTGGTGGGGACATACAATATCTGCCCTCTCCATTTGTTGCGTGTTTCTTATCTGTATGTCTACTTAAAAATCAAATGGTTTACAGCTGGCCCATGGATTTCCATGAGATAGCAAAGAGACTTGGGTCTAGTCTACCCATGCGGCAGAATGAGGTGGTGGAATTGAACTGCACATCAGGCTGCTGGGGGGCTGCAAGGAGAGAATCGGGTTTGAAGGCTCCCCTGTGCTCATAATGGCCTGCAAATTTAAAATTGCACAGTAGACAAAGAGCTGGGCTAGATAAGCTCCTCCACTCCCAACCAGATAAGCAAGTTTCCCGCAGAAACTTCAAAAATGCAATTGCTCCATCTGAAGTGCACTCCATGCCACAGACTGGCTTCATTTCTGCAGGCAGAATCGGTTGAAAGGAACTGCCGAAAGGATGGGGACCCCACTGTCCTTCGGAGAAGTTTAGTGATAACTTGTGGCTTAACAGGTTTCATTCCATTTGAGAAAGCAAAGAATTTTGACAGGAAATACACAAGACAAAATGCAACCTCAGGCAAACATCAAAATTACTTTCTCATTCACATTTCATTTCCACTTCCTCATGGTGAATAAAAATAAAACCAGCCTAAAAGAACACTTGCAGTGTGGTGAAAGCCACCAAACCTAAACTCACATTATGTAGAACAGGCTGTTGTGCATTACAACCTGCTCTGTGGAATTACCAGAAATTCAGATTTAGGAAAGAAAACAGCACTTCTATACAATTACACACACACACACACACACACACACGAGAACTACCATTTTCAGTGGTGCATTGGTGATCTATTTTACACAAGTATCCTTCACAATTAAGAAGCAGTGCCTCAAATTAGGTTTCTGAAGTGAATAAACAATTTTAGACCTATGTAACAAGCAATTAAATTATTGGGTTTTTAGAAGTAAGGGTCTCTTAAGTGCTAAGACAGTGCATTTGTGACACCAAATAGCAAATATTTACATTTTATTTTCCTTGAAAATGATCGGCCAAGGGTATATAATCTTTAAATTATTTGTGGCCTTAGGTGGATTGGAACAGCCCCGGACACAACCGCCATCCTTCTGTGACATTTTGGAATGGGGATATGGCACTATCGATTTACAAATCAATTAAGATTCTTCTCTAAGGAGTTTGGCACAGAGTGAGGGGAGGAAAGGGATTCAAACACCCCCAACACAAAGTCTTTTACACCAGCAGCCTTCTGATCATTTGACGTTATAGTCTCTAGTGAATCAGAAATATACCAAATCTATCAAGAATTAGGAAGTCACAAGATGAGCATGATGATCCTGCCTTTTCACGTAATCTGACATCTCTAGCAGTTTTGTTGTTGCAACGTTGAATAATTATTTCTCAAAATTGCCATCTACAAACAGAAGGTGTCCAAATGGTCTGTGTGGCAAAACATGCCTCAACTACTGCAATGGAGCACAAAGGGAACTTCTGGTTTACTACCATGGACAGCAGTCGACAACCTTCATCAAAGTCAACTACAAACTCACCAGGTCAAGTATTATGAAAATGCCAGGAAGCTAGGAGGCAAGGAAGCCAAGCTCTGCATTCGACAGGCACAGTGCCTCCTAAATCCAGCCCTTTGACACAGTAGAAAGAATCATATACCACATCGTTTGGGGAGATGTACACACACACACTATCCCCTTTGGGTTCTTCTGTTGCAGTATGGGAGGGGGGGGGGGAAACAGTTCAACTTCAAGTAGCCAAAAGGTGTACAAACATTGGATAGAAAGACTGAGGCATAATCATTTCCAAAGTGCACGTGCACAAGAAAAAACACTTCTTGCTCCTCCCTCCCCCGGGGCACAGCAGCAGAGCTGATAGGCTTCGGAGTTGTACTCATTCATGACGGAAGGCAAGACTTCTTCCATGTTTTGTGTGTGCCCATACTGGGAACAAGGTTTTTTTTTTTTATTCAACACAGCATCATGTAAGAATTTCTGGGTTTACTTTAGATCTGCACAGAGAGAAAGGGAAAAAAAGAAGAAGAAGAAAACAGATTTAAATCAACTTACAAATGTACTAATGGTACTTTACACCAGATTCAAGAGAGAGAAAGACATTTAATCTTACACAATGTTGGGTATGTAAAGTTAGGTTAACAGATTTCTTACAAGTTTGAAAGAATGCCCTGAAGACCTGGGATGGCTAACCTGCAACCCTCCACAGGTTGTTAAACACATTAACATTACAGCACAAACGACTCATTCTACTATGAGCAAGGATAATCTTGTAAATCTTAATAAGCTACAGATTAATGCTACATCTCTTTTTGGCGCGCTGCATTTGTTGTAATTTACTCAATATGGAAGGCTTTGACCTGGCATATCCTTTATTCCAAGACCAGACTACTTCCCATTCTAGCTGAAGTGCAGTTCTATGCTTCCACCATAAAGCTTTTGCCAAACTCGCACAATAAGCATTCAACTCCTGCCTCTGATTTGGTCCTTTCAGTGTTGATTTGTTAGGACTTACTGCACAAACACAATATGTATCTCATGCAACTATATTCATGCGCCTATAGTTCTCAGTTGGTAATCAGTAAAAGAGACACACTATTTAAGAACACAGAGAAAAAAGGAGACTAGATATTTTTTAAAAGTTGACTCCTTTACCCTTACATTCACCTGCAGCTGTCTTTTGAGAGAAGTCTGGCTTGTATCAGGGATGGGCAACCTTTTTCAGCCCAAGGGTTGTATTCTCATCTGAGCAAGCTTTCAGGAGGCAGATGTCAGTGGTGGGTGAAGCCAGAGGCAAAAAAGGGCAGAGCAAAAACTAGGGATTTTAGCTTTGTACACACACCAGTCTATCCTATATTCAGGCAAAGAAGAGGCATTATCAGAGTTCAAGGAAACACTCCAGCCAGGCAAAAACACTCAATGATGGTGCAAAGCCAAGCCAATGAGAGGTGTGGCCTGGGGCTGCCTGTGGTCCCCAAATTTGAGGTTCCGCATCCCTGGCTTATATTGTACCTTTGTACAGATTTTAACTGCAGTTGCGCAGAGATACAATCAAATCCAATCTGGTCAATAACTTCAGAGGAGCTGCTTAAGAAGCTACAGGGCAAGAACATACCTTTGGTTCCAGTAGCTGATAGTCACTGGATTTGGGTCTTCGGGTTAACTTCGATTTTTTCCCTTCGAGAGCAAAGGCAATAATCTATGGGTGGAAGAACAAACAAGTAGATAAATTGACAGCAGCTAGAGTTAATTTATCAACATTTATATCCCGGTGTTTCATTAAAATGTGCAGACCTACAACTAAAACAGAAAGCACAGCATAAAACAAGATGAAAAGGAAAGTGGTCAGAAGATAGCAAACAGCAGGGAAAGCCAATGGGATGTCCTCTGGGTGTTCTTGGACAACAATTCCAATCATTCCAAGCCAGTAAGGCCAACAGAGCTATGAGAAATACAGTCTAACAACATTCAGGCTTACTCCCTAGTACACATTTATGACTACATATGGCTTTCATAATAGTTTTCCTCTCTTCCCACTTCATTCCCATTTATTTTTTCCAGAACTCTACATCCCTGACAAAAAAAAATCTCATTTGAAGTTACAAAGCAACCCCAGAAAGTTAGAAACATTAGGCATTCTTCTGGTTTCACTTCAAAAAACACTCTCCTGCTTATACTTGACTCTACTATGCCCCTCAAAATTTCCTGTGACTTTTCTTAAACATTACAAGCATGTAGGTGGAACAAGAGCACTGCTAAGTGCTTGTTCCTCAAAGTAAGAGGAACTGCATTACCCAGTTCATTACACAGGAAATCATATGAATTGATGCAATTATACCACTACACAGTATCTGAATCAAAGTTTCAACAAAAATCAGCAGCGGTTTCCAGGGTTCGAAATTAACAGGGAGCCAGACACATTTTGCACCTAAAGATTCTCCATTTGCAAGCACCTTCAAAAGTCTGGGTGCCATTTCTTTTCCGCATGGATGACACTCAAGGATGACTGAAACAAATGTGTGTTGAAGCCTCCAAGTATATGTTAAAGATAGACAATATGTTAAGGGGTTTAACAATAAAGAGTAGTGTTTTGAAAACTGTCGTACCAATATTTTTATTGCAAACGCCAAATTAAACATGCATTGACAATTTCTGCTAAAAATGTGATATTAACAATGTGTCACTTATGTGAATTGCATATTAATTCATGCTTATCAAAATAATAAATAAAAAGTGTTGCCGACACCAAAACCACCACCCCTGCAGTGGCAACTAGACATTCTGTTTTGGCGCCCACAACCCAGGTCCCCGAAGCCATTTGGCTACTAGCTTTTCTATCCCAGCTTCTAACAATGGCAGTTTCACTCGAGATACAGTGCTGAGTGAAGGCATTGTCATGCTCTGGCCCTCAAACCAATGTATCCTGGCCCTGGTCCTCACTGATGCATCACCCAGGCCTAAAGCACACCTCTGAGTGGTCCAAGAAAGTGGTACCACTACACACCCATGATGCATGTTGGAACCGGTGGATGCTAAGTTTACTATATTGAAACACATCTCCAAAGGACCTCCCTGGAAATGTGCAACGAGGTACAAATTCTAAAACAAAGTAAGAGAAGGCAACCCATCCCTACACGCCCCACTAATTTAATGGAAACTCTTATATTCTGCACCACTCAGGAAGATGGGAGAAAGTCAGACCAAAGAGCCAATCCTGCACAGAGAGCAGGGGGATAGATTAAAGGTGCTATAATTAGAAAAGCCAATTTATCACACAAATGTCAATGAATGCTTCTTGCCCCAGCCTTCACTTGAAAATAAGTTTGACTGAGAAATATACTGATCCTTCTTTTAATGAATGACCACAGCACTATTCTGTCCAGCCAAACATCTGTCACTACTGCACATATTCTGCCAAGCCCCAAGACAGGCTCACACTCACAAAAGTTAAATCACCCACCTTTCGTTTATTGTGGTAAGCAATATATAAGGCAGCAACAACAATGGCTGTGGTCACCAAATAGGCAAAGAAGTGGCTGTTTTCAGGTCCATTCTTGGGCGGTGGACTAGCCCGGGAGTTCCCCGTATCATGCTTAGGTTGGGGGTCTTCAAGAATGCCCTCTCCCTCTCCACCTTCGTTGTCATCCTCTTGATCTTCTTCAGACTGATTATCTTGAAAGTTTCCAGGGGCCTCTTGCTGTTGGGGAGGTTGCTTGGAATCAACAGGTTTTAGCTTATCGGGAGGAGGCTGTGGAGGAGACTCTTCGCCTTGGAAGTTTCCAGGGGCCTCTTGCTGTTGGGGAGGTTGCTTGGAATCAACAGGTTTTAGCTTATCGGGAGGAGGCTGTGGAGGAGACTCTTCGCCTTGGGAGTTTCCAGGGGCCTCTTGCTGTTGGGGAGGTTGCTTGGAATCAACAGGTTTTAGCTTATCGGGAGGAGGCTGTGGAGGAGACTCTTCGCCTTGGGAGTTTCCAGGGGCCTCTTGCTGTTGGGGAGGTTGCTTGGAATCAACAGGTTTTAGCTTATCGGGAGGAGGCTGTGGAGGAGACCCTTCGCCTTGGGAGTTTCCAGGGGCCTCTTGCTGTTGGGGAGGTTGCTTGGAATCAACAGGTTTTAGCTTAGCGGGAGGAGACTGTGGAGGAGACCCTTCGCCTTGGGAGTTTCCAGGGGCCTCTTGCTGTTGGGGAGGTTGCTTGGAATCAACAGGTTTTAGCTTATCGGGAGGAGGCTGTGGAGGAGACCCTTCGCCTTGGGAGTTTCCAGGGGCCTCTTGCTGTTGGGGAGGTTGCTTGTAATCAACAGGTTTTAGCTTATCGGGAGGAGGCTGTGGAGGAGACCCTTCGCCTTGGGAGTTTCCAGGGGCCTCTTGCTGTTGGGGAGGTTGCTTGGAATCAACAGGTTTTGACTTATCGGGAGGAGGCTGTGGAGGAGACTCTTTGCCTTGGGAGCGTCCAGAAACTAGATTGTTAATGGGAGTGCCTGAAATGAAAAAAAGAAAGAACTGGTTTTCAAATGGAAAAATCAAAACTGGAAACAGAACTGATCGAATCGAACTCTAAAAACCTTTCTAAGATGTATAACTTGTTGCTAGAGTGGCATACGAAAGACGAATTGGTTAAATCGACAATGATAGATTGGGCGAAAGATGTGGGTCATAACATTATGATGGATGACTGGGAGAGGTGTGGAAGAAAGGTATCAAATTTACAGCTTGTAATAGTTTAAGAGAAAATATTATGAAAATGCTTTATAGATGGTATCTGACACCAGTTAAGATAGCCAAGATGAATCCTACAATGACTAATGTGTGTTGGAAATGTAAATCTACGGAAGGTACCTTTTATCATAAGTGGTGGTCATGTCCAGGGGTAAATGCTTTCTGGGATAAGATTTACAATGAACTTAAGAAGGTAATGAAAATTACCTTTGGTAAGAAACCAGAGGCATTTCTTTTGAGCATGACCAACGAAGAGATACCCAGTCAGGATAGAGTATTCTTTATGTATGCCACAACAGCTGCTAGAATATTATTGGCAAGAAATTGGAAAGGCGAAGAGATTCCGACAGTAGAAGAATGGCAGATGAAGCTAATGGACTTTATGGAACTCGCCGAACTGACCGCGAGAATCCGAGACCAGAGGGAGGAGAAGGTGTCGCAGGATTGGAAGAAATTCAAGGATTATTTAGTTAAATGTGTAAAATTGAATATTTGAGCAGAATTAGCTAGTAAAATCGGCTTTAGCTTGTTTATGTCAGATAAAATAGTGTAGAAGAAGTTTAGATGTGAATGTTATAAATGTTTAAGAGTATCTAAAGATATTGAGTTTAAGTGAGAAACTATATTTGTTTAATTAATTTAAAGTTTATTGAGAGATATGGTAAAGGTTTATGGAAAAAGATACAAAGCCACCCAAATTATATATTAATTTTGAATGCAGTGGGGGGAACGGGGGAAGTCTCAATGTATGCAAAGAAGATAGAAAAAAGAAGATGATTGAGATATGTGTATGTTTAGGTATGTATATGTGTTTCTTCTTATGTTTATTGTTATTGTCATTGTTATTGTTGTTGTTTATTGTTTATTATGTATTTTTTGTATTTTTCTTTTGTTTATATATGGAAAATAATAAAATCTTTATAAAAAAGAAAAAGAAAAAAAGAAAGAACATTTAGTATGTCACACCATTTAGTTTGCACACAAATGTAAATATACTGCTGTGCTGTGCACCAGTTGAACCAGTATGCCACCTGGTGCTCAAACCTCCACTTTCTAAATCTCTGAAGGTATGCCTCTGTTGTCTTATTCCATGTTTTCCAAGCATGTTTTGAAGCATATCTACAACAAAAGCAAGCAGTGCAGCATTCTATATTGCAGTTCAATTGTGCATTCATCAAAGCTCATCTCATCTTCACAGTGCCCATTATCCCCTATTGCAAATATGGCCTGTGTCTCGCATTAACCGACTTGCACCTCACCATCTTCCCAAATGAAAGGGAAGCCACTTTCCCAGAGGCTCCAGGTTGCCAACTTTGGGGGGGGGGCAGCACCAGGCCTTAAGGAGTAACTACTGACTAACAAGCAATTTTAGGCAATGAACTTCATGGCTGACCCTGGAAGGCCTCGCTTGTCCCTAAACATGGTTGGAGAGCTCTGCTGTGGTCAGGGGTCTCCTGCTGTTTTGGCCCCACTTCAACCCCTACCCCGGGCTGGATTTATGTTTGATGAGGCCCTAAGCTACTGAAGGTAATGAGGCCCTTTATATGTCCAGCTGTCCTTTGTCAACAACAAATTGTCACCGTTTTTTGTGTTGAATATATGCTATATGGTCATTTATGGACCTAATAGATATCTAAAGACATTTGCACACAACAAATAGAAGCCTACACAACACAAAGCACTGTTGCTGCATGTAGGCTTTATTTTATTTGTTTTTTATCTTATATTTTGGAAATGTACATCCAGGTTTTTTTTCTTTAAATTTTTCTGGGGCCCCCAAGAGAGTGGGGTCCTAAGCTATAGCTTGTTTAGCTTATACGTAAATCCGGCACTGCTCCCACCCCCCAAAAGGCCTGTCCTGACCATACTACGGCGCCGCCTCCACAACCAGTAACTCCCCCCACACACCAATAACACCTTCACTTGGACTTAACTGCAGGCAAATGCGGGTTCAGAGTTCAGACCCTGAACCTATTCCCCACGGAATGGCCAATGGGGCGGAGGGGAAAGAGGTTAACTCGGTGAAGAGCGTCCAAGAGCGCGTGCAGAGAGCGGCTCTCCCTCAACGCCTTTCAAAAGGGGGGCTGGCCTGGGAGTGACACCTGCGGGAAACAAACTCCGCACCGACCTGAGTCAACAATTTGTTCCTTCCTCGAGGCATCCTTCTCTGTGTTCGCCGGCGCCAAAGCGCCGAAGGCAACCAGGCCGCATAGGAGCAGGAAGCCCAGCCACCCCGCAGCCATGCCGGTCTGATGGGGTTCCTTCCGCTTCTGGCCAAGGAAACGGAAGCGAGACGTCTACTTCCGGTGCGCCCCCCCCATTGTGCGTGCTCCTGAAGCCGCTGCTCTCGCGAGATCGGGGCAGGGCGGGGCCGACTCTCCGCCGCCAACGCTTGGGAGGAGGAGCGAAGGAGCGGGCCGATAGTAGAGCTACGAGAAGAAAAAAAGGGTAGAGTGACACGCAGCCCAGACTTTTGAGTTAAAAAAAAACAAAACCCCTGAAAAGCTGCCCTTGAAATGTATTGGAAAGCAAGACCCAACGACAGCGGAGGGCGAGCGTGTGGGATCCCCCAGCCTTGGCCTTTTTCCAAAGCAGCGCCTAGGGCAAGCAAAGCGAGAGGATGCGGAGTCGGAGAATGGAGCGGACTCAGCTTCTACAACTTGCAGTGAATTTGGTTTCAGGAAATTAAAAATGGGCTGCTTGCAATGCATGACAATGTACCATGATCATCCGTAAAATAACCCAGGGCATGCTGTCATTTAAAGAACACAAGCAATTGCTTCTTGTCCGCTGCGCACCCTCGCCTCCCCCCCCCCCCCAATCCCCATTTGCTCTATTATATGGTCTGAATGGCTGCAGCGCTTTTTTGTGGCAACGGTGCTTTCCCCCTTGCCTCCACTTGGAGAGGGACGGCGGATGTCGATCAAGAAAAGATCGCAGCGTGGAAATTTGTTAAAAGGCTAGCCCAGTGTGATGCCCTCCCATCAACCCCAAGCTAGCCCGGCCAATGGCCAATCAAACCTTTTGCTCACAAGCTGTTTCTCCAAAATTTAAAAAGAGGGCGTCCAGAGGAACTTTAAAGTGTATAGAGATGCAGTGCTCAAACTCAACCCCATAGCTCTCAACTTTTACCTTTTCTTGCGAGGAATCCTATTCGGAATAAGGGGGTTTCCCTTTAAAAAAAAGGAAAAAGTTGACAGCTATGCTCAACCCCCCTTGGAATATGATATGGTGAGGGACAATCCTGATGGTGTCACTACGAATTCCTGGCTGAGCTATCGGAAATTTAGCTCCAAATGAAATAGGTAGTCCCCTCCCGAGAACCAAAAAAGTATACTAACACCATTGAATAGGTTCCTACTGAAGAGAGGAATGGAAGCATTTTTTAAAAGACGAAATTGGATACCTGGACAAAGTGGAAGCGACAAGCATGGCCAATGGTCAACGGTGATGGAAGTTCTGGTTGGCAACACAATGGAGGGCGCCACGTTGGCTGTCCCTGAAGGGGCTAAATCGCAGCGTGTGCTTTTTAGCATCCTATGTCTTGAAAGGAGCAGTTAACTGTACAGTACTGTACTATGGACCAAGGGGCTTAGAGAACGGGGTAAATGTGCTAATAATCTCTTACAGCAACGCATGCGAATAAGGCCCTGTTGGCACCTTTTAAGACTTAGCAGGTTTCTGTTGGTGTAAGCTTTTGCCAACTGGAGTCCACTGCAGTACGATTGTCATCATGGAAGATACCAGATTTAAAGCACATACTGTACACGTCTGCTATATGTACATGAAAGCTTCTTAGAAGGTCTAAAAAATTACTCTGACAATGGTAATGGAGCGCCATCTTGTGGTCTATATGCTTCCTGAGTTCTTGAAAATCAGGGAATGAGTGAAACGCTTAGATTTTAGCATAAAGTGGTGGGGTTCTTTTTTGAGAGAGTTGTCAGATCTTTGAGAAGTTTGTCCTCGTGTCCCCTCCCCCAGGCTCATTACAGGGAATGAGTGAAACGCTTAGATTTTAGCATAAAGTGGTGGGGTTCTTTTTTGAGAGAGTTGTCAGATCTTTGAGAAGTTTGTCCTCGTGTCCCCTCCCCCAGGCACATTACATGGTTTTAAAAAGTGGATTAAAATATAATAATTGCAAACTCATTTGGATTGGGCATTTGCCCTTCTTTGGTTATAGTAGAGGCTCACAAATTTATTCTAAAGCGGAAAATAGAGAAGAGAAAATAACTAGACACAAGTGTACTAGCATCATTGTACTAAGATGAAACAATGTAATCTCCAGAGCCTTTGTTTGATTGAATAATGTTGGGAATGGGTGAGGAGACCATAACCCTCCAGATGTTGTTAATCCTCTCATATACTATCTTAATTACAAATAATCAATATAAATGTGGGCACCCCTGACCATTAGGTCCAGTCGTGTCCGACTCTGGGGTTGCGGCGCTCATCTCGCGTTATTGGCCGAGGGTACAGCTTCTGGTTCATGTGGCCAGCATGACAAAGCCACTTCTTGCGAACCAGAGCAGCGCATGGAAATGCCGTTTACCTTCCCGCTGGAGCGGTACCTATTTATCTACTTGCACTTTGATGTGCTTTCGAACTGCTAGTTTGGCAGGAGCAGGGACTGAGCAACGGGAGCTCACCCCGTTGCGGGGATTCGAACCACCGACCTTCTGATCAGCAAGCCCTAGGCTCTGTGGTTTAACCCACAGCGCCACCCGCGTCCCTAGTGGGCATATTTATATTTTGTCTCAATTTAACAATCATTACAGCTGGTGTAGAGTGTCGTAGTAATAAAAGCATGTCTATATGCTTCACACACTCACTCATTTTTTGCCCTTCGTGGATTAAGGCCAATTCAACACATATAATTATCACCCAAACTTTGGGGTGCTTCCAGGTGTGGACAATTTAGCAGCACCTCATCATGGCTGTTGTGCTTTAAGATGGAAAGGGAATAGCAACTCTGTTGCAAAATGTCTAACAATGTGTAGTCTAAGTGTGCCCCAGATGTTGGAAGCAGGGTGATCTGCATTGGGACCACGGTTTGTGATGAGAAGTTTAAATACCCCCCCTCAATTTACTTTGGATCACGATTACTCCACACTCGCTACAATTTAATGTCGGGGGACACACACACAAATTCAGCATGAAGGCAATGCCTTTCGGAAAGGGAAGACTTAGAGTGGATTCCTAGAGAGCAGTCGGACCGTAATGAAGGAAATGGCTCGAACGCAACCTAGAAAACAATTGACATTTAATATAGACCATAACCTAGTCACCTTCACCTGTGGAAGCACAGAGATAATTCTATTAAATTGCAAAAGTTGTATTTTCTTGAGTGAAAGGGGGAGAAAAAAGGAAGCTGTCACCATGACTGGGGTATGTAGCATTTCTTGCTGCCACAGAGCATTTGTAACAGGAATGCATAACCTTTTTTCCCATTGAGGGCCCAGTTTCCTTGTGGGTAATATGTTGGCAAGGTGTACCCCATTGGAGTTCATGGCCAAAGTCAGCATTTGGCAGAGCCAAAAGTTAGCAGGCTGAATTTTCTTTCTCTTTCTGCCACCCACACCTCACTCATACATGATATACACATGAAATTAGGCTGAATGCTACTTCTTTGGATTGCGGGTTGCCCTCACTTGATTTAAAGGCACTGGCCAGAATTGGAGCCTTGGCATTTTTAATCTTTAGAAATGAAACACACTGGAGCTCTTCCCATACTTTGGAGGATATATCCACATGGGTTGGGGGGTGGGGAGAGAGAAAGAAAGAAAGAAAGAAAGAAAGAAAGAAAGAAAGAAAGAAAGAAAGAAAGGGAGGGAATCACCACCACATCTTACTTGAGCCACAGGAGACTGCTAGGATTTCACTCATGACTTTGTGGTTTTGTGAAATGTCACGGTCTCTGCTAACTCTCTGAACAGCCAAGGATTTTTAAGCCTGCTATGCGAATCCTGATTTCCCCAAAACGGAAACCTTTGCCAAGATTCTTCTGTACGGAGCAGCAGCCAGGATGGGATGGCTTCAACAGCCCTACAAATGATACCTAATGGCCTTATCTTCCATTTCGCCACGCTTTTTAAATGGGTTTGCAACAACCGGTTACCAAAAATATTCATTTCCGTGAACGTGGCTATGGGCTATTGGAACACCCCTTTCAAAGCCGGCTCTTCCTTTACGATCAGCACGTTTCTTTTGTGCATGCAAGGGAGACCGTTTTTCATCTGGAAATAAAATGTAGAGAATTAGCATTATATTTTATTTTGCAGCTGCGCCTAATGAACTCATCCAGAAAAGATGAAGAGCTTGGAATAGTTCCCTCCATGCAAACACTGCTGAATATGCTCCCACATAGAGAAAACTGAGCCAGAGCAGGTGAGTTTATACTGTAGGAAAGAAATTGGTTAGCCAGAGGCAGCTAATTTGGTGCTGCTGAGTTTCAATTTGTTTGGCTGCCGTGCATGATGTTGTAGGCCACAATCTAGGACACTGAATGACTCACCTAGAGGTTTGTGCTGAACTACCAAGAATAGTTTTTTTTTCCCTTGGTCCACCAGCACCAGTAAGAGAGACACATCACGAACTATTAATGCTTGAATCCTGTGCACACTTATCAGGAAGTAACCCCCCCCCCGAACCCTTAACTTCTGCATAAACATAGAATTACATTGCATGATTGTGATCCCATGCAGACTTTACTGGGAACAGGTGAACAAGGAAGGAGCTGTTTCAGAGTATATATACATGTACGCTCAGGCGGCATGACTGATATTACATTAAATTATATCAAAACAAAATATAAAATAAAAAAATCCTTCCAGTAGCACCTTAGAGACCAACTAAGTTTGGAAGGATTTTTTGATTTTATATTTTGTTTTGACTATGGCAGACCAACACGGCTTTGTTGTTGTTGTTGATGTTGTTCAGTCGTTCAGTCGTGTCCAACTCTTCGTGACCCCATGGACCAGAGCACGCCAGACATGCCTATCCTTCACTGCCTCTCGCAGTTTGGCTGAACTCATGTTAGTAGCTTCGAGAACACTGTCCAACCATCTCATCCTCTGTCGTCCCCTTCTCCTTGTGCCCTCCATCTTTCCCAACATCAGAGTCTTTCCTAGGGAGTCTTCTCTTCTCATGAGGTGGCCAAAGTACTGGAGCCTCAACTTCAGGATCTGTCCTTCTAGTGAGCACTCAGGGCTGATTTCTTCGAGAATGGATAGGTTTGATCTTCTTGCAGTCCATGGGACTCTCAAGAGTCTCCTCCAGCACCATAATTCAAAAGCATCAATTCTTCGGCGATCAGCCAGCCTTCTTGATGGTCCAGCTCTCACTTCCGTACATTACTACTGGGAAAACCATAGCTTTAACTATATGGACCTTTGTCAGCAAGGTGATGTCTTTGCTTTTTAAGATGCTGTCTAGGTTTGTCATTGCTTTTCTCCCAAGAAGCAGGCGTCTTCTAATTTCGTGACTGCTGTCACCATCTGCAGTGATCATGGAACCCAAGAAAGTGAAATCTCTCACTGCCTCCATTTCTTCCCCTTCTATTTGCCAGGAGGTGATGGGACCAGTGGCCATGATCTTAGTTTTTTTGATGTTGAGCTTCAGACCATATTTTGCGCTCTCCTCTTTCACCCTCATTAAAAGGTTCTTTAATTCCTCCTCGCTTTCTGCCATCAAGGTAGTATCATCAGCATATCTGAGGTTGTTGATATTTTTTCCGGCAATCTTAATTCCGGTTTGGGATTCATCCAGTCCAGCCTTTCGCATGATGAATTCTGCATATAAGTTAAATAAGCAGGGAGACAATATACAGCCTTGTCGTACTCCTTTCGCAATTTTGAACCAATCAGTTGTTCAATATCCAGTTCTAACTGTAGCTTCTTGTCCCACATAGAGATTTCTCAGGAGACAAATTTTGTTTTGACTATGGCAGACCAACAGGGCTACCTACCGTAATTAAGTTATATGAGCCAGTGTGGTTGCGTGGCTGAGCTTTAATCTTGTCAATGTCTGTATAGGCAATTGTCAAGAGCCTAGATGGAGACAGGATTAACAATCCATTATCTTATATCCTATCTCCTTAAGATCTTATCATTTATTTAAATGCTGCCTTTCAGCCAAGAGAGCCCCTCAAGGCAGCTCACAAAGCATAGAAAAACTGAAAGAGGGAGGAGTCCAAGATGGCGGCTAAGGAGGAACAGCCCCACGCTGCTCCCTGTTGTTACAGATAAGCTATAGCCTAATACTGCTTGTTTTATTTGCCCTCTATGTCTTTCTACGTCTTTAGCGTTTGAATAGTTTTTTTTTAAGTTAACTGAAAGACTGGGAAGGATCATCAGTCCAACCCTGCTTCTATATGCAGGAATCTCAACTAAAGCATCCATGACCGATAAACATACAAATGCAAAGGATAAGATTTCAAAAACAAGGTATTTAACATTCTAAAGGTATTGAAAACCAAGTACATTCCTGCGCCCGAAAGTGTGTTGAGAGCAAAAGTAAAGAAACAAAACAAAACAGCTGGGCAGCTGCTCTTTCTTATAAGGGTCCCAGGCATCATCACCGTTGTAAACTTAGGAGCAGCAACTTTTTGCAAGGTCTGCTTTGTAAATCAGTGGCCTGGGTGGGTAGGGTGCCTTCAAAACAGAAACCTGAAAGTCCTTGGGGCACCCATGGCTCTAAGTAAATGTTTCAGAAATCCCCTTGCTCCTCAACTTCTCTGCATTTGGGCATTTATACAGGGATTTATGTATCGTATCCTTAAGATTTATACAATAATTTAGCTCTGCGTGTGCTAACTCTTAGCATGAATAAGATTTTAACTTTTTTGTAACTGTTAGAAGCCACTCAGCAGTGCGGAGGCTGGCTTTTTGGGGGAGAAGAAATACACACCTCTATGCGCTGTTTATGTACTGTATTTTTCTGTCTATAAGACGACCCCATGCATAAGATTATTTGGGGGGACTCAAAATTAAGAAAATGGGGGTGGGCATTGCCCCCGTGTACAAGACTACACCTCCTTTTTTAACATTATTTTTTTAGTAAAAAAAAAAAAAAAACCCTAATCTTATACACGGAAAAGTACGGCAAATTGTTCTAAGTAGTCAGAAAAATAAACACACAAGGTAAAATTTATCTCTGTTAGCACCGCAATTGTCACACAAATGCTACAGCAAAGCTGCCTTCCCAGGAAACAATGTTAGGTCTAACCAAGACAAAAACCAGGCTGTGCACTCACGGCACCTTTAAAGTATTATTTGAAAGCACTTTCTTTCCCTAAGAGTTATGGGCACTGTAGCTTACTACCCACAGAATTATGATTCTTAACTAACTATATATAGCGACCGGCATTGAGGGAAAGAAGGTGCTTTAAAATCAGTGTGTAGAGAGACAGAGATTTAGTTCCCAACAACTTTCTCTCTCTCTCTCTCTAAAGGTAAAGGTAAAGGGACCCCTGACCATTAGGTCCAGTCGTGTCCAACTCTGGGGTTGCGGCGCTCATCTCACGTTACTGGCCGAGGAAGCCGGCGTACACCTTCTGGGTCATGTGGCCAGCATGACTAAGCAGCTTCTGGCGAACCAGAGTAGTGCACGGAAATGCCATTTACCTTCCCGCCAGAGCGGTACCTATTTATCTACTTGCACTTTGACGTGCTTTCGAACTGCTAGGTGGGCAGGAGCTGGGACCGAGCCACGGGAGCTCACTCAGTCACAGAGATTCGAACCACCGACCTTCTGATCGGCAAGCCCTAGGCTCTGTGGTTTAACCCACAGCGCCACCCATGTCCCCGCTTTTCTCTCTCTAGACCATCATAAAATAAAAGACTAACAATGCAACAGCAGGCACAATCTGTTTCCCAGCAGGAATGATAGGTCTTAACACATGTGGAACTCTGTGGCAATTAGCTTCCAAATTGTATGTAGCATTACCCCACAATATTCTGTCCACACCAGTGGTCATGGCATAGCTGCTGTGGGTAGGAGCAGTACAATCCCAAAGTGCTATTTAAAAAAAAAAAATACTTGCTAGTCACCGACATTTTAGAAACATGGCTAATGGCAGCAACCAGAAATGGTTTAAAAACTAATTTGTAAAAAAAAGAGAGAAAAGGTTATGGAATGATGCTATAGTGCTATACTCGATTTCACTAGAAACACATCCACCCACACACACCCACACACCCTTGTGCAAATCAATTGAAACAATAAATTGAGTAGTTTATTGTACAAAACTCACATACCGGTATACATGTACAGAACTCACATATACATTCATTAGTAATGGATATGACCGCCGCTATTTTTAATCAGCAAGCTTAAAAGTTTCAAATAATTAAATTGACTCTTTGGCGCTTCTGCCAGGGGTGGGAGGGATTGCAGAATGTTGGCGGCTGCTTTTGGTATGTGTGTGTGTATACATATATGTTTCTGCAGACTGAAAAACACAGGATCTCAATACTTGGATGATGGCCTTGAGTGGATGCCCCAGGGGAGTAAAAGGAAGTCAAGGAAGCATGGCAATTTGACACCTGCCAAACAAATATTAAGTGCTTTGGTGGATGGATTCACATCAGGGCTTTTTGGGAGCTGGAACTTCCTGACAGCCAGTCGCAGCACCTCTCAGGTGGGCACCACTGCCATCACAAGAGAACAAGGGGGGCATTCATGTTGAGTTCCAGGCCAGCACCTTCTTCTAGAAAAATAGCTCAAATTCACATTATTCCCCCCTCCCCTCCCCAATGTTTAACTAGCACGTGCTGAACCAACTCTCATAACTAATTTTGGCACAAAACTGCAGGGCTGCATGCATTCCTTATATAGAACTGATTTGTCCCAGCTTCCTCTTGCTTTTCTCCATAACTACACTGAATGCAAGGAAGCCGTCCTATATCCTCTTGCAGATTCCTCTCCTCCTGCTGCCCTGGCAGCCATGTGACTACAATTGGAAGCTCTTTAAGCTATAAATTTCTGCCCAGGGAAGCTGAATTAATTGGTTCCTCCTGCGGAACCCATTCATACAGGCATTCCAGTATCAAACTACTCTAGGAGGCCACCACGGCAGGAAGTTCATGCACTAGTTTAAATGACATTTTTAAAGGCTAGGAGAGAGATGCAGTCCCATGTGAATGCCGCACTGGTTAAATACTCTAAAATAATAATAATTATTATTATTATTATTATTATTATTATTATTATTATTATTATTATTATTATTATTATATTTATACCCCACCCATCTGGCTGGGTTTCCCACTCTGGGCGACTTACAACACCTAAAAAAATGTAAAACATTAGACATTAAAAAGTTTGGGAAATGCTGATCTAGTCCAACCGCTTGCAATTCAAAAATATGCAGCTGCCCCATACAGGGCTCAAACCTGCAACCTTGGCATTATCATCACAGTGTTCTAACCAACCGAGCTCTGTCCAAGTAACATTAAGTCATCTTAGCTAGACCTATCAAGGAAGAAAAATCTATTCCACAGCATCATACAAGCACAGCATATTCGTTTTGTTCCCTCCAGTGGCTACCATGTGTCCAACCTGAGGTGTGCCCCAGTGCCCCTGCAACAGTGCAAAGCATCTTGCGGTCTACCTCTCAGATTGCATCCTCCACCATGGGCACCCCCCACCCACCCACCCCCGTGGCTTTGCCCATAGGCGTCTCCGTCTCCATCACAATGGATAATGAAGTCTTCACCTGGCTGGAAGCGGTTCTAAAGCACACACATATCATCCCTTTCCTTCCCTGGAGGGTTAATTTGGTCAGAAGACAAGATCAAAAGGAGAAACAATTAGCAAATTGAAAGAGTTTAATGATGCTAATTAAAATGTATTAAACGTAGCCTCTGCCTCTGCACCAGCTGCTTGGGCAGGCCAGCGGAGGCTGGGGGGAGGCTTCAGCCTCACCCCGATGTGCAGAACTAGGAAGGAGGACATCTGGCATTCCTCCCCCATGGTCTGTCACAAAAGGTGGGTTCAAGGAAGCCCTCGTTTCGTCTTGTGCCTTTGGATGGTTTTGCATCCAAGTCCCTAATTAGTTCTCTCTCTGCAGGGTCCCCCTGGGACCTCATTAAGCATCTCAGTTAGTGGAGGCGGGGGGGGGGGGGAGAGAGAAAGAGTTTGATTTGAAGAGAGACTTAGGAGGTGGGTGGGCGCATCTCCGGCATTGACCACAATTAGTTATGCAAGCAAAAGTGGCAGGAGCAAACCTCCGTTCCAAAAGAAAGATGCACAAAGCTAGGAGCACGAACCACAGATGCTACCCACACTCAAGAGGGCTGATAACAAGCTCTTGAAAAAGTGCTTCACCTACCCTCAGCCGCTTAATGAGATGTCCAGTAGATCCCCAAAGAGGTACAATAATAGTTTTAGGACCTGCCTACACAAGCTCATTATGGCAGGGAGAAGGGGGGGGGAGGGAAACAAAACAACCCCCCCACCCCACCCCACAAACAAAGGCTTGGAGAGAGTGAAAGAGAAGAGCAATAAACTGCCACACAGGCCTGTGTGCCTTTTGACAGCCCAGACTAAGACTATTAAACTCCCAAGGGAAGTCCATCGGGTTTCTAGGAGAGGCATGGGGAAGTAACTTGAGAACTACCTCTTCTGTTATGTCTGCACAGCTGCTGGAGGTAAGCTAGAGATTTACCATTTCAGTTTCTTATTATTACCCACCCCACCCCCACCCCCAGCAGACTAGTCCTCTAAATTGCTGTGTTGGCCTAATGCTCCAGCCCTCGCCCCTGCTCTTGCCGGCATAGATGCTGCTTGGGGCTACCAGACAGGCAAACCACAAAGACATCAACAATAAGCAGACCGGCACTGGAGGTACCAACAGCAGGATGCAGACATTACCTGCCATAACCTGCACAACTGACCAGTGCTTTTAGAGGCTTATTTTTTTGGGGGGGGGGTCAGGTGGAGAGCAGGAAGGGCAAATAGTTATACACACATTTCACGGATGAAAATAGGGACAATCTTGTACTCCCCCGTTTGTCAAACAAAGGTCACATTCACAGCATACATTAAAGCACTATGATACCACTTTAAACAGTCTTGGCTCTCCCCCCCCCCCCAATTCTGGGAGCTGTGGTTTGTTAAGGGTGTTGATCGGTGATCTCTATTCCCCTCCCACAGCTACAATTCCCAGAGCAGTTTAACAAGCCCTCTTCATAGGGAATTCTGGAAAACCATGCCCTGGTTTTGAGGGAGCCCTTAAACCACAGTTTCCTGGTTCATGGGAAACAGTGGCTTCAGAAACTGAACTGAGCCAATGGGATGGATCTAAGGAACAGCTTTCAGAAAGGACGCAGCCCCATAAGTGTGCTGCAAATGCCTGAGCAAGAATTTTCACAAGCGTATACTCAGTGTTGTAATGGTATTTCTTACACATCCACTTGTGCAAGCATTTGACAGGCAAGAATCTGTAGTATCAAAGGGACATGCTAGAATTTAGTTTCACTTTTTCTTTGAGTAATTCTTATGTAGTGCAAGGTGTAAAAACAGCCCTTCCACAACCAGGAAGCACCTTCTGTATGCAGAGGGGCACACTCTTTTTCTTTTTTAAAATCCATTCCATCCCCTGCATGAACAAGTTCACAAACACTGGGTTGGTAGTTCACACTTGCTCAAATGCTATAAATAGCACAATCAGTGCCACAGGTTCCCTGTTGGGAGGACTAATGTTGTTAATCTGTTCTTGATGTTTTAGCATGCCTAAGAGAATAGCAAACTTCTGTGAGCTTAAGGCAGCAATCCTGTGCCATTTTACTAATGAGTAGAATGATCCCACTGAAGTCAATGGGACATGCTTATGAGTTCCCATGCACACAGGACTGTGCTGTTAGAGAGAGAACAGACACAACCTATGATGCAAAGAGACAATGATGCCTATGGTAAACATATTAAAAGAGCCAGCTTAAATTTCAGGGCCAGTTTCACAAATATTACAAGTCTAAAACCATTGTGTGCTGTCTTTCCCCCCATCAATGCCATTAAATGCTGAAGAAGAGCCATAGCTCTGCAGAGCATCTGCAGAAGGTCCCAGGTTCAATCCTCATCAGTCCCCTACCTGAAGACCTGGAGAGCTGATGGCAGTCAAGTGTAGACGATACAAAGCTAGATGTCCCAATGGTCTGACTCAATAGAAGGCAGCTTCCTAAATGGATCACCAGGATCTGTATCCTACAGCTTCATCCGGGATGTCTCTTCAATGCCACATAACCTAATTTGCTTTCATGGAGATATCACACACAGGCAGTTCCTAGTGCACATACAGACACACCCTGAGGTTCTGCGCCAGCTTTCACCAATTAGGTGCCCTCCTGATGTCTTGTACTACAACTCCCAACAGTCCAAGCCAACCCTGGCTGCGACTGATAGTTGTAGTCTGAAACATCTGGAGGGCACCAGGCTGACGAAGGCTTTTCTACACACAAGCAGAATGCAGGAATACTGAAAGCAATAGGCATCAGATAAATAATACAAGCTAATGAGAACACAGGTCTGTTATCACCAAAACACACAAATGGTATGAGCTTTAGAAAACCCTTGTTGGAGATTAGCAAACTCTTGTTGGAGGAGGCTTTGCAAGAGAACATTTTATGTGCGGCTGCTACAGCTGCTACTAGTTTTCTGGGGCCCGCAGGCCTCTCTCTCTCTCTTGGTTGCTGCTGTTGAGACAGGCTCCTTACTGTGTGTTCGATCTGGCTAGTAATTCACTTCCTGAGCTGTGACATCAGAACTCTGGCTGGTTTTTTTTCGTCCTCTACGAAAACAATGAAGTGTTGTGTTTCCTCGCAACTCACCTGAGAATTGAATTCTATTCAGTTCAGAAACATAGGGAAAGTGCCTGAAGGACTACTCTCATAGGGGCAGTGCCCAAGCTGCAAAGCCAGTCATGAATGAAATCTTGTTATTCAGCAACAACTGGGATATCAGAAGCTGCAGAGAAATAGCAAAGGATCTAGGTAGATCTTAATTTGTCTTCATGGGAGGGGGGAGGACAGGACGCTCCCTGCTTGGGATGTGGTGTGAAAAAAGTCTCCAGAACGTCTCATCAAGTGGTAAACTCTACAGATGCTCTTTCCAATGAGAGCTGTGGACAGCATCATCAGGAAAAATCCAGGATTCATAGAATTAACATGATGACAAAAGTGCAGTACTGCTAAGATTGAGATGCTGGTTCTGAGCTTTTGAAAAATAACCAGCCTGCCATTTTTAGTATTCATTTCTGTAGGTTTCCAGCTTACTAAACAGTAAGAAATACTTGTTCGGGCTGCCTGGTTGAAAAAATGGCAATCATACTATGCCACTGTGGTGATCAGTTTAAAGGCAAGGGAGTGCCTAGAACAGCTTCCCCCAATCTGCTGTCCTCCAGATATTTTGGAGTGACAAACACGTGCCTATCATCTTAAAACCAATTAAATTAACAGGGACGATTAAAAGATGTTTTATCACTGACGCACTGGGTGGAAATCTGATATGTGGACACGTACCCAGAGACTATTGTACCTGGTAGACTGGAAATTTGATTTCTTCCACTTCCTCTTCTGAAGGAAAAATACCAGTCCAAAGGTGGAGCATCGGGCTGCTCTAAGTGCGAGGAGCAAAGAGAGGAAGAAGGCAGGGACTGTGTGGGCCAAGCAGCTTTTCTGAGGGTGTGAGAATAGAGAAACTTGACAACTAAGTGACTTCATGCTATGCTTCCTACTCCAGCCGCTCCAAAAGCAGACAATGTGCTCCTTGGCACAAAGCAGGGCTGTGGGGCTATTTTGCCTGTTGCACCCCTTTAGCTGGTGGAGAATCCAGACCCAAGAGAGCAGAGAGGCTGTGCAAAAACCATCCAAACAGATGTTCTTTTCCGTATGGGAAAATGCAGTGTAAAACAAAGAAATATTCTCCTGCTGAAGCCCAACATCTGTTTGAAGCTGTCTGGCCCTGGGTCAGACTTTAATTATTCTGACAGGTCGCTTCATGCCCTTAATTTTCCATGAAATCTGATTCAAGAGGCTGCTTGTCTGCAGGCAGCTCTTGGGGTTCTCAGAGTGAGGTTGCACATGACCCAGGTGCTCCTTGCCAAACAGCCAATGTTTTCTTGAGACAAGACTTTTTTTTTTCTTTTCTTTATAAAAATCAACTTGTGCTTCTCAGGAAAAAAAGGTCATTGTTGAACTGTTAACAACACGGGACCCTCAAATCCTGTTTTCTGTGGAAAAATTAAAATGATGGAGACACACACACACAGTTTCAGTAGCGCTTGCTGGATGATCTTCTTGCCAAGTTTTTGATTCCTTCTTAAAGCTGCATCCCGAGACACTGCAGAAAATTCAAATAATTTGTTCCTTTGCCTCTGGACCTGGCTTGTTTCTTCTTCTTTTACTGAAGATCAAGTTACTGATATACAAAGTTATTCTGCTTCCTTCTCTCTCTCTCTCTCTCTCTCTCTCTCTCTCTCTCTCTCTCTCTCTCTCTCTCCCTCTCTCTCAGCTCTTCTATCAGGTACTTTTCTGAGGCAATAAATCACAAGCCCTGACATGCACATGTGCTCTCTGCTTTTTCCCCCTGGTGTAACTGAACTGGCAATGAGCACTCTTCTTTTTCAACCTCAAAATCCTTGCTTGGGTAAGTCTCATCTTGCTCTAGGAGCATGAAGAGCTTTCAGGAGTGGCTTTCTTTTGGCACAGAATGAGTTTCAGAGTCTCGCAGCCATAAGCTTGCAAACCAAAATTCTTGGCAGAAGCCACAGAGATGCAATTTGGAAAAATATCCTTATAAAAGAAGTAGCTATAGTATCGTATTTGCCCATTTGCAGCCCTTCCAAAGTGCCAGGCTAATGAAGTATTTTGTTAAAAGTGGTAAGGCCAGTTCACCCGACATGGCCAAGAATGCAATCCTGCAAAATCTTGTAACATTAAAGGAGGGGAACCATACCTGCAAACATGGGAGGGACTCATGCCATGGCCAATCAGGTCTCATGTGTGTGTCCAGCATGTGCCTTCTATCTAGGTAACAGGTATCTACTGGGACATGCACAGCAGACAAGTAGGAAACTGACTGTTGTGAAAAGTGAGGCTCATTTTCAGAGGGTTAAAACTGCAAGAGGACTGCAAATCTCCCACCCACAATAGGCAAACTTGAGCAAAATGACCACAAGGTTACTCCCCTCCCCGCAAAACCTGTACTCACTTTTAGCCAGGAATGCCTGCAGAAGAGGTGATACTTTACTACTGGATGTCACAATTGTAGATTTTCACCTTGCTACAGCCTTCAAAAACATTGCACATTTTCTAAATGTAATGCACTTTCTAGTACAATTTTCTAGTACAGTGGTACCTCAGGTTAAGAACTTAATTCATTCTGGAGGTCCGTTCTTAACCTGAAACTGTTCTTAACCTGAGGTACCAGTTTAGCTAATGGGGCTTCCTGCTGCCGCCGCCACGCGATTTCTGTTCTCATCCTGAAGCAAAGTTCTTAACCCGAGGTACTATTTCTGGGTTAGCGGAGTCTGTAACCTGAAGCATCTGTAACCAGAGGTACCACTGTACAATGTCAGCAGATTCCCCATGCATAATAAGCACACACATTTTGCTACATACAAATACAGCAAGGAGCTATGTGTTACCTGATGGTCCAAGGGTGGACCATTACTGGAGACAGACTGAGGGTAGCAAAATGCAGCAAGTACCGAGTATGAAGAGTGGGTAAGCTGTTAACACTGAAGAGCTGGCAAGCAGTCTTGAACGTTCCGATAGCAGTTTGGTTTCATGCTTAGATTAATGGAGCCAGAACAGAGTCTATGAGGTAGATTTCCACTGGGCAAACGCTCTCCGTAGAAGCAGTATCATCTGGCCAACTGCACTGGTGATGCCCAGGTATAAATGAATAGCTGGTTAATATAGCTTTGCCTTCTGATGGCAGAACAAGGCACTGGAGTCTGCTTATCAGACTCCCTATTTCAAGACCCTAGGTGTCATACACTAAGACCAATTACAATTTTCCCAGGTACAATAACTCTGCAAAAAAACACATGTGCAGTCACCCATGCTGCAATCTACATACATTTTCCACATGTTGCTTCTAAACGGAAGTGCTTTCTGCACAAGGAAGTCACAGCATATGAAATACTCCTGCTTTGCAATTCTTCATGGTCCAGCCTGCAATTAAAATGCTGTGCAGACTGAATCCAAATCTCAAGTTTCATTTCTCAAGCATTCTAGCCTTCTTTTAGCCCTCCAGTTAAGCAGCTGCGGACCAGATGAGTATTGGGATGGAAGGCCACTGGGAACCTCACAGAAAGCACTTCTTGACATTGCTGAAAGGAGAAAGAGATACACTGAACTAACCCAACCTAGCATTTAAAGCAAACAAACTATTATATGCTAGCCAATCAATTATATTCATCTTTGGTACCAAGCTACATGACTTTTTAATTTAAAGAATTCAAGTAATAATTTTTGTCCAGTTGTGATAGACTACAGCACTGTAGTTGCAAGACTACATTGTTAAGATCAGAGATAAGCCTCTGCCGACTTCCATGCATTGAACTTTGAATGGTAATTAATGGATAGGTGCTTGTCAAAAGGGCCTGCAGAAACTGGGCCAGTTGCAATTACCCACATGTTCTGTAGTCAACTGAGATAAATTTTAGGCTCTGGGGTGTGCATATCTCATTTTACTCTGATGCACTTACATGCAATATATTACTCACTTCATCGTACTTTTAGGGTTGGAGAAGAGTGGGAATTCAAATTGAAGTCATTTTTCTTTCTTTAAAGAGAACACTGTTTTACATTACATAAATTGAGTAACCATATTTAGTGATTAATAAAATAGAAGAGTAGTCACAATCTAGAATAAAGAATACTAAAACACATCTACCAATACCCAATGAAACAGGGTATGTGTGCATGAGGGAAATCCTCTTTTTTGAGCTTAATACTCAAGTCTGTATGATGAAAGATGTGTCTAAAGAATGTTAAGGGGTAACTAATCTGTGTGGCATAATGCAAGTTAAAGCAAAACAGGGTGAAATGAGAAATCCCCTAATGTGGCACATATTATTTAAGACTTAGCTATAGTTCATATATGGTAAATTATTATGGTTTTGCAGTAGGAGGCTGCTTTGCCAGGTAGACAGTTACTGGAGCCTCATTATCTTTCAAATGCTTGGTGACTGCTCAGGCTCATTATCTTCCTATTTACATAAATAAAATGTAAACTAATGCAAATACCTATTAGTGCTGTTCATACTGGTTCAAACCTGGCTGTAGCTTTTTGTGTTTTTTATGGCTCATTAGTGCTTCTAAAAAAAAAAAAAACCTGCAGGAATACCAGGAGGCAAAATCTATTCAGTGACCCTTGAGAAGGGTAAGCCTAACCTTTCCAAAACATGCCTGGGTACTGCACCTATTCTCTACTAATTTTTTCTCCTTTCATGTAGCCTTTGAAAAAGAGGTTTACAGTGGTGCCCAAAGCAAGCAGGGAGAAGGATGTAACGTAGTTGTGGTTCTTGAGAATGAGGGGGAAGGGGTTCATCACTTCTGGAAAGGGATATTACAAATACCCATTATCTCTCAACGACACGACTAATGCAGATGCTGGAGAGAAAACAGTTGTGAAATATTAGAAGAGGAAGAGCAAGTAAGAAGGAAAAATGCCAGTGGCCCACATGATAAAAGTAATCAAGGCTACACCTAGAATGCAAATGGAGTACAAGATGGAAACTCTTCCAAGTTCATGTCACTCTCTCATTGAACACTCGCACACAGCAAATTAAGATGCAGATTTATTTTCCTTCGTTAAAATAACAGGCGATTCCCCAAAGCCTTTTCCCCTACTTCCTGCTACACAAAATAATTCTGTAAGGAAACAGGGTGGATTGTCCTGCCATTTTCATGGATCACTCCAGAAAAATATAGGGGCCTCCCCAAGGCTGGGCAGATCTCAACATGACAGCGAGGCACTGTATTTATCTGGTATTGTGTCTTCTAGTAAATGTTGGAAGTCTTTTATAAAAATGATGGCACTGCAGGATGGCTGGAGTAAGTAGGTAAAATCAACACTTCGCCTGGCCAAGGGAACGGGGAACAGTAAAAGCAATATAACAAAACATGCAAACACCGTTGAGAGATGATCCATCTGTACAAGTCCATGTGCCCAGGGGGCTCTGACAGGAACATAAGGCTTGGCTTTCTTTCTTTTTCTCATCCTGTTCAGGGTTTCATTTTTAAAAAATTGTGGGTTTTTTTGTTTTTGTTTTTTATAAAAATAAAAAAATGGTCTTTAGACAGACTACTGAAAACAACTCTGAGAGTAGAGCACTTTCTTCCTCAAGAGTCACCTTATGGAAGAGTTCAGAAAGGGTCAAATATTGACCAATAATGGCTTGTCTGCTTTGTAATCTCAATTGCGGCTTCAGCAGGAGGCGGGATGGAAATTCTTCCTCATTCAGCCGGTTTGGTTACCAACGAGAGCGGCTGCGCCTGCAACATAGCCAAGGCAGCTTGAGGAGATGGAATGGCTGCAAAGGAAGGAGGCGATGTCAGGAGGGCTGTGTGGGGCATGGAGGCAAATGGAAGGGGCCTCGAGAGGAGTGACGATTGGCTTGTCAGGCTAGAGGAGGAAGAGGAGGAGGCGGCCTTGCTTGACAGGAAAGAAGCAGAGTGCAGAGACAGCTGGGCTCTGGCTTCAGGCTTGGTAGTCAGGGAGAGAGGCTGAGCCTGTTCAGAATGGGTGGCAGCAGGAGCTGCAGGTGATGCCAAGGCTGTGGAGGGAGTGGCTGGAGAATCCAACATGCTGCCATGAGAGGATGCAGGGCTGTCACAGGATTTGTCAGCTGGCAGGTATGGCACACAAGGCTTCTTGCTCTTTGACACCACAGAATCTGTTAGTGACAAAAAAAGAAAGTTATTTAATTTAATTTATTTAATTTCTATCCTACACGCCCAGCATGGTGTAGTGGTTAAGAGCAGTGGACTCGTAATCTGGTGAACCGGGTTCGCATCTCCGCTCCTCCACATGCAGCTGCTGGGTGACTTTGGGCTAGTCACGCTTCTCTGAAGTCTCTCAGCCCCACTCACCTCACAGAGTGTTTGTTGTGGAGGAGGAAGGGAAAGGAGAATGTTAGCCGCCTTGAGACTCCTTCGGGTAGTGATAAAGCGGGATATCAAATCCAAAAGTTCAAATGCAGCTTTTTTTTTATTAAGTGCATATCTTGTTCATTATTCAAAGTGGGAGGAGGGGACTTGCTCAGTGGCTAACTCTTTTCTCCTCTCCACCTGCCTCCTCCATCTGCTTCTCTAATAATCCTAGTTGGCATCTTGCTATCCCTGTGTGTAGAAGGAAACTATATAATGCTTGTTCTTAAGTGTTTGTCCTAGAATGGGAGTAATTTACACTTCATTTTCTATTTTAGAAGGATTGGAGAGGGGACTGACAAGCAGCAGCAAATATTAGGAATTCCAGACTCTCAGTTTCCCTTCACAGTGAGGGAAAAATTAGAAATGTCATGCCCATAATGGACTGGGGCCAGACTACAGAAGGGCAAGGCATTGGTACTTACTCCCTGTTTCCTGGATTTGTTGCTGAGGTTGTTTTTCTCTTTTTCTCTTCTTTTTCTTACCCTGAAAGGGATAAATTTACAAAAAGTTGTGAAAGGAAAGGAAAGGAAGTCAAGAATATGATTACTACCAATATGAGTTGTAAACTTGAATGCAAAAAAAAAAAACAACTGTGGAGTATAGGTAAAGGAAGATAGCAGAGAGAAATACTAGGCCATTAAGAAGGTTTACATACTATCATAACTGTCAGGGAACTGTCCCCGGCTCAGCGCAGGGTGGTGGAAGGGCTCTCGAGATGCTACAGAGAGCCCTGGCCCCACCTGACCAGCAGCACCTCCTCCTCCAGCGGAGGAAGTAGCAATGTCTCCAGTGGGGAGGGGCAGGCAGCTCAGGGGCTTGAGAGCAGAAGCTGGGGGGATGTTGGAGAGACCCTGAACCCCCCCTCGCTCAGCGGGCGAGGAGGAAGACACGCCATTTCTGTCGCCCCAAGTGTGCAGGGGGTGAAACGCAAGGAGGGGAGGTGGAGATTTCGGATACTGGAACTCTTATGTTGGAGTCACAGCCAGAAGTGGCCACTCCCGGACTCTGCAAGTGACTGATACAGACATGAACTTGTAGCTCTGCACTGTAAATAGTATGCACAATAAACCTACTAAAAGACTGGTTGGAGTCTAGCCTGGTTACTCGCGAGCAACTACCCCATGGACCTTACAGCAACTATGTTTATTTTGGTTATAATTATGCTTGGAAATCCAGCTGTTTTTTGCTTAAATTGGAAGACGACTGCTATGACAAAGAACCGCCATCCAACCGGCAGCATGCATCTTGAAGAAACTGTCTCTTCACAAGGACAATTTCTTCAAGATGCATGCTGTCAGCTGGATGGCGGTTCTTGGTCATAACAGTCTTCAATGTGGAGTTCCAAGAAAGCATTAAACAAATGCTTAGAAAGCAGTTGGCTTAATCCCTCTACAAAAACCCTTGGAAACGTATGTGGAAGTGTTCAGCAAACACTTAGAAGTCAGGTAGTGGCTACCAGCAAGGCTTTTTTCCAGCTGGAAATCACTGGAACTCAGTTCCGGCACCTCTCGGGTGGGCACCCGAGGACAAGGGAGTCGTTCATGGTGAATTCCGCCACCTCTTTTTCTAGAAAAATAGCACTGGCTACCAGGGTTAGCTTCCCCCTC
Source organism: Lacerta agilis (assembly GCF_009819535.1). NCBI lineage: Eukaryota > Metazoa > Chordata > Lepidosauria > Squamata > Lacertidae > Lacerta > Lacerta agilis. The sequence continues at coordinate 10,316,664 of NC_046326.1, read as the reverse complement.
TGCTACTATTCCATCCCATAATTGGCCACCTAATCCCATACTTCCATTTCCTTATTTTAACATCGTCATCATTCCTCTGCTTTCTCCTTGTTCCACTTCTCTCTCCATTTTTAAAAAATCTCTCCAATAACAACAGCAGCAGCAGCAACAGTGACAAAATCCATGAAATGCAGCTTAATTTGTATGATCACAAAGGGGTAGACAGATTTCCTGGAGCCAATTATTTATTTTTTGTAACAGAATACATACATCCCTGATTATAAACTTACATAGTTATCTCGTGCAGACCAAGTTGGGTAGAGCTGAGAATGAAGTTGTCGCTCCTTCCGGGCTAGCTCATAGTACTTGGCTTGCTCCTCGCGGGACAGCGAATGCCACTAAAGTATGAGGTTAGCAGAAAAGATACTGTAGAAAGTCATCTAATGAAATTTGGGGTGCCACCTCCCCTCTCTAAAAACATGACTGAAAACTTTCCTTTCCTTTCTACATAGCTACACAGTTTGAAACAATATGCTATGTTTGGCTCAAGGCCTACATATGTGCAACCATCTTTAACTAGAAGCTTGTAGGCAAAATACACACACACACACACACACACACACACACACACACATGAAAGCCATCCCCCGCCCTGCTTTTTTGTTCCCTTTTCCATCAGGATCATCAGATCACAACAGTGCAGCAACAACTGGTAGAATGACTGCTCTGTGCAACTCTTAAAGGTACAGGAGCCCTTCAGAAGCTGTATGCCTCCCTGGAAACAGTCCCAGCCTTCTTAGTTTGTCCACATATTTCCTGCTGACAATGCAAAACCTCCTTGTGCCTCTAGGGCCTCTGGGAAATATTGCTTCAGTCATATATTCTCTTTGATCTCTCTTTTCTTCGATGTGGTCTCTGTAACAAGTCCCTACTTTTCAGAATACTGCCTGCATTGTTAGTATGTAGCTAACATTTTCCACAGCACCCCTATCCCTCCACCCATAGCCTACAGGACCTCTAGACTTTCCATACTGTGAAGTTTCTCCAGGGCTTCCATTTACCCCAGTTCCAAGCATCCTCTGCCATTTTCCTCAGGTACCCCCCCCACACCCAGTTTTCCTTTTGGTTCTCTCTTTGGTCCACTGCCTCCTCCACACCCTTCCTTCAGTCATCTTGTGGTGGATTCCCTGCCCCTGGGGACTCTGTCCTGGCCTGTTCCACAAAACCTCTAAGGCTTATTTGCGAAGTCTTCATCTTGGCCAAACTGACAAAAATCTGCCTTTCCCCACAAGAAGCTGGACTTTGAACATTCTAAGGTTGGTTCCTTGAACAGTTCCTGGACATCCTAAGCCAATACAGGAGCTCAGCAAATCAGTACGTGAGAATCCATTGCCACAAGAACAATAGAATATGGATGAAACTACAAGCCAACTCTACGCATGCAGCCCAGTAGCCTAGATGTCGAGTGAAGAAGCCAATAATTTGTTTTGTACCCTTCTTCCTAGAATCTGGTTGATAGCTGCACTCTCTTTCAGTGTACACTCTGCCACCACCTTGGCCCGCATCTCCTTCATGTACAACATGAATGCATTCAATGGTTTTTTTATATGGGGTTTCTTCTCCTCCTCCTTCTTCACAATAACAGGTGTTTTTCTGCAATAGTAATATCTTTCATTACTGTCCCATAGTCCCAGTCATAACCCACAGGCTCTCTCCTACCAACCATGTACAGGCAACAAAGAATAAGATGTTCAGAGTGAAGATTGCTCTTTCTAACAGGCAAAGTACCTCTACTAAAAACCAAGTCAGATGGTTAGACCACATGCATATTGTAACACTCTTTCAATTTATTCCATGTCTGTGAGTTAAGAGAACACATTAGCAATGGAAATGGCATCCTTGCGGCAAGTCGCCTGTCCCCCCAAGTGTAACATTTAGGAGCTCTAGCTGTGTGAAGTGTAGCAGTCGTGTTGAGAATTCTTGCTCTCGGGTGCAAAAGAAAAATACATGCTGCATAATAGCTGTAATCATATGTAAGAGCTAATAAGTGTTACAGCTGCAGTTGGGCAGAGAGGTTGTGCATGTGGGCAGAACTTGTCGCAAGGATGCAGTTCTTTTGCAATACCTCCATGGGAAGAGTAACTTGTGCTCCAGTTCATGCACTCTGCTTCTTGCAACATATGTAGACCAAAACCCTGCTGGTGCTATCCTGTGATATAAACTAACTGAACCAGCAGCCTGGATGAACAAAAATCTCTTCACCTGCTGCCAAAAATAACAGAGAGAAGGCAAGCCTCTAGGGAGGCTATTCCATGACTGGGGTGCAATCACCAAAAGGCCCTCTCTTTACAAGTCACCCACTTTGCTTGATTAGGGCCTCCAAAGACAATATGTGTTCTGGAATGTGAATGCCTCTGCCATGTGTCAGTTGCTTCAAGCATCTTGTATAGACTGATCTTTTTTGCCCAGGCTTTCCCTGACCCGTACAATTTGACCCTGAATTATTATAGTTCATTTTTTTGTTTTGTTTTTTAGAAAAACCTGCAGTGTAGCATAAAACAGTGTTTTTCAACCTTTTTTGGGCAAAGGCACACTTGTTTCATGAAAAAAATCACGAGGCACACCACCATTAGAAAATGTTAAAAAAATTTAACTCTGTGCCTATATTGACTATATATAAAGTAATTTTTCCCACGGCACACTAGGCAACATCTCGCGGCACACTAGTGTGCCGCGGAACAGTGGTTGAAAAACACTGGCATAAAAAACCACAGTTATAGCAGCTTTCCACAGCTAGACTAAGTTGTAGTGACCTTATGAGAAGGGGTGGAAATTCAAAAAAATAAGGTACATTGAGAAATAATAATTACACTACAGTGATAGTGGCCCCTTTCCCATTATATCTCCTGACAAAATAAAATATCCAGGCAGCACCTGGCTAGTCTATTACTTACGAGCTTCCTTCAGGACTCAAGCTGGGTTGTGTAGGCTCTTGTTTTACAATGGGTGACACAATGGTGGGATGTGGGATTCCTGAGGGATGAAGTCCATGACCAGGAGGAGGAACCATATGAGGAGAAAACCTGCTAGACATCAAACTGGAGCACAATTACAAGTGAGATGCTGAAAGCAAATACCTCTAAGCTTAACCATTTCAGACGCTAAACATAATCATCGTACTCCTATTTCCTCATGCCCTGCTTTCCAAAAATACTGTGTGTCCTAAACATTTCCTATCTCTCTTTTTCAAGGTACCTTGTCAAGCTTCTAGAGAACAGTGAAGCAGATGACCCAAGGATTATGCAGAAGGTCAACGACAGAGATAGGAGCCAATACTATAAACAATCAACTTATTACTGCCCCTACTGAATCTAACTTTCATTAGAGCTAACGCTTGAACTACAAGGGGGGGGGGAATGAATATCCACCTGTACATTCTATCTTTTTGCCTTTATTCTGAAGCAACTCCATACATTTCTCAGACTGAGTATATTTGAATGCTAATTGATTTCTGTTCTGTTTATCTCTGTTCATTGTTAGAAATATGTGTTCATTTTCCTTTACAAGCCTCACTCACTGTTAGTCAAGACATCTATCTGTAAATGCATGCAGTACTCAGAATGCCACAAGTACAAAATTGCCATTGAGTATAAACACAGAATCATGGGCTGAAAAGTGTTCCAGTTTCTCCATCCCCTGTGGTTTTATTTCCCATTCAGTATGCAGTCCTTTTGCTGACATGACAACTCCATGCAATTTAACAGTAGCATCTACTGCAGAAAATGGATGATTTACACACACATGGAACAGTAACCATTTTGGTAGGTGGGAGCTCACATGTCTGAATGCTCCTCCATGGGGGGGGGGAACCCTTCACAGATAAAACTAGATGCAAGGCAAGAGACATTTGGCTTAGTCCTCTGACACACTGTTTTTCTATGTGCTGAACTCTTTTTCATGAGAAAGCATGTCCCCATGTAAGCTCTTCCCTGCCATCTAAAGTGGTATGTGCCATACATAAGTTCACCACCTCAGTGAGAATTAGGCCTCTTTCTCCTGCTTGAACCCACCTGGACATTGAGGCATTCATAGCCAAGGCAGGGTATGGATGTCTGAACCCACCTGGAGGAATGGAATACACTGGCTGTCCTTGCCTAAAACAAACAAGAAAAACAAAATCATGAGCAGGTCCTTCAATGCAATTGCCAGCCACAGATCCAAATACATTTATAATCCAAAATTACATTTTTTTTATCACTGTCGTATGAATTTACGTATCAATCTAGAAAATGTTTGTGTGTTAAACTAAGTTAGGCCTGTCAAGATTCTACTCAGCCATGGAACCACTGAATATACATGGGATCTACTATCAGGCAACAGTTTTTCTTACTGAGAATCACAGCTTTTAATGTTTTTAAAAATATAATTTTTGCAAATGGTGTGGCAGTTGTTTTGACTTGGAAAATATAGTATTAATAGCCAGGGAAGGCTTTTATATACATTAACTGTTTGTTTATATATTGTAAGTTGCTTAGAGTTACTTGGGTAAAAGAGTCACTAATAAATTTAATAAAATAATACTCAATGTAGTTAGTGTTGCTGATCCTATTCATCATCAGACTCCAGACCACACATCTTGCCCCTTGATCAAATACTTATTTCACTTATTATAATGCACATCAATCTCTGACTTTTGTCTTCTGGGTTTCTGGGGGTTTTCCTGTTGTTATTCTGTCTCTCACAGCTACAATAAACCTACCATTAAAATTATGGACTGGTCATTTCTTCGTCAGAGGGCAAACGGGCATATTTAGCAGGGGATCAAATAATTTCCCCCCTCACTGTACATTTACACATATATAGACTTATGTAATTTATTCCAAACACACTTGCTAAAACAACTATCACCTCTAGCCAAGGACTCCTTGAATATATGAGAAGCCCAATACACACACAGAGCTTCCACAGATACATACTCTATTCACTTCAGTGGAGGGGGTCGTTCCCTACATGCAAAGGAATACAGTACATGCATAGAATACTCATGGAACTCTGAATAAGGGCACTGTCTTTTAACACTTTATGGTGTCTCGTCTCCCCTCCATTGATCAACACGCTCAATTACAGTTACATCAAAATATTGGATTTTCCACTGATTTAAAGTGAACATTTACAGGTAGGTAGCCATGTTGGTCTGCCATAGTCAAAACAAAATAAAAAATAAAAAAATTCCTTCCAGTAGCACCTTAGAAACCAACTAAGTTTGTTCTTGATATGAGCTTTCGTATGCATGCTAGTGGAAGGAATTTTTTTATTTTTTATTTTGTTTTAAAGTGAACATGTCTCATATGCTTTCTTGGGGGCATTTAAATATAGTTTCTCACTGTGAATGAGGAAATATCCATATTAAATTGTTTATTCTGTCCTTTTTCTTAAAGCCATGCCTCTTTCTCCCTTTCTAGTTACTCCATTCCATTTCATTCCACCTTCTCCCTGGCCCCCAAGCTTTCAGGTTGTTTCCCTTTTAGTCAGTTAGTATCCCATGGCCAATGAGTCCTTCCCTTGATTATTTTTTTCTCACTGAAGATTTTTCTTAATATTCCTGCAAACCTCAAGAGTAACCCTGAGTCTGCCAATACCTCCCTCTTCTGCATGGGTAGTACCATTTTTGTTACATGTAGATGAACACAGGAAAGCTTGGATCGAAAATAGAAGAAATGATGCAACAGACTCAAAACTTACCATTACTATTATTATTATTATTATTATTATTATTATTATTATTATTATTATTAAAAAACACCACTTAATTGTCACCGATAACATTTTTATAACATTTTATTCTTTCCATATAGAAAATTACATTTGTTACTCAACAATTATATTCTAATTCAACAAAACTAGTGACTTCCTCCTCACCCAACATCAACTTCCGACATTTTTATTGACAGGAAAATACAGTGGTACCTCAGGTTACATACACTTCAGGTTACATACTCCGCTAACCCAGAAATAACACTTCAGGTTAAGAACTTTGCTTCAGGATCAGAACAGAAGTTGTGCTCTGGCGGCACAGCGGCAGCGGGAGGCCCCATTAGCTAAAGTGGTGCTTCAGGTTAAGAACAGTTTCAGGTTAAGAACGGACCTCCGGAACAAATTAAGTACGTAACCAGAGGTGCCACTGTAATGACTTTCTTGACAGATAAGTAATTTGAAAATTAACACCTGTAGAAGGCAATAGAAAGACCACTAGCCATGTGAAAATATAGCAAAGTAGTCTTTGTCTCTAAATGCTCTTGATGATTAGAAATCATTTTTTCCCATGAATAAGGGACTGGGCTGGCCCAGTCTGTGCTGTTCCAAAGCTCTAGGGAATTTTGGAACCTTCAAATCTTCAATTACTCAATTGGGTGAAGAAAGCATAGGATACAAACGTGATAAGTGAATAAATAAAATCTAGCTCATCATATTAATCTATAAGGTTTAATACTTTATGCATGCAACTCATCCTAACAAAGCAAAAACCACAGAGGTCCCTTGAGCAGATGAAGAGCTAAGAACCAGAGGTTGTGGTTTTATGGAACTGCAACAGAAACATACTTCAGATTCTTGCTGATCATTTAAATGGGGGGGGGGATTCCACAAGACCAGAGAGGAACAGTTCCTACTGGGCAGGGGAACAAGAAATGTATAGATTTAAATTGGTGGTTCTTACTGTGGTACGAGCCACCCCAAGGGATGAGGAATTTGCCCAATGGCACCAGGAGACAATGGGTAATACGGAGACAGCTCTGAAGGGTGAGGTGGTCGTGGAATTCCTGGTGATGGAAAAAAACCAATGGATGTTAACACAGTTGTGATGCCCCCAGTCCAACTTTCAGTTTCTAACTGGAATCCTACCTTACCTGAATTTAGAAAAATATAAACATGTTTTCCCCCAGGAATTTCACACGGTACCGTTCAGTAAACTTGCATGCTTCTTTTGACTTTGTTCTGCTTCGATTCTCATAACTATTTAACAATTATCTGGCAATTAACCACATGCTGGGTGTGGTTTTTCTGAGCCGGGGTGTTTCCACACGTTCTTAAAACTCACCTGTCTTAGGGTCAATTTCAGGGGAGAGATGGGAAGGTGGTGAACCTGGAGAGAAGTGGTCATTACTGTAGGTGATGAGTGGCGTCAGCGGGTGCATATGATGTGGATGTTGCACTACAGGAACTTTGTTTGACTACAAGAGAAAAGCAGGACTTTAATGCACCATTTATTTGCGTTTTAAAATCTTCTGTTACCTTAGAGAGAGAACGTCAGCCCAGAAGAGAAATAAATAACTTTTATTCATACCAGACTTCCTGTAATAATATCCAAGAACTTTTCTCAGGTAGAATGTCCATTATCAGCCTTGGCAGGGATGTGTGCACTATTAAAATGGGCTATATAATTTCAAAGTATTTTGTCTTGTATTAAATATAAAGGAAGTGTTTAAGTTTTCAAAATGGTTTTATTCAGCTAAAATCAGTAATCTAATTCTTTTCTAAAGGACAAAATTACCCAGTTTGGAGAGATCCTTTTGGGCCTCTTGCAATCCACTGAGGTTTTCACAATCCTGAATCTTGCCACCAACTCCAGATTATCTATGAACAAGTTAAATACTACCAGTCCCCACATATATCCTTGGAGAACTCCACTGCTTACTTCCCTCCATTGTGAGAGCTGTCCATTTACTCCTGTCCTCTGCTTCCTGTTTAGCCAATTACAAATCCATTATCCCATGACTGCTAAATTTATTCAGGAGCTTTGGCAAGGAACACAGTTAAAAAACATTTTGGAAGTCAAAGTATATAACGTCTACCAGATCTCGGATCAGCCCTATTTATTTGCTTCATACTCTCAAAGAATTCCAAGTTTGATGAGCCAGATTTTGTAGAAGTCATGCTGATTCTTCCACAGTAACATTTGTCCTGTGTGCTTAATAATTCTAGTTTTAATGTTTTCCAACAATGTACTTCAAGCAGACATTATGCTCACTAGTCTGTAATATCCTGGCTTCCCCCAACTCCCTTTTAAAAATTGTTATGTTGGCTAACCTCCTCTGGCAATTCTTTCACTCCTTTGTCATCTAGTGGTTCAACTGCATACATTCTTTTTCCACTTGTCTTATTACTTTGTCATAGTTTGTGTTCCTATTTATTCTCCTTGCTTGGACAAGACTTCCACTTTTTAAAGGTGCAAGCCTTCTTGGCTTTCAGTGTCTCCTTTACTTTGCTCATGAACCTCACTGGCATCCTCTTGGATTTGTCCATACCTTTCCTAATTTGTACCAGGCCTACTCTGGAGATTATCCCCTCATTCTCCTGCACAATCCAGGAGTAGAACTCAAAATGAGACCTTAAAATCACTTCATGAGAAAATCATGAAACCAGACACAAAAAATTGGAAAGAACTTTAAACAGGTTCCTTAAAACTGGAGATGAACTGAAGTATAATTTTTTAAAAAATGTTCCACCTACAAAAGTAAATGAGGATCATAACCTGCAATGCTCATTCTTTTTAAATCAATCTGCTCCTGGAAAAATTTGGGTCATTTGACAAAAACTGTATAGAATATGATGGAAGAACTTTTGCTTTCCAGTTACTAGCACACTGTAAAACTGGTTGAACTGCACACAATTTACCAGTCTTGAAACAACGCTGTCTACAAGTCCATTTCTGAGCACAGTTCAATACTGGTTCTTAAAGTCCAAAGTAGCTCAGGACTTTAAAAGACACCTTCTACTGCATGCCTAGGTTTTGAGATGGTTTTTGCAGCCCTGCACCAAATTCATCTGTCTTTGGAGGCAAGGCAGGTGGTGACCAAAGTTAGGACCTTTTCAGTTGTAGTATCTTGATTTGGAAGCTTCTGTCCAGGAAGACAGTTCTGGTACAATGCCCTTACAATGCTGAGTTAGGCCCTTTTATTTGCAAATGTTTTGAAATCTTTAGTTTTACTTTTCTTTTATGAAGTGGGTTTACTTTGTTTTGTTTTAATGATTTCAATCGTTTTACTGACATTATTTGATTATCATTTTAATTTTTAAAAGCTGTTTCTAAAGCTCTTTGAGTGAAGAGAGGGTAATGAAATCAAGTAATTGTAATAAAATAAAATAAAATAAAATAAAATAAAATAAAATAAAATAAAATGAGTATCCCTCAATAACTATTCTCTTGAAGTGCTCAGAAATGAGATCCATGCCACAAGACATGCACAACTCCAGAACTGTGCCCCTCAAGGTGACTGCCATTACTGTAACAACTACTGTGAAATCTTCCTGTGATGGGGGTTTCTCCATATTATTACAAATTTCCTAATGGCTATTTTATTATTACAACTTTACTAATGATAAAGGGTGCAAATGGTTTTAGGGGAGGGGTAGTACCTCTGGTAGGGGGCACACTGTGCTCCTTCTGCATTAGTTTGTCCACCTTTGGTCCCCACGCTGCACTCAGCTCTCACCTGTGGCTCCTAGAAGCTGTCAGCCTGCAACAGTGGCCACACCTGGGAAACAGCTTTGACTGGCCTGCTCAGGGGCATCTTTCCCGTTGGGCTGAGTGGCGCTCTAAGCCATGGCGCCCGCCCAGCAGGGGCGCATCAAGGAGGCACGCGGAGCCACACGCACGCACGCCTCGCTCCTTTCCCGGCAGCGGTGCCTGAAGTGAGGTGGCGGCGGCAGAGGAGCTGCAGCTGCCTCCGTTGAGGGGCAGCGTCCCCACTGGGTGAGGAGGAAGTGAAAAATGAGGGGCAGATGGGGCTCGTCAACCTGGGAAGATAGCCCATCTAGTAGAAGGAAGATCTCTGTTGCCTTGCAGCTATTACTCATTCATGAAAAAGCCTTTGGGAATAAACCCTGAGGAAAAATCTGTACCTGCTACCTTGTGGGACATCTTCAGGAGAAGAAAAGGCTAAGGAGTAAACCCTATACAAATCTGGAGTGAAGCCCTAAGACAGCTGGATGGCACCTTGTATGCCTCCTTCCAGCAATTCCTGCAGCCAGGCTGGTGCCAAACATATTGCTCTGCTTTCCTTTGGACCACATCAGCAAGGCTGAAAGTGGGATGTTGTCATCTGGGCAGCCCAGGACCTCCATACATCCTGCCCAGGCTTGCCCCCCAGAGAGGTCACTTTGGTGCTGCTAACACAGTGGTTTGACTTCACACCCAGAGGCACACTCCATTGTCTCAAGACAGTCAGATGCCAACAACAACAAGTGCAAGTATGCTGCATGAATTTGTGCAACTTCACTTTCAATACAATGTAGTCAATACTTATGCTTTCTCAAGAAGGTTGCATAAGGTAACAAGATGATTTTCAAGGAGACAAACAATCCCTATATGACAGTAGTGGTAAAGCCAATGAAAATAGTTTGTCCACACATATATGCCATGCCATATGGCATTTATCTATATGCTTCCAACTTTCCTATCACCAAGCAAACATGGATTCATGATACTGGGTCAACAATTTACCAATTTTAAAGATGGTAAAGTGCCTAGTTGAGCGTGCCTAGTTCAAAAGACAATCTGTTAACTGCATAGCACAGAGGTTTTCAACCTTTCTGAGTCCACGGCTCCCTTGATCAACTACATTTTTCTGCAGCACCCCTGTGGGGCTCAGGAGCCCTGTTATGTCACCGCTTGCTTGCAGAGCTGTCAGCCTCTCACCCTTTTTTGAACACCCTCCCTTTGGGAGTGTTTCATCAGCCTCCTCTCCCCACTCCTTGGGAGTCCTCTGGGCAGCCACAGCTACCACCCCTGGTCTCTGAGATGCCCCCCCCCCATTCCAAAGACAGGTGCCTCCTCACACTGCTCCACAGGGGTCTGGGACTTTACCATTACCAACAGCAAGGGCAGGCTGGCTGGGCTCCCTCACTCATCTGCTTGCTTACTCCAAAGGCCACCTCAGCTCCTGGCAACCAGCACCCTTTGGCCAACACCAGAGGCACCATTCACCTTGGGAGCTTGTAGCCAGGGCTGCTGCAACAAACAGCTATGCAAGCCTTTGGAAAGCAGAGATGCAAGAGGGCAAAAGAGGAGGGAGGGAAGGAAAGAGGGACAGAGGCCAGTGTTGCCCGCAGCACCCCTGACTTTCATTCAAGGCACCCTAAGGTGCCACGGCACACTGGTTGAAAACCACTGGCATAGCAGAAACCTCAAAACCAATGCAAGGTAGAAAACCCTCAAGGGAGTGAGCCAATAAAGCAAACCTACAGCAAAAACCTCAAAGCCCTTTCAGACCAAATCACTCAAGAAAGCAAGCCACCTTATCCACAAACTGCCAGTGATATGTCATTATATGATCAAGGAATAAACCTCCTGAAAACATTTCTGTTTACATACACATTGAAGTTTCATACTTACATGTTCTCCCCCTTCATACAAACACTCCTCTTCTTCCACTCCCACTCTGAACTCTCTTTTTGAAACCCACTCAGCCAACATGGTTCCACATTTCTCAAGCTTTACCTATCTTGGCTATCGTATATCACCCAATGTAAAAGGTAAAACTTTACATTAAGATTTAATTCATGGCAGGATTAGACCTATTACAAGTGGTGATTTTAGGTGTGGGAAGTGTTCCGGCTGTGCACAATCTCAGTAACTAAAACAATCCACAATCCTAAATATGGAAAGGTCTTTACACTTAGAAATTTCACCAGTGCCAATCCATTAATGTAAAATATGAGATTCTGTGCCCTTGCTCCTTAGTATATGTGGAACAAATGAGCAGGGCACTAGGATTACAGATCAGTGTGAATATAAAAGTAGAATTAGAACCAAGAATATTAGAGACCCCATTAACAGAATGTATGAAGTTCATAGCTACCGAACAGATCCACATATGTACTCATAAAGAGGAAGGTCAGCTTTTTGTCAGCAAAAAGCATGTTTAGATTTCCATGTTACAAATAATAAATTTAAATTGTATGAATGAAAAATTTGATCTAATCATCTTATTTATAAGGAAATTATTGATATTGCATTAAATTCTTGTACTTTCTTGTCATCCGTCTGCTATGGTTGTCTTGCTCATAATAACTGCCACTACTTGATACTAAAAAGGGATTGTAAGGTGAACTGAGTAAGCCTGTCTTCATTGCCAGTGCTTTGGATGCCCATTACAAGTGCAGAAGCCATTTGATGGTTTGAACACTTGAGCCCACCACACACTATTTCCTATGGCTTTTTAAATTGTATGGGGGGCATTGTTTTTGTTTGTTACTATAGTATGCAATTTTTGTGTTTTTATATTGTAAACTGCCTTGTGATCCTTGGATGAAGGGCAGTATACAAAATTAATTAATTAATTAATTAACTGTCGGTTCTGTCTGCTACAGTGGTGGTAGACATGTGTGCATAAATACAACATTGTGAAGTAAATAGGGAGTTGAAGGTGTGAAAATGGTTCAATCCCACTTTCCCAGAAAAAGGGGAAAGGGAAACAGCCAATAAAAAATCAACCAAGCAAGTACGGTAGTTGTATGCTTCCCCAGCTATATTTATTGTATCAGGAGGGGAATAGCACATAGGCACTGGTTGCAATACATGTTTGAATTGCATTTATGCAGAAGATGATAAAGTAAGTCTTTCAAGACATAACTACAATTCAGGCCAATGAATGTGGACTTGGAGAATTTTGAAATAAACTGCTTCACTAGCGAAGCTTATGGGTTGCCTGAATGGAAAGTATGCCTCTTTTCACTCTTCAGGAATGGTGTTGTTGTTGTTGTTGTTGTTGTTGTTGTTGTTGTTGTTTTGGTTGGATCAAGCCATCAAATTTTCAAACCCCTCTTTTTAAAGGTAGAATTTTAAAGTTTTGTACCCATCCTTTCTCCATAGTAAGACATCAATAATACTAATTTTCTCAAAAAGTTTTGCTTAATTTTTTATATTGATTTTAGATTAATTGGCAATGGACTACAGCTGGGAACACCTCTCTCAACATAAAAGCATGGGCTGCATTTGTCAACAGGTTTGCAACTGTAGTGGATACAAGCAAGCAGATAATGTCTGTGAGGATTGGTGCAAGAGGGCTGCGGGAGAACTAAAAGGTACTTTATATCACTTATATTGAGAATAGAGGGGTGGCTTTTATCCTTCATTCAAACAAAAAGCTTCCAGTGATGTTTTTGTCTCATGAATTCCCGAAGCCTAAGTCAAGGTATCATGGCTTGGGAATGAAGTGCCTCACTTTTCACTCTTTTTGAATACTTGTGCTAACTTTAAAAGTAGCACATGAAGTTACGGTAACTATTGCTGAGAAATGGTCATCAGTTATTTTCACATGGGAAACTCAGGTTCTGTCTATTCTACCTTGCTCTGTGGCAAGTGGGGGGGAGAAAGAGAATGAAATGATTATCACAAAAGAGGAACCTGAATGCTTAGCAACTTATTATAAGTTTTCAAGGACTTTTACTAAGCATTGGTACCTTGTACTATACAGGCTCTTGAAAAAAACAGCTAAAGACTGCAAAAGAATCCTGAATATTCACCCAAATGTCTAGTTCAACAACAACTTTTCTGTTTCTTCTAATTTCTTGAATTATTATTTGGAGGCAAAACTTAACAATTTAGTTTAAAATAGTTCTTCTATAGACGGACAGTCCTTCTCTTTTATCCCTAAAGAATCAGGATTTGGGTGCTCTCTCAACAAAAGTAGATGCTGAAGAAGAATGTTTTCAGTTTTTCTGTTGTATCTGTATCTTTGTGCAAGCTCCTAATACTGTCAAGATCCAACAACGATAGTGATTCTAATCTGACAAACCTTCTGATTTTCAACAGTCTTCTTTTTTCACTCCTTTAGGCAGAAACTCCTCAAACTTTTTTAGTTTACATAAGAGTATCCCTATAGATACTGTCTGACCAGGAAGGGTTAACGCAAAACCAAGCAACAAACACTTACTAAGTGTGCAGGAGAGGGCGACCTTGCATCCTTTAGTGTAGCTCCAGCTGGTACATCTAGAAGTGGCCACTTCACCTGCAGATACTGAAAGATGTTGAGATAAAGAAGATAAAGTCACAAAAAATCAAACTGACAACAGATTTCACAATAATTTCATGGCCCAAGAAACCAAACAAATGCAACTTTCAGCATCATTCAGATACAAAAAGGCTGGAAGCGCAAGATTATGTTTTTCATATCAAAAACCTCCTCACTAGTTATGACGCACTTTTAGTCCATTTCACAGGTCACAAAGATGGCATCATAGTGACGGGAAAACGTTTTTGTTTTCCTTCCAGATCACCTTGGTAGCATATGGAAGCTCAGATCATATGGTTTCTTCTTCCAACACAAGCTACTGACACTGGATTGGAAAGAAAAACTATGACTGGCCCAACCCCATATATTAAGAACGTCTAAAATGTTGCAGATACACTATGTAAAATATGTAATCCACATGCAATGACATTAAGGCAATTTCACAATTAAAATGCTGCTGATTTTTTTTTTTACTTTCTTGCTCATCTGTGATTTATTGATCAGCTATGCTAACACACACATACAAATACACACAAAGAGATTTGCAAGATAAGGATGGAAGAAGGGGGGAGCATATAACCAAACTTATTCCCAGCAATATTGGTGTAGATGAGCTACTGACACTAACTTGAGAATAATACCGTCCCATTTAACTCAGTGGTTCTTCTGAGTACAGGCATAGTGTCTTGTGAATGTGCAAAGGTAACACAATGATCCAGCAAATTCTTGTGCATGTTGGAGCTTCCACAGAATTTAAGATTAGGGAACTCCATATCTCAAAGACAATAAATGTGATTTTCCAGAAGGTATTTAGTTGATTATTTTTTAACACCAACTATGTAAAACAATCTGCCAGTTTTGTTTGTTTGTTTTTAAAAAAACTGACATTTAATACAGCATGGCACTAAATTTAATTTAGACCAGTTTCAATGCTGTGCTAACATGGAATTTTTATTTTATTTTCCTGACACTTTGCTAGCAAGAATTCTAATGCAATTTAAATTAATTTGCACTGTTGGATCTCTCACACAATCAGTTCCTATAAGAGATAATGTATCTTAGAATTACTAGGTATTTTGTGTTTTTAGCAGAGGAAGAAAATTATTCCATGCCCTATAGCTGAACGCAGTATGTCCTGTGAAATGCTGGAGATTTGGGAATGTGGACTGGATGAGTTGCAGCTGTGCTCTGGAATTTCCCTAGCACACAAATCTTCATGATGTAAAACAGCTGGAAGGAAATCCCAGCATGCTCTATTTAGAGGCAGAACAACCAATAATTTAAATGGAAGATTAACCCTTCAACTTAAAACAAACCTTCACATTTCCTCCAACATATATTTCCACTATCTATTGCAAGTAGAATGTGATGAATAAGTGCTGATCTGTTACAACAGGCCATTAGAACAGATTCAATCCTAAAAAGGCCACTATCTTCTGAAAAGATTAAGTTTGGCAATCACAGAACAATACAAAAGAAGCAAAAGCTGTTTTGCTTCATCAGATGAGCTGCATTTTTCCTGCACCTAGCCCAGGCATAGGCAAACTCGGCCCTCCAGATGTTTTGGGACTACAACTCCCATCATCCCTAGCTAACAGGCCAGTGGTCAGGGATGATGGGAATTGAAGTTCCAAAACATCTGGAGGGTCAAGTTTGCCTATGCCTGACCTAGCCCATTCAAAGTGTGAGGCCACACTCACACTACACATTTAAATTGCTATATCATTTTAAGCAGTCAGGGCTTTCCCCAAATACACATAGAAGCTGTAGATTGTTAAGGGCAATATTCTCCTCACAGGGATAAAATTCCCAGAGTATCCTGTGAAAAGACTGTTAAACCACTCTGAAATTCTAGCTCTATGGGGAATAGGGGTTTTATGATGTGAACTGCCCTGAGAACTTCATCTTCATCTTCATCATCATCATATCTTGGCTTATAGTGTTCCTGTACAACAAATTGTGCTTGTAATATACGCTGACTTTTGTAGTGCCAGAGACGGTATGCCTTTCAGTATCAGTTGCTGGGAATCACAAGTGGAGAGAATGCTGATGTGTTTGTTTCCTGCTTGCAGGTTTCCCATAGGAATCTGGCCACAATGAGAGCAGGGGGCAGGACTAAATAGGCCAGGTATGAGGAACTAGATCTAGTTTCCTCCAATAAAATCATTTCTCCCATTGAGATGCTTGGCTCATGAGATAAAAAAATGAAATGAAACAAGTAACAAGAAGTTGAATTAATAACAGCAATATTTTACAATCTGTACAAGTTATCCTTTTTTGGTTGTGGAGACACTTTTGCTTGAAATGCAATAAAGGGATCACTGCTGTTGTGCCAATGCTGCCACCCATCACCACTGCAGCTCACCCTAGACTATTCCTCTGAATTTGCTTTAGTTGCTTTTTATGTTTTTTATACTGCTGCTTTATTGAGTTTTAGGCTATACACTGCTTAGAGATTTTTGAAATACTAAACCTTTTATCAATGCTTTTAATTAATTAAAAATACACAGGCCTTTCTAGGGGAAGAAAAATGAGGTAGAGCGAATTTCTGATGTGGCTCTTGAACCCTTTTAAACCCCTCTTCCCTAACAGCACCCACCTTCATGCAAGAAACTATGTGGAAAATGAGAGAGGGCTGCAAAAGAAAAACATATCAGCACATCCTTGTATATGCACAATGCTTTAGGAGACATCTAGGGCTATACAAAGGATAGCTAGCACTCAAAAAACAAAAAATAGTTTCACCCTCTTGCAAGAACCCTCCACGCACTCTACTGTGCCAAGAAAGGCAAAAAAAAGTCCAGAGGCCAAGCTAATGATCCATCTGGTTTCACTCTGTGTATGGGGACAAAAGCAGGAAAAAGACAAGCGTTGTAATGATGCAACAAGCCTGGAAGCAGAAACTTACTGAAAGGGTGAACAAATAACCTTTGGGCTGACCCATGAAAAAAGTCCAGAAAATGAGGCGGCTGGGCAGGAGATTATCTGGGGGTTGAATCTGGGCTTCCCATCTTGAATCAGCACAAGGCATAGGTGGAAGAAGCTGTAACAGAAGTTCCATCTCTCCATAATCAGTTGGGGGAAGTTTTAATTTTAGCCTAGGTGTGCTTCTAGTTATTTCTCAATATTTTCCCCATATATTCTTATTCCACTTAAAAAGGTAAAGGCACCCCTGACCATTAGGTCCAGTCGCGGACGACTCTGGGCGCTCATCTCGCTTTATTGGCCGAGGGAGCCGGCGTACAACTTCCGGGTCATGTGGCCAGCATGACTAAGCCGCTTCTGGCAAACCAGAGCAGCACACGGAAATGCCATTTTCCTTCCCGCTGGAGCGGTACCTATTTATCTACTTGCACTTTGATGTGCTTTTGAACTGCTAGGTTGGCAGCAGCAGGGATCAAACAACAGGAGTTCACCCCGTCACGGGGATTTGAACCGCCAACATTCTGATTGGCAAGCCCTAGACTCTGTGGTTTAACCCACAGAGCCACCCACGTCCCCTTATTCCACTTACCTTAACCTAAAATAAACTCCAAAATGTACCATGAAGAATGAAGTGGCTTAGACTGGGAGAGGGACAAATGTGGCTTCCCTGAGAGCAAAGGTCAGCTAGGTAAAGGCTTGAGTGGAGCTTCAAACTTCAGGCCCTAAGTGATCTGATATTTAGGAGGGCAAGTGGAAGTTCACTTATGTCAAAGTGGGTCTCCTGTATTAAACAGCCATCTACTGAAAGCAATGGGAGGATGATTATTTTGCAACTGCTGCAAACAAAGGGCATCCATTCCTTTACACTCTGATTAGGGTCACCAGAGACAAGGTGATACACTCTCCATTTGTTGTTTACATCACTCAGTATTCTGTGATGTCTATCACTTGGTAGAAGGGGAAACACTGAAAAACATTGCAGGGTGAAATATTTATCCATACACCCTGTTCTTGTAATCTGAAATTTGGAAGGAGATGCAGAAATATGCATTTTCCTCTGCAAGAGGGAAGCGAGTCCAAGGCCAAATATGCATGGCTGTGAAATGTTCCCAAGCCCCAAACAACATTACACATGCCATGGAGTTTGACAAAAACATCTGGTTCGGATTGAGTTATAGCATATGAGACATATGAATGCTCCTGACATTGTCCTTACGATGTAGGCATCCCTGCCATCTTCAGGCAATGATCTGGCTATGACATAATATCAAGAGAGAACATGCACATGCACAATGTTCAACTCCAGCCCAAGCAAAATTATACAACCAATTTTACTCCATAAATACTATTGTGTGTACTGAGAAGCCTGATGACTGTTATGGTGCTTGAGCGTGAAAAGAATGGTACAGCTATGCTGACTAACAGGAGGCATGATGTGTTGGAACTTCCTGTTTTTCTGATTTAATGCAGCCTACCAGAAAGGTGAATATTGGGCTTTTCTAAGGTTTGTAGTGGACAAAGACCTCTCTGTACTTCTGAGATGTAGTAAAGATATAGTTAACACCTCCACAGCCGGTGTTGAGCTCCTATGGAAGGCTGCTTTATTTGCTAACATTTGCACCATATCCAGGCCAGATTCACATTCCTCTGCAGAAACAGAGCAAACATTTTAAAATAAAGAGTGATTGCCAAAGGTTTCTGAACGCAGAAGATTCTGGATTCTCCCCCCACCCTTGCTTTGGAGATTGAGAACAAAAAATTGGAAGGCAACCAATATACCAAGCACCTTTGGACAAAGGAAGCAGGATTTGTGTACGTTTGACATGGAACAGGAAGAGAGCTTATCTCATTCCTATAAAACATACAAACAGTTCACTGTGACAGACCAGTCTTGCCCACAATGCAGAACTGTTTCCCTTCAACCTTTTACATTTTAACTGTAAAACTGAGCCTCCAAACTCAAAGCAGAATATAGCCAAAACTAACAACTCCATAGCAAAAGTGAATGAAACGTACAAGCAAGGGCCCTTGCCCTGAGAGAAGGAAAAGACAACTGTAACAGCAGCCGCTGCCACCTGTGAGCCAAGAGGAATGTTTCCCGAGACAGAAAACTCTGGAAAATATTTAAAGAGCACTGTTCACATTTTACAAAACCTGTCTTCCCTCGGGAAAAAGACAATGCAGGCTACTGCATTAATTATACCTTATTCATATAAAATTGGCACCAGTGACACTTGTAAGCACTGGTTTGCAAAAGTTTAAGGCAGAGCTTTCCAAACTGTGTGTCGCGACACATTAGTGTGTCGGCTGCAGTGTGTAGGTGTGTTGCATGAATGCTCCCCTCACTCCTCCCGGGGCTGAAAAGGGGTTAGTTTAATATCCAGTTTGCTAGTAAAACTGAATTACTGTGTCATGAAATGATGCATGTCTAAAAAGTGTGTCACCAACGCGAAAATTTGGAAAGCTCTGGTTTAAGGAGATATTCTCCACAACTGTATGTGTGTTCTCCTAATTCACTCACTGCAGTGATTTACAGAAGCTATATGTCTGGCTGTACAATCATAAAAAGTAAATACATATAATCTGGCAGCCTCCAAATACAATCCCATAGTCCTTCAAAAGCTTGCTTGCTATGTGCTGTTTACTCACTCACTTGCCTTAAGAAGGTATATTGTGAATGTTAAACCATAACTCAATTTTAATCCTACATACGTTCCCACGTAGAGTATGGAAATTCAACATGGGCACAGACACTACCTGTACATCTTATGCTTTAACCCAGTTGTTCCAGCAGTTTATATATATATATATAATTCTCTGCACACAAAAGCACAAACTGTGGAATGTATCCATGTAACCGAATCCCTACTTCAAGATGTGTGTGGTTAAAGAAAGTTCTCAACACACGGTGGCTCAAATCACATACTATTATTGTTAGTAATACAGAGTATATTTTCCAAGTTGCCATTCTCCTACAACTAATTTGGTATTTCTGGAAATGGTTTTTCAATTGTTTAAGTTTGATTTATATGCTTTTATTGCATTTTTGTCTATTGTTAAATCATCTTAATGCTCTTTTTTAAAAGAGAGTACAGTCCATAACAGTTAGGCAGAATGAAAGGAGCAAATACTTTAGGCCATCACTTTATGACAGACTGGAGAATCTGTAGCCCTACATATGTTTGCTGGACTAAAATTCTCATCATCCCTGGCCATGGCCGTGCCAGTTGGGGCCGATGTGAGTTGGAGTCCAGCTGCATCTGGAGGGTCAAGTTTCCCCACCCCTGCATCAGGAGGACAATGAAGTGAGAGAAGGAAACGATGCATTTGCACACTGGAAAACTGTGATGATAAAATGTTACAGTGAGATTCATACAGCTAGTGCTGAATTCTTGCCCTTTACATAAAACTGGGCTGAGGATCTGTAATCAGATCTTAGTCTTCAAGGCTCCTATAACAGCCAATTGTGGAAAAGGCAGGGAGCCAGGGCTGTCATCTGTGCAAGGAGTATGTTTGGTATGCAGCTGGCCCCATGACCCCCAACTAGCTAGCGCAATGACCTACAGTACACTCTGGGCTCTGAGTACAGTAGAAGTAGTTTCCTAAATGACTGCCTTTGATCTGCTCTCCAAGCCCTAAGATCAAAGCATCTGGTTAGATTGGGGAAGTCCCTGGATCTGGCTGCTGTACAGCTCCAATCTGTTTCCAAACATTGAGTGGTGATGTGAGCTCACTTGCCGTTTACTGCAGAGTCATTTTAAAAGACACTCACACCACCCATAACTGCTAGGACACAGTGTGCACAACCCCATTTGGTGAGTCAGCTTTCTAGGAAGCACTGGCAAGAGCTTAGAAGCCATGAAACCCAAAATACCCACAGAAGACGTGCAGAAAGTTCTACCCAATTAAAAGTTCTCTGTGTTGTCGTTTTCCAGCTGGTTTATTTTATGCTCCACCCTTCAACACTCTTGGTCACAAAGGGTGCTTTCTAATCCATTTGGTAAGCAGAGAAGCTGCTGGCGAATGGGGCGGGGGTGCCTCTATGAAGGTTGTATAAAGGCTCCTTCTCATTTTAAACAATTTAAGAGGGCAGCATGTGGGGGTGGGGAAACACTCTGAAAAATATACAAGGAAAGAGACTAAGTACAGGGGCAGTGTGGAAAACTGAGCACCCCCTCTAAGTACAAGACTGTGCCTCAAACAGACGTTCACTGTACAGCCATGTGTGTATAAAAAAAAGAAGAGTTAATGGCATATTGAAGCTATAAAAGTTTCAAAATGGTTACATTCCAGAGAGATTAGAACAAGCCCTGGTTGCTTGTTACCTTCCCTCCTCCTCTGCAAGTGGGGGAATGAAAAGGATTTTAACCATTTCTCTCCCACATGCTGTTGTGCCACACACACAGTACAATGCACCCTGCTGTCTGCACATTAACCTGCCATTTGCCAAATAGCTTCCCCTCAGCTGGGGATTAACATTCATCAATTCAAACAACAATTCAGTGGTCCTGCAATCCTAGGCAGGAACAATGGGGTGCAGACAACAGGCCTTGGCTTGCCCAGGACTGCTGTAGTCACTGCATGTCAGCAGTCTCTTCTCTAGGGGAAGAAGCCTGCAGCAAACCAGGAGGCAGAGGAAAGGAAAAACAAAAGAAGAATTGCTACAACCAATTACAAAAGTTAATGACCAGATTTCCTGCCCTTGCTACATACATGGTGTAGATGTTATCTGGACATGAGCAAATTTTACTCCAGTTTTAAACACCCTAATCTAGGGTATTCGGAACTGATTATATATGTTCCTCTCTGTATAGACCAGGCACTCACAAGCACCATTCACACATCTCATATTTTATGACCTTTAGTATTATTTTTTGCAAACAATTTTAATATTTCTCTCATTATCTGTCTTCACAGTTGGGCAATACTATAGATTTTGGAATTGTTGAAAAAACTCTCTATAAAAGACAGTTCTCTGTGAAAATAAATGTACTTCACTTTAGTGGGGACAGTGAAAAACTTCCTTCTACAGGCAGCTTCAACAAAAATCACTGGGGCAGAGGATTGTCCATCCTTCAGGGCAACTGCAGGGAGTTGCATAGGGGGGCAAACTATTTCAGATAGTTTATCATTGTTTCCCCTCATCCCCATCCCAAATACGACTTCCTGTATTATCAGGAGTGATACTTACAGGCTCTCCTGTACTGTGTACTGTTTGGAAGGAGAAGGAACAATGAAATATTTAGAAAGCAGGGCAAAAACCTGCACTGCCAGTCTCCTAAAAGAAACATGTACTCAATTACACTTTTTCCAGGGTAAGATGTGCCTGGGGCTTACAGTATTTTGAATGTTGGCTGGTGAGGATAACTGGATTACTAAATTGCTACTGACTCCCCTTAGTGAGTGATGGTGGTGGCAGTTCCTATGGGGTCTTGCTGGGTCTTCCCAGTTTCCAGTCTACACCTCATCTATTTTTAGTGCTGTTCTAAATTATAATAGCCATTTTTGCTGCAGAGTAAGATCAAGTGATGTAACCTGGCTGATATAATCTAAGAAATATGCATGTATAATAGAAATAATCACATTAGGTTTCCCTGTTTACCCCTGTTTCTCCTCCCCCACTGTCCCCCTTGCCCAAATCAAATCTAGATTGCAAGTCCTAACTTACATGCACATCTACCGTGTTTCTCCTAAAATAAGACATGGCCATAAAATAAGCCATAGCAGTATTTCTATGCATTTGCGAAATATAAGCCGTTCCCCGAAAATAAGCCATACCCCGAAAATAAGCCATAGTGACGCGGCACCTCCCATTAAAACAGCCTGGAGAGGCGTGGCTATGCAGCATACTGATGCAATGCGGTTAAAATAAGACATCCCCTGAAAATAAGCCATACTGTGTTTTGTTGAGGGGGAAAAAATATAAGACGGTGTCTTATTTTATGAGAAACACGGTATGAAGCACTGTATGAAAAAAACGGCAACAAGAAAGCTTTGAAGACTTTGGAGGAAGCTGAGCTTTTTTCAGGAATACTAAATTAATCTGCCCAAATACATGCCAGATTTGTTTGATTTAGTTGCCCAACATCACTGTACATGAGTGAAATGTTGAATCACTTTTCCAGATGTAATTGTTTAGAGGGAAGGGCTGAAAACCAATTCAGTGGAAGTTAATATAACAAGTTTCACCAAGCAAGGTATTCTGTGAGAACTGCCTTCAAATCAGAAGTGTAGATAGGACTGGTTTAATTCACTAGAGAAAACAACATCACTGGTTGCTAAAATATCTCAATTGGTTGTTGGAGCGGTGGGAAGAGAGAGGTTGCATCTCAAAAAATGGCTGTTGGGGGAGAAAGGCCTACCACTTGTCCAAATGTCCTTGACGCTTTACCCTCACCATTCATTTGTGTTCACATCCTTTCTATACATCACGGTTCCTATTTATTTGATCAGGCAGAGGGAAAGAGATTACCACTGCAAATGATTTTTTAAAATCATCTTTCAAATTAGTGTTACATAAATTTTTCAATATATTTTAAATATTGCCAGGAAAGCATGTAATTTAAAAAATTGGTAAAAATTACTTGCTGATGGCATGGCACCAACAGGAAAGCCAACTCTTTCAAACTAAGAACCAGTCAGTGTGAAGATGCGCTGAGTGGCAATAGGTGCACATCTTGATAATGTCAAATACATATTTTGAAATACCAACCCTTTATAACAATTAAACAAAATCACACTAAGGCTATAGACACCAGGAGAAAGCTTCCAGTCTTCTAAACAAAAACCCAGACTATGCAGTCCAAGAAAAGATGGAAAAACCACAGGAAACACAGGAGGACAATGACTGGATGATGGTGTTATGTGGATGCTCCATTAAAAATGAGTTAACATACCTTGGCAATTCCGTGCCAAAAGTCTTGTGTAGAAGCACCCATGTCTTTAACAAATCAACAGCAAAAATAGTGGGGATTAACACTTTTTATAATAAAATTTATAACCAGCATTTTCTTCTCCAAATGGAGCGTTCAAAACAGCTAAAAACACAACATATAAAAAGTAATCCAGTCAATTAAAATACAAATGCATGCACTTGCACTCACACCCCAAAATGATTTTTAATATACTGGTAAACCCAGAAAGCCAGAGCTAAATAAATAAATAAATAAATAAATAAATAAATAAATAAATAAATAAATAAATAAATAAATAAATAAATCACAGTTAAACAACAATAAACTTGAACTGAACTGGTAAAGAAATGTCTTCAAATGCCAGCAGAACACAAAGAGAAAGGTCAGGGTGTTTTACATATGAGGTGCTACCACAGTGAAAGCCCTTTTCTGAAATGCCACCAACTATGCCTTGGAGAGCAGTGGCAAGCACATGATGTCGTCATCATCAATCTTACAAAGGTGGGCATGTTCACATGGAAGGAAGTGGTCCTTCAAGTAGCCTGGTTCTAGGTTGTTAAGTACTTTAAAAGGTTGTTAAGTTGAACTTTGAATTGCACTTGAAAATGAACAGGCAGCCAGTGCTGCTGATATACTAAATGTGTCACAAGATCTCAATGCTTTGCACCAGTCAAATTTTCACAGCATCATTCTGCACTGATAGAAGTTTCTAAATGGTCTACATAGAGCATGTTGCAATAAAACAGTATGATTTCAAGTTAAAATCATTCTCCTTCCTAACACCAAAAACAAAGGACAAATGCAAATCAAGTGTACTATCAAGACATGGCAAAAGATACTGGGTTGTATTCAACAATGGTCACACAACGGTCAGTAGATCTGCCGACATTAATAGATGTGTCTAACGTGGGTCTATTGCTGTAATTTCAATGGGTCTACCACAAGTGTAAGTTAGTTGGATACAGCCAATAGTATACAGAAATAGTTTCAGAAAAATAAAAAGCAAAGTTGGTACACTATTTTCTAAAATGACAGCCAGAATTTTGCAACCAAATTCCTATAAATTTCCAATGCACTAGTAGGAACAAAGAAGTGATTAGGAATTCAATAGCTTTACAAATTAAGCTATTTTGTTTTTAAGCAGCTAGCCTAAAACATGTCCTCAGTGCCTTTACACTACCCAACCCCCCACATCCACAAGAGGCACTTTCTTTGCCTGTTTACATAGCTACAGTATTAGCTCCTGGGTCACCAGGTTTTCACCCCCACCCTTAACAATTAAATAAAGCATTTAGAGAGGGTGGCGTAATTCAGCAGAGCATATTTGCTCCTTGAGGGATACAAGCTAAAGTTTAAACTGCAGTTTGTTTGTTGATGTAACGTGACAGATTACAGGTCTGCATCCTAACAGCTGCAAGAGTTCTAGCAGGACACTCTGCCTCGGGACTATTAACCCTAGGAATGAAAATGTTTTAGAGCTGTGAATTCCAAAAGCATAACAACAAAAGAAAAACTTTTCCAAATTGGGTTATGTGTGAGGAAATGCGAAATTCCAGGTTATAAACCCACAGAGTCTCTTACATTCCTTAACAACAGCAAATAGACGGAATCCTTGGGCCTCTGTGGTTGTTCATATTTAGACCCTGAAGAAAAGAAGTGTGTGCACCTCTCCCTCAGTTTTCCATTATGGACAGCATAGCCCCTTGTTTTTAGATTTTCCTCCCCACCTCACAAGACAGAATAGCATGCGTAATTGCACTTGCCTCAAATGGGAGGAAATGTTTGCCCTCCCTCCAAATTTCTGTTAACTTCTAAGGCAAAACAAAAACCCTCCAAAGGTTTCATAGCAACTATCCCTGTTGCATGTCAAAATTAGGTCAGCTATTAAATTTAATATCAAATCTGCTGGGTGAAGTGAAAAACTTGTCTCTTGTGTGCAATGAAAGGGCTGTATGACCTATGCGGAGAAGATACACTCACTGGGGGAAGGACTGAAAAAACTGATGTTGTGGCCATAGGCAGAGCTGCAGGAAGCCTCTGAAAGGCAACAGGGCCTCTCAACCCATGGGAAAAGGGAAGAGGCAGAACACTGGAGCTTCAAATCCAGGCATACCAAGGTTGAACAGGATGGTGGCAACAAGTGGGTCAAAGGTCAACCAGCCAGCCTGCTCTGGTTTCCATGGATATGTGGCCTATTCATACAGTGCACAGAGGGCTCTTCACAGCCACTTACACACAATTGAGCTACTACTCCAAGCTCTCTGCAGGCCTCGTCTTGGTAGCACAGCACATTCGATGGTAAAGTTTAATGGAGTCAATTAAAACAGAGAATTAGCACTGAACTAGTCCTAGAGAACTACAGAGACACTGTCAGAATTGTCTCATCACGGGAGAAGGATAAATGCCAGTGCAGTGTGGACGGAATAATCTGAAGATTTTACTCTTGTATGGTATTACCTGCATGTCATCCACGTTGTATTTATGTGTTAAAACCAAACTGGGTATCATCAATAGCAATAATGCTCGTGGGAGTTACTGAACAGCAAAGCCCCTTGACCCTGGTAGAAAGCATTTTTCCCACCTTGAGAAAAGCTTTTTAAAAAAAGAAAAAATCATTAGATTTAGATTTTTTAGGCTGCTTTACAAACATAATGGCATCTACAACATCTCACAAAGGAAGTATGAAGTGTGATAAAATATTGATTCTAATATACAATACCAAAACATTACCAGCATTTTAATTCATATTGAAACAAAAAAGAATTTTAGTTCTAAGAAATCTTGGGAGAATAAAAATGTGTTTATAGCAAACTCAGGAAATTTCCATGGGGAGGGAATTACTGTATTTTTTGCTCCATAAGACACACTTTTTCCCTCCTGAAAAGTAAGGGGAAATGTCTGTGCGTCTTATGGAGCGAATGCATGGTCCCTGGCGCCAAATTGCCCAGGGGGGAAAGGCAGATCCTGCTTTTTCTGTTGTAGAAGGCTAGCTAAAGGCTAACAAGAGGGAAAGAGAGTGTTGAAAGGAACCCGCTCAACAGCTGATTGCAGGAGATCGGGAGAGAGATAAGGGAGCTAGCTCCCTTCCTGCCCCGCCCAGGCCCCTTGCACAGCCCTTTGGGAGGGCTGAGGATCCTGGGAAATTGAGTTTTTCAGCCATTTGAGGCTCTCTGTTACTTTTCCTCTTGCTTTCTATTACTGGCTGGTGCTTACTGGTTTGCTTTCTTCTTGCTTCCTATTACCTACTGGTGCTTACTGGTTTGTACTGGTTTGCTTTCCTCTTGCTTTCTATTACTTGCTGGTGCTTACTGGTCTGTACTGGTTTCTACAGGTTCGCTTTCCTCTTGCTTCCTATTACTTGCTGGTGCGTATTGGTTTGTACTGGTGCTTACTGGTCTGTACTGGTTTGTACTGGTGCTTACTGGTTTGTACTGGTGCTTACTGGTTTGTACTGGTTTGCTTTCCTCTTGCTTCCTATTACTTCCTGGTGCGTACTGGTTTGTACTGGTGCTTACTGGTCTGTACTGGTTTGTACTGGTGCTTACTGGTTTGTACTGGTTTGCTTTCCTCTTGCTTCCTATTACTTCCTGGTGCGTACTGGTTTGTACTGGTGCTTACTGGTTTGTACTGGTGCTTACTGGTTTGTACTGGTTTGCTTTCCTCTTGCTTCCTATTACTTGCTGGTGCGTACTGGTTTGTACTGGTGCTTACTGGTCTGTACTGGTTTGTACAGGTGCTTACTGGTTTGTACTGGTTCGCTTTCCTCTTGCTTCCCATTACTTGCTGGTACATACTGGTTTCTACTGGTGCTTACTGGTTTGTACTGGTTTGCTTTCCTCTTGCTTCCTATTACCTGCTGGTGCTTACTGGTCTGTACTAGTTTGTACTGGTGCTTACTGGTTTGTAAGCAATGCTTTTCCCCCTTTGCAAAAGCTGCACAAATCTGAACTGATCCTCAAAAAGCAGGGCTTTTCCCTTTGCAAAAAAAGCTGCAAAACTTTGAGCTGATTCTCAAAAAAACACACATGGGTTTTAGAGGAGGAAAACCAGAAAAATATTTTTTCCCTGGTTTCCTCCTGTAAAAACGAGGTGCGCCCTATGGTCCGGAGCGTCCTATGGAGCGAAAAATACGGTACACAATGAAGGTGCATTGATGTTAATCTTATCTTCCAGACCAGGGTTCTAGAACCCTCTTAGGCCTTGTGGCTCATTTGAAAATCTAAGAAATGCTTGTGGGCACCACAAAATACCTATTTCACAGGGGGGGGGGGAACCAGTGATACTCAGAACAGCCCCAACACAAACAACAGGCAGAACACCTACACATACAGTGGTACCTCGGGTTACAAACACTTCGGGTTACAGACTCCGCTAACCCGGAAGTAGTACCTCGGGTTAAGAACTTTACCTCAGGATGGGAACAGAAATTGTGCGGCAGCGGCAGGAGGCCCCATTAGCTAAAGTGGTACCTCAGGTTAAGAATGGTTTCAGGTTAAGAACGGACCTCTGGAATGAATTAAGTACGTAACCAGAGGTACCACTGTACACACGAAAGGAAGTAAAACAGACAAAAATAGAGAGCAGACAAACCCCCGCCCAAAAGAAAACCAGGAAGCCCACAGTCAAACAACCAGTCAAAGCAAAAGCCTCAATATTTACAAAATAAATTGGGATGGGGAAGGTGCTTTGGCACATGCCATGAAGAATGTCTGAGAATTCTGTGGTGTCCACTGATGCCATACCAGGTCCTTCAACTCCAAACAGTGATTGCACGAAAACATGTCTCCTGCAGAGGGGTAGGGGAAGAACCCATATGAAATAATATATTCCTTTTAATAGCCTAGGCCCATACCATCTAGGGATGGGGAACCAGTGGCCCACTGATGGCCACCACCCTCAGACAGCTTGCCCAACAACCAGGGATGTTGGGAGTTGTAGCCCAGCAACACTTAGAAGGCCACATGTTTCCTACTCCTGATTTGAGACATTAAAGGTAGCACTCTGGATTTTTGGATCAGACTTCCAAAAAGCAGCAATTTCAGTTCAGGTTTCATGCAGATATTCAAGAGACTACTGTACTCCAGAGATTAGGTCCGAAGCTTCAAATGTCAACATTTTTTAAGCCTACACAAAGCTTTCTCCCAGGGACCATGGATCACGTTTTTAATCATATGTTTGTATTTAAGACATTAAAACAATTAAAATTAAACACACAAATAAACTGTAAAACACAATGAAACCATCTCACCCCTTGCCTTTCCCTGCAAGACTAATTGCAGCCGTTTAGAGTCGTCAACAGGTTTTCCACACTTATCAGCCTATCACCCATTCCCACCACCCTTCTGAGTAATACCCCTCCCCACTCCCCCACTATATTTAAGGATCTGGTGACTTCTGTTTCAGTGTATCTGAAGAAGTGTGCATGCACACGAAAGCTCATACCAGGAACAAACTCAGTTGGTCTCTAAGGTGCTACTAGAAAGAATTTTCGATTTTGTTTTGACTATGGCAGACCAACACGGCTACCCACCTGTAACTGACACAATGAAAGAGTTTAAGACTTCTGGGGGGGGGGGGAACCATAACATATACTTTAACAAGCAACTGGTACATGTTTACCTAGTATGCCTTTGCAGCCTGCAAAATATAAAGCTCTTTAGAAGTGCCAAGTCCTAAAATATTTGCTAGACTTGTAGCAAAGCTGTCACTTTTCTTGATTAATCAGGAAACAAATCTTAAGCGGCAATTAAAATTTACTCCCCCCTTCATGTCCTTTACTTATCTCCCCCTCTTCCCTGTTTTAGACCAAAGCCTTTAATAATCCTTATCCTCTCTCCTCAAAAGAGGGGAGCTTGTAGTTGTCTGTGAAATTCACAATTTCACAGACAGCACCAGCAGTAGGGAAACTCTATTATTTCCTTTCAGAGGATTTTGCAGAGAAACATTCATGCCAGTATCATAGACCCAGTAAGACTTCATGATCCCATGACACTGTTAAGCTCTCTGCAACCTCTCTTCCTTGAGAAGCAAATGACATTTACTACCAGTGAAACAGGAGCAACAGAAAGAGCCTCCCTTCACCTCACCCCAGCTGAGAGAATGTGCAGAACTGTGGGCAGCTTCAATAAACCACTCTATTTCCAATCCTGTAGTCGTGTTTTAGGCAGTAGGATTCTTGCCATTCCAGTCACAAGATCCTCTTGAGATAAGGGGACAATGTGAGTACACCCCTCCCACCAAAGATACAGATTGCCCCACCTCCTCCTTATTCAAAGCCTGGGGAAATGTCATTCACATAAAGAGGAAAAGGCATCATGGTACACAAGCAGAAATAAATACAGTGGTACCTTGGTTGACAAACTTAATCCGTTCCGGAAGTGCGTTCTTAAACCGAAACCATTCTTAAACTAAGGTGCCTTTCCCTAATGAGGCCTCCCACCGCCGGTGCCCTTCCACCATTCGGATTCCATTCTTAGGCCGAGGTAAAATTCGCAAACCGGGACACTACTTCCGGTTTTGCAGAGTTCATAAACTGAATAGTTTGTAAACAGGGCTGTTCTTAAACCGAGGTACCACTGTACATACCAATGCTAGGCCTTAGGCAGCAGCTAGGCGAGAGCCAGGAACCAGGCACCGTAAATATTATTTTGCACATGTGAAGACCCAGGCTCCTTGGAAGCCTTTGCATTTCTTCCAGGTCAGGGAAGACTCACTGCAGACCTTATAAAACAGGGTTGGTTGTTTCTGAACTACAAAACCTATCATCTGACCACAGGCCATGCTGGCTGGGCCCTATGGGAGTTGTAGTTCAGCAACATTTGGAAAGCCATAGGCTAGTCACCTCTGCTATAAAACCACTTCACCCCACAAGAACTCTTTAGCCTATGTACTAGCTGACTACACAGGGCATGAGGATACAGATCTATGAGTTCCATAATCAAGTACAGGCAGCTCCTGACAGCTTGCCACTTTCCTGAAAAGCTGCTTTTTCTCAGATCCAGGTGTGTGTGTGTGTGTGTGTATTACCCCCCAAAAAATATGACCACCCCCCACTCCATTTACACATTACCTCTCCTTCTTCCATTAAACTTGGCTGCATCAATGTTTTGGGGGGTAAGCTTCACAGAACAGCTTGCTAAGCTGTTTCCCCTGCACAGTTAAACTTTCCTGCAGCAGCATTTAACAGGAGGGGAGGTGTTTCATACAACAACTTTCTTTCTAAACTGCTGGGCTCTTCACCCTTCCTTAAAGCTTGCTGCAGGCACATTTAACAGAAGAGGGGGTGCTTTACAACCCCTCCATTAAACAACTTGGATGGGTTGACCTGCCATTCCTCAAGCTGCAGTTGGCATGGCCACCTATTGGTGGCCACATGAACAGCAGAGCATGACAACATTTTACATTTTTATGTACCGGTATATAGGAAGATAAGAACACAAATCAACGTTTCGTTTATGTGAACACTAATGCCACAATCATGCTCTAAGTTTCTTTAGTTATCGACGGTTCCCCATCTTGAAGGATAACATTATTTAATCCAAGTAAAGTTATTTCAGTTTTACATAAAATGTTTTTGCTGCCAGATCACAGAATCAACCACAAAGAGTTGGAAGGGGTCTTGTAGATCATTGAGCCCAACCCCTTAAAATTCAGAGCTAGAATATCTCCAAGAGACAGTTGTCCTCTACTTCAGGACCTCCCAAAAGGGTCTGCCTGCCTCCAGCTAATTGATTTCGTTCCTGTGCTGCTTTCACCATGAAGACATTTCTCCCTAAAGCCCATTAGATCAAGCCCTATCCCCTGGAACAGAAGAGAACAGGTCTTTGCCTTCTTTATGTGACAGCCCTTTGTGTATCTGAAGAATGCCACCAATCTCACCTCTCTATTTTCTTATTCAGACTAACCATACATATCTAGCTCCTTTAATCATTTTTTATAAGATTTGTTTTCAATATTGCTGACCACCATTGCCTTCCCCACGTAAACCCTTTCCAAATTTACATTCTTAAATCACAGCACCCCAAAAAAAAGCATAGTACTCCACATTAGGTTTAAGTAGTGCAGAATGAAATGGAAAGGTTGGGTCTCATGGCATGGAAAATGTGGTTCTATGAAGGCAGCCTTTAGCCTAAAATTATGTTTTTATATATGCTATAAGCCGCCCAGAGTGGCTGGGGAAACCCAGCCAGATGGGCGGGGTATTAATAAATTGTTGTTGCTGTTGTTGCATTAGCCTTTTTTCCAGCCACATCACACTACTAAATCATACTCAGCTAGAATCCAAAAAACCTTTACATTTAAACAGATTAAACAGACATTACATATGTATATAGTTTTGATTATATTAATGTTTAATTGTTTTTAGTTATTGTTTTTTCTATGTTTTTAAAGATTCTTGTTTCTATCTGAAAGCTGCATTTAGTCCTGTCAGAGGAAATGGCAGGGTATAAATATAAATATAATAATGTACTACTGTCAACCCAGGTATTCTCCATCCTATAGTAGTGCTTCCCCCTGCCACCTACACTAAAATGCAGAACTTCTAATATTACTTACTTCTACTTACTTCTAGCTATCCCTGCTAGTTTTGTGTTATTTGAAAATGTGCTAAGGATTCCCTTTGTCCTCTGATCTAACCTGTGGTGGGGAACCACAGGCCCAGGAACGAAATCTAACTGACCCATGGGACTCTCCAGAGGCCACACCCCTCACCAGCTCTGCTCCACAACCTCCTTCAGTAGTTTAAATGGGTAAATTATGATAAAGCCTCTTGCTTGTCTGAGTGGAGAATGGAGAAATCTGACTTTTGTGTAGCTGGAATGTGGCCTACTCTACAAAGATACGCATATCATCCATTTCTCCACCCACATTTGCCTCTGGACCCACTCTCCATAGGTGTATAGTTCCTGGAAGGGTCCCTATGAAGGAATATGGCCTCCTGGGCCAAAAAAATTTCCCCACCCTTGGTCTAAACTGCTAATAGAGAGTCCTGAATCACCTCTCCTGTTTAATGAGAAACCAGTAATGAGCACTATTTGAACATGGTTTTATAGTCATATGTGAATCCATCTGAAAGTATAAAACCTATTACTCTGTAAAATGTTTTTCTAAAAGCAAGATACTCCATAATATTATACGTATAATCTATTGCACTAATAACTGAATTTAAAAGGGCTATTATTCTAGCAGAAATTACTATTGACAGATCTATGGGTGGCATCCAATTATCAATGTGTTGTTATCTTTGTAAAGATGCTAACAAAATGGATTCCCTCGCAGTCTGCTCTAAGAAAATAAGCCCTGCTAGATCAGACAAAAGGCCCTCTATTTCAGTCCTGTTCTCATAGCAGTCAACCAAATGCCAATGGGAAGCCAGCACACATCCCTACTGATGTACATCAACAATGGGAAGCCAGCACACATCCCTACTGATGTACATCAACAACTGGTACTGTATACTGAGGCATCCTATTGCAGGTAGCTCACAGCCATAGTAACTAGTAGTCACTGATAGCCTCATCCTCCATTAATTTGTCTAAGCCCCATTTAAAACTATTCACATTGGTAGCCAATGCTACATCTTGTGAAACAGAATTATATGATTTAACCATGCACTGTGAAGAAGTACTTTTGTCTGTTCTGAACCTTTTCACATTCAGCTTCACTGGATGACTGAGAGGGAGAAAAGCTTCTCTCTATCCGCTTTCACCACACCATGTATAATTTTATGCAGCACGCTGCAGAATCATGTTCAAATCACAATTTAGTTTAACTGTGACATAAAAGTAAAACACAAGCCAGGCCAATGCCATGTCTTACTTTTCAATTATTTCCAAAAATAACTCAGGTGAAT
Organism: Lacerta agilis; assembly: GCF_009819535.1. Lineage (NCBI taxonomy): Eukaryota > Metazoa > Chordata > Lepidosauria > Squamata > Lacertidae > Lacerta > Lacerta agilis. The sequence goes on along the minus strand of NC_046326.1, from coordinate 10,282,981 downwards.
GCATCAAGCTATATATTACAACTTTTAATAGGCATTTTTTTAATTAAAATTCAACATTATTTTTACTGGACTAACTCTGTGCTTTCCTTACCACAGAGGAAAACTTCATCAATCTGATTAAGAGCATCTAGATAGCACAATTATTACCTAAAAAGCAAATTTGGATGATCCTGTGCCTATCAAAATGGTGCCATCTAAAAACAAGATAATGATTTTTTTTAATACTCTGGGGACTCCCTAAGTAAGAAGCAGCATGTTCGTTTAAATTAAAAGAAAACATTGCTATAGGTACTTAAGCAGAGGATGGATAGCCCTATGCATCCCTGCACTAAGAAGTGGGTTGTGCTTGATAACTTCCCTTCAGAGCCTACAATTCTATTAAAAAAAACTTCTGAATATTCCAAGGAATATTCCAAGTGTTTTTGCACTAAGAAAGAAACAGCTCAGACCAGACCAGAATTTCCAAGATTTTTTTGTACAACTTCAGCATCAGTGCAGGACTTCTACTGAAGTTCCACCCTTTTTAATATAGAAAAAATATTTTCTCTCCTAGTAAGAAAAGCCTGGATTATAGCCCCTAGAGAAGGTCTGAAATCCTTCCAAGGCCAAAACAATACATAAAGGTTGCCAAACCTTTTTTTTTTTTTTTTTTTTTGCAGAGTTTCACAATAACTGAGACACCATCACAATGTATGGAGGCCTGCTTGCTGATATATACTGCATATGATCACAATGACCTACCTCAAATCTTTCATCCTTTTCTAGGCCTCAAACCACAACCTGCCCACAAAAACCTGGCCTCTGGTGTTTCTGAATATCAGATTCCTTCAACTGCACTTGGCGGTTTACTGCCTGAACAAATTACATTAACAATGCAGAGAAATGTATACATGGCCTTAAATACACGATTGAGCTGGGACCAAAACAAAAGGCAACAGTAACCTAGCAACAAGCCTGAGCCTGCTCCCTACCGGCTGGGTTTCTGGACCCTGCTATGAATTGGGAACCATTGCGTTTCACTCTTTGCTGCAAACAATTAAGGACCGAGAAGTCCCAATTACAGCTGGGATTTACAGCCAAAGAAACATTCTATAAATCACTGCCCCAGTCCCCCCACTCCTTCCCAAACCAAATAATCTCATCCAGATGTTTAGCTACAGCTGTCTAAATGTGTGGTATATTGTTAATCAGTAAGACTGATTTTCTCTGTAAAATGTCAAGGACTGAAGCACAAGAGCTTCATATAAGGAGACAAGGTTTTCTAAGCCTGAAGTCATCAGCTGCAACATGTGGCGATGATCGAATACTTATCAGGACGGCAGAAAGGAAACTTGGTTACGTTTTCCATTCTCAAGTAACATAATGTAACTAGTCTCTGCTGTAAAGAATGCTCCTACTCTAGCCTCTTCAAAAACTATTCAGTTGTGCTAATCCTTCAATCAATGGATACAACCAAGGCTCTACAAAACAACAACAGGGCTTAAAAAAAAATGAATCTAGAAATCCGATTTGTGACCCAAGAAATCAGAATTCTGTAGCAATTTATGCAAGCAATTTCTTACTAATTTCTTGATTTCTTTTGCATATTTATTCTGATTTTGCTAGTCATGAGAAGCAGTAAGAATATGTAGCACACTGAAGCCCCATTTCCAGACACTGGGGTTCTTATTCTGCAACCCCTTTCCAGTCTACCTACAAGATCACCTTACCCCATATATGCTCTCTTGAGCGTGTCAATCTACAGAACTGACACTGTTACAAGTGCCACAAAATATCCATTTTGCATTTATATAAAGTCAATAGTTTAGTGTGGTGGCACCTACACTTTGGAACTCGCTGTCTACTGACATCAGGGAGGCAGGGACAGAGGAAGGGGGTGTGGTGGGGGCGGATCACCCTGTGTGTCAGCACTGAGGGGGGTGAGAAAATGCCGGGCGGCACTCACTGCGGGGCCTGCAGCGTGCCTGAGCCACACGTCTCTCCTGGGAGTGACACGGTGACTTGGGTGCCCGCAGGCTCCATGCTGCCCCAAACAGTCAAGATGGCTGTAAGATGGCTGAGTGAGAGGAGGCAGGCAGACTCCTCGGAGACCCCGCAGTGTCCTGCCCCGGCTCAACCTGCCCCCCACAGGCAGGGCATGTCGCCACCTCAGGCACCTGGTCAGGTTGCTCCGCCGCTGCAGGGAGACACCTTCATTGCACTCTTTGGCACCTCCTGAAAACACTGTTGTTTGGACAAGCCTACTCAGATATTTAGAATGCTGATGTATTGCTAGTTTACTGCTAGCTTTAATTTTTGTGAATGTTTTAATTGTTCCAACTAATAATCTTACTGTTTTATTCTTTTTGTAAACTGCTTTGAGGTTTTCTACAAGCAGTGTATTAATTTATGAGGTTCTTTTAATTATAATAATTACATTTATGAGGTTCTTTTATTGTAATAATTAAATTTCTATCCTACCCTTCCTCTCAAAGGAGCAGAGGGCAGCAAACATCAACATTTTAAAACAATTTAAAATAAAATAAAAAAAATTCTAAAAAAACCAAAACATTAAAAACAGTTGGAAAAACAATTGATGCTCCATTAGGTAAACTCTGGACATTCTGCATTTTTTCCTGTTTCTGTAAAATCACAGCATATGTAAGTATCTGCCTATAGTCAAGCCCTTTATTGCTCAAGTTAGTCCATCAATACAAAGGTCCTAAACACCACCTAACTCCAAATGAACTTTAGTCTTTAGTCATTCAGTAGTTTGCACTTAGTCAGCATGTCCTGTCAGTCTCTGAGTCAGATACTTAAAATTTCACTAATTCTGCAACCAACAACTAAAAAGCTGTTATCAGGTAGTAAAGTATTATCAAAACACTAATACCCGCAAAACAATGAGTGCTTCCAAAAAGCTCCATTAAATAATCCCACAAATTTCCTCCTCCCTGGCTGTAAAAGTAAAGTAAAAGATGGTGATATTATGCTCCTGCCTCTTGCTGCTAATAATAATAATAATGTAAAAGCTAACCATTTGCTACTCCTTTGTTCACTTAACTCAATAATTCCCAAAGTGGGTGGTACCACCCCAGGAGCATCAGGATTAACTTGGGTGGTGCTAAGAGGCAAGGAAGTGGCAGGGAGCACTGGAAGTGTAAATGGTTATCACTTTGAAAAGCTGATATCACCAGATCTAGTTCATAATTTTTGTTGACTTAATTAAGCTAAATAGTTTTAATTTGATAAATGTGCAATTAATTGTAACTATTTTAAATTTTATTGTTCTATTATCTTCCTTGGAGGGTCATGCAAACTGCTATTCTGAATAATCCTTTTTATAGGGTAGGGGGCACTGGAATTTATGGAACAAAGTCGGAGGTGTTTCGGAATCACTGATTTAACTTGTTGTAATACCACCATATACCCAATATTTGCAGCACAAAACTTACAAAGATTTGGAAGAGATATGACAAGGTTGAGGGTTTTGGAGGCAGCGCAAGTTATGTCTGTTGCATGATTGTGAGTGCTGTCAGAAACCTGTGGGTTGTGGCACAAAACGTTAGCACAGATTTAGAGGCAATTTAACAATGTTGTTTTGGGGGATTGCATTAATTACAAGCCTCAATTTGATCCATCTCTATACACTTGTTTGTTGTGGCACAAAACCAGAGACCTGAAGCAGAAAAACCAGCTCAAAACTTTGGCATAGTTTTTTGGGGGGAACAAGATGTGGGGTGTTGTAGTTAATACAGCTCTTTAAATGACTTCCTTAAAAGGGGGAACTTCTTACAGTGGATGAGCAAAGTGAGAAAGAAACTTGGGGTTGGGGAACCCAGAGACACTTTAACACACCATTCATACTTGACACGTATGGAGAAAAATGCTTTCTGGGGTGGGGTAGCAATCATATGGGCAGCATCAATGAAGTGGGGTATTTCCCACTCAGCAGCTGTGCAGCTGGGAGGGAAAGTTAACCACAACTGGGTAGAAAAAAACTTACATTATTAGCCTTGTACATGTGATTGTTTCATTCCATACTCTCCTTCCTGACAAAACAGGAAGATGGTGCATGTGAATAGGATTCAAGGGACAAAACTTGAGGCCAGATACATTGAGGCTGCAGGGAGGGGGCAGAGGAGGTATTGGGTCTGTGAAATGAAGAACAGCGTGGAGTATATGAATGAGGCGAACAGGAGGCCAGAAAGAGGGTTATTGTGAGCAGTCACAATTATGGCCTCTGTTCTCCAGTATCAGATTTAATGGCAGAGCTAGATATTGACCTTAGACTACTTTCTTAAACATCAGGATGTTATTTTTCTATCAGTCAGAAGCAATGAATTCCTTCCTAATTCCAGCCCAGGTCGTTGTTTCCAATGCATTTTGGCAAACCCAATTGATGGAGGCTGAATATCTATGAATTTCTTATACACCTGATGATGGGGGGCCAACTAGAAAAGAGAGGAGGCAACAATTGCAGGGAAAGAAAGGACAGGAGAAGCCTTCAGGAAGACAGGATAAAGGTTTATTTATTGAAAGCCCAATGCATTTTGAACAGTTGTTTTTCCTCAGGGGTATAATAAAGAAAACAATATAAAATCTTAGTACAAAGATTTCTCCAAACTTTGCTCATAAAGCTATATACTCTCTCATGATTTCAATAAAGCAATGGAAAAGGACAGTCAAAGTATTTACCATTTTAATATACCAATATTATGTTTTAAATAATAACATTAAAACAAATTAAAATTCAGACAACATGTACCTTACCAACAGAAATGCCAATAAAATGACCTATGGAACAGACTATAAATAAAACAAAACATAAATGGCTCCAAATAAACAAACATTGATTGCTTTTTTAAAAAAAAAATCCCTATTACATATCAATCTTATATCAAGACGGAAAATCTTCTGAAAAGATTGAAAACCCTATTCTGAAGCTAGTATTTGCATTGGAAGGAAACTTGCACTATTGTGTAGCTTGGCCAGAAAGTTTGCAAGAAGCTTGCACAAAGAAGGTAGGTTTCATAAGACAAAGTAAGAGTTAAATTTCCTATGCAAGCCTGCTTTCCATCTCCATGACTCTTCTGATCCAGTGAATTATCAGTGCTGCCCCCGCCCAAGCTGATGCAATTTGCATTTCAACAACAACAACATCTGCACCTTAAATGCAAGGCTTTTGCTGAATATATTGTCTCTGCTTCCTGAGTATCAGGTAACTTACACTAAAGACACTTGCAAACTGGATTAAGTGGGACATGTATTTTAGATTTTCATTCATTGAGAGTTTGTGTATCATTTTACCTAGTTGCATATTCTCTAGCAATAAACCTAATTACATAGATGTGAAATCCACATTTTATACAGTTAAAGTATATACAAAAAATAGGCACCAATATAAAGTAACCAAGTATTTTGAAGAATCACAGCTGACAGTATCACAGAGGTCCTCTAGTCCAACTACCTTTTTCAGTGGAAGATATACATACAGCATCCCTCACATTTGGTTGTCCAGTCTCTACTACAATACCTCTAGTTAAGCAAAGCCTATCAACCTACCAAGCAGTGTTCTACTGTCAGACAGCTCTTGCTACAGTGGCAACCATTTAAACAAAAATTACTAGCAAATGACTGTTTTACAACATCAATAATGTAACTGTTACACTGAATGCAATGAAGAAATTATGCCACTGTGTCCAGGTAAAGCAGACTTTAACTTGTAGAGATAGTAGATTGCCCTGATACAGTGGTACCGGTACCTCTGGATGCGAACAGGATCCATTCTGGAGCCCCGTTCGCATCCTGAGCAGAATGCAACCCACAGCGCCACTTCTGCGCACGCACAGGTCGCGATTCAGCACTTCTGTGCATGCACGTGATGTCATTTGACGTGTCTGCGCATGTGCGAACCCGGAAGTAACCCATTCTTGTACTTCCGGGTTCGGCATGTTCGTAACCCACGCCGTTCGCAACCCACAGCAATCGTATCTAGAGGTATGACTGTATAAAATTTGGCTCAATAGAATATTTTAATTGCCTCAATTTATCAGGGCCTCAATTTATCAGAATGTCAGCTTTTGGCACTTAAAACAGCTTTCAACCTCACACTACCAAGTACATTCCAAACGTAACTTTTTACACCATATAACTGAGTCATTAAAGAGCTGACATATTTATACAATAGGCAAGTTGAGTCTAGGTACACAGAGAAAAACACCTTTAAGACTATTATAGTACAGGTTTTGGGGGGGGGACGAATAAACGGTAATGTCATTTTAAAAATCTGGTAGGTGAATTAATTTACTTACTAGAACAGTTATAAAGTTTGGACACATGCACATAAATCCCTAACCTCAGAAGAAAAAAGAAATCACAGGTCACATTCAAAATATCACACAAGTGGTCCCAAAATATCTGTGTGGTTCCACTAACTTCTATGGAACTAATTGTGCTGTTATGTGTCCAATATCAGGGTGACAAGAAAAACTGGGGTTTAAATTTATTGAAACTGATGGTTCTATTAAATGTCTTTCTTCAGCTATTTAACTATTATTATTTGACTACTGCATTGTTATTATTCCTGGGATTTATTTATTTTTGACTGAAGGTGTGGGGTACAAATAGTAATGTGGATAAATAAGACCCAAGTACCCATCCACTAACAAAAGCCTCTTCCACTTAAAAGGACTGATTCCAACCTAGTGAAAGAACACTGTGGGAGAAAAGTGACCCCAAATCCAGGAAAGCTACTTGATTTTCACAGGCTCTTTCAGTCTGTTTAGAGGCCTGTAGAGTTCATACACTACAGTCTATTTCTTCTTTATTCACCACATATCTAATAGTCTGTGCATTAAATCATGTTTAGGCATTATGAGAATAAGCCACAATAAGCCTTGGGTGTTCATGTTCTTCTCTTTCCACATCCCAGCATGGCCATAATAATGAAAACCATAAGCTTCAACTTCCATTTCAGATTGTCTTTGCTTTATCAGGGTACCCCAACCCTAAAATGAGTTTGACCTTGGCTACGGTTCATTGAAACAAGACAACTTTACAATCCATGTTTGAAGTCAAAGCTGGTAAGAGGCTCTGGCACCTGTACATCCAGAGATGGGCAAGATCCAGGAGAATCCCCAAACTGCATAGAAGGAATGTAACCCTGTCCTTAATAGGTTGCATACCTCCATAGTGCAATATATAATCTGTTTTGCACTCAAAGCAAACAAATGACTGTTTCTCTGATAATATAAAAGATAACTCCTGGATATAGATATATAAGAGGCTTCTCAAGAGGCTTTCTATAGCTTGCCCCCTGACCCCCCAAATTTTCATATTATTATTTTTTAAATACTGCTCCCATAGGAATCCCACTGTGATTCAAAAGATTAATATTGGCCATGCTTACTTTTACACTCCAGCCACACTCACTTTTACATTCAGCTCTTGGAGGGTTATGACCCATGGCCCAGAAAAAGCTGATCTTACACCTAGTCTAAAATATAAGCTATAGCAGTGTTTTTCAACCTTTTTTGGGCAAAGGCACACTTGTTTCATGAAAAAAATCACGAGGCACACCACCATTAGAAAATGTTAAAAAAAATTAACTCTGTGCCTATATTGACTATATATAAAGTAATTTTTCAATTTTTCCCACGGCACACCAGGCAACATCTCGCGGCACACTAGTGTGCCTCGGAACAGTGGTTGAAAAACACTGAGCTATAGTTCATCCAATGTTCTAAAGTAATTTTGGGGGGAAGTTGTGTGACACTCAATCTTGAATTTGCACAATATTACATTTTGCACGATATTACATTTTGGGAGATCTAAACTACTTTAAGACCAATTAGCAAAATAAAAAAATGAATTAAGTAGATAAGTCTCATTGGTCTCTCACAATCAGGTGCATAAGAAATCCATAGCTATTCACAATCCACTGTCTCGCTTTGCCAAAACACAATGGGAAAGGCTCAGCTATGATTAGAAAGAAACTCACTGCTTGTGTGTGATGTGAAAGGAAACTCCTAATAGATAAGGAAGCAGTCTGGGTCCAGGGTCAATCTATGCTCTGCTGTTCTCCTTTCTTGTACTTGCTATTTTCCTAGTTCGAAGCCTCCTCTGCCCCATCACTCTTCTTTCTCTTTCATAGTACTTTATTTTTAAATTACACCAAAACTGAAGATGCTACACTTGGAGGTACAGATTGTGGCAGGAAAAGAGAATAGGCAAGAACGCAAGAATGTTCAAGGTCTCCAAACAAGCATCAACCTTGAGACTGGGGCTCCTAGCTGCTAACTTACAATGTATTTGGTAAAACTCCTCTCTGGTGACAGGGAAGCTGCTCCAGTGTGATCCTATCTCAAGTAAAACAAGACAATGGTATCTTGTCATATAGTGAAATAATCCTTTGCTCCCACTTCCTTAAGCATTTACATCAACAATTTCCTTTGGCTTGCAGGCAGTACTGTAGATTTAGAGAATGCGCTTACTATCTAAAGGCTAAAAGGACTCACAGGCATGCAGCAGACGCAAGGCAGCTAATCCATTACTTCAGAAATACATACACATGTAAATTGCAAGTTGCTGTACTTCCCTACATAAATAGGGTTGTAGCAATTAGAAAATGATCGGAACCGTGTTCCTGTGTTTCAGGGAAATCCAGACATTTAAACAGTTGCTGAAGTAATAGTACAGAATATGAGGGGGGAAATGTGAAATAACTCTGTTAGTATGAAACCTACCGGTACATTTTTTCAAGCACCCACCTACATTTTCAAGCACCTTGGATTCCATCAGTGTGGACAGAGAAATAGGTTTTAAGGACTTCTTGCAAAATGAACCCTCAGTTGTCATCATCCACCAACAGGTTCTACAGAAGCTTGAAAGGTGCTTCTGTTGCAGAATTCCTGGAGGTTACATGCAAGGTTACATTGGCCGACATGGGTGGCCCTGTGGGTTAAACCACAGAGCCTAGGGCTTGCCGATCAGAAGGTCAGTGGTTTGAATCCCTGTGACGGGGTGAGCTCCCATTGTTCGGTTCCAGCTCCTGCCAACCTAGCAGTTCCAAAGCACATCAAAAGTGCAAGTAGATAAATAGGTACCGCTCCAGCAGGAAGGTAAATGGCGTTTCCATGCGCTGCTCTGATTCGCCAGAAGCAGCTTAGTCATGCTGGCCACATGACCCGGAAGCTGTACGCCGGCTCCCTAGGCCAATAAAGCGAGATGAGCGCTGCAACCCCAGAGTCGTCCGCGACTGGACCTAATGGTCAGGGGTCCCTTTACCTTTACCTTACATGCAAGGTTACATTGGCTGATACATGCACCTTTTTCAGTTGAAAAATAAAAGGTAAATCTGAAACATTTACTCAGAGCATTTAATTTCAAATGTTAATTTTCTACTATTACATAGCCCTTGATAACAAGGAACTAATATATGAACTCCTTCAAATGTCTACCTGAGTTCACCTATTGCCCAGTTTGTACATCTCAGTCAGTAACCAACCCATAATTAATGGCTTGCCATAAACATGGAGATCACTCCTAGTTTGCTCCTATCCCAGAATTAACAGGAGCAGCAAACCACAAACCATAGCTCAGCATTGTGTTCAAACCAGGGATTGCTGTTTATTGCTCTCATCAGCACTAGGGGAGAACTAAAATTGTTTTCATCTGCATACTTATGGAAATTATTACAGGTAGGTAGCCGTATTGGTCTGCCATAGTCAAAACAAAATAATAATGAAATTCCTTCCAGTAGCACCTTAGAGACCAACTAAGTTTGTTCTTGGTATGAGCTTCCGTGTGCATGCACACTTCTTCAGATATCTGAAGAAGTGTGCATGCACACGAAAGCTTATACCAAGAACAAACTTAGCTGGTCTCTAAGGTGCTACTGGAAGGATTTTGTTTGTTTGTTTGTTTTGACTATGGGAACTATGGCAGGGTTGGGAAACATCAAATCTAGAGGGCTGAATGCAGCCCTCCAGGCATCTCTGTGGACTTTCCATAGACCACATCTCTTACTCGCCTTCACTCTACACCTTCATTGAGTGCCTTTTGCTCAGTGGAATGCATTTTTGAACAGTGTTAACACTTCTCACAATGCTCATTGGAAGGACAGATCCTGAAGTTGAGGCTCCAGTACTTTGGCCACCTCATGAGAAGAGAAGACTCCCTGGAAAAGACCCTGATGTTGGGAAAGATGGAGGGCACAAGGAGAAGGGGACGACAGAGGATGAGATGGTTGGACAGTGTTCTCAAAGCGACTGGCATGAGTTTGGCCAAACTGCGGGAGGCAGTGGAGGATAGGGGTGCCTGGCGTGCTCTGGTCCATGGGGTCACGAAGAGTTGGACACGACTGAACAACTGAACAACAACAACGAACACTTCTTGCTTGACACACACAAACACACACACACACACACACACAGAGGGGGGTACTTGACTTTTGCATGGTTGTAATGTAGTTTATTGTACAAAAGGTTACAACTGCTGGTCCACCTACTGTTGTCACTGGCTGCTGAAAAATGTTCAGCAACTCTGAACCATAGTTATGTGCAAACATACCAGGTTGAACATCAGGTTGAAATACAGTGGTACCTCGGGTTACTGACAGTTCAGTTTATAGACTCCGCTAACCCAGAAATAGTACCTCGGGTTAATAACTTTGCTTCAGGATTAGAACAGAAATTGTGCGGTGGCAGCAGCGGGAGGCCCCATTAGCTAAAGTGGTAACTCAGGTTAAGAACAGTTTCAGGTTAAGAACAGACCTCCAGAACAAATTAAGTTCTTAACCCGAGGTACCACCATACGGGCATATAGTGTGATTTTCTTTTCCCTCCTCACACATTGTGAATGGCAAACTAATATATAGAACAAGAACAACCAAGTAATAAGGGCACAAACGCCTGCTTCAGCTGCAACAGCCTTGGTCTAAAAAAGAGTTTTATTAGGAGCAAGTCATGTGCTTGTTGGATCTCCGTTTCCCCTGTCCCTTCTCTTCTCTGCCTCTGTGCCTGGTTTTGGCAAAGATGTCCTGACTTTTTAAACTGCAGTTTCCATCAGTGCCGCTGGTGTAGTGGTATCATGCAAGATTCCAATTCTTGTGACCTGGGTTCGATTCCCAGGCAGGGCAAAAGCATTTTATGTTTCAAGAAAAAAACTAATGAAAGTTAAACTTCAGTTTCTAATGACATCCAAACAATCCAATTCTGATTTGGAGGGAATATTTAAACAACAGTTTCTCAATTTGGCTTTTACAAGAAAATAAGAGTTTAGGAAATCTCAACCAAAGCTGGATGTACAAGCAAGGAAGGGAAGGAACGAGAAGATGGATTGTTCTTGTATGAACTTGGTAACAGCGTCAATTTTGCATGTCCAATGAAGAATTTTGTTCCTTTCTGTAGTAACATGCCTGACAAGTAAGAACAAGCGATATTCTATATTGAATAAATTGTTACAGCATAATTATGTTCTGAAAACTCAGTAAAATATTATGGGGGGGGGGGACTTCAACACCACCCCTTTCCTCAGGGAGACAGATTATAAATAGCTTCATTCCTGCAAACTACAGAAAACAGATTAAGGAATGTCAGATGGTGAGACAGCCACAGACAGCAAAACAAGCAACTATATACTATCATACTTAAATTGTGCAGCCTTGTGAGAGGGTACAAATTTTAGAGTTATTTGTACACTCAGACAAGTCCACATTTAGACTTTTAGGCATGTGAGAATCATCTCTCATCAAAAATCAAATCTCATTTATATCACTTTTTAGTGATATGTCAGGCAAACACTGATCAGCATTAGCCACAGAATGCTACTGGCAGCTGCTTTTATTAAATATTATCAGCCACTTTACAAGACATCAAGTTTGCCCATTCTGTCACCCTCCCCGTCCTGCGTGCGCGCACATACACACACAGACCTCAGCATCCACAACTGATTACATCATCAGCTACCTGCCATGTCCATTGCCTTTTCTGGGTGTGGGGAAATGGCATCAACTCAAAGCCCCAGTAAAGCTTGTTCACTGTTCTTTGTTGTTTATCATCCTTGCCTTGCTAAGGCCTAATGCTGAAGCTGCTAGTTCTAGTGACTGCCCAGTGGCTTTTGTGTGCAGCTTTCAGCTCTTGTCCATCAACTTGAATGGCTCTATTCATGCCTATTCAGACATTGTCACTATCCAAGCCAAACTAGATACAATCAGTTGGAAGAGCCTTGCCCAGCAAATGGAAATCCCACCAGCCCAAAATGCCTTCGAAAGTCCATGATTGTTACTCTGTCTTCAGTTTGTTAGATAAACAAAAAGGAAGTGACAGGGAACCATAAATAGTTTACAAATTATGTAATAGCTCTTTAAGAATTCTGTATCAAAGAAAGTAGAAATTATTAAGAAAAATATCCCTTCACTCTAAAGACAGCAATAAGGTGTGTGCTCAATATGGCAGCTGAGTAAAACCACCTGTATAAGGCTATATCAGAGCATTGTGATTACCGTATGTCTCCATTCCAGTAAGTGCTGAAGTGAAGTTTTGTTATCTTTCACTCACATACAATCCCTCCCTATTACTTTTTAGATATAAAAATACAGAATAATTCAATTTTAACTGGTGCATTTGTGAGAGATATTAGGCTTAAAGCGTTCTCTTCCCCCCCCCCCAGAATAAAACACTTTCCACCACTATAAACAGAAATATTTATTGGATCAGTACCGTAATTCCATCCAAACTCGTCCATCAGCATTTGACAAACAAGATTCATGGGTTAGCTCAGTGTGGTGCTGATAATGCCAAGGTTGTAAGATCGATCCCCATATGGGACAGCTGCATATTCCTGTATTGCAGGTGTTTGGATTAGATGATCCTCAGGGTCCCTTTCCAACTCTACAATTATATGATTCTGTTTATTTCTCACAATATTTAGTTCTCAACTCTTATTTCCCTTCTACATCATACTCTTATGAGACAGAGCTGCATCACTGTGGTTTAGCAGAAAGAGTACTGGACAAGGAGTTGGAAGATGAAGATTCATATTTTTATCCTGACTTAGATTCTATTGGTAGACACCTTACAATAATTGCAGGAATATATTTTGTAAAATTCCTACAGTTTTCATTAAAAACAGAGACAGAAGTAGCATGGGGGTATCTTCCCCCACCACAGCCTTCAGTTATAAGAACAAATAAGTTATATTAAAAGTGGTCCAGCTTTTCCAGCCTTGGTGTGGATTTCTATTTATGAATAGATGGGTTTCTGTTCTTAGTAGAAAACCTGCCTACTATTTCAAATGAAGTTAGTTAGTTAGTTTATTGATTGAATTCATATAACGTCCTATACCTGAAGATCTCAGGGCAGTTCACAGAACAAAATCAGAATATAAAACCACAAAATATATAATCAAAATAAAAACAGTAACCCAATAACCCCGCCAAAAAAACCACATTTTAAAAGGACATAGGATTGAGACCTACTGATCTGGTTTTCCAAGCCCTATAAACAATTTTCATGCAACTCTGTTGATATTCTACTAGCAGGATTCAGCTACAAAACTGAAGTAAAGCCCTCAACCAGCACAACATCCTAGCCAAATCACTTGATCCACTGGCATTTTGAGAATGTGCATTGAGTGGGACCAAGAAGAGTGGGTCATGGGTGAAGAAGTCACATAACTGCCCCATTGTGTACCCAGCTTATAACTATTTTTATTTAAAAGACTCTCAGAGCCTTTTCCAAAAGTTGTGCTGTTCTAAAGGTAAAGCAAGGTGTCAAAAGTGGTAAAGATGCAAGAAAGGCCTATAGAAAAGGCAGGAACCACCCAAACAGTACCAGCATCACAATACTATGTAGGCATGTTATTATTGCAAATTCACCTAGATGTGACAAGTGAGCCTCTTTCACACTAATTTTGTTAGGCTTTTAAGGACTGACTAGCCCACGGTTGTGTTCCCAAAAAAAATTACTCACAAGATTTCACCAATAGAATTGTGTCTTTATTAATCACTGATCAGTTCCATTAACTGACCTGAAAGTTATCTTGGCAGTGTGGGATCTACTGCAATGTCATATCTTCCCTTGCCACTGGGGTAATATGAGAAGCCTAGGAAATGGCAGAGAACTCCTTTTACACCCCAATATAATTCCTCTCTTTTAAGTTAAGACTGACAAATTCTCATTTCTGGACTGCTGGAATGATTAGTCCATTTTATACACTTGTTTCAGGATACTCCAGAAACAATAAATGGTTCTTTTGAGTCCCAAAATGAGTAATTGTACTCTCCAGTTCCTCTTTCCCTGCTACCAAAGTCAGGCCAGGAGAGAAACAATGGCTGAGTTAAATAATATAAACCAGCTGCACAGAACAACACACATGCACAACACTCCTCTAATGAGGCCGCTTAAAGTGAGGTACAATGAAGGGCAGCCTGAAGTACTTTGTTGCTGTAAGCTAAAATAGAATTGGGGGGAAACATCTTGTACGTCTTCTTTAGCCTAATGTTCAAGGTAAATTTTTAACCAACTAGCATTATGTAACAGCAAACAAATGTTAAATAGCAAGAAACATCTAAAAAGTATTAGCAGAAGTTTTCACCTTCTCTACAAAATTTTCAAAAGGTAGTCAAAAATGACGTATTTCAAAAGTTCAGAATAACAGAAAAAGTCATAGGAAATTCAGTGTGATAAACCTCTACCAAGAGTTCTGTGCAAGAACGCTACAACACAGACGTGAACTTAAAATTAACATCACAGCACTCCATGAAGCAGGCATAAGGTACTGGTGGGATTACCCAATCAAACCCCTAATAACTTATGACACAAAAACAAAAAGTGGCAAGAGGACAGAAGAAACCTGACAATTTCTATGCTGTTTGGTACAATTTTATTAATTATGTAAACAATGAAGCATATGACACAGCAGTACCTGCAGTATATAATATTTGATGGTATGTATATGTTGTCCTACCCTCCCCTGCTTTTCTTTTTTTCTATCCCCTCATTCCTGTTTAGTTCAATTATGTGCAGTCAACAATTAAAGGATGGAAATTAAAATATGTAAAACTAAATTACTGAAGGCTTAAACTACTGCTTACCTGTGGTCACCAATCTAAATATAATATGCTACAGCACATCATATCATAACTGCTCCAGCACTTTCTCATGACCCAGTTTACAAAACTTAAGACTTTAGTTTTATTTTAATTTTTCTCTGTTTGTTGTTATTTACATGCTGTAAGTTATGTTTTTTATGCAACTAAGTTCATATAATTTGCAAATAAAAGCCAATAAAAATAAATTTAGAAAAATCAAACATGATGGTGTGCTCATGCTATTTCCTACAGGAAAGAGAAAATCATACAGGAAAATTGTCTTGTATAGAGAAGTTGTAAGAACTTTAAAGACTTTTTTGTAACTTATAAAAGACTTTCTGATGCACCATTCTATCAAAAATATTCACCACAAGAAATGCAAGATATCTTATGGTCCAATGGGGACAGAATGTAAACGTGACAATTTAAATGGCTGGCCCCCAAGTACAATAAAGTTGTTCCTCCTTATTTTGATAGTTTTCTGCTGAACAACAATGGTGGTTTGCTAAATTTGCAAATTGGTACATTAATAGTTACAAAAGTATCCAGCTTACTCAAGCTGTCTGTGACAAATACAAGACGGATTCTGTTTGTGATGAGGACTCCAGCAGGGAGAGGTAGGCAAGCAAGCAAGCAAAGACAGCACTAGGAGCATGCGACTGCTTTTTGTTTTAATTGTATGACTTTAAATGTATTTGTTTTATAAATGTTGTGAGCCACTTCGAGGACTCTACTCAAAAAGTGGGATATAAAGCAAAATAATATTTATTTTACTTCCCCAAAACCTTATTTCTAACATCAGTATTCTCAAGTTCTCTTAAACAGAAAAAGATCAGCCAGAAGGAGAAAAAGGTACACACCACTAACAACACATACTCAGGGCTAGTTACCCCAACAGCTACTCTTGTCTAGTCTCAACCTGTTCTCTGAAAGCCAGATCTATATTGTTCTCAACTTAAGATAATAACAGGTGATGCCCATGTTATTCATCACTTGGCAGAGCTATGTTCATTCCCAAAGAGAGATTGTTCTGTTAACCTTACTGCTGCAAGATAAGTAAGCTCATCTACTTTAGTTGCAAGAGGAGGAAATACCAGAACAATGGAGAGAGATTTGGAGGGTATAGTGTGAGTAACACAATATTTCCTCACTGCCAAACACCTGAGCTCCTAAGCATCACACACTAACCCTCCATCAAAAAAAAAATGCTGCTTTCAAATATGATTCCCAAAGGAGGATTTTTCTATTAAGCTCTTCCATCTATAAAGTCACCATGGTACCACTGTACTCTTAAGCAACACTGGCCTGGTTTGTATGTAATGGCAAGTCAAAACCATGGTTTCCTATGAACAAGCAGTGCGCTAATGCGAGCTCCTTGATTGCGTTCACCCCTTTTCTCTCTGTGCCATAAGGAAACAAACTAGATCACTAGCTTAGCATTACAAGCAAACCAGTGCTTGTGATTTCTCCCTAAACAAACCACAAGTGGCAAGCCAAGAACAAACCTTGACTACCACTTGTGGTTTGCTTGAAAAGAAATGAAATCATGAGCACTGGTTTGACATAAAGCTAAACCAGTGTTCACGTTCCTTTACTCTCAGTGCAGCACAGGACAGAGAGGGGCAGGTACAATAAAGGAACATGCACCAGCACAAGCTAGTTTTTTGTCTTTTGTTTAGCTAGTTTTTAGTCTTCAGCCAGATAGGTTTTTATACAGTTAATCTTACTCTGGTATTTTTTGGGAGGCTTTGAAAAACCACAAAGACTATCTGTGAGGTCAAACTGCTCTGTGAGCAAGCAGAAGATATCCTCCCCCGACTTGGAGAGAGCAGTAAGCCAACACTTAATTATCTGAGTTGCTTTAACATTCATATCTCTTGGCCGGGAATACACAAATCATACCAAAGTGATGTTTCAGGTGTTGATGTTTCAAAGTGGTGATTCAGGCAGGCAAACAGGAATAGAATTGCGGGGAGGCATGTCCCATGAGCAACAGCAGACCCTACCCATTATACACAGGGCTGGTTCAAGTCATGGTTTGTTTTAGACCATAGCTTACCATTACAGTACAGAGGTTGATTTCAACACCCCCTTTTCTCATTGGAAAAAAAAAAGCACAATCTGCTTTTGGCCCCTGGGCGATTAGGCTCCAGGGACTACCATCCGCTCCATAAGACGCACAGATATTTCCCCTTACTTTTTAGGAGGAAAAAAGTGCGTCTTATGCAGCGAAAAATACAGTAACTCTCCACACCCTTTCCCAACTATAGCCCACATGGGATTATATTAGTCATAATCCTACGTCAGTGATGTTTACAGAAGCAAAGAGGTTGAGTGAGGGTTGTAGAAAACAATAAAATAAACAGTTTATTACATATTACCATTGGCTATGCACATCCACCACCCAATTTATGTTATACCACTGAGTTACAGGAAAATATGTGAACTCCCTTGACAAAACTACATGTGAACTAAGGTTTCAGAAGATGGGGAGAGTTACTAGTATATTACTAGCTGTGAGCATCATCTGCATTTATTAAAACTGCTATTGATAGAACAAACTGTGAACAGAGAGAAAGGTAAAAAGAACCATTTCCTTCCTCACCTAACCCACTATTGCATTTATGAATTGGTCCAGCACCTACATACTCTCCCAATTCTGACAACAACAACAACAACAACAACAACAACAACAACAACAACATTTATTATGGTCCATAGACCCATCAATTCATTACAAAGCAAAATTCTGATAACAACGAAAAGGTGATCAGCATACTGTTGGCACCACACAGCCAATTCCTGATTATTTCCCCCACTGTTGAAGAAGCTGTTTTAACTGCCCTCACAGTCAAGAGTCACAATTAGGATGAAACTGATCTGTAGAAAATGTAACTTGAAAAAAGAGATATTGAACGTACTTTTGTAAACCAAGAAATCTTTAATAAAAATACATTTTTTTAAAAAATAGTTACAATTAGGGTTGCCATATTTCAAAAAGTAAAAATCCGGACACAAAAGTTGTTGAGTTGTTGAGCTTTTTTGCAAAATCTAAAGAAAAAATGAAGTTTTTGAGCTATTTTTAAGGAAATCTACACTTCCGGACATATGGCACCCTTAGTCACTATCGTTTTCTCTTTTCTTTCCCAGTGAAATTGTTCAGCAAACCAACCAAGGCAGTTTTGATCCCCAAACCAGATCTGAACGCTGAATAAAATATTCAAGTTCATCCAACAGTGCCTCAAACAGACCACCACCACCCTTCAAACACTTGTAGAAAAGAGAACATAATTTTAATTACGAGCTTGTTTGCATTTTAAGGCAATTCCAAAGAACACTATTCCAGCAATGTTCCCTTCTGCTATACAAAAAGAGCTATGTAGTCAAGAAAGAAGTAACAGAGAGAAATTCATCAGTTGATTCTGCCATCTTTGACAAATGTCCACAACCTTTCAATACTGTCTAAATGATAAGCATAACAGGCCAATCCACTTTCACTTCTCAGTTCTGCAAGTCCTATAACATTTGCTGTTCTGGCAAACCACTCTAACAGGTGGGTGGAGCTAATATGTTGACCACCTGATGTCATGTGACCCATTTCCCCTTTGCAGGCCACACTGCAAAGAAAAATATCAGCTGATCCGAGTAGGGCTTTGAGTCAGTGCCAATGAACTGACTAGCACTGACTTCAAGAAATGCTTTTGGAAGGGAACTGCTCCACTCAAAAGCTCTGTTTAGAAATTTCCAAGTGCAACCAGTCCCAGCAGGGCTTACATTTGGCACCCAATTTGAAATGAACAATCAGGAACACTATTTGCTGAGGAGCAATCAGGAGCTCATTTTAAAGTTCCTGAATGTTTCTTCGCTACTATATATTTACCTTATCCACTGTATATTGTATGCCACCTTTAGCTCCTTGGAGGAAAGGTAAAATATAAATGATGTAGAATGTAGTAGTAATAATCCATGACATATATCTGATGACATCACGTGTGAGGTGGGTATGCATGGCTTGCGGAAATTGCCGAAATTAGGGCCTCTGTCGGGCATGCAGTTTGGAGGTGCCACATTACTGCCCCATACGTTGGGTACAGACCTCTCCCACACCTTTCTACATATACTTCTATTGACCTCTCCAGCTAACTTGACTACAGAAAGTTAACACACTCTCCATTTCTTCTGAGTTCACCTCCTGCTACTCCCAGATTGAACTTCTCTCCTCATTAGTCTATTCAGGCAGCATCCCCTCACAACTTTCCACAACCGATACAGTACTGTGAAATAATCATCCCCTTTAGGAAGGCTTAAGTGTCTCTCACTCCCAGCTGGCAGGAAGCAAGTACATGGCCTGGATGATATTCAGGAAGCCTAATATAGCACAGCCCTGTTTGTTCACAGTGCCTATTTTAGTTATTGGGTCTGTGGAAGGAGAAGATTAGCACCATGCTTGACTTGGCTAGTGAGGAAAGTGCTGACTTCATGAGCATGCAGCTCCGCAAAGAAGCACACCTCACAATTTGAGAGCCTGGTTTATTTATTTGACGTAAAGGAAACCAGAACACTAAAGCACCAAAATCCCACATTATTGTGGAAAGCTTCAATTGCACAATTTGCATTGCTATGCTGCAAATAAATATTTATCCAGAAAGGAGTACTAGGCCAGCATTATGGTACTGATACAGAACCCTTTTAGAAAGTTGTTAGAAACAATGTTAAACTATCTGCCTTACTAGTACTGTAGTAGAGGTTCCTTCCACACAAACACATCCATGCATCCAAATCAGAGTCTTAAGTTACAACAGAAGAACTTTCCCAGAGCACCCTCATTCTGCATTTATTAGGTAAGAAAGCAGCTGCAACTCATCCCAGAAAACATTTTTTTAAATGCTACGCAGAACTTGGGGTTTATCTAATGCCTGAAGCAGTTACAGAAAGAGTAAGAATGTAACAAAACAATAACTCTAAATAAGAAACAGACTTTTTACCAGGAAAAAAAGAGAAGGCTTCCCTGGAGACAAAGCACTTAGGCTTCTATCTAACCTTCTAAACCCTTTCCCAATGCAAGGCACTCAAAAGAGCAGAATAAATTAAAATAAAGCAGCCAGCAAAATCAGCTCCTCAAACCACAGCAAGGGACTTAAAACATGGATCAATTCCAAGTTCTATTACAGTTGTTCAAAAAAAAACCTTTGTCATTTGCAAATGACATTCTAGTGGGCTCCAGCTACATATCAATGCCACACATCATACTATCACTACATCTATCCTACAAGTTTTTCTTTGAAGGTAACATTATCTGGTATCTTTGGGGAGAAAATCCTCAGAATTCTGCCCTTCCAATCCTACACAAGCAACTGCTGTCCATGCACCCTGTAACAGGGTGAACTCATAGGTCAGTGGATGCAGAATATGAGCCCATTAGAGTTTCAGAGATGTGTACATTTTGCTACTCTTGTAGGCTTGGCAGCAGGGGTGCCAATATTGATTAAATATTGGGGAGCTCAGGTAAGCCACACCCTGCATAATCAATCACATGACACGGTGCACACACACCATTTGAATGGCAATGTGAAAACTAGGGGGGTCTGGCCCCCTCAAATATTTAATTGGGGGACAAAGACCCCTCAGCCCCTAGGATTTGGCTCCTATGCTTGGCAGTGGTCCTGTATAGGAAGGATATGAGTTTAAGTATATGTGGTTGTAATATTGTTCAGTGTGGCTGGTTTTGCTATGAATGCTTGGCTGGTAGAGTTATTGTAGGAGACAACAAATCTTGTAGTGGTTGTATAAATGAACGATGAGTGTGACACTGTGCAAGTGATTATTCTTGATTAGACTTGTTAGTCTGCTGCAGAGTTCTCCAAGTGACTTACAACATATTTTAAAACATATATGCATTATTATATTGATACATTCATAACAATACACATGCAATTCATAAAAATATATACAAAATCCCACCTCACAGCAGTTGCAAGAAGCTTTGGCAGCCAAATGCAAGCTTTGGGGTAAGATATGTTTTTACCTGGCTTTGAAAAGATTTCAGTGAAGGGGCTATGTGAACCTCATTGGTTGTGTGAATAGTTTGTTATGTCTGCTGGGAGTTTGTATCATGCTGCTGAGAGTTTGTATCATGCTGCTGAGTAGTTTTCTGCAGTCTTAGTTATATTGATATGGTTTTGTGGAAATTGGGGATTTATGTATTTTTTGTAAAGTAAATCAGCTGAAATTGCACTTCCTATAAATCTTTGATTTTCAACTCACAGGAAGGCTCTGCAGAACTTCCAATGGCCAGAGGGGTAAAGCTCTTACATGCTTAATGTAATTTTCTTTAAAGTGGGTTTCTTCTACTTGAAGGTAAGGGACATTGCAAAATCAAATAACCATGTGATCACTCAGTTTGGGCATTAACCTTTCTTCATATATGAGAGCAGGAGCAAAACAAATACAGGGATCCATGCTGATTGTCAAGCTTTGTCCCTACATAGCTGGAATTTTAGTCAAGCAGTTTCCAATTACTGAGGGATAGCCCCCTAATCCCTAGCCAACATCTTCAGTCTTTTGTCATGTGCTTCTGGATCCAATCTATGCCAAATTATTATAAATTCTGTGAAAATGAAGGTATGTTTAATATATATTACATACTGAACAGAATTACAGCCTTAATATTTATAACTTATACAACAGTTTTGTTTGTTTTGTCCAAAAGCCATATAATGCTCAAATACTTGCAGAACAAAAAGTCTAAATGTTAACAGACACAATCAGAACCAATCTCATGAAATTTCTTTAATAATAGATGCAGTGGTTCTCACACTGGTGTAGCAGGATAAGGTGGCAAGTGTGACAGGAAGATTCAAGGACAATCAAAGAAACGTTTAAAAAAATCAGTCTAGTATATTTTAGCATACTATAGTATCAAAATGATTTTGTTTGCAGACTGTGGATACTGTATATTCTGCCGTATAAGACTACTTTTTAATCCAGGAAAATCTTCTCAAAAGTTGGGGGTCGTCTTATATGCCGGGTGGAGAATCTGCGGTCGAGTATATCTCAAACTCTATATTTTAACTGGAAAAGTTGGGGGTTGTCTTATACGCCCAGTCTTATATGCCGGAAAATACGCTAGATATCTTTTCAGAATGAGATGAAAATCATCAAGTGATACTGACAGCAATCCTAGTTGTGATGCAGAATCACTCTTCAAACAGAGAGCTGAAGACTCGTTTAATTTGACACCAGTAGCAGGCCTAAGCAAACCTCCTAAAAATAAAGTTTGTAGACAATATGTGGCTAGCTATCTGAGTCTCAGGTTCACATAGACTGGAGATGAAATTGTTCCTCAGCCTATGTGTTTGATCTGCAATGAGAAGTTGTTTCTTGTCAATTTACAACGTATTTCTTATCAATAAAAAATTCAGTGTGGCATGAGCAAGTTTTTATTTTGAAAGTGGGCCAGAGAAAAATGTTTGAGAACCACTGCTTTAGAGACTGCTAGATCACAAATGTGACTGCCCAACAACTTGCTGGGTTTCATTCCCTTCAAAATCAATGCTCCTGCCTATATTTCCTTTTCTAGATGAAACCAGCATTTTAAGTTTTGGTATGAATGTTTTCTTTATTTCTTTAATGCAGGAAATATAATGGTTGTACATGCTGGTACCAGGACATTCATGAGGCAGCAGATTCACTCATGCTAGTCACAGTAGAAGCTGTCTCTACTGTATCAATAAGGATAACCAGACATACTCCTTTATGGCAATCAAGGCAGCAAGACATCCCTCAATTTTCAACTAAGAAAACAAAGTAGGTAGGTAGTTTGGAGACTTTATGGTACAGCAGGAACAAAGCCTTACAGTACTGAAGAGTGGTTTCTTTGAAATTTGACTAACAAAGCAGGTACTTCTTTCCAACATGAGCTACCAAAATTGTAGAGAATTGATCTTATATTATTGGACCTGCAGCAACAAATTTTGCACTGCAGTGTACTAAGGAGGTGCAGAACCACTATAAACACACTAGGCTACCTGTATTTACCAGTAAGTGATGTAAATGGTAATCCTAATCCCACTTTCCTACTAGGATAAACCCCAGACAATTTAACATGACTCACTTCTGAATAGACATGGTTTCCCCATACTGTATATTTTTTAACTTCCTACTGAGCAATCAGATAGAACTGCCTGCATATTTTCACCAATATCTCCATTAAAAATATGGCACGAGACTTAATTTATCCACAAAAATGGAACATCCAGGGAAGAAAGCCCAAGGTTCTTTTTATCCCTGCTAAGTATCCTGATGTTCAAGTTTCTATCACATTTATTATATTTTTATCCCATTGTTCTACATGATGTGTCTCTCAGAAGGCTAACACATTTCCTTTAAAACAATTACAATAACTATACAAATAAAAACAAAATAAATAAATAAATAAATCCTTCCAGAGGCACCACAGAGACCAACTAAGTTTGTTCTTGGTATGAGCTTTCGTGTTCATGCACACATCTTCAGATACACTGAAATAGAAGTCACCAGACCCTTATATTATTTATTTATTTATTCATTCATTCATTCATTCAACTAATACTCATGACTGAGCTACTGAGGTTTCTTTAATTGAGTGACAGTCATATTATTATTATTATTATTATTATTATTAAACTTTCTGGCACTACCAACATCTTAAGATTTATGGATTAGTCTAAAGGGAATTTCTTACTCTTCAGAATGAAGCAGTAAGGCTGGTGATCTTGGATGGGAGAACAGATCACAGATAAGGTGTTCATGGCACAATTCAGAATAATATTAGATTTATGTTTAAGGATGATAAGGATGCAGGCAGGGAATCCCGAATGGCCATAATACACAATGAGCTCCTGAGGGTTATGGCATTTGCAGAGTTTGAACTGGAGTTGGGACATTTGTGTTTGTGCTTAGGGGGATTCAATTTGCTATCTAACGCTTGGTCAATTTCCTTAATCACTTCTTTTAATGTCGGTGAGGACACACAATGTCAGCCCATTAACAGCTTTTAAAAGTCTTAAGTCTCCTGCTTAAATGAGAAAAGAAGTGCAAACAAGAAAAGAAAGATTGCAGCTAAATTTGCCACTGTGTAGTAATCCTGATTGGTTCTGTAATAACCAATCCTGATTGGTGTAGTAATAACTGATTGGTTCAAAATTGGGAAAGGAGTCTCCCTGCTTATTTAAATTATATGCAGAATTCATCATGCGAAAGGCTGGACTGGATGAATCCCAAACCGGAATTAAGATTGCCGGGGGGGGGAAATATCAACAACCTCAGATATGCTGATGACACAAACTTGATGGCAGAAAGTGAGGAGGAATTAAAGAACCTTTTAATGAGGGTGAAAGAGGAGAGAGCAAAATATGGTCTGAAGCTCAACATCAAAAAACCTAAGATCATGGCCACTGGTCCCATCACCTCCTGGCAAATAGAAGGGGAAGAAATAGAGGCAGTGAGATAATTTACTTTATTGGGTTCCATGATCACTGCAGATGGTGACAGCAGTCACGAAATTAGAAGACGCCTGCTTCTTGGGAGATAAGCAATGACAAACCTAGACAGCATCTTAAAAAGCAGAGATACCACCTTGCCGACAAAGGTCCGTATAGTTAAAGCTATGGTTTTCCCAGTAGTAAATGGAAGTGAGAGCTGGACCATAAAGAAGGCTGATCGCCAAAGAATTGATGCTTTTGAATTATGGTGCTGGAGGAGACTCTTGAGAGTCCCATGGACTGCAAGAAGATCAGACCTATCCATTCTTAGGGAAATCAGCCCTGAGCACTGACTGGCGTAGGAAGGGTGAGGTGTAGGGGGCGGGGAGCCCCAGGCAGCGGGATCCCGATAGGGTTCCATCTCGGCGTGCCCTGCCCCCAGAACGTGCACCATGCCCATGCGGGCGGTGCACCCTGTCCCCAGAACGCACACCAGCCATGCCCCCACCTGCTTCCCGCCCCCGGTGCTGGAGCATGAAGCTCCGCCACTGGCCCTGAGTGCTCACTGGAAGGACAAATCCTGAAGCTGAGGCTCCAATACTTTGGCCACCTCGTGAGAAGAGAAGACTCCCTGGAAAAGATCTTGATGTTGGGAAAGATGGAGGGCACAAGGGGACAACAGAGGACAAGATGGTTGGACAGTGTTCTTGAAACTACCAACATGAGTCTGACCAAACTGCGGGAAGCAGTGGAAGACAGGAGTGCCTGGCGTGCTCTGGTCCATGCGGTCACGAAGAGTCGGACACGACTAAATGACTAAACAACAAGTAATCCTTTTGCTTGTTCCTTTCCAATCAAAATTTACAGTCAAATGTTAAGTCATTACAAAACTTACTTCCCCACCCCTCCAAAAGTGGGGAGGGGACAATTCAAAATATGGCAGAGATTTTCTCTTTTAACCTCTCACTAAAGAAATCTTTTAGCAAAAATAGCCAAGTCATGAGGCACTTTAAATTCTTTATAATATATTCTTATAAAGTATTATAATAAATTTATTATTCTTTAAGATGCCACAGAATTATTTGTTGCTTTTGTTAAAGATATGCTTATAGAGTTGTTTTGATGGGGCTTCTTTGTTTGGTTTTTTGGCCTTTTGTTAAGCGAGTTTCTACAGGACATAAATAAAATAGTAATTGCATCAAGTTCAAAAAAATATGCAAATTTGCTATATAAATCAACTTCAGTGGAACACTGTACAGTTATAACTGTGTGCAACACAAGCTTTAAGGAAAGTAGCTTCTTTTAGAGGAAGAAAGCATTAATACAGTGATACCCCAGGTCATGTAAGCGATCCGTTTCAGGTCGCGGTACGTAACGCAGGTGTGCATATCACAAATGCGCAGGGGGTGGGAAACAAAAATAACCCCGGAAGAAGCGTGATTTGAACGCTTCTGCGCATGCACAAAGTGTGCAGAATGCTTCTGCGCATCCGGATGTCGCAGGCGCTCCAGAAACACTTCCGGGTTGCAGGCGTCCGCAACACGGGGGATACGTAACCCGGGGTTCCACTGTAATGAGTTTATGACCCATAGAATCACAGAACTGTAGAGTTGGAAGGGATCCCTGAGGGTCATCTAGTACAACCCCCTGCAATGCAAGAATCTCATCTAGGTCATAAATGACAGGTGACCATCTAACGTCTGATTAAAAACCTCCAAGGAAGGAGAATCCACCACCTCTCGTGGGAGTTTATTCTACTGTTGAACAGCTCTACATAAACCACTACAACAATATAGCCCATTCTTTTTCTATTTCTGAAGTATTTATATTGATTCATTTTCTCTTACATGAAATATGCATGATATAAAAACTAAAACTCAAATATAAGGAATGAAAACAGATTTTGAAATTCACAGAATCAATGACTTGCAACTTTAATTCAAACTGATAAATGCAATCAGTGCAATATTTCACTTGTTCTTTCAATGAAATATCCTACATGCTTCAAAGTTATTTATCATCAAGGTTATTACTCAAAAGTGACCAGACAGTCCTCTGGAACACTAACAGTTACTCTTTGTGTAACTATTGCTATGCTTCAAGCAGCACCTAGATTTTGGTGCTTTCATTGTTTATTTTGAATTGATAATATTATATTGAGATTGATAAGCGTTTTGTTTCTTGTACAGTATTGATCAGATAGTTGTTCACTTCAACCAGTCTTCCTGGACTTGCTGCCTCTCCAGATGCTTTGGTTTACAATTCCTATCATCCTGACACACTCACTATAATAACTGGGGTTGATGGGAGTTTAATCCAAAACATTTGGAGGATGCCAGATTGAAAAGGCTGATGTTACAGTTAATCTTAAACATAGTAAAAAAACTGGGAACGGGCTACTGAGTTATTCACTATCACCTCCTTTTTCCTATTTCCCATCTATCAGAATGTACCACGGTGTACCATTACATCTGGAGTTAATTTGTTTTAAACTGTTTTTAATGCTGTATCCCATCCTAGGACCTTCTGGTGAACAGAGTGAAATAAATGTAATAATAACAACAATGACCAGCATTAGCTTTAAAAAGGACTTACAAACCAGCTCACTCTTGGTCTATCAACGATCAGCAGTTATACAGTGGTACCTCGGGTTATAGACGCTTCAGGTTACAGACTCCACTAACCCAGAAATAGTACCTCAGGTTAAGAACTTTGCTTCAGGATGAGATTAGAAATCATGCGGCGGCAGAACAGCGGCAGCAGGAGGCCCCATTAGCTAAAGTGGTACCTCAAGTTAAGAACAGTTTCAGGTTAAGAATGGACCTCCAGAACGAATTAAGTTCTTAACCCGCCGTACCACTGCATTTGCATAAGGCCTTAGAATACCCTGCTCATCTGTAGTTATAATCATAGCTGTCAACCTTTCCCTTTTTTGCAGGAAATTCCCTTATTATAGCATTGGGAAACAGCAGGGAAGATTGACAGCTATGTATATAGCAGTGGGGAACAGCAGGGAGGGTTGACAGCTATGAGTTATAATAGTTCTTATTGACTGATATTAGGGGGGCTGAAGCTTAGTTATACAAGGCACTTCTTAAAACCTTCTCCCAATAGGCAGACCTTTAAATCCTGTTGGAGAAACTTTACCTCCAATAAGTACAACTAGAGATTGTTTCACTAAGAAAGTAGCTATAATTTTTGTTAAATAAATATAAACATGTTGAAAAACCCCTTACCCTTGTGCAACCAAGTTGTCATAAACAGCAAAGCAATCAGAGATTTTTATGCCATCCAGTGTTTTTTTTGTAACCATATAACAAGGTGCAGGTATTCACTTCCAGACACTGCCTGAGCAGATCATATTCATTAATATGAACTAGTCTAAACAAGAACCTCCATGCATCCAGTTTAGAACCCCTGGATACACAGCAGGGTATTCTAAGATGGCTTGTTCTAAGAAACACACATATTGTACACAGGTCTGTTGAGAATCACTGGTAGGATGCAAGAACCGAGAGTGCATCCCAAGACATAAGCAAAACTCCTCTCTTGGTGCACAATGTGTGTGATGCACAGTGATAGCATAAGTTCCCAAGATGGCATTCCTAAACTAAATAAGGTTTCTTTGGAATGCAGTTTGAAAATGAGTGCTATAGAATAATGCTTTTAAGTTAGCTGATTTCATGGCAGATAAAATTAGCATCTCTTATTTGCGCTCCAATAATAACAAACTTCCTCTCTAAGCCTAACAGTACCTAAATAGACTTTAAATGTCATTCGCTGATATTATTTACTTCAACAATGCCAAAGGTAACTTCTCTTAGATCTAATCCTTTCAACTAAATTCTAAATGGACACACAACCCACTCCTTTCCCTCCCCAGATCTCTAATCACAAATAAATGAACTCCACAGAAAAATTGAAGAAAGATGATGAAATTCGCACATTTCTTGAGCCTATCAATTCTCTGTAGCAACAGCCTACACACTCATTTAAACAGTGAAATCGGGTGGGGTAGGGAGAGAAAGGATAAAACCCATTAAAACAAAATTTATCTTCAACTCAAACAGATGAAAACTCTTTGGCACTGTAAATCATTAAGTTGAAAATTGAGCAGAGAAATTATTCAGGAGATTGCCTATCTCCAAGCTTCCTCACTGGAAAAGAGATGTCTTTAACATTCCATGTAACAAGAGTTCCCCTCAAATGATGTTTATTATTCTGTGATATCAGCAGTAATACAGAACTCTTCAGTGGGGCAAAGGGGCATAAAGGAACACCATCTATCACAATTCGCCTTTATAGAAGAGGAAGGAAAACTTTAATCACATCATTATCTCAAACCAAAACAAAGCACTTACTGTGCGAGCACCACCTGGGGACAGGGCTCCACTGGGCAGGTAGGGGCTTCCTAGTTCTGGGATCATCAAGAAGGGATAACCTGGATAGTGAGTTCCTTTAAAGAAGCCTCCATCTTGCTGTCTTCTGATTACTAGGGAAGAAAAAGACACTTAGCTAAATGCACTCAGAGTAAAGGCTGCAAACACAGTGTTTGTTTCAAAATGCAGTCTGAGGGATTAAGGGTTAAAACTAGAATTACAGAACAGAAAGAAATAATTGCAATCTTAAATTGTGTATGGGTTGAGACTATTAAAAAAGGCTGAGTAACCGAAAAGTTATTTGGGAAGTACAAATATTGGTGTACAAATTCCTACTCCCCCAATCCAAGATCTCCAATCTTTTTTTCCTTTCATAAAACTTGAGTTTCTGTATTTACATGGAAGTATGTCCTCCTAAACCCAAAGGGGCTTATTTCTATGTAAACCTGCAATCCCATGTTTACTTGAATTCTCTAGGGCATGCTTCTGCATAAACATGCATAAAGTTCTGCTGTACCTCACACTAACCCTAAATCTGTTTATTCAGAAGTGAAGCAACAGATTTGGCTAATCTGTTACAGGAAGCTCAAAGAATGATAGACTTACTGCACAGTCCTATATGTTTACTCCGAAGTAAGCCCCCTGTACTTAACCGGGGTTTATTTCCAGCAAGTATTGATAGGACTGGAGTCCTCCTATGGTAGATACGGCACAATAATCTTGAAAAGTACCACAAGACCTTCTATCTGTGTGTTTTCCCAAAGGCAAGGACCGCCAGTTCAAATAGTCTAACTCCAGAGAAGCTCTGCCACTTAATGCTGGCTAAAAGTGGTCCCAACAACACCAACCTACCAAACACGATCAGGCCCATATAATCCCATTACTGTAATTCAAATATCCCTGGGTGCAATCTTGCACCTACTTCCTTCCTTTACGGACTCATCTCCATACAAATCAGTGGCTGTTATCTGTGGAATCCAAAGTAAATCCCGCTAACTGGAAATTTCTCTCCCCGTAAGCAAGATCGCAGCTCCGCAGTAAGATGATAGGCGTGTTTACTCAAACGCAAAGGCCCGCCGAGAATGCCTCGTTAAATTTTATGGCAGCTCAACTTGCGAGCAAAAAGAACTTTAGGACGGCGGCGGCGAAACTGGGGAGATTGAGAAGCAGCGACACACATACAAAAGCGCGTCGCCCTGATTTCAAATCTCGATTCACGATTCAGGGCCTCTCTTTCGAGTCAACACAGGATCAGGGCCAAAAGGGGGCAGCAACAAAAGCCAGCGAGGAGACGGGACGGCGCGGCCAAGGGAAGCTCCTCCTCCTCATTCCAGAAAAGTAAAGGCGAAGTGAGGGGGGGGACACGAGGAGTCGTCGTCGAGGGTCCTCCGTCTTCTGGGGGAGAGGGCGCCATCTCCCCTTCTCCTCCGACCGCCGCCCCACAACGCTGCCTTCCCCCCCCCCTCATTTCGAGGTTGGGGGTCGCAAAAATATGCATTATATAGAGATAGATATTTAAAGAGGGTTCCTCTACCTTCGGCTGGAGAGTCCCGCGGCTTCTGGAAACTTTCCCGGGGCTGCTGAGGCGGCCTCTCCGCCTGTGGGGAGGAAAAGGCACAAAGGGGGGCGGGTTGAGGCGTTTGTCCGGGACGAAGCCCCCCCCACCCCACCCCAAAACAACAGCCTCTCCAGCTTCCCCTCCCCATTTGCTCTCTTTTGTAGCCCGCCCCCCCCCCGTCCCTCGCCTTCCCTCCGCCATCAACTTTTTACCTCAGAATCGGAGCCGGAGGCGCTGCCGCCGCCGCCGCGGTTCTCGGACTCGTGCACGAGCGACGACTTGAGCTCGTCCAAGTCGCCGTGCGCCGAGCCGCGGCCCCCGGAGCCCTTGTCCTGCTCGTCGCCTTCATCCTGGAAAGGGATGAGCTCGTCCGGGGCGCCCAGGTCGTCGCCCCCGCCGCCGCCGCCGCCACCTCCGCCTCCGCCGGCCGGTTGCAGCTGAGGCATGGTGCGGCGGGGTCCCGGTGCGGCGGGGGGCCGCTCCCCGCACCCCGCCTGCCTCAGCCCGGCCTCTCGACGCAGCCCCGTGCCGCCGCCGCCGCCGCCTCCACCCGAACAAAGTTTTGACACTCTCCGGAAGAGAGGAAGGCGCCGAAGAGCTCCTCTTCTCCTCCTCCTCGTCTCTCTCTCTTTCTTTCTCTCCTTCTTTCGGAGTCGAGGGAACGGGATAGGCGGGAAAAGGAGGAGGTCGTGGGGGAGGCGGCACCCCGGAGGCGGCGTGGGGGAAGGAGAGGAAGGAAAAGGATCCCGAGAGTTGCTCCGATGCAGCCGCTGGCGGGGTCCCCTGCCTAGCCCACCCGGGGAGGGTCGGGAATGCGAGAGCGAGGGGCCGGGAGGGAGGAGGAGGAGGGAGGGAGGGAGAGAGAGAGAGAGAGGAGGAGCTCCCGCTGCAAATTGACACCCCCCCCCAGCCAGCGGTGGAGGAGGGGGAGGGTTACGCCCCCCCCCCAGTGACGGCAACTAAACACACACACACACCCGCTTCACACGCCCCCGCGCGATCACTTTCGCCCAGGGACCCCCCAGCTCGGCTTCACTCGGGTTACCCTTCCTGCCCGCCCACCCCCCACTCCTACGAACGCATATCCTTCTTCCCTCCCCTCAAAAAAAATATTTTTTTTATGTTTTTGAACTACTATAGGGGGGTTTCAGGGGAGGTACAAAATAAAGGGGGGTGGGTTCCAAAAAAGGGGGGAGGTGGAGGGAATTGGAGCCCCCTGTGTTTTTGTAAACGCCCCTCTTCCCGCAGGGGGGGGGGGAAGCCGCCCCTTACAAAAAAATGATGAAGGCTCTTCTGTACTGAGTACAGTACTGTATTTAAATGAGCCATAACCAGTGGATTTTAGTTAAAAATGAAAAAAAAATGTTTGCAAACCCCATCCTGGGCTCGGTTGGTTTCAGAAGTAAGGCGCAATCCTAAACACGCTTTACTCCCATTTAGTTTAGAGAGGTTTGCAGCGCTTACTCAAAGTAAATCCTATGGAATTAAATGGGATTTTACTCCCTTGTCAGTAAGGGTTAAGCTTGCAGCCCTGCTTCCCAGTAAAGGGAAGGGCTTTTGTTCTGCGAGTCCCGCTTTGGCTTTCAGTGGGACTTACTCCGAGCTAAGTTTGCATAGGATAGGTGCTTGGCAGCCTGATCATCTGCATGTTTCTACAAGACTTGAAGTCTCAATGTGAGGCTTCCTTGCCAAAGTACATGCGCTCAGAATTGCAAACATAATCCCGCAATGAATCTGGCAGTACTGTATTTATACCTGAAACTCTCAAGCACATTCCCCAACATGATACTCACTTCACAGGGGAAGGTGGTAGGGACACAGTCTGCTGGCATTTGTGCATCTTGCATGTGCATTAGAATCAAGAAAATATATCCAACCTTTTACTTCTAGAGACTTGTGGGAGTGGGCTGAAACTAACTAGAATAATTCTAGTTACAGGTAGGTAGCCGTGTTGGTCTGCCATAGTCAAAACAAAATATTTTTTTTTAAAAAAAAGTGTGCATGCACATGAAAGCTCATACCAAGAACAAACTTAGTTGGTCTCTAAGATGCTACTGGAAGGAATTTTTTAATTTTGTTTAGAATAATTCTGCTGCAGGGTATGTGTTGGAAACCAGATTTTAAAAAGACATTCCCCAAAGGCAAAACAGGCAGAGTTTTACAGGTGACAGATACAAGAACATGAGATTGTTCCTAGAGCATGCAGTGTTGTCTCCCTCTCCTTGCTCTCCAAACTCACATAAAAAAATAATTATCTCTTCCCTTGCTTTGATTTATCTCTTCAGACTCTTAAAGGCTACTTGTGTACTTGGTGCAAGCAACTGCCTCCTGCCACACCTGTTTTGATTATTGAGAGGCGCCCCAACTTTAAACCTCCAGCACCTATGATTTTAATCGAATTTCCTCAGCTTCCTTGCAGCGGTTATGGGGAACCTGTGGCCCTCCAGATGTTGCTAAACTACAACTCAGCAAGCATGGCCAATGGACACTCGCCTCTCGGTCTCTTGACAGCCCATGTGTATTAGCCCTATGGTAAGTCAGACCATTAGTCCATCTAGCTCAGGGTATTCTGCACTGACTGCATAGGAGCCAACTCCTAGAGGCCAAGGTCCCTTCAGGCCCCCCCCCATAAAATATTTGAGCCCCCCCCCAAGTTGATAGGCATTGCCATTCAAATAGTGTGTGTGCACCATGTCATGTGATTGATTGTGCAGGGCGGGACTTACCTGGGCCCTTCCCCATATTTTATTCAATTTGGCACTCCTGACTGACTGGTAGCAGCTCTCCAGGATTTCAGCCAGGGTTCTTTCCTGGCCATACCTGGAGGTCCCAGAGAGTGAGACCTTCTGCACCTACAAGGCACATTCTGTACCACCGAACTACGGTCCTTCACCAAAGACTGGGCCCACAGTAAGAGAGCAAAGCCGCGGTTCC
Source organism: Lacerta agilis (assembly GCF_009819535.1). Classification (NCBI taxonomy): domain Eukaryota; kingdom Metazoa; phylum Chordata; class Lepidosauria; order Squamata; family Lacertidae; genus Lacerta; species Lacerta agilis. Next base: position 10,249,576 of record NC_046326.1, on the reverse strand, counting down.
ACCATACATTTATAGCACCCCTCCAATAATTCTGGGAACTGTAGTTTACCTCTCATAGAGCCATAATTCCCAGCTACAGTTCCCAGAATTGTTTGAGGAGGTTTGAAATGTATGCAGTGCATGCATTCCAAGTAAATGGACAGCAGCAAGGAGTAAAGGGCTCTGCCCCAAAAGAGGGCAGCTTGTGTGTGTGTGTGTGTGTACGCATGCCCAAACTAGCTGAAAATATGGCATATCTCTTTTGAGCGAGAACCCTTTGTTCCTTGCTCTCTATTTATCCAATTACAATAACATTCTAATTCATTTCAAAACTTAAGTTGACAATCCAAATAGATAATTCACTTTGATGATATAGATAATAACATTTTAAATTCATTGTAAAATGAATAGTCATTAAAGCATATCAGCTGATATCAGCTAGTTAAAATAAACCCTAATCAGATGTGATAGACATCTCCAGTGCAATCAGATATTCAGAATTATATAACTGGCAGACAGTGTGTAGCAGTACTAGCAATTAAAAGGTAGTGTTAACAAATAATACATTGGTGGGGGCATCTTGCTCAAAACCAGCACTGCTACAGGAGTTATAGAACAGCCACCTTGTTCTCAGCAAAAAGTGCACTGGAGGCTGTGAATACGCTATACCTTTAAAGCACATCCAAAGCACATTAAAAAAAAACCTCCAATAATTCTGGGCACTGTAGTTTAATGGTTTCTGGGAATTATAACTGTGAGGGGTAAACTAAAGTTTCTGGAATTCTTTAAGGAAAAGAATGTGTGTCAAATGTGCTTTAAGGTACAATGTTGTTCTCTATGTGCAGTGTAGAAGCAGGTTTTTTTTTAAATCAAGGTTTCACAGGAGCAGTAGTTAGAAAGCAAACAAGGGATCCGAAAAGGTTTATATGGACACAGCCTACCACTCCAACCCTTGAAAACATGCAAGTCCAGCAGATACTGAAAAATCGCAGGTATTTTAAGGGTTGTAGTACTGAACTATTAAAAATGTCACAGCTTTCTTTCCAGCTTAATCATCAAAGTTGAGAAATTGTGTGTTTAGGCATCTGAAGCTTTTTCAGGATTGTGCCCATTTAGGAAAGATGTACCACCCAATCCTATGCATGATTACTCAAAAGTAAGTCCCATTTAGTTCTTTGAAGCTTTTCCCTAAGAGTTCCCTAAGATTTATAGCCTTAGTACAGTGGATTCATTTTATTTTTCTATTTTTCTTCAAAAGCCAGAAATTGAGACAAAACCCTTGGAAGAGCAATCATATTGAAAAACTATTAAATCTGTTAATGTACCACAACATGTGGGCGAATTCCACATGTTATCTGCTACCCATCTGGATATGTGCACTTGTTGGCCAAATGGTAACCTTTGGGGTCCTGCATCGCAGGCCTGACTTCACACAAGCAAAACATTTTACCCCTGCGCACAGGAAATCTAAGCCTGCGTCATAGCCATCTATGCAAGCAGCGACACGAGCACTTTTATCATGTGAATTTGTTGTCAAAATTTGGTGACAAGGTGCGTGGACTTTAAATACTTACAGAAGCACATTTTGAACAGTGATTGGGGTACAGGGCCGTCTTACCCATAGGTGCTAGGGGTGTGGGGCACCGGGCTCTCAGGGGTGCCAGCCCGAGAGTTGAGTCTGGGGAAGAGCCCACCTGTCGGTCGGAGCACCGCAACGGGCTCTTCTGCTGCAGGCGGCTCTGCGCTGTGAGTTCAGGGGAGACCAAGCCAGTGAGATGCTGAGGTGGCTGTCCAGCTCAGCCCTTCTGCGCGCATGGGACTGGGCAACCGGGGGGGGGGGGGCGCCAGGTGGATCTTTGCACCCCAGCGCTGCATATGCTTAAGACAGTCCTGTCGGGGTACATGCAGTGGCCTGCAAAAAGCCACTCAGCATGTGGCCAGCTATAATACACATGGATTCACTCCATTCCAAAACTAATTTCTAGTTAGGTGAGCTGACTCAAACAGCCCCTTGGAATTCCATTGCTCTTTATTGTGTGCGCTGTTTCACTCGCTGCTGTTTGCATTCCCATGTAGGTCCTCTGAGCTGCCTCATTTAAATGGCTCGCACTGAAGATTCAGGCCTAAAGATGAACCTCGCTGCTATTTAGAGCTAAATTGTATACATTTACAATTTCAGAGTTTTTCTACTTTGTCACAGGTTTACTTTGGTGTGTCAACAGGTTGTTGTTACACAATAATCTCTTTTCTTCTTCTTCTTTTGCCTTTTACGCCCAGAGAACACTGAAGCCACAAAGATTTATTGGTATTTTTGCCATGTGTGAAATTGCAGCACAGTGTCCAAGACAAATAGTCAAACTGTTTTCCAACTGGCAAAAGAAAGCAGATGTGGTATCCCAGCTTATCATGATCCAGGTGTAACATTTTGCTGAATAATGATGGCAGGAATTAGCTGACTATACATTTACTTCATTTTGGTAGTGGGCTTGTTCTAGCCTTGCCTTTTCAACCCATCTCTGAAATATTCGGGGTGAGGAGTGCCCGCTGAGACTCAAGGTTGTACAGGCGCTTATGCCATGACTGTATATTTTAACCTGTACTTTCTATGGAAGAAGGACTGCTGCTTAAAACATTATTTGTATAGTGTCCAATGTGTCTTTAAACCATTTCCACAACACTCTGGAAGTCATGTCTGTCTTCACCTGGAGTGTAAAGTGAAAAGTACTCAACGCTTTTAGAGCCTGTTAAGAGCTGAGGAGGTATCACAGCTTAACAGAGCACATACTGTGCATGCAAATAGGTTCGATTTCTGACATCATATATATTTCAGTCCTAGGTGATGTGAATGTTTGCATCTCTGGAGACAATATTGAGCTAGATGTACAAATATTCATATAAGGCATGAGGTATAAACTCAAATGAAAATAGGTTCTAGGCAGGGCACTGAGTGCAAATGTTTGGAATTATGGTAATGAAATTATGTTTATTTGCTTTATTTTTATGTCTGAAAATCTGGCTAGACAGAATAAAGTACTTTTTCAATGCAGCCCATAGTTAAATGCTGGAACTTGCTCCCGCAATAACTGGTGATGGGTGCAAACTTGGATAGCTTTAAAAGAAGGTAAGACAAACTAACGGAGGAGGAAAAGATGTCTATGTTCTACCTCTACTGTCAGAGGCAGAATGTCACTCAGTGCTAGTTGCTGGAAATCACAAGTGGAGAAAGTGCAGTTGTGCTCAGGTCCTGTTTGCAGGCTTCACATAGGCATCTGATCGGCCACTGAGAATAGGTTGCTAGAACACATGGAACGGTTGACTGATCCAGCAGGCTCACCTTACGTTTTTTGTTTGCTTATTTTTTATGTGGCTGCTCAGTTGGTAGAGCATGAGTTGTGGGTTCAAGCCCCATGTTGGGCAAAAGGATTCCTGCATTGCAGGGGGTTGGACTAGATGATCCTTGCCGTCCCTTCCAGCTCTCAGTTCTTTGATTCTATGATCTGCCCCACACGCCTTGGTATCAAAGCTATCTACAGAGCTTACAGTTTAGAACAATAACACGTTGGGATTTGATAAAAAAAAAATGTGATGTTTTATGTTGCGAACTTTATCTGGAAAATGCCTTCTAAATATTTTTTACTAAATTAAAAAGTGGACACGCAAATATTCTAAAAATATTTCTAATAATTAAATTTAATCATTTAATTTGTGCACTTTGAATCTAGAAACAGTTTCAAGTTCAAACATAAAACTTTTGCATCAGTGGTATTTGTCCTTGCATGATAAACATGCATACACTCAAACTATTAGTTAACTATAAGAGTTCAATGATATTTACTCCTTAGTAATAATACATGAAGGGACGTGGGTGGCGCCGTGGGTTAAACCACAGAACCTAGGGTTTGCCGATCAGAAGGTTGGTGGTTCGAATCCCCGCGACGGGGTGAGCTCCCATTGTTCGGTCCCTGCTCCTGCCAACCTAGCAGTTCGAAAGCACATCAAAGTGCAAGTAGAGAAATAGGTACCGCTCCGGCGGAAAGGTAAATGGCGTTTCCGTGCACTACTCTGGTTCGCCGGAAGCGGATTAGTCATGCTGGCCACATGACCCAGAAGCGTTACGCCGGCTCCCTCGGCCTATAGAGCAAGATGAGTGCTGCAACCCCAGAGTCGGACACGACTGGACCTAATGGTCAGGGGTCCCTTTACCTTTACCTAATTATACATGGATTTGCAAGATCGGACTTGTTTCACATTTGGTGGAACTTTCTTGTTTTAAAAGTATTGATTAGTAATAATCCATTGAATACAAAATGGCAGAGGATTATATCCAATTCTAGGTCCAATCAGAGTAGACCCACTGAAGTGAATGGCCATGACTACCAAGTTCATTCATTTCAATGGGTCTATTCTGAGTAGAAATTAGTTGGATACAGTGCTATGTATACAGTGGTATCTTGGGTTAAGCACTTAATTCGTTCTGGAGGTCCGTTCTTAACCTGAAACTGTTCTTAACCACTTTAGCTAATGGGGCCTCCCGCTGCCACTGTGCGATTTCTGTTCTCATCCTGAAGCAAAGTTCTTAACCCGCGGTACTATTTCTGGGTTAGCGGAGTCTGTAACCTGAAGCGTCTGTAACCTGAGGTACCACTGTACAGAGGAGTCCTATATATGTTTGTCTATGATTGCTGCTATAGATGAGAGTTCAGGAAGTGATTTTTTTTTAATGTGGTTGCCCAGTGGTGGAGTAGCCAGAGACAAAGCTTTGGCAATGTATCTATTTTATAGCTGCAGTGATTTTCTGGGCCAGGGCCTGGACATAATCACTAGCTCTTAAAAAGCAGTAAAAGAGGATGCAGCAGTTTGGGAAACAACGGCAGTGGAAAAGCCAATCAACTCATAGGAAGGAAATGGATCAGTGGAGGAATTTTGGAAAAGTTTATGATGATTTATATCAGGTGTGGGGAACCTTTGGTCTTCCTGATGTTGCCGAATACAACTCCAATGAGCCTCAGCAAGCATAGCCAATGGCCAGGGGGGTGGGAGCTGTAGTTCAGCAACATTGGGGCAGCCAAAGTTTTCCCACACCTGATTTATGTATTGCTGTTGCTATGTATGGTACTGTACAAAATACAAGAGGGCAGGCAGGTCCCTGTCATGAGATAATAGCAATCTATCAATCAACACGGGAGAAACCGGAAAATGAAAAGAAATGGAAGCAGGGGTGAAGGTGTATGGTCCAGGTTAGGGAATCTGCAGCCCTCCAGCAATTGTTGGACTACAACTCCCATTATCCTTGACCACTGACCCTGCTAGTTGGGGCTGATGGGAGCTGGAGTCCAACAGTGGCTGGAGGATCACAGTAGCAACCCCCCCCCCTGCACACACTGAGGAAGAGGACTGCAGCCTTAGGCTTCTTTACAGCAGGGTATGAGAACTTGGGGATTGTGCCAAAGGGTTCACAAAATAATGATCATGCTCATTATTATTTTTATCACACTGGAAGGGCAGTGTTGTTCTTGGGCCGTATTATGTTTTGCTGATTTATAGGCTTAGTAGTTGATGCTGTAGCTTTTCTGCATTAATAATGAAGTACAAAGAGTCAGACTTTTGTGGGGAATGCTCTTTGCGCCCCCCCTTTTTTGCAGGAACAGAAATGTATATTGTTTTCAACACTTTTGAAATGTTAAGTATTTTCATTTTTGAATATTTATTGTTTGCATTTGCATTTGTATGCTCTCACGAATGCCGCAGCTGAGATTCCTGCATAGGAGGGAGTTGGACTAGATGACCCTCAGGGGTCCCTTCCAACCCTACAATTCTATTATTATTTTTTGCAAATATGCATTTTCAGGCATCATAGGCTACATGCATTTTCAAACATGCACCACTACCCCCTGCTGGCCAAATTATCCTCTTCTGACAGGCCTTGCACGCACACGCACACACACGTTCATAATGTGTGTGTGTGTGTGTGTGTGTATATATATATATAAAATATGTATACTTGCCTTTCTACTGTTTAGGTGTTGAGGGTGACTTCCAAACTTATTTGAAAATAACTGGTATCAATCTTAGTGGGGCAGGCAAGTGAACCTTCGTACTGCCCTAGAACAAAGGAACAAATTCCCTTAAGTCCGTGCCAAACAGATCAGACCCACTGAGACTTTCTTCTGGTGCATAGTGCTTGTGCCGCCTCAGTGTTAGTAGCAGGGCACAGGCGTGAGACGTCCTCCCTGGAAGCACCCACCCTACGGACCAGTTTTGGAGCAGAGCACATGCAAACATCTGGGTTGGATTAGTTGGGCAGTGATTAGAGGCCCAGCTTGGCTGCCACCCATATCTTCCTTCAGACAACTGTCTTGATGTCAGGCATTTTTTTATGTATTGCACTTATATTCCACCTTTCTTCCCAAGGAGCTCGAAATGGCATACATGGTTTTCCCATCCTCATTTAATCCATACAACAACCTTGTGAGGTAGGTTTGGTTGAGAGGCAGAGACTGATCCAAGGCCATAGCCGAGCAGGAATTTTAACCCTGGTCTCCCAGGTCCTAGTCTGACACTCCAACCATTACACTACACTGGCTCTGCAATTGCCCTCTTCCTTCCCCGATGCCAGTGACAGCTCTATCTCTGTTCTGCTTGTGCACATTGTGCAGGATGCTTGGTTTTGCTTCGTTCCATGGGCTTCATTTGGATTTTCTGGTACTCTGTTGCACCTGCTGTATTAAATGCCAGTACTGAAAATCCCAGTTCTTGCTTAGATGCCTTCCCAGATCACAATTGCACCACAGCAGCCTTTCCCCTACCAGTTTCTCCCAAGTTCACCCACACGCTACTTAATCAACTTACAGGTGTAAACTGGTTTAAAAACTGGATTCTCATAGGGAATCCTGAGGACTGCATGAAGGAGGGAGCCTGAGGTTCTTAGGAATTTAATGGGACTTGCTTCTAAGTTATATTTATTTCAATGGAACCTAAAGAAAGAAAGGAAAAAGATTCACAGGAACTGTAGTTTGTTAAGAGTGCTAGAAGCTGTGGCTTTGGGAATGGTAAACTACAGTTCCCATGATTATTAGGAGGGTACTTTAAATGTATGACGTGTACACAGTCTATATCTCTGGATTTGGCCCTAAGATGCTTTCAGCTTGAAGGGCAGCACAATTTTTAATCAGGAAAGGCTAGCCACACTCATTTTTGCAACAAAGCAAGTAATCATTGTACGTTGGCCTGTAGTTTTTGAAGCTTAAAAATAGGAAGTTCAAAGAGAAGTGAATTTTAATCAGCTTCACTAGCCTAGAGTAACCTTCTACCCCATTGTAACCATTTTGGTAACTGACCTCAGGTTTGAAATAACTATTTTCCCTGCCCCCCTTCCTCCATCGTTCCCTTCTTCTTCTTCTTCTTCTTCTTCTTCTTCTTCTTCTTCTTCTTCTTCTTCGTGCTTAACAGAGTTTCCATAATGGACAGGTTCTGCAGATAGTGCCCCCCTCCTCTGCAGATGCAAATATAAGTTTTGGGCTATTGGGAGGGGGGAAATAACATATGTAGCACTGACTGCGTCTTTAACTTGATAAGCACTCTGGGGAGGGGGGGGGAAGGGAGAATCAATTTCTGTTCCTAAGGTTATTTTGTGGTGGGTGGGTGTGAGAGAAGCACTCTCATAGAGCAACCGAGTGACAGCTTGAAACCACACTATTCCTTGATCTCAGGAAAAAGAACAAGACAGGAGTCCCAAATCCCAGCTGTGCAGAGCAAGGATCAGAGTGCTAATCATATGACTGTAATGATACATGAGGGAGTCTCTTCCTGGTCTCAGAGAGTTCAGCATTCCTTCAGAGAAAGCAGCTTCTGAATCCCAAACATCATGTACACCTTTGGCTGGCTGCAGCGGCTGCTTTGTTACATGGACTGTTTTCTTATTTGGGGTGCATGTGTGAGTATGGGGGGGGGAGAGAGAGACATGTTTTAGGCACTGTTTATCTGCACCCCTTCCATATCCAGAGGCTAGAGTCAGGTAGAAAAAGCATTTGGTGTTGGGGCGACTGTCAAGAGCGATTCTTGATTGACAAATTGGGGGCCCAACGGAGCTCATTAAACCCAACCTCAGTTCTCTCCTGGGAAGCCTGAATACTAGACCCCTGTTTTTCTGCTATTGGAATATTTTGACTCCTCCGTTGATCAATTGAATGTGCCTTTTCTTTTTTCCCTCCAGTATTAATTCAGATGATTTTCCTGCTAATGAAGAAACTCTGCATGCGGTCATCAGGAAAGGTGAGGCCGCCTTTGCTAGAGGACCTCAGGCAGAATACAGCGTGATTATTCATGAAGACCTCTATGCCTGCAAATACCCTTCTTGCCTTCTCTCCAGTGGGTCTCTTTCACCCCATCTCTTGCCAATTGCATTTTTTTTTAACATGAACAAAAACTTAGAGAAATAAATGAAGAAATGAAGAACAATGCAATCCGGTTTCATTTCAAAATAATTTCGGGTAACGTTCATTCTTGCTGCTAGTAGCAAGCATAGCAGGAGGTTGGACTAGTTGACCCTTGGGATCCCTTCCAGCTCTGTGATTCTGTGAAATGGGCTACTACCAGACTGCATTTAGTTCACAAGAAAGCAAAGGCAACTGTGTTGGCCTACACAAAAGATTCTAAAATCCACAGGAGGATAATACCTTTATTAGTCTCACCAAAATGTTGTGAGATCGAGAGCCAGGAGGAAGAAACACATAGTTAATGCAGCACATAGTTGAACTTTGGAACTTACTGCCACAGGAGGCAGTGATCCCCACAAATTAAGATGGGTTTAGACCCAGGTGGCGCTGTGGGTTAAACCACAGAGTCTAGGGCTTGCTGATCAGAAGGTCGGCGGTTCGAATCCCTGTGATGGGGTGAGCTCCCGTTGCTTGGTCCCAGCTCCTGCCCACCTAGCAGTTTGAAAGCACATCAAAGTGCAAGTAGATAAATAGGGACTGCTCCAGCGGGAAGGTAAACGGTGTTTCCGTGCGCTGCTCTGGTTCCCCAGAAGCAGCTTTGTCATGCTGGCCACATGACCCAGAAGCTGTCTGTGGACAAAGCCGGCTCCCTTGGCCTATAAAGTGAGATGAGTGCCGCAACCCCAGTCAGACACGACTGGACCTAATGGTCAGGGGCCCTTTACCTTTAGAACAGGGGTCAGCAACTTTTTCAGCAGGGAGCCGGTCCACTGTCCCTCAGACCTTGTGGGGGGCAGACTATATTTTGAAGGGGGGGTAGGAACGAATTCCTATGCCCCACAAATAACCCAGAGATGCATTTTAATGAAAAGGACACATTCTACTCATGTAAAAACATGCTGATTCCCGGACTGTCCGTGGGCCAGATTTAGAAGGTGATTGGGCCGGATCTGGCCCCTGGGCCTTAGTTTGCCTACCCATGGTTTAGAGGATTAGGCAAGTTCATGGAGGATAAAGTTTCAATGGCTACTAGCCACAGCTGGAGCCAGCAATGCTTCCAAATCCCAGTTTCTGGAAACCATAGAGTGGGAGGGGAGAGGGCCCTTGTGTTTGGGTTCCTGCTTTCGGGTTTCCCACAGGCATCTGGTTGGACACCAAGAGGACAGGATCCTGCACTAGGTGGGCCATTGGCCTGATCCATCAGGCTCTTACGTTTTTATGTTTTCATACAGCAAGGGGCTAAGGGGCCTTGCCCAAACACCAGTTCACAGTATTGACCAAATTGCAAACACAAGGCTGTAGCTGGATGGTAAGGAATTGTGGGAAAGGGTCCACATTAGCCCTTATGGAAGAGGAAAATCTCAATGCCCACTCTTTCTCACACACACATACACAGTTTGAGCCCAGTTCTCCAGTGAAGCTAGTTCAGTGAAGCTTCCTGCTCCTGGTCTTTCTTATATTCCTCACATATTGCAAGCATAGTGAAGATCATTAAGTGTGCAGGAGTATCTAGACTGACTAATCCTGTATGTGAGTGGGAAAGCAATACTTATCTGGAACAACAGCAAAAAGAGAACTCTAAACCAAAGCTGGTTCACTATTTTGTGACGTTTTAGTTGACCTAATAAAAAGCATTGTCCTATTTATATTTTGCAATCGTTTGGTGATAGCTTAAGCCTTAACATATACCGGTAAGAGTGACAAGGAAGGTGTGTTTTTCAAGATTTTGTTTTTTGTTTTGTTTTTTGGTAGTCCTCAGGACACAACCGAAGTGTCTTTTAAAACATAAATCAATCTGTATAAGTATATTTGAGTCTCTGTAGGTACAGACAGATTGATTTATTTTTTAAAAGAGCCTTCGGTTGTGTCTCGAGGACTTGGATTCGGAGGTATCTAAAATTAACTCAACATGTACAGCTGTGTTTCTCAAACTTTAGGTCACCATGCCCTAATGGGGAGGTCAGTGGCAAATCACATACTTTCCATGTAGAAGGCCCCAAGGTCACATCTCCTGCTAAACGATCCCAAGCAGCAGGCTGGGAATATCTGCCAGATAGCATGTTAGGTTGTTTTTAGGCAACTTCTTAGAATAAATTAGCTGAGTGGGTGCCTAGGAGTCTCAATTCAAAACACACTAGGCCTTAATGAAAATAACTAATACCCCCACACCTTATCTCTAAGCCTTCCCTTGATGCCAGTAATAATAAGCTTATATATTCTCCCTACAGAGGAAAGTACACCTGGCACCGTCATTAAACAGCTTCCAGCGAATGCCAAAGACTTACCTGTTTACCCTGACTTTTGACACTCGAGGTGTATGTTTTTGGGACCCACCTGGGACCTTAGGGTGAAGGGTGGATGGTGAAGAAGAAGAAGAAGAAGAAGAAGAAGAAGAAGAAGAAGAAGAAGAAGAAATCTGAACAAGTATAAGGAAGCTCCTTATAGGTTTCTGTTCTACTAAAACATTTTGTGCCCCATCTACACATCATGGTTTGCACCTTCTCTCAATCTGCCTTGTATTGCTTCACTTCCAGTCTAAGTGGCCCACGGCAGTCAGGGACTTGGCAGTCTCATTCTGGCAGGAGGGAACTGATTGTTTCTGAGACACGAAAGTGGCTTTAGAAAAAAAGTTTTGCTTCCTATGCCCCACACATACCTTTATCCTGTCTTGTGGTTGCTTTGAGTGCAGTGTGAAAAACCTGCTTACCCAAAAGCGATGCAGAAACCTGCTCACCCAATACAAAAGTGGGACGAGTGTACTTACAACAGGCATCAATCCCGCTTTTTACACCGCTTTCAACTTTCTAAAAGCAATTGCTGCCTTTGTTTCCAACCTCACACTAATACTGTGTACAGGTGGTTTTTTTTTTGTTTTTTTTTTGGAACATGGTCTGGCTGTTTGAGGCCCACTAATGTAACCTCCAAGTGTCATCGGAATTCCTGCAGCTGGTCCGTGGAGGCTGCTTCCCTTTGGGGCAGGAGGCAGGGAGGATGACAGGTGGTGGCGCCAGAGCCAACGACGGGCAGAGCCAGCGAGTTCTAGTTTTGTACCCATCACCCTGCTGAGTTCCACAAGGGCAAAACAGAGACCAAGGGGGAGGAAGGGGACAGGCATTGCCACCCCCTGGGCTGGTGGTAAGCAAGAAGGCAGGCAGATGAGGGGTGACTGAGGGTGGAATGAGTTTGATGGGGCAGTGAAGAAGAGTTTGGATTTGATATCCCTCTTTATCACTACCTGAAGGAGTCTCAAAGCGGCTAACATTCTCCTTTCCCTTCCTCCCCCACAACAAACACTCTGTGAGGTGAGTGGGGCTGAGAGACTTCAGAGAAGTGTGACTAGCCCAAGGTCACCCAGCAGCTGCATGTGGAGGAGCGGAGACCCGAACCCGGTTCCCCAGATAACGAGTCTACCGCTCTTAACCACTACGCCACACTGGCTCTCTTCACCCAAATGGACACAGTGCCCTCTTCACCCAAATGGACCAGCCTCTACTGACACACACACACACACACACACACACGGAAGGACCAAGAATGGGTGAGGCTGCAAGGTGCTCACCAGCACCACATTTGTGGACCCCAGAAGTAGACAATACTAGGCTAGATGGACAAAGAACCTGATCTGGTATAAGCTGGGTTCCTGTGTTTCCAACAACATGGGAGCATCCATTTTTAAACCATTTTTCTGTTCCCACATTTGTCACCCACCAGCAGCTTGTTTCATCTATCAGGCGCGACGTCCCAGGTGTCCCCTGACAACCTGTTTGGCAGAGGACTACCATGAACCTGGGGAGGTTGTGGAGCCAATGTGGTGTAGTGGTTAAGAGCGGCAGACTCGTAATCTGGGGAACCGGGTTCGCGTCTCCGCTCCTCCACATGCAGCTGCTGGGTGACCTTGGGCTAGTCACACTTCTTTGAAGTCTCTCAGCCCCACTCACCTCACAGAGTGTTTGTTGTGGGGGAGGAAGGGAGAGGAGAATGTTAGCCGCTTTGAGACTCCTTCGGGTAGTGATAAAGCGGGATATCAAATCCAAACTCCTCCTCCTGCTCCTCCTCCTCCTCTTCTCCGGTTTTTTAAAGCAGAGGTTGGATGACCATCCGCCACGCATTCCTGCATTGTGTGTGTGTGTGGGGGGGTGGACTGGATGACCCTCAAGCCAAGATCCAACTCTATGATTCTATGAAGCCTCAAGATATGCTGTGGTTCAGCAGTGGAGCATCTGCTTTGCAAGTAGGAGGTCCCAGGTTCAATCCCTGGCAATTCCATGCAGGTCTGGGAGAGACTCCCTGGCTGAAACCCTGGACAGCCACTGCCAGTCACTGTTGATAACACTGAGTTATCAATCAATGGTCTGACTTTAGTATAAGGCAGCTTCCTATGTCCCTATAAGTCCTGGGTGGAGTGGTGATGTTAAGGGGGAAGTCTAGGGGGCCTGAGCCCTAGGTCTTTTCCCCTAGATCTCCTTCCCCTTCTCTCTTTAAAAAAACACACACATTCTTGCATATACAGATGATACTCGAAAAATTAGAATATCGTGGAAAGTTAGTCATGTCCATTAATTTCAGTGAGTCAACCATGACTCCTCTTGGTTTGAACCCAATGAAAGTGATGCTGATGCTGATGCTGATAATGAATATCACATCAACGAAAGAACTGCCAATGTTAACTACAATTCATTTTATGAATGTGACATACCAAAGGGAGTAGCTGCATAACAGGAGGAGGTCCTTTCAGTGGCTCAGGCCAGCCCAATTAGATGAAACTTACAGGTGAAACTCGAAAAATTAGAATATCGTGGAAAGGTTCATTTCTCTCAGTAATTCAACTTAAAAGGTGAAACTAATATATGAGATAGACTCATGACATGCAAAGCAAGATATTTCAAGCCTTTATTTGTTATAATTGTGATGATTATAGCGTACAGCTGATAAGAACCCCAAATTAACAATCTCAGCTTCGGGGTTTTCATCAGCTGTATGCCATAATCATCACAATTATAACAAACAAAGACTTGACATATCTCGCTTTGCATGTCATGAGTCTATCTCATATATTAAAACTCAAGTAGCTAATGAAAACAATTGCTTACATAAATAGACTTTTCAACGATAGTCTAATTTTTCGACTTTCACCTGCATATTTGCTTACAGAAATCCACTTGTACAATAACGCATGCACATTTTATTCAAGTTTTATTTAAATTTGTCATGGGCCAATACGCTGAGCTGGTTAAGTACCTACCTAGCAATGCCCCTGCTTGGGGGGGGGATTGTTGGAGGTGTATTTGACTAGAAGAACATGATAGGAATCAAATCCCAATTCTCTTTTAGGCAGTGCTTTTTTTCCTAGAAAAATAGGTGCCGGTACTCACCATGAAGCGATTACAGTAAGTGCCACACTTTTTAAACAACGAAAAGGAAAAAAAGTGCTGGTACTGTGTACCCCTGGGGGGGGGGGGGGAAGGCACTGTTTTTAGGCATTATTAATTCTAGGTCCCTTCAGATTTCCTTTTTATAGCATATCCATGATGATTTGTGTTCATGGAACTACAGAGGATTCCTATGGGATCCCATTTCCAATGCTTTCCCCCCTGCACAAGGCAGCCACAACTTCCTGCCGAAATGCTGGAACTTTTCATGCCACATGCTTTTGTTGTGCTGTAGCCCCTCCGGACGACAACAACATCGTAGCAGTGGAGAAGCATTGCGGACTGAACCCGCCACTAACACACGGTTACTGTGTCGAGAACATGCTGCAGAATACACCCGCAATAAAACAGCAGTCTGGAGGGTCTCTGTGGGTGGCGTTAATTTTCGGATAACTTGTTATTTTAGGACATAACTTGTTATTTTATGGACATAAATCTGATATCAGGAATCACAAGACAGAGAAACCAGTAGGAGAACACTTCAATCTCCCAGGACATTCTATAAAAGATCTCAAAGTAGCTGTCTTAATACAAAGAAATTTCAGAAATAGACTGGAAAGAGAAGTGGCTGAATTGCAACTAATCACCAAACTTAAAACCATGGAGAAACCTGGTTTGAACAAAGACATTGGATTCTTATCTCATTATACATAACATAGCCATCTTTAGCCATCTCACCCCTTGCCTTTCCCTGCAAGACTAATTGCAGCCGTTTAGAGTCGTCAACAGGTTTTCCACACCCATCAGCTGATCACCCATTCCCACCACCCTTCTGAGTAATACCCCTCCCCACTCCCTCACTATATTTAAGGATCTGGTGACTTCTGTTTCAGTGTATCTGAAGAAGTGTGCGTGCACACGAAAGCTCATACCAAGAACAAACTCAGTTGGTCTCTAAGGTGCTACTGGAAAGAATTCTCTGTTTTGTTTCGACTATGGCAGACCAACACGGCTACCCACCTGTAATTGTTATTTTAGGACATGGTGGCATAGGACTGTTTTCAAGAGTTGGCTTGCACATATAGAGCCTGGCATAGTGTAGGGACTAAGAGACGGAGCCATGAACCAGGAAGTCTGTCCCAGCTTGAATCTCTATGAACACACTGTACTTTAAGTAAGCCCTTAAGAAAGCCGTTCCCACTAAGCCTTGGGTACCTGCACACACACACAGAGACACAGAATTATAGAACCACTTGTTTACTAGATGACATGAAATATAGGAACACTGCACTCACCAGTGGCATTGCACAAATGCACTTGATTTAAACTTTCTAAATAGCGGGTGGCGATGTGGTCTAAACCACAGAGTCTAGGGCTTGCCGATCAGAAGGTTGGCGGTTCGAATCCCCGCAACGGAATGAGCTCCTGTTGCTCCGTCCCTGCTCCTGCCCACCTAGCAGTTTGAAAGCACATCAAAGTGCAAATAGATAAATAGGTACCACTCTGGTGGAAAGGTAAACGGCGTTTCTGTGTGATGCTCTGGTTCGCCAGAAGCGGCTTAGTCATGCTGGCCACATGACCAGAAGCTGTACGCCGGCTCCCTCGGCCAATAAAGCGAGATGAGCGCCGCAACCCCAGAGTCGTCCGCGACTGGACCTAACGGTCAGGGGTCCCTTTACATTTACCTTAAACAGCGTCCAGGCAGAATTTGCAGAAATCATGTCTGGGAAAACCAGGGCGTATGGCAACCCATGTCAGAAGTGTTCATTTTATTTTATTGCGAATCTCCTAAAAAATAGCTCCAAAACTTAAAAAAAAAGAAAATTGGCTCAACAGCTTTTGTGCACGGATGTTCACTTTTTGAAATACGGCAACCCTAGGTTGTAAATAATGTCTGGGTTCGACTGCAGCAAAAAACAACATGTACAAAATGCTTGTCCATGCGTCTGCGAGTTCTGTTCTTTATGCATTTCTGTGCATAGCACCACCTTGCGGCCAACCAGTCACATAGCTTTGTAGTGTCACGCAGCTTTATGGTACCGGTATGTGTGTGTGCTTGGGAGGGGATTTTGTGCCTCCCTGTGTCCTTTACTCAGATCCCAGGCTTTCCTTTCCCTCCACGGTTTTGTAAACCTTGCAGATGGCCATCATCTCTCATTATTCAATCCTTGGAAAGCGCTGCTCAGGATGTTGGATTTCTTTTGGATAGGTATATATGCCCAGAGCTTTGCCTTGGCTGCAAAGCAAACTCTGAGGGCTCTTAACAGTTCTTGTTTAGGAATACTGTTTGAATAAATATCGCCACTTAGCAGCTGTTTGTGTCTGGTGGTTCAACTGTCCCCCAGCTGTGTGAGAAGGCAAGCATTAGGAATGTTAATCCTTTCAAAACATCTTGTCAGCAAGAAGAATGTGCCTTTTCATGTAAGCATTGCAGCAAATTTGTCTGGTATTTATGAGGGGCTGGAGAGTTTCCCAAACAAAAACCTTGGCCTTTCAGAAACTTTAGGCCAGACGGGAACCTAATTCTCACACCTCCAGCATCACAAGCAAGTGGGCAGTGTGTAAATCAGCTCCTTCTGTGGCAACTATATTCTTTCTGTTGGGTTGCGGGGCGGACTCTACGATTAGTATTCTAAGAATTCTTGGGCGAAAAATATGAGCAGGGGGTGCTAGAATTCTTTCCCTCAACGCTTTACCATTTAAATGCATCTTTTAAGATTTTGAGAAACTGTTTTAAATTTATTACCGGATGGAATTCCTCTGTGGAGTTCTGAATTTGCCCTCTCCCTTGCGTGAAAAATGAAAAGAGAGGTGTGAGGGCAAAACACCTGCTAAACTTGGGTAGGAATCTGAGATGTCAGAGATTTGGGCTGCAATTGTATGCACACTTAGGGCATTTCCAGACTGCCGTTCTTTTCAGGTAGGGTTCGGTCACATCCTTGGAAATTTAGGTTGTGCAATTATAGTTGTTTTGGTGCTGCTGTGCAACAAACTGACCTCCCTTAAAGCTCGGACTTCTTTGACGACAGGGAAATGTACTGGAAAGTGTGGGATAATGCTTCCTTTGATGCAACAGTCATGTTAAAGGTAAAGGTAAAGGGACCCCTGACCATTAGGTCCAGTCGTGTCCGACTCTGGGGCTGCGGCGCTCATCTCGCTCTATAGGCCAAGGGAGCCGGCGTTTGTCCGCAGACAGCTTCCGGGTCATGTGGCCAGCATGACAAAACCGCTTTCTGGCGAACCAGAGCAGCGCACAGAAACGCCGTTTACCTTCCCGCCAGAGCGGTCCCTATTTATCTACTTGCACTTTGACATGCTTTCGAACTGCTAGGTCATGTTACTTCCCCCTAAACAAATCAGAATGGATGCTCATTAAATAGCCAACATTGTCTAATCTTCCTTCAAACAAATAAGGATGAATGCTCCATAAACAGGTCATTTGGAAGCGCCTTGATCTCAGAATTACTCCCACAGGGTTCTGTGAGCGCACTGTACCCCTTAAAGGTAAGGGTAAAGGGACCCCTGACCGTTACGTCCAGCCATGGACGACTCTGTGGTTGCAGCACTCATCTCACTTTAGTGGCCGAGGGAGCCGGTATACAGCTTCTGGGTCATGTGGCCAGCATGACTAAGCCGCTTCTGGCAAACCAGAGCAGCGCGCGGAAACACCGTTTACCTTCCTGCCGGAGTGGTACCTATTTATCTACTTTCACTTTGATGTGCTTTCGAAATGCTAGGTTGGCAGGAGCAGGGACCAAACAACAGGAGCTCACCCCGTCGTGGGGATTCGAACCGCCAACCTTCTGATCGGCAAGCCCTAGGCTCTGGTTTAGACCTAACTAGGCTACAATTTTCACCACCCTTAACAAAGTACAGCTCCCGTGGTTCTTTGGGAGAAGCCATGTGCTTTAAATGTTGGTGTGTACTCAGGCCTGGTCTTTGGCTGTGTACACACCTCCATTTACTCTGCATCCAGTGTGCTCCCAACACTGGTTTTGGAGGTGGTCTGCATGCGATTAGCCACAGTCCATACCTATTGTGCATTTTTGTGTGTGCTCCTGACAAGGGAGGTACAGGAGGTGCTGACATGAGAAAGGACCTTTTAAGTGGTGACTCCCCATTTATGGAATACTCTCCCCAGGCCTGATTTTATTTATCCAGGCCTTCAGCCATTAGTTTAGGAGGCACTTAGGTATGTGTATGGCCTCTATTTTGAGCCCATCCATTTATGCAGGGGTCGCTAGCCCTCAAACCAAACATGGCTCACTAGCCCTCTGTAGCCTATTGGTCTGCTTTCAGGTATGGGGCAGGTGAGGGTGGTATTTCAAAGGAACAACAGGGAGCTTAAAGATCCCGGTTGTTCCTTGGATCCAGGAAGGCACGCTCCTTTCTGCCCATCAGCTGATGAAAGGATTGGACCATGTCTTCAATCCTGTCCCTGCCGAGCATCTCTTTCAGACCACTGATATTTGAAGGGGAGATGCAGGGAGGCGTTGGGTGCTGAAATACCTTTGTAAGCAGCCCTGTGGGGGGAATGTTTTCAAAGGGAAGCATAATCTGACATAAGGTGATAAAACAGGTCAGCTTTGGCTTGCCAGGGTTGAGGGAGATTAAAAAAAAAAAGCTTTAGTTCTCTGGACAGAAAAGGGTCCCTGATCTGGTTCTGTGGGTTGGATGTGTCCTTTTTCATATGTATCCTTTCGGATCAGCATTTTAGGTCCTTGTTTCATTGCTGCCCTTATGTGTGGCTTCAGGGACGTAGCCAGGATCAAAACTAGGGGGGGGGGGGCAAGCCATCGTCGTTCAGGTTGTGACATTTCAGGACGGAAAGGCGAATGAAACCAAAATTTTAGGAAAATTATATATAATTATAGCAGTGCTTTATCACGGTAGTTATTACAATTATTTGCTTGATTTCTTTTAATTTTTATTCTAGTTACATTTCTTATACCAGGGGTGGCCAACTCCCAAGAGACTGATCTACTTTCAGCAGTGATCTACCCCTGTTTTTTGTCATTCAGCTCAAAGTTGTTGACCTTTTTTGGGGATGAGGAATGCCCCGTTTTTTAGGGGTTCAGTTCGTTTTTAGATTACTGACCACATTATGTAAACAACAAACAAAAACAGCTTCAAAAAACAGAAAAACTCCCCCCCCCAAACAGAAAGCCCCAAATGGCTGAAAAACTCAGTTTCCCAGGATCCTCAGCCCTCGCAAAGGAACTACTCAACATGCAAGGGAACTCAGTTTCCAAAGCTCCCTTGCAACGATCAGCCGGCGCAACACACACACACATAGTGTTGGCCAAGAGCTCAATTGTTATTGAGATTTTGGGAGGGGGAGAAAGACCAGTAGCTGAGCTTTTTTAGGAGAGCTTTTTTTTCCTTTTAGGCTGCCGATAACCATTTAATTATTATTTTTTTGCTTCAGGGGGACAGCTGCCCCCCCCTGCCCCCCTGGGTACGCCTATGCATGGCTTTAAATTTCCTTTTTCCTCCATTTCTGTCCTTGCCTTCTAAGTCGCTTTGAGACACTTCTGCGCGAAAAGCGACAAATGAATATAAAATAATGATAAACATTCTCCGAGCGCACCCATTTGGGCTGATGGGAGGAGCAGTTTTCAAGCTCCTCTGCTAGACGCTTCCAGAGACAAGGCTCACACACAAAGCCACCAGAGCTGCTGGACCTGAATCACTAGCAACTTCATTGATGTGAATATCGGGGTGGAGAGGGAGGGAGGGAGGGAGAGAGAGAGAGAGAGAGAGAGAGAGAGAGATGGCCTTCAGGGCAAAGCCGTGGAGGCCAGGAATGTAGCAAGGGGGGCAGTGGGGCGCCCTGTGTTCCATAATGGAGGGGGTGACAAATTATCAAGGAACATTTTTGGGGGGGGGGAATTGGAATTTTTTTTTTTTTAATTTTATTTTAAATGCCTGCTCCGAAGGTCTTATCTTACTATACTAGGGATTATATAGCTATATATGAAATTTCATGCATATCGGTTAATATATTGACCCTCCTCCACCAAAATAGCTGTTCACTTGGCTGTTTTCCTATGTCATGGAGGCTGAAATTTCAGTTCAGAGAACACTTACTGTTCCCAACCCTAACTCTGTGGAAAGCCATCTAATTAGACTTTAATTTGATTTTGAGATGTTTTTAGGAGGTAATTTAATTATTGTTTGATTTTATACCAATGTTATGTATCTGATGTTAGCCACCCTGATCCCGACTTTGGCCGGGGAGGATGGAATATAAATAAAAGTTTTTTTATTATTATTACTTGTTATTATTCCTTTGTAAGAAAATATGAAATAACGTAAAACCATTTTTGCGGGTGGGGGGGAATCAATAGGGGGGTTGACAAGAAATTTTCCGCACCGGGTACCACCTGACCTTCCCATGCCTGGGAGGGGGGGTGTGACAAAAATTTTTTTGCCCCCGGGTACCAATTTACCTTGCTACGCCCCTGGTGGAAGCTGCTCTATTAGGGCGAACAAGACCCTGCCCTACAAACCTCTGTCTGCCCTCAGCCAGTTCCCACCTGCTTATGTACATCCAGTCCACTAGGGGGCACTGCCAGTCAGCTTCCCCCTCCTTAGCCTCCTTGCAGAACTCAGCAGGGAGCATAATGGGGGCAAGAGTAGAATTAGTTGGCTTCTGCCTGCCACTGGCTCTGGCTCCACCTCATCTTGGCCTTCCTACCTTCCGCCCCACCAGTCTCACTGGTTGCCAGCCAGCACGGCGGAAAAGGAAGCTGCGTTCGCTGAGTGACAAGTGTTCTGGCCCAGCCCTGTATGAGTGATGGAGCTGCAGATCTGACGCTTGAATAATCGAGGGTGCGCTCTGCCTTAGTTTCCCCCCTTACGTTTTGAATCAGCATACACATTTCAGCCAACGGTGGCATTTCCACGTCGATAATACCCACCACTGTATAATTTCCATTTGTTGGGTTTTAACTTCCAGAATTTTCCTCCCTCCCCCTTTTCTTCTTCTTTTGCTCTCTTACATTGGTGATTGTGTGCATCTGACTCGGCCTCTCCTTGGCCAGGCTAACTGTTCCAGGGCCAGTTAACTGCATTTCCAGATGGTATTAACTGCTGGGACTGGAAGCGTTCACACAGTTTTTTTCCGTAGTGGGGATATCCCTAAGAAAAAAAGAAATCCCTCCCTTTCTCCTGGGAAACTTCCTGCAGTCGGGCACATAGCCAGAAACTTGGGAAGCAGCTGTGTAGACAAGCCTGCAGCAGAGCAGGGATGGCTAACCTTTTCTGGTGGCTTGAGGGCCACAATTACCCTTGGGTGTGGTCACCCCACATTTCCTCTCTCTCCCATGCAGGGCGCATGTGAACACACAGCACCCTTCCCACCCTAGATGCTCCATGCAGATCAACTGAAGGTGGATGCTACTGCCCCCTCCTTGCCTATCAAATCATTGATGGCTGGGAAAAGGGATGCTTTGCATTAGGGCATTGGGTGGAGAGCTTTAAATCTCTCTGCACAGCCTTGCATAGCTGCCAAGTCTCCCTTTTCTGCGGGAAACTCCCTTATCCCAAGCCGTTTCCCGCTGCTATCCCTTATTGTTGATATCCCTTAAATTTTCCTTATTTACGGGAAGGAGAGTTGGAGTCTGGGGACTCCTTGGGTCCCTGCATTTCTCAGCCCTGCCTGCCTGCCTACCTACCTCACAGGACTGTTGTGGGGATTAAATGAGGACAAGGACCAGGGAGCTCCTTGGAGAAAAAGGTGGAATATAAATACCTAATAACAAACAGACAGACAGACAGATATATAAAGAAGAAGATAAAATAGACGAATGTTTCTCAGCAACAGGTGCTCAGATTAAGCATTGCTGCCCCTAACTGGAGGCAGGACAGAGCAGAGCCAACCTGGCCAGAAGCCATCAGTGGTCCTCTCCTCCTGCATGAATTTGCCTAATCCTTTTCTAAAGCCATCCAAGTTGGTGGCCATTGCTGCTCCCTGTGGCAGGGAGTTCCAGAGGTTAAGCGTGTGCTGCGTGAATAAGTGCTTTCTTTCCTCTGCCCCGATTTCTCTTTTCTGGTGCAAATTAATTTGTAGCCTGGGGGGATTACCGCGGCGTGGACTGTCCCTGAGAACCGTAGACTGACCCCGGGACAGGTGAGGGTGCTGATCCCTTATTTTAAAATCCGAAACTTGACAGCTATGCAGCCTTGTGCCATGCCTACTTTAACCCCCCCCCCCCCCCGTTTTTGCTACCACCACCACCAAAACCAGTGAGATCTTGTGGGGCCAAACACATTTACCGGTACTCGGTAGTTCAAGTCAGACCCCTAATCCTACTGTCAAGAGAATGCTTTCATTTTACTAGTGTGGTTGAGTCACTGCTAGAATCTGAAGGTCGGCAGCAAAGCTTTTCTCATGTAAATTTCCCAATTAAAAACGAAATGTCAGAATATATTGCAAAGGCTGTAGGTATTTGGATAGGTATTAGGCTGCAATCCTATATCCATTTATCTGGCAGAAAGCTCCATTAAGCTCCTTGGGACACTGAAGACACACTGGTTTAAGCGTCATTCCTTCGCCCAGACAATCATGGGAATTGTAAAGAGTAAAAGCGGTTGTGCTGGTCCATAAAAAATCCACAGGCAGGCAGCATCTTAGGACCAGCCAAACTAGCAAGCAAGTGTTTCAGTTCTTATGAGTTCTCCAAGAGGCTGGATGTTAAAGCAGGAAGAAGGGAACAGGCTTGATGTTAAATACATGCTAAAGTCTGGTCAGTTTCAAAACAAGCTAACATTAAACCACATGTTATGAAGCTATATTGTTAAACAAGCCAGAGTTTGTTATAAATCCACAACCCCTGGTTTGCACGCAGCAAGCCAAGAGTCATTGACAATTAAAAGAAAAACTGCTGAAATTATCATCCCTACAGTGTGGAAGATTTACTGTGATATGAGAATATGGCAATTCTTTCCTCTTCCTTCTCTTCCTCTAATCCTGCTAAACCCTGGTTTAATGTGACATGAGAATGCAGCCACTCTCTCTCTCTTCTGTTCCTTTACCTCAGCCTCTTCGTATTTGATTAAAAAAAAAAGCAAGCAAATGTTCTGATACTACTTTTTCAATCAGGCTTCAGTAAAGCTGTGACTCACTAGTAGGTCCAAGTCCACTGGCTGAAGAGCAACAATCTGTAATAACTTCAAAACAAAATGTGCCATCAAATGCCAACAGTGCCCTTCAGCTCTCTATACCAGACAAACAGGCCAAACCCTACACCAAAGGGTAAATGGACATAAATCTGACATCAGGAATCACAAGACAGAGAAACCAGTAGGAGAACACTTCAATCTCCCAAGACATTCTATACAAGATCTCAAAGTAGCTGTCTTATTACAAAAGAATTTCAGAAATAGACTGGAAAGAGTTGTTGTTGAATTGCAGCTTATTATCAAACTTAAAACCATGCAGAGACCTGGTCTGAATAGAGACATTGGATTCTTATCTTATTGAAACAAAATTAAAAATTAAAAAAATCCTTCCAGTAGCACCTTAGAGACCAACTAAGTTTGTTATTGATATGAGCTTTCTTCTGCATGCACACTTCTTCAGATACTATTTTTAGCCATCTCACCCCTTGCTTTTTCCTGTAAGACCAATTGCAGTCGTTAACAGTCGTCAACAGGTTTACCACACCCATCAGCCAATCACCCATTCCCACCACCCTTCTGAGTAATACCCCTCCCCACCCTCTCACTATATATAAGGGTCTGGTGACTTCTGTTTCAGTGTATCTGTAGAAGTGTGCATGCACACGAAAGCTCATACCAAGAACAAACTTAGTTGGTCTCTAAGGTGCTACTGGAAGGATTTTTTTAAATTTTGTTTCGACTGTGGCAGACCAAAACAGCTACCTACCTGTAACTTGTAATATCTTCATTTGTGTTGTGTTGGTTTCCCTAAAAGTGACCAGCTGTTAATGTATGAATGAAAGCTTGTCTTCTGATAAAGGGATTTGTCTCACTCAGACGCATACTGGTACTGAAGCTCTTTGGGTTCACGGCAACATTTTGACATGGATACAGAAGAGGAAAAACTACTTTTGCCATTCCAGTGGTATCAGCAGGTTGCAATTTATTGTGCCAGTGTTCAGAGGCCTATGAATGTCATGTTGGAAAGAATGCATAGTAGTACTGACCCAGTACGGACCATTTTCTCCCTTGGAAAGTACATAGGGCAGGAGGCAGAGTCTGGAAAAGTGCTTGCTTGCTTCCTCTTTCAAGGCTTAGATTAATTCTACTGGATCGGACGTTGACCCAGATCTTTTGGGAAAGTGAAGGATTCACACACTTCCTTCCTTTGTCTCTGTTTCTGGGAGGTGGTGGTGGTGGGGATGGTCTGGGAAGGGAGAGAGAAGTGACCTGAAGGGTTGGTGCCAACAGCAGTTGGTCCGAAATCCAAACATGCCCATGGGCCTAAGAAAGCTGGTGACTCTGCCCCTCCACCCCACATTTCTTCCCATTCATAATTTGCTTACTGCAACAACATCTCTAAACTGAAGGCACCAGCTAACCTCAGTTCTGAGGGCATGTCACTTCAAGGTTCCCAGTTTTACTACCACAGTGACCAATGAGAATATTGCAAAACTTAAAATTGGTGCCAAACTTGCTGTTTTCGCTTGCTGGAAAATAAATAGCACGACACCGTAGGAGCAATTCTGCCACCTAACGGACAGTCCAAAAATTGCTTTCAAAATAATTGGGGGGGGGGGGCTATTGGGCACATGGCTGGATTTCCATTTGGTTCGGTGTAGTGGTTAAGAGCGGTAGACTCGTAAAAGAGCAGCAGACTCGTAATCTGGGGAACTGGGTTTGCGTCTCCGCTCCTCCACATGTAGCAGCTGGGTGACCTTGGGCTAGTCACACTTCTTTGAAGTCTCTCAGCCCCACTCACCCCACAGAGTGTTTGTTGTGGGGGAGGAAGGGAAAGGAGAATGTTAGCCGCTTTGAGACTCCTTCGGGTATCAAATCCAAACTTCTTCTTCTTCTTCTTCTTCTTCTTCTTCTTCTTCTTCTTCTTCTTCTTCTTCTTCTTCTTCTTCTTCTGGCTAAGAGGCACGTTCAATAATGATACAACCATGCAGCGAGAAGACCACCTTTTCTCTTAAGTTTTTATTCAGCTCCTAGCCAAAAGATGTTTCCTCAAAGGGCAATGGTGGCTGGAAAAGTTTGTTTCATCTGCTTTTGAAGACTATTGACGGCTTCACTGGGAGTTAAGACTGAAACCACTGGACCATTGGAATATGGGGGGGGGAGTAGATGATTTGTAGAGGAAGTGATGATGCTTTTAAGCAGCGATGGGGAACCTCAAATATACTACCCCCCGGCCTCTCCTTGAGACTCTCCCCAGGTCACACCTGCTATCTGTCATGGGCTTGTGACACCAACCAGGATGAGGTGGCAGGTAGGGTTGGTGGTACAGAAACAGAGTGACTTGGATCCTCACCCTGCCTCTTAAGAAAGATGTTCTGGGGTAGTTGAGGAGCTGTTGGCCAATTGGCTGGCCAGCACTACACAGGATCCTTTGGAATGATACTTTTATTTAATGAGTGAAATGACTGTAAGAATCCTTTATGTCAGGCATAGGCAAACTCGGCCCACCAGATGTTTTGGGACTACAACTCCCATGATCCCTAGCTAACAGGACCAGTGGTCAGGGATGATGGGAGTTGTAGTCCCAAAACATCTGGAGGGCCGAGTTTGCCCATGCCTGCTTTATGTTAACAGGTTATTGGACTTCTGGATGGGGTGCGAAATTCCTTTTGTTGTTACTCCTCCTCCTTGTATTATTTTCTGCAGGAGAGGGGTGTGTGTCAGAAAAAAGTTCCCTGCCCCTGCTTTAGAGACTAGCATGGACTAGGGGCACCCATATTCAACTTGTACATTAGTAAATAAACCCTGTAACAGGGGTGCCAATTTGAAAAGAATATTGTGGGGGCCTAAGTAAACCCTGCCCTGCATAACTGATCACATGATGCAGTGCACACACACCATTTGAATGGGAATGCTCATCAACTTTGTGGGGGCCTGGCCCCCTCAAATATTTTATTATGGGGGCTGAAGCCCCCATGACCCCTAGGAGTTGGCTCCCATGCTCTGTAATATTCCAGTGCCGCCTTCTCACAATAAAATGGACCTTGTAGTTAACTCGCCTGAACTTCCTGCTACGTTAGGGAAGTGGAGAGCTCGGAAATAAAATTATTGATACAGTAATAGTGTGCACTATGTACTGCCCCAAAAGTTTTGAAAGGCTTCGTATTTAATTTTTTCGTATTTAATTTTCTACTCAGAAGTTGGTCTTATTTAATTTAATAGGGCTAATGGGACTAGAATCACAGCTTTATTGCGTATACAGCCTTTGCAGCCTTTAAAAAGGTTCTTATTTCCTGAATCCAGCAATTTATTAAAGCTAGATCCAACAAGGAGTGCAAGAAAATGGACCTTGAAGTTGAATGCCCTTGAAAATTACTACTTTTCAGGCCAGTAGAGAGCTGCGCAAGAAAATCAGCATCATAATCCTAACAATCACCGTCATCATAGCAGCACAATCACTATAAGTTGTCCAAAAGGTAAAAAGGTAAAGGTAAAGGACCCCTGACAGTTAAGTCCAGTCACGGACAACTCTGGGGTTGCGGCGCTCATCTTGCTTTACAGGCCGAGGGAGCTGGCATTTGTCTGCGGACAGTTTTTCTGGGTCATGCGGCCAGCATGACTAAGCCGCTTCTGGCGAAACCAGAGCAGCAGACTGAAACACTGTTTACCTTCCCGCCGGAGCGGTACCTATTTATCTACTTGCACTTTGACGTGGTTTCGAACTGCTAGGTTGGCAGGAGCTGAGACCGAGCAATGGGAGCTCACCCCGACACGGGGATTCAAACTGCCGACTTTCTGATCAGCAAGCCCTAGGCTCAGTGGTTTAGACCACAGCGCCACCCACATCCCTCCCAAAAGTTAAAAAGGCCCCTTTTAATATTTACCCTGCAATCCTGTTCATGTCTGTTCCATTCAGTTCAATGGAGCTCACTCCCAGGCAAGTGGGGCTAGGATTGCAGCCTTACTGCATATATTATTACAGCCTTTGAAAAGGCTCTTATTTCTTGAATCCAGCAATTTATTAGAACTAGATGCAACAGAAAAAGCAGATGTGCAAATGATTCATGCACCTCCTTTTGTCAGTGATGTTGTCGTGGCCAAAGAAAGAAGTCATGCGCCTCCCCCAGTGAAGAGAAGATGCAGTAACATGTTGCGTATCCCAACTTCCCTTTTTCATTGTTGCACCAGAAGTACACAGGGCAAATGAACTGAACATTATGACTAAAAACTAAATACAGGGGGTTGGGGAATTCAGGGGTGCTTTTTAATATATCAGCTAAATTTAGGGTGGGGAAGAAGAAGAAGAGTTTGGATTTGATATCCCGCTTTATCACTACCCGAAGGAGTCTCAAAGCGGCTAACAATCTCCTTTCCCTTCCTCCCCCACAACAAACACTCTGTGAGGCGAGTGGGGCTGAGAGACTTCAGAGAAGTGTGACTAGCCCAAGGTCACCCAGCAGCTGCATGTGGAGGAACGGGGACGCAAACCCGGTTCACCAGATTACGAGTCTACTGCTCTTAACTGCTACACCACACTGGCTCTCCAAAGACTGGCGGATCACCCAAAAAAAAAAAAAAAAAAGAGCTCAACAACTAACTTTGGTCTCTTTTTTTAAAAAAAGCTCTGCCCCAGGTGCTGGTAGTGCTACACCACTGAGTTAAACTAACCCCTTTTGTGTGACACACCTGACACACTAATGTTGCGGCACACTGTTTGGAAAGCTCTGTCCTATACCAAATGTATAATATTAATGAGCAAGATTCAGACTGCTATGGGAGAGGATGTGTGGCATTTTTATCTTTGGTTGTTACAATGCCTGTCACAAATTACTATACTGCAGTGTGGAGTGCTTCTGCCCTTTTCCAGGATACTCCATTTCATTTCCGCATCCTATTGTTTCCTTACTCTACCCCACCCTGTGAGTCAATCAGCAATCCATTGCTACTGAACATGCTCGGGCCCAGAGTGCTTTAAATGTATGTTGCGGGTGGGACCAAAGGGGTCACCAGCTGTGTCTTGCACAACTGGAACTTGTAACCATTCCAAGAGGGTGCTTAGACATACAGCAGTGCCAACTTGAATAAACTATTGGAGGGGCCCGGGTGAGCCCTGCCCTGCATAATCCATCACATGACATGGCACATGCATACTGCTTGAATGGCAATGCCCATCAGCTCTGGGTGTGTGTGCCCCCCTCAAATATTTTATCGGGGTGCAGGTGGGGCGAAGGGACCTCGGCTCTTAGAAGCTGGCTCCTATGTACACATAAAAGGTATACCAAAAATGGTAAGAAATGTTATTTTATTACAGCTGCCCGATTTGACACAACAAAAACATGGCAGCGCAACCATGGATAAAATCTCCACCCCATATTAAAGGTGTGATTTGGGATGATTTCTTAGGAAAGTGGCTCCCATTACTGCAATGGGATAGCTCAGTGGGTGGAGTGTGAGTCTCTTAATCTCAGGATCATCTATTAATTTCAGGATCGTGACACTCCGTGGGCGACAACGTACAGAAATAGAAAGCGATGGGCAGGCCTCCGGCCTGCCCATCACTTTCTATTTTTGTACGTTGTCGCCCACGGAGCGCAACTATGCTCAAATTGACAAAGAGACATGTCCATTCCCTCTGATGCAGATCTGATATATATATAATGGGGGGGGGGGGGTTTGCACATGTGCCCATCAAGCTGTGTGTGGGAATTATCCCTCTGTGTGTGGTGCTGTCAGGAGGGGGTCGTGCAAATGCTGTGCGTTGTGCAGAATGGAAATATTTAGGTGCGATGTTCTATGCATGGATGCAGCTTGTAGAGGGGAAATTCCAGAGGGCGAGGGAGCATGGGTCCGCTGTGGGGAGCGGAGCGCATTTCTTGCGCACGGGTGCCTGCCTGCAGAAGGGATTTGTGCTGCTGTAGCCTTATTGCAGGCCTTTCCGTTAACCTTGGGTTCTTTGTTGCACCCGGGGGGGTGAGGGAGGAAGGAGTCAAAAAAAGACACTGAGGATTTGAAATAGAGAAAGAGTTTTTATTCCTGTCATTTAGAATGGCAGGAAGGCACCCGCGTGATAATTCACAGCGAACTGCCCCGAGCATCAGTTGCATACAGTTTATATAATCTTCAAACCCCTCTTTCCCCCTCCCCAGGAATCTGCTTCTTGCACGTCACACCATTAGTACCATCCTTGAAAATTCCTGTTCTTACAATCTTATCTTTAGGCCAAAAGGTCACTTAGGTTGAGTTCGTTCCTGGTGCCTGCCTGTCTCCTTGAGTGGGCCCCTCTTGATCTATTCCTTTCCTGGCTTAATATGCCAGTAAGGAATGCACTACTAATCAAGGTTCATATCTATCAGAAAAGGTTTCATCTAAACAGGTTACAGAAAAGCTTTTACTTAAAGGGTTTCAGCCTTGAGTTCATTATTGGGTGAAAATTCCTGCCTCACACTCTTATCTCAAAGTGGGGGTTAAGCAGCCCCTGGCTGCCCCTGGTACCTCCCGCCTTTCCCTAAGAATTATCCTGTCTCTGGCTGTCTGGCAACTCTCACATCCCTCGGCCAGGAATTCCTGTGCCATCCAGGGAAGGGGGCGCTCCAGCGAAGGGGCGCTTTTCATTGACTAATGATATGCCAGAGAGGTATGCACTAAGAGAATAAGTTGCACAAAGACAGAGCTTACAGTAAAAGCTAAATATTATGCCAATAACATAGAAATATTAAAAAGGCCATGCAAATAGTATCAAATAAAAGCCAGGCAAATAGTATCAAATAAAAGGGGCTACAGACAAAAGCCAAAGTTTTACAAACTCAGGTAAAGCCTAAATACCATTTATAGAGAGGCTAGGAATGCTACACATCAGTAGAAGCTACATGTCAAATAAAAGAACTTAAAAAGCATTAGAGAGAGAGAGACAAAGAATCTCAGTTTAATAAGGCTTAAAAAGGGAGAGAAGGAAGATCAGTTAAAAGGACTTAATTGCATAGAGAAGAAGGTAAAAGCATAGAGAAGAAGGTTAGTTGCATAGAGAAGAAGGTAAAACTTACATAGAAGAAAGAAGATCAAACTATCCAGGGGAGGCTTCCAGAACTCCAGTTATTCAGAGAAGGCTTTCCGTCTAAATATCAGTTAAAAAGACTGACTTTCAGCTCAGAAAACTGAGAACTCCAGAGTAAGTTGAAAAACTCCTATTCAGAAAAAAAGCTTGCGTCTGTATACTGACTTTCACAGAATAACTGAAAGCTCCAGTTATTCAGGGGGGCCTCCTCGTTCAACTCAGAGCCAGGTATGAGATAAGGAGAGGAGAGAGAGAAGGAGAAAGGGGGAGGAAGCCCCCTCCCTTAGCTGCCCGCTTCTGGATTAACAGTATGTCAGTAAAGAATGCATTAGCAGACAAGCTCTTAGCTAAAAACTTCCCCCCCCCAACTTATACAGAGAGAGAGAAAGCTAACCAAGAAAGCTTGGTTACAAACAGACTTATAAACTTATAAACTAGAGAATTAAAACTCTCCCTCTTCATTCCCTCCTCTTCTTTTGGACAGCCTTACGGCTCGTCCTTGGGAAATGACCGATATTCTCTAGCAAGGGCAATAAGCTGTAGAATCCATGACACAACTTTGTGAATCATTATATGCACACATTGCATTAAGCAGGGAATACAGAAGCGTAAAAGCAATAAAACAGCAAGGGGACTTTCTAATATAATGAAAATACCCCTGAATCATCCTAGATTGGTTAACCTATCTGTAACTGGTCAACACAAATTAAGGCAATACAATCGTCCGGTCCTCCCATTCAGTGTTCTTTTCTTCCCTTTCTTCTATAGGCGTGCGCAGGGCCAATGGCTCCCGGTGCATTGGCAGCAGGCCTTTGTTGCCTCTGGAGACCGTGCTCTGACCCACTCCCGGTGGGGTCAGAGACAGGGTTTCTCTGGATCTTCAGCTTCTAGGGATATTCCGGCACACTGCGGCAGATTCACTTTCTGCATGAGCAGGGAGACACCTCATCCACTTAGATTTCAGAGCCGCTGCATAGGGATAAACTGGCTTATCAAAACTACACGGCGTGCATTAGAGGGTTTTCCTGTTAAAAGAATAGAAGACACGTGACAGAGATAATATCTGCACTTGGAGGGTACGATCGATAATGGCCACACCTCAGTCCTTCTACCTGTTTGAGGTAAGCTAGAATACTCTAAACAAATAAGGATGGCCTCCCATACACTCACAAGGTAAAGCTGACCATGTCAGATCACTATCTCCTCGAAATACAATGTTCTTCCGCAATGATTATCCCATAGCTCCACCCCTTGATCTTACATGGTCTACTCTTTGGCCCAGGGAAATAATTTGGTTCATTTTCCCAATCCATGCAAACACTCTAAACTTAGAATACACACAAATATAAACAAATACACAATACCACATATTTTTAGCCATTTCCCATCTATATTGATATTCAAGATAATATGTCTTCTATCTGTTAATACCTTCAGCACTTCCACTTGAATATCACATTCCAATCTTCATAGATGTGCAGTAGGGTAGATCTTGCCCTTAATGTCTATTGCTGCTGTCTAATCATATTGATTAGTTAATATTTTATTATAACCTTTATATCTTGAATCAACACACCAGCTTCCTGCAATATTTATCATTTCAAGATGACCACCTAAAAATGCCAGTTTATTATCCAGAACTTTTAAACCCATAGCATTAATAACTCCAACTCCTGCAAATCAGATTGATATATAAATATATAAGTTATATATTCTTATCCATTCGTTAACCCTTCAGTCATCCCACAGGGGATTGATTCCATTCCATAATACCAAATTTTATAATAGTTGATACCTTTATTAGACAAATATCCATACACTGAAAGGTAACATTCTATTATTATTATTATTATTATTATTATTATTATTATTATTATTATTATTCAGCCCAGTTTAGCATAAAACTCTGCTGATGTCAAGGAACAGAAAGATACAATCTCTCCCAGATAAGCTCCATTTCCTATCCCAATTATATTATCGGTTCCAACAGCTATATCAGAGATTAACTTTCCCTCCTCTTCTGTTTGCCTGCATCCAAACAGACTGGAGAGTCCGTGTCAGCTAAGACACAATGCCTCCATCACCTGTGGATGACAGGTGTATTCAATTACTCAGAAATCTGCTTTACACCTGAATCATGCCCAGCTGGATCTTGGTACAATCCGCCTGTATGAGCAATGAGAATCTGCAAATCCCGCCCAGGGACATTATTACCCACTCTTCAATAAAAAACAAAACATGGGAGAGAGACTGCACTTTGTGACGTATGCATGTCTCCTGAAACCACCAGCCCATTGTTGATCCTCAGGAGAACTTAGGGTAGGATCTGCAAACAGGACAGTAGGGAATAAGTTTGACAGACTTGGGTTGCCAGACAGAACTTGGCCTATTTATTTCGCTTCAGAGCCATCAATAGGTCGCTCTCATCATCTCACGCTGCGTGGCGGCCAGCTTAGGAAGGTTGCCAACTCCGCACAACAGTGTTTCATTTGGACAATGGAGTTAAAACCTCGATGTGCTCATTCAAAGGGTGACAATTTTCAGGGTTCTTTTAGGTAACAACAAATTATGGACAGGGCAATAGGGAGAGCCCCTGTCTATTTAAAACAGTCTTTGAAGGGTTTGCTATATCTTACCACCTCTGAAATATCAGAGCCATCTCCAGACTCCTCTCATCGTCCCATGCTTCCACAGCAGCAGCTTGGCAGGCCGCCAACTCCTTGCCGGGCCACCAGCTCCTCTCCATGGTGCCTTGTTTGGGCGATGGAGTCACCCCTGAGATGTGCTCTGCAACCTGGGCACGGCGGGTGGTGAAGCACACTTCAAATCTGTAGGAGATAAATATTGCCTTCAATGTGCACACACATTCTCTTTGCCATCATCTTTTTTTCTTCCAATCATTCCAAATTTCTGCCCCCTTTTCTCCTGAGGTTCAAAATTTCCCAAATCCTCACAGTGTCAGGGCTCCTGTTGCAATTACTGCTTGCCACGAGCCCTTCCTATTCTGCTTTTAACATTCCTTTTTTTCTTTATTCCACATACTATATCTTCAAAAACTTCCTAGATAAACTTAAGACCTGGGATATAAAATAAAACTTTTCCTCTAATCAACCTTTAGTGAAGATCATCAGCCTGCTTAGAAGACATATCACCTCCCCTCAAGCCGGTAGGAGAGCCAATTCCCTTCCAAGGTTTGCTGCTGTGAAGAGAATTTTTTTTTTTTTTTGCTCTTTAAAAATGAGGCTTTTTGCTTTTTTTTTTTTAAAAAATGAGGCTTTTCTGTTTCCCCCGCTCCCCCTCCTTTCCATTCCTGCTAGCAAGCTTTTGTTAGAGATTGTGGCGATCTCCCTGCCACATTCCTTTAGTGAGCACGTTACTCCTTTATAACTTAACAAATGTCAATTAAGAAACAAACAAGGACTGTATTAGCTTCAAAAACAAACAAACAAACAAGCAGCCCTCCTTTCAATGCAAAACACACTCACATTCACCTAAACCTTGCAGAGAAATAGACTTTTACAGCCTGTTCTATTGAATATACAAGCCTTGGCATACAAACAGTTTATAAAACACACTCACCAAACCCTAGGTTCAAACAGATTCCTCGAAAGGAAGCAGGACATAAAAACAAAACATATACAAAGGGACTGTCACTGTGCAGACACACGTCAATTTCAAATCCCTCTGAGAAAGCTGCTGTTGTGCAGCCACATATACAAAAAAACCAATGGACAAGACAAAGGTCAACTTACAAGGATAAAAAGGAGATTGGGGAAAGCCAACCCCCCTTCATACACAGAGATAGAGCTTTGCAGGAGGGTTGACTTTAATGAAAATAAATCTTCTCTCCTCTATCCCAGCTCTTCACTGAGACCCGAAGTTCTGTCTTCGACGCAAAACACAGTTGTGTTAAGGCAAAGAGAGAAAGGAAAAACAAACAAACAAACCCACACACACAGAGAGAGCCTGCAGCAACTTAGCCCCCTTTTGGCTAATTCCTGCTGGCACACACACAGTATGAATGATCACTAATTATTGGAGGGGTTGTGAGGCCCCCCCTTCTTCTTCTTCCCTCTTGCTTAGATTGTTATGTAAGAGGGGCTTCATGACAAAATAAAAACTAGAAATGAGAAACACAACACAATAGGTAAACAGGTGCAACTTGCTTCCAAAGTCAAAGAAACACACAACCAGAAGGTGTAAGTTGTCGTGGAGGTTTCAAAGACCATGCTCCCACAACAACGTGCACACAGATAGCCTGGCAGCCCGTAGCTCTCCCCCCTTCCAAGGCAGGGTCTGGGAATTTGATGGGGATGCGGGAACAAGCAGGTATACTGCTTGCTTTGGGGACACACAGTTCTATTCACACACTCTCTAAGGAGGTGGCAGCCCTCCCTTTTCACTTACTTAATGCCAAACGCTTGGGGCTGCCCTCTGCACCCCCTGTTCTGAATGAAATGCAAGCCTCAAACAGAAAAGAAACCTCCATAATTTTTGCAAAAAGCAATAAGGAGACAATGCAAGCCACACAGAAAGCAGAATAAAACTGAGAAGGGTGGGGGCAGATGCCACCTGCCACCCCAATCATTCACAGAGATCTGGAAGAAATAGGAGGAAAGGCAGGTGCCACCTGCACCCCCCACTCACTCACACACACATTGAGAGGAAAAGGAGGAGGAGGAGGAGGAGGGCAAGAGGACAGGCAATCCCTGTCCACTAGACAACTGGAGAAAAAAATTTCCCCTCTTTCCAAGGATAACACTTGGAAAGAAAGCATGGAAATAATCTCTCCCGTCCCAGTTTTTCACTGGAACCTACACACAGAGGCAACAGAAATTCACCCAGATAGGCTAATCTCCTAGAAACCCGCACAGACCCACACATAAAAAAAATTCATTTCACAAGGCATACTGGATTAGCAGTCAAAACAGCCTCTTGTGGCATCACTGCAGACACAGACAGACTCATACAAAATCACACAGCATGGCATCTTTGAGACACAGACAGGCACATACACACACAAGAGGAAATTCACAATATCATAACATTATTACAAATCATAAATTTTTACACAGCAACAAAAATTCCAATTGACCTGGGACACTCCCCCCACCTAACCAAATTTCTCTCACGCCCACATTCACATTAAAGACCAACATTTCGCCTTGCCAGTGACTCTGAGTCCTAGCGTCTCATTCACTCAAACCATTCATTGGAGTGTCCCCATACACCCATTCACTTGAACAAAGTAAACCTCCCCTCTATTCCCTTCTTCCCAAAAACCAGCGGCATTTGCTGCACACTGCTGGCCCTGGCGGCACGCCATGTGCTCACTGCCAGGTTAAAGGCGGCACTCACTGCTCACTGCCTTTGTGGGGTTGATCAAGCCCCGTACCTCCCAACCTCTGGAGCTTACCTTTTCCCTCCAGATTTCCCCCCTGTGCGGCCGCTCTCTTTCTCTCATCTCTTGCAGCGTCTCCACTCAAGAACGGAGTGGCTGGCTCCTCCTACAAACTGGTAGGTGCGCGCAGGAGCGCCAAGCCGAACTGAGCTGTTCGCCTTGCAGAGATGCCTCAGACCTAGTCCCTCAACCCCGGGGAACGCCAAATCCCGGACGAGCCCCCAGGAAAATGTAGCCTTATTGCAGGCCTTTCCGTTAACCTTGGGTTCTTTGTTGCACCCGGGGGGGTGAGGGAGGAAGGAGTCAAAAAAAGACACTGAGGATTTGAAATAGAGAAAGAGTTTTTATTCCTGTCATTTAGAATGGCAGGAAGGCACCCGCGTGATAATTCACAGCGAACTGCCCCGAGCATCAGTTGCATACAGTTTATATAATCTTCAAACCCCTCTTTCCCCCTCCCCAGGAATCTGCTTCTTGCACGTCACACCATTAGTACCATCCTTGAAAATTCCTGTTCTTACAATCTTATCTTTAGGCCAAAAGGTCACTTAGGTTGAGTTCGTTCCTGGTGCCTGCCTGTCTCCTTGAGTGGGCCCCTCTTGATCTATTCCTTTCCTGGCTTAATATGCCAGTAAGGAATGCACTACTAATCAAGGTTCATATCTATCAGAAAAGGTTTCATCTAAACAGGTTACAGAAAAGCTTTTACTTAAAGGGTTTCAGCCTTGAGTTCATTATTGGGTGAAAATTCCTGCCTCACACTCTTATCTCAAAGTGGGGGTTAAGCAGCCCCTGGCTGCCCCTGGTACCTCCCGCCTTTCCCTAAGAATTATCCTGTCTCTGGCTGTCTGGCAACTCTCACATCCCTCGGCCAGGAATTCCTGTGCCATCCAGGGAAGGGGGCGCTCCAGCGAAGGGGCGCTTTTCATTGACTAATGATATGCCAGAGAGGTATGCACTAAGAGAATAAGTTGCACAAAGACAGAGCTTACAGTAAAAGCTAAATATTATGCCAATAACATAGAAATATTAAAAAGGCCATGCAAATAGTATCAAATAAAAGCCAGGCAAATAGTATCAAATAAAAGGGGCTACAGACAAAAGCCAAAGTTTTACAAACTCAGGTAAAGCCTAAATACCATTTATAGAGAGGCTAGGAATGCTACACATCAGTAGAAGCTACATGTCAAATAAAAGAACTTAAAAAGCATTAGAGAGAGAGAGACAAAGAATCTCAGTTTAATAAGGCTTAAAAAGGGAGAGAAGGAAGATCAGTTAAAAGGACTTAATTGCATAGAGAAGAAGGTAAAAGCATAGAGAAGAAGGTTAGTTGCATAGAGAAGAAGGTAAAACTTACATAGAAGAAAGAAGATCAAACTATCCAGGGGAGGCTTCCAGAACTCCAGTTATTCAGAGAAGGCTTTCCGTCTAAATATCAGTTAAAAAGACTGACTTTCAGCTCAGAAAACTGAGAACTCCAGAGTAAGTTGAAAAACTCCTATTCAGAAAAAAAGCTTGCGTCTGTATACTGACTTTCACAGAATAACTGAAAGCTCCAGTTATTCAGGGGGGCCTCCTCGTTCAACTCAGAGCCAGGTATGAGATAAGGAGAGGAGAGAGAGAAGGAGAAAGGGGGAGGAAGCCCCCTCCCTTAGCTGCCCGCTTCTGGATTAACAGTATGTCAGTAAAGAATGCATTAGCAGACAAGCTCTTAGCTAAAAACTTCCCCCCCCCCAACTTATACAGAGAGAGAGAAAGCTAACCAAGAAAGCTTGGTTACAAACAGACTTATAAACTTATAAACTAGAGAATTAAAACTCTCCCTCTTCACTGCGGAGCTGTTGTGGGAAATGCCTATGTGGTTGTGTTGACAGGTGTGCAAAGGAGGGGTGCAGAAGCTAAAGGTATCTGTCTATATGGCCTTTCCAAAGGCCAAGTTGTGCAGTCAGCTGGGGTTTGTAAAAAGCCAGGCCGGGAGCCACCTTAAGTTGAGGCTGCATAGGCCTTGTGGTGCATGTGATTCACATTCTATTCAGTTGACCCTCTGGTTACAAAGTTGACATTTTTTAGCAATGCTCCCCTAGTGATCATTCTTTTGTTCACTTCTTTTTATTTCGAGGCAGTGCACACCTATGTTTGTGGAACTGCAAGCCTTTCCAGTCATGTGTTACTCTAGTCAAATCCCACATATGAATGTGGAGAAAGATGATGGTGTGTTGCCTGGTGTAAATTAATTTGCAGCCTGGGGGGATTACCACAGCGTAGACTGTCCCTGAGGGTGAGGGTGCTGATCCCTTATTTTCAAATCCGAAACTTGACAGCTATGTAATTGTATAAAACAAAATTTATAGTAAGTCAAATAATATGGAGAAAGTAAAGTTTAACCGTGTATTTAAGGAATTTGCAAGAGGAAGATTAGAGGTCTTAACACATTTAATCACAAATGGATGTACAAAGCAAGCATTAGTAAAGAATGAATAACCGTTTATTTTTTTTATTTCTCATTTTGCCTACAATATCTATTGTGCACTTCTGTTATAAAGTTTTCAATCAATAAAGCACTCAAAAGCAAAGAAGAAGAAGAATATATTTTAAGGATGTTTAAATAGGTATTCTAAATTGTAGAGCAGAATATTTAATAAATTTTAATATATTAATATTTTTTTAAAATTAAAAAAACCCCTCAACTTGGAATAATTTAGGTCTCCCAACTCGGGAGCTCCAGGCGGCGCGCTGAAGCCGGCAACGAGGCGGCGCCGACCCGCCTGCCTCCTGGGCCGTCCCCGCCCCACTGAGGCGGCGGCGGCGGCAGGTCTCCCTTTTTCCGAGCGCCAGGCCAGGCGGAGCCGGAAGCCGGCCGAGGCTGAGCCAGCAGCGGCTGAGGAGAGCGAAGGGAGGCGGCGGCGGCGGCGGCTCCTCTTTCCTCATGGCGCTGAACCTGAGCCGGAACGGGCCGGCGCTGCAGGAGGCCTACGGGCAGGTCGTGGCGTCGGCCAGCCCCACGGACTGGTGAGTCGCCTCTTCCTTTCTCGCCGGGGACCCTCGCCGGCTGCACCCCACCCGGCGCTCGGCTGACGGGAGGGCTGCCTCGCTGCTTGGCGCCGGGCCTGCGAGGAGGCGTGGGGCTGGGAGGAAGGCTCCGGCGCGCGAGGGGATGGCGGGCCTGGGGGGCGGGTGAGACGGGAGGATGGGGCGCACGTGAAACGGGGGTGCTGTTGTTGTGTGTGGGGGGGTGTCTTGGGCAGAAGAAGGCAAGTGTGGGGCTCAGGTGGGGCTGCCTAGGTTGCGGCTCCCTGGGGCTCTGCACCCACACAAGGGGACGGGCACCCACACTTTTCGGCGCCAGGGCCATGCACGTGGGGCTGCCTAGGTTGGGGCTCTGGGGGGCCGGGCACCCACACATTCTGGCGCTGCACGGCACCCAACGCCCCCTGGCACCCACGATCGCGCGGTTCCAAGCTGTGGCACCCCTGGCATCCACGGCGTGGGGCCGGGCCACGCGAGCCCCGGGCTGTGGGTGCGGGGAGAAGTTGGGTGCAACTCTGCACGCCAGGAAGGGCGTGGTGGGAGAAGGAGAGAGGAAGGTGAGATCGTGCAAGATCGTGGTGGTTTTTCATTTTGTTTTTTTTGGGGTGCGTGTGCAATTATGCACAGAAGGGAGCTGGCCTATCTGTTACTTCTTGAAATTTATACACCGCTCAATTGGGGGGGGGGACAACAATACCCCCCTCAAAGAGAAGATGGCATGGCATTGTGGGTTCTGCAGGGAGGTTGCAGGGTGGGCGTGGGGCAAGAGAGACGCATGGGCTGGTGCCTTTGGAGTGGGGAGTGGCAGTGCGGAAGGGTTTAGCCTTCACAGGGATTGGTTTGTGGATGGGTGTCGTTCCTAGAATGGGTGAGGAGCTGGCCAGGGCTTGACCTATGTGAAAACTCCAGAGATGCTAAAGGTAAAGGACCCCCTGGACAACCGTCTGGTTAAAGGCGACTATGGCGTTGTGACGCTCATCTCACTGTCAGGCCAAGGGAGCCAACGTTTGTCCACAGACAGCTTTCCAGGTCATGTGGCCAGCATGACTAAACCGCTTCTGGCGCAACAGAGCACCATGAATGAAACCAGAGTGCACGGAAACGCCGTTTACCTTCCTTCTGCAGCAGTACCTCTTTATCAATTTGCACTGGTGTGCTTTCGAACTGCTTAGTTGGCAGGAGCTGGGACAGAGTGGCTCGTATATCCGGAAGATGCATTGCCTTGCATCTACAAGGTGCCTGCACCTGTTTCTCCTCCTTAATTATCCCAGCCTTTTTATCAGTCCTTTCCAAGTACGCAGGCAGCACCGTCCATTTGCCTTACTCTACTCTTTGGAGTATTTAGAGGATTAGGCCTAGAGGGAGATGGCGAGCAAATGCCAAAGCAGTGCCCACTGATGTCCCACCCCTCAAAATCTGCATTTGACCCTATTCTTAGGGTACATTATGCAATTGCTGATCTTCTAACAGTAACTTGCCCCTCGGGTCAGCCTCTATACCTGAGGGCTGGAAAGTGGCCAGTGAAACTCCAGTTAAAAACAACAACTATGAACCAGGGGACCCTGGAAATTACAGGCCAGTTAGCTTAATTAACATCTGTCCTGGGGAAACTGGCAAAAAGTATTGCTCAAGATAAAATAAGCAAGCATATAGAAGAACAAGCTTTACTGAAGCAGAACTAGCATGGCTTTGGTAAGAGCAAGTCCTGTCTCTTCAACTTACTACAGTTATTTGTGAATGTTACCAAGCATATAGAAAGAGTTGATAGGTTTGAGAATAGTGTACTGTATTGGGACTTTCCAACAGCTTTCAACAACGTACTTCCCCAAAGGCTACTGAGTAAGCTTAGAAGTCGTGGGATAAGAAGAGAGGTCTGTTTGTGGATCAAGAATTGGTTAAGTAGCCAGAACCAAAGAGTAGGAATAAATGGACATTTCTCTGAATGGAGAGATGTAGAAAGTGGGGTGAGCAGTGAGGCGGCCAAGTTTGTTGATGATACAGTACTAATTTGTTCAGGGCTGTTAAAGCAAAAAGAGATTGTGAAGATCTTCAAAAGGGTTTATCCTAGCTGAGCATTTTCCAAAATCAGCTACTTATGACCCAGTGAAGACGTGACCAAGTTAAAGAAAAATACAACTTTCGAGCCACCTGGCCCCCAAATGGCAACTAGACACTCTGTTTTGGCAACTGTACCCCTGGTTTAAGGAGGTATTTGAGGCCTAATGCAGTGTTTTTCAACCTTTTTTGGGCAAAGGCACACTTGTTTCATGAAAAAAATCATGAGGCACACCACCATTAGAAAATGTTAAAAAATTTAACTCTGTGTCTATATTGACTATATATAAAGTAATTCTCTTGAATAGGAATCAAATAAACAAATTTTTCCCACAGCACACCAGGCAACATCTTGCGGCACACTAGTGTGCCGCGGAACAGTGGTTGAAAAACACTGGCCTAATGTATCTGAGTTTCTAACACTGAGTGAGTGAACGGAAAAAGAAAATCTCATTTTCACATATATGTTTATGTTTATGGGATCTCAGCTGGTGATGACTGATCAGGAATGAGACCTTGGGGATATTGTGGAGAGCTCTGTGAAAATGTTGCCCTAATGAAAAAAGGCAAAATCTATGCTAGGGATCACTAGGAAAGGAATTGTAAATAAAACTGCTGATACAGTGCAAATCTATGGTATGACTGCATTTGGAATACAATACTGTGTTCTCTTCTGATCTCACCTCACCTCAGAGTGGATAGTTGGAAAAGGTTCAGAAAAGGGCAACCCAAATGTTCAAGGGGGTGGAGCAACTCCCCTATGAGGAAAGGTTGCAGCATCTGGGGCATTTTAGAGAAAAGGCTAGCAAGAACTGACATGATGGAAGTCTTTAATATAATGCATGGGACTGAGGAAGTGGATAGAGAAAAGTTTTTTCTCAAATAGCATTAGAACTCATGGACATGCAATGAAGCTGAAAGTTGGAAGATTCAGGACAGCTTTTTTTTTAAAGTACTTTTTAATGCAGTTGCATAGTTAAGCTACAGGAGGCAGTGATGACCTCCAACATGGATGGCTTTCAAAGATGGTTGGGTAAATTCACGGAGGGTAAGGCTATCCGTGGCTACTAGCCATGAAGGCTAGCAGCATCCGTGGCCAGAGGCACTAATGCTAGTTTCTGGAAACCACAGAGAGGCAGAGTAATCTTGTGCTCGGGTCCTCTTTGCGGGTTTTCTAACAGGATCTGGTT
The DNA here is from genome assembly GCF_009819535.1 of Lacerta agilis. Taxonomy (NCBI): domain Eukaryota; kingdom Metazoa; phylum Chordata; class Lepidosauria; order Squamata; family Lacertidae; genus Lacerta; species Lacerta agilis. The sequence continues at coordinate 10,207,943 of NC_046326.1, read as the reverse complement.
GGCCACTGTGAGAGCAGGATGCCGGACTGGATGGACCATTTGCTTGAAACTAAGTGAGGTTACGAAGCAGGTGACGACTTGGGTTGAGGCTGTGCCACAATGCGATGTGGCCGGACAAAAGGCAACTCTATTTCACTCACGGTTGCAGTACAGCAGGGGTGGCCAACTTCCAAGAGACTGTGATCTACTCACAGAGTTAAAAACTGGCAGTGATCTACCCCCTTTTGGGGGGTTCAGGTCCAAGTTGTTGAGATTTTTTTAGGAAGGAAAGCCCTGTTTTGGTGGTTTAGGTCATTTTAGGAGTGCAGGGCAAAGATGTTGAGTTTTTTTAGGGTAGACAAAGTTTTTAGCTGCTTTGGGGGAGCCACTGATCTACCGCAGACATCCAGTGATCTACCAGTAGATCATGATCTACCTGTTGGACATGCCTGCAGTACAGTATGAGGTATAGAAGCAAGCCCCTTGAGGCTGTTCCAGGTCAGCAATGCAGACGATTTCTGCTGTTCAAGATTAGAATTCCATCTTTTTCTAGCCTTGCTTGAAGCTTCTGTCATGCACAGTTGGGTTTCTAAAGGGACTTGCGTTTTAATATAAATTGCAGTGCAGCACAGTTGCAGTTGAATTATGGCTGAGAATTGATAATGTCATGTGCATATAAGCATACAGTCCGTTGCTGTCTGAGAATTATTTGCAAACAATATAAATCAAAGCAAAAAAACAAACCACATGCAAACAAAAGCATGTGCTCTGCACATTTTTTAATGTTTGTTTGTGGTGGGGAGGGAGCTGCTGACTACTTCTGAGGTAGATTGTCTGGTGTAATGTGTTCAGTAACACAGGATGCAGGACTGGGAAAGGTCTGACCGCTTGAGCCTCATTGGAAGGTAGCTGTTACTTCTCTTCCATTAGGGTATGAGTGCCTTTAAGAGCTGCACAGCAGGAATAAATGAAGTGTGTGGCGCTTTACCCTTCGAATTTTTGCCTGCAATGCAGCTATTGAGAGCACACGAATCCTGTCAGAAAATGTGCAAGTCCAACATGGGAGCATCTTGTAGCTATACAGTGGGATGTTGCCTTGGCCATGTAGTCACAGTCTTAGGGCTGGTTCACACAAACGCCAGGTGTGTAGTTCATCCATGTGTTGGAGTGCAGGAGTAAGCCTGCAAGTGAGAACTGGCAACAGGTCATGCACTGGCCTTTAGATGTCCAAAGCTGCTGTGGCAGGCAGTTCAGGAAAAAAACCCCAGTAACTACACGGGATGGGTGGCAAAAAAGTTTTGTTGGGAATTCTGCATGGTGAGGAGATGCAGTAATAACACTGGATTTGAAATTATTTATTATTACCATCATCATGTATTTAATTTGCACTCCATCCTTCTACCAAATGGTGCTCAAGGTGACTCTGTAGCTGGGGCAGTGCTGGAGAAGTGGGTATTTGTCAGGAGGAGGTAAGAAATTATGAGGCAGAGAGGCGATGGAGTAGTGGAAATGATGCAAGGAGTTGCAGATCCACAACTGGAATACAGGTGAAACTCAAAAAAATAGAATATCGTGGAAAAGTTCATTTATTTCAGTCATTTAACCTTTATTTATTTTCATGAGCTTTCATGGAGTAGAATCCTCTTCATCAGATGCATGAAATGTTATCTTGGATTAAGCAGTTCCCTTTAATCTCATCCTTTGCCTTTTTGTTTTCAGGGCTCTGTTTACCTATGAGGGCAACAGCAATGACCTGAGAGTGGCTGGGACAGGAGGTGAGTGCATTATGAGAAGTGTGCTTTTTACTATATAAGTGGCCTGGGGATTTTATTTTTGTGATAGTCTGTGTTCCCGTGTTTATAGAGAAGATTGCATTTATTTCTGGAGGAGTGCTGCTTGACAAGCTGCTTTCTGTTACTCAAATGCAACATGCCCTGTGGCCCAGTTAGTCTTATCTCTCTTGACATTGTTCTAAAAGCATCTCCCTTTTCTGCATGCACCATGAAAAGACCAGTTTCTTGAGTGTTTTGCCTGTTTTTGCTCATTCAGAAACAAGCAGGATTCTGGGAAGTGTTCAGTAAAATGGAGCGTGGGAGGCAATGTGGAACGACACCTCCACTCTGTCAAGGGAAAGGAAGCAAGGCATTCTATCTCGAGTGTGTTTTCAATACAGTATGGAAGTGAAGCGGTGAGGTTAATAGTTTACATGGCCATTTTGAAAATAAATTAAACCTTTTGTGTGTGCTTCAGTGTCTGAAACAGAAACTCCAGAGGAAGAAAGTTAACTACTAGGCAGAATGCCTGATTTAAGATTAAATACAGTATGTGAGGAATTCTGTATAAAATGGCAATTTCAAACAACTTAACTCCTTGGCAAGCACACTTATTTTTCAGCAATGCCTGCATAGAAACCTTAAAGTAAAAGTGAGGCAGGCTAGGATATGTTTTTGCATCTTTTCTCTCAGCATAACAGGATCAATTGTCAAAACGGTGTAGATGTCCAAAGGCAAAATATTTCTGTTACTGGTGAAATTTTCACTTATCTTCTCAGTACTTATGCCCTGTGGCATAAATTACATGCAGTAGTGGAGGTTAAGGAATCCTTTCTGCTTTGCCATGATTTATGAATTGGTAATCCATGGTTTGTGCTCAGCTAGCAAATCCAGTTGGTTCAGCCTGGGTTTGCAAGCTGTGGCATACTTAGAAGCATTCAGGCTCCCCCCCCCTATTTATTATTGTAGTTTATTTCATTTATTATAAATATTATAGTCATGGGAGTGTTAATACTATATACAGCTGGTTAATGTTAAAGGTTAGCTGCCTTTCAATTAGTAAAAATGTAAGTCTAGAAGAGAGTAAGGCTGCAAACCTATCCGTACTTAGTAAGCCCCATTGTATTTAGTGGGACTTACTTCTGAGTAGACAGGGAAACCAAAAGCAAACACATTTCTAAATCATAATTTGCTCAGTGTTTTCAAGCCATGATGTGGATTCTAAACTATGGTTAGGGCTAAGCCATGTTTTGGTTATGTCTGAACCAAGTCGGAGGAAAGGTTTCAAGTCAATAACCCTTGATGGTTCCAATAAAAAAAGTTTAATTTGCCTGAGACCAGTCTTTCTTGCGCTTTTAATAGGTGTGTGGGAAATAGAATGATGGAAGGTGCAATTTCTTCATTAGTGACTGTTTTATTTATCATAAAGCTTCAAGGACAGAAGCAATTTTCCTTCTGTCAAGCTATGAAGGGCAGAGACCACAGTTCCTGGAAATCTTAATAGGAAGGCAGTAGAAAAGGAGAAGCTCCATGTTGAAGACAGCTCATCTAAAACATCTTCTCCTTCAGCTGTAGAAAAAGGGAAGCAGCTTGCTTGGTTGGGGTGGGGGGGGTGGGGAAGCGATTTGATGGGTGAGAAAGAATTAAAGTTCAGCTGTGGTCTGGGCCTGAGAAGTTAGCTTCTTCAAATTTGACCTGTGTTTTGAGATGACTGGTTCCTACATAAGGGAATTAAAATATGTGACTGTCAAAAGAAAACAGCTTTAAGACGAACCTGTTAACTGTAAAATTAAAAAGTTTCTCAAATAAAAGGTAGCATATCTGATGAGGGCATAAGGAGTAGCACTTTGTGGAAAAGTGAACTTTGCCTTCGAAATTGTTGCAGCAGCAAAATTGCAGGGGCAAATTATGAGTGGATAGACTTGCATTCTGAAGTGTGGGATATGTCAACGGAACATGTTTTTGCTTTGTTCAGTGTAACTGCTGTTCAGGGCACAGAATGCATGTTTCTGCCATATTTTAAAATGTCTATCTTCACCCTATGCTTTCCTAAGGGTTCAACTCCTGAGATCATTTAAACTGGCAGTAAGTCCTATTGAACATGGTGAGACTTGTTTCTGCTGAGCTCTGCAAAGTTGTGAATGCACAAGTAATAGAAACCATCCAAATAGGTAGAAGGTGTGCTTTCTTGCTGTAATTTTTTGTTAGTGGTGAGAACTGGCAGGCTTAGTGCTGAGAGAGAATGGGACAGGGTGGTGTTGGAAGTAAAGGGGTAAGATCCTGCACCTACTGAAGCGTGTCCTTAACTACGCTCTGGATTGTGCTGTAGTGTTTTGCCCAATCTCCAAAGTACAGGTATCTGTAACTGTTAGATTCTGCTTCTGAACTGAGTTCCCCAAGCGTTCTTTGCAAGAATTCTGGGAAAACAGCAGGATCCTAAATGTCTTCATGCTTTCAGCTAATGTGCTTCCTGAATATTTTATGGTGGAGTAATATTTCTAGACGAACGTTCTGTCCTTCCTCAGTGGTTCAATTTACCAACAATGTTCCTTTGGTTACCTTGGAATTTGTATTTGCTCTTCCGATAGCAGCTTTCATATAATTCTGCTTATTATTCTGGTAGAAATCCATAGGAGATAATGACTCTGTTATCTTTTGTTTTAATTGTATGCTGAAAAGAGCTAAAGAAACAACATAATTTACGATTCCTAATACCATTGTTCTATCAAATTTATGTGACGGTCTGGCCTGCGAGCAATTCTTGGCCTGGCCTGGAGTCCATTGTGACCCATAAGGCAGTTTTTTGCTCAGCCGTGCCCGCTTGTCAATATGGTGACATCACCTTCACCCCCTGTCAATCATCTGTGGTCATTTGCATTGTTTCTGCGTTGCTGCAGCAATGTCCGGTGTTGATTGCCCTTTCTGCTGCAAAAGAATGAGCCTTACATTCTCAGCCGTGTGAGGTAGATTAGGCTGAGAGAGACTGGTTTATTTTTGGTATCTTCCAGTGAGGTTTGTAATTGAACAGGGATTTGGAGCAGAGTTTCCCATGTCCAAATCCCAGCATTTTGTCTGCTACATTACCTCTGCATGTTGTAGAAGGCCAATTGTGTTAGTAGGTTTATATAAACAAAGGCTAGGCTCCAAATAACCATGGAACTAGTTCTGTGTATCCAGTGGGCTTTAGACTTGGGCTTTCTTGAATAGAAGACACCCCAAATGCTGCATATCAAGCGTTTTGAAACTGAATGGAGTTTCGAAAGCTTCAGTGAGGGCAGTTTTGTGAGCTGCGTGGGGACCATCTTTTCACAGCAAAGAAAGAAAGAAGCCACGCATTTCACTGCACTAATGCAAGTATGAGCAGTCTTAATGTGTGACATTGTATTTCAGCCCCTACCTTTATAAACACTTTGAGCTAATGGATGTTACCTCTTATGCAGTGTGGTTTAATCTTTGTCCTGTCCTTGCATACTGGATTTTGTTGACAAAGTTAATCCGTTGCTTTGACTTTTACCTGTCATTCTTCTTGTCAAACAATACTATACAGATGGTGGCCTGGAGGAGATGGTGGAAGAGCTCAATAGTGGGAAAGTGATGTATGCTTTCTGCAGAGTGAAAGATCCGAACTCTGGCTTGCCTAAATATGTGCTCATCAATTGGGTATGTAGAATATGGTTCTGTTTGGCTATGGAAGTTAGGGGATGTATCCTTCGTTATGAAAACGATGAAGCCCTTTCACAGTAAGGCACCAGTGTTAGAAAATCCAGCACCTAAGATCCCAGCTGTATAACACGTACCAATGCGGCTGTTCAGGTGCAACCCTAATCCAGGGTCTTTCCTCTTTCCCCTCATGCACAGAGATCAGTACCAATCCTAGTTTGTGACAGTTGTTTGCAGATTGTCCAAACAGACTCTTTTTTTGTGCCTGCCTGCAAATGAATGTTTGGTCCTGCTTTGCAGGCAAGTGTGCTTGCTTGTGTGAAACATTGATCTATGGCTTGCCACAAATAGGGAACTGGAAATGGCTAATCTCCATGTGCAAGGGGAGGAGAGAGCCTCCAGCATTTGCCTTGATGATGAAAAAGCCACCAACACGGGCTGCAGTCCTGTGCAAAGTTATCTATGATGTTAGTCCTATTTTAACTTAACTTTCTTAACAAAGATGTATAAAATCAAATGTTTTAATTGCAATCACTATATATATATATATATATATATACACACACACACACACACATGTATATATATATAATCTATAAGCAGTCATTTTATATTGCCAAATAGGGCCTTGCAAAGCTGCTGCAAATTCTCTGCACAAATGTTAAGGAAACTTCAGTGAAAGAGCAAACAGCTGACTAGAAGGAAAACAAGATAGCAGAAAGTGGGGCAAAAGTTGTAGGAAGTATGATCAGCCTTATGGAAACTGCCAGCCGCTACCACTAAGACTTCTCTGGAAAAACCACATTAATATGAAATGTGTAGCTGATGTCATAAACTGTGTTTTGCTTTTTTCAATATACTTATATGGATAGCTGGAGTGTTTAGGTTAACATTTAGATTGACAGAAATTATTAACTAAAACTGTTTCATTAACTTTTTAATCTGAGAATTTAGTGGGGAGTTTTTACACCAGTGATATTTAGAATTCAGGCTCTGCAAACTTTCAACCTTTTTTGCCTCCTAGTTCAGACTGCTGTGCATCCTTTTCACCCCATTCTTTGTGGTCTACAGCCGAGGAGCTGGATCTTGTAATGATAAATGGCTCTCTTAGAATAGTTAACATAAACAGTTTGTAGAGAAGTGCCATTGGAGTCCAGTCCCTTCAGCAATTCTATTTTGGTCAAACTTCAATGTCTATACTAGGACAACGGCTTTATTAGGCCAGCCAAAATGTCGCAAAATAGTTTTCAAACTTTCTTTTTTTTTTTTATAAGAATTTTATTAAATTTTCCAATAATAAAAGTAGAAATAGAAATAGAAAAAACAGCATTACTCAGTATACATTACCATACACATTATACATAAAAGAAGAAGAAGAAAAGAAAAAAAAAAGAAAGAAAAAGAAAAAAGGAAAAGACAAAAAAGAAAAATATCTCATATATCTTATCTTATTTTATATCCTATAAAGGACCTCCTCCACCCTTTCTTCAGCGTTCCATTCTAATATACTGTAGTAACTTTGTAACTATTACCTTACATTCACCTTAAATCTTCCTAGTCTAGCAATATTAACATCTCCTCATAAGCTTATCATAGTAAACATAATTTCAAAACTCATTACCATCACTAATCAATAACCATTATATCAAAACAAATCATCTTTATCTTGTCTCTATAAGCTTAATTCCATAATCTATCTTCTTACTTTAATACAAAATTTTAATTTCTTCTTTGCTATTTTACACTAACAATCCACTGCTATAGCCTCTTATAATGTCTGATTTCACTTAAATATCTAACTTTTCACGTTGTTTCAAATAGTCTTTAAATTTCTTCCAATCCTCTTGCACCTTCTCCTCCCTCTGGTCACGGAGCTTCGCGGTCAGTTCAGCCAGTTCCATAAAGTCTATCAATTTCATTTGCCAGTCTTCAACTGTAGGTAGCTCTTCACCTTTCCACATTTTTGCGATGAGAATTCTAGCTGCTGTTGTGGCATACATAAAGAAAACTTTATCTTTCCTGGGTATCTCATGATTGGTTATGCCCAAAAGAAAGGCCTCTGGTTTCTTAGAAAAGGTGTACTTAAACACTCTTTTAAGCTCATTATAAATTTTCTCCCAGAAGTCCTTTACTCTCGGGCACGTCCACCACATGTGATAGAAGGTACCTTCTACTTTCTTACATTTCCAACATTCATTACTCATACCATGATACATCTTAGCAAGTTTTACTGGAGTTAAATACCATCTATATATCATTTTCATTATATTTTCTCTCAAAGCATTAGATGCCGTAAATTTGATACCTTCTTTCCATAACTTCTCCCAATCCTCCATCATTATATTATGACCCACATCTTTCGCCCAGTCAATCATCACCGATTTTACCATTTCCTCCTTAGTATGCCATTCTAGCAGCAAATTGTACATTCTGGAAAGGTTTTTAGAGTCCTGTTCTATCAATACTGTTTCCAATTTGGATTTTTCTAATTGAAAGCCAATTTTCTTATCTTCTTTAAAAACTTCGTTAATTTGATGATACTGCAACCAGTCCGAGACCCCCTCTTTTACTTGTTCATAGTTTTTCATCTTGAAGGTTTGGCCTTCCTGTTGCAGTATATCCGCATATTTCAGCCATTTTGCAGACATATTTGGTCTCTTATACGCCTTCGCCTCTACTGGAGAAATCCATCTGGGGGTTTTTCTTTCTAGTAAGTCTTTGTTTCGAACCCAAACCTGATACAAGGCATTTCTAACAATATGATTTTTAAACGCCTTGTGGGCTTTAACCTTTCCATACCATAGGTACGCATGCCATCCAAACACATTATCATGTCCTTCCAAGTCTAACACATCTGTGTTTTCAAGTTTAAACCAGTCTTTCAACCAACAGAAGGCTGCTGCTTCAAAATAAATCCTCAAGTCTGGCAGGGAGAATCCCCCTCTCTCCTTAGAGTCTATCAGAATTTTATACTTAATTCGGGGTTTCTTCCCTTGCCAGATAAATTTCGATATATCTTTTTGCCATTTCTTAAAGCAGTCCATTCTGTCGATTATTGGTAACACTTGGAATAGAAACAACATCCTTGGCAGTACGTTCATCTTTATTGCTGCAATCCTTCCCAACAAGGAAAGTTTCAGTCTTGTCCAAATCTCCAAGTCATTTTTAACTTCATTCCACAATTTTTCGTAGTTGTCCTTGAACAAATTTGTGTTCTTTGAAGTCATATTCACCCCCAAATATTTCACCTTTTTGACAAAATTTAGTCCAGTTTGATCTTGTAATTTTCGTATCTGCATTTGTGACATATTTTTTGTTAAGACTTTCGTTTTGGCTTTATTCAATTTGAAACCTGCTACTTTGCCAAATTTATCAATAGTCTCTAAGGCCTTTGGAAGGCTATTCTCAGGATCTTGTAGGGATAAAACCACATCATCAGCAAATGCTCTGAGCTTATACTCTTTCTCTCCCACCGTTATTCCTTTTATCGAATTGTCCATTCTAATCACATTCAGGAGGACCTCCAGGACTGTAATAAAAAGTAGGGGGGAGATAGGGCAGCCCTGTCTTGTACCTTTTTCAATCCTTATTTCCTCTGATATTACACTATTTACTATTATTTTTGCCTTTTGTTCTGTATAGATGGCATTTATGCCATTCAGAAATTTTTGACCGACTCCCATTCTCTCCAAATTTTTCTTCATAAAATTCCAAGAAATGTTATCAAAGGCTTTCTCCGCATCAATAAACATTAATGTTGCCTCGGTATTAATCTTCTTTTCCAATCTTTCTAAAATATCCACAATGTTTCTTGTATTACTACTAATATGTCTTCCAGGCAAAAAGCCTGCTTGATCTTTGTGGATATAATCCTTCAGCAACCTCTTCAGTCTCTTGGCCATAACATTAGCAAAGATCTTATAGTCCACATTTAGCAATGATATTGGTCGGTAATTTTTCATTTGTGTTTTATCTGAGTCCGGCTTTAAAATAAGTGTAATATACGCTTCCTTCCATGTATCAGGAGCCCTATCTCCCTCCAATAAACCATTGCATACGTCTCTTAACGGCTGGACTAGCCATTCTTTCAATGTTTTATAGTACTTAGCTGTCAAACCATCTGGTCCTGGGGCCTTCCCTATTTGCATTTCATTAATTGCATCTTCTATTTCCTGTATTGTTATTGGGTGGTTGAGAATTGATATTTTATCTTCTTCTGGGACTCTACGCAAACCATTATTCTCCAAGTATTGCTCGATCTCTTTCTCCTCTATTGGATCTTTTTTATACAACTTTTTGTAGAATTTCTGAAAACATTTCCTAATTTCCTCCGGACTCTCCACATTTTTTCCATTTTCTTTTAAATTCGTGATGGTATTTGCTTTTTGTCTCTTTTTAAGCTGCCAGGCAAGCATTTTGCCGCATTTATTAGCTGAATCAAAAGTTCTTTGTTTCATTAATCTAATTTTCCATTCAATTTCCTGGTTCAGAATTTTAGAATATTGGGACTGCAAGATTTTTATTTCTTTCTGAATTTGTACGTTTTTTGGGTGTCCTCTTAATTTCCTTTCTTTCTCTTTAATCTCGACCAATAATTTTTCTTTTTCCCAATTCTGCTGTTTCTTCTTTTTCGCTTTTTCACTTATTAGGAACCCTCTCATTACTGCTTTACTTGCGTCCCACACAATCCTCTTCTCCACTCCTTGATTAAGATTTAGCTGAAAATAGTCTCTTATCTTATTAACTGCGGCTTCCGCTAGCCTGGAGTCTCTAAACAGTGTGTCGTCCATCCTCCATCTAAATGAGTCCTTTGGGTGGAGTTTTAAATCCAATTGTACTGCATTATGATCTGAGCAAGTCTTGGGGCAAATAACTGCCTTTTGAATTTTTGATGCTAGGCTATTCGATATCCAAATATAATCGAGCCTCGACCACGACTGTTGTGGTTCTGAAAAATAAGTTGCTTCTGTTTCTAACGGGTTCTTTAATCTCCATGCATCAACTAATTCCAGATTATCAATCATTTGAAAGAAAGTTTTTGGCAGTTTCCCTTCATTTGTAATTTTGGTTCTTTGTGATCTGTCCATCAGAGTGGAAACTGCGCCATTGAAATCTCCTAAGCAAATAATATTATAGTCCAAATAATCTAACAACAAATCGTGGATCTTTTTATAAACTTTCTAGTTCATGGTTTCCCAAGCTTCTCAGTTCATGGACCCCTTGATCAGTTTATAAAGTTGTCATCAACCCCAAACCAAATTCTTAAGAGCGTAGATGAAATGATGCCAAGAAATATCAATATATAATCAACATTTATTAACCATAAATCACCATTGCTAAGAGTCAAAACTTGAAAAAAATAAAGTACAACTAAAATATAAAAAGTAAACGTGCACCTGTATGCATGTTTTTTTTCAGTAAAGCAGCATGGTCTGAGAAAACTGTTGTATTACAGAATCATTAAATACAGAGGTTCCTCATTGGCAAGAGGGGAGCTCTTTGTACATGTGCATATTCTTTATTTCTGAGGCTCACGTTTCTCATTAATTTTTTGCACTGTATCTTGCAAACTTCCTTTCTACCTCAGGCCCTTTTTGACCCTATGGTCTTTATTCGTAGTCCCATGGACTCCAGGGTGTCAATCTCAACTGCAGTACTTGGGGAAGCATAGTGCTAGATGATAAACCAAGCAGGATGGAGCTGAAAAGAACCATGCCTGCTGTTGAAGCCATGGCATCTGCATCCGGTCATGGACTCAAGATGGAATGCCACAAGAGGCACAAGAGTCAGGGAAAGGAGGCTCTGTTAGATGATATTCTGGTTTCAGTTTACACCAAGACCTGTGGAGAAGAAGGAACATAAAATGATTTATCAGCAACTCCCCCCACCCAAAAAAGCTCTCTGGAAATATAAAATCCAGCTGTTACCCACGTCTGTCTCCATGTGTGTTCAAAATGTTTCTTTCCTCCTCCCATCTTCAATTGCCAGTTGGCAACTATTGAAGTAAAGTAAATAACCCGTGATATGTGGTGTCTCTCCCCCCCCCCCCACTCCCCACTTAAGCTCCTCATGTTTTCTTTTCATAGTTTGGTGAAGGCGTTAATGATGTGAGAAAGGGAGCCTGCGCCAACCATGTCAGCTCTGTAGCAAACTTCCTAAAGGTATTTAATCTTCAGTTTTATTTTCCATCTTTGCCTTTCCTTTCAGCTGTATGCCCTCCCATATAGATGGCTCTGTGGTCAAGTTGTATCAGGGGTTTGGGGTGTGTGGACCTCTGTGCTCCCTGAGTGGTAGGAGGTTTTGTGGGGTGACCTCCTATGAGTCACTTTTTGGGGTGGGGGAGAGCACTGGAGACTTAACAGTGCTCTGTAATTCCCGATTAGAAATCAAGCAGTAGGGAATAGGCAGCTCCCAGACAGGCGGTGCTAGTCTTGAAACCTAATTGGACCCCAGCTGCAAAACTAGATGGAACTTTAATCCAGGGGTCCCCAAACTAAGGCCCACGGGCCGGATAAGGCCGGAGGGACTTATCTGGCCCGCGACAACCCCCACTGCCCACTGCCACTGCCAGCTCTTACCCGCGGTGCACTGCGTGGCTGCCCACTTCCGGGTCGGAGGAGCACTGGAAATAGCTTGTGCGCATGCGCAAGTGTTATTTCCGGTGCACATCCGGGTCAGAGGAGGCCCGTGCACATGTGCACAAGCTATTTCTGGTGCTCCTCCGACCCGGATGTGCACCGGAAATAGCGTGTGCGCACGCATATGGGCGCACGCTCCCAGCGATCGGCGCTGGAGACACCGGCCCTAGGCGTGGTAAGTTTGCTGACCCCTGCTTAATCTGATGTGGCAGAACTGCTCTTGCAACTTGGAATAGCCACTAACCAGTCGGAAGCCATTCAGTAAGCATCCTTCCTGCAGGACAGCAATCCTCCATATATTTCCCCGTTATCACATCCACACAGTTTGAGCTCCTTGAAACTTTCTTGTATTCATCTGTTTTTAATTTCCTGACCCACATACAAAGCACTTGGGGTAGGGCAAGATTTATCCATACGGATTTTTCTCCTCGCAGCAGGAGTGGATTAGACTAAGGGTTTTAGTAATTTATATGTCTGAGCCCAGTTGCGCCCCTAACTTCTGTTGTCTTATGCTCTGGTAACCTCTAGGTTAGATTACTGCGGTTTGTTATACATGGGGCTGGCTCCAAAGATTGTTCAGAAACTTCAGCCGGTGCATAATTTAGTGGCCAGGTGGGGCAGGATGGTTTGAGCATTTGACACCCATCCTGGCCCGTCTGCACTGGCTTCCATTTAGTTTCCAGACCCAATTCGAAGCCCTGATTTTGACCTATAAAGCCTTAAACAGCTCAGGACCACAATACCTCCAAATACAGTGGTGCCCCGCTAGACGAAAATAATTCGTTCTGCGAAAATTTTCGTCAAGTGGTTTTTTCCTCTAGCGAAGTGGCAATGACAGCCGCGCTCCGCTAAACGAAAAAAAAAAAAGACAAACATTTTTCGTCTTGCGAGGCAGCCCCATAGACTTTTTCGTCTAGCGGGGCAGCCTTCCGCAAGACGAATGCCTTCGTCTAGCGAGTTTTTCGTCTAGCGAGGCATTCATCTTGCGGGGCACCACTGTATGTATCCGCACAAGATTGACATTTGTAGGAAATAGGTTCGAATGTAGTGAGGTTCTCAGACCATTGCATACAGGCAACTTGCAATTTGCATTGCTCTTGTGATTCACTTACCTCTGCAGGAGGCAGGGGTTTGCTGAGCCGGCAGAGTTAACGGGGGTTGCATGAGTCGAGAGAAGCATTGGCTGGCTTCGCGTTTTTTCAAACATTGTGATTTTTGCATAGCACACACATATATTGCCAGGTCAAAAATTATGAAACAGTTATCACGATACGGACTTCAAACGGTTTTGGACTATATAGCAATACATCACCCAGCCCTACTTTCATCACCCAGCAGCTCACCTAAAGCACAACTGGAAACTTCTGATTTCTCATCCCCAGTCTCTGCACAGTGCAGTCCTAGGGGATATGGGTGGTGGAGACTAAGACATTTGCAGCTGAGTTACTGCTTATTGCCAGAAGTCAGGAATGCAAGATGAGATTAAAGTAGCGGAAAAGCTACAAAAAGTTGGAGCTTATGGGGAAGGAAATACCACTTCAGAGCATTCAGGTACTTTTTGGAAGGGGAGGGAACATGGAAACGACCCTAGTGAAATTGTTTTTATGCAAGCCACCTTTGGGGGGGGGGGTCCTTTTGTGTTGGAACGTTCTGGCAGAAAAGAGAGAGAGAGTCCACAGATTGCTCTTCGCTAGAGCAGGACTTAGTCTTGCACTGACTGATGATGCTCTCCTGCCCTCTAGCTTTCCCTTCTCTGCATCTCATTTCAGGGTGCTCATGTGACAATAAATGCTCGGGCCGACGAGGATGTGGAGCCGGATACCATCACAGAGAAAGTGGCCAAGGCTTCTGGAGCAAACTACAACTTTCATAAAGAAGGCAGCAAGTTCCAGGAGGCAGGTCCTCAGACTCCAGTGGTGAGTTGCTCTGAGCTCTTGGTAGCTCTTGGTTGTGGAACATTGTGGTGATTGGACTGGTCGGGCTGCTGAGAACTTATTGTTGGCCCTTGAGCTAAAATAAATACCCTACACCGAAGGCTTATCGCATGGCATAGTTTGTATGGCATGTGTTGCTTCACAGAAGCAGCTTGTCTTGGAGCCTTAACTTAGGAGCTCGTGTTGTGAAGAGACAAGGGATTAGATTTTGTCAGATTTTTTTTTTAAAAAAAACATCGGGGAATCTGGGGGCTCGCAGTGCTTCTGGCAGGCCTACCTCTTCCGTTCCAAGTCATTCCCAGTGAGAAGTGAGGGTCATGGAGAGGTTTTTGGAAGGTGTCCCAGGGAGAGCAGGCATAGGGAAGAGCTCTTTGCAAGGATGGAGTCTTCAGAAACAATGCTTTAAATATTACTATTATTTGGTTTCAATAAGCATGCAAAAAAAACCAAACTGAAAGTGAAGAATAGCCATTCCACCATAAAGCCAGTACATAAAGGATATACTGTATAAAGAAATCCCTAAGGTAGCGTTTGTTGCAGGAGGTTTAAATGAGGCAACTGATTTATTAACGTAAGGTGACAGAAAAAACCCATATAGTCTCAAATCTTACCTTTTTAAAGCTTAGACCCCTCACAGTGCTATTTTCCAGCCTCTTGATAACCTCTTGGAAATCCCAGCTGATAAAAAAGCCACCAGGATTCATGCTTTCAAAAGGTATCCGTGCTTGAGGAGGGGAGGCAGCCCTCGCCCTGATGGATCGAGAGGGCAGAATGCAACTAGGTTGCTGTGTATGAATTGTATGTGTGTTATGTTTGTGAGTTTGGGTTGAATGAGGGGGCTGGGGGTGGGTGGGGTAGACATGAATGACTTGAAGGAATGCCTCCTCCCACATCGACCTGCCTAGGTGTTAAGATCAGCAGGGAGACCCTGTTGTTACTGCCATTGCCCTCTGTGGTTTGAGGGGCAGTGGTACACAGGAGGGCTTTTTGTGTGGAATGCCTTGGCCTCTGATGTGTGCCCTCCACTACTGTTGTTTGGTTTTTCACCGCTGGTTAGGGTGCACTTCTTTACCCAGGCCTTTTGGCGGGTGTTTCCTCTCCTCCTGCGAGGATGCTGCTGTTTTGTCATTGGTGTGTTTTGTGTTTTCACGGGTGGGTTTGCATTTCATTTAAAAACGTTCCTTTTTTAACCAGGCCTTTGGTTGATTTGATTGACATCCTATGCCCTTTAAAAATGTGGTTTTTTGGGGTGGGGTGGGGGTATTGGGTTGTTTATTATTTATTTATTTATTTTGTGGTTTTCTATTCTGTAGTACAGGCCTGTCCAAAAGGTAGATCGTGATCTACCGGTAGATCACTGGACGTCTGTGGTTGATCACCAGTAGATCAGTGGCTCCCCCCAAAGAAGCTAAAAAACTTTGGCTCCCCTAAAAAGAATCTCACCATCTTTGCCCTGCACCCCTAAAATGACCTGTACCACCAAAAACAGGGCTTTCCTCCCTAAAAACGCTCACCATCGCTTTCCTCTTCCCTAAAGGGAAGTTTTTTAACTGTGATATTTTAAATGCATTTTAATGTTTGACGGAAGCCGCCCAGAGTGGCTGGGGAGACCCAGCCAGATGGGCGGGGTACAAATAATAATAATAATATATTATTATTATTATTATTATTATTATTATTATTATTATTATTAATTAAGAAGCTCAACAACTTTTGCGTGAACCCCCCAAAACAGGGTTTTCCTTCCTAAAAAAAAGCTCAACAACTTTGACCTGAACCCCCCAAAAGGGGGTAGATCACTGCCAGTTTTTAACTCTGTGAGTAGATCACAGTCTCTTGGAAGTTGGCCACCCCTGCAGTATATTATACATATTATTATGTATATTATACATATAATTATGTATTTTGTGGTTTTATATTCTGATTATATTATGTGAACCATCCTGAGACTTGCAGGTAAAAGACGGTATAGAAATTCAGTTGTTAATAATAATAATAATAATAATAATAATAATAAATAAATAAATAAATAAATAAATAAATAAATAATGCAAACTGAATTTGTTTTAACTGTGACATTTTTGCGACCCACTCTTTGGTGCAGAGCAGGCTATACATAAAAGTAATAAAAAATAAAATAAATGTGTGGGGGCAGGGGGGGGTTGTTTTAAGTAAATTATCACCATAATTTAAGAACACCCTCTATGCACTCTCATTCTCTTAAGAAATTCTTAAGAATCTTAAAAAGAGAAATTGCGTGAGATAGAATGTGTGTTTGTAGGACGGTGTTAGTCTCACTTCCTACCCACATGCAACCCCTTACGGCCACAAAGGTGGCAATGCCTTCAGTGGGGGGTTGGGAGACTCACCATTCCTGGTTTTAAGGGAAACCGGTATTTTTCAGATCTCCAGAGAAATATATACTGACATGACAAATTCTACAAGAATACGTTGGGATCTGATGGGTAGCATAACCTTATTTACTGTATAGAATTGGTTATGAAAATCTCCTCTGTCAGAGATTATGTTTTCATAAAAATCCAAGGCTGTTACTTCAGACAGGTGGAATTAGGGCTCCCTTCCTCTTCTGAAGATGCAGGTGAATATGCTATTGAGAATAGGTGTAGAAAGATGCAGCAGGACATGGGATGCCTCTGGACCAGTATCTTCAGTTCAGATACTCCTGTTATCTCAAGACTACCACTTGGGCAACCTACCCGTTTGCTGCAGCACAATCTGACTTTTCCTCACTGAATTATCAAAACTGAATACATAATGGTGCAAGTAGCTAATATTGCAGTAACACATTAGTTTGTTATTGGTATATTTTTGTTACAAAACTGTAGGAAGTGGACTTAGCAAAGACACACAAAAGAGGGCACATGGGAAACCCCTGGAATTCAGTGTACCGGTATTAGTATTCTTAAACTGGAACTCTTCCTCTCTCCCTCTGACATGCTTCCAGATAGCTGCTGGCGTGTTAACACCAGCAAAGCAAGTCTTAATTGATTAGTCATAAAATCCTCTCTGCGGGAAACAGTGTGCACCTAGAGACCTTTCCTTCCACCTTTTTTTGGGGGGGGGGCAGGGCAGGCATACGTGCCCCATAATTCTTGCATTCTGGTCCTTTTGTTGGAAAAATTCACAAGGAAGCTTTAAAATGTCAAATGCATTTCGTTGACCAGGATTACCCAATCTATCTACATCGCTCATTAGATGTTGGGAGCATTTAGCTATGCAAAAATTAAGACATCAGGTTTAGGAAGCGCTTGGTCAATAGTAAATTGTCTTTCCTTCTCTTGTTAGGTTTCTATTTGTAATATTTTTTTGGAAGATTTTAGGTTTTAAAATTAATTGCCTGTTTTAATCAACTTCTCACATGCTCTCAGATTAATTTATTTAATATCTGGACGAGTTATTTTTGAGATTGTGTTTATAGGAGTTAAATTCGGCCTTCCAACAAACTGTTTTGGAAGATGAAACCGATTGTAGGTGGAAGAATGTGGAAATTAAGAAGAAATTTGCAAAAAGGAAATGGACGTTTACAAATTCAGTACCTGCATCCTAGAGAGAGAGTTTATGCTTTTGCTTTGTGACTTCTGAATGGATCTGGAAAATGCTGCTGATCCTGTTTGGAGTTCACAACTGCCCTTGCCCCACATGTGTGCTCTGAGTCGGCCGCTGGTGTGACTGCTTGCATTTTTTTTAAACCTTATTTGTACTGGAAGATTTGCAGAAAGCAAAGATACTTTTTTTTGCTCATTGATCAGTGAAGCACTTCCCGCTGCAAATATTTCCCTCCTCCTTTTCTTGCTCTTTTGAAGTTTTGTTGCCTCTTCCCCTTGAAAAAATCTTATCTCTGTTCTTTTCCTCTTTAGCAGCTACATTTTCACATCCTGGCAAGCCACTAACCACCATTTACTGTGAATGAGCATTGTGCTAATGCATACAGTCATACCTCGTGTTGCGTACGCTCCGTGTTGCATACGTTCGACTTACGGACCTCCGCGACCCAGAAGTCCTCTGTGGAGTGCGCGTGATGCACGGGTGCGCAGAAGCGCAAAAACGTGCGAACTTCCGGGTTTTTCCCTTTGGGGGGGCGTTTGTGTTACGCACGCCCGTGTTACATAGAGCGATCTGGAACGGATCACATGCTTAACACGAGGTACCACTGTACTCTTGAATTGTATTTGTTTGCAGTCTCTAACCAGTCATATGGGTGGCATATAAATAATACTATTATTACTGCTATTTCTATTTCTATTACTTTTAGTATGTAGATGGGCAGACTGGCTAGTAAAATTACTTGGCCCTGTAATGCTTGCACTTTCCTGCGTAGCTGAGCTCACAGATGGGAGTTAAAAAGTGGCTTAATGCATTCTTATTACCTCCTTCCCCAAGACCTTTGCAGCTAGGGAATAGTCTCAATTTGAATGTCCTCTGTAATGGTTTGAGTAGAATATACGAAATATTTTGTTAACACTTCCCAAATTCAGTATAATGTGGCTCTAAGAAGTATAGACTTAGCAGCTTCCATGCATTTTATTTAAGAACTAAAAGCAACTAAGGATGTTTTTTAAATTCTGTGATCCTCTTACACAACAGGGCTCAGTCTACCAGAAAACTAATGCCATGTCCGAGATCAAAAGAGTCAGCAAAGATAGCTTCTGGGCCAAAGCAGAGGTATGTACTTAATTCGAACAACTTCCATGTGGTTGAGATGCCTGTTTTTGCTGGGGTGGTCTTGCAGTTCCCTCATGTTTTCCTTGCATGCTTTATCTCATTCCTTGCAAAGCAAAAGCAATTAGTTTCAAACCAGTGGAGCACAGTCTGTTTGAAACTAATCTGTATCAGAGAGGCTGTAAAGCGTTTTGGTTACATTTTCATTTATATTAGTGCTTCCTGCCCAAAGTATTTTCCGGCATCCGCAGAAAGGGTGTTGTGCCAGCAGTCCCTTTGCACTGGCTTTCTGTTCACTTTCAGGCACAATTAAAGCAGCTGGGTATGACCCGTGGAGCCCTGAATGACTTAGACTCCATTAAAATCTCTGAGATCCACTCAAGACACCCCTCTTAATGACAACAACTCTTTGTCTGGTTCAGATAGAAAAGGTGAGAACAGCAGTAGGTTGTTCACTACTGTCAGAACTCCCTTCTCAATGCAAATTCTCTAAAGTCCAAGCCCTGGACAATTTTCGGAACACCGATTTTCAGAGCAGTCTACTGAGCCCAGTAGATGGACTAGTTTTGGGAGCTAAGTTTTAACTTGGGCATTGAGAAAAAAATCAAAAATGTTGTGCAGATAAATTATTTGAGTGGTGGGTGAGGATATGGAGCATTGTTCTGTTTATACGTCCTGAACCTTCAGGATGTGATGGGCTATTTAAAAAATAGAAATTATTTGTCCTACTGTGAAAGAGGCACGTTGAAGCACCTTCCAGGGGAGGGCCCTGGAAATAAAGAAATTACCATTCATGGTGGAGTTCTGTATTGTGCTGACCTCATAGAGCTGCGCATGAGTTATTTGTAAGGTGCGTTAGAATAAGGAGAACAAGGTGATAAGTCGACTTGTCGGCATTAAAAATGGAAAAGAACTAAGGTGCAACCATTGAATACAACATAATTTTGAACCTCTAACTTGGCCACCATAGGCAAATTAGATGCTTCACCCAGGCAAGTGGCCAGGCGGCCATAAGAGGTATGGAAACGCCCAGCACTTTCTTCTGGAGTCCACTGCATTTCTGTGCTGCGTAGTGAAGAAGGAAGGATCCCTCCTTTTTATCTAGCAGGCTAACAGCGGAGACAGAAATCACCCCATCCTTTCTCCAGCAAGACACAGAGTGGCTGAAGCGCTCTCTTCCAATTCAAGCATCGAAACCAAGAGGCCTGCCACCAGCCTGCTCTGTTACTGTGCTAGACACCCAGCAGACGAACCTCTGGCACATCAAATATAGAAACATACTGGGCTTGTGCCAAAGAGACAGAACAGTCTGTTCCTTCACCGCTAGCCCACTGCTGCCAGTTAGTGTAGGCCAGGCTTTCCCAAACTCGGATTTCCCATCAATTTTTTGGACTACAACTCCCATCATCCCTAGCTAGCAGGACCAGTGGTCAGGAATGATGGGAATTGTAGTCCAAAGGAAGAAAAAAAAAAAACCTGATGGAGAACCAAGTTTAGGAAACCCTGGTGTAGACAATACTGAGCTGGATGGACCAATGGTCTGACTTGGTATAAGGCAAATTTCCATGTTCCTGTACTGGACAAGCAGAGTACGACTTCACCTCATGCGCAGCTGCCATAGAAACAGGGCAGGCTAGTGGAGAAGGGATAGATCAATCCTTTTCTTTGTTTCTATGTGGATGCACAAAAAGGTGAAGTCCACTCCTGCATAAACAGCACAGAAACTCAGTGGGCGGGTGGCAGAGGCACAGATCCCTTCCTCCATTCCTCCCCCATTGTGCTTCTACATTAGACATGACAGAGGCAAAGCTAGTAATTTTGAGGGGCTGGGTGAATTTTTCAACATAGTGTGACTAGACTGTGATTCACGTCTGGTGGAAGGGGGGAAGTAACTTATTCTTCAAAGGTGCCTGCTTCTAATTTGGACTTGTTGCACTCACCCTTTCAGAAAGATGAGGAGAACCGCCGACTAGAAGAGAAGAGGAAAGCAGAGGAGGAGCGTCAGCGTCTGGAGAAAGAGCGCCGAGAGCGGGAATTGCAGGAAGCAACTTTGCGCGAGCGAAGATTTAAGGAGCGAGCCAGTGAGATAGATGCTCAGAAGTGAGTCTGTTTAATTTTAACAAAAGCCACATTAATTGCTACCTCAATTGAGCAAAGATATATTGGCACTCTAATTTCTGCAAAGAGAAAATTGCTCTGGAGAAGTACCACTTACACCTCTGTGAATCCAGCCTGAGAATTTACGGCTTCAGTTTAATTATTTTTGTCTCGCAAGATTGGAGTCACATGTATTCAGAATATATGTGGCTGGGGTGCTGACCTAGCTCATTCATATCACTGCTCCTTTTCCCTCAACCCACCCAAAACCACACAGGAAGCCCCACATAATGAGGCAAGCAGTGCAGTTTGTGAACCCAAGCTAACACATTGAGTTTTTTCATTTACTTGCCCAAGCGTATTTCCTGTGAGTTCTGTTGTTACAGATCCGGAGGAAGTCGTCAATGCAATGGCCTATGGCAGTCTTTCTGATGCACTGCTTTCTGATGACCGTAAAATTCCTCCCAGTGTTGTCCCCGGAGCTCAGAGCAGTGCTTTAGCATCTCAACAATGATGAGAATAGTTGGGCTGAGAGTGTGACCTTCCAAGGTGCCACACAGTAAATTTCATAGTTGGGGAGGTGATTTGAAACTTCACAACACTCTGCAGAAATATTTCTTTTCTCTTTGGAACAGGAGTGAGTGTTAAATATTTAAAAGATATATAGCCCTGGTTTTTTTAGGTTGTAGTTTTAAATCAAATTATCTCCAGTACAGATAAATAAAGTTATAGTGGTACCTCAGTTTTTGAGCGTCTCGGAAGCTGAACGTTTTGATTTTCGAACGCTGAAAACCCAGAAATAAATGCTTCTGTCTTTGAATGTGCTTTGGAAGTCAAACAGCTTCTGCTGAGCCCCCCCCCCCCAATTTTCTACATTGAAATTGCAGCCGCCCTTTGCACCTCAGGTTTTGAACATTTGGGGAGCCGAACGGTCTTCCGCAACGGATTACGTTCGAAAACTGAGGTACCACTGTACTTTAAAGAGGCGGCAGAACAGCATCTGCTATAAATAACAGTAAGCAGCAAAAAAGAGAGAATCTCACACTCTTCAGAAAATGGAGCACTTAACAGCACTCTCAAAAGAGTAGACCCCTTGAGGACACCCTGTGACAATCCCTGATGAAATCATGTCCCCCTCTCCCCATCCGCACTTCCCCTGAAGTGCCCTGCCAACGCCAGAAGTAATTGTCTCTTGAGAGCAGGGCTTAGGTCAGGTGGTATGTTGTTTCTGGCTTACATCTCAGTGTTGTGGCAGCAAATTGATTTGGGGTGGGGGATATGATGTTAAAAGTCCTGTGGTGTTCCTGTCACCAGACTTCAGTGAGCCCAGGGGAAATAGCCCTGAAGTGCGCAGCCAAAATTAACCTGGCTCTGTAGAGACACATCTTTAGGGCAAGGATAGGCAAACTCTGGCCCTTCAGATGTTTGGGACTACAATTCCCATCATCCCTAGCTAACAGGACCAGTGGTCAGGGATGATGGGAATTGTAGTCCCAAACATCTGAAGGGCCGGAGTTTGCCTATGCCTGCTTTAGGGGGGACTTCCTTGTACTGTAGTTCTTTTCAAAAGTATTTCTGCTCCAAAGGTTGAGGAAACTGTTCTGTGGCATAATGCGCTAAAAATTGAATTTGAGCTTGCTGATTGTTTTCCTGTTTCACTCATTTAAACTTAGTTTTGAGTTAGCAAAAAGTGTAAAATAAATACATGCCCGCTACATAAAAATAGCAGAATACATAAAAACTGAAGTATCTGGAAAAGACAGAGTATAACTTGGTATAATATTCCATATAACCATAAAAATGTATTTTTGGGTTATAATAATAGGTTAGCATTGGAGTTAAGTGCGGAATGGGATATGGGATTATTACTGTGTGTGTTAACTTCAGCTAAATGTGCACAGCTGCGAGTGTAGGGTAATGTTTTATGGATGACATGGATCCATTATGAAAGAAAGAAGGAAAGAATTGCCATGACGTTGGCAGTGTGTTGGATTTTATTCATAAACCATTTTAAATGCTAGTTTTCAGGATAGCATTCTATTTTTACATATATATATATATCGTGTGTGTATATATGTGGTTTGTCTTCTTGGAATTTGTATATTATGAAAATAAAAAGTCTGAAGAATCTTGGTTAAAAAAAGCAGCACTAACAAATAAAAGCCTTCTTAAAGATCCAGTTCTGGGTGGGAGGCTGGTTTACCTTGGGAAGTAATTCTATAACCATGGCACTCTCTAATTGAAAAGTCTTTTCTGAGCACTCACTTCATTTCTGAATCAGAGTTGGAAGGGACCCCAAGTGTAATCTAGTCCAATACTCTGCTAATGCAGGAAATCTGGAATGTAGGAAGCTCCATTAACAGTGAGTCAGATTTTTGCCTGTCTAGTCCAGGATTGTCTTTCTTCCCCAGCAGCCCTGGGAGGTGCTAACAAATTAAACCTGGGTCTTTCTACATGCAAAGCATTTTTTTTAAATATAAAAAAGTTTATCATTACATTTATTATATTCCTCCTTTTTTCCAAGGAGCTCACAGTAGTGTTAATTTTTCCGCACCCCTCCATTTTATACTCACGGCAACTTGTGAGGGGTAGGTTAGGCTGAGAGAAAGTGACTGCTCCAAGGCCACCCAATGAATTTCAGGGCTGAGTTGGAATTTGAATCCTCGTCTCCCAAGTCCTAGTCTGATGCAGTAGTAGTAGTAGTAGTAGTAGTAATAATGATGATGATGATGATGATGATGATGATGATGATGATGATGATTTATTTATACCCCACCCTCCCCGGCCAGGGCTGGCTAACACAAAATATAAATTACAATAAAACGTAATAGAAAACAACAAACAAACAAACAGTTAATTAAAATATGGCTTAAATGCAGCCTCGTTTTAGTAGTAGCCCATAAATCAAGACCATAAAGTGAGGAAACATCAGATATTCACCCGAGCTGGTCCTACATGGGCCAGCAAAAAAGCCAAGGGAAAATTTATATACCAAATCCCATATAAGGGGTCATAGTGAGTCTGAGCCGAAGGCCAGGCGGAACAGCTCCGTCTTGCAGGCCCTGCAGAAAGATGTAAAATCCCGCAGGGCCCTGGTCTCTTGTGACAGAGCGTTCCACCAAGTCGGGGCCAGTGCTGAAAAGGCCCTGGCCCTAGTTGAAACCAATCTAACCTTGAGGCTTGGGACCTCCAAAGTGTTATTTATGGACCTTAAGGTCCTCCGCAGGGCATACCAGGAGAGGCGGTCCCGTAGGTACGAGGGTCCTAGGCCACATATGGCTTTAAAGGTCTAAACCAGCACCTTAAAACTGACCCTGTACTCCACTGGGAGCCAGTGCAGCTGGTAAAGCACTGGATGAATGTGATCCCACGGCAAGGACCCCATGAGGAGCCTCGCTACAGTCTGCGCTGTGCTCAGCCGCAGTCTGTCCTCATCTACTGTTACGGCACCCATGATGGCTGGTCATCCAGCCTCTGTTTTAGAGTCCTCTGTTGAAGGAGAGTCCACCACCTTCAGACAGCGCACACCATCAGGGAGTTTCTCCTGATGTTCCTTTGTAATCCCCTTTTAAGAGGGGAGCAATGAGTTGTGCACCAGTGTAGTGATCCTGGCCCCAGATCATTTAAGTCTTTAAAGCTGAACACTAGCTTCTTAAATGGGGCCTGGGGACAAAATTGGTTATGTTGGGTAATAGGAATGGGTGCAAACTCTTGGGTTTCTATCCCAGTTGAAAGCCAGGCTGAGTTTGAATACAGAGCAGCACTTTTATGTTGAATATTTGAACCGTCATTGACATAACTTCGTTTAACTGTGGAGGTTTTTGTTTTCGTTTTAATTTGCAGGAAATTCCAACAACAGCAGGAAACGGAGTCAGTCAATAAAGAAAAACAACAATGGGTAAGGTCTGAAATTGTCACTTTTCCTGTTGGTCTAAGTGTTCTTTTAAAAATACTTATGAATACATAGGGAGCTGTGTTGCTTGCAAAGATAACACAGAACAGCGTCAAGTCCTGTCTTGATACTTGCAGGCAAGCACTGGGCTCTAACTGTGAGTCTCTAATGCTTCTTATGCTGTTCATCATTCACGGCTTAAAGGTCCATTTCATTTTTAAGTGTGGTATGGAGAGCTGGATTCGGTGGTGTCTGTTGGTCATAATTTTCTTAGGCAGGCTGCATGACTGGGCAAAGCAGTTCAGAGCAAAGGCTGATCTTTATGTTCATATACCCAAGTCTCATTCCTCTTGAGTTGGTTCCATCTTCCAGAGTGCAGACGTATAGCCTGAGAACTGCCTCTGCTTGACCTTACCATGGGTGTAAGGGAGTCATCTTATATTACAGAAGGAGCAGGAAGAAGATCTCAGCAAGATGCAGAAGGGTTTCCGAAGGAGGAGTGAGTCTGTGGAGAAAGCTCAGGTACATGAGAGAAAGATCCTTGACAGTCCTACTTCGTTCTTAGACAGGCTTTTTAACTCCTTAGCATTCAGAGTGATCTGCATCTCCAAATTTGTTCTTTTCACATTGCTTCTCAATACGGGGTCGAAGCAGCAATAGCAACTGCTTTGTTGAAAGGACTATAATCCATCTGTCCCAGTACACTCACTGTTTTCTACACTGCATGCTTCTGTCAAAATAAATAAATAAAATGCTTTATATATGGATCAGAAAGAACCTGCATACCTTTGCAAAACCCCTTATTGGTTTGGATAGCCTGATCATTCATATAGAATCTTCCATTCTTTCTTATTTCTTGGTCTTCAGCACATCTTGAGGCAATGAGTTCCACAATCTGCCTACACTCAGGTGTGTGGGGATTTCTATGGAGGTGGTAGCTTCCAGTGTATTTTCCTGACCACTTACGATTGTATATGCCAATCACCACTTTTTCTTGATTCACTTCTGTGGCTTCTTCTCAGTTTTGCAATTGCTCTTCTGAAGAAGCAGGGTAGCAGTAGTCTTTCAGTGCTCAAATCATGACACACACACACATGCAATTTCCACCATACACTTCTTGGCCAAGCCTTCACCAAGATTATGAAACCTTGGTTCTGTTCTTAACAGTGACCACAACTATTGAGCACAACTATTTCTCACCTCATGTATTACTTGTAAATAAGTCCACCAAAGTTACCAGCTTCCAGAATGCTTGCCAGCCTGCTTTTACCCACAAGAGGGTCCGGCTAACAGAGTTCTTGGTCCCTTCTCTGCAAGCCCACCTTGAACTTTTGCAAGGTTAGTTTCCGGACTGTGTGTGCAGGAGGAAGAGAGCGCTTTGCTTTCTTCACGCCCAGTAAGAAATGTGGTGCTAAAGGGAGGAATGGAGCACTCTGTGTCTCCTCATCCTGCAACTCACTGGCAGCCAGGCAAGTAGTGAAATTCAAGACTTTGTATAACTGCTGCAATGGCAGCATAATGTTTTATAAACCATAACCTCAAGTTTGGGGATATTCCACAAGAAGTTATAATGCAGTAGCTATGCACACACACATGTGTTTTTGCGCATATGTGCTTTTGGATTCTCGTTAGCATGAAGGTCCAGAATCTATTATTAAAGCCATCCTCCAGTCGAATGGCTCTTGCAAACTTGTCAGCTGAACTCCCTGTAAGGATTACTGCCTGCACTGCTGTTCCGTTAGAATGACATAGGCTGGGTCTTCTCCTCTGGTGGTGGTCTTGGGTGATATCTCTTAGCTGGATCCACTCTTCGTCTCTTGGATCTCTTCTTCACCTTTTTGGAACTCTGACTTGGACTCTCTTAAGACTTGCCCAGTTGCATGTGGGGCTCCTGATAACTTCCTGTTTCCTCTTTCCCTTTCAGAGGAGCATGGACTGTTTCTTGAGAAATCTCTTTTTACTGCAAGATGGCTGCTTTTCTCATGGGCACCTGTACTCCCTTTGAGCTTCTTGAACTGCATGTTATGCCTTTTTGCTAACACTTATTACGCCTCAGCAAATTTGTGAGGGTCTTTCTCTTTTTTGACAAGGTTGCTTCTGAATCTTCCTCATAGTGGAACTAATTCAAAATCCAGCTTGCTCCATTAAGCAACTCTAGATCAACCCTCAATAATGAGCATAGTTAAAGGATATACACATGGTGGTTGTGTTTTGCATGAGAACCTCTCATTTCTGACCAGCCTTACTATCTGACCTTGAAATAGTGAAATATCTTTGCAGGGCCAGGATAAGTGTGTACTGCTCTAAAAACAAGGCCAAAACTGTGATGCACAGAAGTTTGCTTTTCATCAGGGTAACCAATTTAACCTGATAAAAATGTCCAGGGAATTTTAGCAAATCAACCTGTGGAAGTGTTTCCTCATTTTTTCCTGTGACGTGCCGAGTCTTCTAGCCCTAAAAGAAACCATGAAGACTTTTCTAACGCATTCCTGTATCCCTGGATTTTGCCGGTGAATTGGTTAGTGATGATGAATGAACAGTAATATATTGGCAGCCAACGACAGCACTTCCCCTTGCATGTTGGAGTCAGGTGGAAGCATTGATGCTATTTCTAACCCCGCCCCCCAATTGCTATGTTTCCTCGGGACTCAGTAAATCTTTCTCTCTGCACAGGAAGCAGCATCAATAATAGGACAAAGATCAGTGAATCCTCGTGACATCTTCAAACAAAAGGAGAGGTCCATGTCCACAGATGGTGCAGTCGTCAGTTCCCAGCCAGGTATCTCAAAGAGCAATCCTATACTGGTATTACGCTGGGACAGGAGATTCATTGCAGATACACCTGCGGAATGGCCTTTGTATCTGAAACATGCTTAGTCCCTTCAGCACATTGTGTGGTATTTGTCTCCCCCACCCTCACAGACAGTGAGCAAGAGCCCCTACATGAGTCAACAAGCCCCTTTTGCTCTCTCCTCTCACTGTTGGCTCTCGGGACCAGTTCAGTATCCTGCTGCTTTGCATAGTATGTCTTCCCCTCTCCTTCCTTTGAGGGATGCTCTATCCTGCCCCCATCCTAGTTGCTAGAGTGGGACTGAGCACTGGGTGTTTGGGCCTGGAGTCCCAAAGCAAGGTATATGTTGAAGTGGGGATGCAGGTGGTGCTCTGGTCTAAACCACTGAGCCTCTTGGGCTTGCCGATCAGAAGGTTGGTGGTTTGAATCCCTGCCACGGAGTGTGCTCCCGTTGCTCTGTCCCAGCTCCTGCCAGCCTAGCAGTTTGAAAGCATACAAGTAGATAAATAGGTACCACTGCAGCAGGAAGGTAAACAGTGTTTCTGTGCGCTCTGGTTTCCGTCATGGTGTTCTGTTGTGCCAGAAGCAGTTTAGTCATGCTGGCTAATGACCTGGAAAGCTGTCTGTGGACAAACGGCGGCTCCCTTGGCCTGAAAGCGGGATGAGCACAGCAACCTCATTGTCACCTTTGACTGGACTTAACCATCCAGGGGTCCTTTACCTTTTTTTTACCTTTTACACGTTGAGGTTCTAGGGTGTGGTTTCAATGTGCTCAGCTCTCTAGGCATGTTCCAGATACCAGTATGTCTTGTGCAAGTGTTCTCCATTTCGTTCTCCTCTCCCTTGTGAGCTCAAAGTGTGCACAACATGGGGACATTCAGAGCATTGTACGTTCCTCATCCCTGAATGGTTAAACAAGTATTTAAAAACAAAACAACAAACTATGGGGTTTTTTAGACACAGTGTCTGAACTAGCAAGCCATAGTTAATGGGACCAGAGTGCAGATATTAATTAAAAGAGCAGCATTCTAAACCATTCTATTTTTCTGTCTGTCTGTTCATTATAAAAAATGTGGATTATGTCTCTCTCTGTAATAGCTGACTGAGACAACTAACAGCTATAAAATGATAACACCACAATAAAAAAGTAGTACGGTGTATACTAAAATTATTATCGTGAAGGCAATAATGAACTAAATCACATGGGTTGTCTTAAGGGCTGCTTAGTGAATGGTCGCTGAAAGATGTGTGTATCTCACCATTTTGTGTGTTGTATTGATGTGCCCCCTTTCCTAGGCAAGCTGCGGAGCCCCTTTCTCCAGCAGAACAGTCAAGCAGAGGCTCCTGTATCCCCTGTCCACCCTGCCGTGCAAGATGTTCACCCTCCTCCTGTTGTCCGTTCGTCTGTACACGATACACCTCCAGTCTCTCCCGTTCCTGAACTTGGTAAAGCTAATATAAGAGAGCTTATGGGTTCAGTTCCATGATTGTGGCAGGTTTTCAATAGCTGAAGATGTTCAGGTAGTCACCCATGATCTATTTGTCCCAAGCATAGTGAAGGAGGAGTGCAAAACAAACACAACTTGAAATCTAGTTTCGTGGGGAGGTGTATACTTCACAATCTTTTCGTTTCTATTCTATTAAAATAAAACATTTCTCCCCTAAATATTCCTTTGGTGCTACCTAGCTACATTTTAAAAAAACTGGGTGGGTTTCCAAATCCTCCTTGCTGCAGCCCTTTAATGGCTAGTTGAAGAACAATAGGAGTTATATTTCTGCCCAGCTCAGCACTTTTACCTATGGAGGACAACATATGCTCAGGGCTGTTCAGTTTCCTTCATCTTGTATTTCAGCATCTTAAACGTCTCCCAAAAGTATAGGTGTAAGCCAGTGTTTTTCAAGCTTGGGTCCCCAGCTGTTGTTGGACGACAACTCCCATCATCCCTGACCACTGGTTCTGCTAGCTTGGGGTGATGGGAGTTGTAGTCCCACAGCTGTTTGAAAAACTCTAGTGTAAGCCATGCACATGTTTGTTTGGTTGTAAGTTGCTTTTGGTTTCCTTGGGCAAGGTAAAGCCACTAAAAAATAAAAATAAGAATAAAATAAAAACAAAAACAATCTATTCCCATGACTACTTTCCCAATGTTCCTTTTCCCCATCTCCATTTTCTTCTTTCGGAAGGTATATTACCAAGACTTTTGTGTATCTCAGCTCCCCAAAAGCTGGACTTGCCAGCTTCGGTATAGGCCTGGGTTCCTGTCTTTTCATCATCGCTTAGAAATTATGCTCTCATTGGCCTGTAGACCTTTCTTTTGACACTAGCTATTATGATACCAGAAGAAGTCTAGTGAGCCCAAATTCTGGTACGACATCTCCATCCTTTTTTATTTGCTCAGAGTCATCTTTCCTTAATCTAAAGCAGGTGTATGGATACAGCTATTACTGAACTGCAGCTCCCATCATTCCTGACCATTGATCATGCTTGCTGGGGCTGATGGGAGTTGTTGTTCAGCACCAGCTGGAAGGGCAAAAGTTCCCCACACCTTTCTAAAGAGACAGAAGTTTTCCCTCAGACTTCTATGTGTTTGGTTTTTGTCTGTAGAGCATTGTTGGTGTGGGTGTGTATACACACACACACACACACACACACACACACGTGTGTGTGTCTGCCTGCTGCTTGTATAAAATGTCCCTAAACCACTATATGTAGATCTTTATATTTTGCTCTAGGGAAGACAGTAGCTTTTGTAACGGGCAAGCTTAAAAAAGAGCTGATTATTTTTTTCAGTTGATTCAGGGAATTCCTGACATTTGTAAGAGTTTTAGTGGGTGGCTAAAGAAGAGAGAATGGGGAAGCAAGTAAAAAGCTACTAACCTGCCCAGAAAGGGGGGGATATAATTGCTTAGGCTGTTGTACTAAATCATCTGAGAAAGCTTGTATCCTCAAATACTACGAGGGAGGCACTGCAAGTTAAAATGGAAACCTGGTGGTGCCCATTGAATCATTGGGCTCATAATTGAGGCTGAACTTTGTCTACAATCGTCTTACATTTCGCTATAAAGATCTGCACGCTTAAGAATTAGATTCACCATATAGTGGTATCAGAAGAATATTTTAAAAAAAAACAGTTGAAGGATACTCTCATCGTGTGTGTGTGTGTGTGTTGCAAAGGGTAATTTTATCTTCATAAAGTACTAAAAAATGAAGAGTTGCTATACAGTACGTTTTGAAAAAGACAGTTCCCTAGTGACCTTGCAATTTAAATACTTAGTCGAAGGTAGGACAGGGGATGGGCAAAGGTCACAGCATGACTTTAGTTGATAGGAAGAAGTGAGGTATGGCAAAGGTGAATCCATATACCTATAGGGTGATCAGAACTGCAAAGAGATCCTGCAAAATTCCCTTTAAGGTTTAAAAAACCCATGTCTGGACTGCTGCTCTAAGCATGGGCAGACTTTTACATTCATATCTAATACCTAATAACGTTAGGGTGCCATCATCAAGCCATTCATTAATGGATCCTAATCATTCCATTTGAGTAGTATTTGAGATTGTGTGCAGTATTTGTGGCTTCTCTGAATGAAGACCCGTTCAGAAAAGATGAAATTGATAGCAAACCTAGTGGCTGAAGCCGAAGAGTGTGTTGTTCTTCCAGGTGATTCTGTCAGGCAGAACAACTACAAATCAGGCGCTCCAACCTACGAACCGGAAGAGAAACATGAAGCTGTGTACGAAGAACCCCCTAGTGAACGAGTTATCTATGATGAACCCCCTGAGGTTAGTCTCCATGCACACAAGATCATATCCTGCCTTAGTTATGCTGATCTGCTTCTTACATTCCGCTTGTGAGTGCTGTTGCTTATGTAGCCAGAGTGGAGCTACTCATGCGCAAGGGGAAGGGATCGGTAGGTGTGAAGGGAACCCAGAGGTTTGCATAATCCGAAAAAATGTTTGGGGTGGTGGAAAACTAGAGAAGAATCTCTAGTTCGTGTCCCTGTGCTCAGTTCATGTTCCTGTGCATGTGTATAACAAAAAAAACGAGAGGGGGAAGGGAAGATTGTGGAAGACGGCACGGGTAACTTGCTGGAACAGCCAGCATTGTCAGTGGTCAGGGATGATGAGAGTGGAAGTCTAGAGCAGCCAGAAGGCACCCCATTGGTCACCCTTGAGATAGTGCTTCAGCTCATATGCTCGGAAGAACAGACTGAATTCTTTTATTCAGTATATCAGTGATGGTGTCTCTAAAGACCCACCATTCACACATTCATCAGCCCTGGGATGAGTTATTGGGATACCTTTACACCACTTGCATTTTGTATCCTATACTCAATTTTTCTGTTTCTGTTTTGAGTAGACCATATGTTACCTGTATCTTGACGGAAGGTTGTCATTGCTGCTTGGGTTTTTAAATTTTGTTTTCCTTTAAAACATCAATAAATTTAAACGTGATACACTTAGTATTCCATAGCCTTTAGTCAACCTCCTCCAAGATAATGATGGTTGACCCTTATAGTTTGAGCAAGCCCTAATAAACTCAATAATAGGGAAAAATAGCCACCAATCTGTTTTGCTCCAGCAAAACATTGTTGTGCAAGGGAACGTAAAAGCAGATTGCGAATTTTGTATTTGTGCAATAGTTTGCTCAGTCTCTTGCATGACAAGTTTCTTCTTGTGCAGCTGTTGCTCTAGATTACCTGTCTGCCAGCACAAGAAGCCGTGCAGTAGCAGAGGGAGTATGCTTGCTCCAGACCCATATAAATGAATGAAGCTTGTATTCACATTACATCTGAACCCAGCATTGGGGTTTGTTTCTCCCTAACAAGCCAGGATCTCTGGCCACCCTTAAACCACCCTGGGTTATTAGGGAGAGACATGCCACCACCTTGGGTTCAGAGGTTTAAGTGTGATTTCCTGGTTCATTTCTCCACTCACACAAAGGGAGAGATGAAGCAGGAGCTGTCTGGAGTTCAGGCTAGTGCACTGCCCATGCCTAAGAAACCATGACAAGCCGAAACCCATGGTTTACTGTGGCACATGAATGCAGCCACTGTTGTTCTATCTACTTATTTCACCCTTCCATCTTCTGGCTCAGAATTCCACCCCCCCAAGCAAGCACCTTTAACATGTATAAACTGGCGTATATTTGGCGCATGGGTTTTGTTTGTTGGAGTTTAGCTGGAACTCCCTTGGTAGCTGTCAGTACCATTTGACATATCCTACTTCATTCTGTTAACTCTTCGTTTGCAGGAACAGCCCGAAGATACTAAATATGACTATGTTGATAGCTACCAACAAAACCTTAACTTGGAGGGAAAAGGCTTATGCGCTCGAGCTCTCTATGATTATCAAGCTGGTATGTTCTGTGTCGTTTGTTTTCTTCCAGTAACCGAAATGCTTGCCTCTGGGCATAGTCTGTTCCCACTTAAGTTAGATAGAAGTTACAAGATGTATTTTTCTCACATTGTGCCCCATATAGAGTAGATTAGGTCCTGTCCCAATTTAGTAGTTAAAGGATGGACAGGACAATAGGTGGCTGGTGTGATGGCCGGGGAAGAAGGAACCAAAAATGGTGAAGCATAAGTATCCTTTATTCTGGCTATCAGAAGCCCTACTTGAAACACACAGTTTTTAATCTGTGACATTTTAATGTATTTAATATTTGTTGGAAGCCGCCCAGAGTGGCTGGGAGGGACCCAGCCAGATGGGTGGGGTACAAATATAATAATAATAATAATAATAATAATAATAATAATAATAATAATAATAATAGTAATATAGTTGTTAGCATCTGTTGTCTAGTCTCCCTTTTTTAAAAAAAGAAATGTTGGGGAGATTCTTAGGAATTCTGATATGTGCATTTATTCTACAACAGGAAGGTCCCTTGACAGCCACAGAGACGGTAACTGGGGGCAATAGGTTTTAGTCACAGCACAAAGCATGTGTTGTAGGAAAGGGTCAAAGAGCACTTCTCTATGAACACTTGCTGTCTCTACTTGATTCATGGCTGGTATTTGCAGCTGATCTCAAAGCGCATGGCAGCGTTTTTGTCGGGGGGGGGGGGAATGCAGCCTCTTGCATATGTTGGGATGAAACCTTTTTCAAAAGAGGGTTCCATAAGTAAAACCAGCCCTGAAAAGTAGCACAGACACTGGTGCACTGAAGTAATGTTTCATGCTATCCCCCGCGAGTCATGACTGCTGTGCAGTATGACATCTAGAAATCTTTGATGGTTGTCAACGGCAGTCCCTTACGCAACGTATTACAGCACTTTAGCTTCAGCATCATATATTTTCTAACAACTGCAGGGCTGCTTCACAAATGAAGCCTCAACCTGCACTTGCTTTGGTATCGAAAGTTCTAGCAGAACCTGGTACCAAGACATCAGTCACCTTTCTTAAGGATGATGAACATTCCTAGTTCAGGATGTTGATAGGTCAAAGGAACATACAGTGGTGCCTCGCTAGACGAAAATAATTCGTTCTGCGAGTGTCTTAGTAGAGCGATTTTTTCGTCTTGCGAAGCACCAATGCAAACCGCTAGTTTTCGCTTTTAAAAAAAACCGTCTTGCGAGGCAGCCCCATTGACTTTTTCGTCTTGCGGGGCAGCCTACCGCTAGCGAATGCCGTTCGTCTAGCAAGGCATTCGTCTAGCGGGGCACCACTGTACCTCTGTGGTAGAGCTCTGCAGGCGGAAGTTCCCAGGTTCAGTCTCTGGCACCTCCAGTTAAAAATGGATCAGGTTGCAGGTGATATGAAAGGTCTTGACAGGAGACCCTAAAGAATTTCTGGCCATTGACTCAGTCACTACTAGGCTTAGATGGACAAGTGGTCTTTCATGGTATAAGGCCTTTTCCTGTTCGGGTGAGTTAAGTTCCATTCTATGTCATCTTTTTCCAGCCCACTAGAATCCCTGCAAAGACAGATATGCATTAATGTTGCCAAGCAAGGTGACATAGCCAGGATCTCTTAGCAGTTAAGGCATAACTAAACCGTGTCAAAGTGGTCCTGAGTATGCACTCTTGCTGGACTATATGCTCTCCTTAAACAAGTAGTTGTTTTTTCCCTGAAATCTTGTCTGTTCCCACCTTTCAGCTGATGACACGGAGATCTCTTTTGACCCTGAGAACATTATCACGAGCATTGAGATGATCGATGAGGGCTGGTGGCGTGGCTATGGTCCCGATGGTCACTTTGGGATGTTCCCTGCCAACTATGTAGAACTCATTGAATAATTGGCCTTTGCCGGAGGAAGAATGCAAGCAATACCTGAAAGAACAACTCTTATCAAATCCAATTCTTCAAGGTGGAATTGTGTGGCTTTTTAAGAGTGAAGTGCTCATTGCTCTGTGCCCCTGTCCCTGCCCAGTGAAGCAGACCTCTTCCTTTCCCTCCTTTTAATTTTCCTTAATGGGTACTTTTCAAGTGAAGGTAGGGAATCAGTCTTGACATCGCATAACACTTTCCTTCACTTTTTTAAATGGAAAAATTGCCCTTTAGCACATCCTCTTCAAACACGCAGAGAGACCATCTGAACACCAGTGTGGAGTATTTAGAAGATAGTGCTTAGCAGGAATAGATTCCTAACCTCCCCCTCTCCCCCATGCAAGCTGACTTTTTCATTCCGTGTGTTGCAACTTTCTAAGATAGCATAAGGAGGTATCTTAAGAAACATCTACTGTGTTTACTTAATAGCCTGTGTAACTTGTCTGTGTGATTTGGGCCTGCAGTCCACAGTTATTCCAGAGCGCTGCTTTGGAGAAAATGGATTGCGAGTTGCAGGCTTCTCTGCTCCCTTTTCTTTGAGATGCCAATCCACTAGGAACTGCTTCAGGGCAAGCCCTGTCGAAATGAATGGTTTTGTGTGATCACTCCCCAGTGTTCTTGTGCAACTCGCCTTCCATTTCAGTGGAGTCATTCCTGAATGGGAGATTGTGCCCTCAAACTACTTTAACCTTTGTGCAAGGACCAAGTTGCCTGGCTTTTAGGTTGTTAAGTCTATGTGGAAATTCCCCCCCCCATTGCTTTTAAAGTAAAAGCTTGCCATGTTTCTTGAGACATGGCTTCAGAGACAAACACCATTAAAGCAGGTAATAGACAAATGCCCTGCACGCAATGCTAGCTTTCAGCTGTGGTGCACATTGCTTTAAATACAATGCTCTGTGTGTACATGTTTGTGTGGTTTGGTTCATATGTGAGGGACTTGATTTCTGCATTATCTTTTCTGGGGTTTCTTTTTTAAGCTTTGTGTTGCTTTTACATAATATTTGGATTAATTCCTCCCCTCCCCTTTAATATTAAAATAAAACAGAACCTGAAAAGAAACCTCAGACACAACTGAGCACTCAGGAGTGTCCCAGATTTGTGCTGTGTAATTGCGTGACACTGTGCATCACTCTGATTGACACCAGCTGATAGTACTAAACTAGTAAGGGTGTTTGTGACTCTGCCTGGATTCAGGTGCTGCATCTTAAGTGGCTTCCATCAAACTCCCACTGACCACCACCTCTTTATGATGTACTAGCTACAGGAGTATGGTGTTGTTTTTTTAAACCAATTGGTCATTTTTTTACATTCCTTTTATTTGTCTTGCTCAAGGCAGCTTGGATAGGATTCTCAAGGAACTTCAAAAATGCATCTGAGGTAGAGAATGAGTATTATAAAGGTTAATCTATTTGCTTAGGATGTAAAAGAAATGGCCTTGCAAGGTTCAAGTCCTGTCTCCCCTGCTTTTATGCATGATGTGGTGGTGATTAAGGAACTAAGAGATTCTAAGGCAGTTCTCTGCTGATCTCCCAACTAAGTTGTATTCAGTGGCATTTTAGAAAGTGACAGGTGGGGTTTTTTTAAAAGATAGGGAGCAACTTCCAGAAAGTGGCTGTTTAATTTCCACATGCTTCTCCATTCTGGATCTGCAGAAGCTCAAGCTAAACTATCCATTCCATTTTAATTCAGCATTTCTGTCTTATGCCTCCACTCCAGGTAGTCAAAGTAGTGTTTTCCAGATGTTGTTGGACTGCATCTCCCATCAGCCCCGGCCAGCATGGCCAATGGCCAGAGTTGATGGGAGTTGTAATCTGGCAGCTCCTTGAGGGCACCATATTGGCTCAAGATGTAGTGGAAATCTTTTCAGAAGCGCTCCCCATGGTAACTCTCCATTACAAATGAATATGGGACTTCTTTTTCCCTGACAGCTTTGGGGGAATACTTTGAATGGACCATACTTTCATTTGTTTCCTTAATTCCATCTTTCCCGTTCAGGAACAATTAAGGCATGTTCCCTTTGGGATGTTTGCAGCAGGCGAGCCATGGCTTCACAGGGAATTCTTTAGAGTTGATTCTTATTAGAATTGCTAAATCATCATGCTGGAGGATCATTGCTATTTCGGTTGCTGCTGTTCACTGCATCTCCTGTTCAGATCTTCCTTTTTGCCAGCCTTCTGCCGTGCATGAAGATTTGGGAGTGGGGGAAAGCTTGTGACTTGTATCAGGATGATCTGAATAATAATAATAATAATAAAATGAAGTGATTTAAATTACTCCAGTGAATGGTGTGTGTTTGTTTCATGTGCGGTTTGCTCCCTGCCCTTTTCAAGGTCAAAGAAGGGCTTTGGTCTTGAGTTAACCATGGCCGCAACTGAGTATCTCATGTTAATACTGTAATGCAGTCGGGTGCAGTGTGCATGCCATTAATTATCTTTGGCTTTCTGGAGACTAGTCTTGGTTTCTATCAATTAGAGGAATCGTCCCACTGCAATTGCTTCATCCCTCTGTGGTCAAGTGCTTCTCTGAACAGGCTCTTCACATTTTTCTGCTACAAAATCTAGCCACCATATAACAAACAGTGGGGTACTTTGTGTAAGGACAGGCAAATCAAACCATTGATTCTCCCCATTTTTACATACCCTAAACATAGCATTGTGTGTTAGCCTTCTCCTTGTGATAGAATTCCCAAAGAATCTCATCTTGTGAATGGGTCTGCCATGCATTGGATTCCTAACCCACCATACAAATGGTACTTGTCAAAAAGTAACTTTGCTTGCATTTAGATCTCCCCCCCCCCAATAAACAAATGAAATTAAGTTTGCTTGTTGTAAGGTGGTCCGGAATCCAAATGCAAATTGGATATATTTTCAATACGAACAGCCAGGTTGATTGCAAAAATCACTTCACTTGGCAATAGTTCAAAGCATCCTTCCGCAACCTGCTGCCCTTCAGATATTTGGACTACAGCTTCCATCACTGCTGACCATTAGCTATGGCATGATGGGGCTGACAGAAGTTGCAGTCCAGAACATTCGGAGAGTACAGTGGTACCTTGGGTTAAGAACTTAATTCGTTCTGGAGGTCCGTTCTTAACCTGAAACTGTTCTTAACCTGAGGTGCCACTTTAGCTAATGGGACCTCACGCTGCTGCCGCACGATTTCTGTTCTCACCCTGAAGCAAAGTTCTTAACCCGAGGTGCTATTTCTGGGTTAGCAGAGTTGGTAACCTGAAGCGTCTGTAACCCAAGGTACAGGTTGCCTAAAGCA
Organism: Lacerta agilis; assembly: GCF_009819535.1. Lineage (NCBI taxonomy): Eukaryota > Metazoa > Chordata > Lepidosauria > Squamata > Lacertidae > Lacerta > Lacerta agilis. The sequence goes on along the minus strand of NC_046326.1, from coordinate 10,169,970 downwards.
AATCCTCTGTGAGTGTTGTCTGTTTATATGTTCCTCTTATTCTTTGCTCCCAAAGGCTGCCTGGACTTCCCTCAACCTCATAACATAGATCTGGGGAAGCTGCTTGCCTTCTGGCATGTTGATCATACACGAGACCTCTTGCTGATAGCCAGAATGCAATATTTTTTTTCCTTCAGAGAGTGGACCAGTTGATTACAAAAATAAATAATAATGGTTGTGCATGGGGATGGCAGCAGCTGTGATGCAGGATCGAGTTAACCGGGTCAGGCAGTCACAGTGGGAATAGTGGCAGAGACAAGAGATGGATAATCGGATTGCAGTCTGGACCTCAAATTCATTTCCACTCTACCCCATTCCTTTAGCTTGTCTCCCCTGGGACACTCTGCCACCAGCTGAGGAATCATTTGTCTTAACATATAGCTGGCTTGGGATGTGCATCTCCACACAAGCTTTCCACCTCGCTTCTGAAGCACATTTAATGCTATTTGGAAAGATTTAGTAATGTTTCCTTGAGGGAGCAGTAATCTCTTACTTGCTCCAGGTCCTCTAGAGTGGAGACAGCTCAGGGGCAAGTAGGCATTACACTGCATGGGCCAATCCTGACAGCTGCCCCCTGTTTTCCTTGCACTGTAGTATTTAGCCTGCATTTACAGTGGACGTCTTCTGACCTGGAAACATGGGCTTATTTTGAGGGCTGTTGACCAATATATTGGATATATTTTCAATACGAACAGCCAGGTTGATTGGAAAAATCACTTCACTTGGCAATAATTCAGTGCAGTCCTAACCATGTCTTTTCAGAAGTAACTCCTGTTGAGTACATTGGGGCTCACTCCCAGAATGTTAGGATTGCAGACTTAAAATTAATGGTGGTCTAACATTGCATAGGAGTAAAAATAAGTTACAAACCTGAAAAGCATACTTTATTTTTAGGTGCCTCTGGATTTTATTTATTTTTGTGTTTCCGTTTGTTTATTTATCCTACCTTTCCTCCAAAAATTCAAGGTGATTTACATGGTCCCCATCTCATTTTGTCCTCACGCAACCATGAAAAGTAGTGACTGGTCTATGGTCACGCGGTGAGTTCTGTGGTTGAGTGGAGCTTTGACCCTGAATCTCCCTGGTCCTTGTCCTGCATTAACAACCATGTTATACTTTCACTGACTCGGTATGCCCATCGCACCCAGCATTCATCTGTATAAAAGGTAAAGGACCCCTTGACGGTTAAGTCCAGTCAAAGACAACTATGGAGTTGCAGCGCTCATCTCGCTTTCAGGCCAAGTCAAGTGGCCAGCATGCCTAAACTGCTTCTGACGCAATGGGACACCGTGACAGAAGCCAGAGCGCACAGAAACACCGTTAACCTTCCCGCCACAACAGTACCTATCTATCTACTTGCACTGGTGTGCTTTTGAACTGCTAGATTGGCAGAAGCTGGGACAGAGCAACGGGAGCTCACTGTTGTGGGGATTTGAACCGCAGGTGGTGCTGTGGTCTAAACCACTGAACCTCTTGGACTTGCCAGTCAAAAGGTCATCTGTATGAGTGTCTACTGGATCACCTAGCCAAGCATCCTGCTCTCACAGAGGCCAACCATATGCCTATGGCCCTATGGGAAACCTGCAAGGCAGGACCTGAGCACAGCAGCTCTCTTCCCTCCTTGTGATTCCCAGAAACGGGCATGCTGCCCGTGGAACACAGCCACTGTGCCTAGCTTTCTGGTAACTTAATGGCACATAATAATAATAATAATAATAATAATAATAATAATAATAATAAATTTGTTGTTTGTTTATGTATTTATTTATACCCCACCCATCTGGCTGGGTTTCCCAGCCACTTTGGGTGGTTCCCAACAAAATATTAAAAACATGATAGACCATCAAACATTAAAAACTTCCCTAAACAGGGCTGCGTTCAGATGTCTTCTAAAAGTCAAAACAAAATGAAAAATGAAAAAATCCTTCCAGTAGCACCTTAGAGACCAACTAAGTTTGTTCTTGGTATGAGCTTTCATGTGCATGCACACCTCTTCAGATAACTGGTATCTGAAGAAGTGTGCATGCACACGAAAGCTCATACCAAGAACAAACGTAGTTGGTCTCTAAGGTGTTACTGGAAGGATTTTTTCATTTTGTTTTGACTATAGCAGACCAACACGGCTACCTACCTGTTCTAAAAGTCAGATAGTTGTTTATTTCCTTGATATCTAATGGGAGGGTGTTCCACATGGCAGGCGCCACTACTGAGAAGGCCCTCTGCCTGGTTCCCTGTAACCTCAATTCTCGCAGTGAGGGAACCGCTGGAAGGCCCTCGGAGCTGGACCTCAGTGTCTGGGCAGAATGATGGGGGTGGAGACGCTCCTTCAGGTATACTGGAATCTTCTACTTTAAGATTATTTATTGTTTTCATCTGCTCCTGACTTGTAGCCACCCTGAAATTTTGCATTGAGGATGGGTTTATAAACGTTATAACAAATCACTTGGGACAACCTGTTCCTTTGTAGCTGGAGCTCTTGCAGAACGAACCTGGAAACCTTGCAAAATACGTGCTCTGAGCTATGCTGTCTCTCCCCATCCCACCCCCAGTTTAAAGATGCATTGGTTGATGAGTGACACGTCCCCTCGGGAGGGGCCCTCAGCTGAGGCCAGGGCCTAATGAGCCTTTGCAGGAGGCGGCCGTGAAATCATGTATGTTGTGAGGCTTCCTGACACCGGCTCTGCAGCAATCCTCTTAAAGGGATGAAATGGCATAATCCAGCGGGGGCGGAGAGGGAGGGCGGTGCTCCTCAATTGTGGGGGCTCAAACATCTGGGATGAAATTGTAGTTTGTGAGTCACACAGTCCGGGCTATTTTTATTAGTGGGGGCAGAAGGGGGCACCTTCTTTTTGCATTAGGTCTTTCTGAGCTGTCCGTCGAGAGAAGCCTTGGTCTCCGTCAGGCCCTCTGCAAGAAGTTGGTGTGTCTCAAAGGTGCTACCATTGCTTCATTGATTGCGTTACTTACCTGTTGGGCTGGTTTGAGTGGAAATCCAGAATGCCATCTACATCAGACACGCCAGTTTTCACATCCCTCCTGTGGCCTTTCCTGTTTTCAGTCTATCCTTCCCCCTCTCATTTATTCTTTGCTCGCCCCCCCCCCTCAACCACAAACAAGTGATTTGGATACCCAAATCTCCTGTCCCGGGATGAACTCTGGGCTTGAATCTAGGCTGCCTTATTTCCCTTTTCTCTGTGTGATAACTTGCCCCCCGCCCCGGAAATTATATGTTTCCGAGCACAATTCAAAGTGTTGGTGCTGACCTTTAAAGCCCTATATGGCCGCGATCCTGTATACCTGAAGGAGCATCCAGGACCGGTGCTAGGGCTTCTTGCGCCCTAGGCGAGACCACCTTCTGGCGCCCCACCCCCCCCACGCCAAAGCCTGCTTTAGCGGGAGGTGGGGGTGGTGGAGAGGCAAGCAGCAGTTTCTCTGCTGTAGCGGAGAAGCTGCTGCTCGCCCGTCCCGCCCCCCGCCACCGTCAAAGCCTTCTTTAGTGGGAGCCGGGGGGTGGTGTAGGGGGCAAGCAGTGCCTCTCCACTACAGCAGAGAAGCTGCTGCTAGCCTGCCCGCCCCCCGCCCAAGCCTGGCCAGCGCTCCCTCCATTTTGGCGCCCGAGGCAATTGCCTAGTTCGCCTTAATGGACGCACCGGCCCTGGGAGCGTCTCCACCGCTACCATTCAGCCCAGACACTGAGGTTCAGTGCCGAGGGCCTTCTGGCAGTTGCCTCATTGCAAGAAGTGAGGTTACAGGGAACCAGGCAAGAGGGCCTTCTCGGTAGTGGCGCCCGCCCTGTGGAACGCCCTCCCATCAGATGTCAAGGAAATAAACAACTATCTGACTTTTAGAAGACATCTGAAGGCAACCCTGTATCGGGAAATTTTTTATGTCTAAAGGTTTACAATTTTTAAATGTTGTAAGCTGCCCAGAGTGGCTGGGAAAACCAGATGGGCAGGGCATAAATATATTATCATTATTATTATTATTATTATTATTATTATTATTATTAATTTATTGAACCACTTTTTGATATTCTGAATGGTCACAAGCTTGCCTATTTGAGGTCAGTGTTCAGAAAAAACACTTTTCTGCGTGCAAATGGGCTTCTAATTTTCCCTTCTGTGGGTATTCCTATGATCCCACCTCAGACTTCTATGCCGGCGACTGTGACCACACAATCCTTCTCCGGCTGCCTCTTTCTTGAACTGTACATACCATATATTTAAAACACATTGCTTCCTCTGAAGAATCCTGGGAACTGTAGTTTACCCCTCACCAATCTACAATTCGCAGCAGCCTTAACAAAATCTACTTCCCATAATTCTTTGGGGGGAGTCACATGCCTTCAATGTCCGGTGTTTATGTACCATTGATTTCTTTTTTAGGTATAGCCATCATATAAAAATGCAATATAATTCAAAACAAAATGGATTGATTTAAACAGCAACATTAGAAGTAATTAAAGAGAGAGGCTACCTGTTAGTTAGGACAAAGGCTTCCATAACGTGTTGGTTTTCTTTTTTGTTGTTGTTTTTCATATAAATGAAAGCGAGGTCACGCCATTATGGTTAGAGTGTCAGACTGGGACCTTTGAGACCAGGATTCAAATCCCCACTGGGTCATGAAGATCACTGGGGATCCTTGGGCCAGTCACCATCTCTTAGCATGTCCTACCTCACGGGGTTGTGAGGATGAAATGAGGAAGAGGAGAGCCATGTACATCACCCTGAAATCCTTGGAAGATAAAGGTAGTATATAAACGTAATAACTAAATAAAAATAAATTAAGAGTTGAGGTCCATCTACCCTTCTGTGGAGCAGGTGTTCCGTTCTCTGGGGGCCACCACATAAAAGGTCCAGTCTCTATTGCCTGCCAGGCAGGCACTGAGTTGACCTTCTGGCCTTCATTTTTCCACAGATGCTCTCTCTTTCTCCCTCCATCACTTCTTCAACTTTTGTGCTTGCTTGCTGTAGGGCAAGAGCAAAGGTATTTCCTCACTCGGCGTAAGAAGCAACTGCAAAACACTGTTCTTTTGGGATAGCCATGTCGGAGATTCATTCCCCGTGTGCAGTCATGGGTTTGTTGTCTATCACATGATTGGGTATGTGTTTTGATTCCATAGTATGGGAAGGGACGAAGACAGGATGTTTGTCTTACTGTATTCTGTGAAGTGGGACTATTGTCCTTTGTTCTTTTCTCTTTGCTGTCTGATGCTTGAGAGAGAGGGAGCCATGTTGCAGTGCTCCATGTGTGTTTATATGTAAATAAAGTAAATTAGCCAAAATGCTGAGTTGCTGAGTTCTGTTACGCAACTGTGCAAACTCTGTGGATCCGTAAGTGTGCTGATGTCTTCTGGCATCAGTCGCTGTGATGTTCGGGCAGAATAATGCTTTGGAAGCTCCCCAATGATCACCCAGGAGGGAGGGAACATGCCAGTCGGGCATGTGTCTCTGCCAGGGTTCTACTCGTGAGTAGGACGCCTCCAGACAGCCATAGCCCCATCCACAGTATCAAAATTCTGAGTGAGCAGTGTCACAAATGCACACACATAAGCACACATCCTGCTTTGGTGGTTCGTGCCTCCTCTTCCCAAAACTTCAAAGGACGTTCCTTAGGTTTTGCTATAGCTATAGTAGTTTATTTGAAAGCAGTGCCAACTGGTACTCCATCAGTACAATGAGATTCGAGAAATTTGGAGGCATTTTCAAACACAGGCCAGATGTATATTTTCCACTACATCCTCGCCCCCCTCCCCATGAGCTTGGCTTCTGCTTTTGTTAATAGCACTCTGCTAACATTGGCATGCTATGCTGTAGCAAAATATGGGTGCAATGGAAGTGACTCATATGCCGATTATGTCCTGGGCATTCTGCCACTTCCTTGCCCATTCAGTTTTCTCTCCTGCAGCTCTTTGAGAAATGCACAAGGCATAATAAGGAGACGGCAAGGAATTTGCTGTAAATCTAGTCCAGTGCTCTGTTTTCCTACAGCAACCAGCTTCAGGACACTTGCACAAGATGAAAGGTGGTCTGTTGGTCATCCCAAGGAATTGTGCACTTCTCAATATGGCAGGCTAAAAATGTCACAATATTGGCGATTTGCTGATCATACACTCTTCGTCTTTGACTTCTTCCCCCAAACAGGAGCAATATGGCATCACAAGACTCAGGGCTCTGTGTTCCTGCATAAAGTGTTGTCAAAGTATGGGGCATTTAGTTTGGCATTTCACGATCCAGTGAGATGAGATGCTGGGAGATTTTAATTAAGAATAAATTTTGAAATCCAGAAACAGAAAAGTCCAGGAAGGGGCCCAAGACCCTGACCCTATGGTATATCCCTGCCTACTGTGGTCCTTCAGTCAGTCCCTCTCAGAAGACCACCCAGTTTATCACACTCTGGTACCACCCGACTGGCAAAAAGCAAGCCCCCATTTCATAGCTTCCTCAACAATCTGCTTTAAGAATTATTTGGGGGTGGGTTTTGTGTCCGCCCCTTCCCCGCACTGTTGAGAGCCCAGTGAGAAATAAGAGCCCCATAGTCTCGGTAACCATGGCCACGACCCCCAGTCTAGCTGGGCAGAGCAAGCCATCGAGCAGATTAATGGCTGCTTTGTCAGTCAGCATTGTTCTGCCTCCGAGCTTAGCGAGGCCCCGGCTGACCCTGTCACCCAAAATAGCAGCACCGGCCCCATCACTTCCTAAACAATCTCGCACACCCCAGCCGAGTCTCACCACCAAGGCACCCGAAAGGCGTCTGCTCAGTTGCCATGGCATCCTTGGGGGTTAATGTCTGCAGCCAGTAATGGAAGGGAAGGAGGCAGGACAAAGGGGACACACAAATATCTCTTCCTGTAACACCTGATTCTGAGGTTGCACGTTCAGAAGGACAACTCCAAGCACTGGGGGAACTGTCTGGACAGCCAGCCAGTGGCTTAATTTTCAGACGGGGCAGAGGAGGAGAAAAGGAACCAGAAATGATTTACGTGGGTTGGAAATCATTACAGGTTTTTATTTTTATGTGGTGGTGATGGTGGTGGGGGAACTAAGATCATTTTAGAACGAAGATTGTAGATTTAGGAAGCTAATATAATTCATCACAATTATCTCTCTTCGTGAACATAATCAGCATGGAGATTTAAAGGAATTTGACACGTGTTCTGTCACTGAAAGAGCACGATCGAAGCATTTTCTCCTTCCTCCCTTCCTTCAAATAGGCAGATTCCTAGAACAGGGATTCCCAAGCTGTGGCCTACAGATGAGCTCCATCCAGGTGGAGTTTATGTAAGGAACACACTTACAATTTGAACACTATGGAGTTCACAGTGTAATGCAACAAAATACAATATAAGAAATAAGAGAAGCAGTTAAAAATAACACAGCATATTAACACAGTGTGTTACAATTGTTACAACAGGCAGAAAAAGATGGTTATGCGGCCCGCCCAAACTGTTTGCAATTTTCAAGCGGTCCATGCAGGGGGAGTTTTAAGAACCGCCCTAAGACCCCCGGGTATAGGTGGTGTATTAATTCTAATAGTAGTAGTAATAGTAATAATAATAATAATAATAATAATAATAATAATAATAATAATAATAATCCTATTATTCCTAATAATATGCACTGTCCTAGAAGACAGCAACATCTAGGTAAGAGAATGTTGACATCTAGGTAGTATGTTCAAAGCATCCATTCTAATGCTCAGGGTGTGTCTGATATCTTAATCCAGGAACGACCAACTGCCCCCCTTTCTGATTCTGTACAGCTTATGTCCCAAATTCACCCAGGAAATGATGTCACCACAGGCTGCATCAGACGTAGCCAGTGCAACTCCTCATATGATGTAGGAACACATCTCAGATTGAAATCAGCACACCCGGTCTCTTGTATGTTCAATATATCTTATGCGCATGCATTATTTCCTCTCTTTCCAATGTTCAGAAGTGATTGCGGTTTCCTGTGTAGACAAAACAGTATACCATTTGTGCACAAGGAGGAAGTATAAGCAGATTTGGGGGAAATCCAAGGTATACAGAATATTTAGAAAGTATTTAGAAGAGGAAGAACCTAACGAAGACATGCTCAGTGGCCATGCAACATTGACTGAATGTGTGGTCAGTTCTCCTACCTGGAGAAGGGCACATCTGACTGACTGAAGTGCTGAACTGAGCACCCTACACTGCAACATTTTGTTACAGGCCCAGTGCTTTTTTTCTTGGGGTACTAGAGTATTCAGTACTGGCACCATTGCTAATTATTATTATTATTATTATTATTATTATTATTAAAGGTTAAAAGTGTGGCATTTACTGCAACACCTTCATGGTGAGTACCGGCACCCTTTCCCTTAAAAAATAAATAAATCTCTTTTTTATAGAAAGAGCACTGGACAGGCCCTACTTATTCTAGTGTAAAGTCCAAGTTCAGTCCTCAGTATCTCCAGCTGAAGGGTTGAGAAAACCTCTCTGTTCAACCACCTCTGCAGTCACGGTCATGTTAAATGTTTATTGTGCCCCTACATAATATTTCATACAATTCAGTTAGTTTCCAATGCTTAGTCTAGGGATGGGAAACCGGTTGGCCTTCTCAATGATGCTGGACTCCCACCTCCCATCAGCCCAAGCCAGCATGGCCAGTGGTTAGGCCTGATGGGGGTTGTATTCCCCCCCATCAGCCCCAACCATTGGATTACACCGTGATTGAGATCTGCTTTCTCACCTGAGTTTCCAAACGATCTGATGTACGGTGGGGTGTGTTTTGGGAGGGGGGAGGCTTCCTATTTCTCTAGGTTTGAGGATAGGCAAATGTGGGAAGGAGCAGCTATTCTGAACAAAAATCTCCACAAGATCACAGAGGATTTTTTCTTTCTTTTTCTTTTAATGATTAACTGCATCCTTCTAGGATGGCAGAGCTGGTGCTCTCTGATGCTTTCAAAATACTCACCCCTCTCTCTGTGTGTATACATTTCCATTCATAAAATACTGACCATTTAAATAACCACAAGGAACAGAACATGAAAATAGCCCCTGACAATATTAATCTGAAATACGCTTCCTCTGAAATCTTCCAGCATCCCATCTCTAGGCTATTAAGGAAGCATAAAAAACCCAAAGAGGGAGAGGGGGGGAGTCAGCAGCCAGAGGCAATAATAGTTAAGTGCAAAGGCAGGAGATGCTTGCAGCTGTTTATTAAGTTGTGCAAAGCAGATTACAGTCGCCGCCAGAGTCTCTGCAGAGCTAGCTGGGCTTGGCTTGGATGGAGTGGGATTGGATGGGGAGGGGTCTTAGCTGCTGAGATTTAGCCCCACGCTAGGAATGGGTGGTTTGAGCAGCCCCGTTCCAGAGAGCATCACCGGCTGGCTCTGCCGGAGGATTCCCTCCACTGAAGGCAGAGCGGAATTGGAGCAAAGTTCTTCTTGGGGGACCAGTCAGGAGGAGGGGAGCGTGTTGGCCCTTCTGAACACGTGAGTAACAGCTCCCGTTTTAGGATCCTAGGATGGTAACTCCTGTAAATCCCCAAGCGCTTCCAGTTGGAAGAGGCAAATTGGAAGCCGGAAAAGACAGAAAGAGAGGAAAGCGAATCCTGTGGGAATGAGGGAAGGGGGCTGGTGAGCCTGAATGGCTGCTTTACTTCTTGGAAAATGACAGTCTGTCACACACCCAATAGTGATATTTCTGGTCAAGGTGGAGAGGAAACATCCTTCTCTAATAGACAGTTCCTTAAGAGTATGGGCAGGGTGTGTGTACCAACCTCTAATGAATGAGGTTAGCCCCTGTGTATATTAAAAATAACAACAACTATATATGTAAAAGTCTCAATAGGTTTGCCTTTGCAACAAGCCTGTGAAATCAGTCATGTTGCCGTTTTGCAGATGGGATACAGAGGCAGACAGATAGTGACAGGGACTCCTCCTTAGACCTCCTAGATGCATGGTCCATGAATCTGTGCTGGAATTTCTGGCCTTTATGAACAGGGACCATTGTTTCAGAATGGCGATGACCCACTGAAACAACACCAGGAACCTGTAATCCCAGAGAGGGGGAAACTGACTGGGAAAGGCCACACCCGGGGTAGCTAGAGGAGTGCTGTTCCGATGTTGTTGCTCTACTGTACTCTAGCTTCCATTAGCCCTACTCTGCACAGCCAGTGGTCAGAGATGATGGCAGCTGTGGTCCAACAACATCTTGAGGACTCCATGCTGGCTGCCCCAGTGCTCAGTCTCTGAAATCAGGGGTGCTTTGCCCACCCATTGTTAAAAGCTACAGGGCCAAACAATGTGTCTTTGTGTGGCCTCTAGTTTTGCTTTTGTTGTTGTTGGGGAGCAGAAATGGCAAGGGTTGGTAGGCAGGCGAACAGTTCTTTTCCAGTTTCTGCCAAGGATCAACTCGCCTGTTTTGGGGGACTGGCACAGACTGTGCAGAGTTGGCCCTAACAATTCATTCACTCATAATCTTTAAGTGTCTGTGTAGTTGTGTGTGTACGACTCTGCAGACACAGCGTGGGCACTTTCAGACTTTCGCTCATTTGCCGTGGGATTCAATTACATCCTAGCAAATTTAAATTGCTTGATTTTTTTGATTGTGCAACAAATGTGCTTCGCATAAGACGGGGCTTTTTAACACTTAAGGAAGGTGTTGGGGAAATGTGCAGGACCGTGTCGGAAACTGCTTCCTTTGACGCAATCTCATCTAACCTCCCCACAAACAAATCAGAGCAATTGCTCCCTGACTATTTAATGCCATCTAATCTCCCTGCAAACAAATCAGGATGAATGCTCAGCAAACGGGTTGCCTGGGAGCATGTGGGATAGGAAGGGGTCTCAGCTTCCCTGCCCACCACACCCTGAATCTCACGGCTCCAGGCTCAGTCTATTTGCCTTGTCTCCGGTTTTCTCTTTGTCCATCTTTGCTGGTGTGACGGCAGCAACAGGCAGAACAGGACAAAAGCAAATCGTTCTCTCTTCATACGGTCCTTTTTGACTGTGGACCTTCCCCAAACTCTAAAAACAAAACAAAATAAAAACCAAAAGTGGAGGTTTATTTGCAGTTCTTTTTTTGCAACCTTAAATTTTTTTTTTAAAGGAGCACATTGTTGCTTTGTAAAATAAACTAGTTCTAACAACATTTAGTAGACATAAGAGAGTGTGAAAAGCACAAAAGGATTTTGTTGTAGCCGAGCCCTGATATTTTATCATGTGTTGTTATGGGATGCTGCCAAATGCCCCAGTGCTGCTGGATAATATGCTAAGAGCTGTGCTGGCAACTCTGACTAAAATTTCCTTGCAATTCAGCAGCTTTCTCTCTTGTAGTTTCCTTTCCTATCCTTATAAATCTCCTCTTTCTCTACACGCTACCCAAGCCAAGCCAAACTAAGCACTCTGCCACAATCTGCTCTCAACGCGCACAAGGCCTTTCATGAAGATCGTTTTGATTTAAGGCTCATCAACACTTTGCTTGTCCTGTACCTAGAAATCGAAGGTCCAAGTGGTTTTCTGTTTGCCTCTTTGATTCCCCTGGGAAAACCCACTCTGTAGCTACTGCTGAGCAAACATCAATTTGCTCAGATTCAGAGGCAAGGAGCAGGTTTTTCCAGGGGGAAATGGTGGGGAAAATGGGAGTGTGGACAGGCCTTTTTTTACTTTGTATTCCACACTTCCTGATGCCACTAGTTGTGAAGATAAAGGTGAGAATCACATATTTGTTGCCTTGGGCTTCTTGGAGAAAGGATGGGGATGCAGGGATGAGTTTGGAAATGTTGATGTTAACTGCTAGAAAGAAGTACATACAGGTAGCTTAGTCTGGTTTACTTGTCAAACGATTCCATAGGAAGACTCTGACCTCTCTCTGTTTCAGCCATTTCCTCCATTGAGGCTCTGATGCGGGAGGTGACGTTTGCAGCTGGAGGAATGCATTTGTGCCCACGTCCCAACCTCAGGAACGAAACGGCAGCTTTTCTAGATCCCCAGCCTGGAATCGGAGCTTACGGCAAGGCTTTTCAAACAAAATCAGCGAGAATGGCTGGATTGTGAAGGCTGCTTTTGGAGCCGTTCATTTTAGACTTGGGAGAATTGGTGAGCCAGGGGGGCCTACTCAAAGCAGCGTTGTTTTGCTAACTAGATGGAGACTGGGAAAGGGCATTTGCCCAAGAAACTTCCCATGAAGCAACGCCGCCAGCTGGAATGCAGGCAGGAGACTAAGCTGTTGCCTTTCCCTGGGTTCTTGGTTCTGCTCCTGCTGCTGCTGCTTCTGGCTTTGCCATCCTTTGCCCATCCTGGGCCCACTCCCACCGATGAGAGCGGAGAGATTGTGGTAAGTCGTTCCTGGAGTATGGTACCCCAGATCCAATGTTCTCTGCCAGCTAGCGTGAGTTTTAAGGTTGTGCAGCAACCGAAGAATCCAATGCAACGTTTGCTCGAACGGAAATTTGTGCGAAGGATTGAAAGCGGATTGTTTACTGATTCTTTTTAAAACAATGCACTCTCTGCCTTTCCAAATACAGTGGTACCTCAGGTTAAGAACTTAATTCGTTCTGGAGGGCCGTTCTTAACTTGAAACTGTTCTTAACCCGAGGTACCACTTTAGCTAATGGGGCCTACCACTGCCGTGCGATTTCTGTTCTCATCCTGAAGCAAAGTTCTTAACCCGAGTTACTATTTCTGGGTTAGCGGAATCTGTAACCTGAAGCGTCTGTAACCTGAAGCATCTGTAACCCGAGGTACCACTGTAAACCCTCTCAAGGTAGGGTTCCAATATTCCGGGACCCCAAAACTCGGGCAACTTTGGGGCACCTCCCCGCCACCCTGCAGCTCCCTTGCTCACCCCCTCCCTGCCAATGACATTGCCCGCCTTCTCACCACCTTCTCCCCTCCCCTCACTTACCTTCTCTGTCTTTGGTCTCCTGCTCTCTGAAAGATGAGGGGCTGAGCAGGCCCAGGAAGCCTGTGCCAGGAAAACACGCTCCACCCCCGTTGGCTGCTTGTTCTGCCCCTGGCTGCAGGGCGTGCGTGCTGCTCCATGCACCCAAGCGGCTATCCCGCGCCTGGGAGGGCACCCTCCGCGCCCCTCGCCCCTCAAGAGAGTGCCCACCCTAGGGCATATGCTCCGCTGCTGCAACCCAGGAGTAATAAAATACACACTCAGCAGATATCAGGTTTCGTTTTTGGTGAATAATTTTACTGGCACCACAACTTTTGAGGTGGCCAAATTTCTTTTTTTTGGCCCTTAAACAGCGTAAGGTCAAAATCGATAGTATCGATATGGGTTTTTATGTATAATTTACTTTTAGTGTATGTTCTAGTGTAAACCCCTCTGAGCTGTCTCAGGTTTTAAAATTTGTATGGATGATTGTGTTCTGACTGACGGTCGAATAAATTGTTATTGTTATTGTTATTGATATCAGAAAATTTAATTTCCACAAATTCAACTCTTATCAAGGGGCACCATAGCAAAATAGGTATCAATGTGCAGAACCACTTGAAACAGAGAGGTCTTCAAAGACTTCCTAAAAGACTGGAATGTGGTACTTTCTTGGCTTTCCATAGGCATCTAGCTGGCTGCTTTGAGAACAGGATGTTGGATTTGACAGGCCTTTCTTTGCTTGGTATATTCTAGCCTTCTCTGACTTGGTCCCTTCCAGATATAGCCAATGGGCAGGGATGAAGGGAGTTGTTCACATCATCTGATGATATATTCTGCTAGTGAGTTTTTCTGCGTGGGCACGTGCCACGTGCAATTTGCGAAGAGCTGTTTCAAGTGCCTGCTTTCTGCGTCTCATGATTTTTCATGAATTTGTGAAACAGACAAATAACACAAAAGGAAAAGGACTTCGGCTTAGAGGATTTGAGATCTTGGAAGGAAAGGTGAGAAAGCTACATTGACCAGAGTTCTTTACCTGTTGTGTTTTCCCCTAGGAGTGGCTGACCCAGTATGGATACCTTCCTCCAGCGGATCCCATAACAGGCCAGTTGCAGACTTGGGAGGCAGTGACCAGTGCCATCCGTGTAATGCAACGTTTTGCAGGCATTGCGGAGACTGGGATTCCAGGTATAGTTATATTTTTAAAAAGCAACTCTTAAGAATTCTAGTTCCTGCTATTTCTCACCGGCTATGTTCACGCCAGACTTGTATTGAAGCACTAACCTTGTAGCTCGTAACGACATGCTGGCCAGTATGTGAGGTTTCACCATAGCTCATTCAGTAGAGCATGAGACTCTTGGTTGTGAGTTCGAACCCCGCGTTGGGTAAAAGATTCCTGCATTGCATGGACTTTGACTGGCTCCTCTTTTGGCACCTACTTTATGGGTGGGAAAGTAAGACCTCCCTCCCAGCCCAGCCCTTTTAAATTCCTAATTTTAAAATCTAAATTCAGTTTTAATTGTTTCCTGGTGTCGCTGTGAGATTTCGTTACCCTGATTTTATTCTCTGCTTTATAGTTTGTTATTTATAGAAATCTGTCTATTGATTGATTGATTGATCTATCAATCAATCAATCTCCCAACTGGGATAGCTCAGTCAGTGGAGCATGAGACTTTTAATTTCAGGGTTGCATGTTCAAGCCCCACATTGGACAAAAGATTTGAGCATTGCAGGGGGTTGGACTTGATGACCCTCGTGGTCCCTTCCAACTCTATAATTCTTTTTGATCATTCTGTTCTATCATATATATAAATAGTTGCCCACAAAACTTTGATATTGTTAGTAAACCAACAGATAGATAATGAACAGCTCTAAAGCCGGATTCCAAAAAACTCCAGTTGTATCCCATATAAGTGAGCTCTGCAGATGTAATCCCTTGAATCTGGAATTGATCCAAGCACAGATAAGATCAGGATTTATGCTCAGAAAGGCTAGACTAAAGTAGAATTCCAGGACGTTGGGGGGGTCAGAATATGCACCCCCCAAAAAACAAAACCTTTAATCTCCTAAGGCAGGCGTAGTCAATGTGATTCCTGGCCCACCAACTTTTGGGACTACAGCTTCCATCATCCCTGACCATTGGCCTTCTGTCTGGGACTGCTGGGAATTGTAGTCCCAAACCATGCTGCCTAACCCTGTTTGAAGAAAACTACGCATAGTTTTCCACTGTTACTCCAAGTCTGCAAGATACTCTTGAGGCCAAGTTGAATTGATGAGTTTCAGAGGGTTTTCAGAGATGACCAGAATCTTAAACATCATGGCATCCAAATCCAGACTTATGGTCTGTTCCCCTTGGCTGGAACGCAAGTTTTGTTCTTGGCTTATTGCTTGCGGCTTGTTTGGAGGAAACAAGCCCAGATTTGGAATACCAGAACACACCAGACTCTGGGAGCAAAATGAGCTGTGTTTGAGCACACTGTATGAGCACACCCGTAATTTGCATTAAACCACAGTTTGCGTTTTAATTATGGTTCAACGTTTGCATGCAAGCCAACTCTGTGCCCGGGTTGTGCCACTTCAGATTTTACGTGGGCGTGCACACAACAAATACTCCTTGGTCCCAAAATGTAACTGTGAGCATTCGCCTGCAGTCTGCTGTGGTAAATCCCAGGCACTGATTCCCTACATTGGTAAAAACTAGGCTCAGCTAGGCAACACGGAGACCTCCTGATGAGTGCATTCCCACCAGCCCCAACCGTATGTACATATGCATGATGGGAGCTGTAGTCTATTATCATCTGGATGGCACCATATTGGTGACCCCTAAACTTGAGGGATGCAAAATTCTGGACTAGGAACATAGGAAGCTTCTACTGAGTCAGACTGTTGGTCCATCTAGCTCAGTATTGTCTACATTGACTCACAACAGCCATCCAGGATTCCAGACAGGAGTCCCTCCTAGCCCTGCCCGGGCATGCTGGAGACTGACCCTTGGACCTTCTGCATGCACCGCAGATGTTCTACACACTCAGCTACATTTCTATCAGCGCCAGATTTAGGGTGGTGCGGGTGGTTCCCCCTCACAGGGCACCAAGCCCAGGGGGCACAAAACAACAACAACCATCTATATTTATATTGGTAGCTACCTGCGGGGGTTCTTTGGCTGGAGCCTCCCGCGCACAGGACAAGGTCAACTGCACGCGGGATACCAGTTGCTGGGGGATCTGTGGCCAGCGCCTCACGTGCGCCCTTGCACGGAGCACCGGCCAAGCCTGCGGACGGGACGGCCGGTAATTCCGGAGCCCAGCTCACACCGTGCCGTGAAGAAGGTTGTCCGCCAGGCTGAATCTGAAGGATGAGTGAGTCGTTGGGATGAATGAATGCCTCGTAGATGGATCTGCAGGCGCTTGCGACCTCTTAAGTTGTTCCCGAAAGTAAAGCACCAAAATAAAGGTGGCCAAAACGACGGCCAAATAATAAACTGGTAAACGGTAAAATTTAAACTAAAATGAAATCAAGACTCTGACCATGGTCTCTTTTAAGACGGCTTTGGCTGACCCTGCGTGGGTTGTTTCGATCTCTCTGTACCTTGCCACGCAACCTTCTCTCTGGGCTTGTCCGTTCCACCGTCTTCCACGCTAGCTAGCTCTCGTACACCTTTTACACACACTACCTGTCTCTGTTTACACACTCTATCTATCTAACTAACTAACTAACTGCCCAGCACAGGGAGCCGCAGCCTTTTATTGACAAGAACAAACAACGTCATGATCAATACTTTTACTAATCAGAACACTGTTGCTGCCCTTGAAAAGGGCGGGAAGCAGATTAACTGACCATTAAACAATTTAAACTTGGAGCCTAAAAGTCCCGGCGGAGGGATCTCAGCGGCAAGTCGCCTGCTGGATCCTCCTTTCACTTTCTTGCGGAGGAATACATTAAATAACGCATAATTAATAATAAACAAACATAAACAGCCATAGATGCAAATGCATCCACGAAGTGTATTCCCACAGCTACCGGTACTCAAAGTTTGGTGTGTGTGTGTGTGTATGTTGTCCTCGTTCATGGCACCATATTACACAGTCCTCCCCTGTTTCTATTTCCCTTGAACTCAAACAGACGATGCCACGTTGGCTCTGATCCGAATGCCCCGCTGTTCGCTTCCTGACGTTATCAGCACCTTCCCAGAGAAGCTTCCTCTGCGGAAGAGCAGGAGCAGGAAAAGGCGGAAGAGAAGGAAGAGTCGGAGCAAGCGGAGCGCAGGCTCGGTTTGGACGAAGCGGAACATTTCCTGGAAGTGGGTATCAGCATTGTCGTTGCCAGTTTATTTATTTACCCCATTTCTCACTAGTAATTGTTGTTGCACTGCATCTGGCATCAGCCTTGACAGAGGCTGATGAAAGCCCAGCAATATCTGGAAGGCTTCAGGGTCCCCACCCTTGTTTTGTTATGCCTGAAAGATGAAGTGAGATGGAAAGAAGGTAAAGTCCCTACCAGAGCAGAATGGCAGATCAAGTTGATGGATTATGCAAAAATGGCTAAAATGACCAGAAGAATCAGAAATCAGGAAGACCAAAATTTTAATAAGGAATTGGGAAAAATTTATAACATTAAAAACCATTGTAAACAATTAAAATCGCTAGTAGGATCAAAATATCACTTGTAGCTTAATGGTGAATTTTAGACACAATGGAGATGTAAAAGATTTGGATTCTCATGAAAGATGCAGGAGGGAATGATTAGCAATAGAACCCATAAAGGGGAGGAGGGAAGTCCAGGAGATTCCTTGGAATCTTGTTTTTATGTTGGATATGTGATTGTAAAACTTTAACCTGGGAAACCAAATAAATAAAAGAGAAAAATAAAGATGAAGCAAGCTGGTGGTGTGTGACACACATGAAAACAAAAAAGGTTTTCTGCCTGCTAGATGGTCTACAAGTTCATTATGTGGGCCTTCACCTGTAACTTGTAACTAGTCTTTTACTGGCATAAGTTAAAACAGTATAGGAGCACTGTAAACATTAAATGATGTTAGCAGACCTAGAGTAACATTTGTGATGTAATTAGGAAAAGATATTAATAAGGGAAGTGAGTGAATTAGATAAAGGCACAAAGACGCAGAAAAGATGAGACAATGAATGGAAACTGGGGGGGGGGGAAATCCGGGGTTGAAAAAACCTCTTAAAGATATCGCTTGGTGTTTTGGAATGAATGCAAATATCAATGTAAGCAAAAAAACTTTTAAAATAAAATATTTTTTAAAAGTTTAAACAGTATAATCATAAAATCATACAAAGTCATCCAAATACAGCCAAACCTCGGTTACCGAACATCTCCATTATCGTACGCTTCGGCTCCCGAACGCCGGAAACCCGGAAGTAACTGCTCCAGTTTTCAAACGATTTTCGGAAGCCGAATGTGCTACACGACTTCCATTTTGTGTTTCCCTATTGTATTGAGGTTTCCGCTTTCAGTTTTCGGTTGTCGAATATTTGGGAAGTCGAACAGTCTTCCAGAATGGATTACGTTCGACAATCGAGGTTTGACTGTATTGTACATAATCCAAACACATACAATATATAAAAGACTAGATAACCAGCATTGAATAAACCAGGCAACTTTAGATTTAGCTTTAAAGATCTTTGCTAAGTACCCCAAAACAATATTGGCTTAAGACTCTTTGCAAATCAATATTTTTGAGCTGTGAGGGTGTCACTAGGAGATCTCTGCGATGGGCCTTTACCAATGGGCCTTCCCTTAGATTAGTTTTTTTATTTGATTCAAGAAGGGTCTCCTCACCTTCCATTCTGTGTCTGGTCCAGGCCAAATAGCCGAGGGATCTGGTTGCTTCCCATCTCTACATTGTCTCCAACACAGAGTGAAGACCTACCCACGGGAAGCCCGCCTCAGCCGAGAGACCATTCGCGTATTGATGTATTATGCCTTGAAGGTATGGAGTGAAGCTACACCCTTGAACTTCCACGAGGTGGGCAGCCACACGGCTGACATCTCTGTGGAGTTCCTCCGCCTGGACCACCATGATGGCTACCCTTTCGACGGGCCGGGTGGAATGGTCGCTCATGCCTTCTTTCCTGGAGACCCTCAGAGGGCTGGCAACGTCCACTTTGATGGCGACGAGGAATGGACGTTCCGTTCACCAGGTGAATTGGCTTTCTCTGCTTGGTCGGTTGGGGATGGAAAAGCCAAGGTGCATTTCACCATAAAGAGAAGGGAAACAGTGACAGTGGAGGCAGGGCCGCTGCCACAACTAGAAGAGGGATTTGTCTTCCCAATTTCCTTTTGGGATATTTACCGGTAGTCACTATCCACTTGATGGTTGAGGCTCACAAAGCATTTTGCACTGGGCTTTGCGAGCACCGACCATCAGTTGACATCAGTGTGATGTCATGAGACGGGCCTTCTCTGCAGTGGCTCCCCACCTGCAGAGGCGCAGCAAGGTGGGGGCGGGTGCCCCGGGTGTCATCCCTGAGGGAGGTGACAATGCCATGGGTGGCACCCTCCGGGACACTCCCCACCACCTGCACACCTACGCAGGACGCGTGCCGCCGCTGGTGCACCCCCCTGGGATGCATGCCGCCAGCTGCTCCTTTGCTCGTCCCTATGGGTGCTCCGTCCCTAGCCACTATGGGTGCCACGCGGGGTGCCCTGCCCCTATGGGCAGTTCACCAGATGGGCTGGGTACAAATAAATTATTATTATTATTATTATTATTATTATTATTATTCGCACTGCCCCTGGGCACACCGCCCTAGGTGCCCGAGAGGCTTCCTCTACCACTGCCCATCTGTGGAATGCTCTCCCCAGGGAAGTTTGCCTGGCACCTTCATTATACACCTTTAGGCGCCAGGCAAAAACGTTCCTCTTTAACCTGGCATTTGGTTGATCTCATTGACATCCTAAGCCCTTTTAAAATGTGGCTCTTTTGTTGTTGTTGCTGCTGCGTGTTAGCGTGTGAGTGCGTGTTATTGGGTTGTTGTTTTTATTTTCATTATATATAGCGTGGTTTTTATGTTGTTCTTTTCTGCGAACCTGTCTGAGACTTCCAGATATAGGGCGGTATATAAATTCAATAAGTAATAATAATAATAATAATAATAAGACTGCTACATGGTCACCTGTTCAACTGGAGACGAGAATCTGGCCCACCAGCCGGACCCAGTTCCACACCCCTGATTTGATGGATGGCAGTTCTGTCACGGTTGGGATCCACCACTGGAGAATTGTGGGGGAGGAGCCCATTGTTATCATTCTTATTGAAACTTAGATCTCAACCTTCATTGGCGCTAAGACCAGGGTGGGGTACTACATAAAATAAATGGCAGATAGCCAAATTTTAAACACTCGAATGAGCTCGGGTGGGTGGGGAATTAACGTGGATCGAAGCAGATGAACACAGCAGAGCTGGCGAAATAGTCACCCACTTAGAATCACTTAAACTGCCTGGGTATTTAACTCGGTGCTGAAGTGATAGGAGCGTTGGTGTCTGGTGCATTGGGAAGGTTGACGAGGGCTTCCTTGCCCCATTCGCTCTGCAGACACCTTTTCAGCAGTTCATCTGCTCTTGATTGTTTTGCACCTGTCTGGGACCCTTCAGGTCTTCCGCTGGTGCTTGTGAGGACTCCCCGCCACCCTCTTAGTGGTGACGGTTACCTTTTCCTTCCTCAAAAAGCACAGAGAGCTTCCTCTTTCAGCTCTATGCACTTTTCAAGGCTCAGATTCCTTCTAGCACAGGGGAGGTTAGTCTCTGTGTGCATGCTTTCTCTCCTTCTGTTTTTCAGGGGTAGGGAGCTGTTCTGGGGTTAGGAAGCAGAGAAGCAGCCACATGGGGTGGGGCCTATGGCACTCATTCAAAAATCTAAATGTGCCCATGGATCTCATCTCAGCCATCATTACTGAATGGACATGTATGCCTTGTGCAAGCGAATGGGCTAAATGGACTTCTGTTCTTTCTTTCTTTCTTTCTTTCTTTCTTTCTTTCTTTCTTTCTTTCTTTCTTTCTTTCCAGTTTCCATGTTTTAAATTTATGCTTTTCAAGTTTATACATTTCACTAATTTTATACATTTCAATAATTTTACAATCATTTTGACATTTCAAAACTTGAATTCCTTCCCTCTCTTCCTGCGGTTCCTCAAATTTATTTTTAATATCTTCTGCGTATCCAAATTAACTTAATTTACTCATTTATTCATCTTCTTTAAATATATACTCTTAAAAACCTGCAGGTTGTTACAATAATCCTGCCAATGTCCTTATCTGTTTACAGTTTGTTTGTAAATATTCAATAAACCATTTCCATTCTTTCGTTACCTTGGTTTCTAATACTTCCGGTAAGTTTCGCCATTTCTGCATATTCCATAAGTTTTTGTATCCATTCTTCCTTCTGCTTCTTTCCATATTTGGGCAAGTAATATTCTTGCCGCTGTAGTTTCTTTACTACATAAGTTTCTTTACATTTTAGGTAGTTCTGCCCCTGTAATTCCCAAAATAATGTTTTTTGTTGTTGTTTTTTTACAAAGGTTATTCTGTGGTTGGTTTGCCCTGGCAATGTGTCTGTGATTCTCTCGATAAGTTATGCTCTTCTTTTGGCAGATGACTTTGGCACCGACCTTTTTGCTGTGGCAGTTCACGAGTTTGGCCACAGCCTTGGGCTAGCACATTCACCCTCCAAGCATTCCATCATGCGCCCATACTACCAGGGACCAGTGGGAGACCCACTGCAATACCAGCTGCATGCGGATGACCGGACTGAGATACAGAAGCTTTATGGTATGTGCAGTGGGGGGATCGCTGAGCATCATGGACCTACTTTAGGAAGGACTTCATCTAAGTCTCTCTAGATCCTTGGGACCTACTGAGAGGTCTCTGGCTGATTTGTAGTAGATCGGCAAGGATTTCTGACTCCCAGTTGCTGTGCATTTTGCGACAAAGGCCACATTTGCACCACACATTTTAAACACTACGACACTGCTTTAACAGCAATAGCTTCTCCCAAAGAATCATGGGAACTGTAGTTTGTTAAGGGTGTTGAGAGTTGTTAGGAGACCCCTGTTCCCCTCGCAGAGCTGCAATTCCCAAAGTGGTTTAACCATCAATCTCTGGGAACTGTGTGGGCGAGGGTCTCCTAACACCTCTGTAATGATAACTAGAAGTATACAAAGGTAAAGTTAATTTTCACGATCTTTACCTTTAACTAGATAAGAAGCTTACCCAAACTGATCAGAACAGATGTCTTCATCTGCCTGTCCTAGATAGGGTTGCCATGTTTTTTAAAAAGTAAAAACAACAAGGACACCCTGAAAGTGTTTTTTTAGCTTTGGGAGGGGGGACTCAAAGGTTTTCAGCCTTTTTAAGAAAAACCCCAAAGTTGTTTACAAAAATGCCCCAAAATCGTGACTTTTCAGTTTGCTCGCCAAAGATCCAAGACAAACCATCGCCCTCGTCCTGGAGAATGAGGCTGGATCTAGACTCATCAAAGAAGCATTTCAGTTAAACACGTTTTAAGCTTTGTAGGAGAAATTGAGTTAGCAAAAACGGACCTCCACAGCGCCATCTGGTGTCACAGTGTTAGAATGCATAAACAGAGCATATAAAGCGTTTTTTCTTTACCATTGTAGCTGAGTCCTGACTTCTTCTTCTTCATCCTTTACTGCCAGCACTGGACCAAATCATCCCACTGCTGCTTTCTGAGGCAGACAGAGGCGGAAGCTGCAGATCCATTCCAGCCTTTCTATTCTGCCTGCGTCTCTCTCATGTCTGCTTCCTTCCTCCTCCCTTCATCTCTTCCCCCACTGCTGCTTCCCTGCAGGT
Source organism: Lacerta agilis (assembly GCF_009819535.1). Lineage (NCBI taxonomy): Eukaryota > Metazoa > Chordata > Lepidosauria > Squamata > Lacertidae > Lacerta > Lacerta agilis. The sequence continues at coordinate 10,147,249 of NC_046326.1, read as the reverse complement.
CACAACTACTGATGGGGGTGAGTTGCCCTTTGGCACTCTCTCCTCCTTGCCATGACCCCTGGCTTTTTGAAACATTACTGTGTGTCTGGGCACCCCCAGCACTCACCAGTGCATGTCTATGTACACTGCTTAAAGACTTCAGTAATTAAGCAGTATATAAATACCTAGAATAAATATATCTTGGGGTTCTGGGAAGAAACAAAACAGATCTCACTGGACTGAAGCCTGTCCTCCCCTTCTCTAGACAACATATTGCAGTGGGTCAAATAGGCCTCTTAAAGAGGATTAGGGCCAAAGAGTGTTAATCTTGCCCATCTTTGATCCGTCAAACTGTATGCCCGTATTTGGTCCAGCTGGGCAAATTCCTAACAGAGCTGCACTTAGATTAATAGACTTACCGTTTTCCCCTAAGATCCATGGAAAGGCCTATTAGGATTGCCCAGTCTGCTCTTCTATAGTCAGAGAATCCTGACATCTCCTTCAGTGAGTTGCAGAAAAACACGTGCAGGCTGGGAAAAACTAGTCCCAAATCTGGTTTGGAAAATGAAATCATTGTTCTTTTGGAAAGACGTCTTTAGGGATGTGAAAAAGCAGAGCCGTGCTTGTATTCCAGAGTGTCAATTTCTCACACTCTGGCAGATGAAATGGGATATTTTTCCTTTGGCTGTATCTTCCTCTTCTTTGGCGATCACTCGTAGTCGAGTAAGATTGTCTTCCAGAAACATGGTCTTAACAGTGAGTCCATAAGTGATTGTGGAGGCCAATTCTGGATCCACACGTCCTTCCACAGTGGGGACATAGGTTTCCAGGCAGGAGTTGATCAGAGTGTGGATTTGCCAAGCATGCCTTCCTCTTAGCATGTTTCTCCCTTTTGTCCTGAGTTTGAATATCTTCAAAGCCCATGACACCTTTGGTAAAGACTGTTCTCCAATTGGAGCACTCACAGGCCAGTGTTTCCCAGTTGTCAGTGTTTATACTACATTTTTTTAGATTTGCCTTGAGAGAGTTTTTAAACCTCTTTTGTTGTCCACCAGCATTACGTTTTCCATTATTTTATTTTATTTTTTAATAAATATTTTTATTAGTTTTTACACATATTTTCCAGCATAACATTCTTTTAAACATAGTTTTGAATTTTTTGGCTATCACAGCTTGAGACTTCCTTCAACCTCGACTGATGGTTTTCTAAAGTCTTTCTAATTATGCATTTTGTTACTATAGTCATTGCTATAAACTCAAATTTCTAATACATCTATTCTTAATTCTCTTCACAATAATTTATAAATTACTCCTTACAAAACTTCTTTTAACCCTACAAGCGATGTCAGTTGATTACAATTGCTTTCCAGATATGTCAAAAACTTCTTCCATTCCTTTAGGAAAGTCTGGTCCTCCTGCTTCCGAATTTTCCCTGTTAGTCTCGCCATCTCGGCATAGTTCATCAATTTCTCTTGCCACTCTTCTTTAGTTGGTATTTCTTCTTGTTTCCATCTTGGGGCTAATAGTGTCCTTGCTGCAGTTATTGCATATAAAAACAGGTGTTTTTTTAAACCATTCTTGTGAATTTCTGCACCCACAATACCCAATAGAAGGGCTTCTGGGTTTTTTTTTTAACAAATGTATATTTCAACATTTTTTTTCATCTCATTATAAATCATTTCCCAGAAGTCCTTCACTTTCTTACATTCCCATCTTTCCATTTTTAAGTTTGAAATAGAGTACAGTGGTGCCCCGCTAGACGAAAATAATTCGTTCTGCGAATTTTTTCGTCTAGCGGTTTTTTCATCTAGCGAAGTGGCAATGACAGCCGCGCTCTGCTAAACGGAAAAAAAAGATGAAAATTTTTCGTCTTGCGAAGCAGCCCCATTGACTTTTTCGTCTTGCGGGGCACCTTCCGCTAGATGAATGCCGTTCGTCTAGCGTGTTTTTCGTCTAGCGAGGCATTCGTCTAGAGGGGCACCACTGTAGTTGCTTTGGAAGACGATAATCAGGCATCCGCACAACATGACCAGTCCAACGAAGTTATAGCTGTATCAGAACCTATCAGCACATAGGCTGTAGCTCTGGGCTAGAGTATCTATCTTGCATGCACAACGCCCAAGGTTCAATCCTCTGTATCTTCAGGTAAGGATGAGACAGAAACTTGTCTAAAAATCCTGGAGAGCCACTGTCAGTCAGCTAGATGGGTCAACGGCAGCTCCCTGCGTTCCTGCGTGCCTGTAAAGTTTGCTCTGAGAATCCTGCTTCTATGATTTTAGTGCATCAGAATCTGGAGCAGTTCCAACGCAGATTTTAGAAATGGCTTCCTATCTCCTCAGGCCGTACTTGGCCAAGCAGTAAGGATAGTAACTGATAGGCCTCACTCTTTCATTTGTCCTGGACCTCTTCCAGATAAATCAAAATATCTATTTGAACTGGAAATATCTCTGCACTTTCCTCTTTCTATGAAATATATCACATAAAACAGGGAGCAGGAAACCTTTTTCCTAGGAAGAGCCCATGAACCACAGGAAACATCACACGGTGAGGCAAAGACCCAGCCAGTGCAACCAATGGCCAGGGATGTTTGGAGTTTTAGCCCAGATTTATCACTCCTGGTTTGGCTCACTGCTTTTCAAATAATAATAATAATAATAATAATAATAATAATAATAATAATAATAATTTATTTGTACCCCACCCATCTGGCTGGGTCTCCCCAGCCACTCTGGGCGGCTTCCAACAAATATTAAAATACATTAAAATATCACAGATTAAAAACTTCCCTAAACAGGGCTGCCTTCAGCCTCTCAGACAACAATCCTATGCACATTTACTTAGGGGGTGTCCTAAGAAATGCAGTTTCTACGAGCAGATATCACAGAATGGGGCTGTGTACCAGCAGAAAATATGTGCTTTGAGTGTGACTGGTAAAAGCACCTCTGAAACCACCCTGTGATAAATTCGTAACTGCTAACGCTGCAACCAGCCTTATATTCCCAAACAAATCCCTCACATTTTGAGATGCAGACTAAGAAGTGAGTTTGGACAATGAAAAAGCAAATCACGAGCCATAGCCGATGGATGGGCAGTGCTAGAGTAGGTGACATTTAAAGCTCCGCAGGACCGCAGAATTCAACCTTCGCCAACCCCTCTAAAGCAGGCTTCCTCAAACTCGACCCTCCAGATGTTTTTGGCCTACAACTCCCATGATTCCTAGCTAGCAGGACCAGTGGTCAGGGATGATGGGAATTGTAGTCTCCAAACATCTGGAGGGCCGAGTTTGAGGAAGCCTGCTCTAAAGGTTTCCGAATGTTTTCCAGTGCTGGGCTGGCTGATGGGGCTTGTTGTCTAAAACATCTGGAGGGTACCAGATCACATGATATTAGGCCGAGGGCCTGTATGCAGCTCAGGATGTGGGCAACCCGCTCCAGATACCCCTCACTCCAGTTTGGTGTAGCGGTAAGCTTGGCCATGAAGCTTGCTGGGTGCCCTTGGGCCAGCTGCCAACACTCAGCCCATACTACCTCACAGGGTTGTTGTGAAGATCATATGGAGCTGGGGGGGGGGGCAATGCACAGCACTCTGACCCCCTTGGAGGAAAGGTGGGATAGAAGATACCTAAATAAATAAATAAGCAAGCAAATTGTGTATTTACTTTTGCACATCCATGTTCTCTCTCTCTCTCTCTCTCTCTCTCTCTCTCTCTCTCTCTCTCTCTCTCTCTCAGGAAGTCGAGTTCTTCATTCTACGGAGGAGCCAGAGTTAACCTCGCTGCTCCCAGATCTTCTCTCCTTGCCGCACGACTTCCCTGCCCTCAGGTTAGAAAGGGCTCTTTCTACCACATACCTTGGGGCAAAAGGGATAGACAACGGGTTGTTTATGGCATATGCATGCGCTGGACCCCACTCGACTCCGGAGATGCTGTTCCCAGCAGCTATACATCTGCAGTATCGAGTGTGATGCTGCAAATGATGGCACAGAGCAGGTGTGCAGAGCCTTTGCCCGCCCCCCTCCCAGATGTGGCTGAGTTGCAGTGTCCATCATTGTTGGCCATTGGCCATGCTTGCAGGGGCTGAATTCAGCAACATGAGCTACATATAAAGTGTGCATGCACACAAAAGCTCATACCAAGAACAATCTTAGTTGGTCTCTAAGGTGCTACTGGAAGGATTTTTTTTATTTTTATTTTGGTTCGACTACTACATATAAAACATGTATGGCTAACTTGCAACGCAAGTATAGCTGCCTAATTGATTTCTGGCCCTCATTCACACACAATAATTCACCAGGCTGTGCTGGCCACACACACACACACAGTGGAACCTCACGCCATAAACCCAAAAGTAAATGGTTCCATTTTAGATTGCACCTCGGAAATCAAACTTCCAAGGCGGCTTCCGTATTTATTGAGTTTTTGGTTTTCGAACGTTTCGGAACTCAAATGGTCTTCCGGAACGGATTACGTTCGAAAACCATGGTTCCACTGTACACACACACACCCCAATCCTTTGTACAAAAGGTAGTCGTGTTGGTCTGCCGTAGTCAAAACAAAATAAACTAAGTTGGTCTCTAAGGTGCTACTGGAAGGATTTTTTATTTTTTATTTTGCTTTGTACAAAAGTTAAAATCACATTTGTTGCTCTGCCCACTTTTGGTTCTGGCCCTGTCTGCCATTGGCATGTGGCGCGCAGAAGGCTGCCCAGGGGGGAATTTTGGCCCTCAGGCTAAAAGAAGTTTACCTGTCTCTTCTTTAGATAGTTGAGGGTTGGGAGGCTTGACAGCCATCTGTCAGGAATGCTTTGATGGTGTTTTCTGCTTGGCAGGGGGTTGGACTGGATGGCCCTTGTGGTCTCTTCCAACTCTATGATTCTATGGGAGTCATGCATGCTTCTCCAATCGCAGCAGGAGAAGTTCAACAGACCTTCTGGTTCATGCATGCTCCTGTACTGAAGTGAGCCTCCAGGTTTGCTGTGTGAAATGTCGGACTGCTGTCTGTGGAGCACATGACATATAAAAATAAAAATAGGCATTGCAATGTTTTTCATTGGGCAAGCATCTTGCCGTTTCTTGTGTTAACAGAGAATTCTGCATCATAAATCTTCCTCCTGTCTGAGGGTTTTATGGAGCTCAAAATCATACCCAACCCTACATTAACAAAAGGCTTTTTACTTATTTTTTTGTTAAGAAAATCACCTTAATAGTCTGTAGCTTTCCACAGTAGAATAATCCTTGTTTCCTATGGTGCTGTGTATGGACAACTTCCTAGGCTTCTCTCAGTAGACCGGGAGTCTGGGAAGATGATCAAATGGGCACCTTTCAAATTCTGGGTTTGTCTATATGTGCCATTGGAACTTTAAGCCCCTGTGTTGGTCCCATGGTCACTGCTAACCTTGGTGTAAACAGGCATGGCAGAGTCATCAGTACATCTGGACTGTGGGAGGATGCAAATCTGTCCTCTTCCCTTCAAAACCGCTGTATTGATTCACTGCTTGGGTAGATCAGCATTCCTTTCATAGCTCTGCGGTTTGGAAGATCAAGATGTTGCTGCATCCCTTTTCATTGCCCCAAATTCTTTCTTGGCCTGGATATTTTTTTTAAAAGTGTCTGGAGTGAAATAACTTCCTCTATGTGGAGATCACTGTCTCTCAACCTAACCTCCCTCCCAGGGTTATTGTGAGGATAAAACAGGGAAGAACAATGTATAGCCCTTGAGGTCCTATTGCCCATGGGAGGGATGTGAACACGAATGGAGAAGGAGAGGCCAACCTTTCCTCCTTGATAAATGTAAAAACACCGCACTGAGTAGTCACATCGCTGCCTTTCCCCCACTTCATTTCAGGTCCGGGAAGGAATTCCCCGATCGCTGCTCCTCCAACATTGACGCTGTCACTCAGATCAGAGGTGAAACGTTCTTTTTCAAAGGTCTGTGGCGTTTTCTGTGACCTTGTTCTGTGAAGTCATTTCTTCCAGCAGTAGCTGAGTGGTATCAGAACGTGCCTGCTTTGCAGGCGGAAGAAGAAGAAGAAGAAAGCCCCAGATTCAAAACCTGGCAATGTCAGGGCCGGCAGGAAAAGAATCTTGTCTGAAATCCTCGAGAGCCAACCGCAGTCAGCAAACTCTGGAGCGGCCAATGGGATGTTTCTGGACTCCAGTTCCCAGCAGCCCCAATGAGTATGGCCTATAGAGTCAGGAATAATTGGAGCTGCAGCCCAGCCACAGGGGTCCAATCCATTGTCCTGTAACCAGATTTCAAAATAGTGTCTAGTCCAAAGTGATGCATGTTGGGGCAATTAAAAAAAAATCCAGCAGGACCTGCAGCCAAACTAAGTTCATTGTAGCTCACGTGCACCACCTTGCTCCCATGATTGAGCCCCCCCCATAGTGTGCTGATGTCACTCGTGCACATCACAAGGGACGTGGGTGGCACTGTGGTCTAAACCACTGAGCCTCTTTGGCTTGCCAATCAGAAGGTCGACGGTTTGAATCCCTGTGACGGAGTGAGCTCCCGTTGCTCTGTCCCAGCTCCTGCCAATCTAGCAGTCCGAAAGCACACCAGTGCAAGTAGATAAATAGGTACTGCTGTGGCGGGAAGGTAAACGGTGTTTCCGTGCGCTCTGGTTTCCGTCATGGTATTCCGTTGTGCCAGAACCGGTTTAGTCATGCTGGCCACATGACCCAGAAAGCTGTCTGTAGACAAACGCCGGCTCCCTCGGCCTGAAAGCGAGATGAGCACCGCAACCCCATAGTCGCCTTTGACTGGACTTAACTGTCCAAGGGACCTTTACATTTACTTTACCTAACTTGTGTACACTATGGGTCATGCTCCTGTGTTGCAGGGATGTTCCGTTGCTTGCGTGCATGATGTGAGCACGCCCCATGCCGTGTGTGCACAGCTGCCGTGGAACTTTGAGGGGGCCCGGCCACTTCATTGAATTTTATTTTGGGGGTTCTGCTCCATCCCTTACTTGGCATGCCTCTTGCAGCTTCTGGGAGCTCGTGACCTAGTGCTCAAGAACAGGCCTTGCAAATGGGCCCTTCCAGCTCTACGATTCTATGATACGGAAGCATCTTTTATGGCTACCCCAGAGATAGGCGGAACTAAGCTAAAAGGACCAATGTTCTGACTCTGTATGCAAGGCACATTCCGATGCTCCTGCTCTTTATGAAAAGCATGGATGGGTCATGCCTTTCCTTCCCCTCGGGCAAATCGAATCATCTAGTTGGAACAAGAGACTCTGCGTCCAGTAAGGATGTGTATGTCGTGTAATTCTAGTCAATATGATCCAGAGCAGAACTCCAACATATAGTTAGCAGAGTAAAAACTTAAACACGTTGCAGGACCAGAGGCAGTTATATTTCATCCAGCAGAGCTTGACTGCTACTGAAGGCAAATGAGCATAATGGTCACAAATCCAATACATTCAGGATTGGTCCATGAGTTGCAGCAGACTTTACTTAAACTTAAATAACTTATAATAAGACTAAAACTTAACACTAAGCATACAATATGCAGAACACCACACCAGAAAGGAAAAGAGATAGAAAGAGAAAAGTGAAAACCAGGCTCCTTCTGTCCTATTATTATAGTCAGCATGACTTAGACAGAAGAGATAACAGAACCAGTTTAAGCCAGCGGTAGTCAGCTTCTTTGAAGGAATAACCCAAACATCATGAACCTTCTGCTTGTTTCTTCCACACAGAGAAGCTTCCAGAACCCTCTTGAATTAATTAGAATAGGAAAGATCTCTACACATCAGATCCATACTTTCTTTCCCCCCCCCCATTTGTTATTTTATTACATTGAAAAATGTTCTCAATATGTTACACAGCCGTGACTATCCTGTGCCAGACTTCAGAATCGATTAAAATACAATGTGTGCCACCACAACCTGGCTACTTTCTGTACTATGAAATGCAAACTGAGGGTGTGTTATGTCTGAGGAAATCCTAGCTGCTCTCTCGCAATCTGTAGCAGTTAGAATGGTGTGTGTTTATGATAGAGTGCTTGGAATAGTGGAAGGTCAGCTCACAACATTATGTCATGTTGCAGAGTGACCAAGAGATATCAAGCTGCTTCTCCTAGCTCAGGGGTCCCCAAACTAAGGCCCAGGGGCTGGATGCGGCCCAATCGCCTTCTAAATGCAGCCCGCGGACGGTCCGGGAATCAGCGTGTTTTTACATGAGTAGAATGTGTCCTTTTATTTAAAATGCATCTCTGGGTTATTTGTGGGACCTGCTTGGTGTTTTTACATGAGTAGAATGTGTGCTTTTATTTAAAATGCATCTCTGGGTTATTTGTAGGGCCTGCCTGGTGTTTTTACATGAGTAGAATATGTGCTTTTATTTAAAATGCATCTCTGGGTTATTTGTGGGACATAGGAATTTGTTCATTTTTTTTTTCAAAATATAGTCCGGCCCCCCACAAGGTCTGAGGGACAGTGGACCGGCCCCCTGCTGAAAATGTTTGCTAACCCTTGTCCTAGCTGGAATGTGATGTTATATTTTTCCTAACCCCCCCCCCCAATATGGCAGGTCAGTACTTCTGGCGCCTGACTCAAGGTCGTCACCTCACCTCTCTGCGCCCAGCCTTGATCACCGGCTTCTGGCGAGGCCTGCCTTCCACCCTCCGCAAAGTAGACGCCGTTTATGAGAGACACATAGATCATCGCATCCTCTTCTTCAGCGGTAAGGGGGTGGGTGTTCCTGTGTGCGAGGCAACTGGGCTGCCTTTGAAGTCCAAACTAGGTCCATCTCCTAGAGCAGGGACATTCAACTCCCAATAGACTGCAATCTACTCACAATGTAAAAAAAAAAACTGGCGGTGATTTTAGGAAGCCAAAGTTGTGGAGATTTGGTTTTTCTTTTCTTTTCTGCTTTTCTGTAAGGAAATTGCTATGGGGCCGGAGATCAACCAGGATCTACCAGGAACACCCCGCAATCATCCAGTAGATTGTGATCTACCTGTTGGACATGCCTGTCCTAGAGCAAGTAATTCTTTGAAGGAGAAATTACCTGAAAACATGATTGACAGATGATATTTGACTCCGAGTAGGCTTGCTAAGATTTATAAGACAGAATCAGATAAGTGCTGGAAGTGTAAAGAGGTGGAGGGAACATTCCTTCATATGTGGTGGATGTGTAAAAGGGAAAAAGAGTATTGGGAAATGATTTATAATGAATTGAAAAAAAATGTTTAAAACTACTTTCCCCCCCAAAACCCCAGAGTCCTTTTTGCTGGGGATAACTCAGACTGAAATTCCCAGGTGTCAGAAAAGGTTATTTATGTATGCAACAACTGAGGCCCGTGTTTTGTTATCCCCCAAATGGAAAATGAGCAAGGTCCCAACCAAAGAAGATTGGCAACTTCAGTTGACAGAATATGCACAGCTTGCAAATTTAACATATAGAGTCAGAGAACAAGAAGAACATACATTTAGAGAAGATTGGAAAATGTTTATTGAGTATGTGGGGAAAAATTGTGTACAGCTGAAAACGCTGGCAGTGTTAAGATAAATTCAACACTGTAAACAAGTTTTGATGGATGCAATAATGGAAAACCAATTGGTATATTTTTTGTAAAATATGCAGGGATAGGAGATATGTAAAATGAACAATGGAAAGAGAAGAAGGGAAGTCATTGATATCTTAAGGATGTAAAATGTTTATCTGAAATTGTAAAGCAGAAAATTTAATAAAATCTTTAAAAAAAACAAAAAACAACTAGGTCCATCTCACATCCTGTTTCCAACTGATCAGAGCTGGATTCGCTATAATAAAATTGTTAGTTTTTGAGGCACTACAACTTGTTGTGTTTGCTGGGACATTAAAATAAATAAATTATGTATTCCCTTTATATCCCATGCTTTCGTCAAGCCGCTCAAGGTGTTGCATGTGCTTCTCCCTCTCTCCGTCCTCACAATGACCCTGTGAGGTAGGTTAGGTTGAGAGAGACAGACTGGGCCCAGCTCACTCTGTGAGCTTCATGGCTGGGTGGGAATTTGAGCCCTTGTCCCCTAGGTCCCGGGCCAACACACTAGCCACTACACAACACTGCCTTGCTATTGATGCCCTCTCTTTCTCTTCCCTGCTCAAGGACCTCTCTACTGGGTATTTAAGGACAACAGTGTTGAAGAGGGCTACCCCCGCCCTGTCACAGACTTTGGGCTGCCCCAGGGGGGCATCGATGGTGCTTTCTCGTGGCCTGCTGACAGGAAAACCTATTTCTTCAAGGGAGATCTGCACTGGTGCTATGATGAAGCCACAGCGCACATGGAAGAAGGATTCCCCGTCCACAGAGAACCCTGGGAGCACTTCCCCACCTCCGTAGATGCTGTGCTGAGTGAGAACGATGGTGAGCTTGTACTTAATTTATATACATACCGTACTTTTCCGTGTATAAGACTAGGTGTTTTTCTTTTAAAATTATGCTAAAAAGTGGGGGTTGTCTTATACATGGATAGTGCATAGTGTGGGTGTTTGATTGTTTGCTGCTGTGGCTGTCAGTGGCTATTGGGCGTGTTATTGGTTGCTGCGTCAACACTTGGTGTTGCTTGGCTGACGCTGTGGCAGTTGGGCAGGTGATTGGCAGCTTTTGCTGGCGATGGGACAGACGATTTTGCGACGCATGCTGGTGAGCGATTTTCGGCAATCCTCCCCAAAAGAAGCTCAACAACTCTGTGCCATCTCCCCCCAGTTTCTTAAATTTGAGTCTCCCAAAATAGGGGGTGTCTTATACACAGAAAAATACGGTAATTTTTATTAAATTTTCTGTTTTACAATTTAGAATACTCATTTAAACATCCTTAAGATATCAGTGACTTCCCTTCTTCTCTTTCTATGGTTCATTCTGCATATCACAAATCCCTGCATATTTTACATAAACTAAACCATTCAGTATTCCGTTATTACATCCATCAAAACTTATTTACACTGTTGAATTTATCTTAATGCTGCCAACGTTTTCAAGTGTACACAATTCCCCCCCTATTGTCAATAAGCATTTTCCAGTCTTCTTTAAATGTATGTTCTTCTTGTTCTCTTATTCTATATGTTAAGTCTGCAAACTGTGCATATTCCGTCAGCTTAAGTTGCCTTTCTTCTTTAATTGGGACCTTGCTTGTTTTCCATTTTGGGGCTAACAAAACATGGGCTGCAGTAGTGGCAAGCATGAATAACCTTCTTTGACACCTGGGAATTTCCATCTGAATTATCCCCAACAGAAAGGACTCTAGGTTGTTTGTTTGTGGGGGATTTTTGGGGAAAGTACCAGCTTGTCGATCAGAAGGTCGGTGGTTCGAATCCCCATGACGGGGTGAGCTCCTGTTGCTCGGTCCCTGCTCCTGCCAACTTAGCGGTTCGAAAGCACGTCAAAGTGCGAGTAGATAAATACCGGTAGGTACCGCTCTGGCGGGAATGTAAACGGCATTTCCATGTGCTGCTCTGGTTCACCAGAAGCGGCTAAGTCATGCTGGCCACACATGACCTGGAAGCTGTCTGTGGACAAACGCCGGCTTTCTCAGCCAGTAAAGCGAGATGAGCGCTGCAACCCCAGAGTCGTCCGCAACTGGACCTAATGATCAGGGGTCCCTTCACCCTTACCCTTTACTAAAGGGACCCCTGACCATCAGGTCCAGTTGTGTCCGACTCTGGGGTCACGGCGCTCATCTCGCTCTATAGGCCAAGGGAGCCGCCGTTTGTCCGCAGACAGCTTCCGGGTCATGTGGCCAGAATGACAAAGCCGCTTCCGGCGAACCAGAGCAGCGCACGGAAACACCGTTTACCTTCCCGCTGGAGCGGTCCCTATTTATCTACTTGCACTTTGACATGCTTTCGAACTGCTAGGTGGGCAGGAGCTGGGACCGAGCAGCGGGATCTCACCCCGTGGCAGGGATTCGAACCGCCGATCTTCTGATCAGCAAGCCCTAGGCTCTGTGGTTTAACCCACAGCGCCACCTGGGTCCCTTTTTACCCTTTACTAGCTTGTACTTAATTTATCACTGCATTTCACTGCAGTCCTGTCTAGTGGCTCCCAAATGGTGGAAACACGTTCCGATACTAATGCAATAGCATTGCCAAAGCAGCGCAGAACAACTAAGGAAGTGGAATGATCAATCCGCCGCTAATGCATTATTATCGCGTCAATGACATGTTGCAGAATACAACCCACAAAAAAACAGAAACCCTCTTTGGCGGGACCCTTTGTCCCGTCCTCTTAAATACCCCGCTTATTTGTTGCTGATGCCCCCTTCTGTCTTGCTGCAGGAACACTGTATGCCTTTAAGGGCAGGGAGTACTGGAAGTTTGAGCCACGCAACCTCAAGCCCCAGACTGGCTACCCTCGTTCCATAGCTAAGGACTGGCTGGATTGCACAGGAGAACTGTACCCTCCCCGGAGCCTGCCTACCAGCCCTGCGTCAGGAGCTGAACGCCAGCCAGACTTGCGGGGCCCGCAGCTCGAGGTGGAACGATGTGTGTGCTTTTGCTCCGCCTTCCGTGTGATGTCGTGGGGCTTGCTCAGCTGCCTGCTGGCGGCTCTCCTGGCACTGCAAGGATTTGCCTAGGAAGGAGACAGAACCTCGCCTGGTGATCACTTTGCTCCACAAGGATCCTCGGCAGCACCGACCCCAATTGCCACGTTGCGCGTCCGTGGGGGGGGGGAGGAAAAGAATAGGAAGAAAGAGAGGAAAGGGAGAGAGACATCCCCAATGAAGCAGGATGTGGGGAAGCAACTTGGATGCAAGGATGAGACTGCCGTCCTTCAGCGATAGGGGCAGCGGCTCTGCATATGGTTAAAGGAAATTCTTCAAACAGGAATCCTTTGGTGCAAACAGGAAAGGGGACACAATGCAAAAGGTTTTTCGGGATCCAGGAGCGTCCTATGTGGAACTGCTGCAGTGCTGCAGTGTTGACATCTGTCTGTCTCGAGAGACAGTGGGTTGCGCTTCCAGGGTGAATTCAAACCACTATGTTAGCAGCACCGAAGTGACCTCCCCAGGGCACAAACCTGGGCAGTATGTATGGAGGTCCTGGGCTGTCCCAGACAAGGAGGCCCCCCCCCCCCGCCTCACTGATGTAGTCCAAAGGAAAGCAGAGCAATATGTTGGGCACCAGTTTGGCTGCAAGGAGGCATGCAAGGCACCATGGAACCATCTTTGGGACTCCACTCTGGATTTGTGTAGGTTTTACTTTTGAGCCTTTTTCTCTCCTAAAGGTGTCCCCCAAGGCAGTGGAGGTTTAGGACCAGAGTTTTTCTTCTCCTGGATGGGCTACCTTCCCAGGTTGACAAGCCCCAGTTTGACCCCTATAGGCTGTCAATATTTTGCTGGGGGCGGGGATTCAGGAGCATAACTGGGAAATTTAAGTTTGCTCAATTAAACCGGATTAAACTGCTCTGTTGCCTGTCTGCAACATATCCGCTTTAAAACAACACATCAAAACAGACTTTTTGCAGTTTGGAAAGCGGTTGGGAAAGTCGTGTGGAAATATAATTAATGGGAAGACTTTTAAACGCCCCGTGAGCAAAACTGGGTGAATACAGGACAAATGCTTATTGACATATTAACGCCCCATAAACAAATCAGAACGAATACTCAATAAAGATTGGCTATAGAAGCTTTGTGAATGCAAACCAGGTTGTGTGGAGGAGCCCTTAGTGCTTGAAGATGACCATCCCTAGCTAGTCTTTCGTAGAATTTTTTTGTATGTCAAAAGGCAAAAAGGTGGCCTCCTTCTGTGATGATGCCTTTGCCCCCAAGCGCTTCACTGTGAGCCACTGGAACCAGGGACAGAATTTGTTGTTTTGGAAAGGAAACCATGAGTCACTTTTCACTCCGAGGAGCAGCTCATCGGCAGCCTCTTCCTGTGGTTGGGCCATTAGCGCAGCTGTGGAATGATTCAGAACCGCTTGCCGGGGCCTGCCGGGATGACTGACAAAGCGTCATTGTAGGCAGAATGCCACAGAGACTCTGTTGAAAAGAATGGGGCTGCCTAAGGCAAGGAGGGGTAAGGAGGGCCATTCAGCACCCGAGTCACTAGGCATTCCAGACTCTGTTGTAAATTGAGACTTTTATGAGCCGCTTTTAAGAGGACGTAAATCTGGTGTCCAATCCCCTCCACCCGAAACACACAGAGACCTGATCTCTGTAGATACCCCCCCCCCCAGCTTGCCCGTTGCTCACCTTTCTCGTATTGGATGGGCAATAGGGGCACCTAACCCAGGTTGTGCCTTGCCAGAGGTACAAAATGGGCACAAAGAGCCTTGGACATTTACCAGCAGTTATTAAAATTAATATCAAATCATGCCATTGTGGGTTTTTCTTTTTAAGTTATTGTTCATTTCAGTTCTGGAACAATCTAAGCCTGTTTTCATGGTATTTTATGAAAGAAATTTTTTTTTTACACTCCTGGAAAGCAGCAGGGTGTGGGGGTGGGGGAAACAACCTCAGGACATTAGTGTGAATTTCTGCTATTTTAGTATGCCTTTTTATCTAATATGCACAGTTGAGCAAAGCGATTTCCCCCAACACCATTCATTTTGTATGCCTTCCTCGTACACTTCCCCCGACTATATGCATTCTTGTGCACATTATTTGTCTGGACATCTGCGTTGCAAAATTCAGAGAAGGGCAAATTTTGGAGGCTTGCCATGTTTCAGTTCCTACATTGCTTCAGGAAGTGTGGGTTAGATAGATTCACCCTCAAATGCAAAGTGTAATAAAAAATTTCCCCCACCCCTAGCAGAGCCAGACCATTGCCCCATCTTGCCCAAAATTATTTACTCTGGCCAGCAGATGCTCTCCAGGGTCTTGGGCAAGTGGAGGTCTTTCACTTGTCCTTCAGCCTGAGATCCTTTTAAAGAAGAGATGCCAGGCACCGAACATGGGATGTTCTGCATGCAGAGCATATTCCCGGCCATGTGCCCCTTTTTCTGTGCCTGGAATGCTGCGAATGAGCAAAAACGTAACTTCAGTCCAAAGAAGAATGTTAGGCCACTGTGGCTCCGTTTTAATAAGGCATAATGGTCGATAACAGGGTAAGTAAGGCACATGCACGGAGTATCGCCAGCTCAGGATGTCGACTCGGTTTCACTTCCAGTTTACAAAAAATTGTTTGAAGAGAGGGCTTTCGCGGCCTTGGGGCAAGATTTCCACCTGGAAACAGGATAAAGGTGCGTGAGAAAAGGACACCCATGGCAGGTACCCATCTATTATGGGTCACCCACTCCTTCATCCCTGAACACTGGCCATACTGGCTGGGGCCAATGGGAGCTGGAATTCGGAACATCTGGAGGGTACCAAGTTGGATAGCCCTGGTGTAACGGTACACAAGCATTTGCTTTATTCCAACCCCTCCCCTCTTTTCCCTCCCTGGCAATGCCAAAGAAATGGGCAAAGCTGGTTCTAGGTTTGAGGGTCCCAGGGCAAGTTGCCCTCTGCTGGGCTCCCTCCTCTGGCCCTGGGCCCTGGCAGTGGACAGCTGCAATGCTCTAAAGCAGTGCCAACTTGTGGCATCTTGCCACTATTTGTATTTCCCGCAATGCCTCTTCTGTTGCCTCTAATATTATGAGAGAAAGCTCTTACAATACCCATTCTGTCTACATTATAGATGGTTTGCTCAGCCTCTATTATATCTACTGCTGACACCACGTTTTCCCAACCCGGTTCCTTCCAGAAGTTTTGGACCACCACGCTCATGGGCCCACATGATTTCCAGATAAGGCCGCATCACAGAATTGTATCAAAACATTGTGGCGTTAGGCATCTTTCCCCTCTTCGGTTTCAATAAGAGTCTCTCGCATGCCGTTTGCCCTTTTCACTGCCAGTGCACAGGGAGTTGATGTTTTCATTGGGCTAACCCAGCACAAACTCAAGATTTCATTTTCTGGTTAATCCTCACCGACTCAGCCAATATCACTGTATATGTGAAATGAGGGTGTTTTTCAAGCATCCTTTTCAAGCATGGCATCCATGGGCAGCTGCCAGGGTCCTGGCACGGTCCACAACTGATGCATGCTCTAGGATCACCACTTTAATAAAATAAAATAAAAAATCTGACCTGGCACTGTACCCATTGCCTGGCACTGTACCCATTGCCAAGACACGCTCCATCAGGCACCTCCTGCCCCTGAGCTGTTTCTATGCCAGCTGGTGATTATAAGAACTACTCTTCGAAAACTGGTGCCTGGGTTTGCTTTTTCTCCTCTTCCCTCCCTGTCCCCTTTCCTTTGTGTGTAATGGCTTAAGTTTAACTGCAGTACTCATTCTGGCCACCGTGGCTGCAGTTCTCACTCTGCCCACCGTGGCTGCGGTTTCCACTCAGGTCCCCCCAACATGCAAATGAAGGATTGAGAGTGGCGTTCACGGATTTGGTAGCTAGAGGGAGTTTGTTACTGTTGCGAGTTACTGAATACTATATAAGCCAGGCGGCTAAGCTGTTGTTCAGTCCAGGACTCAGAGCTGAAATAAAGAGTTGGTTATTTTAAGAGCTGTGTCTTCATCCATCTACCCACTCACTACTCAACACCTGGATTTGCTTTTTTCCTCTTCCCTCCCTGTCCCCTTTCCCTTGTGTGTCATGGTTTTTTTAGACTGTAAGCCTGTGGGCAGGAACTGTCTTGTTTTAATTGGCTGTATGTAAGCTGAACTGAGAGCCTTTTTGGCTTAAGAGTGGGGTACAAATGCTCTAAATAAATAAATGTTCACCAGTTGCCTAGAGCTGAGGAATCTGGCTGGGCAGGGGCGTAGGAAGGGGGGCTGCAGGGGCTGCGGTCTGCCCTGGGTGTCATCTTTGAGGGGGGCGACAAAATGGCACACCGCGGGGGGTGGCACTTACCTCGGGGCCTGGCCTGCAGTGTGCCCGAGCCATGCGTCTCTCCTGGTGGCTCGAGGCCCTGCACTGCCCGAAATGACAGCGTGGGGCCTGGACGGATCACTGGGGGCCACGGTGACCCCCATGGGCAGCTTGCCCCGCCTCTGCCGCACCGAGTGCTGGAGCAGCTAGCTATGCTCCTGTGGCTGAGCACTGTGTGAACCAGGCTCCCTTGCTAGATGGGCATTTGGTCAGTTCCATTAGGGCTGCTCTTAAGTTTTTAACAGCTTCACTGGTGATCAAGCACATTGCAACATTCCCAGGTCTCATTTGGTCATCCTAAGGCAGGGGTCTGCAACCTTTAAGACCAAAAGAGCCACTTGGACCCGTTTCCGAAGGGGAAAAAAAATCTGGGAGCCGCAAAACCACTGCGACATTTAAAACAAATATAACACTGCATTTTATTTTTAAAAATCCAATTTAAATAAAAAAAATCCGATTTAAATAAAAAAATCCTATTTAAATAAAAAAAATCCATTTTTTTTTTTTAAAAAAAAAATCATTCATTTTTATCCACCCTGGGGACCACTACCAGGTCACAGCCTGATCCAAGGTGGGTTGCAACAGCATACAAATATTTGATTTGTGTGTTTTTTAAAAAATGAGTCCTCAACTGCACACTTGTGTTAAATGTTTGTCCCATGTCTAATTGAAGACTGCTGGCTTTTACAATAATCTTAGTGTCTTTTACTCTTAATATTTCAGACCAGAGGCTATGTTCACCTCTTCCAACCTCCTCTCTTGCTAAATAAAGCACAGAATTGCACCAGAGAAGCCTGTGATGTTTGTGCTGACTTGCATACAGGTGGCTGTAGTAGTTCGTAGTGTTCAAACCTTTTTAGGGGAGTTCCCTGCCCCCTTAATGACAGTGGCGATAGATTTTGCACATGAACACAGATCCAAGTTAGGACTCCTCTCTTCCACGCCAACAGGTGCTTTGTCAAGGCTCCCCTAACACACACTCAGGAAAGAGGAAAAACTGCAAAACGTCCCGGCCTTGCTCCGGGGCGGAGAGAGACGCGCGCCCGCGAGAGCGCGGTCTGATGCTGCGAGCGGAACCAGGAGCGAAGGAGGCAGCGGCAGGGAAACAGGCACCGCTTCCTCGACCATTTTTAAAAAGAGGGCTTCCCCCCTCGCCCTCGCCTGCCACCTGCCGCCCCTGGCCCAGCCCACAGCTGCCTACCTCGTCGTCGCCTCAACGCAGCAGCCAGCAGCCTTCCGAGAGGAACCGCGGCCAGCCCGCCCCCGCGGTCCCACGACCCAGCCAAGGAGTCCTGGCCTCCAGTGCCCGTGCGGGCACGCGTCCAAAGGCCCCCTTCCTGCCCCCATCCTGTCCCGCCTCCCAGGTGCCTCTGGATGCCGCGGGGTCCCACATAGCTGCCGACCCCGGAGCTCCCCTGTCTGCCCCAAGGCCGCCTCCCACGCTAGGAAGACTCCCGGAGCTGGGCAGGGTTGGTCCCGCCAGGCAGGCTTGGGGGGGCGGCCTCTCCCATGGACGCCTGCTTCGGAGGCGGGGTCTTCAAAGTTCCCCCTCCCGCTCGCCCAGCTCCATCTCTTCCCGAAGGAGTGCACGCCAGAGCCCTCAGCTGAGCTGCGCCACCTCTACTGCGTCTCCACCGCCTCCGAGCCCCGCTGCCCCGCTGTTCAAGGCCATGTGATCCTGGGTACGCCCCTGAGTGCGCACCGAAGGAGTCCCCGCCAGAGCCCTCAGCTGAGCTGCGCCACCTCTACTGCGTCTCCACCGCCTCCGAGCCCCGCTGCCCCGCTGTTCAAGGCCATGTGATCCTGGGTACGCCCCTGAGCAGCGCCCTCAGCCTCCGGAGGACGGGCCGCCGGCCAGCTGGAGGGCGGTCGCTTCCGCTGGCCAGCTGGAGAAGTGGGCGCGCTTATCTGCCCCGGAGCCCCAGAGCCGCGGCAGCCGTGTAAAAGAGCCGCATGCGGCTCCGGAGCCACAGGTTGCTGACCCCCGTCCTAAGGAGATGCACACATTAAGGGCTCAAAGTGCAGCTAATTTCTTTTACCCCACTGCATTTTAAGTTGTATTTGCACGCTGCTGCACACACCAGAGGGGGGGGGGTCTTCACCTGAAGCACATTGCATGTTTGGTTTCCCCACACCTGCAACCCCTCCCAGCTCCTATTCACAAAGATGTCGCCTGCGCACGTGAAAAAGCTGTCTCAAATGTGCACACCTCAAGCTTAATGATGGCTTTCGTTTTCAAATCAGATGGAAGGTGGTTTGAGGGAAAATGCATCCAACAGCAGCATTCCTCAATAAACTACAGGATAGATGTGGGTTGTGGCTAATGTCATGTGTGCATGGCTTCAAATGCCCGTGGTGGGAGTGCACTGGAATCAGAGTAAATGGCAATGAAATTGCCATTCATTGCCTAAGTTTGGGGATATTTCCAGTGCCAGGTTTACATATAAGCTAAACAAGCTATAACTTAGGGCCCCACTCTCTTGGGGCCCCCCAAAAAAATTAAAGAAAAAAAAACCCTGGATGTACATTTCCAAAATAGAAGAGAAAAAACCAATAAAATAAAACCTACATACAGCAACAGTGTTTTGTGTTGTGTAGGCTCCTATTATGTAAGTAATGGGACCTGCCTGCTAGCCTGCTCCCTAAAATATCATTGGTTTGCTCATTTCTATGTATAGGGTGCCTACATTCTGCATATAGCATATATTCAACACAAACAACAACGACAATTTGTTGTTGACAAAGGACAGCTGGACATATAAAGGGCCCCATTACCTTCAGTATTTTAGGGCCTCATCAAACCTGAATCTGGCCCTGGATATTTCCTTCATTTAGTAGAGCCTTCTGGAAACTTTGATAAGGCTGCCCAGCCCCTGCTTGCTTACCTGTGTGTTCAGGGGATACTTCATCTGAGTGATGAAGTCCTCAGCTACCTTCAGGGCTGCCTGTTGTTCCTGCTCATTTGCTCGGAGCCCTGCTCAAGGAAAGATGGAAAAGGACAGGTCAGAAGAGCTGAGAGAGAGCATGTCTAATGCTGAGCAAGCAGAGAAGAGCTGGTGTTTACTGGGAAGGATGTGGGGGGGGGGAAACTAATATTATTAGGAAGGAAGAAAACCTCCTAAATGTGAACCATCTGTCACTAAACCATCATGGCTTCCTCCAAAGACTTCTAGGAACTGTGGTTAAGAGTGTTGAGAATTGTTAAGAGATCCCTTTCCGACTCACAGAGTCCCAACACCAAGTGTTGAGGCTGTTCTCATAGCAGTGCGTTGCGTGTCTCACCTTTCCAAACGTAGATTTTCCCACATAGCCCGTTGTCCAGGATGAAACAATCATCAGTAATGAGCTGGTCCTGGCGGAATGGACTGGACTCCGAGACCTTTGTCAGGCTCATTTTCCCCGTCATGTCCGATACCTGGGAGATGAGAAGAAAAGAGGAGCAAGTGCCTTCGTTGACATGAGACCATCCATGTGCGGCAGGACTACTTTGTTTATTACTGGATCCACCAAACAGAGCCAAGTGCCAAATGGCAGCTGGAGTGGTGGTGGAGCTGGATACAAAATGGCAGCTGGGGTGGTGGTGGGTCTAGATACAAAATGGCAGCTGGGGTGGTGGTGGAGCTGGATACAAAATGGCAGCTGGGGTGGTGGTGAAGCTGGATACAAAATGGCAGCTGGGAAATAATGGGAGAGCCTGAGCAACAGCTGACTGACACGTTGTCATTATAAAGCATTCCAGACCCTCCATCTCCCAGAACCTGGTGAGCCTTAAAAGTAGGAGAGCAAAGAGCTCAAAGACAGAGGGCAGGTAGCAGCACACGTAGAGGAAAGGATGAGAATGACAAATGAGGAAGTGGGAGAGATGGGGGTGGAGATTCACTCGGGACAACAACATTATCCAAGAGGCTGTGTTTTATAGCCTCTCTCTGTAAAGGTTTGAAATAAAAAAGGACAGTAAGAAACTTTCCCTTGTCTTTATACTTTTCTGGGCAACTAGCCAGGAGCTGCTGACAGCAGCCCAACAGGTTGTTACCTTATAAAGTACAGCGGCAACTGCATTTTTCCGATCAGCCATGACATCTTCCTCTGGACTGCCCTCTTTCAGAGCTGGTTTAGGACCCAGGACCTAGAAAAAGACAGCGGCAGGTCATGCTGACACCCAGCTTCCAGATGTTTCATTTCTGGGCTCAGAACTCCACCTCTGTGCATTGCTTGACAATGACAAAGGATGAGTTGCAGTGGCAGAGAGAAGGTCTTCTGTTCAATCCCTAGCAGGAGAGAAGGAGGGGTGGGATCCTGGAGACAGTACTAAACTAGATGGACCAGTGGGCTGATCTAGCATAAGGCAGCTTCCTAAAGTTGGGGAGAACATTGTTTGCACACAGAAGGTTCGGGTCCAATCCAGAGCATCTCTAGTGTTGTTGTTTGTAAAGGATCCAACTCCCATCAGCCCCAACAAAGCATTGCCAATGAGTAGGAATGATGAGAGTTGTAAACCAACAATATCTGGAGGGCCGCCAGCTCCCCACCCCTGAAATAGCAGATACAGTAATTAGAAAGGCCCTGCTCTGCTTCAGACCTTGGAAAGATGTTACCAGTCAGAGTAGACAATACTGAGCTGCATGGACAAACAATCCTATCTCCTATGTCCTGTAATAAGAAAAAAATCTGCCCTTATTCCCTTATGGGGTACACAAGAGCCCTTGCAAAGTCCCTTGCAGGTTCTCCATTGGTAGGAGTAATGTTATAAAAAAATAGGTTCGGCCCCAGATGGGAGTCCGCGAACCCAGAGAGAGAGCCTTAGCAGGGCTCCCTCCCTGTCAGATGCACAATGCAAAAAACAGACGATACTGAATCTCCCAAAGCAAGGATTGTTTATTAGAAACTGCTGCAGCAGGGTGTTTTGCAAGCAAAAGACCTCAAACAATGGCGCGCAAGCTCCTATATAGACTTTTGAAATTGCCCCCCTCCAGCTCAAGACCACCCCTCCATACATCATACATACATCACAAATTGGGAGGGTCCGTTAGCAGTGATTTGAGCATCCTGGACCCTGCCCCCATGTCTCCTCTTGCCCTCCACCAAAAACCCATCAAGTGAAACAAAAGATATTTACATTTCCCTATTTCCCAGCCAAGTTAATCACACCCTTTTGTCTGGCACTCAGGTATCAGGATGCCAGAGATTATCACTCAGGCAGAGGGCTGCTGAGTAGCTGGAGGGGCAACCCCCCCCTTTCGTTCCTGAGACAAAGAAATGCTTGGTCAGTTGGGAGTCAAAAATGGAGTGAGGCCTGTCTTTTGGTACATTAATAACAATTATTATATATAAATAAAATACCTTAAAATTCTTACAACAGTAAAAAACAGAGGGCCAACCAGAGAAGATTGAGAAGCAAAGTAGCTAGTAAGCTTGATCTTTATTGAAGCTGTTGCAACAACGGTGTTTCTCAGGGGAAAAGACCCTATTCCTATTTGGAGCCAGAGGGTCCCCAGGCAGAGGCCGTCCTCTTTTCCCTGGGGTGGGGGTGGGGTTAGATGGAGGCTGCTGGACAGGAGCCTCCCAGGATAAAGAACAGGATTCTCATTCTGTCTTTCTACACGGTTATATTGTTTGCAACTCAAGGAAAAAGCACATTTTGGAACATTTCTGTCCTTTTGCAGGCTCCTGCTGAATACCTCTGAACCATGCCCCCCTCCCCCTTTAACCTTTCTGTTTTGGTGTATAGAAATATTTGACTTGTATGGTTTTTTTTCACCAGGTCTTAGCTGCTATGTTAATTTAAAAGTCGTGTTTGGTGTTTATTGTCTGAATAAAGTTGTCCCATTTTTGTAAAAAAAAAAAAAAAAAAAAAAGTAGGATAGTTTCTTATTTCCATGACGTCTGATGGGAGAGCGTTTCACAGGGCAGGCCCATATCTCAGACCCTCCTTTGGCAGTGGCTTTTATATCCCACCAAATTAAGACAGGTCCCACCTCCAGCTTGATGCCGAGAACTTGATTAATGCCCATCTGCTTCCTAGACACCAACCCACAGCTTCCCCAAAACGTTTTCCTCTCTTGCAAGGAACTTACCGCTATCATCTCAGCCGGCTCTTCGCCATCTGCAATTATCTCCACTTTGGCTTTCCCCTTCCTCTCGCTATCCCGAATTGCCGTTGCTAAATCCCTGGCTTTGTTGCGCTCTAAGATGTTGGATTTGCCGCCACACCAAGTGAAGATGTTCTGGAAGGAGAGGCCAAGAGGAGAAACCTCAATCCATTTGTGGCCAGAATACCATGCCTCATGCAGCTCATCCATGTGCTTCCCACACCCACCCCACATCCAGAACACCCACCGTGATCCTACACAAAGGAGCACATTTCTTTCCACCCAATGTACGTGGTTGTGCACTCTCCCAACTAGGGATGTTTGAGAATTCTGTCGGGAATGGAATCAGGAGCGGGGCTTGCTGCAATTCTCATTTTTGTCAGGGGTCAGTAATGAAAACGACCCAGGAGAGTACGAGCATTTGCTATCGTTTTCTTAGTTTGTAAACATCATATAAATAATTACATTGTTTTCTGCTTTGTCTTTGATGCTTCCCTTCCACTGAAATTTATTATGCCATTAAGTGCGTCAGTTTCAGATATACCAAATAGCAAGACAAACTATGTAGGTCTTAGGGGAAGCTGAATTGCAGTGGAAAGAGGGCTGATGGTAATGAACACAAAACTGGGATGCAAAGAGCTGCCTCCTTCCATCCCTATTCACAGGGCATTAGCAGACCATGCTGGCCCATCTTCCAAACATGTATGTTCCCTCTCTCATCCCCACAGCACCATCAACATTGTCCATGATGGAGGCAGTAATGGTTCTGAATACCAATTGCTGGAAACTGCAGGAGGAGAGATTGTTCTTACACTCCGGTCCACGGGCATCTGGTTGGCCACTGTGAGAACAGGATGCCGGACTAGATGGCCCATTGGCCTGATCCAGCAGGCTCCTCTTATGCTCTTAACATTATTTAATTTATGTGCCACTGAAACGCCAAAATAGCAGTTTGCGTGTGAAAAACAATTGGAGCAAACATTAAAAGATAAGCAACCGTAATTAAAACACACACACACACACACAAAATGTTGAAACATAAACGTTTGTAATTAAAATACAGTGGCACCTTGGGTTATGAACCGTCCTACTTACGAACGCTTCGATTAAGAACTCCGCAAACCTGGAAGTAGGTGCTCCGGGTTGCGAACTTTGCTTCCTGGGCCGCAGGAGGCCTATGTAGGGAATGCGTGCCTCGGGTTAAGAACGCTTCAGGTTAAGAATGACTTCCGGAACGAATTAACCCGAGGTACCACTGTATGCAAAAAACCCCACCAAAACCACACATTAAAAACAACACAGCAATTATAAATAGGATACACAGGTCAAGAGAGGTTTCCCCTCCTCCTCTTTTCAGGCTCACCTCTCCTAGATCCAGGATAAAGCAGTCGCCGGTGTTAAAACTAGCCCAGCTCAATTCTTTTTCAGTGGCCCGGATATTCTTTTTCCCCTTCACCTGGTAGAGTTTGCGAATAGGACTGGGTTGCTGGCTGGCCTGGGTTCTGTTAAAGGCAGATTCCACACCTCCTTCCTGTGGAACACAGACAAAAGAGGTTGAGCTCTACAAGGAAGCAGGAGGATGCTGGAGTTTGGGGTGGTGAAGGGGGTAGGCTCCTTGGGATAAGCTGCTTGTTTGTTTATTGCGAGAGGCAGTGACTGGCCCGAGGTCACCCAGGGAGCTTCATGGACAAGCAGGGATCCAAACCCTGGTCTCCAAGGTCCAACACTCTAACCACTAAACCATGGTATTTTATATCTTTTGAATTCCAAATTATCTAATGCCACATTCTAGATAGACTTAAAGAGGCAATTTCTGAGTCGTTTACAGGTGGCGCTGCTGTTACACTATTCCATATGCCCTGAATTTGGCAGATTTGGCTAGAATAAGGGTACTGCTTTCCACAGTTTCGTACGTTGCGATTTTTGTGATATTACTAGACCACAGAAGAAGACCAGTTCCTGGTCAAAATGCATCAGTTGTTTGTCATTTCATCTAGAGAAGTGTTTCCCAACGTTGGGTCTTCTGCTGTTTTTGGACTACAACTCCCATCATCCCTAGCTAGCAAGACCGGTAGTCAGAGATGACAGGAATTGTAGTCTGAAAACAGCTGGAGACCCAAGGTTGGGAAACACTGCTCTAGAACAACCTTTGCCCCCCCCCCGGACCCCTCCAGGTGTTTGGACTACAACTCCTGTCAGCCCCAGCCAGTGTAGGGAGTTGTAGTCAAAACATCTGGATGGTACCAGGGTGGCGAAAGGCTGCTGTAGAGACACAAGGAGCTGCTTGCTTTGAAGGTTTGCGACTGTAGGCTTTGTCATATGAGTTTGTGCGGTGTTTGTGAAATTCGTTATTTACTTATTTTGATTTTGCCCACCCAGTGCTTCCCCCCCCCCGGGGTACTCAAGACAGTACTGACACATTTTTCCCCCTAGAAGAAAAGCACTTTGCACACCCCAACTTTTCTGTTTCTCTTGAGCAGGGGTCAGCAAACTTTTTCAGCAGGGGGCTTGTCCACCGTCCCTCAGACCTTGTGGGGGTACGGACTATATTTTGAAGAAAAAAAATTAATGAAGAAATTCCTATTCCCCACAAATAACCCAGAGATGCATTTTAAATAAAAGGACACATTCTACTCATGTAAAAACACCAGGCAGGCCCCACAAATAACCCAGAGATGCATATACAATAATAAAGTGCAAGTGTCTCTGCGTCCAGTCCCTGTGTCCGTGGGATTGCGCTACTGTGCATGTGCTCCGCGGGCAGCTGTTGGGACTTGGAGCGCAGAGACTTCGGGCGCCGCGTGCCGCTCAGCGACCCCGAGAGCAACTACGGCGCCTACCAGGTGGGAGCAAGGGAGCGCAGGGGCCCCGGGATCTCCGAGAGATTGAGCAGAAACCCCCAGGCGGTTCTTTCCTGGGGGCGGCCCAGCCACAAAGCATGGCGGGCGAGGCAGAGAGGGAGCCAGTGGGCGGAACAGAAAGGCCGCACGGTGAGGGAGCTGGGGGGACCCATGGTGGGAGCAAGCGCGGCTGGGCGGAAGACTGGAAGGTAGCTGAGGGAGCACGGGTGGAAGCAAAGCGGCGGAGGAGAGAGAGCGATGGAGGAAACGCCGGAAGGAATGTTCTAGTGCCCGTTAATTTAACGGGTTTAATGTCTACTAGTTATAAATAAAAGGACACATTCTACTCATGTAAAAACACGCTGCTTCGCGGGCCGGATTGTGAAGGCGATTGGGCCAAATCCGGCCCCTGGGCCTTAGGTTGCCTACCCCTGCTCTTGAGCATCTTTATGGCCTCCGTGCCCTCCAAAGATGTCAAGTTGGCAGGTGTGGGTTTCTTGCCCTCCTCATATCATCCTCACAACATCCCTAGGAGGTAGGTTAGACTGAATTATGGCTTCTCATATGCATATTTATCCGGCCTGGGCAGATAAATGTGGAACGAATGAGCATGTGATTTGTTGCCTAAGCTTTCTTTCATAAGGTGACTGTGCTCACGATTGGCAGCGGTTCTCCCAGGTGATCGAAGCAGCAACTTGAAAAACTGGTTAGGTCGGGCCTGTCTTACCTGGTATTTGATGCCGTGGGGGAAGTACTCCATGAAAATGTCGGACTCATTGCCCTGCACCTCCCGGTACTGGATAGGCTTTTCTTTCAGGAAGAAGTTGAGGTTGGTGGAGAGCAGAGCACAGGCTCCCTGCTCATCTCGGGAGGAGTTCTGGCCTGGGTGACAGGGAGAGAGCAGTTATTTGATAGGAATCGTTCCAGCTCCACTTCTGATGGATATTCCAGGATAATTATCGTGTATACCACTCTCTCAAATAGCAAACTTGGGTGTTGAGCACTGACAGAAACGAGACCAAAATAGGGCCACTGGAAAACAAGAGGGTAGCATGAGCATGCTCAGATAAACTTTCAGGACTGCAGAAGTTGAAAAGGAGCATTTGAAAAACCCCAAGGGGGAGGCCACAGCTCATTGAGAACTAAGAAGGACTTGGGGTGCACACAGGGGGAGGAGGAAAAAGTCTTGTTACACAAGCATAAATCCTTATGCCGACAGGACATGTTAGTTGGATACTGCCTAACAACAAGAACAACAACATGGAAGAGAGATTTCCCTAAACTCCAGTAGGCACGACCTGTGTCACACATGTCATGGTGTCTTAAGATCTAGTGTTGAAAAAAAAAGGCTCAGCAACTTTTTGGGTGATCTTGAAATATGGCAACCCTATATGATCACTTTTTTCATATCCTGATGTGTGTCTGTCACTTCCTCATATTTTAATATTTGGCTCAGGAGAAAGTGCGGATGGAGGCTGCTTTCCTACTGAATCAACCCACAGATGGGTTCTGCATATGGATAATTCATCTCAACTCTGCCAAGCCTTGCTGCTTACCAATCCAGATGTGCACACTGGACTGCTCATCAGGCCCATTGTGAAGAACCAGGTAAGAATCCCCGGAATAGAAGATGCCTTTCATCTCTTCTGGTACCGACACAGGCTTCATCTTCTCCACTCGCCAGATGTGGAGGCCTGGCTCCTTTACCGAAGCATCGAAGGGCGAGCCACTGACATGCAAAAAAGGAAGAAAGCAATGAATTGGATAGGATGAGACCAAAGGAAAAGGCAGTAAGATGCAAGTGGAGAAGGAGGAGCAAAAAGAAAGAGAGACAAGATGAAAAGGGATGGATCAGCATTGGGGAACCTGTGCTCTAGATGTTGTTGGACTATAACTATCCATCATTCTTAATCATCGACCATAGTAGCTGGGACAGATGATGTTGGAAGTACAACAGCAGGGATTATTCAGTTTGTCGCTTAAGGGTTAATTCTGTTGACAGTCAACCGACCAGGGGGTGGTGGAGGAAATGCTGCCTTGCAACCAGTCAGAATGTCATGATCCTTGCTGAGGTCATTTGTGCTCTGTGTAGTTCTGAGGGAGTATGTGCTGAGGAATGTCTAGCCCTACTCTGAACAAGGCCTGTAAATAAGGCAAGAAATCTCTGTTTATTTCTTCCCATATTATTTATTGCTTTTTTGCTGTTTACCCAATAAAGTATGATCAGTTTCTTTTCTCTCTGGACTCCGCCTGCATTATTCAAGTAACTCTGATACCAGATGAGAGCTGGAGACACATTTTTTAAAAAAGTTTCAGGAAAACCTCCTAATGGGAAATCACATTGGAGAAAGACAGAACTCAACAGCGCCATCTGGTGTCACAGTGTTAGAATGCATTTAAAACGCCTTTTCTTTACTAATGTAGCTGAATCGCATGTCTGGAGAAGCACCATTTCTCTGCCCTTGAGATACAAGGTGAATCCAGGTGAGGAGAGAGGATGAGGGAGGAAAGAGGGAGACCAGACTGTTTACATGATGCATGTTGGGATCTACTTTGTTGTTTGTTTAATTAGCATCTCAAGGTCCATGAGCTGGAGTCAGATGCAAAATGGTAGCACAGTGGTAGAGCCAATTACCTTCTGAACCTCAAACTGGGGAACCTTCCACTGAGTAACAAACTATGGGTGCTTCCTGATGACCTGTTTATTGAAATTTCATCCAAATTTGTCTGCAGGGAGATTTGAAGACATCAACCATTCAATTAGGATTTCTTCTTATTTGTTTGCAGGGAGATTTGATGACATTGTGTCAAAACAAGACTTGTTCCATTTCGGGGGAGTGGGTTTGTTGCACAAAACCTCCCAACCAATTATAATTGTGCGACTTAAATTTACCGGGTTTGTGATTACATCCCACCCAAAAACAGCAACAGTCTGGGAGTGCCCTACATAGCAAACAAGCTTAATAATAATAATAATAATAATAATAATAATAATAATAATAATAATAATTTTTAAGGTGTTTAAACAGTTTCAGGGAGCCTGTCTGGAAAATGCTATTGGATGGGCAGTGAAAAAAAGTTCATTACCTTTTGGGGATTGCTGTGTACATGGTTCTGGGATCTGCAGAGAAAGAAAAATCTCAGGGTTATCATGCTTGGAACAGAGCAGTCCACCCACAGATTGCTACCACCCTGAATGAGACAGAGGGGACATAGCTCACTGAGAAATGCATGCTTGGCAAGGAGAATATTGAAGGTTGACTGTTGAATCAGTGGTGCGGTTAAGCAATTTTTGATTTTGGACCATATATCTCTTTGGGTGTTTGAGGGCACTTGAGATGACAATGTGTATCAAATATCAGAGAAAAAAACCCCACACCCTTCCCTACATTCCCTCCTGCATGTTAAGATCAGCAGAGGGCACCTTCTCATAGTTCATCTGCCCTTGAAAGCTCAGGGATAGCTGACCTAGGACAGGGGCTTCCTTGTGGCAATCCCTTAGCTGTGGAATTCCCTACCTACAGAGTTGTGTCACTATACAGCCTTTGTCAATTTCTGGAGATACAGCTCTCTTACTGGCCTTTGACACCTAATATATATGTGTGAGTATAAACTGATTGCAAATTGCTTCAACTGATATTACACACACACACACACACACACACACACACCGTATATAATTTCTATTTATTACAATATTGTAGCTTTATATTATTGTAACTGGGACCTAATAGTGAAGACCTGGTAAGAAATCCAATTGATGCTGATGATACAACTGGAACATCCCAAGTTCCCCATCCTTGGTCTAGTCTCTTTCTTGGTCTTTCTTCCTCCATTATGTAAAATATTCTGTGCAGCATGGAATACTTGACTGCTAACATTGCTGGCAAATAAACCTATGGAAAGTAGTGAGGTCCACTGGCTCAGAGGGATTTCGGATGGGGATTAGACAACTTCCCAGAGTATTGGTTTACTTCAATTAATTAATTCATCATTCATTCATGAATCGCTTCCCATGAAACATCCCAAAGGGACTCAACAATAAAAAACCCAATCAACAATAAAAACATATATATAAATACAGTTCCTAGCCCGATGAAGAAAAAAGGTGGGATAATAAATCTCCACTGGTTGCAAATGGTAGGTCCAAAAGGCACTAAAAAGGAACAAATATGGCCCTATCTGAGATAAGAAGGCTGATCGCCGAAGAATTGATGCTTTTGAATTATGGTGCTGGAGGAGACTCTTGAGAGTCCCATGGACTGCAAGAAGATCAAACCTATCCATTCTCAAAGAAATCAGCCCTGAGTGCTCACTAGAAGGACAGATCCTGAAGTTGAGGCTCCAGTACTTTGGCCACCTCATGAGAAGAGAAGACTCCCTAGAAAAGACCCTGATGTTGGGAAAGATGGAGGGCACAAGGAGAAGGGGACGACAGAGGATGAGATGGTTGGACAGTGTTCTCGAAGCTACTAACATGAGTTTGGCCAAACTGCGGGAGGCAGTGAAGGATAGGCGTGCCTGGCGTGCTCTGGTCCATGAAGTCACGAAGAGTCGGACACGACTGAACGACTGAACAACAACAACATCTGAGATAAAATGAGAGGGAGTTCTGAAGGGTGGGTTTCATCTCACTAAAAGGTCCCATAACTATATCATACAGAACAGGCTTCCTGGTGCGATGGTATTTGAGGTGGCCTTCTCTCCTGTAGAGCACAGTGATCAGTTGGGTACATAGGGGGTGGCATTTTAGGGATCCTCCTCCTGAGGTGTATAAGGCTTTTAGCACCTTGAACTTAGCCCAGCAAGAAATTGGCCGCCAGTGTGCTTTCAGCAGTGCTGCAATATTCTGCCCCAATGATCAGTCAGAACATGCAATTTTGCACTAGGTGCAGCTTCTGGGTCAACCTAAGGGGCAGCCCCACATAGGGTGCACTGCGGTAGTCCAGCCTGGAGGTTACTAGCACACGGATGACAGTGGCCAGGTTTGTTTGTGATCATTGGCTACAATGGCTAAATGTCAAGGTCAAGGGGAGCATTTTTGCACTCCATTGCGTGGGGGTGGGGATGATCTTCATGCTACCCTTAGAATTTCCTTGAACCATTTGACTGGTTGCCGTGGGAGGCAAGAGGCCGGGCCAAAAAGACCTCCATCTAATTCAGCAGGGCTCATCTTCCTAAGTCCTTGTTTAAATACTGCCTTTCAGCTTGCTGAAGCAATTCATTTGCAAAGTTAGCAGCCAGCTGTGGCTGATCATGTCCCAGGGCCATGGAAATGACTCAAGCAGCCAGCCTTGGGTTTTGTAATGCGCTTTAAGCTCAGAAAAGTATGCTCAAGTCACATGCCACCCATTGCCACATTGATAGCTTCTGATGTGTGTGTGGGGGGGGATGCCAATCTGTTGCAATGGGGAAGGGCAGTTGGGCCAGTTTATGCTAACTTCCCCATTTATTTATTTAAAAGCAAGAAAGCTCTCAGCTGGAACAGATGCCTAGATCAGGGGCAGATCTCATGCTCTGTGCGTTGTATTTAGGCAAAGATCCTCTTCACACCTAATAGGGGAAGGGTCACTGGAGGCTGGCACATTAAGTCAAAACTCTTTCTCTTCATCTCTTGTTGTTGTTCAGTCGTTCAGTCGTGTCCGACTCTTCGTGACCCCATGGACCAGAGCACGCCAGGCACCCCTATCCTCCACTGCCTCCCGCAGTTTGGCCAAACTCATTCTAGTCGCTTCGAGAACACTGTCCAACCATCTCATCCTCTGTCGTCCCCTTCTCCTTATGCCCTCCATCTTTCCCAACATCAGGGTCTTTTCCAGGGAGTCTTTTCTTCTCATGAGGTGGCCAAAGTACTGGAGCCTCAGCTTCAGGATCTGACCTTCCAGTGAGCACTCAGGGCCGATTTCCTTGAGAATGGATAGGTTTGATCTTCTTGCAGTCCATGGGACTCTCAAGAGTCTCCTCCAGCACCATAATCCTTCATCTCCTACCTGATGCTTTTAATACAGTGGCGAAAGGCCTACAGGAATAGTAACAAAGTAAACTGGTCCCATCTGACCCCATCTGCACTGAGCTAAGGAGCTCCTCTTGTTCTAAGCTACTGCTTGGAAATGGGGATAAACCGCAAAATTTTGTTGCAGGTCCCCACTTGTTTCCATCTGTTCTAATGAATCAGTCAGGCACAAAAATGGAAATACAGGTGGAGGTTATGCTAGTACTTGAATTACCAAGGGTAGAAAAATGACAGGGGCAGGCAGCCCCCCCCCTTTTGTGATGGTCCCAATAGCTACTGTTTTTAGAAAGTTTAAAGGAGGGAGGAATGATTGACTACAACTGGAAGGAGTTGCAGGGTGGCTTGTGAATTAAATTGCCCCACCCTACACACACACACACACACACACACACACACTTTTCCCCTCAGAATATTGACTGGGGATTTGCTGAAGGAAGGAGACGTTGCACGCACCAAACATTTAAAGTGCACCCCCTGCAATGAATCCTGGGAACTGTAGTTTACTCCTCCCAGAGGTACAATTCCAAGAATGCTTGACAAGCTACCGTTCCCAGGATTCTTGGGGAGGGATGTGTGAGGTGTTGAAAGACTTGTGCAAATTCAGCCGGGCTGTTTGCAAATATCTTTGCCTGCAAGCCTAATCTTTTCCACAGCCACCACGGCACAAGCAGCCTTTCAGCCCTAGCTTAAGCTTTAAACATCTGCAAGGCACAGGAGAAGAGGTTTGCATCCACTCACCAAGACGGGTCCACTCCCCGGCAGCCTCTGCTAAAGCAAAACTTTTCAGAAGAAGGGATGTAGTATTAGATTTCCTGGGCGGGGACTTTCCTGCCTATTGAAGCTTTTCATTGCTTCACTTCTTTCGTGGCTGCAGGGGGAAGGAAAAAAAATGTGGGCAAGGAGAAGAGTGACTCACTTCACTTCTGATCTGCCATCATTCTGCTCTTCCTGTCCTGCGTCCTGCGGGCTTCGCTTGCTTTGCTGATGCCCTTTGACCCTGCCAGCATCACTTTGCCATAGGGTAGCTGCGGACAGTGGTCAAGGTCGCCTCGAACAATGTCCAGCCGCAAAGCCTTGTCGTTTGCTCGAGCGGAGACTGGGGCTCGCCTCTTTATGCATGCCACCAAAGTGGAACAGTTACAAACATCCTGCAATTTTTATGCCAGGAAACGAGAGACTTCTCCCTCGCAAAGCCAAGAGTGGAAACCCAATCGGCTCGCGTTTCAGGTCTCCTCTTTAAGCGTCATCACATTCCAGGGTTGTTGTTTTTTTGCACACCTATATTCAGAGCCTCACCTCACCGTAGATAACATGAAAATATTTACAGAGAGCCTGTGGGGGGGAGCATATTTTGTTGAAAATATTATTGAAAAACATTGAAAGTACTCAATAATCTGAGGTTCTGTGTCCCCCCAGCAGAAACCTGCTCCCCACAATGTCCTATTTATTTCTACCTGTGATTTTCCAGGAAAAGCTCAACAACTTTGGCTGCCCCCCCCCCAAATCCCGTCTATGTCCATGAGAGAGCCTGGCCAAAGACACCACCAGGACTCATTCATCGCCTCAGGAAAGTTGACTTATGTTTCAATAGTTCCTGCTCACACAATAAACTAGAGGTCCAGTAACAAGAACTGAGCCCACAGAAGGTATTGACTTACGTGTTTTGTTGTATCTCTTATTTTCTGGGCTCAACACCACATCACCATTTGCTGCCCAGGACTGGTTCAAACTATTTTGCTGCCCGAAGCAAAAATAATGGCTTGTATCCAACCCATTTTATACTCCAGGTTGACCTATTAAAATTGACAGACACAACTAACTTAGGCCTATTAGTTTCAGTGGATTTGCTCTGGGTAGGTGTTAGTTGGATACAACTCTGTAATTTTACTCTCCTTCATCTTGTTTGTGGGTGTCAGGCTCGGGGTTTGGGGCACTGACCAGGAGCCTTAGAAGCTGCCAAGGTCACCTCCCTGGTCTGACCACCTCCCTGGGCCCCCAGAAGAAGCGGCATAGGGAGCCCTGCCAGCAGCTGGGGTGGGGGGGTCGGCAGACACACTGCGCCATGGGGACGGGGCACGCATGGGAGTGGGGTGCACACCAGAGCGACTTAGCATTCCTTACCTCAACTGGCGCAGCTACGTTGAAGGGCAGCTGTCGCCTTTGTGGGCATGGTGAGGGTTGCATCTGCAGCACAGCAGAGAGATTGGGTCAATCTCAAACTTGGGTCTCCAGCTGTTTTTGGACTACAACTCCCATCATCTATAGATAGCAGGACCAGTGGTCAGGGATGATGGAGACTCACGTTTGAGAAACACTTCACTGGGCCAATTGTCTGAAAGTTCTCCTTTGTCTGAAAGTTCTCCTGGTGGTGCTTGAGGAAGTAGCAAGGGACAGCCCAGATCCTGCTGCCTAGAGTCCTTTTG
Organism: Lacerta agilis; assembly: GCF_009819535.1. Classification (NCBI taxonomy): domain Eukaryota; kingdom Metazoa; phylum Chordata; class Lepidosauria; order Squamata; family Lacertidae; genus Lacerta; species Lacerta agilis. Next base: position 10,113,054 of record NC_046326.1, on the reverse strand, counting down.
TCCCTGTGATTTATGACACCAACCCACAAATTTCTATGGCTTTCGGTTGCCGCTGATAGAAAAATGACTGCTTATGTGTTTCTCAGCACCATGAAGGTCCAGATGCTCTTGGATGCTGGAGCCAGGTACCCTTCTGCAGAAATGGTAGTGGGTCTTTGAAAGGGAGAGAAACTAAAATTAACAGATTTGTCCTTCCCTATGTTAAACTAAGAGGGGAAAGTTTGTAAGGCAGAAAACAGGTTCCTGGACTTGCATGTGGATCGGAATGAACTTAACAATTAAACTGTTCCTGCTCTGAATTTTGCAATGCACATTCAGTTCAAAAATACAAAAATATGTGTTAAAGTGCATAGAAATGTATATTTTAGGAGAAAGTAGGTACAAAATGTGTACAATTTGTGATTTTCCCCCCTTTCCATTTTTTTAAAGCTGAAATTGCTGCAGAACAGACTTTTGATTGATCGCAGGTAAAGCTTGCATGGAACAGAAATATGCTGTTCTAACCATCCCTGGCCTGAAGACTTTAAATCTTGAGAGGGCAATGGAAGAAACTCCTGCAGTCTTACTAGGATAAGACCTGAGCCTAAGCCTGCTTCAACAACAGAATTGTAGTAATAGTAGTCGTTGTCACCGTCTAACAACATCTGGAATGCCACAGGTTCTTCACTCCTTGTGTAGGCACAGACTTCGGAAAAAGCAGCCTGGGGGGAACAATATGCAAGAGGTTCAGCCCCCAGCATCTCCAGGTGAAGCCCTGGAGAGCTGCTGCCGGTCAGTGCTGACAATACAGAGCTAGGAAGCTTCCTAAGGCTTCTCCCACACTTCCCATCCTACAGCTGCCTGCAGTTGATCATGTCACATTTCCACCCACATGGTCATATATGCATTTCTGAGAAGGAGGGTAAAACTACGTAATTATTTCCGCCCCTTTAAGTGTAGTGAAAAGCTGAGCAACCACATCATGATGGAGTGTATCAGAACAACAAAACGTACTGGTGGTACTCACACCTCAGCTGTGGGTATGAACTTCCTTGTACAAAAATCAGGCACGAAATTCAATCCTCTCCCCAGACATCTTTAAAAGGGCTGTTCACATCATGGCTGTGCTTTAAAATATATATATATATACTTTTCAGATTTATACATTTCACTGGTTTTACAATCATTTCGACATTTCCTTCCCGCTTTTTCTGAGGTTCCTTAAATTTATTTTTCATATCTTCTGCCTATCCAAATTAACTTAATTTGTTCATTTATTCATCTTCTTTAAAGATAAAACTGCAGGTTATTACAAGAATCCTGCCAATATTCTTATGTGTTTAGTTTATTTACAGGTAGGTAGCCGTGTTGGTCTGCCATAGTCAAAACAAAATATAAAATCAAAAATCAAAAATTCTTTCCAGTAGCACCTTAGAAACCAACTAAGTTTGTTCTTGGTATGAGCTTTTGTGTGCATGCACACTTCTTCAGATACACTTCAGCTCATACCAAGAACGAACTTAGTTGGTCTCTAAGGTGCTACTGGAAGGATTTTTTGATTTTTGATTTTATATTTTGTTTTGACTACAGTTTATTTGTCAATATTCAATAAACCTTTTCCATTCTTTTATAAAAAGTTTGCTGTGCTACTATCCTGTGACCACGAGGTGTCGCCCTCCCCCTAAGGAGAAGAGCTAGACCAGTGAAATCGATATTGCCTGATAATGTCAGGACTGTCTGTGTGATGGATGCGATAGAAGAAGACTCTGTCTCTTTTGCATTTGAGGACTGTTCCTTATATTACTTCAAATCCATGGTGTCTCTCCTCTCTTCTCTCTTCTCAGATGATTCCCATCTTCCTTGCACGCAAGGCCATCTGAACTGTCTCATGTCTACATATGCACTGGATCACTTCTAACCTTTGAAATTTGGGCATCCTCCTAAACATAGCCTGTCTTTAATTCTTCTTCCATGCAGAGGTGTGCATAAGCACCTCACCGCAACATTATGATGATTAAAAAAGGGAAAGGAACCCCTGGACGGTTAAGTCCAGTCAAAGGCGACTATGGGGTTGCAGTGCTCATCTCGCTTTCAGGTCAAGGGAGCCGGAGTTTGTCCAAAGACAGCTTTCCGGGTCATGTGGCCAGCAGGACTAAAACGCTTCTGGCACAACGGAACACTGTGACAGAAACCAAAGCGCACAGAAACACCGTTTACCTTCTTGCCGCAGCGATACCTATTTATCTACTTGTGCTGGTGTGCTTTTGAACTGCTAGGTTGGTAGGAGCTGGGACCGAGCAACGGGAGCTCACTCCGCCGCGGGGATTCGAACCGCCGACCTTCTGATCGGCAAGCCCAAGAGGCTCAGTGGTTTAGACCACAGTGGCACCCACGTCCCTGTGTTATTATGATTGTTTGTTGACATCCGTCATCTTGAGAAACAATGGAGTGCGCCTCCATGGATGAAGTTAAACCTGTTGCGTTAACAGCACCGGAGCAACTTCCCTGGGGTGCAAGCCTGGGCAGTATGTATGGAGCTCTTTGGTTGAAAGGAAAGCAGAGCAATACGTTTGGCACCAGCATGGCTGCAGAAGTTGCCTAAAGGAGCCGTACCTGATGCCACCCAATTGTATTAGGGACTCCACTCTGGATGTGTGTACGGTTTATTCCTTAGTATTTTCTCTCTCCCCCCCCCCAAAGATATTCCACAGGGCAGCAGAGTTTTAAGATCAGATTTTTCATTCTCCTAGATGGGCTACCTATCCAGGTTGATGACCCCCCATTGGCCCTTTACTTCCCTCTTTGGCACATGCAGAAACTGCCTTCATCATCATCATCATCATCAATTTATTTATACCCCTCCCATCTGGCTGGGTTTCCCCAGCCACTCTGGGCGGTTTCCAACAAAAGATTAAAAATACATTAAAACACCAGTCATTAAAAACTTCCCTAAACACTTCTTGGCCATTGGACAATGATCACTATTATTCTCTTCCGCTCAATCTGCTGTCTTCACATGCAGGGGAAATCCCTAACCCACTGAGGGTTCGAGACCCATTGGCTACCCTCGCCTGGTTTAGCCGTTCCCAGGAGAAATGGGAGGTTCTGCTCCTTGGAAGAAGGGTGATTATTTTAAAAATGTGATGAGTACTTTCCTTCAGGTGTGGGGAACTTGTGGCCCTCCAGATGCAGGGACAGCCTCCGGTTCCCCACCCCAGCTCTCATTTAAAAAATGGCTACCCCATTGTCAAGAACATAAGGAGGACCTGCTGGATGAAACCAAAGTCCAATCTATTCCACTGCCCTCTTCTCATTGTCACCAACGAGATGCTTCAAAGCAGGACCTAAGTGCAGGGCTCATTCCCCACTTATGATCCCCAGCATCTGGCACCAGCACCATGCTCCTGGATATGGAGGCTCTGTAGCTATTATGCTGAATGGCTGGCTATAGACAAACACACTCTCTGTGGGTTTTTCTGCAGGCTGTCCCAGTGGCGGAGAAGCAAAGAAGCCATCGGCAAAGGAGGGTTTGAAAGCAGGTGCTAATCTACACTGGTTTGGATATAACGTTAACAATGTGTTATAAAAATGTGACACTAGAGGGCGCTGCAGAGCAGCGATCCATCAGCAATTGCATTGAGAGCTATATGATTTTTTAAAAATAGCCTTTAATAGCATTTTTACAGATCAGTGTAGATCCAACCTAAGACACCTGGCAGGATAAAAGGAACCAGATGGGAACAGAGCAGCAGTGGCCGTGAGAGGGGTCCGGGTTCTCATAGGTCCAGGTGCAGACTCGGGATTAAGAGCAGCTGGCATGGAGGGGGATGCCGTGTGGATGAGAAAGGCAGGAAATTAGATGACAAGTGGTCTGGCTGGTCAGAGCAGGTCATCTGAGTGCCCCATTATATCTTGAGCCCATCTCAGGTGGAGGAAGCTGAAGCAAGATCATCTACCCAGGGCTTGAACATGAGTTTTGCTGGGAGATCTGGTTCTCTCTCTAGCAGGGAGAGGGGGGAAGGGAGGGCAAGCAGCAAGAGGCTTCTCTTCCCACATCACATGCAGAGCGGCATCCTGGTAAGGAGGGATGCGGGCATGGAGACGTTTCATGTGGCTCGAGCAGAGATGCCAGCAGCCTTTATTAAAAGCAGGAGCAAACAATGAGCGCTAAACCACAAAGCAGCTGCAGGGCTGAGATGGAACCAGCCTCCTCGAAACAGAAATGTAAGTGGACCTACTTTACACCTGTAGTAAACATCCGAAGCACATTTCCTTTTTTTTTTTATAAGATTTTTATTATTTTCCATTAAGACAAAAGAGAACATACCGTTAACATAAACACCAACATTAACACTATAAAAACACAATACATAAACACAATCAAACAATAACAATAAAAAGAAACATATACAAACCTTAAACTAACACTTATTTTCTTACTTTTCTTGGTACTATCTTCTCTGTTTTGGGGGCTTCCCCCGTTCCCTCCACTGTCTTCAAAATCATATCTATCTTCTAGGTAGCTTTGTATCTTATTCCATTAACATTTGCCCAATTTTTAATATGCTTAACTTTACTTAATCAGATACCTAATCAAATATAAATCTTAACTTAAACACCAAATCTTAACATATTTTCTAGCAAATAAATCATCACACAAAAAAATTTCTTCCTAACAAATTTATCTAACATAAACCTACTAAAGCCGATCTTCTATTTAATTCTGCTCAAATGTTCAATTTTACTGATTTAACTAAGTAGTCTTTGAATTTTTTCCAATCTTGTGACACCTTCTCCTCCCTCTGGTCCCGGATTCTGGCGGTCAGTTCTGCGAGTTCCATATAGTCCATCATCTTCATTTGCCATTCTTCCACTGTTGGTACCTCCTCACCTTTCCATGTTCTTGCCAATAGTATTCTGGCTGCTGTTGTGGCATACATAAAAACACTCTATCCTGACTGGGTATCTCTTCATTGGTTATGCTCAGGAGGAATGCCTCTGGTTTCTTGCTAAAGGTAACTTTCATTACCTTTTTAAGCTCATTATAAATCTTATCCCAGAAGGCATTAACCGTTGGGCACAACCACCACATATGAAAAAGGTACCTTTCGCATGTTTACATTTCCAACACACATCTGACATTTTGGTATTCATCTTGGCTATCTTAACTGGTGTCAAATACCATCTATATACCATTTTCATTATATTTTCTCTTAAACTATTACAAGCAGTGAATTTGATACCTTTCTGCCACAGTCTCTCCCAGTCATCCATCATAATATTATGACCTACATCTTTCGCCCAATCTATCATTGTCGATTTGACCAGCTCATCTTTCGTATGCCACTCTAGCAAAAGATTATACATTTTAGAAAGGTTCTTAAAGTTGGATTCTATCAGTTCTGTTTCCAGTTTCGATTTTTCTACTTGAAAACCAATTTTTCTGTCCATTTTAAATGTTTCATACACCTGGTGATATTGCAGCCAGTCGGGGACCTGATTTTTAACTTGGTCGTAACTTTTCAACTTAAATGAGTCCCCTTCCTGCTGCAATATATCCATGTATCGTAACCAACTTGCAGACATATTCGGTCTCTTATAGGCCTTGGCCTCCACTGGTGAGATCCATCTAGGAGTCTTTCTCTCCAATAGGTCTTTGTACCTAGTCCAGACCTGATACAGGGATTTTCTAACAATATGAGTCTTAAAGGTTCTGTGAATTTTAACCTTGTCATACCAAAGGTATGCATGCCATCCAAACATATTATCGTGTCCTTCCAAGTCCAACACATCAACGTTCTCTAATTTAAACCAGTCCTTCAACCAGCAAAAGGCCGCTGCTTCAAAATAAAGTCTTAAATCCGGCAGGGCAAAGCCTCCTCTCTCTTTAGAGTCTGTTAGTATCTTAAACTTAATTCTAGGCTTTTTGCCCTGCCATATAAACTTCGATAGGTCCTTTTGCCATTTCTTAAAACAGTCCAATTTATCCAAAATTGGTATGGCTTGGAATAAAAACAGCATCCTTGGTAGGACATTCATTTTAACCACTGCTATTCTTCCCATTAACGACAGTTTTAGTCTTGTCCATATTTCCATATCTTTCTTTATCTCTATCCACAGTTTTTCGTAATTATCCTTGTACAGGTTCAGATTCTTAGCTGTGAGATTGATACCTAGATATTTTACAGTTTTAACAAAATTGAGGCCAGTGCCTTCTTGTATTCTTTGGGTCTGTTCTGCACTCAAGTTTTTACCTAAAACTTTGGTTTTCTGCTTATTTAATTTGAAGCCAGCTACACGTCCAAATTGTTCAATTACTTCCAAGACTTTGGGGACACTGCTTTCCGGTTCCTGCAGGGATAACATCAAATCGTCTGCGAAGGCGCGTAATTTGTATTCTTTCTCTCCCACTCTAATTCCTTTTATCTGTTTGTCTTTTCGTATCATATTTAGGAGGACTTCCAGGACCGTAATAAATAGTAAAGGGGAGATAGGGCACCCTTGTCTTGTTCCTTTCTCAACTTCAATCTCCTCCGATATCACACTGTTTACTATTACCTTTGCTCTTTGTTCTGTATAGATGGCCTTAATGCCATTTAAAAAATTTTCTCCAACTCCCATCTTTTCCAAATTCTTTTTCATAAATGTCCAAGATACTTTGTCAAATGCTTTCTCTGCATCAACAAACAATAGTGCCGCATCTGTATTTATGTCTCTCTCCAGTTTTTCTAAAATGTCCACAATAATTCTCGTGTTATTACTTATTTGTCTTCCTGGTAAGAAACCTGCTTGGTCTCTATGTATATAGTCCTTCAGCACTCTTTTCAACCTAGTAGCCAAAGCACATTTCCTCCCCTCAAGGACTTCTGGGCGCTGCAGTTTAACCATGGAGTTACAACTCCCAGCAATCCTTAACAGTACCCAGAATTCTTTGGAGGCTGAGAGGTAGTGCCTCAAATGTGCTTTAAGGGCAGCCTTACCTACCGAGTGCATCTAGCTCCGTATTGTCTGCACTGACTGGCAGGAGATGGTCCAGGGTTATAGACGGGGTGTGTGAATGAATTGCTGAGGCTTAGCTACCTGTGATACTGAAGGTTTTAAAAAAAAGAGAGTAAAGGACCCCTGGATGGTTAAATCTAGTCAAAGGTGACTATGGGGTTGCAGCGCTCATCTCCCTTTCAGGCCGAGGGAGCCGGCGTTTGTCCACAGACAGCTTTCCGGGTCATGTGGCCAGCACAACTAAACTGCTTGTGATGGAAACCAGAGCGCATGAAAATGCCATTTACCTTCCCACCTATTTATCTACTTGCACTGGCGTGCTTTCAAACTGCTAGGTTGGCAGGACTGGGACAGAGCAACGGGAGCTCGCCCTGTCATGGGGATTCGAACCGCCGACCTTCTGATCGACAAGCCCGAGAGGCTCAGTGGTTTAGACCACAGCGCCACCCGCTGGTGATACTGAACCAGCACCTTGATGCCCAGGTACTGTCTGGCCTGCCTGTGGAACCAGGAATGTCTGACCTCCCTATCACCTCTCCTGGATGGTTGGCATCCGTAGGACTCTTGTGGACTTACGGGGACGTCTTTTTCATTGTTATCCTCAGCCCTTTAATGCAAAGTAGCACGGGTCCAACGCAGATTGGGGAGCGCCCTTGCAAAGTCTGACTGGGAGGTGACCTGTCATGAGTGGCATGCCTTTGCTTCTAAAACAGGGATTGGCAAGCTTTACCTTGCCTGGGCCAGTTCACTCCAGCAGAGATCCCTCCGTGGGCTGGATCATGTGCATGCCCATGATTTCCGGTGTCTGCATCTGCACAGACACGATTTCTGGCGGAAGCAAGTCCCCAAGCCGTGCTGTGCCAGTTTAGCGCAGCGCATGGGGACTCGCCGAGCGGGTAGCTTGGTTCAGGGTGGCTCGGGGGCCGGTTAAATGACCCCTGTGGGCCGCTTGTGCCCATGGGCCTTAGGTTGCCGGCCCCTGTTCTAAAACTTCCCATTCCCTAGTAAAAAGAACCATATCGGCATATTTCTTCTGCCTGCAAGGGCTAGCTGGCTTTGACTCCAGAGGGATGAGGGGGCACTGTGAGCTCTCTGAGAGAATGAGCCAGAGCCATGTTGGCCAGCTGTTATGAAAACAAACATTAGGATGCAGAGAGCAACGGGAGGTGGCATCGCAACAGATGCAACAGAGCAGCCAGCCAGGATGCCTGTTCTAAGCAGCTATTGACATTTTTCTTTCAGACCTTTTGGCTTGTTCATAACCACCCAGAGGACACTTGCTGTGATGCATCTCAGAGCCAACTCAAATGTTACTCTTCTTTAGCAGAGCAGTTCCACCCGCCCCCGCCCCCCCTTGCTTCTAATTCCCATGACTGTATACATGGAAAATTGTTCTGCATGAATTCGTGAGACACGCGACTGAGTCATTCACAGATCCTCATGATTTCTCAGCCCGTTTGGAGATGCAGATTTCTGCAAATGTGTCCCATGTGAGTCTGGCCTAGGACTGCTCTCTTTATTCAAAGATGCCCACTAATGCTGCCAGGATAGGACTTTGGGTTCAGGCCCCCACTCAGCAAAATGAGCTGGAGGGCCCCGGAAATGGGCTGGCTTACCGCAATTTGAAGTGAGTGGAGTAGTGTACATTGCCATCTAAAGAGGGAGACGCTGGTGGAATCTAGACACATATTAAAACAAAACAACAACAACAAAAAAACACGCTGTGAGAATGCATTTAAAAAAAAATCTTGAAAAATATATTGAATTTGCCATACTGTACTTTATTTGATGTATGGTCTGAAGCTCAACATCAAAAAAACTAAGATCATGGCCACTGGTCCCATCACCTCCTGGCAAATAGAAGGGGAAGAAATGGAGGCAGTGAGAGATTTCACTTTCTTGGGTTCCATGATCACTGCAGATGGTGACAGCAGTCACGAAATTAGAAGACGCCTGCTTCTTGGGAGAAAAGCAATGACAAACCTAGACAGCATCTTAAAAAGCAAAGACATCACCTTGCCAACAAAGGTCCGTATAGTTAAAGCTATGGTTTTCCCAGTAGTAATGTACGGAAGTGAGAGCTGGACCATAAAGAAGGCTGATCGCCGTAGAATTGATGCTTTTGAATTATGGTGCTGGAGGAGACTCTTGAGAGTCCCATGGACTGCAAGAAGATCAAACCTATCCATTCTCAAAGAAATCAGCCCTGAGTGCTCACTAGAAGGACAGATCCTGAAGTTGAGGCTCCAGTACTTTGGCCACCTCATGAGAAGAGAAGACTCCCTGGAAAAGACCCTGATGTTGGGAAAGATGGAGGGCACAAGGAGAAGGGGACGACAGAGGATGAGATGGTTGGACAGTGTTCTCGAAGCTACTAACATGAGTTTGGCCAAACTGCGAGAGGCAGTGAAGGATAGGCGTGCCTGGCGTGCTCTGGTCCATGGGGTCACGAAGAGTCGGACACGACTGAACGACTGAACAACAACTTTACCGGTATTTGAACTCACCACCGCCATCTAGTGTCACATTTGAATAATGCACTTAACACACACTTAAAATGTTATACTTGCAACTGTACCTGTAGAGCTGAGTCCCCCATTGAGATCGTCTGAAACAATTGAAGCCTTACACCGAGTGCAGGAGACCTCAGGACTGGGGACTAAATGTGACCAGTGGCGTCGCAATGGGGGTGGGGTGGGTGGTGTGCCCCGGGTGCCATGTCTGGGAGGGGGGTGACAAGAAGGCACCCCGTGGGGGCTCCCGGCAGCGTGAGCAGCCATCGTGCCACCGCAGCCTCTGTTCGTGGCTGCATCTGTACAGCACTGTATGTAAATCCGGCCCTGCTCCAGATCACTCTGCCCCTTGGCATTCCCCCTAGGCCACACCCCCTTCTGCAGGCCACACCTTCATTGAGTTCTTTTGCCTGGCTGGAATATAGGAAGTTGCCTTACACCTGGTCAGGCCATTGGTCCATCTAACTCAGTACAGTGGACCCTCCGGATACAAACTAAATTCGTTCTGGGGGTCCGTCCGCAACCCGAAAAGTCCATAGGCAGAGGTGCTGCTTCTGCGCACTCACGCAGCATGCAGATCGCTTCTGTGCATTGCGCGCGGTACGAAACCTGGAAGTATACACTTCTGGGTTTGCCACGTCCATAACCTGAAAGTTACGTATCCAGAGTGGTACATAACTAGAGGGTCCACTGTATTGTCTACACTGACTGGCAGCAGCTCTCCAGGGTTTCAGGCAGGGGACAGGTCCAGCCCTACCTGGAAATGCCAAGGATTGAAACAACAACAACAACAACAACAACAACAACAACAACAACAACAGCAACTATTATTTGCAGCAGCAGCAGCAGTAGTATTTTATTTATGATTTTCAATTTTATACATTTCAATAATTTTACAATCATTTTAACATTTCAAAACTTGACTTCCTTCCCCCTCTTTCTGCGGTTCCTTAAATTTATTTTAATATTTTCTGCATATCCAAATTAACTTAATTTGCTCATTTATTCATCTACTTTAAATATATACTCTTATAGAACGGCAGGTTTTTACAATAGTCCTGCCGATGTTCTTATCTGTTAACAGTTTATTTGTAAATATTCAATAAACCATTTCCATTCTTTCATTAAAAGTTTATCTTGATTTCTTATTTTTTGCCATTTCTGCATATTCCATAAGTTTTTATATCCATTCTTCCTTCCCTGGGACTTCTTCTTCTTTCCATTTTTGGGCAAGTAACATTCTTGCTGCTGTAGTCGCATGCATGAATAAATTTCTATGCAGTTTGGGTAGTTCTGTCCCTATAATTCCCAAAAGGAAAGCTTCTGAGTTGTTTTTTTTTTTTTACAAATGTTATTTTAAACATCTTTTTCAATTCATTATATATCATTTCCCAGTAAGCTTTAACCTTATTACAATGCCAAGGATTGAAACGGAAACCTTCTGCATTCAAAACAGGTGCTCTAACATCAAGCTAGGACCCTTCCTAATGAATGTATTTCATTGTCATTGGAATTCTCTGACTTCCTTTCCAAGAGCTGCTAAAAAGATAGAATAGTATAATTCTGTATCGGCTCTTTTAATCATATACTTTATCCCACCCCTCCTCTTATCCCTTGAGCCTGGTCATTATGTCTTGTTCTTCCATTGGACAAAGGAACATTAGCACAGATGTTCAGTTAGGCAAGCAAACAGCTCATGGTGTCAATGAACTGTTTATAGACAAGCAACGCTGCTGGGGTTTTGTTTTCTGGGCGGCAGTGGATTCCCTTGACATTCCATCCCTCCCAAAGAGCAACGTGAAATGTTGTGTTTTTTTTAAAAAAATGCTGCTTCCTGCTGTGAACAAAGCAAATCTTTATATTTTTAGGTACTGCAAAACATCTGTCAATTCCAAGCATGCGTTTTCTTGGGAAATGTGAGCCTGGACTAAGAGAAAAATATGGCTGGTGGATCAAGCGACTCTGTGAAGGCTCATATAATAATAATAATAATAATAATAATAATAATAATAATAATAATAATAATAATATATTTATGCCACACCCATCTGGTTTCCCCAGCCACTCTGGGTGCCTTACAGCACATAAAAAAGCCGTAAACCTTTAGACATTAAAAATTTCCCGATACAGGGTTGCCTTCAGATGTCTTCTAAAAGTCAGATAGTTGTTTATTTCCTTGACATCTGATGGGAGGGCATTCCAGAGGGCAGGCACCACTACCGAGAAGGCCCTCTGCCTGGTTCCCGGTAGCCTCACTTCTTACAGCGAGGGAACCGCCAGAAGGCCCTCGGAGCTGGACCTCTGTGTCTGGGCTGAATGATGGGGGAAATCTTGGCTCTCTTGGATTAGTTTATAAAGCTCTGGCTTCATAACTCCCTCATTAGCCTGGACAAGTTATTCCTATATACATGCTTTGTGCGTGGTGGGGGAATCTTTGGCCCTGCAGATGTTTGTGAACTACAATTCCCACCAGCCACAGAAAGTAATCCCAATGACCAGGGATGATAGGAGTTGTAGTTCACCAACATCCACAAGGCCAAGTTTCCTCACACCTGTCATACACCAATAGGCAACTCAGTCTGCTCTAACCACTGCACCACACTGACCTTGCTTTTCTCCTGCTGTCTTGCCTAGGATTGGTCCAGAGTTCAGTACTTCAACCAGAATGCTCTTCAAAGTTCAGCAGAAATGCCTGGAACTGATCATGTTCCTTTCTTTTTCTTCTTCTTCCGTTGCTTTTGTTGAACGACAAAGTAAACAGCTTGGCCTGCAGGATTTTTGGAGCTGATTGCTGTAAACAAGAGCGCCTCTGAGGGCAAGGCTCCCAACAAGAATTTCTAGTCAGCAGGTTCCCCGTCACGGGTGCAGCGGAAGAGGCTGCCAGCGCTGCAGAAAGCAAGCGTGTATTAGTAAATTCTCAGTCTGTAAGTATGCAAATTCCACATCCCATAAGAATATAAGAACATAAGATTTGGTCCAGCATCCTGTTCTTAAAGTGGCCAACCAGATGCCTGTGGGAAACATCAGCAGGATCCAAGCACTCTCCCCTTCTTCCGACCCCAGTACAGACGCGCTGCAGTACCACTTGGTTGTAAACCCCCACCCCAAAAAACCTACCGTATATACCTGAGTATAAGCCAACCCAAATATAAACCGAGGCACCTAATTTTCCTACAAAAACCTGGGAAAGCTTATTGACTCGAGTATAAGCCGGTTCACCTTTGCTGCTGTGGAGGAGGAGGAACGAGCAGCCCGAAAGCAGCCCTTTGGGCTGCTCCTTCCTCATCCTCCTTTGCCGCTGTGCAGCTCACCCCGTCGCGGGGTTTTGAACTGCCATTCTTCTGATCGGCAAGCCCTAGGGCTCTGTGGTTTAACCCACAGCGCAATGTTCCCTTGTGTTATACAGAGAAGGCTGGGATCCTGTCCTGTTTTAGCAGGAGCCAGGGAAAGTGAGCACCTGTGGGGTTTTAATACTTCCTTAACTGATAGGCTTTGTGCCTTCTGGAGTCTAAAGTTTGCATTTATGTGAGCAGTTCAGGAATGGAACAAGCTGCCTGGGGAGAGTAAAGAACCACCGTTCTTGTACGCTTCTTAAGGAATGGTTGACTGGGGAGAGTGGGTGGTGGCATGAGCAGAGAGAAAGGGCTTCTTTCTCGCCGCCCCCACCGTGCGCCTCACTCGAGTATAAGCCGAGGGCAGCTTTTTCAGCACAAAAAATGTGCTGAAAAACTAGGCTTATACTCAAGTATATACAGTATATACACCGGGAACTCAGTTCTGTACAATACTTGGAATGAACTAGTTCAGTTTAGCAACTTTTACTTAATTACTTCAAGAATCTGGGACCAGATTTGCCTGGCAGATTTGCCAAAAGATTTCAGGAGGAGAAGGAAGTTGTTGTACTGTAGTTGTCATTATATTATTCCAAGGGTGCTGGAACTGCTTTGTAATAATGATTGACTGCCTGTGTATTTATTTAAGCAATCCCATATCAATTTAAGGAATGCTCAGAATGAGTGAAGTTCATTGATTTAATTAAAAAAATCTCTGAACTACACCTGAAAGTAGTTCCTCTAATTTCCAGGTGAACTGAAGTTTGTTTTGGGGTGGAACTTTGAATGTTTTCTGCTTCATGTTTGAGTTTGTTTTCTTACATGTGTACAGTTTTGACTCTTTGGGCCTTTAAACATACAGAGCATAATTGTTGGGGAACATAAATCAAATAATTCACATTCCACTGTGGGTGTGTTTTGATGTTTTCCTAATCTTTTAAAGCATATTTTATACTTCAGTGCAGCAGTTTCCAGCATTCTAAATGCAGATTTTTTTTCCTTCTTGCTGAGGATAATTTGGATGCACTTGAATTGAATTGTGAACCGAATATAAACCAAGCTAGTTCATTTTGTAACAGGACAAACATGAACTGGAATTAGTTCCTTTTTGGACGTGTTGAACTTGCACCAGAACTAGTTTCTTTTAAAATTGAACTGTCCCAGCTCTGGTCCTGTAGCAACATCAAAGGGCTTTTAATATACACAAATTCTCCCATCCATGTCACGTTTCTTACCAAGATGTACCATTTTGTCTCCAAACGCTGCCAGTGTGAACTCAAAATAAATCCAAGGTCAAGTTCACTATTTCTTTCTTTTCCTTAAATTAGTTTTCATTAAGGATTTTTTGTGTTACACAACAGATAAACAGGGAAAGGGACACCTACTGTTTCCACTTTCAATTTATAGAATCTTTTTCAAAGTTCGTTTACATTTACTGAGAGACACTTTTGTCATAGACATCTTGCAGTTGGGGTGAAAGAATCACAAGATGGAGCTGGAAGGGACCCAAAGGTTCATTCATTCCAACCCCCTGTAATGCAGGAATCTCAACTAAAGCATCCATGACAGATGGCCATCCAACCTCTCCTTAAAAACCTCCAAGCAGGGCTTTTTTTCAGGGGGAACTCCCCAGAACTCAGTTCCTCTCAGGTGGGTGGCACTGCCAGTTTATGAGAAAGAGGGAGGTGTTCATGGTGAGTTCCGGCACCCCTTTTTCTAGAAAAATAGCATTGCCCCCAGGGGAGTCCACAACCTCCCAAGGGAGACTGTTCCACCGTTGAACAGCTCTTACTGTCAGAAAGTTTTCCGAATGTTTAGTCGGAATCTCCTTTCTTGTAGCTTGGAGGCATTGGTTCAAGTCCTACCCTCCAGAGCAAGAGAAAACAAGATTGTTCCCTCTTCCATGTGACAGCCCTTGAAATATTTGAAGATGGCTATTGTTATGTATTGGGTTTAACACATGTTATGATTCTAACCAATCGTAGAAGCGTAGGTGGACGAAAGTTCTAATGGCAAGCTCTGTCAACTGTCAACTGCCAACTGGCAGTTCTTGTTGGGGCTTTCAGAGTGTGTTCTTGTTTGGCTGGGGCGCGAGGTGTCTTGTCATAGCCTGTGTCAGCTCATCGAAAGTGCAGGCCTCTATGTCCCTGGGTGCCATCAGACCTTCCAGTAGAGTGATGGCGGAACTTCCCAGCACTGTCAATAGCACATCCACCTTGTCTGCCTCCCTAGTGAAGCCTTGTAGTTGGACGTAGCTCCTTATTCGGTGGAGCCACTGTGGCCATTCTGCAGGATGGCTCATATCGAAGTCCGGTGGTGGCCGACTATGACTGGTGGCCATCCTCAGAGCTGAAGTAGTCGCTTGTGCGATTATGGGTGGTTGCGAAGACGCGGCAGGCACGGTCTCGTTTCCGGGGCTTCGCAGGCAGCTGTGCTGCGTTGCAGTCTCAGGCTTCTGGTATCTAGCGGGAGCTCATGAATCCCATCCTCGTCACCAATATTAAATATTCAGGAAAAGTCAGAAGCCCGATGTAACTTCGTTTATTCAACAGCTCACTCCCATATTAAAGAAGAACACACTCTGAAAGCCCCAACAAGAACTGCCAGTTGGCAGTCGACAGTTGACAGAGCTTGCCATTAGAACTTTCGTCCACCTACGCTTCTACGATTGGTTAGAATCATAACATGTGTTAAACCCAATACATAACAGCTATCATATCTCAGTCTCCTCTTTTCCAGGCTAAACATACCCAGCTCTTTCAACCGCTCCTCATCAGGCTTGGTTTCCAGACCCTTGATTATCTTGGTTGCCCTCCTCTGCACATGTTCCAGCTTGTCAACATCCTTCTTAAATTGTGGTGCTCAGAATCGGATGCAATATTCCAGGTGTGGTTTGACCAAGGCAGAATAGATGGGGAAGAGGGGGGGGGAGATGGGGGGGTATTGTTCTTTTGTTCTGCTGCCTGGTGTTAGTGTAGGGGTTTATGTCAGCATCACATGGGTAGGTGACTCGTAGGCAGAAGCTGAATGTTGGAAGGTTCAGGACAGATAAAAGAAAGTTGTTTTTGTATTTTGTAGTATGTTTGTATTTTCTTTGGCTTATTTGATTTGTGTGGAAATACCAATAAATTCTTTATATATATATATATATATATAAAAGAAAGTCTTCCTTCATGCAGCGCAAAGTTAAGGTAAAGGTAAAGGACCCCTGGGACCGTTACGTGCAGTCAAAGGTGACTATGGGGTTGCAGCGCTCATCTTGCTTTCAGGCCAAGAAAGCTGCTGTTTGTCCGCAGACAGCTTTCTGGGTAATGTGGCCAGCAGGACTAAACCACTTCTGGTGCAACGGAACATTGTGACGGAAGCCAGAGCGCACAGAAGCGCCGTTTACCTTCCTGCTGCAGTGGTACCTATTTTTCTACTTGCGCTGGTGTGCTTTTGAACTGCTAGGTTGGCAGGAGCTGGGACAGAGCAACGGGAGCTCACCTTGTCAAGGGGATTCGAACCGCCGACCTTCCAATCGGCAAGCCCAAGAGGCTTGGTGGTTTAGACCACAGCGCCACCCACGTCCCACAGGAGGCAGGGATGGCCATCAACTTGGATGGTTTTAAAAGAGGATTGGACAAATTCACGGAGGATAAGAATAACGATGGCTACTAGCCTTCATGACATGCTCTGCCTTCAGAGTCAGAGGCTTCCAATTGCTGGAAACCACGGGACAATGGGCGGGGGGAAGCTTGCTCTTGTGCTCAGGTCCTGTTGTGTTGATATCTACAGGCATCTGGTTGGCCACTGTGAGTACAGGACGCTGGGCCATTGACTTGATCCAGCAGGGCTCATCTTACATTCGTATTGTAAGCTTGCCATCATCTTGTGACTAAATGCAGAGCTTGTGGCTTGGATGTCAGTGCCCCCCCACTCTCTCCCTCCTCTGTTCTGAGGAAGAGCTCTGGAGAATTTGAAACCTTGTGACAGCTCTGGTGGTGCTAATGAAGGTCTTGCTTGCCTGTGGCTTTTGGCATTTTTCTTACAGAACTGACACTGACACAACTTCTTTCACCTTCTTCTTCTTCTTCTTCTTCTTCTTCTTCTTCTTCTTCTTCTTCTTCTTCTTCTTCTTCTTCTTCTTCTTTTCCTCTTCCTCTTCCTCTTCCTCTTCCTCTTTTTCTTCTTCAAAGGAATCTTAACAGAGAGGCCTGCCTGAAGGGGTTTAACTTGCATATTGGGACAACATTCCCAAGCTCCTGAAAGGAAATTATGGAGTAGTTCCAACTGGACCCTGTGCTGATGCTAAGCCAAATACTTAGTTCTAGGCTCGAAGCCAAAACATCCTCCTCCTCCTCCTTTTTTCCTGGTGCCTCAGGCCAGAGCCAAGCTGTCTCTACCTCAGAGGAGAGAATGGACTTGCCATTCACACCCAGAGAGCCTTCTGGACTCTCGCTCCTACGATTGTTCTGTATTTAAACTGCTAGTGCTTTCTGCAGGGACGCAGGTCCCTGAGTTGCGGCTGCCCCTCTGATTGCTTTAGCTGATGCTCCCGTTTGGCACCAAATTCCTCTGGGGGTCTGGAAGGGACTGGGATCTGCTGCCATTGTCCCCGATATCTATTGTTTACATTCCAGCTCCTTGGCAGGGGATCAGGAAGGAATTCTTATGCATGTAATGTAAAGCCAGAAGTCTCAGGCATTTTTATACATTGCTGGGAGAGAGAGAGAGAAAAAAAAACCAGTCATTTTCTTTCCTTCACTTTCCTCTCTGTGGACAGCAGGGTTGCATCATTCAACTGACACCTCTGGTATAAGCATTGAAAGAGACCCGAAGACACACAGGCTTGCCCTCTTTTGCGAAAATCTCACAGCAAGGCTTGCTGTGACACCTTGAAGTCAAGGAGATTTATTGTGGCACCAGTCCACTTCGATAGATACAGGAAGTGTTACGCTGGTGTCAGCATGCAGCAACTCTGGCCCCAGCTCCTCAATACGACTTACCTGCCTCAAATATTCCTCTGCAGTAAGGGAGGCAAATGGGAAAAGCATTCCCATTGTCTTTTTTGCTTACAAATCCTGTCTTAAGGGTGTATTTGTGTATGAATAGGGTGAGCTTGTGACCTGCATTCAGGAACGAAAGTATTAAGCATCACAAAAGAATGGCCAGGCTGCCCAGGTCATGCAACCAGTGACCATTATCAGGTACCCTGGCAAACAGGATTTCTGCTGTAGACTGCCTCCTTCTGTGATGTATGTATGATGTTTTGGGGGTGGTGGTTTTGGGCTACAGGATGGGCAATTTCAAAAGTCTATATAAGGGCTTGTGCACCACTGTACAGGGTTCTCCTCCCTCCTTGTGTGGTGAGTAGGGACCCTGTTGCAACAGTTCCTTTAATAAAGGCTTACGAGCCGCTTTGCTTCTCAATATACTCTGGTTGACCTCTGGTGAAGCCCAGGTGGTGCAAGGGGACCCACCAGGTGGCACTTTCCTAAGGCTTCCTTCAGTCCCAGCCCAGCCCACCATTGGGAGATGTATCTATAAACCAAAATTTATTAGTCAACCAACCATAATAGGGAGATAATTGGCCGTTTCCAATGTTAGTCCTACTGAGAACAATGGACATTACTTAGGTTCATTAATATCACTGAGTCTGACTAGAACTTTGTTGGATGCAACCCTGTGAGCAGGTGTCTATATTTACTCTATCTAATCTATCTATCTATCTATCTATCTAATCTATCAGTTGTCTCTGTGCTATAAGCATTTGGATGCCTGTTAAGATATCATAACCAAAATTTGCATGATAGTTCCTGAGATCAAGAAGTAGGCTTTTTGTCTATGTTTGGATAGGCTTGGGTGCAGTTTTGAATAGGGTTGCCATATTTTAAAAAGTAAAAATCAGGACACTCTGAAAGTTGTTGAGCTTTTCTTAGAAAAATGGAAAAATGCCCCTGAACCGCAATTTTTCAAAAGCGCCACCTTTCAGAAACCCCCCCTGGACGTTAATTCTGCCTCTGAAATCCCAGTAATGTCTGCCATAGTTCTGAGTCAAGATGGCATGCACTCCAAGGGGTGTCAATAATAATAATAATAATAATAATAATAATAATAATAATAATAATAATAATAATATTTATACCCTGCTAATCTGAATAGGTTGCCCCAGCCACTCTGGGCAGCTTCTAACACAGGGGTCCCCAAACTAAGGCCCAGGGGCCGGATGCGGCCCAATTGCCTTCTAAATGCGGCCCACGGACCGTCTGGGAATTAGTGTGTTTTTACATGAGTAGAATGTGTCCTTTTATTTAAAATGGGTTATTTGTGGGGCATAGGAATTCGTTCATATATTTTTTTCCAAAATATAGTCCGGCCCCCCACAAGGTCTGAGGGACAGTGGACCGGCCCCCTGCTGAAAAAGTTTGCTGACCCCTGTTCTAACATATAATGAAACATTAAACATTAAAAGCTCCCCTATACAGGGCTGCCTTCAGATAACTTCTAAAGGTTGCATAGTTACTTATCTCTTTGGCTCGCATAACTCCACTCCATACCCTCCAACATTCTTCTGAGGAAAAGAAGGACATCCTTGGAAAAGCAGGACCTTCTGGGATCAAATCAGAAACAGGGACGGCTTCTGTAAATCTGAGATTGTCCCTGGAATATAGAAAAACTTGGAGCATCTGCAAGATGGCAGACCAAACCTTTCAAACCTGCTCTAACTTTAACCACGGATTTCAAAACTACATTTCAAAGAAACCAGGTGCTTTTCAATCTATATAAGTATACAGAGTAAGATAAGCAAAGTAACTGTTCACAAACAGCAGTAACTGTTGAAGAAAAGCTTAGAATCATAGAACCAGGGAGCTGGAGGAGACCTTGTCAGCTCCCTGTCAGAGCAAGTGTGGTGTAGTGGTTAAGAGTGGTAGACTCGTAATCTGGTGAACCGGGTTCGCGTCTCCACTCCTCCACATGCAGCTGCTGAGTGACCTTGGGCTAGTCACACTTCTTTGAAGTCTCTCAGCCCCACTCACCTCACAGAGTGTTTGTTGTGGGGGAGGAAGGGAAAGGAGAATGTTAACTGCTTTGAGACTCCTTCGGGTAGTGATAAAGCGGGATATCAAATCCAAACTCTTCTATCTAGTTCAACCTTCATTGGATACTGGATACCAAGAATCTCCTTTCTTGTAACTTGAAGCTATTGGTTCGAGTCCTACCCTTCAGAGCACGAGAAAACAAGCATGCTCCTTCTTCCATATGACAGCCCTTTAGAGATTTGAAGATGTCTATCCTATGTCCTCTAAGTCTCCTCTTTCCCAGGCTAAACATACCCAGCTCCTTCAACTGTTCCTCATCAGGCTTGGTTTCCAGACCCTTGATCATCTTGGTTGCCCCTCTCTGCACATGTTCCAGCTTGTCAACATCCTTCTTAAATTGTGGTACCCAGAATCAGACACAGTATTCCAGGTGTGGTCATGTCTGGGAATTCCCAGATGCCTACTTGTTGAATTTCTATGTGTCACAGCAGGCTCAAGAACCTGGTAGAAAAAATACTTGAAGAAACTCTTGGTTCATTTTGTGGTCTGCTGCTGCAGTTCAGAGTCAAAGCAATTTAATTTGTTGCTGTCACTGCTGCTGTCACATTTCTGGCTGAAGGTGATCTGAAATAACTCCCCGAGTGGCTTCTGTTTTGACAGAGGCAGCTTAGACGTTCTCTGGAAGTACAAAACGGCCAAATGGATTGCCGGTCTCTGAATTTACTTACATTTCCTGCAGCGGAGGCCTAACCCTGCCAGCGTGTGTGGAGAGATGCCTGAGTCATTTGGAAAAGGTGTAAGCTCATGTCTGCATGTAAAGCACATGGCTTCCTGAAAAGACTCCTGGGGACCATAGTTCACTCCTTACAGGGCTACTGTTCCTAGCACCTCTAACAAACCACAGTTTTGAGGATTCATTGGGGATTCATTGCATGTACTTTAAATATATAGTGTGGATATCTCCCAAATTTTACTGTGGTAGCCGGAGGGAAAACCAAGATAAGGAAGTTATCGGTGGGTATATAGTGGAGTGGCAGATTTGTTGCACAAGTCCTTCCAATTGCCTTCAGTCGTGCAACTTGAATTTGCTGGCATGTGGTTGAACCCCACTGGAAAACAGTGACAGCAGTGGAAGTGCCCTCAGTCTCCTAGAACATAACTGGGCCCCTTAATTCTCACTAAACGATCCACTGTCTTTTATGTTCAGAAAACGCTCCCTGGGCACCAACAATATGACGCACTTACGTTGTACTGTTTCGACTGTTTCAAAGAAGTTTCGTGTTTCAGATTGTTTGCCAGCAATAAAACACATTTACTAGGTTCTATTTTTATTTTACAGATGTCTTGTACTGCAGAACCCAAAGCTCCAGAACTGCAGTGTTTGTTTGTTTTTTGTTTTTTTAAAGAAATAACTGCTTGCTGTGTTTTATCAGGTAAATGGATGAAATAAGCATGCTTTAAGGGGAACAAAACAGTGCTCTAATTACTGGGAGGAGGAGAGTGGTCCCCATTTGTGGGCACTTCTGCAGTAGTTTATTGTGGACTTGGACTGTATGCACACAAAGCACATTTAAAGGACACACCCCTTAGCCCTTAGCAAAGCTACAATTCCCAGCACTCTTATCAAACTACAGTGGTACCTCGGGTTACATACGCTTCAGGTTACATACGCTTAACGCTTCAGGTTAAGAACTTTGCTTCAGGATAAGAACAGAAATCGTGCTCTGGCGGCGCAGTGGCAGCGGGAGGCCCCATTAGCTAAAGTGGTGCTTCAGGTTAAGAACAGTTTCAGGTTAAGAACGGACCTCCAGAACGAATTAAGTACTTAACCAGAGGTACCACTCTACAGCTCCCGGGATTCTTGGAGAGGAGGGGGGAACCCTACACGTTCTACCTGTGTGCGTGTAATTACATTAATTTTGCTTCATTTATCATAATGTGGATTGTAAATAGAACCTCTAAGTGGTTCACAATGATCCATTTCTTTGCTGTGGGGGGGAATGTAACATTGGGAGGGAGGGATTTGAAGCAGAGTGGATACCCTTCCTCTATCCACCACTTTCCCTTCGCAAGTCACAGGCATGTGTGTAGCCTGGTAAACCTGCGTTTGGAATCCTATGGGGGGTGTGGGGAAGGGAGAGGTTTAAGTGGTCGGAGGAAGAGAAAGCAGAGGGGGAAAGCAACTGGTGGGGAGAGGGATAAGCACCCCTCATTTCCTCCCCCAACTGCTTTTTCTAAGTGCTTCAGAAATCCAGCCCATCTTGTTTTGCGGTCTGTGGTGCTGGATGACAGCCCAGGCAGTGTGCCTTCATCCTAGAACTGTTTCTCCCAGCTGTTTATTGTTGTCTTCCCTCCCCACCCCCCCCCACCCCATGCTAAAGAAAGCATTCTTTGAACTAAAAAAATTCAGAGAAACCACTCTGGGAATTGGGGAGGGGTGAAATGTGATGTGCCAAAAAGTGTTTGTGTTTGTGTGTGTTAAAGATTATTTTCATGTCATGAGCCCTGATCTTTTGTGCTCTTTAAAAAAACTCCCCTATTATTTCCCACCCCACCCCACCCTAATAAAGTAAAGGGACAAAAACCAAAAGGCTTATTAAAACAGAAAGCAATTTCTTACTCAAAGTATGCTTACATTCTCACAAAGGTGGCAAACCTGTGCCGAGGCTATACGACTGGAGACTACAGGTAGAGACTCACATTGCCAAATGTTGCTTCATACTGAAAATAAAACAAAATCCTTGGACTAGTATGCAAGTGAGAAGGGTATGCTGGAACCATTTCCCTTGAACATCTAGTTTTCTATGTGCAGGAAAACAACCCATCCTGCAATCGCAAAAACACAGGTTTACAACCTCGGTGAAAACTAGGCTTATTCCTTTTTTAAAAAAAGGCTTGACTAGTCTTTCAATTTAAGCTTAGGTCTGTTGTATTATTTTTCCCCAAGATAAACCCATTCCAGCTTCTTGGGTATCACAGAGCCAGGATTGGAATTGGCAACTGCAAACCACCAACATTTTGTAAACCCCACCATTCTTGCAGTTCTCACATTCCCAGAGGATGTTCTGCGCTGGGGGACCACTGCCAAAATTCCTGCTTCCTTTCTTTAGTGGATCTTGATCTCTGCCCAGTTCTGACGGCATCCATCCATCCCTCGGATCCTCTGCTGCTATCTTGGTACTCAAGCCTTGCCTGTTTTAGACCAAGGGTAAGGCAACTGTGCCCCTCTAGGTTGAACCCTCCAATCTAGCCTGGGATGGCCCCAGTGAGTTCCAACCCAAATCCACACACCCACAACCAGCGCCAGTTATTTACCTTTAAAAACCATTCATGGGATTGCTAATTGCATGAACGGCATCTCAATGAGTTTGGGAAGGAGAGAGAAACTAACTCGGTTAATGGATGGCTGTAGAAACTTCGGGCCTCTCTGACCCCAGGCAGGATTGTGCAAGATTGAGGATTATTTAGCAGACGTAAATGGAAGTTGAGGACGGCATCTGCTTCTCTGCCTGTGGTCTGATTGTGCTAAGGCAACTCTCCACTGAGGTAATTTTTCTTTTTTCTTTTTTTAAATAAGTTTTTATTTATACTTTTCAAGTTTATACATTTCATTAATTTTACTATCATTTTAACAATTCAAAGTTTGACTTCCTTCCTCCTCTTTCTGCAGTTCCGTAAATTTATTTTTTAATATCTTCTGCACATCCAAATTCATTTAATTTACTCATATATTCATCTACTTTAAATATATACTCTTATGAAACTGCAGGTTATTACAATAATCCTGCCAATGTTTTTATCTATTTGCAATTCATCTGTAAATATTCATTAAACAATTTCCATTCTTTTATAAAAGGTTTGTTATCTTGATTTCTTATTCTTCCGGTAAGTTTCACCATTCTTCTTTCGCTGGGACATCTTCTTTCCATTTTTGGGCAAGTAACATTCTTGCCGCTGTAGTAGCATACATAAATAAATTTCTATACAATTTAGGTAGTTCTGTCCCTATAATTCCCAAAAGAAAAGGTAATTTTTCAGATAGGGATGGAGAAAATATATTCGAACAGGGAGAACATATCCCCCCCCCAAGTCACCCATTCCCCCTGCCCCATCAGTTTGCGTCATCCCCACTTTCTCAACAAATGTCCAGAATTTGTCACATTGTCCTTTGTCCTATTAAAGATCTTGCCAGAGTGCATTTTTGCTGGTAATTTCATGGGATTTCACACAGAAGAGGGCAGCTATTAAGATCACAACATAAATGTAAAACACTCCTTTACTGCTTTAACAGTCATGACTTCCACCAAAGAATTCTGGGAACTGTAGTTTGTTAAGGGTGCTGGGAATCATTGCTCTGTGAGGTCTCCTAACAACTCTCAGCACCCTAAAGAAACTGCAGTTCTCAAGATTCCTTGGAGGAAGAGTGTTTTAAATGCATGGTATGGATGTGACTTCAAGGCAGAGGAAGGTAGATTTAAGATGACCATTATGCAAAACTTCTCAACCAGTCTTCCACAGTCTCTGAGGTGTTTGGGCTCTCATCATCCCTGACCACTGACCATGGGATTTGGAGTCCAACTACATTCGGAATGCATCCAGTTGGAGAAGGCCATTCTTGATAGAAGAGCAATTTGACAATGGAGTCAGTTACCTGGTGGGCTCTCCTTCGCTCAACGGAGGTCTTCATGCAGAGGCTGGACAGAATATTCTAGTGCTGAGTTTTTGTCTCTGAGCTGGAGGTCACATCAAATTGCCTTCAGGGACACCTCCAACTTTACAGCCTCATTTGCAAGTAGTGGCAAGTCAATAACATTAGCTTAATAAACAGGACTCTAGGATGCAGTCTTATCCTGAGTCAGACCATTGGTCCATCTAGCTCAGCATTGTTTACAATGGCTGGTAGCAGCTCTCTAGGGCCAGGGTAGCTCACATGGTGCCAATTGCGTGGTGCTGCCTGATGACATCATCCCATAATGCCTTTTAAAAATTTAATTTTTATTAAATTTTCTGTTTTACAATTTAAAGTACTCATATTTACATCCTTAAGATATCAATGACTTCCCTTCTTCTCTTTCCATGCTTCATTTTATATATCGTAAATCCCTGCATATTTTACAAAAACTATACTATTCAGTATTCCATTATTACATCCATCATAACTTATTTACACTGTTGCCAGCATTTTCAGCTGTACAGTACACAGTTATTTCCCATATATTCAATAAACGTTTTCCAATCTTCTCTAAACGTATGTTCTTCTTGTTCTCTTATTCTATATGTTAAGTCTGCAAGCTGTGCATATTCTGTCAACTTAAGTTGCCACTCTTCTTTGGTTGGGACCTCACTCATTTTCCATTTTGGGGCTAACAAAACATGGGTCCGCAGTAGCAGTATACATAAACAACATTTTTTGACACCTGGGAATTTCAGTCTGAATTATCCCCAACAGAAAGGACTCTGGTTTGGAGGGGGAAGTACTTGTAAACATTTTTTTCAATTCATTCTGCATCATTTCCCAATACTGTTTTATCCTTTTACAAGTCCACCACATATGAAGAAGAAGAAGAAGAAGAAGAAGAGTTTGGATTTGATATCCCGCTTTTCACTACCCGAAGGAGTCTCAAAGCGGCTAACATTCTCCTTTCCCTTCCTCCCCCACAACAAACACTCTGTGGGGTGAGTGGGGCTGAGAGACTTCAGAGAAGTGTGACTAGCCCAAAATCACCCATCAGCTGCATGTGGAGGAGCAGAGACACGAACCCGGTTCACCAGATTACGAGTCTACCGCTCTTAACCACTACACCACACTGGCTCTCGAAAGAACGTTCCCTCTACCTCTTTGCATCTCCAACACTTATCTGATTCAGCCTTATACATTTTAGCATGCCTACTCAGAGTACATCATCCCATCATTCCTGACCACTGGCTATGTTGGCTGAGGTTGATGGGAGTCAGAGACCACTGTTGACCACTGTGACTCCATATGCCACTTAACCTTGAGCTCTTATCCCATCAACACCGTGTGAGGCCTGTCTCTATGGCAAACACAAAATGGGTGGCACATTATTGGTGGGTCACCTCTTACAACACCCACACACCAGCTTTTTCATGGCTTCTTTCACCATGAACTTAATCTACTGTTTTGCTCCACTCAGTTCCCTGATCTTCAGTGTGAAGATTAGAGTGCACCAAATCTAGGGATCATTCCGTCCTAGAGTTGCCTGTTCCAAAGTCTCAACACTTTGTAACTTGCTCAATCTGCTTCTGATCTCATCCTGTATTGTGGCTGGAACTATTTTGATGAAATAAACCTCATCAGGGAACAAACATAAATCAGAGGGAGCTGAGTTTTCTACTCTTTAGCAATCCATCTTCCTAAGAAATGCCTCCATCTGCACAACTGAAGTAGTAGGGCTCCGGACATCCCATGTATGGTGGGATTAGATCTTGGGAAGTTCAGCTTTAAAAGGAACCAGTTCTGGTTCAGTATGTCCTAAAAGAAATTAATTCCTGTTCCCGTTCATGCCTTTCCAAAGGAATGAGTTTGGTTCATGTTCGGTTGGAAGTTCAGTTCAAGGCATCCAAACGAGCCCTGGCAACAAAAGAAGCAGTTGTGTTGTAGAGCGCTACAGTTGGAAAATTGCAAACTGCTGCTGTTGTTGTTGTTGTTCAGTCGTTCAAACGTGTCCGACTCTTCGTGACCCCATGGACCAGAGCACGCCAGGCACGCCTATCCTTCACTGCCTCTCGCAGTTTGGCCAAACACATGTTAGTAGCTTCGAGAACACTGTCCAACCATCTCATCCTCTGTCGTCCCCTTCTCCTTGTGCCCTCCATCTTTCCCAACATCAGGGTCTTTTCCAGGGAGTCTTCCCTTCTCATGAGGTGGCCAAAGTACTGGAGCCTCAACTTCAGGATCTGTCCTTCTAGTGAGCACTCAGGGCTGATTTCTTTAAGAATGGATAGGTTTGATCTTCTTGCAGTCCATGGGACTCTCAAGAGTCGCCTCCAGCACTGCTGTAAAAAACACCAAAATATACTTATAAATACTAAGAAACCATCAAAACGCTCAGATGACAGTAATGTGAATGGTTTAATTTCTTTCCCAAAACTATGGTGGTCTTTAAGCTTAAATGCCTAAAGTGTCTAAAGAATAATAATAAAAAAAACCACATGTAAGAGAATGAACTTGAAGATGAAATAGAAATCATTAAAAGTTCCACACCAAAATGGACTTGATCCACATTCAGCCAACCTGGCAATTATGGGAACTTCTTTCAGGGATAGTTTAGAGATTTTTGAACTATTTCGTCATTCATTCCAAGCACTGGGTGGGGTTGCAGAAACAAACATATGAGCTGCCAATGGTAAACACAAAGCAATCTCAGCACCCTTGAAATAATGAAGCAAAACTCACCTAGCATGGAAATTTCTTTGCAGCTCTGTCAGGCAAAATCTAGACCCAGCACAGGTGTATGCAACTCAAGGTACATTGAAAGATGGCCTTAGAAAGGAGCAGTCCAGTTATTCATCTGTGATCATTGTGCAGCATCGACGACTTGTCCATTTGAAATCGAAGGGGAGAGCCCTTTCTCGCATCTGCATAACGTGATTGTGACATGGCTCATAACTCACCAAAATTAGATTCAGATACAATGCTTTCTCTCCAAACTAAATCTTGGCTGACGTATATTGTACAGATCATATTTATTTTTCACTCTCGCTGTGCATAACTCTGGCTTATTCCCCTATACAGTGGTACCTCGGGTTACAGACGCTTCGGGTTACAAACTCCGCTAACCAGGAAGTGGTTGCCCCAGGTTAAGAACTTTGCCCCAGGATAAGAACAGAAATCGTGTGTCAGTAGCGCAGCGGCAGCAGAAGGCCTCATTAGTGAAAGCACGCCTCAGGTTAAGAACCGTTTCAGGTTAAGAACGGACCCCTGGAACAAATTAAGTTCTTAACCCAAGGTACCACTGTTTGGGTCAGTGGATGTCCTACAAATGTTATTCTTCTCTGTGCAGATTAGATAAAACAGGGACGGTTATGTCAATGAGACATCACGAGGTGGCGCTATGTCCTTCCAAAGCCTATAGAATATTGTTTCTATGCCAAAGCTCTGATGTGGCTTTCCTCATATGCTTGCACAGATGTGGAAATTAGTGCAACGTGGTTGACAGGAAGGAAACTGTAACTCCTGTCAAATAACTGGTACTTCAGCTCCAAATGGGGCACAGGAAAACATTCATGGTAAGCTCCCCTGAATCTTAATAATACAACCGCAGGAATATGAGGTAGGACAGATGTAATGACTGCAATGGAAGACTAAGACCACAATCTGCAGGGGCACGGTTTCGCCAAAAATCTGATGTCATCCAATTCACTCCAAAGCAGCGCCAAATGCTGCAATAAGGCCCACTGCAACATTTGGCATTGAAAACCCCACAATTTACAGCACCCACAAAATGACCCTGCAGATTAGGGCACCAAGGGGTCAAGATTTTGCCGAAAACCCAGTGTCATCTGATTCACTCAAAGGGGAACCAAACACCAGGACAAGACCCCCTACAACGTTCTGCATTTTCATATCCATTCTTTTTTTTTGGGGGGGGGGAGAAAAATACTCAACAACTTTGTCCACCTCCAAAAGAAAAAAAAACCCTCACTTTTGTGTCCAGATTTTCACTTTTTGAAATATGGCGACAATCAGGTAACACCCACCAGGTAAAGACAATCCCATCCCCTCCTGGGTGTGTACCGCAGACTAAGAAAGGAACTAGAAATGCAAAAGGTTGGCATGAGCTCACTGCATTGACAGCCTCCGATATCTATGTAGCCCTAGAATTAAAGCATTGCAAGCTCAGGAATTAGTTAGGAGTACCAGAATTGAGCTCACAGCCAGACCACACAAAAACCCACTCTGTCTTATCTCAAGCTTCCTTTATTTCAGCGGTATAGCTTAGGGACGCGGGTGGCGATCTAGTCTAAACCACAGAGCCTAGGGCTTGCCGATCAGAAGGTCGGCAGTTCGAATCCCCACAACGGGGTGAGCTCCCGTTGCTCGGTCCCTGCTCCTGCCAATCTAGCAGTTCGAAAGCACGTCAAAGTGCATGTAGATAAATAGGTACCGCTCTGGCGGGAAGGTAAACGGCGTTTCCGTGCGCTGCTCTGGTTCGCCAGAAGCGGCTTAGTCATGCTGGCCACATGACCTGGAAGCTGTCTGCGGACAAATGGCAGCTCCCTCGGCCAGTAAAGCGAGATGAGCGCCGCAACCCCAGAGTCGTCCGCAACTGTACCTAATGGTCAGGGGTCCCATTACCTTTACCAGAATTGATTGGAGCTCACATCCTGACCGCACAAAAACCCACTCTGTCTTATCTCATGCTTTCTTTATTTCAGCGGTATAGCTTAGAGTGGAAGCAAGTATGGGCAGTTTGGTCATTTCGTTGCTTCCATGGCTAAACTCAGAAATCCTTGCTGAGCCTGTGCACATCACCCCACTAGACAGGGCTTGGCGAGGCACTTGCCTCAGGTGGCAGGCTGGAGACAGCTGGGAGCAACAGGAGATCTGGGCTTCTGAGAAGTGCCCTGCTCACCACCTCCTGGGCTTGTTGCCCACAGCCTCTTCCTCCTCTGCTCCATCCCCCCCCCACTAGCTCTTCTCCAGACTCCTTTTTTTCTCCATTGCCACCCACAGTGTGCTGTTGGCTCCTCTGGCTCAGGTGGTGGTGGGTGGGTGGCTGAGGAGGCACCAGAATGGGGTGGCATCATTTTCTGGTTTGCCTCAATCATCAAAACTTCCTGAGCTGGCCCTGCCAGTAGACGATCCAAATCTACCTTCTGCCCACTCATAAGAACATAAGAAAGAGCCTTGCCAATGGCTCAGCCGGTCCAACATCCCGTTGTCACAGTGGCCAGCCAGATAACTCTGGAAAGCCCATGAGCCAGACTGGAGCAACAGAGTGCTTTCTCCACACAGTGGGAAACTGTTTTAACTGCTATCACAAGGGTGTCTCTGGACCATAAATTGAGGCTCATTCAACAAAAAATAATATTTAGAATATACTGGACCCCATTACGTTCGTTTAAAAAAGGGCTATCTTAGGCATCTAACTGTTGGAGATGCAATAGGGATAATGCTTCTCTAAAACATGTTTTTTCATTGTCCTATATTGAAAGATTTTTGGCAGAAGGTAACTGAACAGAACAGCCTTACATTTACAGAGCAAAATATCCTCTTGAATTATATACCCAGCACATGGAACCTTACGAAAGGACAATACGAATGGACTCTCCGTGCCCTTGTTGTTGTTGTTCAGTCGTTCAGTCGTGTCCGACTCTTCGTGACCCCATGGACCAGAGTACGCCAGGCACGCCTATCCTTCACTGCCTCTCGCAGTTTGGCCAAACTCATGTTAGTAGCTTTGAGAACACTGTCCAACCATCTCATCCTCTGTCGTCCCCTTCTCCTTGTGCCCTCCATCTTTCCCAACATCAGGGTCTTTTCTAGGGAGTCTTCTCTTCTCATGAGGTGGCCAAAGTACTGGAGCCTCAACTTCAGGATCTGTCCTTCTAGTGAGCATTCAGGGCTGATTTCTTTGAGAATGGATAGGTTTGATCTTCTTGCAGTCCATGGGACTCTCAAGAGTCTCCTCCAGCACCATAATTCAAAAGCATCAATTCTTCGGCAATCAGCCTTCTTGATGGTCCAGCTCTCACTTCCGTACATTACTACTGGGAAAACCATAGCTTTAACTATACGGACCTTTGTCAGCAAGGTGATGTCTCTGTTTTTTAAGATGCTGTCTAGGTTTGTCATTGCTTTTCTCCTAAGAAGCAGGCGTCTTCTAATTTCGTGACTGCTGTCACCATCTGCAGTGATCATGGAACCTAAGAAAGTGCCCTTACCACAGCACAAAGACTGACACTGATAAAGTGGAAAAATAAAAATGTGGCTCTCTTCTACGATTGGATTGAAGACTTATACACACTCACAACATATGAACAACTTGCATATAAATGCAATGGACAAATTCAATGATATTTGGAATCCGTTCTTACAAATAATGTAATAGGTTAAGATCTGGTGAAGTACAATAATAAAAACTTTGTAAAGTATACAGTTTTGGGTTTCTCCCCCTCCCCCCTTTATTTTTCCTTATACAGAGGTGCTGTTTCTTTTTTCTTTCTCTCTCTTTTATTTACATCTCACCATGTTTAGTGCACATATAATTATGTACTTTTTGGACTTTCAATAAAGATGTCTATTTTAAACCAAAACCAGAGTGATTTCTCCACCTGCGAGTCCCAGCAACAGTCTGACACAACACTCCCATAATATATGCCCTTGGTATATGGAAATCCTGTACTCTGTGCATTAAGGCACATGGCCCCTGTGCAATATGAAAGCAAACGCTTGATCTCCAGGGAACAGCTGGGATTCAGCAACACACTCTTCTGACTCAGAAAACTGTTGACAAAGCTGGCAGGGCCTCTGAAGATTTCCTTTGCTAAGCTGACAGGTGACTCTAGCCTTTCCTCCTTTCCTTTCCTGACAGATGTGCCTCAGGGTAGAGAGAAGCTAGCAATTCTTCCTGGAAAGAGAGGGAGGGAGCTGGAACCATTTACCTGCCCTGTAGGGGTGGGCAAATGGAAGGTGCATTTTCTGAATGACTCAACTTTAGCACCAAAGAAAACAGTTGCTGGCATGCAAGAACCAGGCCAGACCAGCTTGGTTGGTGCAAATAGAAAAGGGCATTGGGTGTGTGTGTCAGATTTCAGGACTCTCCATGGGGACATCAGCCAAAAAGAGTGAGCAAAAGAGGGAATAACTATCGGTGAAATTTGCTTATGCTAATATACTCTAAAGATGCACATTTAAAAACAATTTAATATAGATACAATATATCTCACCATAGTGGGGAACAAGACCAGGACCTGTGTGCCGGCTCAGTCTGCCTTATGTTTGTACCCGGCTCCCACCAGGGTTCCTAGAGGCCTGGCAGATGCTAACTCTGGGCCTAGGGGCGTAGTGGTGGGGGGTGCCAGGGGTGCTGTGACCTTGGGTGCACAATTTTTGAGGGGGCCTCTACACGGGCAACCCCAGTGCAGCCCAGGTTGGTGCTCCTCTCCACCAACCAAAGGCCACATCGGCCAGCTAGCCCCACTTTGGTCCAGTGGGGGTAGGGTTGCTCTGGTGGCGTCAGTGGCGAGGGCTGGGCTGGTGCACCCTGCCCCAGTGCACATGTACCCCTGCTCCGGACACCGCCAACTGACGCTACGTCACTCCCACCCTGGGCTGCTGGGTTGGTGCAGTTTTACATTTCCCAGGGTGCCCAAGACATAGAGCCCATCTGCACTATACATTTAAAGCAGTATCATGCTACTTTAAACTGTCGTGGCTTCCCACAAATCATCTTGGGAGTTGTAGTTTGTGAAGGGAGCTGAGAGTTGTTAGGGGACCCCATTCCCCTCACAGAACTGCAGCTTGCAGAGCTCCCTGGAAAGGACAATTGATTGTTAAATGGACTTGAATGAGGCATGGAACCATCTGAATAGACCCAGTTTTGGGCCAAATCTGGTGCACAGTCCTAGTCAGGTAAGGTAAAGGTAAAGGACCCCTGGAGAGTTAAGTCCACTCAAAGGCGACTATAGGGTTGCGGCGCTCATCTCGCTTTCAGGCCGAAACCAGAGCAGAGCACGGAAAAGCTGTTTACCTTCCCGCCAGAACGGTACCTATTTATCTACTTGCATTTGATGTGCTTTTGAACTGCTAGGTTGGCAGGAGCTGGGACGGAGCAACGGGAGCTCACCCCGTCGTGGGGATTCGAACTGCCAACCTTTTGATCGGCAAGCCCAAGAGGCTCAGGGGTTTAGACCACAGCACCACCCGCATCCTAGTAGCCAGACAGAAGACCTCGTGGAATGGGGAGCCAGCCCTGATGTGCTGCCTGGGGGCCAGGAGACTTTGTGTGTGTGCGTGTGTGTGTGTGTGTGTGTGTGTGTGTGTGTGTGTGTGTCAAAGTGTGAACATTCCCCTGATCATTGTCTCTGTGTTGCATGTGTAGAGACAAGACTATACATGAGGTCAGGACAGAGCAATTAGTTAAAGTCTAGCGTCTGTTTTTAATTGCTAAAGAGTTATGGTCCTAGCTGTCATGACTGCGAGGAAAACATCAGAAACATGCAGAATGTGCGACTCCCTGCCAGAATCTGCTGGCTTGCCTTTAATAAGGCCAGCTCTAGAGTCGTGAAAGGCCTCATTTGAATCAACAGATGCTAACCTAGTTGTACATGCCTCTACAGTAACTCCCAGGTCTTTTCAAGCCTCACTTCTCCCAGACCTGGCAGCAGGAGCAAGACATCCACGGGATACCAGAGAGTGGGGAGCCTTTTTCAGCCCAAGGGCCGCATTCCACTCTGGAAAACCTTCCAGAGGCCACATGCCGATTAGCAGAGCCAAAGGTAAAAGTGGATGGAGAAATGACTGTAAATTTCACCTTTGTGCACTAGGCTAGTTTTCACACACCCCTCTCTGGAGAAGGGCCACAGCTCAGTGGCAAAGCAACTGTGGCAAAGCAACTGCGTGACATGCAGAAGGTTCCAGGTTCAATTTTCAGCACCTCCCGGTAGGGTTGGCAATGTCCCTCCTCTGAAACTCTGGAGAGCCGCTACCAGCCAGTGTAGACAACAGTGGTCTGACTCAGAGTGAGACAGCTTCCTATGTTCCTCTATCCTCCATCCAGAGAAGCGAGAGGCAACATCAGAGTTCAAAGACATATGCACACTCAAATGCAGTGTGAAGTAGGTCCAATCAGGGCTGTGACCTAGGGAGAATTCTGAGGGCCAGGCAGAGATGCCTGGAGGGCCGCATTTTATTTTATTTTTAATATATTTTTATTAAAGATTACTTGACAAAAATACATGCGTTGTCTCTTTTTTCAGGTTGTGTTTTCTACAGATCAGTTTTATTTGTTGTGAGACGTTAGCGTTACATACAGTGTTGGGTTAGGAAGAAAAAAGGGGGAAGAGGGGGAGGGGAATGGTAAGTGGGGTGGGGTCGGGTGGTTATGCTTCTGTTCCTCTACTTAGTGTATGTGTGGGGTTTTGTGTCAGCGTCACTTGTGTGGGTTCTCTCACTATTTGCTTGTTGTATTTCCTTGGTGGTGAGAGAGGTAGGGGGTGGCCTAGGGGGTGGTTGGTTGTCTTTGGTTGGCTCTGGAGGACTGCATTTGAGGTTCCCCACAATTTGAGCAGTGTTGCCTCCTCTGATTGACAGTGACTCTCCAGAGTCTTAGTGAGAGGTCTTTCCCATCACCGTCTTCCCGATCCTTTTCCCTGGAGATACCAGGGACTGAACCAGATTCCTTCTGCATGCAAAGCATGTGCTCTACCCACTAGGGATGCTTCAGAAATCTGATCTTTGTAAAATCCAGTGCAAACTGGTGTGAGGCTGCATCCAGTGCAAGGCTAAGTTCCTTAGTGGTACACTTGGCGCGTTGGTGGAAAGTTGTTGCATAAGGGAAAGCACAAGTACACTATGAGAGCTCGTGGTGCAATGGATCGCACAGCAAAAACCAGCTGTTGTGCAAGGGAAAACATAAGTGCATTACTAAATGTTGAGGTGTATGTAACATATTGGACAACAAGAGCCATCTGTTGCACACAAGGATCAACTGTTGCACAACAGGTTCTCATTATCATAGTTGTTAACATTTGGTTCT
Source organism: Lacerta agilis (assembly GCF_009819535.1). Taxonomy (NCBI): domain Eukaryota; kingdom Metazoa; phylum Chordata; class Lepidosauria; order Squamata; family Lacertidae; genus Lacerta; species Lacerta agilis. The sequence goes on along the minus strand of NC_046326.1, from coordinate 10,078,486 downwards.
TTTCTTGCACAGCTGTTAAACTCTGCCATCCACCAGTGCAGGGGGTTTTGCACTAGTATGCAAAGTGTGTGGAATATGGCCCCTGAACTGCATTTCCTGGACTAATGTGCAAATCAGGATGCAGTTAACCTTTAGGTTTATTATGAAAGAAAGAAAGAAAGAAAGAAAGAAAGAAAGAAAGAAAGAAAGAAAGAAAGAAAGAAAGAAAGGCTGAAAGAATTTTTTTTGGGGGGGTGCATATTTAGTTACAATTTTTTAATGGAATCTTTTTTCACAAAATTATTTTGCATATTAGCATGGAATCAGAAGAGAACTTATCTGTGGCTGAACTCATGCAAAGCTAACATGGACCGGAAATAGGCTAATCTGTCCATGCTCTCATTCTGTAATGAGAATATCAAGGCATAACATTTCCTCTGGAAACATCAGCTTTTGGCTTTATCTTTCAAAAGTCCTCATTTAAGAAAATCCACACGCTGTGAAAATCCACTGTGCCCATATGTTGCCTTGTTTGTAGTTCAACATTTGTCGCCAACTAAGTTACATTTTCTGTCTATGAGGTCATCAAACAACTCATGGCGAATTGTTCAAGTTCACACTACACTGCAAGTCTGGGCAAAGTCTGGAGGATTTGCTTAGGCCGAAGCTCCCCATCTGTTCCCTGCTTCTAATTACAGCTGGATCTAAAAGTGTCATTAGCCATTAACGCTAATAACAAGGAAACCACTCAAAACAACACTGTCTTGCAGGAGGGTTCCTGTCAACTGCTTGAGAACGTCTTGAGATTGAACCTCCAAGGTAACCGAGGGCCTGACCCTGCAAGAGAACAGCAGGGCTTCCTATTAAACTGCATGGTTTGTCCTTCTGGCTAGTAACTCACAAGCCCGTTTGTATCGGCATCTGTTCAGCAGCACCATCAGGGCAGGATTGGGGAGCAGATGTCTAGGGCTCCACACTTGTAGGATGTAGGGTATTGGGGAAGCGGATGTGGCTTCGCCAAAATTGCCTTGTGGGCCAAATGGGCAGGCTCATGGGCTGGATGTTCCTCACCACTGGCCACGACTATATGGAAAATGCATCTGGAAGACAAAATGTATTGAGGGAGCTAGTGATCTTATACGGAGTCATTCCTGCCTCTGTTCCTTCCCCTTCCCTTGCTCTTGTTAAGTTCTATTGATGGTGTGAGAACAGTCTTAGATGTCTTGAGAACCTTGGGAGGAGGTAAAGCCCCCCCCCCGGCCCCCCCACAGCTGCCTCATCAGTTGTGGAAGATAATGCTGGGCCTGCGTACATTCTTTGATGTTGGACATTGTTTTGAGAAAGCGAGGCATTGGAAGGGGGTGGCTAATGGCAGCGGCGGAGGAAGCTGCTTAGGCGCCTGGGGCGGCCTGCCCAGGGACAGGGTGAGCTGCACATAGGGGCGGGGCAAGGGCGGGGCAAGCTGCTCATAGGGGTGGGCTGCACCGTGGGGCTTCCAGAGTCTGCCTGCCTCCTCCCACTCAGCCGCTGCAGGCCCCGCAGTGAGTGCCGCCCAGCATTTTGTCACCCCCTTCAGTGGTGACACACAGGGCGGCCCGCACCCCCCTTCCTCCGCCCCTGGCTAATGGAAGATCTGCACGTAGCCAGTGTCGGATGATTTGGGCAGAGTTTCTTTGAAGTTCGTACACAGACCGATTGGCCGCAGGAGGGCCATGCAAACTGAGGCTACCTGGGGGAGTCACTTTGCCGCCTCTTGAAGGATTCCAAGTGGCAGATTGAAGTGCTTGCTTGGTATGTATACATTGCTTGCTGTTTTAGCATAAAATCTTTAATCTTCTCATGTGTATTTTGTATTCCTTCTGAATCTCAATTTAAAAGAACCACCTTGCTTTTGGCAAGACATAAATCCTCAGTAATTTTCAAGTGGTTCATGGGGAAAATAATTTGGGGACCACTCATCTAATGATAAAACATTTTAATGCCTGAATTTAACTCCTGTGTGCCACATGGATTGCCATGCGCCCCCTAAACTACCCTTGGTGCAGTGAAGGATTCTCTCATTGCCACTGCCAAAGGATGAGTCCGCTCAAAGGTCTTGGGCTAGCCCTGATCTAACTGCACAACTGTGTCTGTTTCGAGCAGGTGCAAGGAGCCTTTGGCCCTCCAGATGTTGCTGAACACCACCCCAGGTTATTGGCTATGCTTGCTGGGCCTGCTGGGAGTTGTAGATCATCAACATCTGGAGGACCAAGGGTCCCTCGCACCTCGTTCAATAGAGGTGTGGGGACCCTAGGTCTCTCAAGGGTTAATAGCCATGGTGGCTAAATGGAACCTCCATATCCAGAGGTGGTCTAGCTCAGAAGAACCAGTTGCTGAGAAGAGCAGCATCAGGGGAGAGCAGTCAGCTTCATGCAAGTCTGGCTGGCTATTGTGTGGAAGCAGCACTCTTCATATCTTGCTAGAGATGGGACAATAATGTTTTGCCTACAGGTTGATATACTCCACAGCAGAAAACTGTGCATAGCATCACTTGTAAAGCGTGGTGCAAGAGTATATTCCATCATTAGCATCAAAGCCAGGAAGAGATTTCATCTGTACAAAAAATTGCCTCTTGCCTGCCTGAATAGAAGGCAATTATATCCCACGTCTCCATGCAATTGTAGTTCTCTCTGACTCTGGTTATTGGCATACTTGTAGCTGGGTCCATTTAATTAAACTTTACGAGTTTATAACTTTACAAAGCACTGGATATCATTCCTAACCTACCATTGGCCTGTTGGTTTTGTTGTTCTATATTTCTGTTTATATTATTTTAAGGTTGTCAAGGAATGGTTATTCTCCAGGCATGGAACAAAGTCTAATTTTTCTTTCAATTCCAAGAATTAGCCTCCAGATATGGTGCTGCATTGAATCTGAAGAATGAGGCAGACAAAGCAGTTGCTGATCGTGGTTCCTTCAGCATTCAGAAGGAAGAGGCAATAGTCAGTGGCCTAGTTTGGACTCAGGGCTAAATCATTATTTAGCATTCTCTCCTTTCCTTCTTCTTCCTTGTGTGTTGTTTGATGCAAAGGGGGAAATGGCAGCCAATTTTAGCTATATCCCCCCCCCCCAAAAAAAACAGGATCATAAACCATGGTTTAAAGTTGGTTTGCCCAGGCAAGCAGTTGCTAAAACCAATAGCAGCTTCTAGTTCAGACGAACAGACCAACAGCTGCTCATTGGTAATGGAAGCAAATTTTTCTGATCTCATTATGGAGGAAAACAAGGGGTGGAGAGTTTATGAGCCCAAGACTAGTACTGTACTCAGCTGTTCCAGAGGGCAAGACTAGAACCAATAATCGGTAGTACCTCTCATTACCAAGGAAATGTAATAAGTGAATAGAAAGGGAACCTACCCAGTTGACGCTGACACAAAACCACACATGGGAATGGTCATGCGAATGGCCCAAGTGGCAACATTTGGCCCTTGGACTGAGGCTCCCCATCTCTGCTGTAGCTGCATCGTGCATTACAGTGGTAGCAACTTGAATAAAACATGGGGGGGCACCCACACTGCCTGGTCCACCGCCTCCCATCACCAGCCAGGGTGCCAACTTGAATAAAATATTGGGGGGGGGGGACACAGGTAAACCCCAACCCGCATAATTGATCACATGACACTGCACACATATGCCATTGGAAAGGCAAAGCCCAGCAACTTTTTTGGGGGGTGGGGTGGACTCCCAAATATTTTATGGGGGGAGATGAAGTGATCTTGGCCGCTAGGAGTTGACTCCTATGCTTGCCAGACCACACTCCTTCTGAATCAGGGGGTGGGCTGGTGTGCACCCAGGCAGGTGCAAGGAGCACAGGGGCGGCATCCAGCACCCCCTGAAATGCAGGAATATGTAGCTGTCTCATACGAGGATCGAACCTGCAACCTTCCAAGTTCTTAGGCAGAGAAAGACCCTTCCCATCCAATCCTTTTAACAGGAGATGCTGGGATTGAAACTGGGACCTTATGTGTGCAATGCATTGGTTCTACCACTGCTGCGTAGCTCAGTTGGTTAGAGCATGGTGCTGATAATGCCAAGGTTGCAGGTTCAGTCCCCGTATGAGACAGCTGCATATTCCTGCATTGCAGGAGGTTGGACTAGATGATCCTCAGGGTCCCCTCCAACTCTATGATTCCATCATAGGAGCATTGTAATTCAAGCATTGACATATCCACCGATATGGTCATAGGGCAGGCACCCCCAAACTCGGCCCTTCAGATGTTTTGAGACTACAATTCCAATCATCCCTGACCACTGGTCCTGTTAGCTAGGGATGATGGGAGTTGTAGTCCCAAAAATCCGGAGGGCCGAGTTTGGGAGTGCCTGTCATAGGCCATCCAGGACATGATTCTGCAATGCTACCCTAGGAGTCATCCATTACTTGGAGATGGGTGTCTGGTTTGTTTGTTACTTAAAGGCATTGTGCAACACTGCCTGTCTCCTTCCAAGACCGAATCAGCCACATCGCTATAATTTTCAAGCCCACATCTATTTGCAAAGACTTTGCTTTGCTGTGCATTTTGGCCACACTAAAAACCATAGGCTGCCATTTTCTTACACACTATATCTTTAATTGCAAGGTTGGGCAAAACACCATAAGAGACGGCATGCGCTAAGCTCAAAGCTACATTCCTTGCCAGTTGCCAGTGTGGGCACTGATGGCGAGTCTTGCGGCTCCTGGTGGGAGGACAGGGAAAATTAATCGGAATTCCTGAACATTAAAAGAAGAACTCTGGTAAGGCTGATGACGGTCTGCAGGATAAAAATCAGGAATAAATAAATACATACAAGTTGCATTTTTAAGCCCTGATGGCAACTTCCCGCTCCCGCCTCTGCAAAGCAGTGCTGGGAGGGGCTGCTTTGCCACAGAGAAGCCGTGGCTGCCAGGGGGAATTGCTTCCTTAACTCATCTTCCGCCTGCAGATTTCCCTCTGCAGCTTCTCCCCTCGACCACCTTCTCCCTGCAGGTGTGCATTGGGAGTGTTAGGGCGGAAGAGAGGAAGACCAACAGCAGGTGGCACTTGAGCCTATGATAGGCAGAGCCGCCCCCTCACTGGTTGCAAGAAGGTAAGCAGGTGGGAGCTCATAGATGGGTGGGGCAGCTCCCCATTCACCTTCATGGACCTGCCGCAGGAGGGCGTTGTTCCTGATGCCAATCTTCACTGGCCGGGTGCCTGTGTGTGCCATTTTGTGGTTCGCTTCAGGGGCCAGAGATCAGGCTCCCTCTTGTGAGTTCCTCTGCCCTCTGAAGCTTTAGGGTGCGCGGCTTAGGAGAGGGCATTCTCTGGCAGCCCCTAAGTCGTACAGTTCCCATTGCCCTTCCAGGGATGCGCCTGGCAACCCCATGGCACAGTTTTTGTCATATGCTGGAGACGCATCCCTTCCGAGACATATCTCGAGGGCCTACTCCAGTTGTGATTGTGATTTGTTATGTGCTTTTTAATGTTGCCTTTTGCATTCCTGCAGGGACCTTCTGAATAATAATATTATATTAACCATGAGAAAGAGAGACGACCGCCTCCTCCCGCCACGCGCGCCTGGCAGGATCCCGTGTGTATTTTGGTGCCCTTGTTCTGTCTACGCGTCGCTCGAAGCAGCTTTAGATCCACCCTTTTCTGGAAACGGGATGTTGGGGTGGGTGGGTGGAGGTAGGAGGGCTGGGGGTGGAGATCCGACTCGCTTTTCTTCTCAGTGGGTCAGGAGGTTCCCCGCGGCTCTTGCCAGGGGCGCTTTCACTGCCAGATTTTTATTTGCGCACAAAGAGGAGACGGGACCACTCAGACACCCCCGCGAAGATAAGCCGCCTTACGACACCCCCACTAACCCCGCCTGAGGAATAGCCACTGCGCAATCTCGCCCCTGCGCTTCCCACCCCAACCTCCCTTGCCCAGGATCGAAAGGACTCGCTGGAGATTCGCGAGGAGCCGGAGAAACCGCGAACACGAGCTTCGCTCTTTCTTCTTCTTGGAGATCTCCGAAGGGGCGGGCAGGGAAGGCGCGGAGATGAGTTTTGCCAGACGCTGAGAGGGGAGCGCAGCCGCCTGGGGAGTTCCGGGCAATTTCCGTCCTCCTCCTCCTCCTCCTCCAGCTTTCCCCCTTTTCTCGGTTGCTTTCTTAGGACTTGCCTTCGGACTGCCTGGGCATTGGGAGAGAGGCGAGCGGGGAAGAGGAAACTTCGTATCTGTCTGGTCTTCGCTCTCCTCGGATACTTCAAACGCCGTCGCGGAAACCGCAGGCGCTTCTGGTCTCGATTAGACGACGGTCCTTCGCTGCCTTCGCCAGCGCCTTTTCCCTGCTGCTGAGAAAACCCCCTTCCCGGATTTGCAAGCCCCTGGGGGAGCCTCTGACGGACCCATCCCTTGCTGCAGCCAGGACGGAGCCCCTTGATTTACACCCGTCACCCCAGTTACCCCAAAGCCTCAAATCTCTTCCTTTCTCTGTCTCCCCGCCGCCTTTTCTTCTCCCTTCCTCCCAACTTCTGAGCTCCCCTCCTTTCCAGCCCCCCCTTAAATAACAGCCCCCCCCCGCACCAGCCAGCCCTTCCCACCAGCAAAGCGGCCTACTTGACCTGACCCCCACATTTTAAAAAGTCATTTCCTTCGGTTGCCCTCCCCCCAGGAGCAATCTATTTCCCCATATCCTCTGACACAGCAGGAAATAGCCACCATATAGAAGAGCCCCCACCCAACTCCATCCCACTTCAAACCCCACCTCCAGGTCCTGCCACAGGTGAGAAGAGAAATCTGAGGAATTCCCTATACCCTCCCCTTCCTCTAAGACAACACCTGCAAGGATGGGACCTATTTGCCCACTGGCACTGCTTTGCCTGTTGGTGGGGCTTCTGTGCCCCCCCAACCCTGCCCAGGTGGAGGCGCAGTCGGTGTTGACTGACCATGAAATCGAGGAGTTCTTGAAAGGCTTCCTGGGGGAGGTTGAGGAGGAAGACACAGAAGGTCGGGAGGCTGAGAAAGTAGCCTTGGGCGAGGAGCTTCCCGAAAACCAAGGAAGACTGGACCCTGCAGAAAGGGGCATAGCCCCCACGGAACTGGAAGAAGGTGAGAGCGATGATCCATTGTGGGGCGGGTGAGTTCCCCGGGGAAGAGCCATAGCTCAGTGGAAGGACATGTTCTCTTCTGTTCAGAAGACCCCAGGTTTGATCCTCAGCATCTCAGGTGGCAGGTGATGGGAAAGAGATTCTGCTTGAGACCCCAGGAAGCTGCTGGGAGGGGCTGTGGGTCAATGGTACAGCATCTGCTTGCATGCAGAAAGTGCCAGGTTCATTCTCCAGCATCTCTAGGTAGGACTGGGAGAGACCCCCAGCCTAAAGACACTGGAGACCTGCTGCCAGTCAGTGTCTTCTTCTTTGGCAATCACTCGTAGCCGAGTAAGATTGTCTTCCATGAACACGGTTTTAACAGTGAGTCCGTAATGATGTTGAAGCATCATTGCTTCAACACTGGTGATCTTTGCTTCTTCCAGTGTAGAGACCTGAGCAAGAGGGGACCATTGGTCTGATTTGGTATGAAGCAGCTTTGTATAGCCATTACAATGTGCTTCTAGGAAATGGTGCAGTAATTTAAGACTCGGGACTTAACAGTTTGACAGGGGCTGCTCTCTTTAGAAAGCAATGCATCTTACTGTTATGAAAATTCAGCGGAGCAACTGCTGCGGAAACTACACGTATTTAAAATAATTAAGAGGATGCAAAAACAGGTCCTTTGCTTGGTTTTTAATTATAGAAAAAAAGAAATTATAATAATAGAAGTTATACTATGATTACAAAATCCCACAAACAGTGACCCACCCACCACAATGCTCCTTATATACTACATTTACAGCTCAATTAACAACACCTGCTGTACTCCCTCACATCTGCAAAACTAGGTCATGAGATTTACAGTAACTTTTAAAGAGGTATGCATTTTGTGGAATAATGTTGAACCTTGATATCTGAACTAATCAACACTTACTTCAGTTACATGTGGTAGGCCAGCTCTGCAGCATTTGCGTCCTCTGTTCCCCTGCTTCATGGGGGCCCTATATTTCTGCCCCGGTGATGCTAGGTGATGTCGATAAAGTCCTACCTTTTGTGTGTGTGTGCCTACTCTGTGTACATCAGGTGCTTGGAGGGGGAAAGAGCTCACTTGCTGGGCGAGAAAATCAAACATTGGTTTTTCTAGCTCAGTATTGTCCACACACTGAGTGGGAGAGGTTCTCTGGTGTTTCAGAAAGGGAACATTTCGAGCCCTTCCTGGAGGTGCCAGGAATTGAACTTGGGACTTTCTGCATGCAAAGCAGATACTCTAAGACTGAGCATCAGCCCTTCCTTTCGTTTAGGAATTGTGATGTGTGGTTCACCCACAGTGAAGCACACTAGCTTTGTTGGTCTGCCACAGCAGAAACAACAAGGAGTTTTGTATCATCTTCAAGGCTTAACAGAACAATTAGTAGTAAATGGTTCCACCAGTAAGAATCTACTTAATCAGTGTTAAATAAAATAATAATAGTAATAATAATAATATTTTGAAGCGTGTGGTTACAGAACAAATGGAGCATACTTCTAAGGATCCCAGACACAAACCCAAATGAACACACACACCAGTTTGAAAGAAAATCTGCGATATTAAAGCTACCCATATAATCTGTAAGCCTCGAGATAGATTTTTAAATAGCACTGCAGTGGGAGGAAGGCCCAAGATTCCCCCCCCCCACTTGTCATTATTGTTATTGCCTGCTATTTGTGCAAAGGCTTTTGACCAAGGATGTGTGCATGTGTTTATCAGTTCCTCAACACTCAGGATAATTTAACCGTGTTAATAATGATTCCCAGCAGGGGGCAGAAAGGTCCGCATGTATAACCTCGTAGGTCTGAGCATTTTTTAAATCTAGGATTGTGCAGTATTCTGGATTTAATGAAGGAGAGGTGATGGGGTAAGATGAGAAAGGTACACTCGTTTCCTGGCCTGTGCCTGTTTTTTTTATTTTTAAATATTTAGTAAAATGTTATCATTCATTTCCTTCCTGGGAATTCAAAGCAGCAAGCATAGGTTTAGCAGGCAATATCCCATCCAGACAGTAACCAGAGTTAGATCAACTTAGCTCTAGAAAGTTGCTACATCATGTGTCTTAAGATGATGCCCTGGGATTCTATGAGAGGAAACAGTATGGGCATAAATATGCAAGAAGTGCCCCCAAGCAGCAAAGATGAACTGCATCCCAAAACAGCTTTCCTGTACGTAGCTGATGTTTGCCAGGTGCAGATTTGCACCTGCACTGCATGGTTTATCTGATCCTTACTGAACGCGCTTCCTGTGTTCTTTGGCGCCAGCGGTTGCTCATGCTTTGTTGTGCGCAGCCAGAGCGGGAGCAGAGCCCCCAGGTCGGCAGAAGGATGAAAGAATTTAAATTCAAGTCAGCTAATCCCCAGACATCATTACTATCAAGGGGTTCTGCTCATGGTTTGCATGTGTTGAGCTGTAGGAAACTCTCACCTGACAGCTAGCTTGAGAGAATATCAGCACTGGTGAGATACTATATACTGTATATTCCGGCCTATAAAACTACTTTTTAATCCAGGAAAATCTTCTCAAAAGTCGGGGGTCGTCTTATACGCTGGGTGGAGAATCTGCGGTCCAGTATATCTCAAACTCTATATTTTAACTGGAAAAGTTGGGGGTCGTCTTATACGCCGGAAAATACGGTATTACATGTGTGGGAATGTTTTGGGATGCAGGAGAGGATATATTGTTTAAGATATCCTATTCCAATTTGTGTTTACAAGTCCCAGAAATTAGCAGAGTTCTCATTCCCCTTTTAAACACACACACGCAGCAGATAGCTTGCTCAGACTCAGCTAGAGTATCTGTAAATATTTGTCCTGGTAATTTCCCCCATTAATCCCTCTCAAAATAAGACAATACACAGTCTTCTATAAAAGCATAGAACATTTACTCACGAGAAATCATCTGTTCACAATTGGATCCCAGAGGCAGGCTTAAACTTAGTAAAAGTAACATTTACTCAGGAGACTGTTCCATAAGGAAAAACAGCTCCTTTGTGACCCTCATAGCGATGTTGTTCTTTTGAGAACGCCATCCAAAAGAGAGAGGAAGATGGAATGTGGTCCTTGTGGTTTTGTGTTAACCTGCCCAGGTGAGACCACACCCATCTCCTGTTACACAGAGGAAGTCATCCCATCCCAGGGGAAACAGCAAGTTCCGACTGGCTGGCCTAGAGTTCCCTTCCTATGTCCACTCTAGCAATGTTGTGTTTGACTGCTCCTGCGTTTTACATCCCACAACATGCATAGTCCACCTTTCCGCCAAGAAACTCAAGACAGCGCACATGATTTTCTACTCCCCATTTTATCCTATCAACAACCCAGCTCAATATTGTTTTTCTGCCTGTAGTGAAGGACAGGATGGCGTCCGCTCTGTTCCATGTTCCAAAGCCATGGAGAATTGGACCTTATTTCAGTGCCGGCACCTGAGGCCGGCAGGTCAGATGTAGTGATGCAGAATGGGCTGTGTAGCGCGCACACAGGTGTTGCAACCTGTCCTGCACCCCCCTTATGGGGGTACGGCTGGGGGGCTGCCGCCACTGCCTGCCTGCATCTGTTGCCTAAGGTGGTTGCCTCACTCTGCCTAATGACAAGGCTCTCCCTTCCTGAGTTAAGTGAAAAAGAGAGATAGTGACTCAGTGGGGATTTCAACTTGGGCCTCCTAAATCTTACTCTGACACTCTAACCACTATGCCACACTACACTCACTAACAGATTTCTAGGCTGCTTCACCAGGCTTCTTCTATGCCCAGCTTTCCTGGGCATCTCACAGACAATTCCCTGCAAGAGATCATACCCTCTGACATTTCTTCGATGGAAATAGGGACGTCAAATAGGGGTGCCCCAAGGGAAAGCGGGACCTTCTGGGATCAAATCAGAAACCGAGGCAGCTTCTGTAAATCTGGGACTGTCCCTGGAAAATAGGGACACTTGGAGGGGCTGAGAGATGCTTGTTGACTTATCAATGTGTTCTGGCAACAGAACTGGGACTTGTGCCATACATCTGATAATATGGCAAATGTACGTATTTGTCACGCACATGCCCATTTACACAGAGATAATATTGACGTGCCACATGTTTCTAACATAGGCCTCTAAAACAACTCCACATGCCACCATCCAAGACCAGGCCCATTCTCCCAGGCCCTGAAAATGGAGCCTTTCAGATATGTTCCTGTGACAGCTACATTCGTAGTTTCTTCTTTTCTTGTGAAATACCATTGTATTTGTGTTTTTGTCCGCACCTCTAACATTGGTCTTAGGGTACCATTGTCTACTAGTCATGCTTCTTGCTTTGCAGGAGCCAATGAACTAGCCTAGGAATCGATGTCTGGAATTACACAACCAGAATCATGTAGGTTGGCATCTGTGTGAGGAACAGGGGACATTTGTGCATTCAGCCTGAATTTTCCCCTGCATGGTGTCACACCTGACAATGAGTCTATCTGAATGCTGACATTTGTACATGCTGCTTCAAAAAATAAAATAAAAAATAGGGGTCCCCCCAATGCTCCTCTGCGTTCCATTCATATTTCTATTCTCCAGTCCCTGGAAGTGTGGTTTGGCTCCCAGCACAACCCCCAACAAGATATCCTTGCTTTGCGGCTTGGCTGCAGGAGGAAAACTTTTGAGAGCTGTGACTCCATCTCGTCTTCTGTTCATGTGTGGATTTAGTACAGCTTAGCTACAGGGATGGTACTTCTCTCCTGGCAGGAAAAGAGGTTGTGAATGACTGTTGCTTGATAGGGTTGTTTTATAGGTGACATAGCAAAAAAAGGGGGGGGGGAAATAATGCAGGGGTTGCCACTGGGGATCACAGATAAGCTAGAGGCCAGCTAGTGCTTCTCACTCAAAAAGTCTTTTTTAAAAAAGAAAAGGAAAAAAATGAAAGTTGAACCTGTAGTTAAGCTATAAAAGGAAAATATAAAAGAGGCAAATTGCCATTTGGTCCTCACATGCTTTGACATGTTTTTCAACTGGAGATCAGTACAAAAAGAAAGGGAAGGCAAGCCAGGCACTACAGTTGGGTAAAGAGAGGCATCTGCATTTTACCGGGGGTGGGGAGGCAGTTGTAATAAAAATTAGGTTCGGCCCCAGAAGGGAGTCCATGAACCCGGGGGAGAGCCTTAGTAGGGCTCCCCTCCTCTCAGGAGCACTTATGAATAAATAGAGACGATACAGAATCTCCCAAAGGAAGGCAATAGCCCTTTATTAGAAACTGCTGCAGCAGGGTGTCTTGCAAGCAAAAGACCTCCAACAAAGGTGCGCAAGCTCCTATATAGACTTTTGAAATTGCCCCCCTCCAGCTCAAGACCACCCCTCCATACATTAGAATTACATCACAAATTGGGAGGGTCTGGTAGCAGTGATCTGAGCATCTTGGACCCTGCCCCCATGTCTCCTCTTGCCCTCCACCAAAAACCCATCAAGTGAAACAAAAGATATTTACATTTCCCTATATCCCAGCCAAGTTAATCACACCCTTTTGTCTGGCACTCAGGTATCAGGATGCCAGAGATTATCACTCAGGCAGAGGGCTGCTGAGTAGCTGGAGGGGCAACCCCCCCTTTGTTCCTGAGACAAAGAAATACTTGGTCAGTTGGGAGTCCAAATGGAGTGAGGCCTGTCTTCCTGTGCTGTTTTTCAGACATGTGGCCTTATTTGTTTTGGCACATTAATAACAATTATTATATATAAATAAAATACCTTAAAATTCTTACAACACAGTAAACCTCCATTCCCTGTAAACTAGCTTGCTCATAAGCCACAACCACACCATAAAGTACTATTATGTCGCTTTTCCACCCAAGGAATCCTGGGAACTGCAGTTTGTTAAGGCTGCTGAGAGTTAGGTTAGGAGTCCCCTATTCCCCTCACAGAGGTGCAATTCCAAAGCTCCCCAGGAGGAAGAATGGTTTGTTAAACCACTCTGGGAATTGTAGCTCTGTGAGGGGAAGAGGGGTCTCTAAATATCTCTCTGCTCCCTTCACAAACAACAGCTCCCAGAATTCTCTGGATGAAGCTGTTGAAGAGTGTTTTAAATGTATGGGTAAGGACACTATCCTGTTGTCACTGTGGGAGCAGCTTCTGGTCCAGCTAAATTCTGTAGGTGACCCGGGGGTGGGGGGTGGATGGGACGCCATCTTGCATTTCACCTCAGGGAGCAAAATGCCCAGCTCTGGCAAACGGAGAGAATGAAGGGAAGCTTGGCATTCTATTTCGCTGCAGTGGAAGTGAGTTGTGGTGAACGAAAAAGGAGGTCATTGGTCCCTCTTTCCAGTGAGGCCACTGACCGCTGCTTGCAGAGGAAGCTGAAGGCAGCGCAGGAATTCGTGCCTCTCTTCCTCGCATGTGGGTGGGTGGGCGAAAAAGGTCTGGCTCTAGAGAGATGGTCTGCGAAAAGTCAGTCCCTGTGGGAGCTCAGAAGGAATTCCATTCCTGGCACCAGCGCTGGGTTGGTTTGCAGCTCGCTGCCCAGAGGGTACAAGTACCACAGGCTGTGTGCTCAGCCCCACAGACCAAGGAATTGCTGATGCTCAGAACTTTGGAATGAGGCTGCGGCTGTCTGTGGGGCTGTGGAGTGACATAGCCCTTACTCACTGGCCTTCCTTAAGAGACGGGGCCTCTGACTCACAGAAGAAAGCCCCACACGCACGAACTTCATGTGTCAGGGATAAGAGGCTGGAAAGAAAATTTTTCAGAAAAATCAGTGTGCAGTCCCGGCTGTGATGGCTATGTTCTGCCTCCATCATCGGAGGGATTATGTCTTTGAATATTAGTTTCTGGGAAGTGTGCTCTCACACTCAGGTCCTACTTATGGGGTTCCCATAGGTCTCTGGTTGGCTACTGGGAGAACAAGATGCTGGATTTGATGGGCAGAGCATTTCTTTTATGTCCTTATTACTCCATGAATGCTGGCTATTGTTTGTTTGGGGGTGGTCTGGTCAAGCTGCTCTCAGTGGGACCTCCTCCCTGAGTGTGCCCCATTCATTCTCCACACACTCACACACTCTGGTCTGTCTTTGCCCATGTGACTCCCTCTGAATCTAGTTTGCGCCATCTCCCAGAGGATGCGGCCAACATGACTGTGGGGGAGACCGCTGCTTCTCCGTGAACCTTTTGTTACTCAAAAGCAGCAACACGCAGAGAACATCACAGCACTCTATTTATTTATTTATTTCAAAAACCATTTATATGGTTTTTCAAATTAAAACTTTACAGTCACATATACAACATTGGCTCCCAGTATGTTTCCGAGCACAATTAAAAGTGTTGGTGCTGACCTCTAAAGCCCTAAATGGCCTTGGCCCAGTATACCTGAAGTATACCTCCATCATAGAATCATAGAGTTGGAAGAGACCACAAGGGCCATCCAGTCCAACCCCCTGCCAAGCAGGAAACACCATCAAAACATTCCTGACAGATGGCTGTCAAGCCTCCGCTTAAAGACCTCCAAAGAAGGAGACTCCACCACACTCCTTGGCAGCAAACTCCACTGTCAAACAGCTCTTACTGTCAGGAAGTTCTTCCTAATGTTTAGGTGGAATCTTCTTTCTTGTAGTTTGAATCCCTTGCTCCATGTCCGCTTCTCTGGAGCAGCAGAAAACAACCTTTCTCCCTCCTCTATATGACATCCTTTTATATATTTGAACATGGCTATCATATCACCCCTTAACCTTCTCTTCTCCAGGCTAAACATACCCAGTTCCCTAAGCCGTTCCTCATAAGGCATCGTTTCCAGGCCTTTGACCATTTTGGTTGCCCTCCTCTGGACACGTTCTAGCTTGTCAGTATTCTTCTTGAACTGTGGTGCCCAGAACTAGACACAGTACTGCAGGTGAGGTCTGACCAGAGCGGAATACAGTGGTATTCTGCTCTGGTCAGACCGCTCTGGTATCGTTCAGCCCAAACACTGAGGTCCTCCTCCAAGGGCCTTCTGACGATTCCCTTACTGTGAGAAGTGAGGTTACAGGGAACCAGGCAGAGGGCCCTCTCAGTAGTGGCACCTGCCCTGTGGAACACACTCCCTTCAGATGTCAAGGAAATAAACAACTATCTGACTTTTAGAAGTCATCTGAAGGCAACCTTGTTTAGGGAAGTTTTTAATGTTTGATGTTCTATCATGTTTTTAATATTCTGTTGGGAGCCACCCAGAGTGGCAGGGTATAAATAAATTATTATTATTATTATTATTATTATTATTATTATTATTATTATTATTTGCAAACTGCTGTGGAATTGGAGAGAAATGAAGTTAAGATTGGAAAGAATGAGAAACGGAGAAAAACAAATTGACAGGCACTGACCATGTTTCTTTTCCTGCAGCGACACGGGAGCCAGTGAGGCAGAAGCCCAAGAAAGGGAAAAAGGAGAAAGTGCCCAAACCAACCAAGAAGCCTAAAGAGAGGCCTCCCAAGGGTCCTAAGAAGGAGAAGCCCCCCAAGCCCACCAAAAAGCCAAAGGAGAAGCGTCCAAAGGCAACCAAAAAACCCAAAGAGAAATCTCCCAAAGCCACCAAGAAACCATCAGGAGGAAAGAGAACAGAGAAGCCTTCTCCCCCAATCCAACCATATGAGGAAGAGGAGAGGTACCACTTCTCCGAAACGCCATTGATCCCACCACCAGCCAGGGAGGAAGATGGCTATGGAGTGCCCGATTCATCTCGATTTCACTCTCCCTATGGGAGGGAAGATGAGCATTCTCGAGTGAATGAAGAAGGCGGGGAATGTAAGTTCCTGTTTCTTTCTCCCTTTAGTCATATTGCATGGGCAAGGGACCTTTTTTGAGCCTGAGGCAGAGCAACCTGCTCTGGTACCTAGAGAGGTGCTCATCCCAGGGGGTATGGCGCACGTCTGAGGGGGTGTGGCGTGCTGCCTGCGGGGTGTGTGTTGCATGTCCTAGGGGTGTGGTGCACCTCCCAGGTGAGCACAGCGAGCGGTGCTTGCCCTGGGAGGTGCCGCCGATCGGGGGTCGGCATTTTGTCACAACCCCCGGGGAGGCCATCTCTGCCTCGGAAGGCCCCTGGCCCGAGGGCAGCACTATTCCATTCTGGGCAGCCTTTCCAGGACGTGACAGGGATCTCTGTGGAGGGGAGCACCTGGTTAGTGCACACACATACACAGATTGTGTGCGTGGGGCAATGGCCCTCCCTGCCCCCAACACGCTACGCCACTGCATAAGTATTGTGGTATTTATAGTCCAAAGTACGTGTTTCCCTATATAGGAGTAATGATGATATATTTTGAGATCTATGGGGCAAGTGATGGAGAGGAAGTGTAGCTATTTGGTAGGTCCATCTGTTATGCATGTGTAATGCATGCACCAGTGAGGTCATAGAATAAAGAGGGAGGGAAGGGAGATGCATAGGATTCTAGGGAAGAGACAGTTTATAAAAAAAAAAATGGGTTGTTGTCTGAGAGAGTGGGGAGGGAAGCCGAGGAAAAGGAACTGAGGAGGAAGATGCTAAAGAGATACCCGACGGACAAGGGGGGAAACTGGAGGAGGGAGATGGCATGCCATATGGATTTTTGTAATATTCTAAATTATATTTGTACCGGTTTAATACTGTTAGATATTACGCTCCAACGAGAGCCAGGCAGGTGGATCTGCAAACCACTGCCGTTTAAATTTCCCACAATGCCCTAGAGCAACACTACGTCAGGGGCATTGTGGGAAGCTAAAATGGTGGCAGCACCCAGACCCCAGCTAACTGGAGTGCCATAAAAAGGTTATTTCAAATGGGACTGAAGATATTAGGCACCAGCAAACGAAATGTGAACATGGTTAATGAAACTGATAAACTGTAATTAACTTTTTGTAACAGGGGACCATCTACATGTTAATACAGAAACTTATTCTCCTCTTAGTAACTGTAGCTCTGGCCCAGGGGAAACAAAAGTAGGCAACAAACTGCAGGCCCCATAATTCTTTGGGGCAAGCCATTGCCACTAAACTGGTCTACAACCAATCAGAAACGGGGAACTCATGCTCTCCCCCCCCCCCCATGTATTTGAACTCTAACTTCCATCTTCCATGACCATTGGCCATGCTTGCTAGGGTTGGTGGGAGTTGGAATCAAGCCACATCTTGAGGTCCACCTGCTCCTCCCTGCCCTTCTCCAGCATTATAGAACTGAAGTACAGTATATTTGAAGAAGTGTGCATGCACACGAAAGCTCATACCAAGAACAAACTTAGTTGGTCTCTAAGGTGCTACTGGAAGGATTTTTTTATTTTTTTATTTTGTTTTAAAGTATAGATATGTCAGGCACTGAATGCTATCCAACTCATGACAGGCAGCTGACACTCTTGTAGCTCAAAGAGCAACGCATTTAAGGGGGGGTTGGTGATTATTTACTTGCTGTTATAATTTGTTAATTGACCAGTTTTGGCTTTAGTCTATAGGATAGAGAGGCGTTGTTCATATTTTTTTAGACTTGGGAGCAGTTGCCAAGCAGCCTCTCCTCATCCGTAGGAACATGGGAAACTGTTACACTGAATCAGACCATTGGTCCATGTAGCTCAGTGGCCCACAATGACTGGCTCTCCAGGGTTTTAGGCAGAAGCTTTTTCCAGTCTTAACATGGAGATGCTGTGGATTGGACCCAGGACCTTCTGCATGCAAAGCAGATGCTCTTAACACTGAGCTACGGCATCTCCCTTTCCATAAATAAGATCAGTGCATGTGTTTTTACAGGGAGCATGGCCAAGTGATGCTCTTCCTCTTCCCTTTCAGATAACCTCATGTTTACTGGTCTGCCAGGGAATCTGTTAACCGTTACAGATTATCTTCACTCTCTCTAAACGCTTCCTGCTACCTCTCTCCCTTTCCCTCTCCCCGCTTTCTGTATAACTCCTTCATAAGCGAGTTCAACTCAATTACACTAACTCTATTTCTCCACCCCTCCCCAAGGATCCTCACCATCCATTTGTGCTTCTAAACTGCTTGCTCCCACGACACCCTTGGTCTGTCAGGTAGTGATGGGGGGGCTCGTCCACACTTCTGCTTGTCCCGTGTCTAGAAAGCAGTTTCCCACTTGACCCTCGCTGTCTAGGCATGGGTCTGAGTGGTTTCCCCTTTTGCTGCTTTCCCAGAGTAATCCCTCTCTTTAGTGTTAATTTGGAGCAAATGTCAATCCAGAGAAAAACTGAATTGCTGTGTGTGTGGATAAGCCCTGGCTTTCTGCATGTACTGAGGACTACAAATCTTTCTCCTAGGAACTGAATGCCCTTGGAGGAGTTGTGGGTATCCACAGGCATATTTACTTTGGCCCTAAGACTTTTGCCTGGAACTACAGACTGAAACAAAATATGTCTGTCTGTCTGTCTGTCTGTGTTTTGTTCAGTCAGTTTTTCTGCCTTCCCTTCTTCCCAGTTGTTGTGTCTTTGCTTCCTCATAATCTCTGACCTAGCTCTTTTATTTTATTTTATTCCGCAGCAATTTTCCCAGATGAGCCAACGGAACCACGATGGGATGAGAAACAGGATCCAACTAGGCATCACAGTAAGAGCAAGTCAGCATGTGGGACATGGGGAGAGAGGGTGCTTGTGGGACTATGGGGCAGAGGAACGCCCAAGCTGGGGAAGGGAACAGCGAGAAGCGCTGATCACAGGAGCACGTGGGCACAGATCAGGAATGAACCAGGGTAAGTCCACTGGGGAGGAGAGGCATTGGACCAGGGTTTACCATCAGTGGGACAAGGAAGCTTTAACGTATAAGCACCTCATAGATAAACTAGGGAATCCTTAAAAAAATTAACGGACAAACTGCTTGAAAAAGACAATAGTGACTTTGAAAAATAGTGACTTTGTTGCAGAAACAACAACAAAAAGTGGGCTCACTGGTAGGATTTAAATAAACATTTGTAATTTTATTTATAGAAAATAAGAAATTTAACAATATGATAATATAGCATTATATATAAGCAGCAGAATGTAATAAAGGATGTAATAAACCAGAGACAGAGGTGGAGGGAGGCCAGCAGGGTGGGGGAAAATTGGAAATTGAATGTTATGTAATAATAATCGGATATTGTTATGAAAAAAGAAAATTAAAAAAAATTGTTTTTTTTTTAAAAAAAAAACATTAAAAAGGATTAGACAAAATCATGGAGGACAAGGTGACTATGCTTTTACTCCGCTGCCAAAGACATTGCGTCTCTAAATACCTGTTGCTAGGAATCACAGGTGAGCAGACTGCTGTTGTGCTCATGCCCAGCTTTCAGGCTTCCCATAGGCACCTGATTGGCCACTGTAAAAACAGGATGCTGAACTTGATGGGCCATTGGCCTGATCCAGCCGGCTTCTCCTATACAGTGGTACCTCTGGTTACATACTTATTTTGTTCTGGAGGTCCATTCTTAACCTGAAACTGTTCTTAACCTGAAGCACCACTTTAGCTAATGGGACCTCCTGCTGCCACTGCGCCGCCAGAGCACGATTTCTGTTCTTATCCTGAAGCAAAGTTCTTAACCTGAAGCATTATTTCTGGATTAGCCGAGTATGTAACCTGAAGCGTATGTAACCCGAGGCACCACTGTATTCCTATGTTCTTAATGTAGAAGCCGAATGTGAGCAGCTTACTTCTGTCCATACAGAGCAGGAACAGAACTCTGAGGGCCTTACTATTGTCCTTGTTAATTTTATTCATTTGATTTCTTCCAGCTGACTTCTATGAACCCCCAACTGACCCACAAGAGCCTGGAAAAGATAATTGGAGCCACGAGAGCCGGCCAGGTGAGTGAATGCCCAATGTCCAGGGTGGACTGTTTGCCCAGATCTGCTAGCTGTAAATGGCAGCACATAATGAATATGGGGGACCTACACTGAACAAGATTCTAGGGGTGTCAGACCCATACACCTAGCCAGGCATGTGGGCACATACTTGCACAGTATGATCACCCCACAGTATCTCAGTCGCCCACAAACACCTTGGCCCTCCGAACGTTTTCAGAGTAGATATTTTTCTGCTCTTAATGTTGGCCAGCCCTTTCCTACTCTAAATTTTCCGACCAGTGTGGGAATGCAACCACTGTGTGCTAGCATCTGAGGACCAAGCCGGCATGCTGCTAGCTTTAAAGGATTTTAAAATAATTCTGTGCCCAGTCCAGCAGCACACACTAAACTCGCTGTAACTCAATACAAGAAGCAGAAATTCATTTTTACTGTTCTGTGGCTGCCAACACTGAGCCATAAACAGGCATGGAGGGAGAGCCAAGAGTCACGAGCCGGTGCTGACTTTTATTGGCAGGCCATGTTCCAGCTTCTCCTTGAAGCCTTTGTAGCAGGGCTGGGGAGAGCCTATGGCCATCCAGATGTTGTGGCACCACACCTCCCAACACCCTTGACCATGCTGGCTGGGGCTGATGGGAATTGGAGATGAACAACATCTAGAGCAGGGGGCAGCAAACTTTTTCAGCCGTGGGCCGGTCCACCATCCCTCAGACCATGTGGGGGGCCGGACTATATTTTGGAAAAAAATAAATGAAGAAATTCCTATGCCCCACAAATAACCCAGAGATGCATTTTAAATAAAAGGACACATTCTACTCATGTAAAAACATGCTGATTCCTGGACTGTCCGTGGGCTGGATTGAGAAGGCGATTGGGCCGCATCCGGCCCATGGGCCTTAGGTTGCCTACCCCTGATCTAGACGACTACAATCCTTCTAAGTCAGAAGGAACCAAAGGCCAGCCTGTTCCTAGAGCCTAGGAACCTTCAAGTGACCAGGGGATGCTCCAGCCAGCAGCGGAGCAAGCTGACCGGGTGCCTGGGGTGGCGCTCGTGCCCTGCGCCCAGGGGCAGGGTGAGCCAGGACAGGACGCTCTGTGGGGCCTCTGAGGAGTCTGCCTGCCTCCTCCCACTCAGCCACCCTACAGCTGAGGGGGAGGCAGTGGGCAGACCGTTTGGGGCAGCGTGGAACCTGCGGGCGCCCAAGCCACCGCGTCACTCCCAGGAGAGATGCGTGACTTGGGCGCGCTGCAGGCCCCGTGGTCAGTGCTGGCCGCCATTTTGTCACCCCCTTCAGTGGTGGCACACGGGGCAAACCGCCCCCACTGCCCCCTCTTCCTCTGCCCCTGGCTCCAGCCTTGAAAAACAGAATTGGAAGAGACATGGGAGAAGAGTCTGCTCTGTCTTTTTCACGAGAATCCTTTGGATGTTTGAAGAGAGCTACCCTGCTTGCCCCCACCCCACCCCCAACTTCTCCAAGCTAAACATGCCCATCTCTTTCAGACATCCCTCATAGACTTGGGTTCCTGTAATCAATGACTCACTGGCATGCAGAACTGCAGGTTCCTAGTGGCTCCCGAGAGTAGCTTGCTCACCATAAGAAGCACAGGCAGAAATCTGGCACTCTTAGAAGGGGATCAGTCTTTCTTAGGCTGCAACATTACAGGGCCGTCTTGGTTCTTGAGTACAGCTGTGAAGTGACTCAGACTCCTTTAATCAAAGCAGCCTTTTCTCTTAAAAGCCCCTATGCCCTAGAGAGGTCCTAGAACCAGGAAGTGACTGTGCTTCTCATTCTCTTTATCTAGAGACTCCTGGAGAGGTTGAGCCGCCCACTCTGGACTACAATGAGCAGATTGAGCGGGAAGACTACGAGGACTGTACGGTGCTGTTGCTGCTGACTTGCTCTACTTGCCTTTAGTAACCCTTCCTTTCCTTAGGGCAGTGTTTTTCAACCACTGTTCCGTGGCACACTAGTGTGCCGCGATATGTTGCCTGGTGTGCCGTGGGAAAAATTGAAAAATTCAAGAGAATTACTTTATATATAGTCAATATAGGCACAGAGTTAAATTTTTTAACATTTTCTAATGGTGGTGTGCCTCGTGATTTTTTTCATGAAACAAGTGTGCCTTTGCCCAGAAAAGGTTGAAAAACACTGCCTTAGGGGGTGGGGCATCCTGTTGTTGTGGGTGGGTAAGCAGTGAGAGGGATGCGGGTGGCGCTGTGGTCTAAACCACCGAACCTCTTGGGTTTGCTGATCAGAAGGTCGGCGGTTCGAATCCCCTTGATGGGGTAAGTTCCCGTTGCTCTGTCCCAGCTCCTGCAAGCCTAGCAGTTCGAAAGCACACCAGTGCAAGTAAATAAATAGGTACCACTATGGCAGGAAGATAAACGGTGTTTCCATGTGCTCTGGTTTCTGCCACGGTGTACCATTGCGCCAGAAGTGGTTTCGTCATGCTGGCCACATGACCCAGAAAGCTGTCTGTGGACAAACACTGGCTCCCTCGGCCTGAAAGTGAGTTGAGTGTTGCAACCCCGTAGTCGCCTTTGACTGGTCTTAACTGTCCAGGGGTCCTTTATCTTTTTTACCCTTTTAAGCAGTGAGGAACCATAATTCCAGGACAGCCAATTCTTTGTTTCCCCATTTCTATGGCTGTGAAATGGTCTGGCCCTGCATCTTCTGCTTGTCATCTGAGGCGGGGGATTCCCCGCTGCAAAAACTCAGGGAGGAATGCCAATCGTAACACCTTGATTTTGCCCTGGTAGCAAATGGACAACCAAATCTCTGAGCAAAGGTTCTCTTAGCAGATGTGCTACAGAATTCTGTACTAACTACAGATTTGGGATCTGCAGCACAAAGGGAGGCCCTCATACAGTGCATTGCAGTAATCCAATCTTGAAACCACCAGTTCTTGAACTGCTTTGGTCATTTGCAGTGACAGAGCTTCATTTATTGTGCTTTCATAGCCTGCAGCACACAACACCTGGGTTCAGGTGCCCAACACATGGCCCATTTCCTGCTCTCAGTCTGCACTTCAGAAGAGGAAGACTGGCTAGACATTTAGTCTGCATGGCCGCATTTTCACTGTCAGAAGAAAAGGAAGTTTTGCATTCTTTTCTTTTTAACCGAAAGGCTTTTCCCATGCAGATTTCGTGCTTCTAGTTTGGCTCTTAAACTTGGGAATAGTCCATGGAGATAGAACCTTCTCCCTGGATGCCCAATGAGATTATAATTTCCTTAAATGTCGGATTGGGAAAGGGGCAGATGGGAAAGCAAAAAATGTGGACAGGGTTGGTGGGGGGGGGATGGAATGGCATGTCTAGAATCCTCTGCAGAGGCACTTCCACACGGCAATATTTTGTTGCAGCACTCCCCTTTGTTTAATGATTTATTAGCACTGTTGGATTGCCTTGATAAGCCATTAGCTTTGTGCAGAAATTCACAGGATACAGCTCAGCAGCCCAGACAGCTCTGCACACCCCCCCCAAAAAAAATCCCCAACCCCCCTTTTCCCCTGCACGTGCTCTGGTTCTTTTTGGCCCATGTGAGTGGAAAATGCCCAGTGCTTTCTGCATAATGTTTGACAGATGGGAGGGATTTTGCCAAAGCAAAGAAAGCTGCCCTGCATTAGGACCGCCAACCGGAAAACTGTCCTGCTTGGCTGGGTGGTCATTTCTCGCATTCAGCTATTATAAGAGGGTTGTGGAGTTGAGACTTTACGTTCTCTCACCTCCAATCATTACCGTTATTATTTTTGCTGCGCATTTCTCTAGCACCCGAGAACAGTCTGGGCAAAACCAGAGGCGGTTCCCAGGATTGCTATAGGTGGGGAAGTGAAAAAAAAAGTGGCAGCTGCATACCAGGAGCCAAACTGTGTGGCTTGTGCTGGTACCTTGTGATGAATTAGAACAGCCTTCCCCAACCAGGAGCCCTTGATATATTTTGGACAAAGTACCCCAAACATCTGGAGGACACCAGATTAATTCTGGTTGCAGCAGATATTTTGCTGCCTCTAAAGAGTTTCCTCCTCTCCACTTACTGATCCTGTGTCTTTCTTCCCAGTGCCACTCCCTGGCGTTTCCGAAAATCCAAACTCTTCTTCTTCTTCTTCTTCTTCTTCTTCTTCTCCTTCTCCTTCTCCTTCTCCTCCTCCTCCTCCTCCTCCTCCTCCTCCTCCTCCTCCTCCTCCTCCTCCTCCCATCATCCCTGACCATGGCTGGGCTCGTGGTAAATAGGCAGCCCATGGGTTGCTCATCCCTGTGCAGTGAGTCCACCCTACCCTGCTTGCTACGCTGAGAAGCCCTCTTCTAAGACAAAGACTCTTCCCCGAGTGACAAAACCCTCTTCCTTCTCCCCTGCAGTTGAATACGTCCGACGTCAGCACAAACCCAGCAAACCACCTAAAAAAAAGAAACCTGAGAGACCGAGGTTGGAGACGGAGGAGGAGAAACCAAGTATGCAGTTCGTTTCCTTTGGCTTGCTTCTGTTTTGCCAGGATGTTGGAAAATAGAGGGAGATTAGGAGGTTGGGGGCAGGGAATGAAGGAGGCAGGGTGAGGAGGGAAAGAAATGGAAAGCATTCCAAGAGAATGAAGGCAGCAGATGAAACAACCTGAAGCTTCAGACTGGGGAATCCCTTTCTCTTTCTTGTATGTGCTGGAGGTCTGCCTCCTGTCACACCTCTGGCCTGCCAGATTTGGTGCTTAGAAACTCATTTCTTCCCAGCCTTTAGCGATACAAACTTCTATGGGATCATCAGAGATAACTCATTAGCCTTCATTAGTTCAGAAGTAGTGCTAAACCAAACCGGTGGCTTAAGGCGTATCCTCACTTACCTTTCCTCTGTGTCGTAGTTCCATATGCAGCAAAGAAACCAATTAGTCTGTTGGAATGAGTCTGGAACTTCAAACCAATGACATTTGGTTGAGCAAACTATGGCTTAGTCTTATGCATGAACACAGCCAACGAGACTGCAAAGAAGTCAGATCTAAACAGGCGGCACATTCTGATTTGCCCATGGCCCTCCTGGCGGTACATAGTGGTGGCTTGTTTTCCCCTTATTTTGCCTTTTGGTGTGATTTAATTCAGTTTTTGAGTGAAAGCATGAATCACTGAGCATGGGAAAGAAGACTCAGACTATTTCAGTAAGTCCTAATCAGGCAACATAATGTTATTTTGCCTGGAGAAACTAGTCTTCTGACCGAATTTTGCAGCACAATGGGCACTTGCTGTGGCTTTGCCCACTCCAGGTAACGGCATATTGAGATCTGATTTTAGACCAGTACGATGGGGACATTTTAGACCAGTACGATGGGGACATTTGCTTCCGGGGTGGCTAGCTCAGGTGTGCTCATGAAGGATACAGAGCTGCTGATCGAGAGTAAGATTCTTCTGAGATTCAGGAACATTGAGGGCCTGTTTAAGCTCCAGAGCTTCTTCTACCCTGCCCTCCCTCAGTTTATGCCTTCTTTCGCAGTTTAACCTTCTTATTTACACGTATATTGGCACTGTTACAGTCATTGATAGTTGCTGTTGAGGGACCAGGAAGGAATTTCCCTGTAGCAAAATGTCACAATTTTGGCAGTTTGTAGGCCTTGGGTGGAATCCTTTAGCCTATCTTCCCTCAATGGGGGGGCATGAAGTGGTGACCCACACACCCCCCCCGTGGCGCCGATCCCAGGGTTCCCCGTTAAAGGGGTTAATTTGAGGGGAGGCACTGGCCATACGCCAATGGGTTGTCAGTGCTCTCCCCTACGACGCAGAAAAATGTGGGGCGGGCTCTCTGCTTGAACAGACGTTCTCCAGAGTCAGCCCAATCCCCACACACTTTGGGTAACCCTGATGTCCCCAGATCCCTGGCTGGGGACTGGGAGGGATAAACGCCCAATGCCTAAGCCAAGGTCTCCCTACATCTGATAATTTAATAAAGTTGTGGCCAATTTTAATCCCATTGGGTGTCATTATTCCTCCCGGGCGTCATCTGGGGCTTGGGGGGTCTCCACCTGTCCACATAAATGGATAGAGTTTTATCTGACCCTACTTTGCTCCAAAGGGAACTTTCTGTAACTTTTGTACCGCATATCTTCCCCTTAAACTCTGCTTCCCCTGTTTTAATGAACTTTAGTTTACAAAGCTTTAGAACACGGTTCATAAACCTGGTGTGGTCTTTTGTTTTTACACCCTTGCTGCCAATGCAGATCCTTCCAATCTGTTGCAAGGCACAGCTGGCCCTGAGCTCTGATGGCGCCAAAATATTTTCCGTACTCTAGGTCAGATTACAGCTCCCTTCATCTCCAGCCAGGGTGATGGGAGTTGTAGTGAAACAGCATCTGGGGGCTTAAGATTGAAGAAATCTGGTAAAGGTGCTGCTACAGAAAAGGCCCCGCCTCTTGTGCCCTCTTGTCGACCATACATTTGTATGAATCTGAACATTAAATTTCAGGAGCCATTAGCAGCAAGTATGGGGCATCAGCAGTAAATGTGGGGATTGCCAATGAGCTTCCCTGCCGTCATCCCTAAGACCTTTGGGCAGCTGTGCTATGATAAGGATACGAGAGTTTTACTGTCATATCTGTTTTGCTCAGTAGAGAAGCCTGAGGAGCCGCCCACCCCCCCTTTCGAGAGTCATTACGAAGATGGGCTAGAGCTGCCAGATTATGGAGATGGTAAGTATTAAAACAGTTGTGAAGGCTGGTGCCTCTGGGGAGAAACCTGCAGTGGGAGCTGTGCTCCCACATCACTAATCATTTCCCCCCTCTCCATAGCGGATTATGGTCTTCCACCCCAGAAACCCAAAAAATTCCCCACCAAAAAAGAGGAGGAAGATGAGATGGAGACAGATGAAGAGAAACTCAAACCAAGTAAGGAGACAGCAGACGGAGGGGAGGATTGAGAGTGGGTATGAAACTACGGTACTTTTGTAGCCCAGGGGCCACATTCCCTTCGTGTATAACATTCCAAGGGCCCTTTTGCCAGTGGCGGAAAGGCAAAAATGGATAGAGCAACAAACAGACATTTCATCTTTGCGCAGTTGGCTGGCTTCTACATGCTCTCTTCCCTGTCCCACATCTTGTCTCCCATCAGAGTTCAAGGACACATTCCAGCAGGGCAAAAACACTTGGGGGTGGTGGTTCCTGGGGCAGGTTTCTGAAGGCCAGCTAGAGAAATCTGAAGGGGCACATTTGGCCCCTGGAATCAAGGTTCCCCACTCTCAATTTAACAGGAGAGGGTTTATTGTTTGCTTGATTTGCATGCTTTCCCACAAGGTATAGCAGATCTCATGTTGGGCAACTCTGATTCTTCCTACCAGATTGCCCCATGTAATCAAACGCTGCACCATCTGAGCTTCTGCCTCCCCATCAAGCATAAGCCACTATTTCTGCACTTCTGTAGGAACACACATTTGCCACTTAGCCCACCTGGCAGCTCGTTCCCGCCAGCGTGCTTGCACTGCGCTGTCCATAATAACATCAAGAGCTTTGTCCTGATGACGTTAATGTTAGAGATTTCAAAGTGACTACGTGCAGAAAGTCAGCTTATCACCTCTGTAGCAATTACCAGTTGGAAGAAAGCCAAGATCTGCTTTCTCTCCAGACCCTTAGCAACTACCTGTGATTGGTCAATGAGTTCCTAAAGAATGAGCTCTGTGTGAGAGCTGTGTGGTTGGTTGTTAGTGGTGTACTGAAGGTTGAGAGAGAGAGACAGAGAGGAGAGATTTTATGTTTTGTTTCTTTTATTTGTAAAGTCTGTACATAGTAACTTATGGATACTAGTTGCTTCAATAAATACTGTATATAGTTATCCAAGTGAGTCGTTGAGTTCCTGCGTTGTGCTGTCCAGTTAATGCTCTACAGCCAGAAGCTTCCAGAAAACCTGCGGTTAACTCTGCTGTGTCCAGGACTACGTTATATTCCTGACACTAAATCTTAAGAGTTAACTCTGCTTCTCTTTGCTGTGCTTCAGAGAAGCCGAAAAAGGGTGCCGGCAGCAGCAAGGAAGAGGAGGAGGACGGGGATGCAGAGGAAGACAAATGGACAGAGGAGAAAAGCAAAGAACGGAAAGGTGGGTAATCCCGAAGGAGGAGATCTGCACCAATGCAGGGAGGTAGGGAAAAGATGCTGCTAGCAGAGGGACTCAGGAGCGGTGGTGGTTTCACCAGCGATATACTGAACCGCTGTGTGAAACTGACATCACAGTCTGCTCCTCATACCGGTCCTGGGTGATATATCAGTATATCGCCCATGCCTGTCAGTGAGTTACCAACACATTGACATTGGTGGCTAAGGTTCAGTGCGCAACACATTCTAATCAAGGGTATTTTAAAGTCCTTTATTTGTTGGCGTGAGTGATCTAATACAGTGGTTCCCAAACTCTCCTCCCTCCGTATTGCTGTTGTTGGCATCCATCTGCCTCAGGAGACGAGGTGAAGTCAAACTGTTGAAGAATTACAGTGCCCGCTGTGGCTGTAGAACCGATATGGGAGAGACATGTTGTGCTGGCCCCAAGGGTTTGTCCATGAAGCGAGGTCCAAGTCCAGTCCTGGGTCTAGGGGTCCAAAGGAGGTCAGTCCGGTGGGGAGCGAGGCAGGGAGCAGGTCAAGGTCCAAGGCAGGTTCAGGCACAAGGTTGCAGGTTGAGCACACGCTTGCAGCTAAGTTGCTCACGCAACTTGGGCTGGGTCTGGCTGGCTTTTATCTGGCCCTATGCTTAGGGCGGTCCCGATCCTCTGGAGACTCGCCTCTCCTCCGGGCCTGGAGGCAAGCACTCCTCCTGCAGACACTTAACTCCCTTCGCCTCTCTGCCCTGAGCCTCTGTAGCTCAGGAGAGGCTGGTGGGTTACTGGACCCAGGGGCTGCCTCAGCTTCCTCTGAAGAGGCTGGGAGTGGAGCATCTGCAGGCAATGGGTCCTCCCTCCCATCAGGAGCCAGAGCAGACTCTGCTGATGCCTGCACCTGGGGATCCAGCACAGGTGGGGATCCTTCAGGCTCAAGCCCTGGCCCTGGCTCAGCTGGTTCTGGAGGCGGGGAATCCTGTGCAGGCTGGG
This sequence comes from Lacerta agilis, assembly GCF_009819535.1. Classification (NCBI taxonomy): domain Eukaryota; kingdom Metazoa; phylum Chordata; class Lepidosauria; order Squamata; family Lacertidae; genus Lacerta; species Lacerta agilis. Next base: position 10,049,644 of record NC_046326.1, on the reverse strand, counting down.
ATCCCTCAGGCTCAGCATCAGAGTCTGACTCCCAGGCCATCACACATGTTTTGTTGCAGCTGGGGCAGATGAAGGCGTCCAGTAGTGCTGCTGCAGATGCACTGTGGCGTTTCTTTTCTCTGTGCTCCTTCCACTAGTCATTCCTGCTCTAGACACTGCTATGGATGCACAACCCGACTGTCTCCGGGCACTTCAAGGGAAGGGTTGGTGTTGCCAGTCTTCCTCTCCCGCTGCTGAGAATCATGGTGGATCACTTAATGTCCGTCCCCCCTTCTTTCAGGCTGTAACAATTGGAATGTACCATATGATTTTTTTTTTACTTCATTACATTTGCTTCTTTTATTTCTTACATGTTGTATTTTATCGCACTACGGTTTGAATTCCGTAGAATTCCTCAGTTCACATTGCAATGCAATGCAATCTGTAAGAGTTTGAGAACAGTTTCATTAAATAGCCACCATGGCGTGTAAAATTTATCTAATTTTTTTCTGTTCCTTATAAGTTTTGAGAGATTTTCTCAGCGATGGCCATTGCCAAACATTTTTGTGCCATGCGTAGTTTTCTAAATTTCCTTCGTATTCCCTGCCCCCGTATGCTTTTTTTTTCCTGTCCCCAGACATTTCCTCCCTGAATTTTGACCCCTGTTTCTTCTCCATATACAGGGAAGCCAAAGAAAACAGGAGGGAAAAAATGGGAGACAGATGAGGACGAGTGGACTCCAGAAGAAAAAATAAGTGAGTGGGATTTTTTAAAAGGTTAAAATGCATTGGTTGAGCTGACCAGCTGAGGAATATTTGCTCAGGCAGTTATCCTTGATCTGATAATGCCCATATGTGTGTAGGTAAGAGTAACATTGGAAGACACGTGGGTGGCGCTGTGGTCTAAACCACTGAGCCTAGGGCTTGCTGATCAGAAGGTCGGCGGTTCGGATCCCCGCGATGCGGTGAGCTCCCATTGTTCGGTCCCAGCTCCTGCCCACCTAGCAGTTCGAAAGCACGTCAAAGTGCAAGTAGATAAATAGGTACCGCTCCGGCGGGAAGGTGACCGGCATTTCCGTGCACTGCTCTGGTTCACCAAAAGCGGCTTAGTCATGCTGACCACATGACCTGGAAGCTGTTTGCGGACAAACACCAGCTCCCTTGGCCAGTAAAGTGAGATGAGCGCCACAACCCTAATGGTCAGGGGTCCCTTTACCTTTTAAGAGTAATATTGAATTATAGTGAACTGCTTTTTGGAGCATGCAATGTTCATTGCTCAATACCTTGTCACCTAATGACACTCTCTTGAATACATAACCTGCCCACCCTCACTTGCATTTGTGGTGGCAGGTGAAAGCAATTTGGGTATATTTAGCCTGGATAAGAGAAGACTGGGGATGGGGAACATGATAGCACCTGAAGGTCGCATGAGAGGATGGCAAATGCCATGAACTGGCATGAAAGCTGTCTGTGGTGGTGATGGTGATGTTAGCTAGATTTATTACCTGCCTTACAGCAGAGGATCCCAGGGTGGGTTGCCACAATATACAACACAGCATTAAAAACAGTTCAGAACAAATCACAAATACAACCAGAATGTGTCCTAAAATTTAGATATCTCAAGTGTCAAAGGCTCGTGTCTTCAGCCTATGATGAAAGCTGTGCAGTGATGCACTGCTGTGGGGAAGGAATTTCACAACTTTGGGCTACCACAGAGAATGCCCACTCCTGGGCCACCAACACCCTGAGTCTCTGAGGATGGTTGCACTACCCAGAAGGCCCCCTCTTCTGAACTTAACGTCTGAGTGGGACACTGGGGAAGGGGGTAGTCTTTCAGTTGATTGGTGCATAAATGGTTTAGGGCTTTAAACACTATTGCAGGCACTTTAAACCAAGCCTAAAAACGAACTGGCAGCCAGAGTAGTACGTGGTGATCGTTTTGTTGCTTCTTGTTACAGTCGCCAAGTGACAGATCTCTATATCTGGGGAGGGGGGATATTGGTTTGTTTGTTTTTGGATTTGTCCTTGTCGTTGTGCATTTTGTGCTTTTATCGTGCATTTTTATGCTGTGAACCACCCTGAGATCTACGCATGTAGGGTGGAATACAAATTTAATAATAATAATAATAATAATAATAATAATAATAATAATAATAATAATAATAATAAATGAACTGCCCTGCCCGTTCTACCTTGCAGAATGCCCTCCTATTGGGATGGAATCCCATCGAATTGAAGACGATCAGATTTTATCTTCCTCCATGCTGCGTCATGGCTTAGCAGCCCACCGTGGGCGCCTTAACATGCAGGTAATGTCATCGTTCCAGGAGTGGCCACGATCCTGTTCTTGAATGCTTGAATGTCAAATGATGATTTAAAAGGACCATTATTGTTTTGTTATTATTAATTTATCCTTATAAACGCAACAATGATGCCGTGCAATGAAGTCAACCTGGCACCGCGCAACAGGGGTGAGGAACCTGAGGGCCACGTTCCATTCTGGATAACCTTCTAAGGGCCACATGCCAATGCTTGGGTGGGGCCAGAGGCAAATTTCGGCAGAGCATCAAATGCAAATTATTACCTCTGTACAGTAGGCTAGCTTTTACACATCTATGAATGCATCCCTCTATCCTCCATCCAAGGCAAGTGGTATTATTAGAGGTGGGTGGCGCTGTGGTCTAAACCACTGAGCTTCTTGGGCTTACCAATCAGAAGGTTGGCTGTTTGAATCCCTGCAACGGGGTGAGCTCCCATTGCTCTGTCTCAGCTTCTGCCAGCCTAGCAGTTTGAAAGCACACCAGTACAAGTAGATAAATAGGTACCACTGCGGCGGGAAGGTCAACGGCATTTCCGTGTGCTCTGGTTTCCGTCACGGTGTTCCATTGCGCCAGAAGCGGTTTAGTCATGCTGGCCACATGACCCAGAAAGCTGCCTGTGGACAAACGCTGGCTCCCTTGGCCTGAAAGTGAGATGAGCGCCACAATCCCATAGTTGTCTTTGACTGGGCTTAACTGTCCAGGGGTCCTTTACCTTTTACCTATTATCAAGTGTTTGAGACCTTCCAGCCAGTTAAAAACACTTGCTGTGCGATCGCAGGGCAAGTGAGGGGTTTGACCTGGAGAGAGATTCAAGAGCTAGACAGAGAGGCTGGAGGGCCCCAAGCCTGACCCCACACCTGCATCTTTACAGTATAAGAAGAAAAAATAGATAGATGTATTTAAAACATTTGCACCCTGCCTTTCTGCTACCAATCCAGCAAAGTGGCTCACAAAATGGGAATCAGGTCAGTTACAGGTAGGTAGCCGTGTTGGTCTGCCATAGTCAAAACAAAATAAAAAATAAAAAAATCCTTCCAGTAGCACCTTAGAGACCAACTAAGTTTGTTCTTGGTATGAGCTTTCGTGTGCATGCACACTTCTTCAGATACACTGAAATAGAAGTCACCAGACCCTTATATATAGTGAGAGAGTGAGGAGGGGTATTACTCAGAAGGGTGGTGGGAATGGGGGATTGGCTGATGGGTGTGGAAAACCTGTTGATGACTGTTAACGACTGCAATTAGTCCTAAAGGAAAAAGCAAGGGGTGAGATGGCTAAAGATAGCTTTGTCATGTATAATGTGATAAGAATCCAATGTCTTTGTTCAGACCAGGTCTCTCCGTGGTTTTGAGTTTGGTAATGAGTTGCAATTCAGCAACTTCTCTTTCCAGTCTATTTCCGAAATTCCTTTGTATTAAGACAGCTACTTTGAGATCTTGTATGGAATGTCCTGGGAGATTGAAGTGTTCTCCTACTGGTCTCTCTGTCTTGTGATTCCTGATATCAGATTTATGTCCATTTATCCTTTGGCGTAGGGTTTGGCCTGTTTGTCCAATATAGAGAGCTGAAGGGCACTGTTGGCATTTGATGGCATACACAATGTTGGAAGATGAGAAATTAAATAGTCCTGAGATGGTATGTTTGATGTTGTTGGGGCTAGTAATGGTGTTGTCCGGGTTTATGTGGCAGCAAAGTTGGCATCTGGGTTTATTGCAGGCTCTGGTACCAGTGTCCATGTTGAGTCCTGTTGTTGTATTATTGTGGGTGAGGAGTTGTTTAAGATTGGGAATAAGTTCATTAGCAATACTGCTTCCTTCTTCTCTTCTCCTTTCTGCCTCCCCTCCCTTTACAGGCAGGATTGAACGAGGATGATTTTTTTGATGGCGCTTGGTGTGCAGAAGACGACGGCCGTGTACAGTGGATTCAGGTGGACACCAGGAGAACTACCAAGTTTACAGGAGTCATAACCCAGGGCCGTGATTCTCTCATCCAGTACGTGTGGGTAGGGAAGGGGGAGAATTTCGATTCGGTTTAAAGGCGAACCGGCCAAATTTGCACATTCCTAAATGGCCCGCGAACTGAAATTCTGCTAGCCTTTGAAAGCCGCACTTCTCCAAATACTGTAGTGCGGTTCTCCGGCCAAGTGTGCATAAAAAATGCAGGCATTGGTGAAAATTCCATGCAGAAATGCACTTTGTTGGGGGATATATACATTGCAAAAGTGGGTATGTTCAGCAAAATTCCATTAAAAATATGTATTTTAGAAGAAATCCTGACCAAAATGCTGCTGAATTCTCATGAGGACTTTAAAAAAAAAGAACCGCTACCAAGTGATGTGGAAAAATGGAGAACTGAACTTGAGATAGGCAGCGTGAGAAACAGAGGCCGCACACCTACACTATACATCTAAAGCACATGGCTTCTCCCTAAGAATCCTGGGAATTGTAGTTTACCCCCAGAGCTACAGTTTCCAGCACCCTTCACAAACTACAGTTTCCAGGGTTCTCTGAGGGAAGCCATGGGCTTTTATCTGCATGCTGTAGATGTCAAACGAGAGAAACCATCCCTGTGTGTTGGGCAGACCAAAGGATCAGCACCCAGCTTTTTAACCACAGATTATTATTTTTTGAGGGGTGAGGATCCTAGTGCAAATCAATAGGTACAAATGGAAGAAGGGAAGACTGTGCTTATTCTACACTAGGATCCCCACCCCTCAAAAAAAAATATCTGTGGTTAAAAAACTGGATGCTGAGAGTTGCGTATTATGAGCAGGGGCGTAGCAAGGGGGGGCGGAGGGGGCGCCCCCGTAGCGCCCTGGGGGGTGACACTCGGGGGAGAGCCCCGCCCCCCGCCACCCCCGCCTCCAGCCAGTGGCAAAAAAAGCCGCTGAAAGAGGGGGCTTTCCCCCTTTCAGCGGCTTTTTTCGCCGCTCCGCTCCGCTCCCTGAGCGGAGCCCGGGGGAAAGGAGAGGGGCGGGCCAGCGAGGGGGATGACACCCCCCTCGCTGGCCCAACCCCTCTCCTTTCCCCGGGACGGCTCCGCTCATGGAGCGCAGCGGGAGAGGGGCGGGCCAGCTGGCCCCGGCGGAGGTGTCACTCTGTGTGCATGCATCATAACGTCATGCGCACGGAGCGACGCCCCGCCCGCATGGGTGCCGCTTGGCTTGCCGCCCCCGGCAGCCCAGCGGCTAGCTATGCCCCTGATTATGTGGCACTCATTTTGCATAGTTTAGCAGACTTCTTACTTTCTTACCCACGTGCTTCCTTCATTAGGATAAGAATTGTGGGTTTTTTAAAACAAAAAACGGAAATTGGAATGCTTCACCTGGAAGGTGGCTTAGCTACCACTTCCCTTCATTTTTTGTCTTTTCTCTTCAACAGCGATGACTTTGTCACCACCTTCCACGTGGGCTTCAGCAATGACAGCATGAACTGGCTCATATACAGCAATGGATACGAGGAAATGGTACATGGCCCATTGGAAAAGTCCCTTCAGTGCTTTAACAGCGTTTTGTTTGTTGAGACTTTCCTTTTTCTTTTTTTAAAAAAATATATTTATAAAATTTTATAAAAACAACAATCAACAAAAACAAACAAATACAAAACAGTACAACCATAAAAAACAAACCTACAATAAAAACAAAAAACTTATTACTATCACTAACTTCTATCCTTTACATTGTATCTCGACTTCCTCTCATCTCCCCTTCCTGCATTCCTTGTCAATCATCTTTAGTAATTTCTTTACATCTTGAAAAATCTTATTTTACTATAAAAAAACATTAATCATATTTAATATCTTTACTCATTCTCTCACACTTCCTAAACACTTAACCTAACTCTAAATCTACAGTCTAGCTTTTCTTCCAAATTATATCTAATTTTCAATCATACAATATTTTTTTAAGATACAATTAAAATTACTTCCACTCTTCTTCCACCACGTCGTCCCTCTGGTCACGAAGTTTCCCGGTCATCCCAGTCTGTTGACTTTCCTCTGGGGTATTGTGAGCGGCCCACAAGGATGCTGTTTATTTGTTTATTTTTTAGATTTATACACCGCCCTTCATCATAAGATCTCAGGGCGGTTCACAGAATAAAATACATGCTGCTCATGTATCAGGTTTTGGCAGATATGGAATGAGTGGTAGGGATCCGCTTTGATGTTTAGAATTTTGAAATTATGGGGGCTGAGAACATCTGGGCTGGTAGGGTAAAAGTTAAATCCACACACCCACGCTTGTATTTATATGTTTATGGATTCTTCTACTATAATAATAAATAATAATAATTTACAGGAAACAACAACAACAACTTTGGAAAAACCTAATAAAAATGCAATAATAATAGTAATGATGATGATGATGATGATGATGATGATGAAGGCCTTGCTTCTCAGCATCAAATCACTCAGGGATCTACAACCAGCCTACTTCCTCGCTATTCCGCATTAAGCTTAGGTAGTATTCAAGGACATGGGTGGCGCTGTGGTCCAAACCACTGAGCCTCTTGGGCTTGCCAATCAGAAGGCCGGTGGTTCGAATTCCTGCGACGGAGTGAGCTCCCGATGCTCTGTCCCAGCTCCTGCCAACCTAGCAGTTTGAAAGCACACCAGTGCAAGTAGATAAATAGGTGCTGCTGTGGCGGGGAGGTATACGGCATTTCCATGCGCTCTGGTTTCCATCACACTGTCCTGTTGTGCCAGAAGCAGTTTAGTCGTGCTGGCCACATGACCTGGAAAGCTGTCGATGGACAAACGCCAGCTCCTTCGGCCTGAAAGTGAGATGAGCGCCGCAAACCCATAGTCGCCTTTCACTGGACTTAACCGGACTTACCTGGTATTCAAGGAGTTGTGTCAGGAGGACCTTAGAGAACCTCTAGGGAAAAAATGAGAACCTCAAGCTTGGAGAACCTTAGGGAAAAAATGAGAACATCAAGCACACAGCAATGGGGGAAATGTAATATCTGGGTCTTTTTAGTCAGAACTGGCCACGTGTGTTTCTTGTCTGTTATAACTGAAAACTGTCTCTCTTTCTTTTGCAGCTTTTCTATGGAAATGTTGACAAGGACACACCAGTGATGACTGAATTTCCAGAGCCAAAGGTTGCCCGCTTCATTCGCATCTTCCCACTAACTTGGAACGGTAGTCTTTGCATGAGGCTGGAAGTTCTGGGCTGCCCTCTCTCAAGTAAGCAAGCATTGGAGAAAGCGAGGGGGCCATAGCTCAGTGCGAGAACACATGTGTTGTATTTAAGTGGCGCCAGGTTCAATCTCTGGTATATCCAGTTTAGGTCTGCGGACCTAACACCGGCTCCCTCGGCCTGTAAAGCGAGATGAGCGCCACAACCCCAGACATTCAGATTTTATTTAAACTGCTTTCTCTATTTAAAAAGCAGCATATATAAACATATTAAATAATAATATAAATAATACGATCAATTTCTGCCTTTCAGTTGCATTCTTAATTTTTTTGCAGGCATCCACAGCTATTACAGCCTGCAGAACGAAGTGATGACATCAGTAGACAACCTGGACTTCCGCCATCACAACTACAAGGACATGAGACAGGTGAGGAGAAGAGCCTCAGCCTTGCTGCTTTCAAGAGGCTTTGGTTAGGTATAAGCAAGAAAGGAAGAAAATGTGGCAATGATTCAATCCCAGAACTACCGGTACTCCCAGTGGCTTGGCTCCAGCAGAATAGGGCTCCTAAGAGGTCTATCTACCCATTTCACTGCTGCTCTGCCATTACTGGACCTTTGTTCTGATTTGTTTGCTGGGAGGTTATACGCCAAGGAGCATTCATCCTGGTTTGTTGCACGGTGTTTATTCATCTTCCCATTAATCATTTATTCATCCCACACTTTTCAATGTCTTTCCCTGTAACTTGCTGTTGTTCAGTCAATTCAGTCATGTCCGACTCCTCGTGACCCCATAGACCAGAGCACGCCAGTCATGCCTATCTTTCACTGCCTCCCGCAGTTTGGCCAAACTCATGCTAGTCGCTTTGAGAACACTGTCCAACCATCTCATCCTCTGCCGTCCCCTTCTCCTTGTGCCCTCCATCTTTCCCAACATCAGGGTCTTTTCTAGGGAGTCTTCTCTTCTCATGAGGTGGCCAAAGTACTGGAGCCTCAACTTCAGGATCTGTCCTTCCAGTGAGCACTCAGTGAGCACTCCCTCCCTGTAACTTACCTAACTATAAAAGTCAGTCTCTCTCTCAGCAGATTTGTTGTGCTGGGTTGTGCCAGAGTTCTTTAATCAACCTGAACTTCCAAGCCTGTGCTTGACTCCCTCCCACAAAATGCTCTGGAGGTGCCCTCTGTATTTAGAAGTCCTCTCTGCAAATGGGGGAGGGAAAAAAACATATTTGGGAAAGAAAGGTGTTCCTAGCAACATTATGCAAAAGCTGCTGTTTTTATGAATCTGAACTCCCGACTCCCCAGTCTCTCCTTGCTTCCATCATGCACAATAAGCCTCACCTCATTCTTCTGAGGACTGTTGGTTGAGTGGCCAGCACATTGCAATGCTTTCTCTCCCTCCAGCTTATGAAGGTGGTGAATGAAGAATGTCCCTCCATTACCCGCATCTACAACATTGGCAAGAGTTCCCGAGGACTTAAGATCTACGCCATGGAGATCTCTGACAATCCAGGAGAGCATGAGCTAGGTGAGAGATGCACGCCATTAGATGGTCTAAAAGTGCCCATCGGCACATTTCAATTTTGACCCCATCTGCACTCTGCATTTTAGGCACTGTGATACCACTTTAAGCAGTCATGACTTCCCCCAAAGACTCCTGGGATCTGCCTCAAAGCCCATTAAAGCCCTGAGGCTCTGAGGCAGGCAAGGGCAAGTATTCAGATGAGCAAACATCCCAGCAGGCCCAGTGAAAAGTCATGTTATTGTAATTCTGAGTCGACGCATCTGCCGGCATGCCCCATTTCCCAGCATTAACTTGTTGGCACACGAAGCCCTGGGAGTGAACCGTGTCAGTGTGTGATGTTAACCTAGTTCGATCACGACTCTCTTCCAAAGAACAAGAGAACATTATTTTAACAAGGTCTGCTCTCCATATAGTCGGGTTATATTCACTGCCTTGGGTTTATTTGCTTGGCTTCCACCTTTGTCAACATTTCCATAACAATGTCTGGGCCTGATGTTCAGATTTTTATTATTATTTCAAGTATGCTTGCCATAGCCATCCCGTTAGCCTTTTATAAATACTGGTACCAAAAAAAGCCCCAAACCTCCTACTCCATCCCACAACTCCTTTGGAACAAATCCTTTGTGCCAGGGCTTTTTGTAAGCCAGCTTCGTAGATTGTCTGGACTCTCCATCTTAATACTCTGAGCTGGGAAACAGCAATCCCAAAGGGTTTATGAATGCCTGACTTCTCTGGATGCCATTCAACCTTTTGACTGACGCAATTATAAACATGGAATATTCCAGTACCTCGAGAGAGAGAGAGGCTGAAGCAAAGGCCAAAAACTCACAGCTTCCAGATTTCTCTTGAGTACTGGCAGCATTGGGGTCATAGGAGCCAACTCCTAGGGGCCGAGGTCTCCTCAGCCTCCCCATAAAATATTTGAGAGGGCAAGCCCCCCCCCCAATTGATGGACATTGCCTTGTGATCGATTATATGTAGTTTGGCTTACCTGCTGCCACCCCCCAATATTTTTTTTTAAGTTGGCACCTCTGATATGGGTGGTGTGAAAAGGGGGAGGGTATTAGTAGGGCTATCACCAGATTGGGGGGGGGAATTAAAGTAACTAACAGTATGAGTTTTAGTCAATCAATTGATGAATGAATAATTTGGGTTGTAGCCAAAGCTGGTCCTTCTCATGGAAGTCAATGGACATGCCTGACTTGGATTCCTTAATTTTAATGGGTCTCTTCTGAGTGCAACTCAGAAGCCCCGAAGAAGCTCAGTAGTTCTTGCCTGTCCATATCGGAGAGTTTGAGGCTGCCACTGGAGTTTGCGCAAAGGGCCACCCTAAGTAGGGGGGGGGGAATGGGAGGACAACATGGGTTGGAATTCAATGGGTTGGCAACAACATCATTTAGATCAGGGGTAGGCAACCTAAGGCCCATGGGCTGGATGCGGCCCAATCGCCTTCTCAATCCGGCCCGCAGACGGTCCAGGAATCAGTGTGTTTTTACATGAGTAGAATGTGTGCTTTTATTTAAAATGCATCTCTGAGTTATTTGTGGGGCATAGGAATTCGTTCATTTCCCCCCCAAAAAATATAGTTTGGCCCACCACATGGTCTGAGGGACAGTGGACCGGCCCACGGCTCAAAAAGGTTGCTGACCCCTGATCTAGATTCTCTGGAGCTAAGAATCACGACTTCAGAGTAAGGAACGGACCTTACTTAGGCGAGCCTTTTCTAATGGAGCAGCACGGCAAACCTACCTCTTTCCTCGCCTTCTTGCAGGAGAGCCAGAGTTCCGCTACACGGCGGGAATCCACGGCAATGAAGTGCTGGGTCGGGAGCTGCTGCTCATGCTGATGCAGTTTATGTGCAAGGAATACAAGGATGGGAACCCTCGTGTGCGGAACCTGGTGACGGAGACCCGCATTCACCTTGTCCCCTCACTCAACCCCGATGGCTATGAGATTGCCAGCCAAATGGTAAGTCTGGATGGGATCAGGCTTTGCAGTGTGGACTGAGAGACTCTGAAGTAGGAATGGGCTTCGATTTCTCTCCATTTCTTATTTTTCCATCTCAAGCTCTGTTTCCCACATCTCCACTTCAGTTCACGACTTAAAAAAAAAAACTGTCGTGAAAATTCAGTTTCATTTTAGGGTGAATTTCTTCTGGTACACACTTTTCTAAATGAACGTTTGCCTAATATACACACATTTTTGCAAGGCGGCTTTAAAAAAAATTATGCATTTTGTGCATCACTTTCACAAATATATGCATTTATATGCACGCTTTAAACTAGTGCATGCATTTTTCTACACATGAACTGGCTGGAGAACTGTACTGCCAAATTCAGAAAAGTGCAAATTTCGACAGGTGGCTATGTTTTGGTTTGCATCTTGTTTCAGAAAGTGCGAATTGGGTACATTTGCCATTAAATGTAAATTTAATTTAATTTATCCCCCAACCCAACTCTAAAGAGAGGGAAGAGAAGTAAGGGCACAGTGTTTTACTGGCCTTGCTAACCAAACCAAAGATGGTGATGGGTAGGATCTAATTACGGTTGTTCTGCAGCAGTTTGGATTGAACAGTGTTAATTGTTTGCTCAATATGTTTGTTTTTTCCTCATTTACATGCTATTGTGTTTTTTGATATGAATATATAGACTAAAACGTTAGCTAATTCTTTAATGCTATTGTTAATAGTGTGAGTCGGTTTTGGCTCAACGTTGTTGCTGGAAAAGTGAAAAAAAGGTTAAATATCAAACTTCTGCAACAAAATGACCAAACAACCCCCAGTGCAGCTGGGGAAGAGGCAGATATCACTATGCCACTGCCAAAAATAATCCTCTCCCATCCCTGCAGCTCCAAGGCTGGAGGAATGCTGGTCGTTCATCATACTCACCACAGGACAGTGGTACCAAGCAAACATTTGAAGATGTGCTTGTGATTTAGGCTACCTGAAAAGCAAACCTATGATTTTTGTCGCCAGTGTGAATAACCGTGAGACCACATCCTCTTTCTCTTTGCAGGGCTCTGAGATGGGGAACTGGGCCCTGGGGCACTGGAGTGAGGAAGGGTATGATATCTTCGAGAACTTCCCTGATCTCAACAGCGTCCTCTGGGCTGCAGAAGAGAGGAAATGGGTACCGCACAAAGTCCCCAACCACCATATCCCCATCCCAGAGCACTATCTCGCAGAGGACACTGCAGTAAGTATTCTCTTGCTTCCGTACAAGCTTGACTTGGCATGCGGATCCTGAAAAGGGCAGCTGCGGGAGAATTTGGAGGGTGTTACTCCCCCTTGGTGGATTGGTTTTTATTTATTGAATTGGTCTTCAAAGGCATTGCATTGGCTTACATTCGGGGAACTTTGGTTAACAACTCGTGGTTCATCCGGAGAGAACTAAGCCATGAGCCTGGAGTGGGGCACAGGGGTGTACCTAGATGCTCTGGCACCCGGAGCGGTGGGGGCAGGGCGAGACACCCACAGGGACGCTGTGGCAATCCATACACGGGGGCATGGAGCTGAGCTGCCCACGGAGTCCGCAAGCCCCACGCTGCCATTTTGGGCAGTGCAGGTCCCCGAGCCACTACGTCACTCCCATGAGAGACGTGTGGCTTGGGCGTGCTGCAGGCCAGGCCCTGCAGTAAGTGTCATGATATTATTACAAGCCGAGCTGCAAAAGCTGCAGCAGCGAGACCAGCATGACTATGTGTCTGTTTTTATCCTGTGGGAAAGCCACCAGTTCTATTAGCTTTCCCACACGTGATGTTTTTGTACTTTACTGTTGTACTTTACTTTCGTTTCTGGCTCAGAGATGCCGGACACGCTAATGCACAGCTCTGACTTACTGAGCTGGCTAGCAGAGACATATTCTGCATCTTATCTACAATAAAGCAGTTTTAGCCTTAATGGCTTGTGTGTGTTGTTCTTCACACGCATATCAATGTGCCCCTGGACTCGAGTAGCCAGGAGGGCACGCAGGCTTCTTCCCTACCTGGGAGTCAGTCTCACAACTTGCCCCCGCGGGACGTTTGCTAACAGTAAGTGCCACCCCCCCCACACACAGTGTGCCATTTTGTCACCCCCTCAGGGATGACACCCAGGGCGTACCGCACCCCCCCTTCCTACACCCCTGGTGGGTTGGCACACTAAGCCCAACAATGTCTCTGTTAAACACAGCACAGCAGCAGAATGTTTGCTTGTTTGTGCCAAGCCATAGTTCAGCTTAGCGCTATGTGCAGACTGGACTAATAGTCATATTATATGGCATGGGGAATTTTTTTGGTGGGCAGAGCTGGGCAGATCATGCAGAGTTTGGAGCACTGAGACTTTTTTGGAAGAAGCACAGATGTTGTTGCTTAAGTCAGAAATTTCCCTGTTCTGTAAGCGGCCTCGTGTTCTTCCGATTAAAGCTGCTGTGCCAAAAATTAAAATGCCTCTTCTTTCCGCAACCACAAAATCTTAGAGCCGGTTCTTCCAGCAACAACAGCAATAAAATCTTCGGGTAAAGAAACAGTGCCCACAGAAAAATTGTGCTTGCTTTAATTCTACTCACTGCTTTTATGTTAGGATTTGTTAATGTCCTTGTTTTTCTTTAATTTTTTAAAACCTTAACTTTTTTGCAAGTTGCTTGGAAACTTGCTGGAGGACAGGTTTCAAATCAAATTAATTAACAGGAAGTGGCTTGATCCCTATCCCATCTGGGCCACAGCTTGCTTATGTGTGTGAGTGCTTATTTATTTGCATAAAACAGTATTATAAAAGCAGAGATACAGCCATAATATCCAGCACAACAGTAATCTACTTTAACTACAGATAAAGAACAATGCTGCCTTTGACTGGCTATGTCTCGGTGTGGTCACAAAAGACTTTGCCACTTGATTTTTTTAATTGTAGGGACAGAACTACCTGAATTGTATAGAAATTTATTCATGTATGCTACTATAGCAGCAAGAATGTTACTTGCCCCAAAGTGGAAAGAAGCAGAAGTCCCAGTAAAGGAAGAATGGATACTAAAACTTATGGTATATGCAGAAATGGTGAAACTTACCAGAAGAATAAGAAATCAAGATAACAAGCTTTTTTAAATAAAAGAATGGAAATGGTTTATTGAATATTTACAGATAAATGGTAAACACATGAGAGCATTAGCAGGATTACAGTGGGTTACATACGCTTCAGGTTACATGCTCCGCTAACCCAGAAATAACGCTTCAGGTTAAGAACTTTGCTTCAGGATAAGAACAGAAATCGTGCTCTGGCGGCGCAGCGGCAGCGGCAGGTCCCATTAGCTAAAGTGGTGCTTCAGGTTAAGAACAGTTTCAGGTTAAGAATGGTCCTCCGGAACGAATTAAGTACGTAACCAGAGGTACCACTGTATTGTAATAACCTGCAGTTTTATAGAATAGAATAGAATAGAATAGAATTTTATTTACGGCCATAGGCCCATACAAATAAAAACACATAGAAAACAGTTTGTGCAAGTGGGAACAACAGCCGCTAAAACCCCACAGTAACAATAAAATACAATAAAATAGAATGGCAAACTAAGCCTTAGCTAGCTTGTAGTGCTCCTTGGCGTCGCTTTTGGGTAAGGACAGCGACCAGGAACCTTGCCACTTTCAGGGTCGTATGAGCGTCCTTATCCTGCAAGATTTGGGCAAGGTGGAATTCTGGTGGGGTGCCCTCTAGTTTCTGTATGATTGATCCCAGCAAATTTGCCCGTGGCACGTTGAACAAGGGGCAAGCGAACATAATGTGCTGGAGAGACTCCAGTGTCTCCTTATCACATTCGCACATGGCGGAGGCTTGGCCCTTTGAGAATCTATGTCTCAGGACATTGGAGGGAAAAACATTGAACCTCGCTTTGGTGAAGGCCAGTCTATGGACAACAGTCGAAAGGGAGGAGAGGTATGATGGAACGCAGTAAGTTAAGGTGATACCAATGTTCTGGGGCGAACAAACACCTCCCCCCAGCATATAATTTCGCTGTAGATCGATGTCATCCAGTCTTTGGCGGATCAGTCTTTGAGCAGTTTTATAAGAGTATATACCTGTATTTACAGTAGATAATTAAATGAGCAAATTAAGTCAATTTGGATATGCAGAAGATATTAAGAAAGAAATTTAAGGGACCACAGAAAGAGGGGGAAGGAAGTCAAATTTTGGAACGTCAAGTTGATTGCAAAACTAATGAAATGTATAAACTTGAAAAGTATAAATAAAAAACTAAAACTAAAATAAAATAGTAAGTGCCATGACTTGAGCCTGTGGTCGTCTTCTGCAGGCAGAATATGTGCTCTGCCCCTGAGCTATAAATTTCTGCGCCTGTTGGCCCCACTTTGACTACAGCCCTTCACACCTGACGTTGTGCTGTGTGGTGCCCCTTTCCTCCCTCTCCTTTCCCTGCCTCCCTCCTCCAGATGGCAGTGGAGGTGAAAGCCATCATGGCCTGGATGGAAAAGAACCCTTTTGTCCTTGGCGCCAACTTCCACGGTGGGGAGAAGCTCGTCTCCTATCCCTATGACATGGCTCGCCCTGTCAACGAGAACGAAGTGGCTCCTCCAGTGCTGGATGATTACGAAGAGGGGAACCCGGAAACAAGGGAGACTCCGGACCACGCCATCTTCCGCTGGCTGGCGATTTCCTATGCTTCGGCCCACCTCAGCATGACCGATACCTTCCGAGGAGGTTGCCATTCTCAGGATATGACCAACGGGATGGGGATCGTCAACGGCGCCAAGTGGCACCCTCGGGTGGGCAGTAAGTGTTGGAGAATTGGGGGGGGGAGGTGGGATGAATGGAGACAACCTATGGGCGTAATCTGAGTCATTGAGGATGGTAAGGATGTGCAGGACAGGGATGCACACTTAGAAATGTTTCCTCTTATTTCCCATTCATTAGTGTCTCATTTTGCTTCACAGTAGGAAACCAGCCTGTCCTCTGGTGCCTAAACAAAATTAAAATAAATAAAAAATCCTTCCAGTAGCACCTTAGAGACCAACTAAGTTTGTTCTTGGTATGAGCTTTCGTGTGCATGCACACTTCTTCAGATACACACGAAAGCTCATACCAAGAACAAACTTAGTTGGTCTCTAAGGTGCTACTGGAAGGATTTTTTTATTTTTTTATTTTGTTTTGACTATGGCAGACCAACACGGCTACCTACCTGTAACTGGAACTCTGGTGCCTGTAACTTTGGCATTTTCCAGCCAAATGGAACAGCATTTTCATGTTGTTGTTGTTTTTACGAAAGCCTGCCATGTAACGTTCTCTGTTTTATAAGCAATTAAAAATGGGGCAGGGGATATCCTCTAACCATTTCCTGTGGTTTTTATGACACAGATGGAGCTGTTTTTCATGTTGTGCCCCTTTCGGAGCACTCCACTCTTTTACAGAATGCTGAATATGTCAATTTGCTTAGCAATGCAGTACGATTATCTGCTGTCAGTGTCAGGAACCCCTCTTAAGAGAAATGAATGGGACAACAAGGGCCATAGCTCAGTGGAAGAGCATCTGCTTTTCCAGGTTCGCATGTTACCAGTCCGAAACCCTAGAGAGCAGCTGCCAGTCAGTGTAGACAGTACTGAGCTAGAGGCAGCTTCCTATGTCCCTATGTTGCTAAAAGGATTCTCTCTCTTTTTTTATCATGAAAATGAATAAGGGTGTATTTGTGGTTACATACATTTTAGAAATGAATGCATACTCTTAATATGGGGTCAGCCTGGCGTAATTCCTTGCGATGCAATAGCTGTATGAAGGAAGCAGTCTTAGATTGTTTGTTCATCTAGCTGGTGTTGGCTACTCTGACTGGCAGCAGCTCTCCTGGGCCCTCAGCCGTGGTCTTTCCCATCACTTGTTGCGGATCCCATTCAGCTGAAGATGCCAGTGATCCAACATGGGAACTTCTGCATTCTCTGCCAATGCCAAACAACAATCCTGTCTTTAGCCGGCTTTCCTCATTCCCTGACACAAGAGAGGGTCAAGTTCTACTTTTTTGTGCTAGATGTTTCTAGCTGTTCCGTACCTGTCTCAGTTCAGAGCCTCCTGAACTACAAAACATCCAGGGGGCACCACGTTGGGGAATGCTGATCTATTCAGTCACAAAGCATGCTGGATCACAGCAAATGTCCATCTCATTTGGCATCCTGCTTCCTACAGTGATGAGTCAGCTGCTTCTAGGAAGTCCAAAGGCTATAGCCCTCTTCCACTGTTCGCCCCAAACAGCTGGCATTCAGGGGTATGGTTTTCTGAACCCAGAGTGTCCATCCATCATGTCTAGTTGCCATTAATAGACCACAACTCTCTCTAATCCCCTCCTTAAAGCCACCTAAGCTAATGCCTGTCACCACATCTCGGTGATATATCCTCTTCCTTCTGTCCTTGCAGCCATGAATGATTTCAGCTACCTCCACACCAACTGCCTGGAGCTGTCCATCTACCCAGGGTGTGACAAGTTCCCCCATGAAAGTGAATTGCCACAAGAGTGGGAAAACAACAAGGAATCATTGCTGACATTCATGGAACAGGTAAGGAAGGGTCCAGCTTGGGGGTGGTGATGATGGGTGCTCAGGACCCCTGAGCAATGCGGAGTGGGTGGCAAATAAACAACTCGCCCGGAGCACCCTGGGAACTAAAGTTAATGCTGACTTTAAAACAGGGGTAGGGAACCTCAGGCCTTGGGGCTGAATGTGGCCCCCCAGGCCTCCCTGACTGGCCCTTGGAACTCTCTTAAGGGTACACCCCTTCACTGGCCCTGCTTCGCACTCCGAGTGTTTTTGCCTGGCTGAAACATGTCCTGAAACTCCATTATTGCTTCTGGCATATCTGGTGACAGGAGCGAGCCAGCAGTAACCCCACTGAGCACATTGGGAGTTCTCTTTATTAGGAAAAAAAAGGGTCTGCACAGGAGTGTCAGGCCTAATGAGCACAGTAGCTGCTGAGGCTGAAGGTTCCTGCCTCCCCACAGCTGCCTAAGTCCCCTCCTCTCCAGGGTTTCCCCCAAGCAATCTGAGCCTAAGCCTGCGTGAAGCTAATGTCTGCTCCACCCTCTTCATGCCTCTCCTGGTTCTGGGAGACCAGAGGGGAGCTTGTCGCACCAGGAGGGGGACATTTCTGCCTCCTCGCCAGCCAGACCTACCTCTGCCTATTGGTCTCCCTCATCTCCTGCTTCTGATTCTGGACTTTTCTCTGCCACCAACTCCCCCTGCTCACTGAGCCCTGTTACCTCCTCAGCTTCCGACATCCCCTTACACTCTTCTCCCCCTTCTTCCTCTGACCACTCCTTGTCATCCCACCACCAATCCCCTGGCTCTGAGCCTTCTTCCCCTGGGGGTTCTCCAACTGGTTCATCACCCCCCCCATTCTTCTGCGTCCAGTCCACGACATCTGGCTGGAGAGGTGCGTATAGAAGCCGTAAAATTTACAATTGTTGTCACGCCCACTTTTACCTCTCGCCTCACCCACCCCTGGCAAGTGGCTCTCCAAAGGGTGCAGCCCCCTCTAATTTGGCCCTCAGGACTCTCCCCAGGCAACATCCCCTCCTTCCAGGCCCCACCTCCAGGCCCTCTTTGAGTGCTTTCGCCTAGCTGCAAATGTCCTCGCCTCCGACCTTTGCATGTAGTGTGCAGCATTGTGGCAAGAAACATTATCTCTTGCACCATTCACTTTTGCTGCTGCCCCTGCACTTCTTCACACACACACACACACACACACACACACACCCCGCATGCACATGAAGGTTGTCCAGGAGGAAATGCAACCCTTGGTCCTTACCCTTGTTTAAAAGGAAGGCAGATGAGTGCTTCAGGGAGCTGGCCTAAGCCACAACAGCCTGCAAGACTTGACCGCAGAGGACTTCATGGTAGCAAGCCTGCTTCACGTTTCACTTGTGTAGATGACACTTATGTGCGTGCAGGCAGCCCCCACAAATAACCCAGAGATGCATTTTAAATAAAAGGACACATTCTACTCATGTAAAAACACGCTGATTCCCGGACTGTCCGCGGGCCGGATTTAGAAGGCGTTTGGGCCGGATCCGGCCCCCAGGCCTTACTTTGCCTGCCCATGCCCTAAAGCTTTTTGGTGGGTTTTTGTTCTTTCAAAATAGCTTCTGGATTTTCCTTCTGCATTTTAAAAAAGACATACCGGTACATTTTTAAAAAATGTATGGATGGTTCATTTTATGGGGATATGGACTTACGTAAGCAGCCTTGCAATTTGTTGTTTTAGAAAAGATATAAGGGACTTGAAAATAACCCTGCTGCCTGAAATCTCCTCCTCCTTGCAGATACATCGGGGCCTTAAGGGGACAGTGACAGACCAGCAGGGAGACCCCATTGCAAATGCCTCCATCTCTGTTGGGGGGATCAACCATGACGTGCAAACAGGTATGTCTGGAATACTGAAGGTAGGGACTTGCAGCCACTTTGTAATGAACAGAAAATAGGTAGATGGATCTTCCATACGTTAACTGGCCTGCAGTCCAGCCAGCAAACCTGTAGATGCCGGACGTCCCAGTAACTGGGAAAGGAAGAGAGCTGGACATGGGGGAACCAGAGGAAGAATCCAGTCCAGCTTTCTCCCATTCCTAAATCACTGGCACAACCGCTTTGCAAAGCTCAAGAGGCTTGCAGGTGTGTTTTTATTCACCACGGCTGCTTGTGCTGCGAATTATTGGCCTGATCACATGTGGGCCCTGGCCAAATTATTCCTGTGACTTACGCATATGCAACTTGTAGACTCAAAAGGGATCCCCACCCCTGTCGTAGAACCCTTGGCATAGCTTGGCCTTAGCGTTGACAAAAATCAGGAACAAAGCCCGCTTTAAAATTATTCCTACCTGTCAAATACCTCCTGCCAGCAGCACACTTGTTTTCTCAAAACGCAGGTTCGTTCACGCACGTTACTAAATAAAGTAGCAGCAGGCATGAAGAACGTGTTTTGTGTGCAGGACTCTAAGCTTACAGATAAGATTTATTACGTGACTTTCTCCATTTTAAATGCCCGAAGACCTTACTGCCTTGGAGATATTGTTGCATTACAATATCCCATAACTCCTGACTGTTGGTCATGCTAGGTGGGACTTAGGGAAACCGAAGTTGAATAGGATTTGGAAGGCCACAGGTTCCCACCCCTGTTATAGATCTCTCCCCGTTATCTGCCTGCAAGGGAAGATGGAAACCCCAAAACTATCCTATGGGAGCACAGAAACCTACCATCAACCAGGACTGGCCATTTGTCTTTTAGCCCAGTATCGCGAACTCTGATTGGCAGCAGTTCTCCAAGACCTTACCTGCTACTTGAGATGGTTTTAAATAGAGATGCCAGGGGTTGAACATAAGCCTTTCTGCATCCACACATCCAGGAAGTCCTGACCCCTGAACTAGATATCCCTCTACCGAACAGAATCGTCGTCAAACTCTGCATGTCTTTGTCTGTTTCAGCAAGTGGTGGGGATTACTGGCGCATCCTGAACCCAGGCGAATACCGCGTGACAGCCAGAGCGGAGGGCTACAACCCCAGCGCCAAAACCTGCAGCGTCTTTTACGACATCGGAGCCACCCAGTGCAACTTCATCCTGTCGCGGTCCAATTGGAAGCGCATCCGAGAGATCATGGCCATGAACGGGAACAGGCCCCTCGGAAGACCTGTGCCGGGGGGGCGGCCCATGACCCAAAGGGAGCGCCTGCGCTGGAGGATGAGGATGCGGCAGAGAGCTCGCCTGCGCCAGCAGATGCGCAACCGCCTGCGCAACACAGCCACGAGCGCTCCTCCCACGACACTCCCAACCACAGAGGTCCCCTTCTTGTTCAGCAGCACCACGCTCCCGCCTTGGAGCCGAGAGCCGCCCACTACCGAAACTGCCACCACCTGGGAAACGGAAGTCTACACGGAAACTGTGACTGAGTGGGAGACAGTAGCTGATGGCATAACAGAGAAGGAGACCTGGGAGGAGACCACGGGCACCGCTTTCCCCATGACTACGGCAGAGACGTACACCGTGAACTTTGGTGATTAGCTGCAGCCATGCTATGACTGTAGGCCAGGAACACTCTGAAGACATTCCCAAAGCTTCTCTTCACTCCCATTTTCCCTGGAGCAGATGCCTATAGTTGGATTATCATAGTACAGTAGGCATCACCACCTGCTTTTAGAATCCACTGAGAAATCCACCTAGCAGGCTATGCCAGCCTTAGCATTTACACCCAGGGCCAGGGAACCAGTGGCTCTGCAGATGGTTGCTGGACAGCATCTCCCATCATTCCTGACTACTGGGCTGTGCTGCCTGAGACTGATGGGAGCTGCATCCCATTATATCGTCTCGAGGGTCACAGGTTCACCATTCCTGCCTTTCGCCACTTCTCAAGACGCACATCTCGAGGGTTAACAACTCTGCTTGCTTTAAAGGGGTATCGGTCCAATCCTACAGCAACCTAACATTTGCCACATGGGAAACGGAGGTGAGTAGCTGAGCTGGACTCTGAAACAGAAAATGGGCCGAGAACAGAATCCTCTCCCCCTGTCTGATTACGTGAAGCTCATCTGTGTTGGGTGTTCTTTCATCCACCCCACTTTTGCCCTGAACAGTACTCTTTGTAGCAAGGGTGGCCAAGGCCATGCTGGCTGGGGCAGATGGGAATTGGGATACAACCACTTCTAGGGGGAACTATTTTAGCTATCCCAGTTTAAAAGCGTGGCATGAGTTTTGAGGAATAGGGAGGGAATGAACGCAAACCTGGCCAACATCCAGCGACCCAGAATTCCATGCTCCCTGCCCTGAATGCATTAGGAGAATTAAAAAAAAAAATTAAGTGGCGTTATGGATCTTCAGATTTATACCCTTAGCCACAATTTAGTACACAGTTGCATATGCACTTGCCTCTTTAAAAAAAAATCTGTAGGTTGCAAGTATCCTATCACTGTGCTGGATCATAGCCTTTATTTTTGGAAAAGGGTGTGTGCAGAATTCAGAAGACTTGTTCCAGCTTTGGAACAATATTCTTACAATATTTGAGTGAGGGGTGTTGACAGATGTGGAACTTGAGGCTCAAAGTACATCGTGCCAGCCAAGCTTAAACATTTCTGATACTTTAACTCCCCTGCCCAAGGCTTTCTTCTGCGTAAGGGCTGGAATCTTCGTAGCTTTCAAAGCAATGTCCAAGATTCCATGGGAGCTACCAGATTCTTTATTAAAAGGTACAGTCTGATCTTCTTCTAACAGTTATTCCAGCTACAGTTTCTCACCCCGTAGTGGGGAACATGTGGCCTTCCAGCTGCTGCTGGACTCCAACTCCCATCAGCCCCAGCCAGGATAGTGGTGAGGAATGATGGGACTTGGTATCCCAACAACAGCTACAGAGATGTACGTTCCCCCACCCTGATCTAACCAAAGTTGCAGTTTTCCCATTAATAAGCCTGTCAATTTCAGCAGCCAAGGGAGGGGAAATGGAAATTCGCCAAGTTCACCAATACCGGGCACCCAGGCCACAGCTGCCCAGGAGGCAGGTCCAGTGCCACTTTGATCTCCTTTGGCTTTCCAACAGTTCTTGTTATATGAATAAAGTGAGTTATATATAAAAAGGAAGCAATATGAGTTCTGCATTTATTCATGTATGAAACAATTGCAGGGAATTCACAAGCAAGTAAACGGATGATATATTTCACTGTATTCCTCTGTACGAACCATAGGGTCAAATATCCAGGAAATTTCATGGGGGTGGGGGTGGGGGGCAACAACGGCTCCAAGCTCCAGGGAAGAAGTAAGATATCAAAAAAGTCTCTCAGTGTCCAGACTCTATTACTGTCTCTTCCTCCTCCTCCTCATTGGCACCAAAGGCAGAGAAACTGACTGGCTGGCAGGTGAGGTCACGCAGATTGATCAAGCAAGCGGTCTGTGTGGTGGCAAAATCAGGGAGGGTCACCAGCAAGACCTTCTGACCGTTAGCACCTGCAAGGCAGGAAAGGAAAACTAATTAATGAAATGAATCGGAAGGGCCTGGTATTGCGGTCCATTGCTCATGCATAAGGTAACATGTTCATTCCCTGCTGTCTACAGTTAAGAACATAGGCAAACTCAGTGGTCAGGGATGATGGGAATTGTAGTCCCAAAACATCTGGAGGGCCGAGTCTGCCTATGCTTGGTTAAGGAGGATGGAGCTGCAGGGGATGGGAAATAAAGAACTTTGCCTGACATCCTGGAAAGCTTCTGAAAGTCAGAATAGACAATACTGAGCAGAATGAACAAGCAAGCTTCCTTATGTACAAGATGAGCAGTGATATCCAACCAAGTAGTTCTATTAACATAAGGGCATCTGGCTGTGCAAGAGAACAGTCTCTCCCCACATTCTTGCACATTCCTGTGCCCTCCCCCCCAAAAAAAATCTGCTCCAGATGGTTTGGAGAAACCCCAGAACAGATTTAGGGGGGGACATGGGAAGAGGAGAGGAAGTTCCACCTGCTCCACCAGAAGCCCTTCTACGAACAGAGGTACTTCTCTGAATGCCACCCTAAGTACTGGCTCTGTAAAGTGGATAGAAATTCAACAGAATTCTTACTTCAACATGAAGGTATTAAATAGAAACAAGCATCCCACCCACATCACAATGCTCTCCAAAAAACTACTGGGCGTGTATACCAGTTGTGGGTGAACCTGCCCAGTGCTATAGTTGTATGAGATCCAATACATAGAATGGCTACGAGCAGCCTTTGTTGCCTAGGCAAATTGTCCAGCAGAACTCAATCTGTATAACAAGAAGCGTTTGGATTTGATATCCCACTTTTCACTACCCGAAGGAGTCTCAAAGCGGCTAACATTCTCCTTCCCCTTCCTCCCCCACAACAAACACTCTGTGAGGTGAGTGGGGCTGAGAGACTTCAAAGAAGTGTGACTAGCCCAAGGTCACCCAGCAGCGGCATGTGGAGGAGTGGAGAAACGAACCTGGTTCACCAGATTACGAGTCAACCACTATACCACACTGGCACTCTGCGCCTGGTGAAAACAAACAAACAAACACACCACAATGTCCCAAGGTGATCTTATAATCCCAGTATACATTTCTTTAGTCTTAAGTTGCACAAGAGTGAACAAGGACCAAAACTCTGATGTGAAAACATGCCAGCATTATTGCTGAACTCGCTATGAATGAAGGAGCTTTGAATAGGTCTCAAGTCAGAAAGGATAGACTAAAGGTCTGGAAATTTCTTGGGAGCCGGGTTTTTACTGCCTTACCTTCAGCAACCTTGGATTTGAAGGACGGTGCATTCCCACAGAAATAGACGTGAGGGCAGTCGGTGAAGATGAAGGGATCAGTCTTGTAAAATGGGTAACAGCCTGAAAAACAAGGAAACGGTGCCCTTTAAAGGAATGGCCCATCAGCAGACAGAAGTAAAAGAGAAGAGAAACCGAAAAATCTGGGAGGACCCAAGATTTTTTGTGGCTGGTAGGACCTTACCATCAATACACACAACCCAAAAATCATGTGTTTTGGGGAAAGAAGCAAACATGTTAAAGATAACTGCGGCTAGCAGAAGACCACAGTCTTCTTCCTCACGCATTTTTTTAAAAAGGCTAGATTTCTATCATGTAACCAAAATTGGAGAGAGGGAAGCCAACTAATAAATTATCATTCATATATAGGTATTTCATTCCTATACATATACTCTTCTGCATCTCATGTCTATGAATGAACTACAACCACATACATATTAAAAACACAGATCAAGATCAACATGTTTTGCAAAAGGAGCGGGAAACCTGATTTTAAGAAATTGTATTAAAGTAATTTGGTTCGATTTGTAATAATTTGGAAAATTAATAAAAATAATTGGGGGCAAAAAAAGCCCCACAGATCAAGAAAACAACGCAATCATTAAAAAGCAATCAATATAAAATTGGAACAGAAATTATTCATATACAGCTGACTGAAATAAAAATGGTCTCCCCCCCCCCATAAAAAATAGGGAGTCGGCTGGATCACCACACAGTATGAGATTCCCTTGATGAAGTTACCAAGTGTGTCTGGGGCCGTCGGGCTGAGATGCCCAATCCGTAAGGTCCACTCCAGGATTTCTAGATAGTCAGACATGCTGCTATACTTGAAGATGTCACTGATGTTCTGGCCCGAAGTCCCTAAAAACCTAAAATTGAGGAGGGAAGTGGAACTGTTTACAGCTGAACGAAGAAATCAAACCCCAGAATACCAAAGAGTCTGTTAATACACTTTCTTCAAGGAATCAGGGTGGCATATATGAGTTCCCAAATTCCCCTGCTCTCTCTATCTGCAAAACAACGCTATGAGGTAGGCTGAGAGGCAGCAACCGGCCGGACACCATTCAATAAGCTTCACAGGAAGCAGAGTTTAAGACTGGAGCCCACTTTTCGCAGCCTATCAGTGCCTGTCTCCTTTCCCAAGTTAATGGCAGTCCTTGGTGTCACCTTACTCAGAAGACCCCTAGATCACGCTGGCTCAATAATAAGAAGAGTTTGGATTTGATATCCCGCTTTTCACTACCCGAAGGAGTCTCAAAGCGGCTAACATTCTCCTTTCCCTTCCTCCCCCACAACAAACACTCTGTGAGGTGAGTGGGGCTGAGAGACTTCAAAGAAGAGTGACTAGCCCAGCAGCTGCATGTGGAGGAGCGGAGACGCGAACCCGGTTCCCCAGATTACAAGTCTACCGCTCTTAACCACCACACCACACTGGCTCTCAATACACATGGAAGTGCTCTGAACACCTGAAAGCGCCCGTACAACAATTCTGATTAGCAGCAGCGGTGCTTCCCTTAAGAGCTAGGAAAACTGCCTTTACCTGACACCATCGATGTTGGCCTGGTAGGGGTTGGTCACCAGCTGCAGCGTGGAGTAGGCGCTCGAGAGGGGAAACATGCAGCGATGCAGCGGCTGTTGAGGCAATGTGTAGTTGGTGGGATCAAACTCACCAGGCATCACATCTACAGGTACAGACATCTGTAAGGGCAAAGCGGGCAGTCAGTCAACCCCAGGAAGAGCTCCCTTGCTGGGCAGAGGCAACAAGGAAAGAAGCTAGGCTCTGACAGGAGTGGGTAGGCTGGGATCTACCAGTATATTTCTGAAGTAGACCAGCATTTATGATGAATCCCAATTGTTTAACAACAGCCAACAACAAAAAGCTTCCCCCCCCCCCACTGGAAATTAGGCTGCTGAGGTGAAGGGAGCTTATGGTGAAAACCAGGAGTGGATTTCTGTGCAGCTGGACCGTGAGCTCAGTTCTGATACTGAAAACAAATTCCTGGGCTCAGCATGTGCTCAGAGGGACTACTGAACAGGACAATCCTACAGCTCTACACCCTGTAGCCTGATCACTAAATCCAGATTACAGCACTGTGTTTTACATGCAGGACTGATTTTGAAGGTGGCTTGGAAACTGCAGCTGGTTCAGATGCTGCAGCTGTTCACAAGGGTCCATTATTTGGAGCATGTCACAGTGTTAACGCGCATTGGCTTGTGTTTCCAAGCCTGTTTTGAAGTGCTCTTTCCTTTAATGCCCTATTACCAGGGATGGGGCTCCCGTGGCCCTTCCAACGTTGTTGGGACTCCAACGTCCATCAGTCCCAACTGCCATGGCCAACGGTGGTCAATGCCCGTAGACTGACCAATTTCTTTCAACCTCTGCCCACCCATATGCAGTGTGAGGGATAATAATATGACGTGCCTTACACCAAGGCTTGGGGACCTGCGACTCTCCAACTACTGTGGAACTCTTATCAGCTCCGGGAGTTGTAGCCCAACAACTCCTAGAGGACCATGCAACATCCCCATCACTGACCAATATGGTTTGGATCCTGGATACCTAAAGGACCACCTGCTCCTGCAAGTTTCTGCCCACCTATTAAGATCTCCCCAGGAAGCTCTCCTTGGATTCCTACTGCTATGTGATGTGAATGCTTGGCAAGTAATTAAGACCCTCGAGAGGCTCATTCAGCCACTTCCTGTCCTGTCTTTAGAACATGGCGATGGACCCTGTCTCTGCACCCCAAATGCTGCTGGGCTACAACTGGCATAATCCTTCCTCACTATCGACTATGCCAGTTGAGTCTCAAGGGAGTTGGAATCCGACAATATCTGGAGAGTCAAATATCCCCCATCCCTGCTTTAGAAAGATCATTAAACCCACTTTGATTAGATGTCCTTCTGATCCCCTAACATTTACAATACTGCTATTTTTAATAAGGTACTTCCTGCAAACTGATTTCTTGTTACTGTTTTGCTAGCACTGTGAGCCACTTTAGGAACCCTAGGTAGTGGTAAAGGCACCCCTGACCATTAGGTCCAGTCGCGGTTGACTCTGGGGTTGTGTGCTCATCCCGCTCTATAGGCCAAGGGAGCCGGTGTTTGTCCACAGACAGCTTCTGGGTCATGTGGCCAGCATGACTAAGCCACTTCTGGCAAACCAGAGCAGCGTACGGAAACGCATTTACCTTCCTGCCAGAGTGGTACCTATTTATCTACTTGCCCTTTTGACATGCTTTCGAACTGCTAGGTTGGCAGGAGCTGGGACCGAGCAACGGGAGCTCACCTCATCGCAGGGATTTGAACCTTCCGATCAGCAAACCCTAGGCTCTGTGGTTTAGACCACAGCGCCACCCGCGTCCCTTTAGGAACCCTATATGAGGCTAAAAAGCAGCATAGAAATATACATACACACACACACACACACACACACCCCTAAACCTTGAAAGTATTTAATATTGATTTGCCTAATATTAATATCTTAGCAGCAACCTGCAAGAAGCTCTAATTATTTTCCTTCCTTGACCGAGAAATCGCTAGCCAGGCATGAACGTGGGTTTCACCCTAGACTGAGAGAGATCCTGACCACCACCTCACTTCTGAAAATAGCACTCACGCTTAACTGCAGTAGGATTTCATCCAGCAGTTTCACAGCTTCCACGCTGGCAGCCTGAGTCTTCTTGGTCAGGTACTTTGCCTGAATGAGATCATGCAGGAAGGTCAGCCAAAGAAGAAAGAGAGAGAGAGAATGAAAGATTTAATGGGATGGGGAGATCTAGTAGGATAACTCAGCCACTGATGGCTGTACTTAGTTTATGAAGGAAAGGTGAAATGTTCATTTATTCAACTTAGTTATTAAATTTGTATACCACGCTTCATCCACAGATCTCAAGGCGGTTCACAACATAAAAAATAAAAGAGAGGGGGTTGGGGGGGAACCCCAAAGACAGATTTTGGGGGCATTTGGGGGCAGAGATGAGATGGTGGAAGTTATGTTGTGCAAGCAGAAATCCTTACGCTGTTAGAAAACAGTTGACAGTTGAACTCGTAGCCAATAAATATCTACAAATTACACACCTGGTAGCCAAATTTGCTGTGGCAGCTAATAAGCTTCGCTCCCGTTACATTAATGTATTGCAATTTTAAACTGTTATGCTGTAGACTTTTATAGACTTACGTCGTGTGATTTTAGAGGAATGCCTTGCTTTTGCCCTCTGTTGTGAAGGCTTTTGGCTATATATACAATGAACTGAATTGCTTGCTCGCTAGCACAACCTTGTGAGTTGGACCTACGTATTTATCTGGCTATCAGTTCCCTGCCGCCAGAAATGCATCATGCGACCTTAGTTTGGAAGCACTGAGTCAACTGCTTCCTAGCAACACTACCGATGGGCTCAGGGCCTGGCCTGAAGGCACTGGAATAGCTACTTTGCTAAAGCTAAGCTGGTCTCGGTCTGGTCAGTGCCTGGATGGGAGACCGCCTGGGAAGGCTCAAATTCCAGAGAAAGAAAGGCAGGGTATAAAATAGGCCTGCACAGAATGCATCCTTGGTCTTCACCTTGTTCATGGCGTCTCTGCTCTGGGTATTCTGGCTGAGCAAATTGCCTGCCAGAACGACACGGGAGATGAGAGATGCGCTGCACTGCTCTCCCTCGGCTCCCAGCTGTCCCGTCACCATGTCCACCAGGAGCTGCATGCCCAGAAGACTCTCTCCACTCCTGCCGCCGAGGCCGAGGCCAGACACCAGCAAGACAAACCTGGAGGCACAAGAAGAACCAACCGCCGAGATTATTGAGGCGCAAGTCATGCCACTGAATGGGTGCTTTGAGCTGTAGGCTCCAGAGACAGGCAGGGGAAGAACTAGCATGGCTGAGAGGTTAGGTTAGTTAGGTTAGTTTCCCCCATCTATCTGTGTTCCATAGGCAACTGTCAGGCACTGGGCAGAGGGGGAATGGTGGAGACAGCCTCCCCAGCCTGACCCTTCCAGAGAAGAAGAAGACAGTTCAGAATGACAACAGGGGTTTGAGGGAGGTCACAGCTCAGAGGAAGATGAGAGGAAAAGTTGGGAAGTAATGGGAGAGGAGGAAGAGGCAAAGCCGGAGCAGCTGGCTGACACGTTATCACTAGAAAGCATTCCAGGCCCACCATCTCCCAGAAACCGGCAAGCCTCAAAAGCAGGAGAGCAAAGGGCCCTCAGTGCCACCAGTAGAAGGGATGACGAATGAAGAAGGGGAGGGGAGATTTACTCAGACTCTGATGTGGAGTGCAACAAGGCCTAAAGAAATTAGGCAGCTTGCCTAACCAAACAGGCTAAATAAATGGGCTTGGAACATCTGTAGCTATCGACTTGAGAGTGACCTTGGAAATAAAACTGGCAGACTTGGGTACTGATAGGGCGGAAAAGGTTTCTTTATAATGCAGCCATAAATTCACCCCTGTCGGCAACTCAAACATCCAGGATGGGATTAATTTCCTATATGTATAGTTTTTGGGTGGGTGGGATTTGATTACTTTAATTTGATTATTGCTATTTATATCTCGCTTCCCAGCCAAAACATAAGCCTCTGAAGTGGCTTACAGGAGTCCTAAAACATATTTAAAGCATTAAGAAACACTTGTGTTACATTAAAAATCCAAATTTAGACTTAGAGAATGCAATAAAGATGGAAGCAAAAGGACGACATTATGAGAGCAGAATCAGTTCTGAAGCATCGGAAAGCAGTGATGCAAAGTCTTAAAAGCTTTTCTTTAAAACTGCAGACCCTTGTCTCCTCCAGCCCAAGATGTTAACCTTCTGTCACTGCACAACTAACCGTCCCAAAATATTTTCAGGTTCAAGCATCACTCAGCACATGCCTACCTGTGCTCACCCCCCAAATATATTTAGAAAAATGACTACCCATTTACCTCTTTTGACTTCCTTATACCAACTGCAGACTGATCATAAAGCCCCTTCATCAATTCTGCACCCTGAAAATGTAGATTTTTTTCAAGAGCTTCCCCTTTACAGAATCCGCTAAGAGCTGAACTAGAACACCTGAAAAAGAACTGGTACTCTACCTGTACCTTCCATGATTTAAGTCAGGGGCAGGTAATCTTTTCCAGACTGAGGGATAGTTCCATTATAGTCAACTTTCCAGGGACCCATTTCCAGTGGGGACAAAACTGAAGTGCACAGGGCAGAAGCAGCTGCATCATACACAAAGGTTGTATGAATAGGCTTGGTGAGGAGGAACTATTTTAGCTTGCCAAATGGCTGGACGCTCTTCTCATGCCCCAAGGACAAGCTTCTGTGCGGTCTCACCTGTCTGTGCTGGGCCCCATCATGGGCAGCTGGGTGGGCATATCTGCAAAGCAGTGATCCTCAACAAGGAATCTGCCATCATCCGTCTCCGAGCCGTAGACAGCGAGGATGGTTCCTGGCCCAGCAGAAGAAAGAGCCGTAATTACAACAGTTTAACGCTAGCCTGTCCTGAACAACGCACAGACATTCATCGTTCATGATGTGCGGGAAACACATTGCCTTTAATAGCATGGTCTTGTTCTGCTCTCTGAAACCCATCGTGTCTTCCGTGTAAAAACAGTGAATTTTTTATTGCCTTCCACAGAAATCTGCTCACCTACAGTTGCACAAGCTCACTTGCCCTTTCCTAAAGCTTTTTGCTACCATTCCTTTCCGTAAGAAGATATCTCAAAAAGAGCCAAGGAGCATTTCCTTCACTATGCTAAAATCCTACACCCTTCCCAGGATTCAGAGAATAACGTTAATTAAATGGTTGAAAGCTGGCAGTTGATGTTGTTACAGTTTCACACGCAAATAGGATGGGAAGGGATTTCTTGAATAAGACACCTGAATTTCAGCTCTATTGTTGGTCACAAATCATACCACTTTACTTTTATTCGCCCGATGCCTCCTTTAGTTGACCCAGATCTTGCTTTTCCACCTTCCAATTGTTATAAAATTTGAAGAACTCTGAGGGCAGAGCTTCCTATTATAGTGGAACGCCTGTCTTCAAACCTGAATTTGCAGACATAACCTGAATGTGGCGGTTGGCGTTATCAGTGAATAAGCTTTCCACATCAATTTCCTCTGCAGTTGTGCCTCTACCCTACCGAGTCCACTCCAACCCCGCAAGCCAGATTCGGGGCAAGGGATTATTTTTAAAGGGTTGGGGCTGTGGGGAGGAAACTGGCAGGAGAGAATCACTGGGCAGTAAAGGGTTAATTGGATCCCTCGCCTACCTGCCAAATTACCCAGCAAGAGTCTCCCACACCCCAACTACATTTGCCATACCAGAGAAAAATGGGGCTGTGGCCCGCGCTGCTCTCCCAACACGTAATTCCCACGACCGGTTCTACCATTAGGTAAGAGTGAAGTAGCTGACTAAGGCAGAACTTACAAAGGGGGCCAGCAGCCCCCAACCATCCATTCACTTGAATAACATATATCACTTAATATTACAAAACCTAAAAGCAGCTAACACAAATTACAGCATCATTAGCGAAAAGTCAGTAAGTATCATCAAAATACAGTACGAATCCAGTAGAAACGTTAACCAAAACATTAAGAAATACTGTTATTATCCCTGTGGTATAAATGTTCCCCTTGAGCCTGTTAAGCAAGCCTCCTCTGTGTCCCCCAAAGCAGTTTTCAAAACTCCCACTGTTCTAGGCGCATTTTGCGACAGGGAATTCCACTGGCGCAAGCAGTTTCTGAGCTCTGGGCGCAGTACTGCGCCTAAGATTTCAGATTAAAACTGCAGAGTGGAAGGAAAGGAGGACCTTTTCCTGCCTCCCCACTTCCAGCTACTCTCTAAAGACTGGAGAAGAGACCCTCTTAAGAATATTAGGGGGGTGGGCAGGGGAAGGACCAGACCATGTGAAAAATGAACACAATATTTTAGCTGCAGTTGATTCATTAGCAGCTTTGTATTCTTCTTATAAAAAAGCATGCTTAGGACATTCCATTGTTGCTCCCATAACCTAGGTTTAAGGTGCCATTTACCTCCTAGCTTTCACATCTGTGTTTCTAACACTGCCCCAAAAGCTATGGGTTGCTCTTTTCAAACAATGGGGTCAGCGCTGCTGTAAGATTCCACTGCCAACCAAGTCAGACTCTGTTCATGGGATGGGGGGCCGGGCATCATTTTGACCTTTGTCCCAAGCAGCAACATTTATTGGCCCTAGTAATTCCATATAAGACAATTAGGCAGCTTGGGAAGGGCACAGGGTTAGCGCTGAATCCTGCACTCCTATGTGCTGCTGTGTAGCTTATTGGTTTGAACATCATGCCCTGGTCCCATTACCATGACTGTCCTGCCCCAAAACATCCTACCTGTCACCAGCTTGTCAGTTTGAACTGCTCCCTCCAGTTTAATTCGCTGCAGCTCGTCTTCCAAGATCAGCTCATCTGATTGGTGGATATACTTGGTGCGGGGAGGCTGTGGTGGCAGATTGTGCTGTGAAAGCAAGCAAGTGACACATCGGATGTGAGGAAGCAGCAGGGGATACACAGCTCATCATCATTATTATTTTTTTGTACCTGGCCCAACTGACTGGTTTGGCCCAGCTGCTCTGGGCAGCTTCCCACAGAATATACAAAAACACAACAGGACACCACACATTAAAAGCTCCCCCGATACAGGGGTGCCTTTAGATGTCTACGGAAGGTTGTATAACTTATCTCTTTGACATCTGATGGAAGGGCGTTCCACAGGGTGGGCGCCACTACCGAGAAGGCCCTCTACCTGGTTCCCTGTAACCTCGCTTCTCGCAATGAGGAAACCGCCAGAAGGCCCTCAGAGCCGGACCTCAGTTTACAGGCTGAATGATGGCGGTAGAGGTATACAGGGCCAAAGTTCAGCGGCAGAGCATTGGCTTTGCATGCAGAAGATCCTGGGTTCAAACCCCAGTGTCTCCACATACAGCTGGGGAACCCTTGCCAGTGTCATCAGTACTAAGCTAGGTCGACCACTGGTGTAACAGTATAAGGCAGCTTCCGATGTTCCTATGTAAAGCTAGTCTCTGGCAGAAAAACAGCTTTGCAGCAACCCCAGCATCATCCAAGGTTCCTATATTTAACCCCGAGACCTTTGTGACCACCTCCCCCTGCATAAGACACTTCAGAAACTGTATTCTGCAAGCTGGGCCTTGC
The DNA here is from genome assembly GCF_009819535.1 of Lacerta agilis. Lineage (NCBI taxonomy): Eukaryota > Metazoa > Chordata > Lepidosauria > Squamata > Lacertidae > Lacerta > Lacerta agilis. The sequence continues at coordinate 10,016,272 of NC_046326.1, read as the reverse complement.
TCCAAGAGTCTCAGTTCAGCATTAAGCTCATTAGTGGCTAGGATCAGGGCCTTTATCATCAGATGATCAATCTGATGACTGAGAAAGCAGCAGTTGGCAGCTCCGTAATGGTGCTGAGCTGGGCAGAGGTTTTTCTTTTTGAAATAGGTTTGCTGCCACTGCAACAATTAGCTGGATCTTTGGTGGCCAGATAAAAAATTCGGAGAACAGAATCAGGCCCATGAGCTGTGGGTTAAGCCACACACACCCCCGGCCCACACTGACCAGTTGGGCTGGGTGTTATCTGGTTTACAACATCGCGATATATCACCAGCTAAACATCGCGATATACCAATATATAATGATGTCTGAAATACAGATGGAGCTATGTAGAACCACTGGCTTCTTCCCAGCTTTTCCCACATCATGATTTTTGCCAGCGCCTATTTTTGTGGTTCGCTGCCCCCAGCATGAGGCAGGGGAGAGCTGAGCAGGCAGAGTTAACAGAGACTGCAGGAACTGAGAGAAGAACTGGCCGGCCTTTGTGATTTCTGCACAGCACACACATACATCATGATTCACGATATACTGCCAGGTCAAAAATTATGAAACTGATAGCACAATATGGACTTCAAACTGGTTTTGGATGATATATTGATATATCACCCAGCCCAACTGACCAGCAGTGATACATCAGGTAGGGGTCTTTTCTAGCTCTCCTTAGAGAGGCTGGCAATCAAATGAGGAACTTTTGGTGATGCACCACCAACCTTTGGTGCCTTCCCACGCAAATCCTTCCCAAATAGCCACATACATGGCAGGCAACCATTGCAGTTTTAAGCACTCAATGCTTTTACAATATGTGGACCTGATGGGCTGGAATAATGCATTCACTGCGCCTTAGGAGTTGTGTGGGCTCATTGTCTCCAGCCATTACACTACAGCATGACTCATACAAACTAAACAACAACAGCGAAGAGAGCATGCCATCTAGGGAAAGTCATCCTATGACAAGCAGTACTTATTTTCCAAAAGGGAAATAGAATGCGCAAACAATAATTCATAAGCTGTTTCCCTCTAACGGCCGCTGGCATCCGGGACTGCGGCGAGTAAAAAAGATTTTTAGAAACGTATCCAAAAGTGATGTTACTCATCTGGTCAGCAACATCCTCCAGCCAAGCTTTGGTGGTTCGGCTCCAGAGCATGTGTTTGCAATCATCAAGTGCTGCTTGAATGGAGTTCATTATCAGGGCGAGTTAGAACTTATTACTCAACAACCGTCCTTCCGAAGCTAGCTAGGACCTCACTTCTTGCTAAAGGCTTGACCCACGCTGCCAGCAGAATTAAGGAGGCTTCCAGATGGGGGATTGTTTTCCCAGGGACCAGCCAGGCATGCTGGTTCAGCAAGACTGACAGCTGCAAGCCACAAAGCGGACATTTTTTGGGGGAAGGCTATAGCTCAGAGGCAGAGCAGCTGGTCTGCATGCAAAACGGCTCAGGTTCAATCCCAGGCATCTGCAGGTAGATATGGGAAATGACTCCTGCCTGAAACCATGGAGAGGCGCTGCCAGTCACTGTAGGTGCTGTGTAAGGTGGGCCAATGGTCTGACTCAGTATATGACAGCTTCCTCTGTTCCTCTTCCAGCCAAGCCAAATAGTACACAGGGGACAATGAGGGCCAAAAGGTAGCAAAGTCAAGAGAGCCACCTCTGGGGGGGGGGGGGAGCCTGTCTGCGGTACGGGTTAGAGTGCTAGACCAGGACCTGTGAGTCCAGTCACTGTCTCTCAGCCTAACCTAACTCACAGGACTGTTTTGAGGATAACCTTGGTGCAGGAACGTAGGAAATGTAGGAAGCTACCTTAGCACAGAACGGTTTATGCTGACTGGCAGCTGCTCTGCAGGATTTCAGACAGTGGACGTTCCCTACCTGGAGATGCCAGGGATCGAATCTATGACCTTCTGCATGCAGAGCAGATATTCTACCCCTGAGCTACAGCCCTTCCCATAGCTCAGTCTAACCTACCTCACAGGGCTGTTGTAAGGATAAAATGGAACTGTGGCATATAACAAGAGGAAGAAAATAGGAGCAATGCACAAAGTCCTTGGTTTAAGGCAGCTTCCTATGTTCCTAAGATGTCCTTGTTAGTACCTCTTCTCTTGCAAGATTCTCTCCTCCAGTCCCAGAGTGTACTGCTTTAGGAAACACTCCTGCCTGGATGATACCCCCTTTTTATAGTGGCTTACCCCTGGGTCTCCACAAATGGAAAGGTTTTACCTGCTTAAAACTTGCCAAGATGCCGTAAGCAGATTTAAAAATATTTTTCAACGTACAAGTTTTTTAAAAAACATATTGGGTGCATTTTCTTTGTTACTGCTATGAAGCAAAGACTTTCAGTCCAAGGCACAATTTAACCTAGTATTTTGATCGGTGCCAACAGAGGAATGAATAATTTAAAATACAGAAAGCGCCACATGCTGAAAGATCCAGTTAAAGCAGGCTTCCTCAACATCAGCCCTCCAGATGTTTTCAGACTACAATTTCCAGCATCCCTGACCACTGGTCCTGCTAGCTAGGGATCATGGGAGTTGTAGGCCATCTGGAGGGCCAAGGTTGAGGAAGCCTGAGTTAAAGGAACACTTCAAGAAGATTCCTTTGCTTCCTCGTCCACAGCAAATCTGTAACACAGTTGTAAGGAGTATTTCTTGTTTCACGGTCAGGTGATGTAAAAGGCTCAAAGAAAAACGGAAGCAGCCATGATTGACCAAGGCAGGCTCTGATGGGACAAAAAATTCCAGAATGAAAATAATGCCATGTTTATATATTTCCAAGTGCCATTTTAAAGTACAAAGAGGAGTCTGATCAGGTTTGTACTGCCTGCAGAGACATAAACGACTCCTCCAGAGCCTTCTCCCTGATTTGCTTGCACAAAAGCTTATATGGAGGTTAAGCTATGCCTGGTCTATACTGAACATCTGCTCTGATTTGTTTATGGGGTGACTAGGTGACGATTCATCCCGCCTTCCTCCTGATTCACCTACTGATTTGAACAGGCTTTGCTGTGCCAAATGGACCAACGGTTCGACTCCGTAATAAGGTGGCTCCACACGGTCTCATTCATACAGCCTTAAAAGCTCAAGTTCGCCCTCCCGTTACCTCTTCGCTGATTTCCCGCAGGATGGAAGGCTGAAGCTGCATAGACTTGAAGAGCGTCCCCACCACACAGCATTTCTCTGCCAGCTGCAGCTCACAGAGTTTCTTCACAGTAACGTTGTTCCCTTTGAGAGAGCAATGGCAGATTAGACGCGTGGCTTTCTTACGGGAGCTAAGAGTGCGAATCCCAACTTGACAGCTGGTGGGGGCGACACGGTATGTTAGGCTTGTGTGTGGTTCTCTTTCTGCTAGTCACCATAAGTGCAGGGGACCACCGCTGTGTGGGTGGAAAGCTATCATCAGGGTTCTCTCTCCCCCCCCCCAATCAGCAGTAGCAAACTGAGAAACTCTTGAAACAGGGGGCTGGATCCAAGGCTCCATGTGCAGTTGGCCTAAACATTGCATTCTTACTAACTGAAGTGTTTCACCAAATATGAACAGAAGTACATGTTGATCCCACCTGCCTTCTGAGAGAGTAAAAGTTGCATGGAGGATCATTCCATGAATCTCTCCCCACCATGGAACACCTGGGTCAAAATATCCCTGATCAAGTTTGGTGTTCAACACAGAACCACCAACAGAACCAGCAGTGCATTTCATATGCAGACCAGGCAACCCTAACTTTAACATCCCTTGTTGAAATTTACAAGATTTCACGGAAACAAGAGCAAATGCTGCACTCTAGTGGACTGCCAGTGAAAATTCCATTATACCCTATCTAAAACTTCAAAAGACCCTTCCCCCCCCCCCCATTGCATTCTCTCCAAAGGGATATTATTATTACTCTAGCAACATTGTTATATTTCCATACCACCCTTTATCCAAGGTTCACGGGGTGTGGGTTACAATATAAAAACACAAAAATACATACTATAGTAACTAACAAAAACAATACCCCTACCCACAAACTTTAAAATAAATTTGATTAATTGGCCAAAGGTCTGGGAAAAGAGGAGTGTTTTTGCCTGGTGCCTAAACATATGTAAAGAAGGCACCAGGTGAGCTTCCCCTGGGAGGGCATTCCATAAATGAGGAGCCACCGTTTTTGTGTTGCCGCCCTCCAGACTTCTCACGGAGGAGCCACACGAAAAAGAGCCTCAGATTATGACTGCAGGGTCCAGGCTAGTTCATATGAGGAGGTCCTTGAGGTACTGCAGTCCTGAGCTGTTTAAGGCTTTATAGGTCATAACTTATAGTTGTGCAGTCGTCTTAGGCTGCAATCCTATCCACGCTTACTTGTCACTGTGCACATTAAACTTACACAGGATTGTATTTTGGGGTTATTATAGCAAAACAAAAAGAGAGAGAGTCTTATGACACCTCAAAAGACTAAAAGATTTATCGTGACATTAGCTCGAGCTGTTTTCCCCCCCAAACAAGGGCAGGATTTGGTTTGCTTGCATGAATGAGGTGCAGGGACTTTTTGGTAGTTCACCAGGATAAAGAGTTTAACCCGTTACAGGAGTGGGAGCAACAGTTAGCTTTATAATAGTCAAGGCCACGATCCTCTCGCTAAGAAAAACTGCCAGTTCTTTCCTTCTTTATTTAGGGATGGAACTGAAGCATCTGAAACACCTCACTTCTTGAATTGAACTTGCCTCGTGGAAGCTCACATTTGGACACCGTTAGCAGATCTTTCCACGCTACAATTTGGCAATATCAGCCGTTTTCCGACATAGCTGGAGTGCTAGACATTGCAATTCCTTGGCTAGAGAGCAAGCCATTTCTCCCAACAGGAACAAAGTAATAATTCAGAGATGAGGTTCATGGTCAGAGTCATGGCTTAGGTACGTGAAAGTATGCAGCTTTAAACCACTTAACAATCTTATTCCAAAATGTGTTTATTCAGAAATGAGTTGCTTCCTGGCTACAATAGCCAGGCTAATTGTTGCGCTTTAAAAAGAAAAAAATCCCTCATTCCACTCACTACCTGCCTTTGTGCAACACCTTGTTTGATGAAGAGTTTTGGAGAACTTGAAAGCATACTGCAATTTTGCGATACTCTGATCAGTCCTAACACAGGTGAAACATACCTAGTGTTGTTGTACCAATTTGGAAGAGGAGAGGGAGAAGTGTGTGAAGCCTTAAAGTGTTATCCACAGTTGTTATCCTGGTTTGAGGGTTTGTTTGTTTTTTTAGGGAAATGGTGGGCATGTTATGAAGATGCATGTAGCAGCAGTGCAATTAATGAATGAACGGAGGTAAATTGAAGTAATCTAACCTTGAAGTTACCAGAGCATAGACAACAGTAGTTAGGCTATCTCTATCCAGAGAGGCGCCTGCTTCTTGAGAGAAAAGCAATGGCAAACCTAGACAGCATCTTAAAAAGCAAAGACATCACCTTGCCGACAAAGGTCCGTATAGTTAAAGCTATGGTTTTCCCAGTAGTAATGTGCGGAAGTGAGAGCTGGACCATCAAGAAGGCTGATCGCCGAAGAATTGATGCTTTTGAATTATGGTGCTGGAGGAGACTCTTGAAAGTCCCATGGACTGCAAGAAGATCAAACCTATCCATTCTTAAAGCAATCGGCCCTGAGTGCTCACTAGAAGGACAGATCCTGAAGTTGAGGCTCCAGTACTTTGGCCACCTCATGAGAAGAGAAGACTCCCTAGAAAAGACCCTGATGTTGGGAAAGATGGAGGGCACAAGGAGAAGGGGACGACAGAGGATGAGATGGTTGGACAGTGTTCTCGAAGCTACTAACATGAGTTTGGCCAAACTGCAAGAGGCAGTGAAGGATAGGCGTGCCTGGCATGCTCTGGTCCATGGGGTCACAAAGAGTCGGACACGACTGAACAACAACAAAATCCAGAGAGGGGCCCGGAGTTAGTTAGGTTTTCCAAATCCTGGGAAGGTTTCTTAAGGAGTGGTTTTACCACTGCCTCCTTCAAACAGGCAGGGACATCTGGTCTCATAAAGAGGCATTTATCACCTCCCTGCTGGTTTTTATCAGCCAAGAGGGGCAAGGGTTTAGAGTGCAAGTGGCCGCCCTGACTGATCCGAGCACCTTGTCCACATCATCCTCAAGCCTTACCAACTGAAACTCATCCAACACAACAAGAGTAGACTGTGTTCTGGACACCCCACGAGATTCATCTGCTATAACAGCAGAGTCAAGGTCATTTTATTCTCAAAATGCTTTGCAAACAAGTCACAGCGAGTTACCATTGGTTCTATCACCTCCTTTGGGCCAGCCTATGAAAGGCCCTGCACAACTCAGAAAAGCTCTGCCGGACGACATAATGAGGATGCAATGGAGGCAGCAGAGTATGTTGCCTTCACTGCAACTAGGTAGGCTTGATAATGAGCTAACCATAAATGACAGCACTCTTCTCTGATGCTAGTGGCGAATGCATGTATTCATACTCTAAATGTATTGAGTCTTTTCCAGGGGTCAGCAAACTGTCCCTCAGATCTATTCCAGGGGGCCGGTCCACTGTCCCTCAGATTTTGGGAGGGGGGGCGGACTATATTTTTTTGGGGTGGAATGAATTCCTATGCCCCACAAATAACCCAGAGATGCATTTTAAATAAAAGCACACATTCTACTCATGTAAAAACACGCTGATTCCCAGACCGTCCGCGAGCCAGATTTAGAAGGCAATTGGGCCGGATTCGGCCCCCCGGCCTTAGTTTGCATACCCATGGTGTATATTCTTTACCTGTCCACCCCCTGCAAAAAAAATCTGTTTGGAAGTGTCACCACCACCACCGGAGGGCATTGTTTCAATGACAAGCTTACCCCATTTGCCTCGGATTCTTTCAACTAACAACGGTCTCATCTGAATGAGACGCGTGGCATAGATGTGGGCATACTGTCGATTGAAAGTCCGCTCCCCGAGCCTGAAGTTCTGGGAGCAGTTGGAATATGTGGAGATAGGCACGCGGTCGAAGGTAGAAGCCACTGCAGATGGTGAGGTCAGGAGGCTCTGAGCCGATTGGGCAGCTTGCTCCGAGAACATGGTCTATGGAGGGGCTACAGGCCTGGTGGTCTACACAGCATGCTTCTGCAGGAGACAGGGAAACAAGGATTTATTGTTACTATTTATTCAATAATTATAATACCACATTATAATATATCCATGCGGTGTAGAAAATGCAAAAATGCAAACCCAATTGAAAACAACAACAAAAAAATACAAAAAACCCACAGGCTGGACATAATATACAGATGACAGATTGGGAAAGATTATGGAAAAATGATATAAAATTTACAGCATGTGCGGCTCTTAAAGAGAATTATATGAAAATGATGTACAGATGGTATCTAACTCCGGTTAAATTATAAAAAAAAATCCGTAAGACAAAAGAGATTAAGTGCTGGAAGTGAAAGAAGGAGAAGGTACGTTGTACCATATGTGGAGGCAATGTAAGGTTAAAAAAAGTTTTTGCAAAATGATTTATAATGAAGGGGGGGGGGAAATGTTTAAAATAACATTTGTTAAAAAGCCAGAAGCTTTCTTAATAGCTATAACTGGAATGGGTATACTGAAAGAATATAAAAAAACATGTTTATGTATGCAACAACAACCGCCCGGATATTGATAGTTCAACATTGAAAAGAAGAAGTCGTCCCAACTAAAGAAGATTGGCAACTTAAATTAATGGAATATGCTGAAATGGCTAAATTAACTGGAAGACTAAGAAATCAAATGATTGAAATGCATAGAACTGAAAATCATTCATTCATTCATAAATTAATAAATGAATGTGCACCACACAGGCCTGGGTTATTGTAATGAATTTAATACTGTGCTAAATTTAAGGAACCGCAGAAAGAGAGGGGGAAGGAAGATGAACTTTGAAATGTTAAAATGATGGTGAAATTATTGAAATTGTATAAAATTGGAAATCATAAATAAGTAATAAAAATAAACGGCGTACAACGCAGGTGGGAACTTCACAAGGGAAAGGCTTTTTTTAGTATGAATATACAAGTTTCTCATATATATATGGGATGCGGGTGGGGCTGTGGGTTAAACCACAGAGCCTAGGGCAGGGGTCAGCAAACATTTTCAGCAGGGGGCCAGTCCACTGTCCCTAAGAACTTGTGGGGGGCTGGACCTATATTTTTTTTGGGGGGGGGAATGAACTAATTCCTATGCCCGACAAATAACCCAGAGATGCATTTTAAATAAAAGGACACATTCTACTCATGTAAAAACACGCTGATTCCCAGACCGTCTGTGGGCCGTATTTAGAAGGTGATTGGGCCGCATCCAGGCCCTGGGCCTTAGTTTGAGGACCCCTGGCCTAGGGCTTGCCAATCAGAAGGTTGGAGGTTCAAATCTCTGCGACGGGGTGAGCTCCCGTTGCTCAGTCTCTGCTCCTGCCAACCTAGCAGTTCGAAAGCACGCTAGTGCAAGTAGATAAATAGGTACCGCTCCGGCGGGAAGGTAAACAGCGTTTCCGTGTGCTGCTCTGGTTCGCCAGAAGCGGCTTAGTCATACTGGCCACATGACCCGGAAGCTGTACGCCGGCTGCCTCGGCCAGTAACATGAGATGAGCACCGCAACCCCAGAGTCGTCCGCGACTGGACCCTTTACCTTTACCTTTACCCTTTACCTCAGAGGTCCCTTTACCTTTATGTGTGTCTCTGTGTGTGAACCTTTATATATATCGAAACAAAATAAAAAAATATTTTCTTTCCAGTAGCACCTTAGAGACCAACTAAGTTTGTTATTGGTATGAGCTTTCATGTGCACGCACACTTCTTTATTTTGTTTCGACTATGGCAGACCAACACGGCTACCCACCTGTAACTTTATATATATGAAACCTCCACCTGCGAAGTCCCTGCAGCTACACGCGCAGCGGCGACACACCCGACAGTCAGGAGCCTGCCCGCCTTTGCATGGTTACCACAAGGCTTCCCCGGCGGGATTCCTGCCCGTTCGTGCCCAACAGGGGCAGCCGCTCAAGCCGCAGGGGCGACCAGCTGCAGCTCCGAGGCGACCCTCCTGGCGGCCCCGGAACGAAGCGTCTCCCCGCCCCCCCGCAGCCAAGCCCTCCTCTTCCCTCGCGGGAAAAACGGAGTCACCTCTGCAAACGCGGGAGTCCGGCGCTGCACCGAGCGAGCGGCGAAGGCATCTCACGCCTCCACGGGGATGCAGAGGGGGGGGAGGGGGAACCCCGGGAAGAAAGCGCGCCAAACCCGAGGGACGCCGGCCGGAAGTGACGCGCGGGAGCGCCGCTGTTTTCCTTCCCCCGTAGACTTTGAAAGCAACAGCGACCGAAATGATAATTCGGTATATAAAATTGCCAAAGTCATTAATGCCTGCATGCAAAGAGCTGTGGTTAGAACATCTGAGCTAGAAAAGCTCCAGCGTTAAGATAAATTCAACAGTGTAAATAGGTGCTTCTGGGGAAGCGCAGCGAGGCTTGAGGGAGATTTGCGGCGATGGGGTGGCAGGATGAGAAGGCGCTGGAGGGCCGGAGCGGGGACCCCGAGGAGGAGGAAGAAGAGCTTGTGGATCCTTTAACTACTGTCAGGGAGCATTGTGAACAGATTGAGAAATGTGTGAAAGCTCGGGAACGTTTAGAGGAGTGTAATGCTCGAGTGTCATCCAAGTCCCATACAGAGGAGAAGTGTACAGAAGAACTCTTTGACTTCTTACATGCTAGAGACCATTGTGTGGCTCATAAACTCTTCAGCAAATTGAAATAAATGTTAATATAAGCCTGTGTCCTCCTCATGCATAGCTGATGAAAACCTGAGTCTGTTCAGTTTGAGTAAACATGCAGCTCTGGACGTGTGATATGAAAGTGAATGCAACTAGCTCTATGGTAATTCTGGGAGAATTTAAGAGTTGTCATCAGGATACATCTGTTATGTAGAAGATTTGCGGCTGCTTAACAAAGTGTTTCTGTAGACTTCTGATATTAAAGATATCTCCTGTCAAAAAAACAACAACAGTGTAAATAGGTTTCGATGGATGCAATAATGATGGAATACTGAACGGTATAGTTTCTGTAAATGTGCAGGGATTTATGATATGTAAAATGAACCATGGAAAAAGAAGGGAAGTCATTGATATATTAAGGATATATAAATGAGTACATGTAAAACAAAATTTAATTATATATAATTGTATATACAATATGGCTCTGGTAACAAAGGAATTGGGGAGAGTAGGCTAAAAGGTCAAGAATCAGTGGATGGTAATCACAATGAAGGGGTTGAATATGGAACAAGCTTCTCCAGATGTCCCCTTATTTAGAAGCGTTTGTCCACAGCTGCAAACCCTGAAAACCTCAATTTCAGTTGAAATCCTTAGGATGATGAATCATGTGCAATATTTTCTGTGTGCACTGCAATTGTCCAATTGCTGTGATTTTCATTGCTCACACCAAGTGATGGCTCTTTGGATAAATACATCCAGGATTAAATAATACCTGTTTAAAAGTCAAACAAAGAATAATAACCAAGTAATAGATTGATGAGCCCTTCCTGGTTGCTTTGGATGGGGAAAGCAACTCTGTAGCTGTGACTAAGCAGCAGCTTGTCCTCCTCGCTCACTCCCCCTCCCCACCCCCCAAAAATAGAAGCAAAAGCTGGAATTTCTGCCATAGCTGTCAAGTTTCGGATTTGAAAATAAGGGATCAGCACCCTCACCTGTCCCGGGGACAGTCTACGGTTCTCAGGGACAGTCCACGCCGTGGTAATCCCAGCCAGACTACAAATTAATTTACACCAGGCTACAGACCATCATCTTTCCCCACATTCAAATGTGGGATTTGATTGGAATAACACATGACTGGAAATGTTTGCAGTTCCACAAACGTAAGGGTGCACTGCCTAGAAATAAAAAGAAGTGAACAAAAGAAGGCTCACTAAGGGGGCATTGCTGAAAAAATGTCAACTTTGTAACCAGAGGGTCAACTGAATAGAATGTGAATCACATGCACCACAAGGCCTATGCAGCCTCAACTTAAGGTGGCTCTCGGCCTGGCTTTTTACAGGCCCCAGCTGACTGCACAACCTGGCCTTTGGAAAGGCCATATACACAGATGCCTTTAGCTTCTGCACCCCTCCTTTGCACACCTGTCAACACAACCACATAGGCATTTTCTGCAACAGCTCCGCAGCACAAATCCCTTCTGGAGGCAGGCACCCGTGCGCAAGAAATGCGCTCCGCTCCCCACAGCGGACCCATGCTCCCTCGCCCTCTGGAATTTCCCCTCTACAAGCTGAATCCATGGATAGAACACCGCACCTAATTATTTCCATTCCGCACAACACGCAGCATTTGCACAACCCCCTCCTGACATACGGAGGGATAATTCCCACACACAGCTTGATGGGCACATGTGCAACCCCCCACCCCACCCCAATATATATATATCAGATCTGCATCAGAGGGAATGGCACATGCCTCTTTGTCAATTTGAGCATAGTCGCACTCCGTGGGAGACAATGTACGGGAATAGAAAGAGATGGGCTTGGCCTGCGCAGGCTGGGTCGTCCTCTTATATACCTGCTGGGATTGGCAAGTCATCTGACCCGGGTCATCTGACAAGTCATCTGACCCGGGTCGTCCTCTTATATACCTGCTGGGATTGACAAGTCAATTGACCCTCACCTGAATCTCATAGCTCTCCAGTAGCTGCCTCTGGGCAGTTATCATTTAACTCTTGGGGAAAATAACATTTGCCTCAGCTCCAGAATCAAGCTTAAATTGCACTTTTTTTAAAAATCATATTTATTTTAAAATCATATTTATTGATTTTCCAATACATATCTCCAATTACCAATCAAATTAAAATCCAAATTAATTACACAATTCCCAATTAAAACAATTCCTATTATGCCAAATTTTTATCATTTTTTGGACTTTAACTTCCAGGGATGCTGGCAAGGGATCCCAGAAGAAAGACAAAACCAGTGACTTACACCACCAATATCTACAGCAAATGAAGCACCCTCAGAACGCCCAAAGAAATTATAGACAGCTATGTACCAGGGACTGACTCCAGGAAATGGGAACAATTGGAGCATATGCAACGTAGTAAGTGTGGTTTGGAAAGAGAGATATCATGAGGAAAAGCTTTCCGTAAAGATATTCTGGCAAAGATTGCACAAGCTGTGCTGGAAAGCGGGGTGGGGGAAAGAAGCAATTTCAAACTTGGCAAGAGAAGACTTTTCATTTGAACCGGCAGTAAGTATTTTAACACATTCTTCATTGCAAGGCAGGAGACTGCATCTGAAAAAGGCATTTTTTGCACATGATGCTAATGCTGGGTTGAGTTTAAATCTATATATAATATTAAATCCATAGAAGCTACTGCCATCTGCTGCTGTGGTGCAGTTCATACACCATCAGTGTATGGATACAGTATAATGATGTGTGCATACATCTTAAGCTAAACATAAGTGAATACAAACTCTCCAAATAGCCAGACAGGTATCCAGAATTCAATTTTGTTTGCATTTTAATGAAAAACCATCTAATTCACACTTCTCATATCAATACACAAACCATTATGTAAAGTTTATTTTTTATTGATTTTTTATTGCATAGTTTTGATTTACAAAAAAAAGAATAAAAGAAAGAATTGTCTTATTACAACCATTAACCAATACATTTGCAAGAATAAATAAAGTTACATTCAAGTATATTTTGTTTGTTTGTGTTTTGATTTCACAATTCTGCATAAATTACATTGACTAATAAGCAGATTAATAATTAATAATTAAATAAAAAAAGAAAAAACAAACAAGAAGAAAAAAACAAAAAGAAGAAACAGACAAACAAAAATCTATTCTATTTATTCTTTACACATTTTGCTTCTACTTCCTCCCAGCTGACTTCCTGTCAAATCCCTTTGCATCGACTTGTGTAAGTTTGAATGTTTACAACTCAGTAGAATCTCCTATACATACTCTCCAGTACATTCTTAGAAATTTTATACCTCCACATTCATTCCTCCATCTTATTCCCTTTACCTTTGTCCCTCAAATGGTGGCATGGAAATAAAACTCTTGTTGTATTTTAACACATATCTTCTATAGACATCCCATTTTCCAATGAATTTTTGCTTTGTATTTCCTCTTAGATTGTTTGTTAGGAGAGCCATCTCAGCAAATTCCTGTAATTTACTTTGCCAGTCCATAATTTTTGGTGCTTCCTGGTCTTTCCATCCTTTTGCCACTACTATTCGGGCCACTGCTAATACGTATAAGAAGACTTCTCTTAGTTTATTTGGTATTTCTTTATCTACCATACTTAGTAGGTAGATAAAGAAATCCCAATCATCTTTTTCAATTCATCATATACACCCCAATGCAAAGTTTATATAATGTCAGTTGTACCAACAGTATGCAAAAATCACAAAATTAAATTCAGGATATAAATATACATTCAGGGCCTTCTGTGTGAATTCAATTGTTCTGAATTTTTATTTTATTTTATTTTATTTTGTAAATAGCAGCAGCAAGGAAGCTTCAGAAGGACGGAGCATGGGAAGGGGATCTTATTTATATCACTACCTGCCATGGTAGTAGCAAAGCTGTCATATTCTGTTCTGATCCAATACCAGATCTTGAGCAGAGAAGACTTACCAGAAGTTGCAGGACCATGGATAGCACCAAGTGAGAAACTTGCTCCAACAAAAAGGGTGAACATCTCTGACTACCTCTCTCAAGCTCCAAAAGCCTTGTGGCTAACTCTAACTTCTAAAATGGCCAACCCTTTGACCAGAAGACAGACAGACTGTTCCCTATCTTCCCACCTGGGCCACTGAGTTCCTGCTGGAGGCATTTGGTTCTTCAGGGCAAAGTGCTTGCGACAATGCAGGCTCTGACCCTACAGTTACATGAGATTCTCCTGGGGGCTCAAGTTCCTCAGCCTCAGTCTCTTGATTTTCTGCAGCAGACTTAAAGCCCTACATGTCAGGCTGCTGCCAGTGACTCCTGGCTGTAGCCCAGGAGCATACAAAGACAAGGGAATGTTTCTTACTGGCAACTTTTTATTCAGTGTTTACAGAGAGAGGCTCTAGAACCCAGCCTCTTCGGTAATGGCATTGTCCCAAGTGAATCTCAACCCCGTCTCTCCCACTTCTTCATTCTTCATTCTCATTGTTTATCCTATGGGTGCTGCTATGTGCCCTCTGTCTTTGAGCTCTTTGCTCTCTTACTTCCAAGGCTCACCGGGTTCTAGGGGGGTCTGGAATGCTTTCTAAAGACACAGTGTCTGTCAGCTGTCACCCCCCTTGTGCTTCCTCCTCCTCATCTCCCATTATTTCCCAACTTTCCCCCTCATCTGCCTCTGAGCTGTGACCTCCCTCAAACCCCTGTTGTAAATCTAAACTGTCTTTCTCTTCCTCCCCTCCCTGGAAGGGTCAAGCTGGGGAGGCGGTCTCCACCATTCCTCCTCTGCCCAGTCTCTGACACTACCCCTGGTCTAGATCCTTGGGTGGAAAGTCTGCAGTCTCTGATTTTGAGTCTTGACTGCTGCCTGACTCTGGGTGTGTGACACCTCCAAATGTTTTTTTTTTCCCCAAGGCAAGCTGCCATTGCCACAAATGCATCCTTTTGCCAGGTTAAACTACCCCACAGTCACAAGGGCATGCTCATTACAACTTTGTAATTCACTGGTGCTTGGAATCAGAATTCTAATGTCCTGGAAACAACATGTGGAAGGTTTTTTTCATGCTACTTGTAGGAACAGTGATATGTATACCTGGAAGACACACTGGATTGGATCCAGACTATGTTAGTTGAACTTAGGTCCCACTGAAATCAATGGGACACATTAGTCATAACTTAAGTCCCATTAACTTTGGTGGGAGTTAAGTTTAACTTACTTACAGTCAACTCCTAACAATAGGCTGAAGCCAGCTAAGTTCTACTCAAAGTAGACCCATTGAAATTAATGAAACTAAGTCATGGTCTTGATCTCCAGTGGTTTTACTCTGGATAGAACTAGCACTCCACACAACTCCGTGTCTCATCAGAAGTAAGTCCTACTGAATTCACTGGGTCTCGCTTCCAAGTAAGTAAAGCTAGGATTGCAGCCTAAATCTGGATCCAACACATTATAATTTCCATATGCATCATTCGAGCAGACTTGACAAGAACTCAAAATACCAGGTGCTTTCTCCACCACTATAGCTCAGTGGCAGATGAGGTAGAAATCTATTATCAGCAAGGACAGTTTTACATATATAAGGATATGGCTTGACCCCAAAATTAGTAAGACCGAGTTTTGGAGGGGCCTAGCTGAATGCTAAAGTTAAAAACAGCACCGGATAAGATGCAGAGGTCGCTGCAGATGCAGAGGAAGAAGCTTGGGCTGGGTGACTGTTTCCAAGAAATGTGGTTGGAGGTGGGTAGATGGAGGGGAGATGGTGGATAGATAAGAAGATTTTATTCTTTTGCTAGTTATGCTGTTTCAAATGTGCCTTTTTATATTTGACTTCACTTAGTAATGCTTTCTTTTGAAATGTTTAAGATAATTTTTTTTGTTTGCTCTGCTAAACGTGCATTCTGCAGTTGACCTCCTCTGTAGTGTTTTGGTTTTTTAAAAAAAATGTTTAGGATAATATTTTAGTTTCCTGTTAATTATGTTTGAATGAATGTTAATTATATTTAAATGTATACTTTATATTCAACTTTCTTCAGCAATGTTTTATTCTGAATTTTATTTTCTGTTTTAATGTAGGTTGTAAACTGCTTTGAGACCCCCCCCTTAAAAATATAAAGCAGTATATAAATGAAATGAATAATGATAATAATAATAAGATCATTGGGAAGAAGGTAAGACAGGCCAGATGACACATTCCTTCCTATGAAGCATGTATCATAATGGAAAGCTCTCTCAAACTCCAACCTGTCATGCATTGCTGAACATAAGTCTGATTAATAGATCTGAGCCTCTGTATTGAACTCCCACAAGGAATTTTATCCCACACAGAACACATGTCCTGCATGCAGACTGTTATGTATTGAAGTTTTCACCCTAGGCCACTAGGGGTGTGTGTATATAGTTCATTCTGCTGCAGTTTTCACTCAGGTCCGCATATGCAAATGAAGGATTGTAAACTGACGTTCAGGGATTGGGTAACTGCAGAAAGTTGTTACTGTTGCTTTGTAGCTGAGTTCTATATAAGCAGGTTGCTGAGCCCTTCAGCTCAGTTCTGTCCCAGCCTGAGAATAAACAAGAGCTGTTTGGAAATCACTGTGTCGTCTGCTGTGTCCACCCACAACTTAACACAGACAGTCCCAAAATCAATCTCCAATAGCTCCAAGTTGGAAAGGGCCTTTTCTGAAGTCCTCAAGAACAACTGCTGGTCAGAGAGACTGGTGGTCTGACTACTGCATAAAGGCAGATCTTCAAGGGAGTTGCCTCTTTTCCTTTGGATAAAAATAATTATTCACATTTTGAGATGTGGTTTGAATGCCTATTCATCGCATCCTGTGGCATTTGGTTTCTCGGGGGTTTTTGTGGGGGGTTTTTTAGTCTGTTCCAACAATGCTTAATGTGGGAAATAGCATGTTCACACTTTGTAGCTGTCAACCACTTTCTCTAATCCATGACGTTTTGGGAAAGGGTAGGGGGGACGGCCAAAGCCTCGCATCCTGGGCAGCGAGTGGCACAGCATGTCCTTTTAAGTTCTGCTTTTTATTTTCAGACACTCCGATTGGCTCAGGCAGGACCCCCCCCCCCATAACTATTAAGAGCTTTAAAAGACTGGTTGGGAGACTGGCTTCCCCACCTGCAGTTGGACACCTGAGCTGCAATGGCTTTGTTGCTCATCTTGTACCTGAATGTTGCTGCAGGCGCAGGTAAGATGTGAGGGCTGTGGGGTGCATTCTTGCTTCTTCCAGGACAAAAAGAAGTTACAGGCAAGATTTGACTATTGTTCTTTGCAGTAATAAAGCTGGTGAGCCCATGCCAACCAGCGAAATGACGAAACAGGGCCACTCACAAACAGGAACAAGGGAAACTGCCTTATCCTGTACCAAATCATTGGTCCTTCTGGCTCAATATTGGCC
This sequence comes from Lacerta agilis, assembly GCF_009819535.1. Taxonomy (NCBI): domain Eukaryota; kingdom Metazoa; phylum Chordata; class Lepidosauria; order Squamata; family Lacertidae; genus Lacerta; species Lacerta agilis. The sequence goes on along the minus strand of NC_046326.1, from coordinate 9,999,144 downwards.
ACAATGATTGACAGCAACTAGATTTTGGACTCTCCAAAATGCTGGGGATTTTGAATTTCAGGCCTTTGATAGGCAAAGCAGATGCTCTACCACTGAGCTAAGAACCTTCACCTGCAAACAAAGGAGGAGGAATTCTGTGGACCACAGGAAATGCCACGCTTGTAGAAAAGTTGTTCATTAAAGTAACAGTTACAGGTAGGTAGCCATTTTGGTCTGCCATAGTCAAAGCAAAATATAAAATCAAAAAATCCTTCCAGTAGCATCTTAGAGACCAACTAAGTTTGTTATTGGTATGCGCTTTCATGTGCATGCACACTTCTTCAGATACTAAGTATCTGAAGAATACCAGGTATCTGAAGAGGTGTGCATGCACACGAAATCTCATACCAAGAACAAATTTAGTTGGTCTCGATAAGGTGCTACTGGAAGGATTTTTTGATTTTATATTTTGTTTTCATTAAAGTAAAACAGGGAAAAGCAAAAGAGGAGGATGGAGGGTTCAGGTGTGTGCTGTTAATACTGACGTGGACGGCAAGTCCGACACAAATGGAGGCCACCAGTTTTGGGAAGGCTGTGTTAAAGGCAGACAGCCGTGATAAGCTTGATGAAAGCAAGCGACAGTGGAGACGACTCAAACATTGTTGCCACTCTTCCATCTGGGGTAACTTCACACACAGGGTCTCCTAACAGTGCTCTTAGCAAACTGCAGTTCCCAGAGATTTTTGGAGGGAAGTCATAATTGTTGGAAGTGGTATCATAGAGCTTTAAACACTATAGTGTGAATGGGACTCCAATGATCTGACATGGCACAAGGCAGCTTCTCACAGGGCTCAAACCAGCCTCAATATAGTGTGTGTTAGTGCTCTTGTCAGTTTTGGTCCTTTCTGTTCCTCATTTTTCCAATTGTAAATTCGGTTTTTCACATTGATTCAGCAATTTGAGAATCCATTTAAAAAAAAAATCTGGTGTTTTGGCAATCAGTTTCTCATTATGGAATGCATTTTCCTATGTTATTTTCACTAATATATTGATTTGTACACACACACTTCCCCCTAACATATGCATTTTTGTAAAACTTCCTTTGCTTGGAGAACTGCACTGCAAAGATCAGATATGTGTGAATTTCAAAGGATGGCTGTGTTTTGGTTCTCACGTTGTTTCAGAAGGTGCAAATTTGATAGGCTTGGCTATAAATGCAAACTGTACTGAGATTCTCCCTCATCCCTAGGTAGAGCTAAGACTCGCAGTGCTGTCAAGTATCCCGTTTTCCCTGGGAATCTCCCTTATTTCAAGCAGTTTCCCGCTGCTATCCCTTATTTTTTATATCCCTTTAATTTCCCATTTTTTCAAAGGAAGCAGCTCCTCTCCCTCCCCCTGCTGGCCAGGGACTGGGAAGACCTCGCCTCCTTGCAGCCTCAAAGCAAGCAGGAGCCACTTCCTGCGCTTACAGGCATTGTAGCCCACGGGCAGCATTTCCAAAATACAGTAAGCCTACTGTGCGTGTTCACACCAGTGCCGCCCACTTTTGCTTCTGGCTCCGCCCACCACTGCTATGTGACTGTCCCCGGGATAGGTGAGGCTGCTGATCCCTTATTTTCAAATCCGAAACTTGACAGCTATGGCTAAGAGTACTCTTTCCGGCAGCAAAGTTGACTCATGGGTGTGTGTGGTGGGGGGATAACGATCAGACCCATCAGGTCAGAAAGGTCCCACCGCCCCACATTTTAAAGAGATGCCCCTGATCTAAATCATGCACAGATAATATTAGATTTCCTTCTAAATCCTCTTGGGTTGTGTGCTGTGCAAGTTTACCTCTTACCCTTTTGTTTCACAGCCTTGGCTGGAATAGGTCTGGGTCCTCCTGGTAAATGCCTGCAAGGTCCGAAATTCTGGTGCAAAGATGCAGTTACTGCTGCTGAATGCAAGAAGGAGGAATATTGCAGGATCCATGAGAGGAGTTCTCCGTTGGTGAGAGCCAGAAATGCAAAACCACATCCATCTGAAGAGCTGTCCCCTTCCCTCTCTCTTCCACCACATTTACAGGTGGGTTATATAATACGGCGTTTCCGTGCGCTGCTCTGGTTAGTCATGCTGGTCACATGACCAGCTGTACGCTGGCTCCCCCGGCCAGTAAAGCGAGATGAGCGCCGCAATCCCAGAGTCGATTGTGACTGGACCTAACGGTCAGGGGTCCCTTTACCTTTACCTGTATAATACAACCACACCAGTCCACCCCAAATTAAGCAAAATTAACCAGATGTATGAGAAAGGGTGGAAAGCAATATCTTAGGGGGCAGCTGCATGATAATAACGAGAACGAGAAGGATTTCTCTAGACATTCTTCATCTATAGTTTGGAGCTGGGATCAGCCATGTGACCATGCTGAAACATTGCCTTAAGAGGTCAGGAACTACCGTGGGATAATTTGGGGAGAACTAACTAACTGTCTTGTTCTTCTTTTCCTTTTAAATATTACCTTCCAGGCCCATAGCTAAATACTGTTTGGTGCATAAGGGAGAGAGGAAATAATTGCCAAAGAATTAATACATAAATGCTGGTAGCCAACTTATTATTTGTTTGTATTGGTGAACACCTGGGTAGAAAACAGTCTGCACTCACTTCCCAAGTAGAAGGTCAGATAATTTCTTTTTTTAAAAAAAAGGCAACAAAAGCTAGACATCCAAGGAGCTACTTGTGCCACGAAGAACCACTTATAGTGAGAGCCCGATTATTAAACCCACTATTTATAAAAAATAATGCCTTGGTCCTTTCTTGAAAGCCTCATTTTTGACTTTCAAGCCATTTATATCTTTGTTTGTGACAGCGGAAGGGACTTGAGGAGGAGCACAAGGCTGACGCCCCATTGATTGAATGCTTCGTCTGCACCAAGATTGTGCAGAAAATCAAGGATCTGGCTGGAGATGATCCAGATGATGTAAGTTACCAATTGCTATGTTCTTGGAACTTATTTGCTCGGCTGCTACTGAAAATTGGGGCTGGGGGCAGAGAGCTACTGAATCGCCACACGTGGCTGACACCCAGAGATTAGCCTGAAAACATATCATGCATTTCCGTTGCTGAGGCTAAGCAGAGTTGGCCCTGTAAGCTACCTGGAGGGAATTATAACTGGGTTTAATGGTGAATTTTGGACATAATGGAGATGTAAAATATTTGGATTACAGTCGTACCTTGGAAGTCAAATGGAATCCGTTCCGGAAGTCCGTTCCAAAACATTCAAAAACCAAATCACGGCTTCTGATTGGCTGCAGGAAGCTCCTGCAGCCAATCAGAAGCCGCAGAAGCCCCGTCAGATGTTCCAAAAGAACGTTCGCAAACTGGAACAATCACTTCCAGGTTTGCGGCGTTTGGGAGCCAAAACATCCGAGTTCCAGGGTACAACTGTATTATAAAAGATGCAGGAGGAAATTATTAATAATAGGACCCACAAAGGGGAGGAGGGAAGTCCAGGAGATTCTTTGGAATCTTGTGTTTATGTTGTATGTTGGATATGTGATTGCAAAACTTTAATTTGAAAAACCAAATAAATGAACTTTCAAAAAATAATAGTAACTGGGAACCACATAAAAGCCTCTTAAAGGAATACTTAAACCTTTAGAGCCACCCCCTGGCTAGCAAGGGAGAAGAAGAGAGCACCCCCAGCACACCCAGTGCCAAGCAAAGAAGCTGGAGTGCTCTTTTCGCACTGGGTAACCCAAGTGGACCTGGTGCAAAAAAACAAAGATTTAAGCTCCTAGACTTGTTTGCCAAGCAGGCCCTCTTCACACCCTGGCTCCTAAAGCCTAAGGAAGCTCACGCAAAATCTCACTGGAACTCAGATTGTCCCCTGAGATTTCAAGAGAGTATTCTAGGACCAGCAAGCAAGGCAAAACAATTTCTGTGCCAGTGGACTCAACGCCAGCAAGAGCTTTTTAGCTCTCCACCTTGCTTTGGATTCGACTGGCACAATTTCAACCAGCCCACCTAGAGGTGGCCTGAGGGAAGTCCCGAGGACCAAATAGAGGCCTGGGGGCTTGTCTTTGCCCCCCTAGGCCTGAGGTTCCTCACTCCTGTGAGGCTTTACACAAAAGCTGCATAGCACGCAATACATTAAAAACCCACTCACCCCCCCAAAAAAGAATCCCGGGAACTGTAGTTTGTTAAAGGGCCTGGGGATTGTAGCTCTTAAGAGTGGTAAACTACAGTTCCCATGATTCGGGGGGGGGGCTTTAAATGCATGCAGGTAAAGACAGCAAAGATTCCAACCAACTTTATTTGGAGCCAAAAAAGGGTAAAGAGGAAGGAAAATGAACAAATATAGCAAAATATACAGCTCCTTGCTCACTTCAGATTGATATACAGTGGTACCTCGCAAGACGAATGCCTCGCACAACGAAAAACTCGCTAGACGAAAGGGTTTTGCAATTTTTTAGGTGACTCGCAAGACGAATTTTTCTATGGTCGTGCTTCGCAAGACGAAAATTTCAATGCATTCCTATGGGAATTAAATTTCAATGCATTCCTATGGGAAACCGTGCTTCGCAAGACGAAATTTTCGCAATACGAAACGACTCGCGGAACGAATTAATTTCGTCTTGCGAGGCACCACTGTAGAGTGCAAGAGAAGACAGGGCTCCTGGGCCTTTAATAGGCACACCTTTAATAGGTGTGTAGAAGAGGGAATTTCAGTAGGTGTAGCTTGCAAGCAGAGGCTGGTGTGAGAAGGAACGACAGAGCAAAGCAGAGGAAGGCCACACTGGCAGACACACAAAGGCTGCATCTCTTTGAATCTTGAGCATGGAGCCTCCAAGGTACTGATCTTACTCCCCAACTCTTATTTCAGGAGAAAATCAAAGACGCAATAGATTCTGTATGTCAGGTACCGGGCAGGTTCCTGAGAGGGACTTGCAAAAAGTTTCTGAGACTTTTCAAATCAAAGCTCACGAAAGATCTGCAGGCTGGCATGAAGGCTTGGGGCATCTGTATTGATCTGAACTTATGCAGGGATTGCTTTGAGGGCACTACCAGGTGAGAGCAGCGCATTTATTTTATTTTATTCATTTATTTTTTCTTTCATTCATTCATTCATTCATTAAAATTCACATGCTGCTTGATTTTTAAGAAAGAAAACCTCAAAGCAGCTCTGGTGACTGCCTGTCCTCATTCAAGACAAACTCTATCCATCCCTTTTCCTCACTGGATTATTCCTTATGGACAGTCTTCTTTTCCCCTGAGATTTTTATTTTTTAAAGGACATATCGCATTATGGGAGGGGCCAAAGGTGTGGGGGGGGTCCCCGTTGGAACAAGTAAGGCAGACCAACAGTAGGCAGAGCCGGAGCCAATGATAGACAGACCCAAATCATTCTAGTGCTGTCTCCATCCTCCTCCCTGCTGAATTCTACAAGGGGCAAGAATGATGTTAAGGAGGAGAAAGCTGACAGCCAGGGCCACCTGCAGGTGGGGCCTGGTGGACTTCAGACTGCCGTGGGTGGGGCAGTGCCCCATTTGCTGTAACAGACTAGCCTCTGCTGTGAGGGCCAAAGCCCAGTGCTGAAGTACATAAGAATTTCAGAAGTGCCGCACTGGATCTCAAGCGAGGAAACAGACTCACACAAGACGGATAGATTATGCTTTAAGACAACGTTCTCAAACTAGGCTCCCCCTAGACGCTGCTGGGTCACAACCCATGGCCAACGATCATAGATTGTGGGAGTTGTAAGCCAAAACATCTGGCGAGCACTAGGCTAGAGAAGGCTGCCTTAAGAAATCTTTGGTGGCTCGGAGGCATTCCAGCAAAAGAAACGGGGGTGGGGGCAGGGCGGGGGGAGAGGTGATAATGCAAGGTGGAAGATGCTCTCTAACCGAGAAATCTTCAAAACATAAAAAGAACCCAGCCGAATCAGACCAAAGGTATATTGAGTCCAGCATATGTTTCGCACTGTGGGTGACAAGATGCCTATGAAACTCCCAGAAGCAGGAGATGAGCTCAATAGCCCTCTCCAGCTTTGGATATGTAGCTATCATGCATGACTAGTAACTACAGAGGAAGCTTGCCTGATGCCTTTATACCTTTAGATGCCAGGCGAAAATGTTTCTCTTCAACCAAGCGTTGATTAACATTCTATGGCTTTTTAAATGTGTTTGCGGGAGAGGGAGTTTTGCTTTCCTTTTATTTTATTGTGTATTTTCTTTTATTGTGTATTCTGTTGTGAACCACCCTGGAATCGTCAGATGAAGGGCAGTATCCAAATTGAATTAATAATAATTCATATAGTACGTTTCCGAGCACAATTCAAAGTGTTGGTGCTGACCTTTAAAGCCCTAAATGGTTTCGGTCCAGTATACCTGAAGGAGCATCTCCACCCCCATTGTTCTGCCCGGACACTGAGATCTAGCGCCAAGGGCCTTCTGGCGGTTCCCTCACTACGAGAAGCCAAGTTACAGGGAACCAGGCAGAGGGCCTTGTCGGCAGTGGCACCTGCCCTGTGGAACGCCCTCCCACCAGATGTCAAAGAAACAAACAACTACCAGACCTTTAGAAGACATCTGAAGGCAGCCCTGTTTAGGGAGGCTTTTAATGTTTAATTGATTATTGCATTTTAATGTTCTGTTGGAAGCCGCCCAGAGTGGCTGGGGAAACCCAGCCAGATGGGCGGGGAATAAATAATAAATTATTATTATTATTATTTATTATATATTCCCCCATGAATTTGTCTAATCCTCTTTCAAATTGGCACTGGCAGTAGCTTCATCTCACAGTTGTGGTTTCCATGCTTTAACCACATGCTTTGTTTTCTACAGAGGAAGAAAAGATTGAAGGCAGCTGGTGAATTGGCTGACTTTGCAAATATTCACGCTGCTGCTGGTGCTGCTTCAACTTCTTCACAGATGTCGGACCCCGTCTTCCAATTTGCAAAGAGAAGCAGAAATGCCCACCTTACTTAGTAAGCAATGCTGGAACTAAGGGCTTATCCACAGTTACCTTTCCTCTGTGCTTTCCAGGCATGGTCTGCACCTTTAAAGCTATGGGTCAAGTACTCTTTTGTTGTTCTGGAGCTTACTCTGCAAAATCTCATTCTTAAAAGCTGAATTGGAGCAAATGGCTCCTGAATTGCTGTTTGTTGCAGTTCAGCTTTAAAGAGCACTCGGAGCTTCGAAGCACAGACCTGTTCCTGCAAAACACAGGGCAAAAGTTAAGTGTGGATAAGCCCTAAAGAAGGTCCGCTGGGTGCCACAGGCAATTTAGGCACCCTGAATTTCTGCTTTGCCCAGGGGGTTGAATCTTGCTGAGCATCCTCGCACAAGGAAGAGGCGAAATACTACTGCTTTGCCTAATGCCATTTTAAAGCTGACTTTTGTATATTTTAGCAATATACTGGAATATTCTAGTTTAAGCTGATTCCCCTTTGCCGAGATGCATCTTTGCCTTTCACAATGAATAAAGTGCTTTGATGAGCCCAGCCCATCTCACGTATTTATCATGGCTGAATTCTGCGCTCTATGAGAAAGTGGTATCAACCTACAAGGGTCCCACTCCCTGAAGAATCATCAGGCCCACAAACTCCCAGCATCCTGAATCAGAACCCCGATGGTCTCAGCTGGAACCAAGAACCCGGGGCTCTGTAGGCATAGGCATTTCTGCGGAGGAGCTGCCAGGCATAGAGGTTGACATCTTTCATTAAGCAGGGGTGGGAACCAATCGCCCTCCAAATGCTGCTAGACTACAACTCCCATCAACCTAGACCATTGGACATGCTGATGGGAGCTGGAGTCCAGCCACATTTGGAAAGCTGCAGGCACATTTATTTTCCAGGCTGAATGCTTTGCCACTCAAGCTAGCCACTGACTCTTTTCACCTGGAAGTGCTACAAAGGAGCCGGGGACATGAACAGAGTAGCACACATAGATTCATAGAGATGGGAGGGATCACGGGGGTCAGTCCACCGCTGCAATGCAGGAATCTCCCCCCCCCCAATGTGGAGCTCAAACCCATGACTCTGAGATTATGAGTCTCATGCTTTACTGACTAATCTATACATGATCCCAGCCTCTGGTATTCAGAGGAATGGTACCCTGCGTAGTGGGACAGAGCCTCACTGTAGCTTACCTGGGCAGTGCTGGAGCTAGTACACAGCCCTGAAACTCACTACCACCCTCTATGCCCCATAAATGATATCCCAGGGGTATCAGGAGGGTGGTCCAGACCCACAACAACCAGCTGCTACTGATTCAGACTGAACTCACAGCCGCAGCTTCTTTCATTTCTCATCGGGCCTTTTATTCAAATATAGCGGTAGTTGCCGCCGCAAACTTTCGACTTCCCCACAGATCTTCAATCTTCCTTCTCATCACCATGCGTGATGATGTAGCACAAGGATTTGTAGTCAATGTTTCCGGCCACGTCGATGGGAGCGACCGCACACATTTGCTCTACCTAGGGAAGAAGGAACACAAAATGGGGATAAGAAAGCGGCATTCGGCTGGCCTAAATAATTGACTAGTCCCTGCCCGGTCTTGCGAACCTTGGGACTCCGTCGTCATGGTTTCCCCACCTCCTTGAGTCATGAGATTGGAAGGGGGAACCGTTCTTGAAGTTAAAATAAATGTATATTGCTTTCAAGATAATTGCAGCTAAGAGCTTGCTAATACAGTTTCTTTTAGAAATACTAGAAATTCTACCTCCACTGTCTGAAAAGGCATTGCTAGGAATCACAGGTGAAAAGAAAAAATCAACACCGTGAAAGATCCTTGTAATGAGATGAGCGTATATTTATATAGTAATATTTAAATAAACAATGTATACGAGAGCAGAATAGCTCAAAAACACTTTAAAAAGTTATAAACTAATCCAAAGGAAAATAATAACTTAACAAATTTAACAAGTGACTCCGAATACCAAAAATAACTACCAAAGCAACCTTGACGAGTTGCCGGCTAAAAATCTCGTTTCACTGTTATGATCTATCAGTTTCCTCAGAAGGGAAAAAAAGAAGAAATTATATTTTGTGTAACTCAAGACAGTTTAGTTGCTGTTAAATATAGGGGGAGGATAAGAAACTTCAAACAAAAAGAACACTCCCAGATAGTGAATGGTAATATTCCAACTCGTGACTTTAATTAAGCTTCATTCCAAAGGCAGAAACCTAAATTTAAGTTCAAAAACAAGCTCCATAGCTTGTAAAATACATCGACAAGGGGCTATGCAAGCTCCCACAATCTTATTGTTACGAAGCTGTTGCAAAGACTGATGGAAAGCGTTCCTAGTCACTGACTTATATATCAACTGGTACTTAATTCTTAAAAAGGCATAGTGCTCGCATGTTGTAGGGTGTGTCCAAACTTACCTACACATATTGTAATAATACAGTAACACATCTAAAAAGTATCTCAACCTTTAAGAATAGACCTGATCGAGTCTTTTGTTGAATAGCTGTACAAGAATGCCAATGTACATGGGACTAAAAAGAGTTTGAACCGTGAGTAGTAGTTTCACAGAAAAGGGGTATAATCCATGTTCGTATTAAGGCCTGTTGGCGACAGGGATGCAAATCTATGTATCCAGTACGTTTCTTTCTGTAGTAATTTCTTTTGTAAAATGTCCATATTAGGTTCGTTAATGCTATGTTTATAAATCACGAATGCATGTCCTGCTTGCAGGTTTCCCTTAGCCATCTCGTTGGCCAGTGTGAGAACAGGATGCCAAACGAGATGGGCCTCTGAGCCAGCAGACTTTTCTTACGTTAAATGGGAACAGTAATTTTCATCGTTTGCTCATTGCTCGAGCGGAAAGCGATATCTGAAAGTGGCAGAAGGGGTTAGGCAGGGGCGTTCCTAGCCCCTTGGCTGCCTGGGGCGGGAAGCCAAGAGGCACCCCTGGGGGCAGGGGCATCGCGGCGCGTGTGTGCGTCATGACGTCATGACGCACACACATGCGGCGACGCCCCCCCCCGGGGGATGCCGGGCAGGGGCTTTGGGAGCCTCTGCGGACTGCAGAGAGTCCCGAAGCCGCTGCTGTAGCACAAAGGGGTTGCAGGCTGCGGCTTCAGGACTCTCTGCAGCCCGCAGAGACTCCCAAAGCGGCGGCCCGGCATCCCCGGGGGCGGGGCATCGCGGTGGGTGCATCATGACGCACGCACACGCAGCGGCGCCCCGCCCCCAGGGGATGCCGGGCAGGGGCTTCGGGACTCTCTACAGCCCGCAGAGACTCCCGAAGCTGCCGCCCGGGCCTCCTCGGGGGAGCGCAAGTGGGGCAGGGAGAGGGGCGGGTCAGCGAAGAGGGGTGTCACCCCTCTTCGCTGGCCCGCCCCTCTCCTTGCCCCGGCTCCGCAAGCCAGCCAGCGGCGCGAAAAGCCGCTGGAGGGCGGGGGCTATTTTCGGCGCTGCCGGGGCAGAGCCGCAGGGGCGGCCAGTGAGGGTGACACCCCAACTCGCTGGCAGCCCCTGCGGCTCCACCCCGGCAGTGCCGAAAATAGCCTAAAAATATATATATATATTTTTTAAAAAAGTTTTTTAAAAAGCCCAGTGGGCGGGGCCACCCCCCAATGTGTCACCCCCAGCAGGGGCGCTGCCCGGGGCCCCCCGCCCCCTCCTGCGACGCCCCTGGGGTTAGGATAAAGGCCCAAAGCCCCCCAATCCAGCTATATAGATGCCTCGATCTGCAATAATGTTGATGTTATGAAAGCTGAGATAAAAAGGCTAAGCTAAGGAAAGAGAGGGCTTGATGGGACACATGGAAACTAGTGGCTAGGAATGGCTGTCAAACGTAAGAAGAGTCTGCTGAAACAGGACAACGGTCTCATGGGTCCTCAGAACCCCAGGTGGCCACCTGTCTCCAGGGACAGAGGCAGACCTTGGGGTCCCCAATTCAGTGCCCCCAACCTCTCAGCTTCTATTTCTACATGATAGCTGTGGTGCCCCTGAAGCTCTACACCCAGGGCAACCAGTTGGTCATGTTCTCCTCCATCTGCCTCTACCAGGGACCCTCTGGTAGGGCCTTTGATCAGAGAACAGAAGAATCTTTATTTGCATCAACCACTAGCTGTAGCAATAAAACAAAACAAAACAAAATGTGCTGAAGATAGAGCTAAAATTTTAACAATACAAAATACATTTTGGAGGTTTACAGCAATAATCCAATAATAAATCTTAACTCTAACTGCCCCTGCTAAAAAATTTGCAGTTTTTGCCGTCACCTGCTTATCTTGGTTTGATCAGAGTGACTGGGTAATTCCTTTAATCACAGGTCCTCCCTCTGCATTAATGCAAAGTTTTCCTCTATCCTATCCATCTGCCCCCTCTTTATTCCCTTCCTGGCTCACCACAGGGGTTAGCAGCCCCAGGCCCGCCATTTCTTCTCCTGTTTCTCTCTGCCATTGTCATTTTCTGAAGCAGGGCTGTCTCCTTTTATCACCTCCTGTCTGTACCTCCTTTATTTGCCTTCTTAGTTTCTTCCTCGTCCCTCTCTTCTCTTTCTTCGCTTCCTTCTCTGCTATGTATTCCTACTTCACTGTTGTCCCTCTCTGCCTTCTCAGAGATGAGACCCACTGCTAAGGCTCTCACATGCAGCTGGATGTGGCCTATGGCTTCCCACAGAGCACTGTCGCCAGGCAGCTCCACTTCCAGTCCAGACGTTTAACATCCCATCAGACCCGCCAGGAAACTGCGGGGAGTTCTCTTCTAAGAATTGATTCCTTTCTGGTTGTGGAAACAGGTTAGATGACCAAATGGCTATTGAAGCGTCTTGCATCGGCCTCTGTCAACCTGGTAGCCTCCAGAATGTTTTCAATTCCCATCAGCCCCAGGCAGAGTTGTAGTAAAAAATGTTGAGTTTCCAGTAAAGTAAGGGCAATTGGTTGATTACACAGCATTTTTAAAGAAAGAAACCTTCCCCAGGTACCCAAAGGAATGATGTTTGCTCTTTTCTGAATGGCTGTTGGACTGCACTGGGATGGTTTGCCATTTTTCAGCCAGTCCTACAAATTTTATAACATAACCATATTAATAAAGGTAAAAAAAAGGTAAAGGACCACTGGATGTTTAAGTCCAGTCAAAGGCAACTATGGGTTTGCGGCACTCATCTCGCTTTCAGGCCGAGGGAGCCAGCGTTTGGCCACAGACAGCTTTCCGGGTCATGTGGCCAGCAGGACTAAACCGCTTCTGGCATAATGTGACACTGTGATGGAAATCAGAGTGCATGTGTCCCTTATGCCATATTAATATACCTGTTGAAAGGTGTCTCCTAGGTTTGATGCTTGTGAAAGATTCCTGCTAAGGGGAAATTGGGATTTAAAGAGGAAGGGCAAGAAGCACACTTCAACTAGTACTAGACCAGAAAGAGTTGCCTCACCTCCTCAGCAGAGAACTTGTCCGCCTGAGTCATCAGGAGTTGCTTAAACCTGGAAAACAAATTGGAAATAAAAAGTCAGTGCTGTTCCAACACACCACCCAAAACTCTAAAAGGAATAGAGAAAGCTGCCGTACACTGTACCAGGCCATTGGTGCTTCTAGCTCAGTATTGCCTGCACTGACTGGCAGCAGCTCTCCAGGTCTCTCTCCGCCCTAGGGATACCTGGGAACTTTTGCTTGCTCTACCCATGAGCTATGGCCCTATGCTGGGCGAAGAGAGGCTTGTATGGAGAAATCCTAGGAGGTTTCCTTATACTGAGTCAAGCCATTGGACCATCAAGCTCTGTAGTGCCTACACTGACTGGTAGCACCTCTCCAGGAGTTCAGACAAGGGTTCCTCCCAGTTCTACCTGAAGATGCCAAGGGATGGGACCAGGGACTTTCTGCCTGCAAAGCTGATACCCTTCCAATGAGCCATGGCTTCCTCACCCCCACCATTGGTTAAGCCAACCAGACCTAATCCAATGGGCTTTACTCAGGATCTGAACTGTAGTTAATGTTCTTACTCATCTTTGTTCACACAGCCAGTTCCGTTGGGGTCAAATAACTTGAAGGCAGCAAGGATGGATTCCTCGGGATCAGTGCCTGTAGAAGAGAAGGATTGCTCAACATACAGCAAAGATCCTCAAACTGAGAGCAGACCCTCCCTTTTGGTTGGGAGAGGGCTGGACAGGGAGTCTGGAAGATTTGCAGTTCCAGGAAGGAAATGGAAAATTAACAAAAACCAAACCAAACAATGGCGAGACACACACACACACAGAGAGGGAGGGAGGGAGGGAGGGAGGGAGGGAGGGAGATCTTAAGGACAGAAAAGTGTAACTGGCTCCTACACCTAAAAGCAGTGATGGCCAAACTTGGCACTTCAGCTTTTTTGGGACTACAACTCCCATCATCCCTAGCTAACAGCACCAGTGGTCAGGGTTGATGGGAATTGTAGTCCAAAAACAGCTGGAGGGCCAAGTTTAGCCATCACTGCCTTAAGGGAACTGACCAATGGAATGGATTCACTTTTGCCTTTTCTCAAGAACTTTTTGCCAGTCCCAAAGACCCATACTGGGGCTTCTGTGACTCATCCACTTGACCACTTAAGTATATTTGTGAACCATCAGGAAGTAACAGCAACATTCATCCTGCAGTATGGGGATGCTTATGTCATGATTTTCCATTGAGGTTGCATGTAACATAGCCCTAGGTTAAAGCCACTTAGTGGTGTGGCAGGCAAAATGTTTTTGCACAAGAGAAAGCGTAAGTAGGTTGCTGGTAACTCTTGCCATCTGTTGCACAGCTTTCTGTCAGCACAACTGTTGTTGTTGTTGTTCAGTCGTTCAGTCGCGTCCGACTCTTCGTGACCCCATGAACCAGAGCAAGCCAGGCACGCCTATCCTTCACTACCTCTCGCAGTTTGGCCAAACTCATGTTAGTAGCTTCGAGAACACTGTCCAACCATCTCATCCTCTGTCGTCCCCTTCTTCTTGTGCCCTCCATCTTTCCCAACATCAGGGTCTTTTCCAGGGAGTCTTCTCTTCTCATGAGGTGGCCAAAGTACTGGAGCCTCAGCTTCAGGATCTGTCCTTCTAGTGAGCAACTGTTGCGCAGCATTAAACTCACCTGTCCGTTTGGCACAATGCCCTGGTGCTACCGGACAGAGAACGTTGGACACACGGGCTTTGCTTGAACGGACAATTCCTACCCAAAGCCAGTGTGGCATAATAGTTAGAGTGTCAGACTAGGACCTGGGAGACCAAGGTTCAAATCTCCACTCAGCCTTGAAGCTCACATGGCGAACTTGGGTCTGTCACTGCCTCTCAGCCGAACCCACCTCATAAAGTGGTTGTGGGGATTAATGAGGAGGGGGAGAACCATGGATGCCAACTTGAGCTCCTTGGAGAAAAAGGTGGGGTGTAAATGCAACAAACAAACAAACACACACACACACTTTTTTTTAGCACCCCTTTCATATGACATGCGTATTGTGCATTCATCCTGATTTGTTTTGCACAGGGTTTGTGGGGAGGCCACAGGACACCCACAATGTATTAAGCGTTCATTCTAATTTGTTTGAGGGGTGGTTAGATGATGTTGCATCAAGAAATCATTACCTGCAGTTTCCTGCCAATTAAAGGTAAAGGGAACCCTGACCATTAGGTGCAGTCGTGTCTGACTCTGGGGTTGAGGTGCTCATCTCGCGTTACTGGCCGAGGGAGCCGGCGTACAGCTTCTGGGTCATGTGGCCAGCATGACTTAGCTGCTTCTGGCAAGCCAGAGCAGCACACGGAAATGCCATTTACCTTCCTGCCGGAGCGGTACCTGTTTATCTACTTGCACTTTTGACGTGCTTTCAAACTGCTAGGTGGGCAGGAGCTGGGACTGAGCAATGGGAGCTCACCCTGTCGTGGGGATTCAAACCGCCGACCTTCTGATGAGCAAGCCCTAGGCTCTGTGATTTAACCCACAGCGCCACCCGTGTCCCCTTCCTGCCTTGCCGCCAACCTTTTTTTTTTTTTTTGGAGGGGGGAGTAGGTTTGTTGTACAAGAGCTTCAAATTAGCTTCAATTGTGCAACCTCCATTTGCTGGCATGTGATTGAACCCTTCCTGAAAATAGTGGCAGTCTGGAAGTGCCCTTAGTGGTAAATCAGTTTTGTTTTTTTCTTGGCCTCTTATTGCATTAAGTTCAGGGGCGTTGGGTGGAAATCAAGAGCTGGGTTGAGGGTTAATGAGCAAGACTGAGGGTTTGTTAGCAAGGTCCTTGGTTATGGCAGCACCAACTCACCATTCAGTTTCTCCCCAAACAGTGTTAAGAAGACCGTGAAGTTAATTGGCCCCTTTCCTTCCTTTAGCATCTCATCCAGCTCTTCCTCCTTCACATTTATTTTCCCTGTAGAGAAAAAAGCAGGCTCCTAGTAGTGTACTCCAGGGACCTTTCCAGACATCCTGTTTATTGTTCATTCATGACTATTTGTTCTTGTTGTGTTCTTGGGTCAGTTATCTGCAATCCTTCTTTCAATACAGATGGTGGACGTTGCACCAGGTTGGACAATACAGGTCTAATTTCTGAGATAAGTAAAACACCCCCTAACCTGGAATTCTGGGGAAATTTTGCCTATCCTCAATCTTCAGAGATATAATATAATTTATAATGTGTGTGTGTGTGTGTGTGTGTGTGTGTGTGTGTATTATTTATGCCTTGCCCATCTGGCAGGGTTTCCCCAGTCCCTAACAATTAAAATACTGTTTTCTAACATTCACAAATCCTCATTGCATGTTGCAGAGACCTGGCTACTATCTTCCCCTTATCCCCACCCTGAGTTAACATAAGGAAGGCTACCTAACTGTTATGTACTGATTTGAATAGGATCCAAAATGCAGCAGTCTGACTGGTCCCAGAACAATAGGATTGAGATTGCAGCAGTCTGATTGGTCCACAGGAGCCACCCAATCCAGCTCCAGGTGGAAGTGAATCTGCACTCCGATTGGCATACAGGAGTATCCCGGAATTAGCCAATCACGTGGGGCCCATTGTGTAAATAGTGTATATAAAGCAAACGTTTTGGGGGAACTGCATTCCTCACTACTATGAGCTGAATAAAGAGCATGAAATTCACACTTGACTCCGAGTATATTTCACTAACGTTTGCCTGTATGCCACTCCCTGCTAACAGCCAACTGATTAATGTACTTAGATTGAATTGTCTGATACAAGGGGCAGTGCAAAAGACCATGTGTGGCTGATTCTATATGACTCTGTCCACAGGGGCATAGTAAAGGTAAAGGTAAAGGTAAAGGTACCCCTGACCGTTAGGTCCAGTCGCGGACGACTCTGGGGTTGCAGCGCTCATCTCGCTCTATAGCCCGAGGGAGCCGCCGCTTGTCCACAGACAGCTTCCAGGTCATGTGGCTAGCATGACTAAGCCGCTTCTGGCAAACCAGAGCAGCGCACGGAAACGGCATTTACCTTCCCGCTGGAGTGGTACCTATTTATCTACTTGCACTTGACGTGGTTTTGAACTGCTAGGTGGGCAGGAGCTGGGACCACCAACCTGGGGATTCCAACCACCAACCTTCTGATCGGCAAGCCCTAGGCTCTGTGGTTTAGACCACAGCGCCATCCGCGTCTCTTAAGGGGCATAGTAGAGACATATAATTTTTTGCCATTTCCCTCCGATACCTGTGCACACAAAATTTGACGAACCATATCAGCCCTGGTCTACATTCAACAGACTTCCCAGTGTTTCTGCTTTGGAGATAATGTCATCTGAATACATGTCTCCCCTTAAAACAATTTTGCCACTGGCATTTTTAGCTTGTCGCCTCCTTTTTCTGTGCTAGTAGAGAAAATAGAGCTCTCCAAATCTAGGAAGGATGCACATACCGCCACCCTGTGTACTAGAAATAAAGCTGAGATCTGCAGACCCCTTTCTGAAAGTGACAAGCTGTTTATCAAAAATGACACCATCCAGAGATGAAGGACCGTGAAGTGCTCATGGCTCCAGAAATAACATGCACCAAGTCCTCAGAGGCTCTGAAGATAAGCATTAGAAAGGTCACTGCGAATTTTTAGATATACGTAGGAAACTGCCTAATACTGAGTCAGACTATTGGTCTATCTCGCTCAGTACTGCCTGCACTGACTGGCAGGAGCCCTCTGGAGTTCCAGGCAACAGTCACTCCCATCTGGGGATTGAACCTGGGATCTTCTGCATGTGAAGCAGATTCTCTACCACTGCACTACAGCTCTTTCCAGTTATGAATGTTGCTTTTAGTAAACAGCAATTGCTTCTCCCTAAAGTGGTGCCAACCTGCAGATGTTTTGGACTACAGCTCCCACCAGCCCCCTAGCTTTGCATGCCAAAAGTGCCAGGATCAGTCTTTGGCATCTCCCGTTTTGTATGTTCCTTTGTCAGTTTTAAAGATGGAGATTACAAAAATCTCTCTCTGGCAGAGACTCTGAATCCAGGCCTGGCTATTTGACACTGTTTTTCCTTGTACCAGTTAGTTGCTTAATATTTTTCTTTTTAAAAAAAAATCATCTGAACTTTTGAAGAGTGCAATTTTATGGTGACTGGAGGCACTCACCCAGTTGACCGTATGTCTCTTTCAAGTCCGATTTGCTGATAATGCCATCACGATTCTGGTCAATGCAGCTGAATGCCTTGGGGAAAGATAAGGAATGTTAAATCTACTCTATTTCTCAAGTTTAATTCCTTTCTGCCACTATAATAAGAACATACACACTCGCACAAATATTTTCCAATCCCCCACCTGCATCCATTCCTCTTTGTTATCTCTCCAGCAAAGGGCAAAAGTGATTATAGCACTTCATTAGTTGAGTAGCCCTTGCTTGTTTCACAAGTTATGCAAAAACCAGTAGAGTTTGGGGTTGCATGTTATAGACCTGCAATTCAAATGTAAAATCTACCTTGTCTGGGCTTCCCCGTCCCCACATCACTTTCCTGTTTACCCTCCAAGAGTTATTTCTCATTTGGGTTGTCTCCAATTGACTTCTACTCAGCACAGTCCCATTTAAATTAATGGCTCTTGTCAGTTTGCATTTCTTAGTACAGAAAGTATTGATCCGATGTGTAGAGATCTCTCCTATTCTAATTAATTCAAGAGGGTTCTGGAAACTTCTCTGTGTGAAAGAAACAAGCAGAAGGTTCATGATGTCGGGTTATTCCTTTGGAGAAGCTGAGTACAGCCGACTTAAACGTGTTTATGTTTTTACTCTGCTAACTATACGTTGGAGTTCTGCTCTGGATCAATATGAGTAGAATACATGACAGCTCTAATTTATTAAAACCTACTGATTTCAGTGAGTCTGCTCTGAATATGACCAGCATTGGATAAAACCCTTGATATTTTAAAGCATGTAATAATTACATTTTTAAAATAAATCTGTATATAATCTATAGCAGGCATGTCCAACAGGTAGATCGTGATCTACCGGTAGATCACTGGACGTCTGTGGTAGATCACCGGTAGATCAGTGGCTCCCCCCAAAGAAGCAAAAAAACTTTGGCTCCCCTAAAAAAAAACCTCAACAACTTTGCCCTGCACCCCTAAAATGACCTGAACCACCAAAACAAGGCTTTCCTTCCTAAAAAAAAAAAGCTCAATGTTGCTTTCCTCCTCCCTAAAGAAGCTCAACAACTTTTACGTGAACCCCTAAAAAAGGGCTTTCCTTCCTAAAAAAAAAGCTCAACAACTTTGACCTGAACCCTCCAAAAGAGGGTAGATCACTGCCAATTTTTAACTCTGTGAGTAGATCGCAGTCTCTTGGAAGTTGGCCACCCCTGATCTATAGCATATAAAAATAAACAAAAACAGGAATTCATACAAACAAAAACAGGATCCCACCTTAAGGGAAAGTCTGAAACATCTGAAGAAATTGGTGGCTGCTGTTTTATGTACAGCAGACGGAATGGTACAGCAGACAGTAAAAGGTAAAAAGGTAAAGGACCCCTGGACGGTTTAGTCCAGTCAAAAGCGACTGTGGAGTTGCGGCGCTCATCTCGCTTTTAGGCCGAGGGAGCCAGCGTTTGTCCACAGACAGCTTTCCAGGTCATGTGGCCAGCATGACTAAACTGCTTCTGGCACAACAGTACACCATGGCAGAAACCAGAGCACATGGAAACGCCGTTTACCTTCCCGCTGCAGCAGTACCTATTTATCTACTTGCACTGGCGTGATTTCAAACTGCTTGGTTGGCAGGATCTGGGACAGAACAATGGGAGCTCACCCCATTGTGGGGATTCAAACCACTGACCTTCTGATTGGCAAGCCGAAGAGGCTCAGTGATTTAGACCACAGCGCCACTCGCATCCCTGGTAGTCTACAATACAGGAGCAGGAGCAGAAAATTCCCATTTTCAGTTCACTGCACTGTGATATTCTGTAGAGTGCTGTGCCATGAGAAGAGCCCCCCCCCCAAATTCACATGACCTTACAGGTCTATACAGGGACAGTTGGAGGTCACTGTTTGTGGTAGGGATGGGTGGAGCTGTCCATTTCGGTTTCTCGCAATTTCTCATTTTTTTCCATCTTCAGTTCAGTTCTCTACGTTTCCACACCAGTTTGCAATATTTTCTCTTTAAAAAAAAGAGCCCTCCTGAAAAACCACCAGCATTTTAGTGCACATTTCTCCTAATTTACACTTTTTAAAATGCAACTTTGCCCAATATGCACATTTTTGCAAAGCAATTACTCAGAGCATAACACATTTCTGTATGTCATTTTCATTCCATTCTTATATGCACCTCACCCCGGTATATGCATCTTAGTTACCATTACTTGGCTGGAGATCGGCACTGCAAAATCCAGAGCAGTGTGAATTTTGAAGGACACCTGCCCTTCAATTTGCATCTTGTCAGTGTGAAAGAATTAAGTTCACCTTTAAATGCAAAGTGAACTGCATTCTCTCCGATCCCTAGTCTACTGGTCTCATGCTGAATTGCCTCGTGCAATTCAGAACCCTGATCATGCACAGAGGTGACATAAAGAGACACATGATGGCTCATTTTTTGCATGAAGAACAACATCCCAGATTCAGTCCCTGACCTCTCCAGGTTGGCAGCTGTGGCAGACTCCCATCTGAAACCTTGGAGAGACTTATTCCCACTGCCAGGTAAAATAGACCTGACTCACAGAGTCCACCTTTGTCAATTTTACTCCACTGGATGCAGGCTGAGTTCAGGCTTGGAAATCATTCCCTTGGCTCAACAGGAAAACAACCCCTGAGCATCTCACCTCCTTGAACTCTTGGATCTGCGACTGCTCAAACATGGAGAAGACATTGGAGGAGCTCCTCTGGGCATGTTTTGCGGCAGCTTTGCTCCGCGTCCCGGCTTTTCTGCTGGCCTGAACAACAACAACAACAACAAGAGTAACAGGTTACAACAGCATATTACATACAATGACACATTGGGAGGACGTCAGTCACAGCACTCATTATGTTTAGCCCAACTAGCAGACTGGAGAGACAAGATACAACACACTCATTTCATTAGTGCAAAGATTTACACTTGCACAACTTCCCCCACCTTCTCTTCTCTCCGTACCCTTCCCAAAACTGCTCCAGAGGATTGAGGGATCCCACAGAACAGATTGGGGGGGAGGCAGGGGAGGGAGGAAAGTTCCATTGCAGAAGTATAAATCCTTGCGAAAACAGAACTGTTTTCTTAATGCGACATTGGCTACAACTCTAGATAGTGTGTTGGCTGCAGTGTGCATGTGTGTCATGTGAACCAGGACTGGAATAGGGGTCATTTAACCTCCGGTTTGCTGGTAAAACTGAATTACTGTGTCGCGAAATGATGCACGTCTAAGAAGTGTGTCACCAACATGAAAAGGTTGGAAAGCTCTGTTTGGAAAGCCTAGGGGATTAGTTGTGGGCTCAGTACTGATGGCACAGGTTATTTAATCATCAAATTGCAGAGTTGGACAGGGTCCCAAGGATCATCTAATTCAACCCCCTTAAATGCAGGAATCTCAGTCTCAACTAATTTTTAATTCACCTGCTGAGCATTGGATATATTTGCTCTGCCATAGCCTATCTTGCCCTGGCTTCCAAAGCTGACAAAAAGCACACACACGAACTTGAATACGTTCTCTGGGCGGTTTAATCCCACACTGCTGTGATTCAAACACATTTACATCACAATCAGATGAATATTAGAATCACATCCTAACTGGTTCAGGAAGGCTTACTTTCTAGTAACAGTGTTTAGGACTGCAATCTTAGCAACCACTAACAATTGGCATGTTATAGGGAATGAGGATCAGAAGGTGAAGGAGAGCAGTCCACTGGCATGTGTGTATTTAGGGATAAGCAAGGGGCAAGTATTTAGAACAAGGAAACCTGTGGCCCTCCAGATGTTGTTTGGCTACAGATCCCATCATGCCTGACAAAATTGTGCCACAGATTCCCCATCTCTGGGGAAGAGCCATCTAATCCACAAAACCCATTCAGAGAACTGGGAGAGGGAACTGAAAGCTGGATAAATTTGTGGCAGATGTGTGTACACACTAACTTAATTTTAAAAAAGCAAGCATCCTGCATTATTTCCCTGACAGGCAAAACAGGACACAAGCAGGACTGGGTGCTACCAGGGACAAGTACCATTTCCTGTTTCTTCATAGCTGCATCCTTCTGAATATGAGCAAATATTCGCCGTCATCCCTTGGATATTAGATCTTCCCAGACCTAGACAACACTCTTTCTCCAGTTTTCTCTTGCCTGCATACAGGCTGAACCATTGCTCTCTCCCTTTGCTTAGTTTCTTCTTCTTCTTCCTCGTTGGGACAGTCTACAGTTCAACCTTTATTTGTGATCAGCCGAAAGCTCAGTGCTATGAAGAATATATGCAAAAGCAGAGAGACACAGCGTACTCACCATTCTGGATGTCCTTCTGAAGAACAGAGAAGTTCTGGATGGTGTCAAGCATCAGCTCAGGCTATATCCCACAGCTTATCACTTGTTGAGCTAAATCAGGAGCCCAGTGGCAGGAGGAGACAGCCAAACTTGGCAGTCCCCAGTGCTGAGAATTGATAAGGTTTGGATGTCATAGTGCATTGTAGGCTTTGCTGATGGAGGGAGGAGGCATTCCTGAGCCGAGTGTTCCACTCTGAATGGAGTCTCCCATGTTCCTTCTCTATGCAGAAGTGCCAGGATTATCATTATTTAGGCCTGTATTTAAAACGGGACTATATATGTGACCTGTAGGTCCTTGCTTTCTTTCTGTCTCCTTTCTCACTAGGTTATGAGGGAACCTGTCAATTTCAGTTTCTCATTTTTGCAATCCTAAATTCAGTTCTCTACACTTATTTCTGCTTCAGTTTGCAAGTAAAAGGCAGCAGGGGATGGAACCCCCAGGGAAATTCACCAGCATTTTGCTTCACATTTCTAATATACACATTTTGTGTATACAATTTTGCCTAACAGACACATTTTTGCAAAGCAATTTTTCCTAATATAATGCATTTTTGTATGTTACTTTGTAAGCTGCCTTCTAATTAGAGGGGGGCATATAAAATCGTCCCCTGAAAGAGGAATTTCTATGCGCCATAAATTTGATGAGCTGTCTAGTCCCAAGTAGGATTTAAAGATACACATAGGAACATTCAAATTTCAGCAGCGCCCTGTGCAAAGCCAAAATTTGGTGCACCCGTCTCTCACCTTCCATTCTACTCGTGCATTATGCCATAGTTGCGATGCCCTGCGGCATCCCCCAGCTCTGTGCCCAGTGGGGGGTGGGACCGGTCACGCTGCCTTAAACCCGCCTCCGAGAGAATATCTGGCCAGATGGGACATTCTGGGCTTACACTGCAGTTTCTGTACTTAGCAGCTCTAAAAATACGGACATTAAAATGCATTGCCGTTTTTGAAATGTGCTTTTTGGACCAGGAGACATTTGCTGCTGCTGTTCCTACCATTGGGTTATGCTCCTTGCACAGAAATATACTTGTTAGGTGCAGCTTATTCTACTGTTGTGGCACAACATTAGGTCAAGCTGCGCTGGATAAAATTCTGCATTCTTTACAAGAAAGGTACTATTCTACTGAGGAGAATGGAAATCAGCATACAGACACTATTTAACGGGCACATTTCATAGCAGGTTTATATTTTATATAATAGAACACTTGTGGCAGACAGGCCTTCTGACCAATTACACCAATTTGTACCAGCTGCACTGACAGCCTAATTGTTTTCATACCCTATTTCCAGTAGACTTTTAAAGCCATACAGTGTGGTTTGGAACCAGGTTGTCTGAAGAACCATCTACACCTGGCATGAGCCTCCCCGTGTACTAACATCAGCACCCGAGTTTCTGCTCTCTTAAGAGCTGTAAGATTAGAGAGTACTAGGAACATGGCCTTTTCCGTGGTGACCCCACTGCTTTGGAACGCCATCTTTCAAAACATTAAAGATGGCTTAGGATTGATTACAAGTTAGCATTGCCTACCTGAGGGTAAGCTACTTCCCACAGAGTTAAATCCATGCACGCGGCCCTGACGTTAGGCTGGCATGGACGTGTCATAAATGAACTATTCTGCTCTTATGCAACTGCATAATGACTGTATGGAAAACCTCCAGTTTTCATTGTGCTAGAAGAGGTACAGTTTTGCAATGCTACATCAGCGGGGGAACCTAACAAGGCAAGGAGAGAACCTCAAACTGGGTCTTTGTTGTCACCAGCTTGTCTTGATCTGAAAAGGGGGAAAGTCAAATAATAATTGCCTGTTGTTGGGCAGAGTGGAATACTGGGGGTGGGATAATATAATGGATTGGAGTCTCTTAGAACAGCCCCCCCTCCTTTTACAAATCTCAACTGGCTGTAATCCTGTTCTTACTTACCTGGGAGTAAGACCCACCAAATACAGTGGAATTTACATCCAAGTAAACACGCATAGGATTGCTATTGCTTTGTACTCCACTCCACATTGTAACGCAGGTTTAAGGTTTGAAAAACACAAAACAAATAAGATACGACAGGGGCAAGTTTAAAAAGTTTTTTATTTTTTTATTCTTATTATTTTTAATATAAAAGGGCCCCTGGATCCATAAGCAGGATAGCAGGAGACAGAGGAAAAAGAACAAAAAAAAGTGGGAAATAAACAATATTATGACAGTGGGGAGAGAGAGTCTGGGTCAAACATCTGTACGGGCTGAAATCAGGGGGATCAAACTTTCTGTAGTTGCTGCTAAGGAATACCCAAGACATTACATTTTAAAAACAGAATGGACCAGTCTTCAGTAAATCTTAGGAGCTCCCAGACTGAAGCCTGTTAGTTTCCCACTTCAAGTCACACATGCAATTGCAACTCACCTTTCGCCCTGTGGCAGGTTTAACATGCTTGCAGGTGGAGGTGGCTGGTTTCATCCCACTATGTCCCATGCACACTAGTGGACTGACCACAGGTGGGCAAGCAGTGTTCCAGCGAATTGACATTCTCACTCCCCCCTGACCCAAGTGCTTACCTACCGGTATCTGGTTATGCATCGCACACATCCCTTTGAGGTGTGCAGAGCCTTGGAACTGAATTTGTTCCAAAGTCTGTATATTACTTGCTGTATATTACTGGCTGGTTTGTATATTACTGTCTGTAATTGTGGTCTGTATATTACTTGTGGTCTGTATATTACTTGCTTTCCAGAATTATTGAAACAACAGTGGGATACAGGCAAGGTGAGCTGTACCAAAGCAGACAACTCTCGTGTCATAAAATGCTTTATGGCCTCTGCTTGCTCTCTTGGGCTCTGTTCAGTCTCAAGCTCCCTCCATGTTATTGGTGACTAATTCTTTTTTAAAAAAAATTAGAGATGGTCCCGGATAGCTGTCCCTGTGGAAATGACAGTTTGGACTGGCGGTGGTATTGGGACCAGATTGCAAGCTTGGATTTACGCCTGCTATCCTTAAATCTGGAGAAGGTGGAAAGTGCTGGAAAGAAAGCAAAAACCCGAATTTTCACTCAGGCTATTCTGCTGATGAGGTCTGTGCTCAAGCTGACTCACACGGAAACCATTAGCATCTTGGAAACCAGAGGAGGAGGAAGAGAAGAAGAAGAAGGTTGGAGAATGTGTCTACTCAAAGTTGCCTTCCCTGCACTATCCTCATCACATGCTGCCACAGTGGCTGATAATGGCAGCTTGAATTGCACCTCCCCAACCCCATTTACTGAGGAAGAAACCGTACTTTGCAACTAGATTTTGCCTGGATCCCTGCTTCTTGAGCTGTCCAACAAAGAAAAGAAAGAAAGCAAAACTTATTCCCTTCCTGACTTCCTATCCCTGCAACACCAGCTCTCCAACCCCCCCCCCCTACTATGAGAAGCTGCTTATTTGCATAATTTGAAACCTTCCCCAGAGCTTGCAGGAGTGGAGAAGGTTTTAAGGACAGAAAGGAGAGACTATTTTTGCATGGTTATTGTGTTGTGTAGAGGCAGAGGTTCGGAGGAACCCGACACCACTCCATTCCCTCCCCCTTTCCCCCCCCCCAGGAATAGCTTCCGTCTTCTGGTTCTGCTTCCTTGGCACACCCTGAAACACCTCAGCCTGGCAGTGGGTGGAGGGGGCACTTCCCAGGTGGGTGGCATCCCTTTCACGGTCCTTTCACAGTGGCATTTCATTGGCCAATCATGCACGCCATCTTACACGCGACTGCCGAGATGAGAGCCGCTCCCCTGCCACTGCCTTCCTCCGACTGCAGGAAGGTGATGTCGCAGTCCGGTGTAAGTTGCCTGACTGCTGCGTGGAACCGATCTTTGAAGCTGGGTAAAAAGAGAGAGAGACGGAAACAAGGGGAGAAATTGAGAAGGGAAATCCACCTCTCTACATAAATCTGTCTGGGTTTTAGGAATGGACATACGTTGACTTCCGATTCTCATTTTTCTCCACAGCAGGTTGCAGATTTATTATTATTTTTTAAATCCTCACGAAAATTCACCAGCATTTTAGTGTGCGCATACACACACACACACACACACACACACACACACAATTTTGCCTAATATACACATTTTGGCAAAGCACTGTAATCTAATATGATGCATTTTGTATGTATTTTTCACTAATGCATTCATACGCACGCTTTTATCTGCACTCTTGTACACATTAATTGGTTGGAGAACTGCACTGCAAATTTCGGACAAGAGAACATTTCCAAAGATGGCTAGGTTTCACTTCACACCATGTTTTGGAAAGGGCAAATTTGGGAAATTCACCTTAAAATACGAAATGTATCAAATCCCCTCCCAACTCTACTGAACATTGAGACCTTCTCCAGAGACCCATCTCTAAATATGCTCTGCCAAGCAGGCCTGGTATCAGCACCTGACAAGCTAGGCCAGGTACCAAGGCCCTGGTACTTCAGCAGAACCCACTGGAACTGGACCCAGTGGTATGTAGACATTGCTAAATAAACAAATAGAATAATAAATCAGCAATTTTGCAGAGCTCATTGGGGATGGGGAGCCTGCATGGAATTAAGTTTTGCTTTTTTCCCTTTGCAAATAGCATATAGTATAGGCAATAACATACGGCAGAATTCTTCAGCCTTGGGTCCTTACATGTTATTGGACTACAATTCCCATCATCCATGGCCATTGGCTAAGCTGGCTGAGGCTGATGGGAACTGTAGTCTAACAACATCTGGGGACCCAAGGTTGAAAAAGGCTGACACAGGGAAATGCCTAAACTGAGTCACACCATTGGTCTATCTCAGCCAGAATTGTCTATGCTAACTAACAGCAGTCCTCCAGGATTCCAGGGAGCTTCCAGACTGTTGCTGTTTTCAAGTGGGATCCAGCCACACACCAGCAAATTCAGGTTGCATGATCACGGTTGACTTACGGTCTTACGCAACAAACCCTCTTCCCTAAAGGTTGGACTTTTCGCGGTAGGGAAAGCGATGGAGAAGTGTGGGATAACACTCGCTTTGACACATCAACATCTCCCGCTAGGACTACTGCAATGAGCTCTATGTGGGGCTACCTTTGAAGGTGACCCGGAAACTACAATTAATCCAGAATCCAGCAGCTAGACTGGTGACTGGGAGTGGCTGCTGAGACCACATAACACCGGTCCTGAAAGACCTACATTGGCTCCCAGTACATTTCGGGGCACAATTCAAAGTGTTGATGTTGACCTTTAAAGCCCTAAACGGCCCTGGCCCAGTATACCTGGAGGAGCATCTCCACCCCCATTATTCTGCCCGGACACTGAGGTCCAGCTCCAAGGGCCTTCTGGCGGTTCCCTCATTACAAGAAGCGAAGTTACAGGGAACCAGGCAGAGGGCCTTCCTTCTCAGTAGTGGCAACCGCCCTGTGGAATGCCCTCCCATCAGATGTCAAGGAAATAAACAACTATCTGACTTTCAGAAGACATTTGAAGGCAGCTGTGTTTAGGGAAGTTTTTAATATTTGATGAATTATTGTATTTTAATATTTTGCTGGAAGCCGCCCAGAGTGGCTGGGGAAACCCAGCCAGATGGGCGGGGTATAAAATATTAATAAATAACAACAACAACAACAACAACAACAACAACAACAACAACAACAACAACAATTAAACTGGCCTTCAAGCAAATCAGGATGAATTCTCAATACACAGGTCATCTAGAAGCCCTACCTAGAGATGCGAGGGATGCAATATGGGGCCTTCTACATGCAAATCAGATGCTATGTTCCGTTTCCCACGCCCCCAGCAAATCACAAGATACAGAGATGTATATTCTATTAATCCAACCAGTCAGTTGACTAAACTACTTGTTATGCAGACTGTTTCAACAATGCTGATATCTGGTGAGGGGCTGTGCCCCATCTCCAACAGGGATTATTTCCAGGTTTCCAGTTTAGCTAAATTCGGCATTCAGCGAACAGTGCTAAAAGCTGCCTCAGCTTGCGGACGTGTCTTTCATGGTGTGTCCGAGACCCCAGTTCATAGACTTAAGCTTCGGCCTGGACTCTAAACACAGACTCGGGGAGTTTCCTCTTCCAGCTATTGTCTCTTACCTCCTGCCTAGCAGCATGAAGCTTGCTACCGCCACAGCACGGTGCTGCTTAATGAAGAGCGATACTATTTTATGAGGCCAAATAATAAAAACACGGGCAAATTGCTCTACCACCCCACTGCCAGAGGTGCCATTGTCAGATGTCTATGGTGACCTGCTTCAAACCGACTGAACAAAAGCCAAACTAAATGTTATATGCAGGTGTACCTTTTGACCTTTTCTCTGCCTTCCACTTTTCTCCTGGGTCTCCCCCTCTTCCCCAATCCATCCTTGCCGCCAAGAGGTCCAGCGTCAGACATTAATTTGCAAAGATAAACATACATCTGGAACCCCATGAAAGGGGAAGCAGCCGAGGGGAGTTTCAGCATAAAAACAGTAGGTGGGGGAAAAGTTAAGCGTTCTTTTCCTTCCCCAGCCGCTCCCCAGGCAGGATTCTCTACTGAAACTGCTTTTCCTTAGAAAAAGCAACAACTGGAATCTAAGTGACACATTTACATGTAATATTCTATTCCTATACCATATGGGCCCTTCCAGAATTTTCTTAAATTGAGCATTAATCGTGTTTTGTGCTTATGATGGTACCGGGGCAGTTACATGCATTGCTATTATTCTAGAAAAAGAAATGCTGGAACACCTCCCTTATTCTCTTATAATGGCAATGGTACACATCTGAGAGGTGCCGGAACCAGGCAGAGGGCCTTCTGGGTAGTGGCACCAGGCCTGTGGAACGCCCTCCCATCATATGTCAAGGAAATAAACAACTATCTGACTTTTAGAAGACACCTGAAGGCAGCCCTGTTTAGGGAAGCATTTAATGTTTGATATTTTATCACTTTTTGTTATTATTAATAATATTCTGTTGGGAGCCACCCAGAGTGGCTGGGGAATCCTAGCCAGGTGGGTGGGTATAAATAATATATTATTGTCATCATTATCATTATTATTATCACTGAGTTCTGGTGAGTTACATCTGGAAAATAAACCCTTGTTATACGTAATTACATTTTCAAAACTGTTTGTGCCTGCAAATGTTTCTAGACGAATGTACTGCTTTGTTTCCACTCGGTGCATGTCTTGTAGCTTCCAGCTGAAATCCTGGAACTTTTCATACAACGGGCAATGTGTGTGTTGTCCTGCTTTTGTTGCGCTACAGAGAGAGCTCCTCTAGATGGCAACTAGGGGTGCATCACATAACCACTAACAAAATGGAATGACGCTTGGATGGTCTGGTATAAATTCACTACTAATGCACAACTGCATTGCGCCAACGTCATGCCACAGAACAGACCCACAAACAAAACCAACGCTACCATTCTGGAGGGCCTCTGTATCGTTGCAGATGTTGAGGGGTTATCCCAATTTCTATATAGTCCAATTAATAACAATTATAAAAAGATGCAGTTCCCAGCACTCTTAACAAACTGCAGCTCCCGGGGTCCTTTGTGGGGGGAAGGCATGTGCATTCAATGTACATTGTGGATGTCCCCAGAGCTGCTACTCCATTTCCACCTTCGAGCAGAACAGCTGTGGATGTGCGCTGCTAAATCACCAGTGTATAGAAGCGTGTTGATAGTTAAACATCTGCTGATGAATCGTTCGGAAAGGCCCAGGCTTCTCTAGGAGCCTCATGATATAGCAAGACTGTGCAGGTAGGTCTCACCTGGGGTGGAGCTTGTAGACGGAGCCATCGACACCCACTGTGATCTTCAACGTGTCCTCGCACCTGCTGTCTCTCATGCGGTTAATGACACCGGCCAGCCCAGCTGAGCACATCTGCGCAGCCCTCGTAGAGACGCTCTCGCACG
The DNA here is from genome assembly GCF_009819535.1 of Lacerta agilis. NCBI lineage: Eukaryota > Metazoa > Chordata > Lepidosauria > Squamata > Lacertidae > Lacerta > Lacerta agilis. Next base: position 9,969,432 of record NC_046326.1, on the reverse strand, counting down.
CCATACGGACAATGTCACAGTCTGTTACAGAGGGCAACAGCCCAAAGGATGTCAAGATGTTGTAAATCTGCTTACGGTCACCGGGGTCACTGGGAACGACAAGCACAAGGGCTCTCACTACTGTCATCGTGGAAGGGGCTGGGGTGTTTCATTGCCCCAGGTCTCAATGGAAAATTGGAAGCAAGAGGCCACAATCAACCTGTGCGCTTCATCTCATATAACTGATTTGCGCTTCATAAGATGGGGGTGGGGGGTGGGATGTGGTGGCTGTGGCCCAGGTGCTAATGCAATTTGTTTGCCTCCTAAGGGCAGGAGAAGAGCAAGGGCTTGTGGGGCACGTTACAGCCACCGCAGTGGAGGTTGTTTTGAATATTACTGCACGGGATGAGTTTGACCATGCCGTGAGACACTTGGATGTGGTATGCCCCTGAATGCCAGTGGCTGGGAATCCAAAGTGAGAAGAGCGCTGTTGTGCTTCCAGGCTTCCTGTAGGCATCTGGTTGGCCACTGTGAAAACAGGATGCTGGAATAGATGGGCCACCGGATATTCAGACCAAAGAGATGAACTACTTGCGCTAGATTGTAGTGGAATTCCTCAAAGGAGGTTTACATAGGAAACTACCTTACATTGAGTTGGGCTATGGGTCCATGTTGCTCGGTATTGTTGACGCTCTCTAGGTTTTCAAGCAGTTGTACCTGAAGATGCCAGGGATTAAACCTGGAACATTCTGCATGCAAAGCAGATGCTCTACCATGAAACTTTCAAGGTGAAAAGTAAAGGTGATGGACCCCTGGATGGTTAAATCCAGTCAAAGGCGACTATGGGGTTGCGGCGCTCATCTCGCTTTCAGGCCAAGGGAGGTGACGTTTGTCCACAGACAGCTTTCCGGGTCATGTGGCCAGCATGACTAAACCACTTCTGGCGCGATGGAACACCGTGACGGAAACCAGAGTGCACAGAAACGCCATTTACCTTCCTGCCGCAGCAGTACCTATTTCTCTACTTGCACTGGTGTGCTTTTGAACTGCTAGGCTGGCAGGAGCTGGGACAGAGCAACGGGAGCTCACACTGTCGTGCAGATTCGAACCGCCGACCTTCCAATCGGCAAGCTCAAGAGGCTCAGTGGTTTAGACCACAGTGCCAAGAGAGCTCTGTTAGCAATTCCTCATCACTTGACAAAGGTCTGAGGTGGGGAGGGGGATCATGGTATGGTTTCAAATTGGATTAGGGACTGCGTGTTGAGATTCTTGCATTACAGGGGGTCAGATTAGTTGACCCTCAGGGTCCCTTCCAACTCTACAATACTCTGATTCTATATTTAGGAATATAGGAAGCTGCCTGATACCGAATTAGGCCATTAGGCAGCAAGGAAGAGAAGCAGAAGGCCAGGAGGCTCCAGAGCGCAGAAGTGGGTCCCTTGCTGGGGGCGTGGGCTTTGGAAATGCCCTACAGTGCCTAACCCTGACACCAACTCTGGGCAGGTAAAGAGAGAGAAAGAAAAGAAATACCTTAAAGAAACATACTACCTTTCAATTTGTGAGATAAAGCGAGTTTCAAAAGATCCTCTGGTTTTTAGCTTCTCTGTCGCTTCTCCATTGAAGAGCAAGTTTTCATTGACAAGTTTTAGCAGCACTAGCCGTACGATCTCTCCCATATACTTTCCTCCTATTATCTTCTCATACCTGGGGAAAGGGAGCTTAATCAGTATAGTAATATATAGATATATAGATATATATGGGGTGTGTGTGTGTGTGTGTGTGTGTGAGAGAGAGAGAGAGAGAGAGAGAGAGAGAGAGAGAGAGAGAGAGAGAGAGAAAGAAAGAGGCAACATTAAATCACTGGTACATGTCATTTGGGGGCAGGTCTTGTTAGATGACATAATCGCAGCTTGTTTTAGCAAAATCCTCTCAGATATCAAGATTGATTGTTCAGCAATAGATGCTATTTTCTCTGAGCTGCAGGGAAAACAACCACCTCTCCCTCTTTGCTGGACTCTGCACATTTTTCTTGCCAGCAAATATGTGCAGGAGAGTATGAGTCAGCTCCATCTCAGAGGATCCCACACCTGCGACACATGCCTTACTCACGTCTCTTGAGACGCTACAGAGACCAGAAAGCAACTCCATGGATGAAATGCAGTCACCATGCCTAGATTCAGATCATGTTCCCACTGTTAGAGTTTCTCCACGCACACCAACCGATTCCCACATCTGCTTTTAAAATTAGTGTGAACAGAGATCAGGTTCGCCATAGGGAATATTCCCCCTGATTTCAAACCATCCATGAGCTGCGCTTGGCTGATAGGGCCAGGCCAGGCTTCCCCAACCTGCTGGTGCCTTCCAGATGTTTTGGATTCCAACCTCCATCCTCTCTGACCATCGGCAGTGAGAAGGCGATGAGAGACGGAGTCTGACAACATCTGGAGAGTTCTAGGTTGGGGGTGCCTCAGCATTAATGACCGCTCAAAGGCATCCTCTCTGTCTCATCCACAATGAGAAGCATGAAACTCAAGAAAGCAATAAACATTAATTTTATCAGTCATATTCCTTACAGCTGCTGACCGGGGTTAAGTGAGGTCTCATCCACCACACGATCATACTCCAAGAGGAACTCGTCCAGCTCCCCTGATGCTCCAAAGGCTCCCCATTCGGTGTTTACACACATCCGACCTACATCTCCTTCCACAAGCTCTACATTCTGCATCTCTTCCATGTAGCAAGCATTGCAACCTGTGCCTGGTAGAATGGAAACGGAGGGAGAATTCACCAGGTTCGGACAATTCATGAGAGTCATATAGGAAACTCTGGCACAACCTTCATATGCAATTGTTCTAAAGGTTCTTACCTACGCAGTTGCTGTGTGTGTGTGTGTGTGTGTGTGTGTTTGTACTGTGAAATCACTTCAAAATTCTTCATGGGAAGCAAGTCATGAATAACATAATAACAACAACCACCTTTCTTGTGGTTCATGGTGGGTTTTCCAGCAGGAAAGTCTCAGGGCGCAAACGCACATAATGACTGACAGGTGACATCAGATGACTTCACGGGACTGGCTGGCAAGTGGAGTTTGCTGGAAAGCTTAGGCTTCTCTATGGGGTGGCCTACTGCAAACATATAACGCCGATTCTGAAAGAACTGCATTGGCTGACTATACAGGTATGCTAGCGAACCTGCTTCAAGGTACAGAGAGTTACAAAGCCTTATACTACCTGAGGTTGGGATACCTGAGACAATACCTTGTCCTGGATAGGCCTGTCCATTTGTTAAGATTCACCAAGGAGACTTTCTTGGCTGTGCCATCTTTAACTGAGGTCTACGATATGGCAACGCAGCGGGTAGCCTTCTTAATGGTGCCACCCTGGTTTTGGAACTCCCCCCTGTGATATGGCTGGCATCTACTCTTCTAAGCTTTAGGTGCCTGCTGAATTCCTGGTACTTTGGCCAGGCTTTTAGTGGAATCTGATGCCAGTATTAGTGTTTTTAGTTGTCTGGCTGTGACCCACCTGCTTTTCTTTATGTGATAGATAATTAGACAGAGGCAGATAGATAGGTGATTGATTGATTGATTGATTGATTGATCAATAGATGGAGTGACAGATCACCGCACCTTTACAACATCTGTCAAACTTTGGGGTTGTTGAAATATATATAACAAAAAATTAGAGCCGTGCCACTCAAACTGGGTCAACTAAGTAGGCCCAGATTTTTTCAAGCAATGTGGACCAAAGTTGCCTCTTGGGCCCCCTCAGGAATTAGGGCCCTTGAAGCCTAAGCTTCCTTAGTTTTATAGTAGATCCGTCTCTGGTGTGAAGACTGCTGAGAATTGTAATAGCCAATGCATTGTTTCAGCTTTAGCCTGCCTGCTGATATCTAAGGCAGCGTTGTTGCCTTATCAACATTGTTCTTGGCATCTGTCTGCCTCTGGGGGTGAAGTCAAACTGCTGCGTTAGCAGTATCAAAGTGACCTCCCCAGAATGCAAGCCTGGGCAGTGTGCATGGAGCTCCTGGGCTGTCCGTCCCCCCGTCCCCCCCTCGGCCTTGCTGATGTGGTCCAAAGGAAAGCAGAGCAATGTATTTGATACCAGTTCAACTGCAGGAGCTGCCAGAAGGAGGCATATGCCTTTTCTTCTCATGAAGATATCCCACAAGGCAGTGGAGGTTTAGGGTCAGTTTTCCTTCTCCTAGATGGGCTGCCATACCAGGTTGATGATACCCATCTGCCCCTCACTTTCCTCTACAGCATGTACAGAAACCGCCTTCTTGACCGTTGGGCCCACTATTGATCTTGCCCACTCAATCTGCCGGAGCCTGTTTTCACATGCAGGGGAAGTCCCTAACTCACCGAGACCCATTGGCTACCCTCACCTAGCTTAGCCGGCAAGTCAAATCTGTTTCCTGGGAGTGTGGTCGCTGTCGCATTCTGACAGCTTCTAGGAGCCACAGGTGAGGGCTGAGTGCAGGGTGGGGACCAAAGGTGGACAAAGTACCCCAGAAGGAGCATGACTTGTCCCCCACCAGTGTTAGAAGCAATGGTTTCACAAGAGAGACAGCAGATGCTCTGCATACAGATGGTCCCAGGTTAAACCCCCAGCATCTTCAGTTGAAAGGATCAGGTAGCAAGTGATGAGGAAGACCCTCTGCTTAAGACCTTGGTGAGCAGCTACCAGTAATCATACACAATACTGGGCTACATTATGCAAATTGGCTGACCTGTATAAGGCAGCTTCCTACGTCCCACAGAAACCTATGTCCAATAAATAGAAATAAGGATTAAAGCTCCAGTTTGAAGCTTATTGTGTCCAGGTGCATATTAAGAAGGAGAGGTGACCTACCCACTATCATGCCAACTTCACATTGGTGATCTTCATAGTAGCAGGATATCATCGTTGCCACTGTGTCATTGACCATTGCGACTACGTCCATCTCAAAGTCCTACAAAGGGGTGGAAAGAAGCGCCACAATCAAAGGCTGTTGGTGAGAAGAAACCCAACTAAGAGAAGCACAGATGGAACAGGTAAAAAGGTAACGGTAAAGGACCCCTGGACGGTTAAGTCCAGTCAAAGGCGACCATGGGGTTGCAGTGCTCATCTCGCTTTTCAGGCCGAGGGAGCCGGTGTATGTCCACAAACAGCTTTCCGGGTCATGTGGCCAGCATGACTAAACCGCTTCTGTCTGAGCCAAGAATAAAACTCAAATTGCTGATAGACAAGAAGGAAAGAGGGGGCTTTGCCCTGCCGGACTTGAAGTTGTATTATGAAGCGTCCTGTTTGTGCTGGCTAAAAGAATGGATGACATTACAGAATACGGACCTCTTGGATCTAGAAGGACATGATAATAGATTTGGATGGCACTCCTATCTTTGGTATAACAAAGTAAAAGTGCATAAAGGTTTTACGCACCATGTGATAAGGAGGGCCATTTTCGAAGTTTGGGACAGGAATAAGAGTCTTCTGGAGAGAAAAACCCCATGGTGGATCTCACCGATCGATGTACTTACACTAAAGAAAGTTAATATGGAAGGTAGAAGGTCCACATATGGAGATTTGTTAATGAGAACGGAAAGAGGTTGGAAGTTAAAGCCATATCACCAGATTCAAGATACTTTTACAGGATGGATACAGTATCATCAGGTGAATAATTTGTTGTTAGAAGATAAAAAAACTGGTTTTGAGGAGAAAAAATCTAGATTACAAACTGAGCTGCTAGAAGGTAAAGGCAAATTTTTGACAAAAATGTATGACTTGTTGTTAGAATGGTATACTAAAGATGAGTTGACGAAAGAAGTAATGATAAAATGGGCTATAGATTTTGGGCATAATATAGAATATGATGCATGGACAAAATTATGGAAAGAGACGATGAAATTCACTGCGTGTGTATCTTTGAAGGAAAATCTTTACAAAATGATGTAAAATGAGGGGTTTCTTTCATGTATAATCAGACAAAAATGAAAATAACCACGGAGTTAGAAGCAGAAAGGTTCTGGAGAAAACTTGAGATCTCAATGGGGGAGGGCAGAGCAGAAGGAAATAAAAGACGAACAGGAGATAAGAAAGACGAAGAGGAGTCAGAGGGTGAGGAGGGCCAGCTAGAATAAACTGATACAAATAAATCGCCACCAGGAAACTCTAATACAACTCTACCCACACAGAAAGTGTGGGAATTTTAGAAGAGAAATTTTATCTGGAGTAAAGTATACTTCAATGTAGGAATTATACATGAGGTGATTTTTTCCCCCTTTTTTCTTACTTTTATTTTTTTTTCCTTTCCCTCTTCTCCCCCTTCCTTCCTTTCTTTTTTTTTTCATTTCGTTTTTTTTTTCTTTTTTCCTAATTTCCTTTATTTTTTCTTTTCTCTAAATACTGAAGTAACAACTTTGGGACTCCAGAGAGTTGACGTAACTTTACATATTAATAAATAGTAAATTAATAAATAGAAATGGATTTGAAAGTTATTACTTGGAATGTAAATGGATTGAACAATAAGGCAAAGAGGAACCGGGTAGAACATCTCTTAAGGAAGAAAAAGCTAGATGTAATATGCCTACAGGAGACGCATATTAAAAGAACCCACCGCCAAGTATTGATAAACAAGAAACTAGGAGAAGAATTTATTTCCTCGGACTCTAAGAAGAAGAGAGGGGTAGTGATGTATATTAACTCAAGGTTAAAACCAGAACAGATAAGTAAGGATAATGAAGGCAGAATTATAGTAGTAAGACTTCAAGAGAAACTCGAAAAAATTATGGTAATAGGAATTTATGCCCCTAACGAAAAAAGATCAGAATTCTATAAAAAGGTTGAAAACATACTACTGGAATACATAGATCAAAAAATGATATTACTAGGAGATTTTAATGGGGTTGTCTCACCACAAATAGATAAAAGGAAAGAGGAGGGAGGCAAGAAACAAGGGAAATTGCCGAGGAGTTTCTTTGAAATGATAGGTAATTTAGATTTACAAGACGCATGGAGGAATAGACATCCTACACAGAGACAGTTTACTTTCTTCTCCCATCCAAGTGATTCTGAAAGCAGAATAGATGCGATATGGGTAACTAGAGATCTATTAATGAGGTGTGAGAAGGTAGAGATATTACCTAAGACCCTATCTGACCACAACCCAGTATACATGGAAATATCAGGGAAAGCAGGAGGAGCTAGGAGGTGGAAATTAAATGAAATGTTGTTGAATGATGAGATCGTAGTCCAAAAAGCAGGAAAGGTTCTAGCAGATTATTTCGAATTGAACTGTAATAAAGGAGTTGACATAAATACTGTCTGGGACGCAGGGAAAGCTGTAATCAGGGGCTTTTTTATAAGCCAAAATATCTGGAAAAAAAGACAAAAAGCGAAAACAATGGAGGACTTATTAAAAGAAATAAGACACAATGAACTACACTTAACGAGAGCCAGGAAAGAGGAAAAAGAAGAACTAGTAAGGAATATTAAACTATTACAGACGCAGGTTTCAACTATACTAGACAAAGAGATAGAAAACAAAATAAGATATCTTAAACAGAGAAGCTTTGAATTTTCAAATAAGACGGGAAAGTACCTGGCATGGCATTTAAAGAAAAAGCAAAAAGAAAGACTAATAGATAGATTAATAGAGCAAGGAGAACTGATTACAGACCCGGAAAAAATAACAAACTCTTTTGTGGAGTTCTACAAAGAGCTATACAAAGAAGGGGACACAAATCGAACAGAAATAGAAAATTACATAAAGGGAACTAATTTATGGAGCATAGAGGAAAATGAAAGAGTAAATATAAGCAAACCAATTACAACCTTAGAATTAAAAGAGGCGATTAAACGGTCAAAACCAGGCAAGTCACCAGGGGTAGACGGTCTTCCAGCTCTATTTTATAAAAAGTTTGAAAAGATATTAAACGAACCATTGAAACTGGTCATGAATGGAATCTATGACAAAGGGGCTATCCCAAAATCATGGGAAGAAGCACTTATAGCAGTCATCCCTAAGCAAGGAGCAGATAACAATCAGGTCAGGAATTTTAGACCAATTTCTCTTTTAAATAATGATTATAAGCTATTCACCGGAATCATGGCAAATCGGTTAAAGAAAATATTGGGGGATAAGATGAACAGAGATCAGACCGGTTTCTAACCAAATAGACATATGTACAACAATATGAGAAGTGTCATTGATGTCATGGAATTTCTGAGCGCAAAGAAAGAGAAAAAAGCGGCATTCCTATTATTAGATGCGGAGAAAGCTTTTGATAGAGTGGAATGGCCTTTTATCAAAAGTGCAGTAGATCTATTAGGGTTTGGTAAAAATTTCTCCAATGTAGTGGATGCAATATACAGAAATCAAAGAGCTAAACTTATAATAAATAATGAAATTACTGGAGAAATAAGGATACGAAGAGGCACCAGACAGGGTTGTCCTTTATCCCCGTTACTTTTCATATTAAGTTTGGAGTTTTTATTGGAAAACATAAGAAAGGATGACAAAATTAAAGGTATTAGGAACGGGAGGGATGTACATAAAATAAGAGCCTTTGCGGATGACATCATGATCATGGTAGAAGAACCAACAGAAAGTATTAAACAAAGCATAAAGAAAGTGGAGGAATACGGAAACCTGGCTGGACTTAGACTGAACAAGAACAAAACGAACATTTTGACTAAGAACCTGAATAAGGAGGAAATGGAGGGATTGCAAAAAGAGGTAGGCTTGAAAGTGATAAATAAAACAAAATATCTGGGTATATGGATCACGAATAACACAAATAATCTAGTCAAAGACAATTATATCAAAACCTGGAAGGAAATAAAAAAAGATCTAGATAAATGGAGCAGACTTAATTTATCCCTGTTAGGTAAAATTGCATCCATAAAGATGACCATCCTCCCTAAAATGTTGTTCCTTTTCCAAATGATCCCAGTACTAGGAACATGCTCAACCATTTTTAAAGAATGGAAGAAAGATCTGACCAAATTTATATGGAATCATAAACCGGCAAGAATCAAATATAAGCTCCTGATTGATGCCAAAGATAGAGGTGGTCTGGCGTTGCCGGATTTACAATTATACCATGAGGCGGCAGGCTTTTTGTGGTTAAAAGATTGGATAACACTAGATAACCACGAACTGCTAGATCTGGAAGGATCCGAAAATAAATTTGGTTGGCACGCGTATTTAGCAGAAGATAAAGTTAGAGCCCACAAAGGTTTTAATAATCATGTAATTAAAAAGTCTTTATTGAAAATCTGGGAAAGACATAAAAGATTATTAGAACCCAAAACACCTAAATGGATATCCCCAATTGAAATAATCACAATTAAAAAAATAAATTCAAAAGGACATTGGGGCACATACAAAGAACTAACAGAACAGTGGGATGGAAACTTGAAGATAAAAGAATATAACGACATCAAACACCTCTTAACTGGATGGATACAATACCACCAAATAAATAGCAAATTTAATAAGGACAAGATGCAAAAAGGATTCTTAAATGAACCTTCCTTATTAGAAAAACACCTCTTGCAGAATAGATGTAAACTAATATCTAATATGTATAATGTATTACTGGAGTGGGAAGTCAAAGATGAGATGGTCAAGGAAACCATGATCAAGTGGGCAAAAGATCTAGGGAAGACAATCAAACTTGAAAAATGGGAAGGGCTGTGGAAAGAATCGTGGAAATTTACGGCGGCACAAGGGATCAGGGAAAACCTAATCAAGATGTTCTACAGGTGGTACATGACGCCAAGTAAAATACATAGAATATATAAAGGAAAGAGCAACTCTTGTTGGAAGTGCCAAAAGGAAGTGGGGACCTTTATACATATGTGGTGGCACTGCGAGGTGATTCAAAATTTTTGGACCCAGGTCTTAGAGGAAATTAAAAAAATGATGAAATACAATATAAAGAAAAACCCCGAAGCACTTCTATTGGGAATTCTGAATGGAGAAATAAATAAACAGGATGTAAAACTTTTTCATTATGCCACTGCCGCGGCCAGAACTTTAATAGCTCAATATTGGAAAAAGAAAGATCTGCCGGGAATTAAAGAATGGCAAGAAAAATTATTCAACTATATTGATCTGGCTAAATTAACAGATAAAATTAGAGGACACAATGATCAAAAATTCCAACAAGACTGGGGAAAATTTGGAGAATACATCAAAAAGCAATGCCCCACTGTGAAATGCTGGCTCCATTTTTAGACATTCTGTATCGGGATTAAAAGGAAAAGTGTTAATGGAATGGTGAAGAAATGGAAGATTACAATGAATATTAGTGTAGTATAAAGAAGTGTTAAATGGAATCTGGGAGGAGGACAAGTGGAAGTCACAAGGGAGAAGGATAGAATAATAACTGAATAGACAAATGGATAGAAGGAATAAAGGGAGATATGTGTAATAGGCGTAAAGGATCAGATAATAAAGTGACTGATATGATTAATGTATTCGGAATAGGATGTCATGAATTAGAGAGGTATCTTATTAATTTCCTTTTTTTCTTTTTTTAGTAATGATATATGGATTAGGTCATGACATGTATAACGAGGCTTTTATCTAAGCAAAGAGCCATATGCAGGCTTTTTAACTTAAATTTTCTTTTCTGTATATGGCTTGTGTATTTCGAGACGATGTTATTATTTGGATTCATTCTTTCTGTATTAAATAATAAAGTTTAAAAATATAATAAAAAAATTAAAAAAAAACAAAAAAAACAAAATGATGTATAGATGGTATTTGACTCCAGTAAAACTGTCAAAAATGTACAGAATGCATGATAAGATGTGTTGGAAATGTAGACAGGAGGAAGGGAGTTTTTATCACATGTGGTGGACTTGTGGCAAGGTTAAGGCCTTTTGGGAATCTATTTATAACGAACTTAAGAAGATGTTTAAATACACTTTCCCAAAAAGACCTGAAGCCTTTCTATTGGGTCTGATGGGAGATGAAATAGCTAAGAGAGATAAAAGATTGTTCATGTATGCAACAACTGCTGCAAGAACATTGCTTGCCCAAAAATGGAAATTACAGGAATTACCAACGATTGATGAGTGGCAGACGAAGATGGCGGAATATGCTGAACTTGCAAAACTGACTGGCAGGGTCAGAAACCAGGATGACTCGAGGTTTCAAAAAGATTGGAGTAATTTTGTGGAGTACTTAAGATTGAACAGAGGAAGTTTGAAGACACTGGTAGGATTGGAATAAACCTTTGACAGAGACTAATATGGAGGAATAAAAAACTGTGCGATAAGATTGGATTACAAAACCGACTGACGTGGGGGAGGGAAGTCAAACTCGGCGGAGTTATGGGATATAATTTGTATTAGATGTTGAATTAATTGGTTGTATATTTGAAAAATAACAATAAAAATTTATTACAAAAAAAAAAATAAACCGCTTCTGTCTGGCACAACAGAACACCATGATAGAAACCAGAATGCATGGAAATGCCGTATACCTTCCCACCACAGCGCTACCTATTTATCTACTTGCACTGGTGTGCTTTCGAACTGCTAGGTGGGCAGGAGCTGGGACAGAGCAATGGGAGCTCACCCCGTCGCGGGAATTTGAACTGCCAACCTTCCGAACGGCAAGTCCAAGAGGCTCAGTGGTTTAGACCACAGCACCACTCGCGTCCCCAACAGATGCAGCAACCCTCCACCATGGAACACTATAATGCCATAATACTCTTGAGAAACTGGAAGTAAGGTGTGTGTGTGTGTGTGTGTGTGTGTGGATAAAACACATGAAAGGAAGAAAGGGTGGCTGTGCACACTGCAGCACACGATGCAGGTGAGACTCCAGGCCACTGCATCTTGCCCAGAAGTATTGATACATGCAAATTTGTATAGGAACATGGGAAGATGCTTTTGGCCTGTCTGCTGTCCATCAAGCTCAGTACTTGTCAACACTGACAGGCAGCAGCTCTCCAGGATTTCAAGCTGAGAGGAGGGGGACTTTCTCTCTCAGCCTTACTTGGAGATGTCAGGGATCGAACCTGATGTTCTGCCGCTGAGCCATGGCCCTTCCCCAAATCTGTGAATCCTTTAAGGACAAGTGACGACCATTTTGTGCACATCCAATTGATGCATGTCTGCCAATGCACAGGATCTTTTGTACCCAGAAGAGGGCAGAACAGGGGCAGGGCAGAACAAGGGTGGAACAGGGCAGAACAGGGTTGGGTGGGCTTTTGCAGACTCTACTGACACACCCAGGGGCAAGGAATGGAAACCCTGCGCAAAATGGTTGCCACCTGTACCTGGCAACACCTTTGGCTAGGGGTTTCTCCACACTTAACTTTTGCCCTGCTAATTCCACGTACGGGCCTGCACTTTGCCAGTCCATGTCTGAGTGCTCTTCTTTTCGCCCCAGAGCTTTCCCTGCAAAAACCCACTCTCTAAAGCTGAAGTACAACAAACAGCAATTCAGGTTTTCAGCGGACTGCCATCAGCTTTGATTCAGCTGCAAAGAGTGGGTTTTCGCAGGAAAGGCTCCGGAGCAAAAAAATAAAGAGTTTTCGGACACAGAACTTTAAAGCACGGATCGTGCTGAGAAAGCATGGAGGAAATGTAAGTCTGGAATAAGCCCAAAGTTAAAAGAAGCAGATATGATGTGATGGGAAAGACCCTGTGCTAGAGATTCTTATTGAAATGCTGCCAGTCATTGCATGAAATACTGAGCTAGATGTTGGATGGAAAAGACAGGCTGACCTGGTATAAGGGAGCTTCTTACAGTCCTACAAAGCAAATGAGGAGAAATAATGAACTGATCAGCAAAACACAGTTTTCATCTCACCCCTCGCCGTTTGATAGCATCTCTCAAAAGCCCAACGACGTTGTTCCCTTCAGCTCCTGACGCTTTGAAGCCTTTAGTCCAGTTCAATAGGATCCCCTGCGGAACGAGAGGTTTAAAGGATCAGAAGAAACATCCTGAAATAAGCAAAATCTCTTTGGCTAAACCTATCCCTGCATTGGGTCAATGTGATGTAATAATAATAATAATAATCATTAACTGATGTGTGGAAAGCAAGGGAGCAACAGGATAACAACTGGAGCAATGGACAGGTGTGGGAAAAACACCCTTCCGGAATCTGGAATGATTGTACATCACCGACACATGTGACTTCTTTCTGCATGATGCTTCTGGAAAGTTGTTGGTTTGCTATGCTTTTGGACAGTGCTGCCTGGGGCTGATGGGAATTGTAGTTGGTAAAGCCCCCTGGCTAATGTGTTAGTGCAGAACAGTCAAGCATTTTCTGAGCTGCCACAGCCTTTCGCTTTGCAGCTTTTCCTCCGAGTATTCCTCCTGCCTGGAGGTGCTATATTGTTACATTACTTACATCCCGCAGTCTACCATTATACATGGTTCAGTGGCTCAAATGAACAAATGAACAAAAATGAACAAATGGGTTAAACCACAGAGCCTAGGGCTTGCTGATCAGAAGGTCGGCTGTTTGAATCCCCGCGACGGGGTGAGCTCCCGTTGCTCGGTCCCAGCTCCTGCCCACCTAGCAGTTCTAAAGCACGTCAAAGTGCAAGTAGATAAATAGGTACCGCTCTGGTGGGAAGGTAAACAGCATTTTCGTGCGCTGCTGTGGTTCGCCAGAAGCGGCTTTGTCATGCTGGCCACATGACCTGGAAGCTGTACGCCGGCTCCCTCGGCCAGTAACACGAGATGAGCGCCGCAACCCCAGAGTTGGACACGACCGGACCTAATGGTCAGGGGTCCCTTTACCTTTACCTATTCCTCCTGCCTGGAGGTGTTATATTGTTACATTATTTACACCCCGCAGGCTACCATTATACATGGTTCGGTGGCTCAAATGAACAACTCATGCAGGAAGAGGGAGCATTGAGAAGGGAGCCCCCCCTCCCAAATCCCACCTTGTCGAGGTCTTCGTGTCGAACAGGAAATGAAAACGTGAAGCCCAGAGGTAGTTTTTTGTGTTTCATCTGATGTTTGTCTAGGAAGTCCGAGATGCATTCTGAGATGTAATCAAAGAGCTGGGGAAGAAAGACAAATACAAACACAAAAAAGTCAACTGCTGTTGGGGGGGGGGGGAGAGAGAGAAGGGAAAACATTCAGCGATCTGCCTTAGCTTTCCACAACCAGTTCTGGAGAGACGTGGAGGGATGGATGAATCTGTCAATTTCTCTCACTCTACAACATGTCTTTGATGCAATAATAGTGTGTAAGTGGTGGTTTTATACTGTTCACACATAATTCTGCTTTATTAGCTGTTCTGTAAGGCTTCCCCAATATCATTGCACAGCTGTCCCCTGGAGGGGCACTCTTGTGCTATAGTGCAAGAAAAATGGGAAAGCACAGAACCTGGAACGTTTGTGGTATAAAAAGTAACATGATTTCACCTATTAGGCATGCATTGATTGGAAGTGAAGCAATATGTCTGCCCCCTCTCTTCCACCTGTGCATGCCTTGTATCATCCCCAAATCTCCTCTGGAGGGACAGATTTAGAGGACACGCAGAGGGAGGAGAGAGGGTGATAATTGTGTTGCACAAGGATTTCTCCTTGTGCCGGTGGAATGACCTGTTCAGCGCTACGTTGACTCCAACTTCTTATGTCTAACCATTTTTCTCGTGGCATAAGCATTCATGGACTAGAGCCCACTTCATCAGATGCAAATGGAGTCAACTGAGTTTGTCTTGCAATGCAAGATCACAGACAAAGAGTATGTCAATTGTCCTGGACAGTTGGAGACTTCTGTAGAAGGTTCTCAATTGAGAGTGAGAGCCATTATTTGAAAGGATTTGAACTCAGGTCCAGGCCAGGCCCAACATTTTGCCCAGTGGACTACATTGCCTCTGAGTCTGACGATGTGACCTCCTTCCTTCCCAAGGGCAAGCCTCCTCCCATTCCTGAACACCTGCAAGTCATGATGCAATACGTAACCTGGTTGATTTCACCTGCTCATCTGACTCACCATTTCAGCTGTTCCTGTCATGGCATCTTCCGGTATGGAATACATCTGGTGCTTCGTCTTCACATTCCATTGTTTTTCTTCACCTTCACCCACTTTCACCAGCATGACTCGGAAATTGGTGCCCCCGAGATCCAAAGACAGAAAATCTCCCACCTCTGCAATCCCAGAGTGTGACATGTCAGTTTAGTCTTTGGGGAACCACCTGGGCTAGGTTGCCTTGTACACAGATCCTAGAAGAACCCAACTGCAGGATTGTAATTAAGAGGCAGGGTGATTCATGTCAACACCTATGGCGATGGGGTGCTTGCCTGACTTCTATTTCCTAAGGGCAAGTGTGTAAGAAAAAGCTGAGGGAATCGCCACATATGACCTATGGTGGGTGGCTGGAGACCATTGGAATTGGTAGGACAGAAGGGGCACCTGGGCCATCGCATAGATAAATATGGTGTGAGCCTTGATCCTAAGAAGGTGGAAGCTATTTCAGGAATTAGCCCATAAGAATCCATTGTTGAGTTGAAAAGCTTATTGGGCATGGTACAGTGTTGAGGCAGATTTCTACCAAAACTGGCAAACATACTACACTGCTTAAATAAATAGAGGAGCATACCAGCCAAGCTCAAACCCCTTTTTGTGGAACAAGAAAGACTCACACTCAAAGGGATTAGTCCTTTGTAGAAATTGAATTGTCATTCCTGCTGAGATGAGACAAGATGTCCTAACTCTGTGAAGGGTACCAGGGCATCATCAAATATAGAGAGCATGCAAGACTATGACTTAAATATTTTTCTGCTGTATTTCAAACCATATTCTTAAATCATTGTACACATGATTTGATGTGTTTCCCAGTCACCCGCTGTCTGTCCACATCAGTAGGCAGAAGGGTATGTGTGGATGTGCTTATGGAATCAAATCAGATTGTAGCTAGTTTGGTGAGAAATGCAGCAAACCACAGTGATTCTCAAGAAACTATGGGATAGATATGGATTGCGGTTAACATTATGTGTACACAGCTTCACAAACCAGCAATGGAAGCACACTGGGTGAATAGTAAATGGGAGTGTGTACACAGCACTCAGGAAGAGTGTATATATAACCTTGATTCCTAAGAGCTGGTTAAGAACTATCAACCTATATATTTGTTGAATAACAATTATAAACTTTTTGCAGGTATATTAGTTAATAGGTTGAAAGCTGTATTAAAAGAGGAAATCCATCAAGATCAGGCCAGATTTTTGCCAGGAAGACAAATGAAAGATAATATTAGAAATATAATTGATTGAATGGTATTTTTAAAAGTGAGAAATGAAAAACAAACAACCTTAATGTTTTTAGACAGAGAAAGCATTTGATAACGTCTCCTGGGACTTTATGTTTAAAGTTTTGGAATACATGAGTTGTAGAGACACTTTTATAAAAGGAGTCAAGGCAATATATACAGAACAATCAGCAAAATTGATAGTAAATAATGTATTGACTAACAAAGGTAAAATAACTAAAGGAACTAGACAAGGCTGCCCACTGTCACCTTTATTGTTTATATTAGTTTTAGAAGTTTTGGCACAAAGAATAAGATGTAATCAAGAAATTAAAGGAATAAGGGTAGGACAGAGACAATATAAATTGAAAGCATTTGCAGACAATGTGGTGATATCTGGAGAAGAACTAATAGAGTCAATTCCGAAAGCACTAGAAGAGATTAAAAAATAGAGAAATAGCAGGTCTTAAAATTAATAAGGATAAAACCAAGCTCCTGGTTTAAAAACATGAATGATGAGAGTAAAAATAAACTACAAAATATATCACATCTAAAGAGTGAAAAGAAGGCTAAATATTTAGGTTTATGGTTAACAGCAAAGAAAACTTGAGAGGTTATTAAAAGAAATTTGCAAATATGGGGTAGAATGAAATTTCCATTGTTTGGGAATTATGGAATCAGAACAACCTAAACAGTATAGAAATTTATGTATGCAACCACATCTGCAAGAATGTTATTTGCCCAAAAATGGAAGGAAGAAGAGGTCCTGAAGAGAGAAGAATGGTTACAGAGATTAATGGAGTATGCAGAAATGACGAAACTTACTGGAAGAATAAGAAATCAAGATAACATTTTTTTAAAGAAAGGAATGTAAATGGTTTATTGAGTATTTACAAATAAAATGTAAACAGATCGAGACATTGGCAGGATTATTGTAAAAACCTGCAGTTTCAAAAACATATCTGAGATATTTATGAGAATAGATGATTAGACGAATAAATTAAGATAATTTGGAGTATGCAGGAAAGGATGAAAATAAATGTAAAGAACACAGAAAGAGGGGGAAGGGAGTCAAAGTCTGAAATGTTAGACTTATGGCTGAATAATTGTTGCAACGTTTATAAATAAAATTATATATAAAAAAGAAAATAGTCATGTTTCTGGCACTAGAATAGAGCCGCTCAACAAAAGAAACCGCTTTTACTCCATTACCGGACAGACCTCAGAAAAGAGTTGGAACAGACATTTATGAATTACATGAGCACAAGTACCTGGTTGCTACGTATATAGACTATTTTTCTAAGTATCTAGAAATAACACACACGATTCATTTACAAATTCTACCACCATCAATTGTCTAAAGACTGTATTTGTCAGACAGGGGCATCCTGATGAACTTGTAACAAAATAATGCCCCACAATTTGCAGAGAAGGAGATTTCTCAGTTCACAAAGAAATATAATTTTAGCCACATTGCCAACACTACCTACAAGCCAATGGGGAGGCACAAAGAGCAATCTAAACCACAAAGCAGAGCCTGAAAAAAGAAGATCCATTTTAAGTGAGTGATAGAGCAACTGCAATTAATGCAACCAACAGCCCAGCATAGTTGTTAATGGGTCAACAACGAAGAACCAGTTCTGACCCTGGAAACAGACCTGTATCCCCAGTGGCCTGATCTGAAGGAAGTCCATGTAGCAGATAAAAAGGCAGAAAAGCCTATATAAGTTACAGTTTGATAAACACTACGGGGTAAAAGCATTACTAAAACTACATCCTGGTTCACAAGTGAGAATAAAACTTGACAATCAGAGGTGATGGCCAGAACCAGGGTCAGGGGCACTATTTGACACCACGACCCAATGCTGTAATTACCAACAGTGGCACATTTAGAAGGAGCAGAAGACACTTGAAACTTGTGCCAGAATCATATCCAGCCATACAATCAACAAGTTTAAGGACAGAGCTAGCAGGAAAACAAAGCTTCAATAGACCAAGATCCTGAAACATCAGCAGATGCCATCTATGGCAGCTTGTTTCCCATCCTGTGAGCATGGAAAGTGACCTCCAGAGGCAGATTGATCAGGAAATGCAGAGACTAATCATTCTTTAGATAGAAATAGCAACCAATTACAGAGCAGAATAATCCCCAGGTGCTATTAGAGCTGACTGATAGTCTACTCATCACCTCAGGGTACAAAAGTTATTAAGCGTTGTTCATGCAGCTCGTTGTTTCGCTCAGTTGTCTGTAAATGTGGTGAAATGGGATCCTGAAAGGGCAGGCTATGGCATGGGAAGTGAAACTAGATTAGGACTAAAGCACAAATAAGTTCTGCTTTAGTGAGTTTATTAGGGCTACTGTATAGACACTTTTATACCATAAAAGAGTTACTGTTAATCTACTGCAGTCTCTGACATTCATTAAAAGGGCCAGCAACCTATTATGAGAATAGCTCAATTATAGTCAACATTGGATCAGAGTCAGGGGTCAGGGCTTAAGAGTTCAGAAGACATACTAGCAGAAGTGGTTCGATGGATGGGGTGGAGCCACAACGCTAGCTTCCCAGTAAGTGGGCCACTGTTGCTTCCAGGAAGGAGAATGGGCGAAGAAGCAGTAAAGTCAGTGTAGCACAAATGCACCGGCAGAGCCAATTCAGGGCCCCAGCCAATGCATTTGCACCATGCCAACCTCCTTGCCACCTCTCCTCTCCCCCATTCCATCCTGGTAAGCAACAGTGACTCACCTGTTTGGTGAGCTGCTTCTGCATGGTAGTGGAGAAAACTTGGTCATTTAGATGCTGTTGAAGTACAACTCCCATTATCCCTGGCCCATGTTTCCTGTTGTCTGGACAATGGGAGTTGAGTTGAGCAACTTCTTGAGGGCCACAGGCTACCTACCCCTATGCTAGTATCCTTGATTTCAGCAGGTGGGTTGCTGACCATTGTTGCTTACCTGATCCCTCAGGGGTAGAGCGTACATAAGTGGGCAGCATCTTCACAGAGGCTTCCTCATGTGTCTCCAGCTTCAAGCCCCGGTCCATCTCCTTCTGCATCCGATGCATCACCTTCTTCAGATCCTGTTCTTGTAGCCGGAATTCTGAGAGGATCTGCTCCACCTACAGGAGAAGACATACAAGCAAAAGTCCAAGAAGATGGGTACAGTATAGCATGTGTCAACAGAGTTAAAGGATGCAGGTGGAGTCTGCACGCCACCACTTCATGTTGTAATGATTCCTTCAACTCTTGTCCTATATTAAATTCCTGCTAGAATTATGTAAGGATTTGGGTGTCCTCGTGAACAGGGTTAATGCACTCTATACCTATCATTTGCTGTTTACGTAGAAAACAGTAGGTCAGCATTTCTGATCTGAAAAGGGTGCCACTTCTCAGACTCAAGCCAGCTTTTTATCTGCCCTATGCATAGCCCACAGGACAGTCAAGGGGCAGCAGCTCCTATACTCCAAGAGATTGTGGTCTGGAATTTCCAAGTTCTGTTCACTCATTTTATCATTATTATTTGCTGGGAATCCCAGTCAACTGCATTGCTAGCCTTTTCCATTCCAGTGCTTTCTCTGTCATCCTCCCAACTTTTTTAGGACCTGATTTGTGGTTATCTTTTTCCTATGCTAAAAAGGAACTGCAACACTAACATGTCTAGTGTGGAGTGGCATAGCTGAAAATTCCATTGAGGATTTTCAAGGCCATTGGGCCTTTAATTAATACAGAACCTCCAAGTGTCCCTATTTTCCAGGGGCACTCCTGGATTTACAGCTGTCTCAGTTTCTGAATTGATCCCGGAATGTCCGGCTTTTCCTTAGGACATCCCTATTTTCATCAGAGAAATGTTGGAGAGTATGGAGTTATGCAACCCCCAAGCCAAGGAGATAAGTAACAACATTTAGAAGACAACGGAAGGCAGCCCTGTATAGGGAAGTTTTTGAATGTTTAATGTTTTGTTAAAGCTGCCCAGAGTTGGCTGGGCCAACCCAGTCAGATGGACATGGTATAAAATTATATTTATTATAATTATGGAATAGGATGTTCCTATTTTCATTGGAGAAGTATTGCAGGGTATGTTAGTAGCTTCCTCCTTGCAGCTTCTGCCCATTGTATTACCGTACTTCTTGTTTAGCAACATAGAAGCATCACTTCATTCCAGCTTAATTATTCAGTGCCTGTCGCTGAACTTAGATGGATCAGTTGTCTGACCTGATACAACCAGCTCCAAACTAGAGTGGTGTCTGTGTTAAGCCTCCCCCAGGAATTACTCAAGAGCCACCTCCTGCTCTGAAGATGAATGCCTCTGAATAACAGTTGTTAGGAATCACAGGAGGGGAAAGTGCTGTGGTGCTTAAATTCTGCTTGTGGGCTTCCCATAGACATCTGGTTGGCCACAGTGAGAGAAGAATGCTAGACTAGGTGGGCACTTGGCCTGATCTAGCAGGGATTTTTATGTTCTCAACATCAGCTGTAGAGCACTTGCTTTGCACACAAAAAGTTCCAAATCCCCGGCATCTCCAGGTCACACTGGGAAATAACCCTGCCTGAAACTCTGGAAAACCATAGTGAGCAAGACGTTTAACATGTTCTTAGTGGGATATCACTGTAATAATGAAATGACCGGTAATAATGACAACACACACACACACACATGTGCATTATCAAAGATAATGTGCTTCATCTACAGTTAAGAATGCACAAGCATGTTTTAAAAAACCTCTCTTCCTTGCCTCCATTTGCTCTCTTACATTATGCACAAGTATCAATGGGGGAGAAAGAAACACCAGGAAAACTCCAACCTCACATACTCTCCACACACAACTCCGACAACCATTACTTGGAAATGTGGATTTAAACCTTTGCCCCACATTTCCCCACTCTAAATCCGAGTTCTATATCTACGGAATGCTCAGAAGATCAGTGCCTAAATTAGCAGCCAAAGGACCTTGGGGTTTCTATTTTTAGCTTTTGGTTAGATGCCAGGTCTAAAAAGGGAAATTTAATTGATCAGCTCACTTGCTAAAGACTGGTGCAACTGGAACTAAATATAGCACAAACTCTAAATATTGACATTCGTTTTGGTGTTTCATTATGTATTTATTTTTTTATCCAAGTGGCCTGGGATGGGATTGAGAATACAATTTGGCAACATAGCATGCAACCTTTCATCACCTCTGTGATGAGGCCATCCAAAACGCTGTGTAAAGGGAAATGCTTTCGCAATCACATCCATTCCTTGGCATCGTAATTCCATTAATATTAGCTGCTGCTGCATATCCTAATTCAGAATGATACATTTCCCTTTCTTTCAGATGCAGCACACTGACGCAAAAGAGCTGAGACAGGGCAGAATATAAGAAGAACTCTGTTAGGTTAACTAACAGAATGTTAGTTTCCAACAGTGGGTTGCCAGGCATCCTCGAGAACTCACCTCAGTCCATAGAAGCCACTGTTGCCAACCAGAGCATTGCTAACTTCCTGCCCTGTTGACCTGTGCTAGTTGTGTGCTATGCATGCATGCTTCCAGGTTGAGCCCTGCCCGGATTTGGCTTTTGGCATATCCCTCAAAGTGTGTTTAGCATGACTTGTGCTGGGATGCCCAAAGCTCAGTGTAAAGGGTAAAGGGACCCCGACCATTAGGTCCAGTCGTGGACGACTCTGGAGTTGGGGCGCTTATCTCGCTTTACTGGCTGAGGGAGCCGGCGTACAGCTTCCGGGTCATGTGGCCAGCATGACTAAGCTGCTTCTGGCAAACCAGAGCATTGCACGGAAACGCCGTTTGCCTTCCCGCCAGAGCGGTACCTATTTATCTACTTGCACTTTGACGTGCTTTTGAACTGCTAGGTTGGCAGGAGCAGGGACTGAGCAATGGGAGCTCACCCCATTGCGGTGATTCGAACTGCTGACCTTCTGATCGGCAAGCCCTAGGCTTTGTGGTTTAGACCACAGCGCCACCCACGTCCATTCCATTCAGTGTAGTCCATTGCGTCAGTGTAGTCCATTGCTTTCACATAATGGGGTTTGCATAGACTGATACACGTGATGAAAATCAGGACACACCAGCTAAGAATTGTGAATGCCTTCCATCTGCCTATCTACCATATTTGCCTTCTTCTCTGGGTTGATTGTGACAAAAATGTTGAATGATGTATTAAGATCCTGTGTCAATGTCACTGTGATATCCCAGCCTACTTGGTCCTCAGTTTTGCTCAAGAGCTCACCATCTTCCTCTGTGTTCCAAAATAGATAGTTGAAATGGACACGATATTAGCACACACGTTTCCAAAGCTGGGCCACATCTGCACTATACATTTAAAACAGTATCATGCCATTTTAAACAGTCATGGATTCCCCCAAAGAATCATGGGAACCATAGCTGGTTGAGAAATCTGATCGCTCCTAGGTGACTCCTATTCTCCCCATGGAGCTACATTTTCCAGAGTAGTTTAGCAATCAATCCCTCTTCACACACAACTCTAAGAATAGAAACTCTGTGAGGTGAATCAATGTCTCCTAAGAACTCTCAGCACCGTTAAGAAACTACAGCTCCCAGAATTCTTTGGGGGAAGCCAGGCCTGTTTAAAGTGGTAATCATAGTGCTTTAAATTAATGAGGTCCATGTGACCATAGTCAACAACTTCTGGAGAATTAGAGGTTCCCCAGTACCTTTTTCAAGAGTTATGCTCACTAACCATAATGAATTATTATTATTAATCATTATTATTATTATCATTATCATTATCATCATTAATATTATTATTCACTCTGACCTTAAGAGCCACAACAGTGACCACAGTGAACCACCTTGGTATTTCTTCTTGAAATGAAAGGCAGTATATAAACAATTTAAATAATAATAATCAATGCATCTGCTTTTATTCCTCATTGAATAGATACAATTCCTCATTGTAAAAATCCATTCCCCATTTTAAAAATGTCAAGTAAAAGAGGTTTCTGTGCCATGTCTGAAGTACTTCCCCCAGCCAAGCATCCTGTCTCTGATGGAGATCAGTTCAGAATGCCATGAAACAAGGAAGGGAAGGCATGCCTGAAATATAATCACATTCAAACTTCATATCTGGTCAGTTGCAAGCTTCCACTGTGCCCGTTTCTTGCTACAGGGACCAAATTACCACTTTAAAAAACCAGAATCGATGGATGCTTCCAGACAGGTGTTTATTATGGGATGCATGTTCCGCATGCATGCGAAATGTTCACAATATCCACACAGCAGCCATGGCATCGAAACACTAGTCCATATTTTACCTCTTTTAATCTGAATTTAGTCTTTCTGGAGAAAAATCATATATATATATATCTATATATCCCATTTGCAACATCTGAATGGTGGCTCATAAGATAGCACAGTCACTGCTAGCCTTGCAATCTCATTTATTTATACAGTGTGAGTGGTGCAGACTGAGTGGTGCAGCTACCACCTTAGAGAGACACCCTGCGTGTTGCCGTTATTTCTTCTGGTTTTAGCAGATATCCCTATATTCCAAACCCACCCACCCTCAAATTAACTCTCTTTTTGCCAACGAACCACAGAGAAACTTGCAACGAATTAGCAGCCGAAACAAGACACGAGAGGCAAGAAGTTTGCGTTTTGCAAAGGGGGGGCGGAGCCGTACTCTAGATAAACTGGAATTTTATCTAGAATCCAGAAATCTTAAGATTCAGAGAAGCGGATGAAAACACACACAGCAATCTACCTAGCAATCACTTTCAAAACAGAGCAGAAGAGATCTAAGCAGAGAGTTCTGTGCAGCTCTTACCAGTTGCAAGCTGTCAAACACTTCCTTCATCATTGACAACCGCGAACCCTCCAAACTGTCCATTGATTCTGGGCTTGCTCTGCGGAAACCCGTTTGCTGCCTGTCTGCTCTCGGCCACCTGGTCTGAAGCTGACAAGACTGACCCGAGTCTCTTGTCTCTTTTTTTTTGTTGTGTGTTTGCTTAAGCTCAAGGCTGAGCGTTGTTGATATTGAGGGCAACGTTTCCAATCCGAAAAGATTAAAGGTTCACCAGCGGAGGAAATAGGTCCAGCAACTCTGCCCGGCAGAGAAAAAAGGAAGGCCAGTGATCAGCAACACTAACAAAATGATGCAAACTGTAGAAGGACTTTCCAAGTGCCTCAGCCTTTATTCGTCTTGGGAATTCTGGATGGCTTCAGTTGTGTCTTCTAAAAGACACAAGGAGGATACAAGTCAGGCCCTACGGCATACTAGTAACCTTTGGGGGTTCTCCTCAGAGACATGCAATAGCACAAGAGCAGGGGTAGCTAACCTGCAGCCCAGCAGCCTTCATCTAGCCCCAAGAGAGATTTTGTGGGGGCTCCCCAAGCCCCCCCAAAAGTGTCATTTTTCAAAAAAAGAAAAAGAAATGCTCTTATGAATCTCTCAATATGATGCTATGGTGCCAAAAGGTTTTATTGTAGGTCCCGCAAGGCCCCCATTCCCTCCCTTAAAAAAAACCCCAAAAACCCAAATGGTTTATTTAATTGTTTTTTTAAAATATATAATTCTTTGGACTACTCCCAAGGGTGCCATGCCCTGCTATGGTACTGTGATGCCTAAAGATTATTTGTGGCTCTCCAAAAGCGCCCCACCCCACACATCTGTGCTTTTGAGCAATTGAAGTTTTTTTCCCCCCCTTGACTCATATGTACCCCACTGTAATGCCAAACATTTTTTGTAGTTTCCCCAAGGCCCCCCAAATCTGTCCATCATTTAAAAAAATTCTTTTTACTGATGACTCCCAAAGATCCCCTGAGTATTGGACTATGACTGGGCAGAGACCCCTACCACAAAGCTCATAGGGTGATTTTGAAACAGTCACTGCCTGTTTGCCTAAGCAGGGCAAGGATAGGATAGGATCCACAGGGTAGGATAAAGTGGAGGAGAGAGAACCAGGCTTTTCTTTTTGGAGCTCCTCAGAGGAAAGGTGGTGTACAAACATCATCCATAAAATGCATAACATTTAACAATCCTATGCATGTTTACTCAGAAATAAGCTCAGCTGTGTTCAATGGGGCTTAATCCCCATTAAATGTATCTAGGACTGAAGCCTTAAATTAGTTCCCATTGAGGTGGTGGACCTGTACTGGGCTTATACCACTTAATAATTGCAGATGGGAGATGTTCATACAACAATATTGCTCTAGACCAAAGCTCTTCAACCTTTTTGGGTCCATGGCTCCCTTGACCAACTACATTTTTTCTGCGGCACCCCTGTGAGGCTCAGGAGCCCAGTTATGTCACCCCTTGCCTGCAGAGCTGGCAGCCTCTCACCCTTTTTCGAACGCCCCCCCCCCCTTGTGGAGTGTTCCCTCAGCCTAATTTCCTTTCCCCTCCTCTCCTTGGGAGTCCTCTGGGCAGCCGCTGCTGCCACCTCTGGTCTCTGAACTGCCCCCACCCCCACCCCAAAGAGAGGTGCCTCCTCACACTGCCCCACAGGGGCCTGGGAAGCACTCCCTGTCCAGCCCCAGAGGCACCATTCGCCTGGGGAGCTTGTAGCCAGAGCTGCTGCAACAAACAATTGTGCAAGCCTTTGGGAGGGAGAGATGTAAGAGGGCATCAGAGGAGGGTGGGAAGGAAAGAAAGAGGGACAGAGGCCAGAGTTGCCAGCGGCACCCCTGACCATCATTCAATAAACCCCATGGTGCCAAGGCACACTGGTTGAAAACCACTGCTCTAGACAACAGCTCTTCTATATGTTATTCACTCACTCACTCACTCACTCACTCACTCATTAAATTTATATCTTGCCTTTCCTCACAAAGGAGCCTAGGGTGGCAAATTATGTTTCTAAGGCCACATTCTCCTTGATGCAATTATTGTCTATCTGCAAAGAATTTGAGGAACACATTTTATTTTCATGATGACAGCTTCCAACAGATGACAGCTTACTAACAGGTGATTTTGCTCCGAAACAACCCAGACACTGGTGCTCAACTTTGAATGAGATGTTGCTGACACAATAGCATTTAGGCCAGTTGAGTATTTTTGTGCAAAGTAATGGTCAAGCTTAAAAGGATTAGACATGTCAGCTTCAAAAGACTTATGTTCCGTGTGTGTGTGTGTGTGTCTTTGCCAGCTGTTAGTTATTTCTCTCAAGGCACCCAGATGTGGTTGTGGGAACATCAGAGGTCCCTTCTGGACAAGGTCTGAGACCCCACTGAGAGAAGTGTTACAACTGTTCTGTGCATGAGACACTAAACACTGGAGCGACGTGGTCCTTGCCTAGTAATCCTATAGCCTTCCTCAGCAATGCTGATGATGGAAGGATAAGAACAGAGAAGGTGGGATTGGGAGGGGAAAGGGAATTATAATGGATTAAAAGCTTTTCTTTACAACCAAGGTGGAGAACCACAGACCTGGGATCCCAAAAGCCAACCACTATGGCTTGCACATGAGTGGTACCATTTTGACTACAGCGGAACCTCTATTTATGACCACAATCCGTTCCGGAGGCCCGTCCTTATGGCAAAATGGGTCGCTGGTAGAAGCGCCATTGTGTGCAGGCACATTCGGTGGCAGCCCGGTTCTGTGCAGGCGCATTTGGCAGCAGCCCGCTTCTGTGCATGTGGCGGCAGCTGCTTCTGCGCATGTGCGAATCGCTGCAAACCTGGTATTTACTTCTAGGTTTGGCGTGGTCACGACTGGGAACGGGCCTAAGCAGAGCAGGACGTAAGTAGAGGTTCTACTGTACAAGACAGGCACTGGGAGACTGAGGCTGCTATTAGTACATACAAGTGGAACCTCCACCAAGATATTGTGAAGTAGTGTGTTTCCTCTTTGGGATTTCACCCATTCCACTCCCAATTTCCATCTTCCTATCACCGCCACCAATCAGCCAATCAGCATTCAATGGACAACGAGAGCATGAATTGGGCTGTTTTGGGTCCCTGCGTGCGCCAAAAATAAAAAAATAAAAAAATTGCTTGGACTTCTCCAAATGTTTGGGTTTCCCCAAGCCTACTAATACCCTGGTCTTGTACATGGGTGGGATCATGTTGGCTACAAAAAGCACAGCATCCCCACCAACATTTCTCCGATGAAAATAGGGACGTCCTATTCCATCAAGATCACCATAATTTTAATATTTATACCCCACTCATCTGACCCCAACCTCTCTGGGAGGCTTCAACATATATAAAAAACATAATAAAACATTAAACAATTTTTTTAAAAAGATAGTTCCTTATAAAGGGATGCCTTCAGATGGCTTGGGGGGAGGTCAGATAACTCCATACCAGCCAACATTTCTCTGATGGAAAAAGGGATGTCCTAAGGAAAAGCGGGGCATTCTGGGATCAAATCAGAAACCAAGGTGGCTTCTGTGAATCCAGGACTGTTCCTGGAAAATAGGGACACTTGGGGGGGTGGTCTGGAACAGCACTTACCACCTGAAAATTGGAAATAGAGTTAAGTGATGAGAAAACAAATCCCCAGACAGGGGGGGAAATATGGATGCCAGGAAGAAGTGTTCTGAAGTGTACTGTACAGCCCAGACACAGGTTTATTACTGCAGTTGGGGACTAGGTCTGAGAGTTAATTATTTACCTGATGCCGGGATGCTGCACTGAAGCATTCATTTGTGGCAGCAAAAGTCATTCAAAATTACATGTGCTGTACAAATAGATAAGAGCAAAAATAGAAGCTCAAATCTGGGCCTCCCAACCTTGAAAGGCACCTGAACTTATATTTTAAAAATTCTGCCTCCTGCCCCTAACTGATTCAGACAAAGAGCAGTTCATTTTAGGACTCGGCAATCTATGTAATTCTAGTCACAGAGAGTATACAATGCTTGGCTTTGCCCCTGGAAAGGTAGACAAAAGATTAAGTCTCACATTTAGGTAGGCTTCATCTGACCATGATGCCCGAATATTGCCATACGCTTTAGAGACATTTTAAAGAAAGGTATGTAGCCTAGTTTATATATCTCACATTAAGATATTGCAATAAGCCCCACAGATCTGACTATTAGAGCAGTATCCCATCCATAGCTGTCAACTTTTCCCCTTTTTTGTGGGAAATTCCCTTATTATAGCATTGGGAATGTAAACAGCAGGGAGGGTTGACAGCTATGTATTACACTGCGCTAAATTTTCATACTTCAATCTCAATTTCACACTTCAATCTCTCAGGACATTCTATAAAACAGGGGTGGCCAACTTCCAAGAGACTGCGATCTACTCACAGAGTTAAAAATTGGCAGTGATCTACCCTCTTTTGGAGGGTTCAGGTCAAAGTTGTTGAGCTTTTTTTTTAGGAAGGAAAGCCCTTTTTTAGGGGTTCACGTAAAAGTTGTTGAGCTTCTTTAGGGAGGAGGAAAGCAACATTGAGCTTTTTTTAGGAAGGGAAGCCTTGTTTTGGTGGTTCAGGTCATTTTAGGGGTGCAGGGCAAAGTCGTTGAGGTTTTTTTTTAGGGGAGCCAAAGTTTTTTTGCTTCTTTGGGGAAGCCACTGATCTACCGGTGATCTACCACAGACGTCCAGTGATCTACCGGTAGATCACGATCTACCTGTTGGACATGCCTGCTATAAAAGATCTCAAAGTAGCTGTCTTAATACAAAGAAATTTCAGAAATAGACTGGAAAGAGAAGTGGCTGAATTGCAACTAATCACCAAACTTAAAACCATGGAGAAACCTGGTCTGAACAAAGACATTGGTCTGAACAAAGACATTGGATTCCCACCACCCTTCTGAGTAATACCCCTCCCCACTCCCTCACTATATTTAAGGATCTGGTGACTTCTGTTTCAGTGTATCTGAAGAAGTGTGCATGCACACGAAAGCTCATACCAAGAACAAACTCAGTTGGTCTCTAAGGTGCTACTGGAAAGAATTTTCTATTTTGTTTTGACTAAATTTTCATAACTATACATTTTTGGTGTGAAAGGTGTGGTTTTCAGGGAGAAATCTCTCCTTTGAGTAGTTCGCTGCACACACCTGTTTGGAGTCTGATTTCCCCCAATATGAGCCTTCACCTGTTCCATTGGTCAGTTTGAGAATATTTCCCCTTTGCTAGGTAATGCCAGCCAATTAGGGAACACACCCTGAATGCAATTACATTATAGTGTACAGCACATACATTCACAGCTGCTATAAGCACTGCTTCCCTACAGCCTGTTGCTGGGTGCAGCAGCTTGGTTCAGGGTGAAGAGGACACAGCAGCAATGGGGGTGGGGTAGGCAATAAGCAAGGAGAAGAAGAATGTGCCCACCTCTACAATTCTGTTTTTCTAAGTAATATATAATTCCTGGTATTCTTTATGACACTAGACTCCTAGGCTAGTAGGCCATGGTTCAAAACAGCTGCTCCCCAAGACAGATAACAACACAAACAACGTAACAGGCTGTGTGTAACTATATAAATCTTTTTAAATGTGATTCAACATATCATATCAAAATATATTGTTCTGTAACAAAATAAAAAAAATAAAAAATCCTTCCAGTAGCACCTTAGAGACCAACTAAGTTTGTTCTTGATATGAGCTTTCGTGTGCATGCACACGAATGGGTATCTGAAGAAGTGTGCATGCACACGAAAGCTCATACCGAGAACAAACTTAGTTGGTCTCTAAGGTGCTACTGGAAGGATTTTTTTATTTTTTATTTTGTTTTGACTATGGCAGACCAACATGGCTACCTACCTGTAACTGGATATATGGTTTTTTAGACCAGCTTATCATATAAACAAAACATTTTATGAAAAATTAAAGTCCAGCAGATTGATCAGGAAATACAATCTATTCAGTTCTTATATTGGCTCTATCCACGGTGTGGAATTCTTATATCAGTCTTGTAGTGTTCCACGTGAAGATGCTTTTAATAATTCTAGCGTTCCTTGTATGTATGCAGGTATCAGACAAAAAACTTGGAAGAATGGCACATGCAGAAAACAATAAAAGGATTCCAGGATAATTCATTGTTTCGCCCAACCGGGCTTCGACAGCCATGCATATTCGTATTCTTGTATATCAGGGACATGGAACATGGAACATAATGGGTTCAGTCATAATGGATGACTGACTACAAGATTGATATAAGTATTCCACATATGCTGAATCGCATCTAAAAAGGTATAGTTACACACAGCCTGTTATGTTGTTTGTGTTGTTATCAGTTTTGTATTTACGTGGCAAAGGGTTTGGAAGTGTTTTGAATGTGCTCCCCAAGACAAACAGATTCCTGAGTGCTCAATTGTGCCTTTGACATGACTCCTTTAAGCTAATGAACCAACCCTTCCCTGGATGTTGGGGGAAGGCTCCAGAGGCAAGCCTTTCTCTTTGAGTAGCACAGCTGTGCTGGAGAGGAGCCAGCCAGGTGTGAGTCTATATGTGTTAATGGGTTTTAACTTGGTCAGTTTCATCCCAGCTATTTGCAGATCTCCAGCTGTGATATCATTGCTGTTCTCATCGCTGCAGCTTTCTGCCGGTAAGCAGATGAGGCTATGCCATAATGGCGTGAAAGCTTGACTGAGAACTGCTGCTGGCACATGGAATTAGAGATCGCAGGGCAATCCAGCCCAAGCCCCCAGTGCTAGCTAATGGCAAAGCTTTCGTCTAAAAAGAAAAACAGACGTGCATTGCATATGGCAGCTCAGGTGGCAGAGTGTTCGTTTAGCATGAGAGAAACAATGGAATTAATGTCCATATTATTTAGCCAAGGCTTTCCTCCTATTCCAGGGATGGAAAACTGCGCTCTCCAGAGGTTGCTGGACCACAGCTGCCATGGGGCATATGACTGGGGCCGAAGGAGTCCAACAACATCTACAGGACCACAGGTTGCCCTTCCCTTCTCTGCATGCTTCTCCTTCTGGGGAAAGGCCATAGCTCCCTGGCAGAGCACATCCTTTGGGTGCAGAAGGTCGCAGCATCACTCAGAAGTAAAAGATTGCAGACACCTTTGGCAGAGACCTTTGAAGAGTCATTGCCAGCCAGAGGAGCCAATGAGGTGGACAAAACAGTTTGACCTCATATAAAACAGCTTCTTACACCCATACTTTTAAGTTTTCCTAATGTACCTTTATGCCTTAAAAAAAAAAAAATCATCATCTACCTGTATATCATGATGCCTAGACCTGGCTGACTCACTGACTTTATGTGTCATACAATCCTGCATGTGTCTACTCAGATGTTCATTGGGACATTCCTAGCTAGCTAAGTGAGTATAGGACTGCAGTCACATTGGCTTACTCATCATCACTAATTCCAGGGGATATCTAAAATCGCTTCGGTATTTCCCAACGAGAGAGAAATGTGGTACAGGCATCATCAGTGCACACTTAGGGATCTGAAAGTGGGGTGCTTGTCATCTATACTGTTACAGGTTTGTGGGTGCCCTGACCCCCTCCAGATTCCTGGGTGCTGGGGTTTAATCGGTGCTTTGAGAATTAAGACAGGTTGGCAGACATTGGAGTTAACAGAGTAAAATGCCATCTAAACTTGTTTCTGGACCAGGGCATTACTCGGGAGGTAAGCCCTTAAGAGGAACCAACGATTATGGTGGCCAGGGCAAAGACAGAGAGGTGTGTGTGTCAGTGGGCAGCGAAAGAAACAGTTTGTCATAGGCTGGATGAAAATGGTGGTGTTTTGCAAGAGGTTTGAGAAGCAAGGGGGAAGGGGGCCAGCAGAACTCTAAGCGGGCTGGTTGGAGCAGGCAGCAACAAAGGGCCATGTAGCATGGCTGGTTCCTCTGTTTGTACATCCATACCTGCTGCTCCAGAGAGATGTGAATGTTGGAAATCCCTCCACAGTAGACTCAAGTTGTGGATATGAACTATATATCATAAAGACACTGCAGTCTCTGCTGTACCTAATTACCAAAGGGGAACCCAGACCCAGGACCCCTGGAAACTCACCCTGCTGTGGAGATTGGGGTGACGTGTAATGGTACATTTGTCTATCAAAACAGACCCAGGGTAGGAGTGTGGTGCTGTGGTCTAAACCACAGAGCCTAGGACTTGACGATCGGCAGTTCGAAACCCCGCAATGGGGTGAGGTAAATTGGTACCCGGGGGCAAAAACTTTTTTGTCACCCCCCCCCGAGGCATGGGAAGGTCAGGTGGTACCCAGTGCGGAAAATTTCTTGTCAACCCCCCCCATTGATTCCCCCCCTCAAAAATGGTTTTACGTTATTTCATATTTTCTTACAAAGGAATAATAACAAGTAATAATAATAGAAAACTTTTATTTATATCCCACCCTCCCCGCCCAAAGTCGGGCTCAGGGTGGCTAACATCAGATACATAACATTGGTATAAAATCAAACAATAATTAAATTACCTCCTAAAAACATCTCAAAATCAAATTAAAGTCTAATTAGATGGCTTTCCACAGGGTTAAGGTTGGGAACAGTAAGTGTTCTCTGAACTGAAATTTCAGCCTTCATGACATAGGAAAACAGCCAAGTGAACAGCTATTTTGGTGGAGGGGGGCCAAGATATTAACCGATATGCATGAAATTTCATATATAGCTATATAATCCCTAGTATAGTAAGATAAGACCTTTGGAGCAGGCATTTTCAAAAAAAAAATCAAAAAAAAAATTTCCCCCAAAATTGTTCCTTGATAATTTGTCACCCCCTCCATTATGGAAACCGCAGTGACCCGCCCTCCTTGCTATGCCCCTGCATTCTTTTATTCGACCATCAGTCAGAAAAAATACATTTGTACAGAATTAAAAAACCTCTGAAGGAACTTTGAAGAAAAAAAAAGGAAAACATAACCCTCAATGGAATGGAGCTAAACAGATAGCCCCATATTGATACAATCAATTAAAATCTTATGCCACTTAGAAGCTAAAAAAAGAAATTTAGCCACCTAGGAGGCCGTATTTCTAGCAACATGGTTGTTTTAATAAAATAATAATAATAATAATAATAATAATAATAATAATAATAATAATAATAATAATAATAATAATAATAAACCAAGCTGGAAATGGAGAGTAAGGGAAAGAGTGGACCATTAGAGAATCAATCGGCTTTTAGACAAATACCATAAGGCCTTCAGGAGGCCCCCTATAGCCTCTATAGTACCTGCCTGGCTACCAAGAAGTTTTGCAGCATCCATTTGAGCAAAGCTGCTGGCTCATAGGAAATATATTTATGTTGAAGCTGTAGACACCCTGCAAGAAGGGCACTTTGACCGCCTCCATTAGCACACAGTTCAATAAGCTGCTTTTAGTTTTCTTTATTTAATTGCAAAGCCTTTCTCTATTACTGTCAACGTGAAGGGGGGGGACGACTCACGGCTGTGAAAAACATAAAATCAACATGGGCTCTTCTTTCATGCGGAGCTCAGCAGGATAGGAATGTGAGTTATTTTGTGGGGGGGAGGGAGGCACTGGACTGAGAGGCTGGACAAAGGGTATGGAGGGAAGTGCAGAGACTTATTGGGGGGGTAGGGAGACACAGCTTAATAGTAGAGCTTTGTAGTATTGCATATACTTAGTCTGCAATACTAGTCTCAGGTTCAGTCCTTGGCATCTCCAGTTAAGACAACTGTGGGGAACCTTTGGACCACCAGATATTACTAAATTACAACTCCCATTAGCTGCAGCAAGCATGGAAATTGCCTGGGATGATGGGAGTCATAGTTGAGCAACATTTGAAGGGCCAAAAGTTCCCCACACCTGACCTAAGATAGTAAAAGGTAAAAAGGTAAAGGACCCCTGGACGGTTAAGTCCAGTCAAAGGCGACTATGGGGTTGTGGCGCTCATCTCGCTTTGAGGCCGAGGGAGCCGGCGTTTGTCCACAGACAGCTTTCCAGGTCAGCATGTGGCCAGCATGACTAAACCGCTTCTGGTGCAACAGAACACTGTGACGGAAACCAGAGCGCACAGAAATGCCGTTGACCTTCCTGCCGCAGTGGTACCTATTTATCTACTTGCACTGGTGTGGTTTTGAACTGCTAGGTTGGCAGGAGCTGGGACAGAGCAATGGGAGCTCACCCCGTTGCAGGGATTTGAACCGCTGACCTTCTGATCGGCCAGCCCAAGAGGCTCAGTGGTTTAGACCACAGCACCACCTGCACCCAGATAGTAAGATTATCTGATGATTGTTTCTTTAGCATTCATTCTGACTTTTATTGCCCTTGCAGAACTTGGCAGGGAGGAGGATGGGCTCTGCCTGTCATTGGCTCTGTCTCCACTTACAGTTGGTCTCTCTGCCTTTTACCCCGCCCCTCTCACCGGCTGCTGGACAGTTGTGCTGAATGTTTCATTAGCTTAAATTATAATAAGCTCATGTACTTTGGGGACAGATCATAGCTCACTGGTGGGCCACATGCTTTGGCTGAACCTGGGCTGTCCCAGGTTCAATTTCTGGCATCTGCCCCAGGATAAGGGAACATGTGATGAGGGTAGGGGGTCATCTCTTTCTGTCTGAGAACCAGTAGAGCAGAGTGTAGCACAACACGTTAGTGTGCCGGCTGCAGTACGCAGGTGTGTCGCGTGATAGGTGTGTGTATTTCTTAAAAGGGTTTAGTTTAACCTGCGGTTTGCTAATAAAACTGAATTACTGTGTCACGAAATGATGCATGTCCAAAAAGTGTGCCACCAACATGAAAAGTTTGGAAAGCTCTGCAGTAGAGTCTCTGCTCCAAGACCCCATGCTAGCCAGCAACCAAGCAGTAAGCAATACAACTTATAGCAAAACACACACACACATTTAGAAAACAATAAGAAGATCTAAACATCTTTTTTTAAAAAAAAAAACCAACAACAACACACAACAACAATCACATACCCTCATTGTTAATAGTTTCTACGTTGCCAGGAACATTCTCTTTCAGCCATCAAATGCCTGAGTGAACAAGAATGTTTTAAACTTCCTTTTGAATGTTAATAATGAAGGAGACAGAGAGGCACACCTACCAAGGAGGGTGCTCTGAAGATCTGGGGAATTGACACTGTGAAGGCTGTCAGTGCCAATAAGTTAGGACCCTGCGGTGACACCACCACTAACACTCAGCTTCTGATTGTAGGGCCCATGATGTCGGATATTCGGTGGCCAGGTTGCTCACTGGGACAAGATGGTTTGAGCATATTAGGTAAAAAGGTAAGGAAAAGGACCCCTGGATGGTTAAGTCCAGTCAATGGCGACTATGGGGTTGTGGCACTCATCTCGCTTTTACGCCAAGGGAGCTGGTGTTTGTCGACAGTTTTCTGGGTCATGTGGCTAGCATGACTAAACTATTTCTGGTGCAACGGAACACCGTGATGGAAACCAGAGCACACGGAAACACCACTTACCTTCCTGCTGCAGTGGTACCTATTTATCTACTTGTATTGGCGTGCTTTCAAACTGCTAGGTTGGCAGGAGCTGGGACCGAGCAACGGGAGCTCACCCCATCGCCGGGATTCAGACTGCCAACTTTCTGATCGGCAAGCCCAAGAGGCACCAATCCTAGCCTGACTGTGGTGGCTGCCAGTGGCTTTCCAGGCCCAATTCAAAGTGCTGGTTTTGATCTAAACAGCCTTAAAAGGCTCAGGACTGCAATACCTCAAAGACCACCTCTCCCCTCCCCATATGAACCAACCCAGACCCTGAGATAATCCTCTGAGCCACACGAGAACAGACCTTTTCGGAAGTGGCTCCCAGTTTGTGGAAGCTCCCAGTTTGTGGAAGCTCCCTTGGCTCCTTCACTATACATCTTTAGGTGCCAGGCAAAAACATTTATTTATAACCAGGACTTTGGCTGATTAAACATTCTATAGCCTTTCAGCTGTTTGTGGGGTAGGAGTCATTGGCTTGTTTTTTGTTTTATTATGCATTTTGTGTTATTGTTCTGCATTTTTATGTGGCGAACCACCCGGTGATCTTTGGATGAAGGGTGGCATGCAAATTAAATAAATACTGTATAGGGGATGGCACTCTTCTATGTTTTTTGGGTCCCAAGGGTTTTATACAATAGTGCTAACAACAGAAATGGGCAGCTAGCACAGCAATTTCAGGACCAGTGGCACGTGCCCCACATACCAACCCAGCAGCTGCATTCTGCATGAGCTGCAGCCTCCAAACTGTCTTCAAGGGCAGCCCCAAGTAGAGCGCATTGCAGTAGTCCAAGCAGGAGGTCCCTAGAGCATGGGAAATTGGAATTCCCTCCCCTCCAAAATGCGGCAGGCACCTATGCTCTTTTTCACTCAGATATCAACTTAAAATCTAGCTCTTTGCTTGGGTTTTTGAATGCTCTCCATCTCTCCAGCTGCTTTATTATTCATAATCATAGTTGTGTCCATTTCATTCTGCTATTAAATTGTTGCAGAGTGTATATTTTTAAAACCGAGGACCATCACCACCACCAATGCACAAAATGTGTCCAGACTAAAACATTTAAATAAATTGTGCAGACTTTTGGCAAACTTCACCACAACCAAGCTACCTACAGAGAAGCAAGCCTTCCCTCTTCCTTGCACCGGATCCATGGCTTATTGGTCAGACTGCCCTTTCTGCACCACATGCACAATGCTACAGGGTTAATATTTAAAAGATCACCTTCTGGCTGAGTGCTTGGCCTACTCTACTTAACTAGCATGGCTCAGCTACTTCAGTGCAAGACTTGATGTCATCACTAAGCCACAGACAATACCGGGACCTGTACTGTGAAGTGCAGGGGGTGGGGAGAGAGGAAGGAAACGTTCTTGGAGGAATCTGCGGGCTGCATAACTGTTATTGTTGGGCTCCATAAACTGTATGCCTTTCAAATGGTACTGGGAGGAACTCCCCTTGTGGAATTCAAACCATTGCAGCATGCTTTGAAATTC
Organism: Lacerta agilis; assembly: GCF_009819535.1. Taxonomy (NCBI): domain Eukaryota; kingdom Metazoa; phylum Chordata; class Lepidosauria; order Squamata; family Lacertidae; genus Lacerta; species Lacerta agilis. The sequence continues at coordinate 9,932,459 of NC_046326.1, read as the reverse complement.
TACATCAGTTGCTTTGTTTGCTCAGAAACACCCAGGTGGCAATTGCTGATGCAGCGAGACCTCTGATGCAAAGTTTGATTATTATTTTCCTGACCGGAAAACTAGCATTTTCTAATGAATATATGCTCAGACTGAGGAAACAATGGAGAGAGGGGGGGAGTTGTGGGGGACAGAGCAGGTAAGCTGCAAGGTTTGAAGGGCGTTATCTAATTTTGCTGCCTGAAGCAAAGGGCAAGAAGTTGCCTTCTCCAAGTCCAGTTTCCAGTGCAAGAGCTCAGCAGACCACGGAATCTTATTTCGACATCTCCCACTGCTCTGTCTAGTTTAGTCAGTGCAGGACAGTCTGCCTAGAGCACAAAGACTTCTCTCCACTCACTGCCTTTCAATATTTGCCTCCTGAGGTAGTCACCTCACGCTGCCTCATGGTAGGGCCAGCCCTGGCTACCCTCTTCCAAGTCCTGCTTCATCAGGCCAGTAGCCCATCCTGTTCTCACAGTGGTGAAGCAGATGCCCATGAAAGCCCAAAATCAGGACCTGAATCCAACAGGGCTCTCCACACTTGTGATTTCCAGCAAGTGGTCCAGAGTCATACTGCTTCCAGCAGCACTCATTGATAGTCTTATCTCCTGTTTATGGGCCCTGGTGGATCCATCTGGTGATGGTGGGCAGTAGGGGATAATGGCATGCAGATCAACACTGGGCTGCTGAGTCTCCTCACCATCTTTGTTCTCTTCGGTGCCCCTTCACTCCAGGGCATTGATGGGAAACGTGAACGGCATCTAAGCAGTACTTGCACATCACTTCTCTAAATGCTGAGCACATTGGTGCCAATTTTGAAGGAGGCCCCACCACAAGGCACCTCCCATGTGATTTCACCCCTGGAGATCACCTTAAGTGATCTCCCCCTGCCTCAGGTTATTGCTGATCCCCCCTGGAACCAAAAATCTAAATTGATGTTTGCTAAAAGCAGGTCTCAGTGAGGAAAAATCAGGACAAACAAACACACACACACACCAAAAAAACAATGCTTGAACATGGACTTCTGTGCGGACCTCAGCCTGGAAAGAGTGAGACAGAAAGTAGCCCTCAGTCTCTCTCTCAGACCAACCTAGCTCACAGTGTTGTTGCTATGATAAAAATGGGAGCATAGGGAGATTTTGTGTGCCTTGAGTATCCTGCAGGAAGGGTGGGATAAAAATCAAATTCATTCATAATAGTATTATATTGCGATTCCAAGTATGTTCCCCAAATATCTCTGTAGGATTATTCTATGGCCAAGCCAATGTATTTTATCTTGATTCAGTACTAAGAAGTGGGCAACACCACTCAAACGTACAGGGAGGCATAGACCAGGAAGCAACTATTGCTGGGAATGGAACTCCCATGTCTTCATTGCAATGCTCGCCCCATGTTGTGACATCACCACATTGTTTCACAACAGGATGTCAGATGTCCATGAAAGTTGCTGGAGAGAACTGGATATGGAGATGCACCCCCATGTTGCCTGTAATATGTAGTTTTGCCTCTTATGGACTAATGAAGAGCCCTGGCCCTGCACTGTCATGAGAACTAGAATGCCTGTTTCTGCCATGAGAATGCTTTGAAAGGTTAGGACAAAACCCAATCTTTATTCTATCTTGGCTGGGAATAATAGCTTTGCAACATCAGTGCCTCAGCGGTGCTTGAAGAGGTTGGGCCTTCTAAAAGTCTCCCTTCCACCTCCATTGCTTCTCAGATGTACAGGTGATGATGCGATAATTTTCATGCACACCTCCATAGCAAAAGCACAGCCAAGCCATTAAAGATACATAGTTTCCTTCTGCAAACCACAAGTGAATGTTCTAAGCCAAGCTTCCTCAAACTCGGCCCTCCAGATGTTTTTGGCCTACAACTCCGACAATCCCTAGCTAGCAGGACCAGGGATGATGGGAATTGTAGTCTCAAAACATCTGGAGGGCCGAGTTTGAGGAAGCCTGTCTAAGCCAAGGGTAGCCAGCATGGTGCTCTGCAGATGGTGTTGGACCCATCCTCCTTAGCCCTTGGCAATGATGACAGGGGCTGATAGGATTTGGACCCAACATCTGGACCACAGAACATTGGCTACCTTAAGCCAGTTCTTAAGCACACCACTTTCCTTTTGCATGCATGAGGAGGGAGATTCTTTGCTTGTGGCTAGGGATGGGCAAATCTGTCAATTTCAGTTTTTATCCATTTCTCATTTCTCCAGTCTTCCATTCTCCACATTTCCACATCGGATTGTGATTTATTTATTTTTTAAGTCTGATCAGCATTTTAGTGCAGTTTTCTACTAACACACACATTTTGTATGCAATTTTCGCCTAATATACACATTTTCGCAAAATAATTTATCCAAATATAATGCATTTTGTGTTCGTTATTTCCCCAAATGTATGTGTTTTTCTGCACATTTTATGTTGGCACTGCAAAACTTGAGGGTATGAATTTTGAAGGATGACCGTGTTACAGAAAATTCATATTAGGTAGGTTCACCTTTAATTTCTCCTCCATCCCTACGTATGACAGAGTCTTGCCTTGAGACTGCATCAGTCTCAAACTGTTGCACAGAAGCAAAGTGAATGGGCTGCAGGACAGGCTAAACAGGTCTGACTCTGATGGAGACAGGCCAGGAATGCCAAGCCCAGTGCCAAAAGACTATCCCAAACCTGCCTATGGATGTTGCCTTATCCTAACCCCCTCTAGTGGCACAGGTCAGGGAATTGGGGTGGTGCAGCTGGGTTGCGATCAGATGTTCATTTGCCTAGGAGTAAACTCTATTAGACTCAGTTGGATCCTGCTTGTTACTGAAGATGCAAATATACGTTGGAACAGTTTTATTGTTCTAGTAAGGATGGGGGGAGGGGAGAATTTAAACCCAGTTTACATTTGAAGCCAGTTCTATCAAATTTGCACTTTCTGAAATGATATGAACTGAAACACAGACATCCTTTGAAATTTGCACTCATCTGAATTTTGTAATGCTGTTCTCCAGCCAAACAATACATATAAAAATGCATATATTAGGGCAAAGTGTGCATAAAAGAGAATGTATTATATTAGTGAAAGCAACACCAACAAAATTATTAGGAGAAATTGCTTGCAAAATGTGTGCATTAGTCGAAACTGCTTCCAAAAATTGGAGAAGGCCATGAAAAATGCTGAAGATTTTTCATGAAGTTTAACAAATATATAAAAAGCAAATTACTGCAGGAATGTAGAGAACTGAATTTTAAATTGGAAAATGAGAGCCCAGAAGAACTGGAATTTACAGATCCTCCTCCACCCCACCTGCTAGGAATTCAGACTCATTTAAAAAGATTGATAGCCTGAGTTATTTAATCCTTCTTCTACCACAGCGGCATGAAAACAATTTTGGGGCAGGAACCTACAAACATCTAAGACTGTTCTCTACTTAACTTTCCATTGTGAATTAGTTCTAAGTGAAATGCCATGCCACAAGCTCCTTCTCCATCCAACAATATTTATTAGAAATGCAACACAATGTTATTGTTGGACAAAGGAACACCACCAGACACGCAGCCAGACTGCCTTAGGTCAGAATCCTGTGGACGCTTGCCTAGGAGCAAATCCCTTAAATCTCAAGGGGTCTTACCATGGGTGTACCCGGGGGGGCAGGGGGCAGCTGCCCCCCGCCTAGAAGCAAAAAAAAAAAAAATTAAATGGTTATCGGCAGCCTAAAAGGAAAAAAAAAAGCTCAAGACTGGTCTTTCTCCCCCTCCCAAAATCTCAATAACAATTGAGCTCTTCCGCTCTTGCTGAGGCAGTTGGCCACTCTGTGTGTGTGTGTGTTGCGCTGGCTGTTTCCCCCTCCCTCATGCCGACAAAGAGCTGGCGTGCCTATCAGAGACCGGATCCTAGCCTGCACCCTGCTTGGTCAAACGGGGATGCAGGCTGAGACTTGGGCAGTGTCAGGGGGTGAATTCATCACTGGGATTCATCGTTGCAAGGGAGCTTGGCAAACTGAGTTCCCTTGCATGGTGAGTAGTTCCTTTGCGAGGACTGAGGATCCTGGGAAACTGAGTTTTTCAGCCATTTGGGGCTTTCTGTTTGGGGGGGGGAAGTTTTTCTGTTTTTTGAAGCTGTTTTTGTTTTTTGAAGCTGAACGACCATGGCTTGCCCCCCCCCCCCAGTTTTGATCCTGGGTCTTACGTAGAAACGCAGAGGATTGGGATACCAGTGTACTGTTAGAAACACATGAGATCAAGGATCCAGATGCTCTTGTTATCTTTTCTAACCACTTAAGAACTTTTCTGCTCCCCAGTAATATCCCGAGCCTGCTAAAAAAAATGGTTTAGGCACATAACTGTCCATATCAGGGGTGGGGGACCTTAGGCCACCCAGATATTGTTGGACTCCAACTTCCATCAGCCCCAGCCAGCATGGCTAATGATCATGGATGGTGGGACTTGGGGTCTACAACACATGCAGGGCCAGACATTCTGCATCCTTGATCTAAATCAGGGATCCAAACAGACACAGGGTTGCACTTGTCCTTCAGCCTCAGTTTCCCACTTTTAGAATGGGCACATTACAGGACCGTTGGGAAGATGAAATAGGCTAAACGTGATGCATCTCGCATGAGAAACATGCCCTAAAAATGACAAAGCCTTTAAGGTAGTTGGGCAGGTGTGGGGAGCCTTTGGCCCTCCAGGTGCCACTGAACTGCAGCTCCCATTATTGCTGGCCATTGGCCATGAGCTGATGGGAATTGTAGTTCAGCAACATCTGGACGGCCAGAAGTTTCCCGAACCTGTGATAGAGAGAAAGGAGGAGATCACGGTCACTTCCAGATCAACTATTTAAGGAACATTCATCTTCCCTTTGTTTGCAGGGAGGTCAGATGATGGCATGTTGCACTATTATCATGCCATACTTTCCAGTGCATTTCCCCTTCACTTTCCATACAGAAAAATAATAATTTCATTCATTGTTTTGGAAGCACAAGGATACCAAATCCACTTTGATTGAGAAAGATGGATTTGCTGGTATGTGATTGAATCTCATACACAAAATAGTGATACTCTAGAGGCACCCTCCCTGTCTTTGACATCAGGGGAAGCTGCTCCTACTTGCCGGGCTTCACTCTCCTGCCCTGGGAGCTTTTGTAAGGGAGCAGCTGAACTGAGGAGGAGGGGTGGCCTTTTGAGTCTGGGGATAAAAGCAAGAGAAGGTACGGTTGCCATCAGTTTGGGGACTACTTTAGGGTAAGCTTGATGGTTGTTTACACTGATGTGTTTTAAATAAATCGTTCTTTGTTGACCTCTTAGTGTTATGGTGAAGTGATAGCTAAGATTTTTATTATGCATGTCGGTTACTGACCTATTGCGTTTTTTACTTTCTGCAAACTGCTTTGGGCATGCAAGTGTGCCTATGGAAAACATTTAAATTGACTATGGCTGCAAAACCCAGAAATGGAGGCTCTCAAAATCAGGCTAATTCCCCTTGGAACATTGGCCTGTACACTTTAAAGCTTCAGCAAAATTAACAATCCGGCGAAGGAGAAAGGTAAACGAGTCTCAGGGAGATAAGAGATCTGGAGTCTGAACTTTACATTTTAAAGGTGGCTCTTCTCGTTCGCTCCAGTGGAGCCCTCCATTGGTAGGGTTGCAAGGGAATGTGTGTGGCTTTAAATTCCCCAGGGAAGAAGCAATCACAGCTTCACCCACCCGTTTCCTTTCTGGTCCCATCATCTACCCTCTTCCCTGCCTGCAGGATCTCCACATATGGAGGAAGGGTGCTTGCTGGGCAGCAACACCAGGGGAGCAACAAACCGCAGAAGACAATTGCACCAGCGAATTTATGCTCCGTGTGCAATTTCTGGGTTGCGGCTTTGCAACCATTTCCATCAGCATGGGGAACCATCGCATAGATACTATGCTCTGCAGGGCAGCCAAACGCATGCAGGATTCACATCCACCCAAGGACAATTCCCCAAACTAGAAGACAAATGTAAAGCATTACCTTCCCCTTCTTGGAGCTGTCCATCCTAGTTCTGTGATCCAGCATTGGGGCAGCTGTCAGCTCCAGCTGCTCTCCGACCAGTCCCCAACAAAGTCCAAAGTTGCCCAATGCCCAGTTTGCCTTCCCTCCTCCTTTCTTGCTGGGACAACTTAGCAGAGAGGGCAGCTCTTCCTGCTGAGAATATTCCACTTTCTTAGCTTGTTTATTTCATGTATAAGGTTGCTTCCTCTCCTTTTGAAGTTGCTCGGCACGTGACAAAACTTCCTCTTCCGCTTTACCTTTGGTGTCTGGATTTCTCCCTGACCGAAATGGGGTGTTCCTGGCCTTGGACTTGTTTTATGCTTCACTTGGTAGTATATCGAGAAGGAACATCCATCCTGTGAGGATCCGTTCTGTCAACCTGCATCTTGTCAAAGGCAAAGCAACGAGGCCCGTTCCAGTAACGAGAGTTTTCCCTTCCGCCCAGGTAACAGCGCATGGGAGCGTTGCGCAGATCGCGTTGCCTCTCGCCGACTTCCTCTCAACTCAGCTCCTCTTCTGAACTCAACATCAAGTTTATTTACTTTTTCAGCCGGTGACGTTCTCCCTTTTTCTTTTTTTCCCCCCCAGCATCCACACAGGCTGCTTCCTGGGGTCTCAAGGCTAACCCTGCATTGCCATGGTGACTGGTGAAAATCCTGTTGCACTACCACCTCACCAGAGCCCCTCCTGTCTGTGCCATTAAAGCTGTCATGCGGAATACCGCTACCATGGGAATAGGGCTTAATTCGAATGGGCATAACAGCCACATTACCACTTTGCAGCTGCTACAGCAACCACTCCACTGCAGGGCTTAGCAACCTGTTCTGCTCCCATAGTGATGATGGTTCACAGCAACCCATTTCCAAGGAATGAAAGGCTGGTTTTAAAAAAAAAGGGAGAAGGGGGGGGGGGTAGGTGCTTCCATTTCCAGCCTGGAGAAACCAATGAGAAGTGGGAGTATCAGAGGATAGAGTGTCTCCTTCTCCCAAGGTGAAACCGTTTTGCGCATCCCCACCATCACATTGATTCTGAATATTTACCATGGGAGTGAATAACCTGAGCAAGGGATTCATCGCTGTCATGCTGGTACTTGTTAGTAGGCATCGAAACAGACCGGTCTTGCTTTTAGTTTTAAGAGAGGAGGATTTCCTTGCCGAATATCTCGTCCTCATTGACCTACCTGGCCTAGAGAAGTAAGGATTAGGGATGCTCTCCACCTGGGTTTCTAGAGAAAGATGCTGCGGTTCAATCAAAGGAACTCCTACAAACCTGCACTCAAAGGTCTGTCTTCTAATGTCAGATCAATATGTAAAATTTCATATTGATGACCTAGGGTCGCCTACAAAAAAAAAGAAAAAAAAAAGATGCTCTTTCACTGAGTTGCAGCCTCTTCCCCAAAGAGTAAATGTCTTGGCCACATTAATTGAAGTGGTTTATATTGTAAGGTTGCTTCCAGCTACAGTGGCAAGAATGTTACTTGCCCGAAAATGGAAAGAAGTCCCAGCAAAATAAGAATGGATACAAAAACTTATGGAATATGCAGAAATGGTGAAACTTAACCGGAAGAATAAGCAATCAAGATAACAAACTTTTTACAAAAGAATGGAAATTGTTTATTGAATATTTACAAATAAAATGTAAATAGATAAGAACATTAGTAGGATTATTGTAATAACCTGCAGTTTTGTAAGAGTATATATTTAAAGTAGATGAATAAATGATCAAATTAAGTTAATTTGGATATGCAGAAAATATTAAAAATAAATTTAAGGACCCGCAGAAAGAGGGGGAAAGAAGTCAAGTTTAGAAATATGAAAATGATTGTTAGATTATTGAAATGTATAAAATTGAAGATAATAATAATAATAATAATAATAATAATAATACATTGTAAGGTTGCCACCTTTGTTGTGGCAAAATAATGACCAGGGTGGTGCAGGGATTTTTTTTTTAATCTGGTGGTGAAGTGACTTCAAAACAATCCATTACAATCTATTGCAGCCTAACAGGATGGCCTCTCTGGAATTTGTCATACACACTGTTATGTACTGAGTTGAATAGGACCCAAAATGCAGCAGTCTGATGGGTCCTAGAACAAGAGGATCCAGAATGCCGCAGTCTGATTGGTCCGCAGGAGCCACCCAATCCAGCTCCAGGTGGAAGTGAATCCGCAACATGATTGGCATACAGGAGTATCCCGGAATTAGCCAATCACGTGGGGCCCATTGTGTAAATAATGTATATAAAGCAGACGTTTTGGGGAAACTTCCATTCCTCGCTACTATGAGCTGAATAAAGAGCATGAAATCCACACTTGACTCCGAGTATATCTCACACACATACACTGTTTCAGTGTATCTGAAGAAGTGTGCATGCACACAAAAGCTCATACCAAGAACAAACTTAGTTGGCCTCCAAGGTGCTACTGGAAGGAATTTTTTATTTTGTTTTGACATACAAATGAATGTGTGAATCTGTTTGCGCTTTGCCAGCAGAGCTTAAATATATAACCTTTCACAGACCTTTTCAAACACATGTGTTTGGAGAGGTTCCCTAACTTGGCAGGGAGAGAGAGAGAGAGGCAGAAATACAGGACAAACTGTATCGGGACAAGATGTAACATTTTACATCAAAATAGGAAGCAATCCTGCAATATCCAGGATGAGTGGCAACCCTTGAACTTTAGAAAGTGAAATGGAGAAAGGATCCTGAGTGGTCTTTGTCAAAGCATTTTAAAAGGTGGGCGGCTGAAAAATTATCAGCCCAGGCAGGAGAAAGTTAAGTCCGAATGGAAACACTAGAACATTATGGACATGCGTAGGAAATCATAGGAAAGGAGGCTGTCCGCCTTCCACTGCCACGTCATGCTAAGGAAATCTCCTTGCTAGAAGGAGCATCAGCTGAGCTCTGCCTCTGGAAGAGGATGCGGCGATTGGCTGCAGGATGTGGGCAAATCTCTTCAGCTGGGTGGGGACAAACCCAGGTTGCCTTATAATTCTGGTTGTGATTAGAATCTTTCCTAGGAGAGGCAAGGGTGGAATGGAAGAGTGAACACATGTTTGTAAACGAAACAGAGTTGCAACGGGCTACTTTTCCTTGCAGTAAGTTGAATTAATCATGCTGCCTACCCACAGAAAGAGTTTAAAAAAAAAATTTTTTTGTAATTGTGTGCTCGCTGTATGTTGCACTAGATTTCTCAAATGGAAAAGGAAAAAAAGGTATTTTGGCCCACGAGGAGCAGCATCAATGGAAATCGCCTAGCTCAGGAGTCCCCAAATTAAGGCCCGGGGGCCAGATGCAGCCCATTTGCCTTCTAAATCCGGCCCACGGAATGTCCGGGAATCAGCATGTTTTTATGAGAGTAGAATATGTGTTTTTATTTAAAATGCATCTCTGGGTTATTTGTGGGGCATAGGAATTCATTCATTTTTTTCCTTCAAAATATAGCCTGCCCCCCCACAAGGTCTGAGGGACAGTGGACCAGCCCCCTGCTGAAAAGGTTTGCTGACCCCTGGCCTAGATCCACACAGCTGCTGCTATGAACCTCCTGAGCCAGACCAATTCAAGCAGACAGCATCTGCCAAAGAATCCTGGGAACTGTAGTTTCTTAAGGGTGCTTGTTAGGAGGCCCCTATTCTCTTCACAGAGCCACATTTCTCAGAGTTCCCTAGGACGAGAGATTGATTGCTAAATCACTATTAAATGCAGCTCAGTTGCAAGTCCACAGTTTAATACCTTTAAAAAAAAATTAAAAAATCCTGCATTTTAGTATTTGTGTGTATTTACATTTAGAGAACAGACAATATTTCTAGACTCGCCTATCTAGGACAAGCCTCATGCAATTCAGCAATGCTTACTTTTGAGTAGGCATATATGGGAGTGCATATATTTAATACAAACAGCAAGTGGACAACGTTTAAAAGTAACAACCTCATTTTAAAAAAAAAAACCTATGTAGTTTTGTTCCTACATGTTTTGTGCAACAACAAAATAATAAAAAATACACTGCTATGCCCTGACTCCACACAGGTAAAAAAATCTACACATAAATAAAGATTATCTCAGCACTACATTTCTATCAGCTGAATTTTTGCGTGCACAGCTTCCTTAAAAACGAAAATGCCTCTATCGTTGTCTAGCTTTTGTTGTACCTTTGTGGGGTGAATGCGGCTGTGAAGTGGACAAAACACGTAAATAACCAGCGATGGTTATTTAAAAACGCCGACTTCCTATTTTAAATTTAAAAAAAAAAATTTGCACCAGTTCCTATATATTTACCATCTATCTTGCCCCGCACATGGAGGATTGTGCCGGATTGCAAAAGCGAACCGGAAGCCTCACTAGTTGCCTTACTAGTTGCCCTTGAGTCAAACCGAGTTCTGACGCACGCGCAGTACGGCCAATGCGCTCCCGCGACGGTCCCCACAGAACTTGTAACGGAATAGATTCGCACTGGGTCTACTAGCTTCCGAGTTGACTCTAGAGACCATCTTTTCTCCAGCGTTGGAAACTGTCTCCCCGCCTCCTCGATTTAACTTTCCGACGATTAAACAGAAAGGGAAAAGGAGAAAGCCTCCCCCCCCAAAAAAAACCCAACCCAACCCTGCCTCCACGTCAACAGACTAGGGCCACTCTTGTTATTCCTACCTCTATGGCGACTCACCGGCACTTCCGGCTTCCTCCGGGGTGCACATCCGGGTCGTCCAAGGCTTCCGCTTCGTTCATTCGCCTTCGAGCCGCTCGGGGAGCCTTGTGAGGCGAGACGTGACGTGACGTGACGTGACGAGGGGGCGCCGCCCGGAGCAGAATCGGAGCTCCCCGTGCCGTGAGGTGAGCGCAGGGGGAGAGCGAGGCGCGCGCTTGGCCGTTTACCTGTCGTCGTCGGCTGAGGGAGGTGGCCGGCAGGGGACTTCGCAGGGCCCAGGCGGGGGGCGAGAGGGCCCTCCCGCCCATCGCTGCTCCTCGCCCGGTCGTGTGCTCGGCGCTGTACGAGAAGCCGAAGCGACAGGCCTAGAATTGGCCTCTCTTTCTCTCTCTCCCTCTCTCCCTCAGGGGCGCAGCGAGGCGCTTTATCCCGGCTCACAGGTGAAGCCCCTCCGCTTGCTCCCCCAGAGGGCCTCGAGCAGAGAAAGGGGCTTTCTCGTCACCTGAGGCCTTTGCTTGGATGCTGAACCGGGGGTGGGGGTGGGAGGCCTCTGCAGCGCATGCGCCCTGCCACTAGGCTTTAGTCCAGGGGTGGGGACTCTGAGGCTCTCCAGATGTTGCTTGGGGAGGGGTGATTTGTGGTGGAACAGAGGGAGCTGGAGGTGCGCATGGGTTCTCCACCCTTTCTGTGGCGCCTGTCTGATTTGCCCTTCTAGTTCAGGTATCTTCATGCCCAAGATAAATAATAATAATAATAATAATAATAATAATAATAATAATAATAATAATAATAATAATAATAAATACCCCGCCCACTTGGCTGCATTTCCCCAACCTCTTCCCACTTCTAACCCAAATATGCGTTCATCTCCCACCATATGTTTTCATGGTGGTTGTGTTCTTGTTGAACCTTAGATCAGACAGTGACCCACTAGTGGGTCCTGACACCTGACCCACCACTTGAATCCCAGGGCTCTAGTCCGTTGTTTTCTGCTGGCAGTGACTGTCCAGTCTCTGTGACCAAATAGTCTTTTCTCTTTCCGTCTTGCTTTCAGAGGAGGGTAGCTGTCCTAAGCATAGAAGTGAGCCCCACTTGGTTCCGTGAGTCTTGCGCTTCAGTAAGATTGCAGCCATACAGTGAAACAGCAAGGAATCATGGTACCTTGGTACCATTTGAGGATTGATTGCTTTACTATGTTGTGACATCTTTTCTGGCTGGTGAGCCAGATCATTATTGCCCCACCTCCCGGTAGGCCATATTTGATGGTTGGATCAGGCTCCCTACTTGTCAGTCACTGGCTGTCATTGTGCCGTCATAGGATGCAGTGCTTTGAAATCTCAATTGTTGGAACTTCAAAGTGCAGTGCACCACTGTTTGGAAGCGCTTTTGCTTTCAGACAGTCCCATCACTCCTGTTTGAGCATTTGGTTTACTTGCATCTTATGTTTTCAAATGTTCAGCAACATTTGGTGGTCCACAGGTTTCCCTTCCCCTGATTGAAACCTTGGTCTTTGAGCATCTCTGAAATAATGAGTGAGTGCTTGTAGTTTATCTGTTTATCTGTGATGAATGTTTTCTCAGACTAGTGATAACAAAATAAAAAATTCTTTCCAGTAGCACCTTAGAGACCAACTAAGTTTGTTCTTGGTATGAGCTTTTGTGTGCATGCACACGAAAGCTCATACCAAGAACAAACTTAGTTGGTCTCTAAGGTGCTACTGGAAAGAATTTTTTATTTTGTTTTGATTATGGCAGACCAACACAGTTACCCACCTGTAACTCAGACTAGTGATGTAATTGTATATCATGCATACATGTATGTAAGCCTTCCTCAGTAAGTGTGTATAGAGTTGCTGTGTGAGCTTTCAGTCTTCCTGTGCTCCATTTCCCAGTGTGTAAATGAAGTAGGTTTGGAGCCTATAGAAATCTAGTCTGGAGCGTATGTTGATATCCATTCCTCATAGTATTGCATCTTACTGCTGCTGTTTTCACTTTATCCTACCTGATTTTTGTGCTTTCTTTTTCCTTCTTCCTTTGCTCAGGTTGTTGAGAATCAAAGAGGCTTAAGTAAATAAAAGGATGAAGCTTTACAGTTTAAGTGTCCTTTACAAAGGAGATCCCAAAGTGCATTTACTGAAAGCTGCCTATGATGTGTCATCATTTAGCTTTTTCCAGAGATCCAGGTCTGTATGACTACTGAGTGATGCTCTTCTCTGTCCTCTTCAAGGACTTGAATTTGTACTGTAGTGTCCCCTTTGGCTTTGTTGAATGGAATTCAAGCTAGTGAATTCTAATGAAGCCATTCTGGTTTGAGAGCTGGCAAAAAATATGTATTTTTTGTTATCTCAACAAAGCTGATGATAAGTCTCAGCACCTATGATCTTATTTAGAAGAATGTTACTTCTCATTAAGAATTTTACTGTTTGTTAAAAAGGTTTGATACTTGTTCCAATCTGAACAGATTTGCCTTGCTCTCAAAATGCTGCCCCTTTCACTTGCAAGCCTAACATAAACAGCTTTGAGTGTGCTCACCTAACCTGTTCAGATGTTCCATTAATGGAGTTTATTGATGTTAAGTGTAGGCCTGGGTGGTGTATCAATTGCCCAGGATCAGTAAGACAGCTAGATTGCAATGGCATCTTCACCTGGCAGTATATCGTGGGTGAAATCACCGCTGCTCCCGAGTCCCACTGCCACCAGTTCGTAGAAGGACTCAGGAGCAGTGGCAGTTTCACCCATGATAACCCTCTAGATGAAACTGCCATCACCTCTGGAACCTCATACCACGTCAGTCAGAGGTGGTGCCGTCTTGATCAGATGAGAAGTGGGCAGTTTAAGGAAGCCCACTTTTCAACTGATCAAGCCCCCTACCTCCACCTTGTGCCAGTGGAGGCGGAGTGGGAGCCTCATCCACCTTTGCCTGAGCAGGCGGGCTCCCTCTTTCTCCTGGGAGAAAGAGGGAGCTCAGCCGCCTGAGTGAAGTAGGCGGCAGCATCAAGCAGCCTCACTCCACAAGGCGCTGGGTTGGCTTGCACCCCTAATCCTTGCAGAATGGTGTTGAGGCTGCCTGACGCTGCCACCGGGCCAGCGCTCAGCTGCAGCATCAGCATCAGGAGGCCCCTTTCCCCAAGGTGCTGGGGTGGATTGCACCCCGTGCCTTGCAAAGCTGGGCAAGGCTGACTGATGCTGCCGCCGAGCACTGGGAGCAGAGAGAGTCCCTCCACTCCCAGTGCTGGGCAGCATCAACAAGCAGCCTTGGCTCGGCTAGGTTTCAGCATCGCAATGTATTGCCAGATTGCAATGTTTGGCTGGTGATACATCGCAATTTTGAAAAGCTGACACCGCCCAGCCCTAGTTAAGTGTATGTACCTAGGTAAATATCATGCCATTAATCTTACAGTGCTTAGAATTCGGCTCTTGAATATTAGAGCAATTGCAGCAAAGCTGTATTTTTAATCAGAATTACATGGAACATGAAATGAGAACTGCTGCAGCAACTCAGAATCCATTTCATCTCTGCTCATATATTTCTTTGAGCAAGCTTTTAGTTTTGCTACAACATGGTTTAGGCAGCAGTTATACATACCGCTCATAGGCAGAGACTGGGACCAAAATAGTTGACAACAATGCTTTAGTTCAGGAATCAGCAAACCTTTTCAGCAGTGGGCCGGTCCACTGTCCATCAGACCTTGTGGGGGGCCGGACTATATTGGGGGGGGGGAAATGAACGAATTCCTATACCCCACAAATAACCCAGAGATGCATTTTAAGTAAAAGCACACATTCTACTCATGTAAAAACACGCTGATTCCCGGACCGTCCACAGGCTGGATTTAGAAGACGATTGGGCCGCATCCGGCCCCAGGCCTTAGTTTGGGGACCCCTGCTTTAGTTGAATGGATACATGTACACTTGCAGTTTTGATGAGTTGTAGACTTGGGGGCTGCTTTTGAAAAACTAATGATACCTTGCACTTTTGCAGTCTGTTTGGAGAATGAAATTTTTTATTTTATTTTATTTTTTATTTTTTTGAGATGACAATTTTAAATAGTAGTTTTCTCATGTGGTTATTTGTGTTGCAGTGAGTTTATTTGCAGTGTAGCTGCTAGTAAAATAACATTCCTCTGTGGGATATGTATGGCTCTTAAGTAATCCATTTGGTAATCTTGGGGAGCTTTGCTAACTAATATTGAGGCATGCCTCTTTTGTTTTCAGTGTTCAGGAATTTATGACCTTCACAAGTCAGCTGATAGTAGAGCGTTCAGAACCTGGCACCAGAGCTTCTGTAAAGGAGCAAGGTAAGAGTTTACAGGGGTATGGGTTGTACTAAGACAGCCTTCCCCAACCTGGTATTCTCCAGATGTTTTGAACTATATCTCCCATCATGTTGGGACTTGGTGCCATCTACAACTCACAGCATGACTGTGCTGGCTGAGAATTGTAGTCCAGAACATCTGAAGGACATCAGGCTTGGGAAGGCTGCACTAAGAGTTAAGGATGCAAATTTGCAAACTTTCAAAGATATGTAGGTTGGAATTGAGGCATGTGTCTTTCACGCAATTACTGTTTCTCTAGCAGAAAGAAAACGATGTGTTGGCTCTGCTGTTCAGGGGAATAAATGTTTTTGTGGTTCTCTTGCTTGAATTATTTTTACCCTCAGACTAAGTTGGTTGGGTTTTAAAGCATAGTTTAAATTCATATCCTTATAAGCAATGAGCATCTGCAGAGCTGACCATTACCATCTAAGTTACAGGATGACATGACATGACTTAATCCTGGTTGTTTGGTGAGGCAGTAAAAATGGACAGCGAGAGACGCTTCAGGTTTTCATCTGAATGGTGTGTTATGCCAAACACACTCCATGGGTGGAACTACTGTGTGCATGGCCACACCTCTACACATTTTAAATCTTCCATATGTTCAAGCGATTGCCTGGAGGGCTCTACCAAAAAAGCTATTTTTTGGTATAGAAAAGCACTGCACATTATATTAGTTTGAGTAATCCTGGTCCTATTAGTATTTGCCGTTAAGGATTGTGATTCTTGTGAAGCAAATGGTTGTAGCAGGAACTGAGGGGCAGTCCACACTGAATCTCCACCAAGTCATACACTGAAAGATGTTTAGCTGAGGAGCTGCAGGAACTTGTCTGACAACCAAGCTGCCTCTCCTTTGTTTCAGGATTACTCCCAATGGGAGCACAAGCTCTGGCCTCTGAATTGGCTACAATTTTCCATAATGACAGCTTCATGTGGTCTGATTTACTCTGTCCATCATATTCAATAAATGGCTGTATAATCTTTACTGTGTCTTCTACCTCAATGTGCTGAGATTCCTTCTGGCTTAGTCTTCTTGTGTACTATTCTTGAACTTCTCTTTTTAGAGCTGCCATGTACTCAAGCACCTGCTTAAAATAAAAATGAAAATGAAAGAATGTCAAAGTTCAGAACTTATAACACACAACCCTACTACGTTTTTCCAGCCAGAGCAAACAGCTAGCCATCCTGGCTGCAGTGCTTGATGGCTAGGTGACAGTATGTGGTGAAATCCCAGAAGCTTGGGCAGGTAAAAAGCAAAGGTTGTAGTGAATATATTTTATCAGTCACTTTGTGGGGGTGGTGGGGAGCCATGATGCTCCCTAGTTTCAAATGATTTTATCAAACAGGCCTATTTGAATGCATGATTTAATAGTTGACACTGATGATGAATTAGAGGAAGACAAATTATCAACATACTGTACACCTCAACAATAATCTCTGGCACTGGAGTAGAAGGGACTTGGATTATATTTATGCAGTTCAGTGTCTTAGTGAGTTGTGTACAATATGGTGTCTTCAATAAAAAAGAAAAATCAAAGCAAATTTTGGCTTGCCACTGTTCATAGCAGTTTATTCTAATAAAGATTTGGAGAATACTGGTACTGAGATACAGTATGTGGTGATATGGTAAAAACATGGGATAGCTGAAATGGTTTATCAAAAAATTGTAGGATATGAGTTATCTAGGGACCCCATGGTTGTCCTTTTAGGATATGTGGAAGGTATAGTACTCCCACATGACAGAAATATTATTCCATTTATTGATGGCAGCACCATTAGCTATAGATGGATAAAGATTAACATGTGCACCCTGTCCCCTGATGAGTAGTGCATGTGAGTATGGGATGTAGCATAGATGGGCAAAGTAAGACTTTTGTTGTCTCTATCGGTTCATACAGAGTTTTAAAAATTTATTACTGAAACAATAAGGTACAGGATGTTTTGCGAAGATGCTTATTATTAGGTGCAATTTGATCAACTGCTTTTTTGTATCTTCCTTCTCTTATTCTCTTTTTGTGCAATGCTATTTAAGGATATTAACTTTTGTTTATATGGTAATCATTAAAGTACTTGGTTTCTATACATCTAAATATACATACATACATTTATTTTCATATATGTATAGATAATTTATCAATATCCTGTTATGAAATAGTGAAAAAATTTATGTCAGTTACTGTTTCTTATATTTTTCGTTCATTACTTTTTTCTCATGGTTTGAAAATTTTATTTAGAAAATGGAGGCAGGAGAAATCTTGGAAGCTAGAAGGGCAAACCATCTTTCCTTGGTCTGCATTTCTTTGCCTCTATTTCCCCTGGTTCTCGGAAAATGCATTATTTTGTACAGCACTAGATACCCCAGTGTGTGGCAGCTGTGAAGAAGGCAAATTCCATGTTGGGGATCATTGGAAGAGAGTTGAAAATAAAATTATGAATAAATACTGTTATACAAATCAATGGTGTGACCACACTTGTAATATTGCATGTCGTTCTGGATGCCACACCTCAAAAAATATATTGTAGGCTTGGGAACGGCAACCAGAATGATCATGGGGCTGAAGGATCATGAGTTTTTTGTTTAGAAAAAGCATGCAGTGTTTATGAAATAATGCATTGCATGGAGGAAGCGGACAGAAATGTTTTTCTCCTCTCATAGTATTAGAACCTGGAGCCACCCAATGAAATGCTGGAAGGAAAAGACAAAAGGAAGCGCATAATTAAAACTATGAAAGCATTGGCTACCAAGTTGGATGACTTTTAAAGGGGTTTAGACAAAATTATGGAGGATAAGTCTGTCAGTGGCTGCTACCCATGATGGCTGTATAATATGTGGTGGAGACAGAATGCCTCTGAATGCCAATTGCTGGGATTCATAAGCAGAAGAGTGCGGTTGGACTCATGTCCCGCTTGTGGACTTCCTGTAGGTATCCGGCCATTTTGTGAACAGAGCGCTTGACTGGGTAGACCTTTGATCTGCTCTCAACGATTTGAATAATCCCTTTCTCAAGCTTTATTCACAGTGCTACAGATGGGGGCTCTACATTCTCTGTGCTGTGCACTATTCAGTGCTACCCCAACACAATTCTTCCTTGTGCTTGGAAGCTGCCTCAGTCCTCCAGTGGGGGAATTTCATTCATCCTTTCAAAGTGAACCTTGACTAAAGACTTGGAGTTGATAAGTTCAACATGTGCATGCCTAAATAAAGTGCATGCTAAAACAGAGGTGTCCCCAAATAAACTTGTTATCTATCTAGTATTCAGGCACTAAGCAACTTTATTTGGGACAAAACATGAGTTGTTCATCTTTCTCTTCACTTCAGAGTATCTCTGCCATGTTTATGTGCGGAATGATGGATTGGCTGGAGTGCTGATTGCAGACAATGAGTATCCATCCCGGGTCTGTTTCACCTTGTTGGATAAGGTAAGTACCAGGTTCAACCAAGATGACCTATGATTCTGCAGTTGAGCTGCAAGAGAGCATAGAATAGAAGTTTTGAAGCTGGAGTATGGGCCTTTGCTGTGGTGGCACTTTGGAATGGCTTATCCCCATCCCAAAATAAGGTATGAGCTAAGGCTCTTAAAGTTTCAGCACATGCTGAAGCCCTTGGGCTTTTGTTGTTGCTGTTCAGTCGTGTCCGACGCTTCATGACCCCATCGACCAGAGCATGCCAGGCACGCCTATCTTTCACTGCCTCCCACAGTTTGGCCAAACTCATGCTAGTCGCTTCAAGAACACTGTCCAACCATCTCATCCTCTGTTGTCCCCTTCTCCTTGTGCCCTCCATCTTTCCCAACATCAGGGTCTTTTCTAGGGAGTCTTCTCTTCTCATGAGGTGGCCAAAGTACTGGAGCTTTACTGGGCTTTACTGGTCCTTTATTCCTTCTATTATGAGAGTTAATTTTATTTGGACTACTGATTGGATTTTAATGTGATGGTATCCTGTAGTAGTGCAAAATTTTATACCACATTTTCTATGCTGTTGTACGTTACCTGGCGATGCATAATACTCTGTATATAAATATTGCTTGGCTTCATTACAGGTAAAACATTAGTTCAATTGGGGCATCACACCAAAGCATGATTTTCTCTAACCATAGTTTAGAACTCCAGCCTAGAATTTAGGCCAGGCATAGGCAAACAGCCCTCCAGATGTTTTGGGACTACAACTACCATCATCCCTGACCACTGGTCCTGTTAGCTAGGAATGATGGGAGTTGTAGTCCCAAAACATCTTGAGGGCCGAGTTTCCTATGCCTGATTTAGGCAAAATGACCACCCCCACTCCTCATTGCCCTCTCCCTTCCCCAATTCAGCTGAAAACATTCAGCCCTTCTCTTCCCAAGGTTTGAGCTTCAAATACACAACAGAAAAATCTGTTTAGAGCTGCTTGTCATCTTTTTTCCATTTAGGCTTCATAAGTTAACTCCAATCTCCATGGTGCAGCAGCTTTTGGAGGCAGAGGAATGGCCATATATCTATGGTTTGTTTATCAGAAAACATACCAAGCCAATTACAAACCATGGTTTGTCACTCCAGACATAAAACTATAGTTTAGCTTCTTTTCGTGTTTGGTGTGATACCTGCATAGGGGATTAGCTCTGGGGCCATTTGTTGTTCAACTATTTTGTTTATTTTGTTTCTTTAAGGCAAATTGTTTGCTTTCTTCCCAGGCAGTTTGAGCCTGGTGAATACAAGGAAGGAGACCTGTTTAGTTTCAAAGATGGGACTACCTTGGATGCACTCAGCCTGTCCTCCTTGTTAAGGGCATAAAATCAGAGACTGGTTTTGATTTGTTACTGACCACAAGCTTATTTTGGATCTTGGAACTACTTTGAGTATTTATTAACATTTCCTATTGGGGAAGGTGTGTGTTCCAGTAGAGAACACAGAAACTGGATGTCACTTGCTGCAGTTGCAATTGGCAATTATGGTAGTAGGGAACTTTGAGAATTGTGGTCTAGGTTGCTCTCATGAGTGAGAGGGCAGTTGAATTCTTACTGTCAGTTTGTATTGTAGGTGCTGGATGAATTTTCCAGGCAAGTTAATAGGATAGACTGGCCTTCTGGAACCCCAGCAACAATAAACTACACAGCTTTGGATGGTTACCTTAGTAAATACCAGGTATGGCTGAACTGGGCTAGACATTTAAAGCAAAGAAGCTTTAATGTTGCCTGGTGCATGATTTTAACTTGAATTTTGCCTTCATGCCTTTCAATGTGTATTTGTTTTAGTACTATTTTGGTTTTGTGTGTGTGTGTTTTAGGGGGGTGGGAAGCATGTCTTAATTGATCAGATGTATGGCATGCTAGCAGCCATAGTCCTAACTGCATGACTTAATTTAGTTTTTACTATGTTATATGAGAAGAGGCTGCTCTCTGGGAAGAGTACAAAGAACCTTTAATATTTCTAGCAGGGGGAAGAAATACTTCAAAATCAAATTCTTCAGTGCCAAAATGTTTTTTATTTGGTTTTTTATTCAGTGCCAAAAAGTTTTTTATTTGGGCTATATATGCAGCTTGTCACAGTTAGAAGAATCTACTTTCTGATTATTCCATTACGGAATTAATGTCCCAATGATGATCTCCAGTTTCTCAACTATGGCCTTCTCTAAAAATGTGATGTGTTCCTCTTTAAGAATCCTCGTGATGCAGATGCAATGACAAAAGTGCAAGCAGAGCTGGATGAGACCAAAGTCATTCTGGTAAGGGGCAGCCTGTTATAGAAATCTTGTGGAATTGGCACATGTTGTGTTAAACCAAGTCTCCTCAACCCAGTGCTTCCCAGCTATTGTAGGTCTTCAGGTCCCACCATCCCTGTCCACTGGCCCTGCTGGCTGGAGCTGATGGAAGTGGTAGTCCAATGCTTGGGTGACTTTCTCATGACCACTTAGAAAATGAAGGACAGTACAGAATTTGCTGCACCTTGGTCCCCAGAGCATCAGAGACTACAACAGCATTATTAGGATATGTTGTCCCACAAAGCTCTGAAAGCTATACAAACAAACCCTTAGTTTTTTCCTTTCTTCTTTGAAGGTCACTTCAGCAATTAGTACAGTGTGTGAGTTACTGCACCAGCCACTTGTGATTCTGCAAGCTTGTTGAGGTGCCCTGAGCTAAGCTGAGAACAGTGATGCAGTCAGATGGAACTAGGTCATGACTACTACCTTAGCTAGGAACACCCTTTGCTGCTGGTTATGATGTCATTAGTATCTGAGTCAATCTCCTATAATGAGCCTAGTGGTTCTTGTGTGGCAGAGCAGAATTGTCCTGACTATCCTGTTTTGCAATCATGCTTTAGTTGCTACCTCCCCCACAATTTAGGGGTGTCCTGATTGTGGTGATGAGCAAATGCTTCAGTGTATGGCTGTTATGAATCCTGATTCCTATTCCATCTCAAGCAATGTGCCAGAGGCTGGGAGTTAAACTGAGCTTCTAAGATCTCTGCAGAATATTGAAGCAGCTAAGAAGGGAACTATTTAACATATATTAAATCTTAAAGCAGTGTTGCTTTCTCAGCTGCACTTAGGGAGCTGAGAATTATTTTTCTGGGTTAAGCGCTGGAACTTTGAGGTTTTGTTAATTTGCAGATCTGTGAAAACTTACCAAGCCTAGATAATGATTATGGGCAACTTAAGCCCAAATATTAATGTTTATTAAGTCTTAAGCATCTGAAAACAGAGTCATTTGCTTAAGTGTTGGACAAATTAAAATATGTATTGTTCCTGCTGCACTTTTTGAATACAATTGGCTTCTCCACTCTTCTGAGAACATGCTTAAATAGATGAATAGATAGCCTCTGTTTCTGCAGTCATTAAAAAAAACCCTCTTTTAATTTTGTTTACATTTTAAGTTGTTAGAATTTGAGTCTGAAGGTGACAAATGAACACATAAAACAAAGAACGAACCCAAGAATAAAGCATACACCACACTAAAACAATAGATGGCTAACCCAATTGCAATAAAAAAGCAGCAACTGGAATGAGCTCTAAGGATGAGGGAGGTTTGCTGAAAGTGAGCAGTGAGGTCACCATGTGTGCCTCTCTGAGCAGCGAATACTGAGCAGGTGCCACCACTGAAAAAGCTCCGTGTCGTCAAGCCCTGCCGATAGAAAAAGAAGGGGACACAAAGCAGATTCTTGCCCCGAACATAAAGAAAGAAGGTGGGGCAAAAGCTTTTATTTATATGTATAAGCAGGCATGCACCTTTGAGTTTTCTTAAAGTTTGGGTTTAGAATTTACACACCTTTTGGCAGGTGCCAAGGTGAGAGAGGAAGGGATGAATAAATGCTTGTAGTGGTGACAGCAATGGAGTGTTAGTCTGTGTGAGAGCCAGATGTGTGCAGAGTCCAAGAACCTTGCCTTAAAAACCAGCAATACTTTATAAGCACCTTCCAAGCCAGAAAGGAGATTTTCATTTTATTACTATTTTATAATATGAAGGGGTGGGGAGCTCTGCATGATGGTGTGTGTGTGTGACTGTGGCTCTGCCAATTCTTAAACTTGCTCTCTGCTGCAGTTTGAGCAGCTGGGCTTGGCAAGAATTATTGGCCATGCGTAGCCTCCGTTTTTCAGCTTTGTCTTTTCTCACTTAGCACAATACCATGGAGTCTTTGTTAGAAAGAGGAGAGAAGCTGGATGACTTGGTGTCCAAATCAGAAGTTCTTGGAACTCAGTCAAAAGCCTTCTACAAAACTGTAAGTATATTGTGGCCAGAAGCCCAACTGTCTTGTCTCACTGACTCCTCCCCTGTCTTTCCAGCAGAGTGTTCATGTGTGGTGTGTTCTTAGAGCCAAGTGTTGTGAGACACCTACCACTTAATTCCTGGGGGAAATTGGCAGGGTGTGAAGTAATTCTCATATCTCTTGCTAGTCCTGGATCTGTGAAAAGCTCTTGTGGATTGTGATTTTAGGACTCTAGCAACAGATTCTCTTGAATAGAGTATAATTCTCCTTGCATATCCACACAGCTGGATCATTGTAATAGGCTGCCATACACTTAGGAAGAGGGAGGTTTGGCTTCCATTAACATGGTAGGTAATTGATAATGATCTATTCTCTATTGATAATAATTGGGCTTGCTCTTTTCTCTATCTTAAAAAAATAAAACGTGGCTTCAGATGTCTCTGCCTTCCACAATGTGGTGATCAAATTCTGTTCAGCATTTCCTGCAATAATTTCATTTATTTCATAAAAATAACGATAACCAGCTAACAGTTCTGTAGGTGGGGAAAAGGGAAAGAGCGGGCAGCAAATGAGTGTTTTTGTCTGAGAATCCTGGCTTTCTTGTACAGGTATTTGCATTGGAAATGGAACCTGGTCCATCATGAACAGTTAAGATTGTATTATCTGCCTTGCTGGAAATGAAATGGAAAGAGCCCTTAAATACAGGATATTTAAGTTGGGGTGGGGGGTGGAACTAACAAGATTTTTCCTGCTGAAAAAGTTTGCAAATTGCAAATGGAAACATGAAATAATAGTCACCCTGATCTAAATGACAATTACTGCATGCCTCAGACATCTTGATACTGGTTCGGCCCACATTAGCACTTTGCTTCCTCTGGCTTGTAGCCAGTGCTAGTCCTATTCATAATAGACCCATTGAAATCAATAGACATAAGTTACTCGTGTCAATTGATTTCAGTGGGTCTCCTTGGATTAGGACTAACATTGATGCAGCCCTCTGGCCCTATTCTTGTGTATCTTTTCCTTGGTACAGGTATTGTGAGGAGCCTACCCTGCAGCTCCTTCCCATGCCAACCTTTTCCCTTCTGGAACATCTCTCCTCCCCACTCCAGAGACAGGAGCTATCGTGATCCTTAGGGATTTCATTTCTATCTCTCTCCAGGAGTTCCTATCCAGGTTTCCTGGTTTCAGAGAGTTTGTACTTGGGAAATCAGGACAGATTAATAAACCAGCCACATTCCTCTCTTAATAATCTTACTGTCTGAGCCGAAAGAGGCGGACTTAGATGTGATTTTGGGAATCCCCACTCATGTGATTCTGGGGGACCGCAGCATGGTGGTGGTGGTTCCTTTTTAAGCCCTAAACTGCTTGGGACCCAGGCACGTTATGGACTACTTCCTACCACATTGGGAGAAGCCCTCTGACTCTCTCCCACCCACCCTCAAGCGGATGGAAACTGGGGAGGATGCTTTCTTGGTTGAGGCCTTTCAGATGTGCTCTTGCTTTCTTTGCATTATAATTGTTGAGGTGTAGTTTTTTTGCTATATTTATTATATATGAACCTCTCTGGACATTTTTTTAAAACTGAAGGATGGAATATAATAAGTATTCTTGACAGATAAAATGCATAAACTAAGCTGATACTGACACAGGGAGATTCTGTACGAGGAGGCTTCTGAGGATTTGACTTGATAAAACCTTTTAAATGGGAATCTCTCAATGTGTGTGTCCTTTTTTTAAAAACCATCTCTTAAGGCCCGCAAGCAGAACTCGTGCTGTGAGATCATGTGACCCCATCAGCTGGAACCTGCCACCTGCTCTGGACTTCATTTGCATTCAGGGCTCCAGGACACAGCAGCGAAAAGATGCACTCCTACGACTTCCCATGGCACTCCTTGTTTCCGGATATAGCCACCTCAGCCAGGCTGGATGCACTGAATAAGGATATGATGTTGCGGTTCATGAATTTAAAACAATCTCTTTTTCTCTTCTTGAAAAAAGGCATCTTGGGGCTCAAGATGCATGTACTATGGGGCTGAGGATAGACACTGACTTTTTTCCATTGGTACAAAATGGGCTCCCTGCTCTAGCAGTCTGGTGGATAGCCGCCGTGTGGGGCTCTCTGCCCTGCTTTCTGAAACCTGCAAGCAGATGTGGACTCTATATCTGTTGATGTATGTTTACGTAACACTAAGAAAACAGTCTGACCACCTGAAGGTTGCAAGCCGGGGCCAAGACTTGGCTTGTCAGTCTCAACACTGCATCTAGTGGTGACGATGAGTTTCTCAGTGTGCTAAAATGTCCCGCGGTAGTTGTGGAAGCAAGGCAGGACTGCAGCCCATTCAGCAAAGGAGCTCCAAGGGAATGAGCAAAGAAGTTCCCAGGGTGATCTTGGGCTTGCAAATCTGCTTGGAATTTTTTCCTTTTACTCAACCTGAGAGAGTCTTTTGATCTTGTGACTACATTTGCCAAGGAGATAAGCAGCAGTTGATAGCTCATTTTCATACCCAACACTTAACTGCCACTTGTCAAACAAAAATGTTTAAGGAGGCTTGTTATGGCATCACAAACTGGAAATCTGTCTCATCTCAGAGCTTATTTGAAGGGGGCTTATCCATGGCACTGGTCAGTTTTCTGGTCAGTGGCTTCTGTTGCTTCTGCAATGCTTCTCCATATAATGTGGAAAAGCTGTTTCTGCAGTCAGCAGCTCCCTTTTACTGGCAATGTGTTGTGTTATGGCTGCTGTTAGGCAGTGCCCCTGCCATGGTATTAAACCAGCAGCCCTTGTTAATGGCATTGTGCCGTTGCCCAGAAGTACCACCTGCTGCTTTGCACAAGGAGCTATGCCAGAGTTCTGTAGTTTGACTTGTCCTATATTGGGTGTAAAGTGTTTTAGCCGCTGAAGTTGTGCATCTTGGTGTCTTGTAATGTTCTTGGCTGGACCTACATCCTCCCCACTGGAGAGTTTGTCCCTGCTGGCTATTTTTTTTTAAATACCAGAAAACGTTGATAATAATCTCTTGTATTTTCTATCAGTGGTGCCTGAGCTCTTAGGCCCATTCTGTCTTGGGAGGCAGGGATGCTATTCTGCAATTGGAGTTCCACCCTGATCTTGCCTTTTCTGTACCACAACTGTGGTGGGTGTGTCTGCACACAGGTGAGAAGAATCATCACTTAAAAACAAAACAAAACAAAACAAAAAAAGCCTTAGAGAAGGAGCCCCGAGAATAGCAGCTTTGGTGTCAACAGGATGGAACTGCTATGTTGTGCTGTTGTATACCAGTGGGATCCTGGGAGGGTGTATATGTCAGGGACAGCGACAAACAGCTATCTTCTGATCTAGGTCTCATGGTAACTGAAGTGACATCACTACCATAACGCTTCCCTCTTTTCCAGAGAGGCATGTGGATGGTTATGGGGTGGAGGTCTTCCTTGCTCCCATTACTGTGCAACAAGCTGTAGCAAAGGGGGCAAATGCCACTAGGGCAGAGCCGAGGCTTATTGACAAGGACCGTGAGCATGAGTGCAATTTGTGACTTGCAATCTGTTCACTTTTTTGTGCTTTTGTGACATATTTGACTGTGCTGCTTCACATAACCTCATGGGCAACAGCAACTTCAATTTCAAACCCATTTTTGCAATGTATTTATTACTTGATAAGAAAGCCTACACCAAGCCCAGGGCAGGAGTGAAATGGACCAAGTGAGAGACCCAGGGTTTTACTCAGCTTTTGTTATTATAGTCGACCTGTGTTGGCTTGGTGGTGGATGTTTTGGGATAGTTTGGCTGCATTTACTTGCTCTCTGCAGCCGAGCCCCTCGCACACCGTGGCCAATTACAAACTTGAATTGACGTTATGCAGACTGCATTGGCAGAACCAGTGCAACACCCCTCTTGGTGCCAGTGTATCACCAGCCTTAATTTCTTTTTTCTTCTCTTCCTCGGATCTCTGCTTTAGATGTATCTGAGGGCTGTCTTTTCTGTAATGCCCATTATTCGTTAATGGTCTTCTGGGCGTGATCTTAATGAGTTCTCTCCTAACAAGAAGCCAGATAGTGAGCCACAGTGATTTCCATTCCTCCTTGCTTTGGGAGAGAACAACTGTTCCCGTTTGTCATTTTTTTAAACTGAAAATTAACTTCAGAAACTGACCCCGAGAAGTAAAACAGCAAGGCTAATTTGTAAAGTGTTTTGCCCCGTAGGCTCATGTGCTCACACCTCTATACCTGTCCTCTTTCTAATGTGGAAGCTTTTACTAAAGATTGTATTTTAATAAATATGGCCTAACTGTATGTACTGGTTAATGGATTATACCTACATGGATAAAGTTATCACTTGATGGTTCAAAAATGGCTTGTCTCATATCATCCATGCAAGAATGAGTTATGGTCCTCAAACTGTTGAATTGCTCATGTGGAACCTGTCGCCTTCCTGATGATGCTGGACTACAACTCCCATCATCCCAGACAAATTGGCCCTATTGGCCAAGGCTGTTAAGAGTGGGAGTCCCACATGGAATGAGCCACAGGCTCCCATCCCTGGCTCTGGAATTATATGCAGCAACCAGATACAGCATCAAAGTGAGCTTCCATGCAGTTGTGAGTGCCATCACTATATGGTGGGGTGTCAATGCCTGATATTACAGATTTACCTCATTCTTGCCAGATCCTCCTGGGCCTTCCTGTGTGATTACCTGATCGGTTTAGATTTGCAGGGGGCTGTTCAGCTTTGGGCTATGTAGACCAATCCCTTGGAATACTTGAGAGTTGCTTTTTCTTCAGGATACTGATCTGTTTTTCTGTTCCCAGTGCTTGTTAATGCAGACAGCAGAAGTATAAGTTGTAGGAGCCTCCTGTCTCTGCCTTAGACTTGCACATTCATGTCAGTTATTACAGTTGGACAAAGAAGTCTAAAAGGGCATTTTAGATGTAAAACTAGAAAATAGGAGAGAAATAAATTGAGCCCCAGTCCCTTGCTCTGAGATAAGTGTCATCATTCTGTTTGCAGGTTTGCACCTGTAATTTAACATTGTGTCACCGGCAATTCTTAGGACAGAAATTCCTATAACTATAAAAAGGACACCCCAAGGAGAAACACAAGAGGGCAATATATTGGTCAGTAAAGGTGACATGGTGTGGGAATGTGCTTCAAATAATCTCTGTGGCATGGTAAAGGCAGTACATTATATTAGAGCAGGTTCTTGCCCTCAGGATCCCACCCTTGTTCCTCCCCTTGCTGAAATGAGACTTGACAGCAGCATTCTGTTGTAGCCAATATAATATATTGCCATGTTTGCTTGGTTTGGTGTGGGGTTTCTCCATCTCCAAAGGTGTCCAAAGGGCCCAAAAGTTTGGAGACTGCTGCATTAGAGTGGTAATCTGCTTTTAAATGGTCAATTTCTCAATCTGAAGTAGTAATGGGGATTGGGCTACTAGTGCCTTGGCACTAATGGTCCTTGCCCCTCCCATCTCTAGAATTCAAGTGTTACTTGTACAATATGTGCAGTTTCTCTTTGAGGCAAGAAAGAATGTCTGAAGATTCTCTCTTCTACTGAAGGTGAAGGCATCCAGTTTTTCTGTGGAGCAGTTTCTTTCCTTTGCTCCCAAGATTAATCCCATTCCTGTGCCTCTCTACCTGGGTCTGTTGTCAAGGTACACAATGCAGTAACCAAGCAGGTCTGATTCTGAACTCTACCTGGATGGGAGACCTCCTGGGAACATTATATATGCTGCTTTGACCACATGGGAGGAAACATATTTATGTGTTACTACAAATGAACTGGATGCTCTAATCTTTCATGATTGTATCAGTCCTGTTCGGTGGGCTTTCTTTGTGCCAAACTGTATTTCCAGGTGGTGTAAAGACATTTGGCGGTGGAGTGGGCTTGAATGAGAAGCTCAGGAACATGATAATGAGACAAAGTTGCACCAGTTGTTTTGTCCCTTTTTGTGGTTTTTTTTATTTGCAGTTTCCCGAGACAAAAACAAAGTCGGAATCATTTTTACACTTACAAGGCTCAGAAAGAAAAGACAGTGAAATGGCAAGAAAAAGAAAGGGAGAGTTTTAAGTCAGAAAGAGGAAAAGATCCACCAGCATTCATGGGACAGACTTAACAGCTCAGCTTTGCTTTTAGTTCTCATAGATATAGATATATATAGATTTTTTTTCTCTTTAAAGGTCATGCAAAAGAAAATACAACCCCCCTCCCCCAATCCAAAAATACCCCCAGCAACGCACTTAGTTCCATAGTAAACAAGGTGAACACCAAAGGGGAGGCGGCCCCGGTACATTAATGTTTTAATAATGAAACACCTGTTTCAACATGCGGCTTGTAATTTTTTTTTTCATATACATGGTTGTAGAGACACTTCTCAAGTTTGTCTTCCACAGAAATCGTACAAGCATTCTAGTACGTCCCCATATTTGAATTCTCGCTTTCCTTGCATGTTTAATCCAGTACCCACCTCCCTGTTTCCAACCCCTCCCCTGGAAAAGAAATGCAGAAATAAAGGTGCTCTGAGAGAAAGGCAATTCAGCCAGAATGTGTTGGCTCTAAATGTTATCTCCTCCCTGGTTTAAGCTGGATGTTCCTGTCTTGGAAGCACTATCTCCTCAGGTGGGTATGCAAAGGTGGGGGGTGAAGATGAGCCACCTTAAGCTTAGATTGTGAATATGAATTTGGAAGAGAAACACATTTTTGACCTAAACCCTAGTAGTCTGCATTCTGTTCTTAGCATCCCCTGCCCTGGGCAGAGAGGACACAACTGGGTTGGGGAGGGGAAGATGCAAGGGAACATTGTCTCCTAAGCCTCATCTAGAAATAGGAGCATTATTTAACACTTCCTGCATTCCTGAGCTCCTCTGAACTCTTCTCTGGTGGGTAGGGTGGTGCAGTGCAAAGCCCAGTCCTGAGACGGCAGGAGTAAGAGATCTAAACCTCTTAGTATAAAGTGCTTTCAATGCTGTGTCAGTGCTGGTGGGACAGCTCCCCCTCCCACCGCTGCCCATTCCCTCTTCTCCCCCCCCTCTCCCCCCTTCAATTCTCCCACCCCTGCTCAGTCATTCTGTCTTGGTCCAGTTGCCCTTACATTCAATAGCCATACGAAGTCCTGCATGAAGTGATGGGGATGGCCTTGTAGGAGGGCCTGGACAAAGGCCACGCTCGAATGCCATAGAAGTTCTTGCCACCCAAGACAGAATCCACTGCGTTTCTAAGTCGCTGAGGAGTTTTCCACTCCCTCCTACCTCTTAGCAATGGAATGAATCAATGATCCTTGCTTCACTACTTCATAATCATAGCAGATATCCTGGAAGACATCTAAGTCTATCAACTGTACAAGGCATCCTGGGCCCTCAATAGCAGTACTATATAGGACTGTGTCTATTGATCTCAAGCAGCTTGTCAGATTTGGCCTAGTAGGTCCAGAGGGATCGAGAAACAAATGTGCAAAGACAGTTCATTACATAAAAGGTTTGCATGACCTTTGTCTAACCACTGAACCACAGCCTAGCCACAAGGCACTATGCTTTAAACACCTCCTTATTTCCAAGTGAAGATTATGGCTCCTTGCCCTTACAACTGAAGCTTGCAGCGCCTTATGTGCAGCTGTTTATTAGGCTCTGAATCCTGGACTCAAGGTGTTTTCTATCAGTATGTGCAAAATTGCAAAGGCCAGCAGGGGGACATTCCTGCCATCATGCTGTCTGAGATCTCTTTTGAGGACTTTTAAAAACAAGTTTGCTTATTCTGGAAAGCTCTGAGATGATTCTGCATTGCATGCACATCGCACGGTTCGTGCCTTCCACAGACGTTTACTTTCTTAAGAATGTCTGAAAACA
Source organism: Lacerta agilis (assembly GCF_009819535.1). Lineage (NCBI taxonomy): Eukaryota > Metazoa > Chordata > Lepidosauria > Squamata > Lacertidae > Lacerta > Lacerta agilis. Next base: position 9,901,959 of record NC_046326.1, on the reverse strand, counting down.
GGCATGCAATAGGTGACATTCTCTTAAAGTGCATATCATTGTCTTTGCTGAGAAAACTAGGTGTGCCATAGTTCGTTCTTTCCTTTTGGGGATGCAGATTACGTATGGACTGAACACAGCAATAGAATAGAGAATTAAGTTTTGTGCTAACGAGAGGTACTGACTCTACAACATTTAGATCAGTGAAACGTGCCAAGCATAGATATGAATAATAAGAAGGGAGGTGCTGGAGATTTAAGCTGAGAGTGGTACCAGAGTGGTACCCTGGAGATTAAACAGAGTGGCATTTTGTGGCAGGAGGGTGGGAATGCTAAGCGTCATCCTCCCAGGTGATAGGCAGGTTTCATTGAACTCGGTACTTTTGTACACCACCCATGATCAGTCAGGTGCAGTAAGGTTGTCAGAAAAGTTGGGATGCAAGCATAAAATAAGCACAGCTGAGCATTGTAGAAATGGCACAAATCCAACCCCTTATAACATGCACATGGACTAGCAATAGGCTCTGACTTCCAAGTACTGTTTGCTAGAGGTGATTGCAAGCTTCACCACACAATCCTAGCTCTACTGGTGTTTTCTACACAATTGTACACCTCAGCTTCCCTTTCCAGGGGAAAACAGCCTTCTACCATAGAAATGTTTGCATCTTATGCATTTTTACTGCAGTCGACAAAAAAAAACACACTTATTTTCCTTATCCAATAGGCTCTAGTTCCAATAGCTCACTGCCAGCTGGGTAAAAAACGGAATTCTTATTAAGCTCACAGCTACTTGCCAAGTACTGAGGTGTGGAACTTGAGTTCCTCCTAAATGTAACCTGAAATTTTATCTACAGTGCAGAGCAGTGCCAACGAGGTCTTGTATTCTAAAGGGTTTAAATGTCTCATCTTAGGCTCCTGTACTTTTTAAAAGTCATGTAGAAGAGGCAGGTGTACCTTGCATGACACACTACACCTGTTGAAAATTCCTTCACCTACACAACTGTGAAAAGACACCAAAACCCCCCATCTTCTTTTGCACATGGCAACCCTATTTGATCTTCCTTCTCATGGTGTGTGCAATTAAGCCAGCTTCAACACATGAGCCACTCTGACTCCAGATGTCATGAAGGGGGGCTTCAATTTATGCAGAACTCTGCATATTGCACTGGGCTCCAAGTGGAATGCACAGCAAATCCCTCTTGCAGACTCTGGCATGTTTATCCATAGAAATTGAAAGCACAGAGAAATGCATTCTACAACAAGTCATCTATATTCCATTATCTACTATTGCAAAGGACATATTCAAATTACAACAGCACGCTGTCAGGTGAATAAAACTGAGGAAGGGTAATTGGGCACGAGCTGCGCTTAAGTGGCAGTTTATGTGGAATGAAAATATAGACCAGCCCAGGTTTCTTAATTTGTATGTCATGCATCAGTTTTCAGTACTCCATTCAAGAAAAGATTGATCAGCCAACACTGGAAGCGCATTGGAGGTCTTCTCAATCTACAACCTTTAGATACAAAGTGAGGCCAAGCTTGCTGGTACATTTGAAACTGTTTACACACACAAAAGGAGAAGCTTGCTTTTCTTACAAGTTGCTTACATTTTCTCTCAGTTTCTAGCAACTGACTGGTTGCTGGTGTGTGCGTGGAGTTATCAGAGGGGAGGATGATTTGATGGGTAGACGTGGCACAGGGCATTCATAGCACTCCCTTAGCGCCCCCTGGTGACCACTTCCATCTAAAGAACAAGCAGGGCTGCTTCATAGTGAAAAAATATCCTGGTTCAGATGCAACAGGAAACCATGACTTCCTGTCAATAAGAATGTGCTGTGGCAAGCCTCATGCTCATACACTCCTCCTCAAGGAACTGTGGTTTCTTCTGAGGCTAGATGAAACCAGAATCAAACTATGGTTCGGTTTCCTATTTTTTTAAAATATAAATCTAGCCAGTTAGAATCAACAAGGATCCCCAAGCGTGACATAACAACAGCAACAACAGACCTAGCGGGTTCAAAAGGAAACCTAGCAGCTGTCACACTTCTCTCGAGCACAGGGGAGAGGGAGCCAAAGCCCCCAAGTCTCACCGCATTGCATTTGCATAATGGAAATCACCGAGTTCCCATTTTGTCTAAACCAGGTCACTGTGCAGTACATGCCGAGGACATCCTGCAGTGTTGCACCCTTCCCCTTGTGCCACACACAATTAGCTTCTCAGTATCCTGTGCAACAGAGCCTTAGTATCCTGGCATTCCCTCCTTGGTTTTGCTGTGCAACTATCATGAGATATCAGCCCTGACAATCCTGCTTAATAGCAAGATTCTTCCACTCCTTTGTATAGTCCTTTTTGACCCTGGCTACATGCTGTTGACCTAACTCCTTTGCTCCTAAGCAATGTTAAGATATATAAGTTCCTTATTCAGGAGAGAATCCTGAAACCCATTCCACAGGGGGCTTCACTTAAAATGAGCAGAGTTTTCCTGGTCCTTCTGGGAAGGGGTTTTAGGCGTGGAACTTTACTGTCTATTCATTTGAAAGCTGGGTTGGGGTGGGGAGCTAAAATGCAGCAATCTGATAAAATGACGTATCAGTATAAAATAGAATATATTCCCAAGTATGAGGAAGCTATAGGCTCTAAGTGAAGTGCACAGAACATTACTGTTGAATTAAGTGCTGTGCGGCCTTTTCTTTTAAATTGAAGTGTACAATTCTTAATTTTGTTGAGTTCAGCTTGAGGTTTACAACTGCAGGCATCGTCAGCATATTAAGTTGATTTGTGAATGTGCACTCGAGCTGCATTGGAAACACAGGTTTGATGGTTTGATGGTCAAGTATTGATGGTCAAGTAAGGTAGTGTAATATGAATGAGAATACATTTTTGAGGGCCCAGCTAGATATTATGGGATGCTGTGGTGCAACCACCAACCCCCACCATTCTGTGTGAGGTGCTGATAACATCTACTTTCAGAAAGGCATAGCATCATTGCAGTGTTCCCCAGCCCTTGACAAACAGCAAAATGGAATCAGGAGAGGGAGAACACTCTGACCTAGTTAGATGCTACTGGAAAGATTTGTGGAGAAGACACAAATTGGTCATCTTTAGTTTGGTGTCTTTGAGAGTGTTGGATGGAAGATGATTTAGATATGCCTGATAATTGAGCACTTCTTTTATTCTTGCCGTGACACTTCGAAAGACACGCCGCAGGAAGCTTTCAGCAGTAATGCACCTGCATTAAGGTTGCTTCTAGCAGGAAGACTGGCTCCTTTGCATGAGAGGACTACCCCATTCATTGCCAAAGTAGCAATCTTCTTATTGCAAACTGTGGTTGAAAGAGGAATTTGAACTCCCAGTCCCTGGCTTAACACTGGCTCCTGCCAAGTAAAACACGGATATGGTCTTGGTGGTGGAGCCAACAGACTGCTTGATGAGGAAGCTTTTCCAAAGAAAATTGTCTGACATTGACTCAAGAATTATCAATCAGGTGTAGGATGGTAATAATGGAAGACTAATTTGTGCTGACCTGCTTGTCCCAAAGCTCTTCAGAGCTTCCAACTACTGCATCTATTTATAAAGAGTCCACTAAAACATAGTTTGTGCCCATACAGAGATTATCTGCATGTAGGAATCAAAAGAGAGCTGTTAATGATATTTACGAGATGGGGTGATTCCTAAGCACTAAAATTGGATTAATCAACCTCATTTTACCACCACTTCACAATTATATACCCAATAGTTTATAAAAAATACTAGTGATAGGAAATCTGTAAATTCCTTTTGGCAACTAGTTTTGCTGCCCATTGATTCACATGAGCAGAATATTGGTTGTGCACCCATGTTAGTGTGAAAGCCTTTCCTCTAACTGTAGCTAATGGAAATGCAATAATGGCAAGCAGGGCTTTTTTTTTCAGGTGGAACTCTGCTCCTGCACCTCTCACGAAGGAGGTGTTCACCATGAGTTCCGGCACCTCTTTTTGTGGAAAAATAGCATCGATGGCAAGGCATGAGAGTCTGATCTTTAACCTGTTCTAAAAATCCAAAATGCTGCGTCTTCCCCTACCTTATTGTGCAATGCTTCCAGCTGCTGAGGTCAACACTGGTGGGAGGGAAATGGGAAGCACAGCAAGGAGTATCGCCCTGAAAATGCACTCCTATTGTCAGCATGTACAGCAACCATTGTTGCTTTAGCATGAAGGTAAGCCCAGCCTCCTGTGCTGACATGCTTATTTAGCTGGGTGAGCAATGATCTGAATGGATCACAATGTGTGATTTCTGGGTGGTTGATGCCCTGATTCAGAGCTACAAACCCATTGAAAGGATAGCGAAGGCAACCTTGGGCTAAAGCTGTTTCTGCACCAGCACCACATTTCATTTCCCTATCTCTACTGACCTTCATGCTCGTCCCATATCCATAAGTGTTTCCTCCTCTTTGGGTTTTTAAAAAAAACAACACGAAGCCCACAATAATGCTGAAATTGCACAATTTAAACATTCTGAGATAAATTCACCTAAGAAACTGATGCCTGTGAAACGTCAGATGATGGCTTGCTGACTGGGAGACTGCAAAAATTGTCATGCTTCAATAATCAACTGAAGAAAATTCACTTTTGAAATTTCTATCCTTTGGCTGTCCAAACACAGCCAGCAAATCTTGCAATTGCATTTCACTAGGTACAGCCACCCTTTCCAGAAGCAGGAATGCCTTCCCAACATGACTGAACTGAGAATGCCTGCCAGTAGGTCCCATGCCATCCAAGCCTGCAAATCTTTAGGAATCGCAGCCCTGCTTTAGCAATGCCAACAAGTCCCTTTAGAGACGAGATACAAGCTGTGTAGAGGGCAACCTTTTGCACCCAAGGACATTGCTCCTGCTCTTATATGTATACCCAATTAAAGGCTTCCAAACTTTGCAAACCTTGAATGAGAGGCGGTGTGTTCTAGCAATTAAAACTCTACACTTTGGAAAGATCCACCTGGGTAGCTGCTGCACAGCCCTGTTTTTTTTCTATTCTATGTTAGCACCCTCTCTGCAGCATTTGGTAAGACCCTTCAATGGGGAACAGGCTGAGTTACTAAATGCAGCAATCTCTGCAGCAGCAGCAACAATAAAGAACTGTTTCACCACCTCCAAAGCCTCATCTAGATATACGCCCGACAACTGAGGAAACTCTTTTTAGAGTAGATATGGAGACACCCCATTGGGTTGAGGTGAATCAAGGCCAGGTGGGAAGTGGCACAAGTAAGATCCAAGATGGCAAAAGAGCCCTTCTCAGATTATTTCACTATAATACAAGTTTTCTCTTTCTGGGCAAAATTTTCAGACCTTCCCACTACAGCCAGAACAGCAGCATGAGATTCTTCCTCACCCCTTTCACAAGCAGCCATATTACCTGCAATTTATCTAACCAGCAGCATACTACAAAAGAAGAGTGCCAAGAAGACATGACAGCTCTTGATTTGACATGGTGGCAGAGGGAGGTGTGGATTTCTAAAGCACCTAGTACCACTGCCTAATTTTAAACATGGTGCTTTTGCCCCGTCCCCCGCCACAAGTCCTCGTATCATTATTCCCTACCCCAATGTTTAAAATCTTTTCTTGCATCTCCTCACCCCAATACACTGGTTCTGGAGAGATGACTGGGCGATCCCTTAACTGAAACCAACAATGCTACTTTGCTGGCTGGTCAGAATCCACCCTGCAATCAGTGGTTTGCTTGACGACTCCATACCTATCCAAATATGCTTATGGCATGCTGAGCAGAGGCAGGAGGAGGAGTAAGTGGGAAACCGCCCAATTTCACAGCCTCCAAAACTTGTTCCTTGTAGCTTCGGCCAAGGCCAACGATGTAACCCACCCCAATCTATCAACCAAAGGCAGGAGCAGCGTTTGGGCAGTGAGGTGCTGAACGGGGTATGTGCCTGTCTCCTTTGTGAATATGAAAGGGGGCAGGAGGGAGGGGGCCAATAAGAGGAGGGGAACTTCTTTAAGAACAAACATCCCTGTACTTCATACATCACCCAGCTCTCTCGGCAAATGTCAGCTACCTGCCACAGCAGAGGACAGTTGTTTGTACCTTGCTTTTTTGCTGGGGTTGGGGGGGGGGGGAAACCTAACGGAGCTGTGGTTGGTAATGGATGCAGCTCCACAGCATTTTGCTTGCACTGACCCATAAAGAGACAGCAACTCCATTCCCTTCTTCCTCCACTAGGGCTTGGTCCATTCAGAGCATCACCCGCTCCCCCTTTGGCTTGGCTTGTTTAGGGCTGCCTGCAGTCAGCTCCAGAAGCTGCCTGAAGTGGTTTCCTCTCTCCTGCTAGAGGAATTTGCACAGAGTTTGTTGCCAGGAGGCTCTTGCTCTCGGTGAGTGAGCTGGAAGGAGCGAGGGAATGGCCAAGTGCAAGCTTAGCTGACCAGCCCTCCTCCTCCACAGCTGATGAAAACTTGAGAAGTGATCCGCAAAGGCAGCAAACCAGCCCTTTTGTGTTTGTTTTTCTTCTTTGAAATCAACACAAAGGAAAAACACAGAGGAGAAAGCTGGGCTGGACTTTCAGAAAGCAAAAGCCGACAAAATGCCTTCCAAGGAGGTACCTACTGCTCCCTTCTGTTGGGCGGGGAGTCCAATTTTGAGAACTGTTAAGAGGATGAGGTTCAGCGGTGTCAACCTTCCTCCTCCCCAGCTCTCCTAATCTAACTGTCACGACTGTCCCAGCCAGCCCCATTAATCTGGGGCGGCCTTCCCCACCGTAAGCAAGCCATGGCATGGGCACAGGCACGACGACACAACTGTTGGTAGCCCTTTGGCAAGAGGTCAAGGTCGGGGATGCTTGGAAAATGTGAGTGCCAATGAGAATCCAGACATTCAAAAAAACCTGCAAGTGAGACCTCTTTATATCTCTAAGGCTATGTTACCCTTTGCGTGAAGAACCCGTCAGCCTGGCCATAGCCAACTGCCACCAGGTGATCGCTGGCTCTGGGTTAGCATGGGAGGGGCCCAGAAAACAAAGCCCCACCCCCACCCCCACAAGGGTCACCTTCTAGCCAAAAGAAGAACAAAATAAATAAAGAGTCTGAATAATTATAATCATCATCATCATCATAATCCACAACCACAGCTAGAGGAGAAAAGAAACGGTCAGCCCGAGAGCTCAGAAAGAGCATCCTCCGCAAAAACAAACGGTAACACAGGTCACAGACTTCCAAGCGCGAACACGACCACTGGAGAAGGCCCATGCTTTGGCAGAGAATGCAAATACTGTAAAAGTGTTTTTTTTCTGGGTTTTTTGTTTTTTTTAATATATATATATTTATATATATTTCACCTAACAAACTAACACCGTTCAACACTGGGGTCGACACAGGGAGGTGGAGCCTTTTTTGTTTTGTTGTTTGTTTGAAGTTGAGACATTTTTCATTGCAACACCTGGTCACCTGAACAGCTGGACGGACGGACACAAAGAAATGGAGTTGGTGGGGATTCGGGAGGTGCGGTGTGGCCACGCTGCGAGTTGGACAGCTGGGTTGGTTCGGCTGGGTTTGCTGATTTATTTATTTAGAATCAAGTCTGGTTGGATTTTTTCTTTTTTCTTTTTATATATATATATATTTTTCCTTTTTTTAGATTAGGGTTTTCTGGGTTTTTTCTGCAAACACAGGCACTGGAAATGAAAGAGGAGAGGATGGGGAACGGGGGGGGGGGGAGGGGGACACGAGCATGCGGGCACGTGCTTGTCACCGCTGTTCCCGGCTAGCGGCTCAGCTCAAATCACCGTCTCCTTCGAGATGAAACCAGAATATCCAGCATTAGCTCTGAAAGACACAAGTAGGTAGAGAGATGCTGTGAGAGATTATTCCCCCTCTGCAGGCCATACCACTTCCGAGCCTGACTCTGGGCCTTCCTTTAGTACTCTGGCCTGGCTTAAACGTGTTGTTGATCCTGCTTCTTGCTTCACTGAATGAAAAATAAAAGGGAAAGGTTTATGTGTGTGCAGATCTCTTGACATTTGTGCATCTGGAATGTAGTCTGTTGTACAGAACCATCTTCAAATATCTCAAGGGCTGCCCCACGAAAGATGGAGCAAAGTTCTTTTTTGCTGCTCCATAGGGTAGGACTCAAACCAATGGATTCAAGTTACAAGAAAAGAGATTCTGACTTTCTGATGGTAAGAGCCGTTCGACAGTGCGACTGACTCCCTTGGGAGGTGGCGCATTCTCCTTCCCTGGAGGTTTCTAAGCAGAGGTTGGATGGCCACCTGTCATGGATACATTAGCTGAGATTCCTGCATTGCAGCAGTTTGGACTAGATGACCCTAGAGGCTACCTTCCAACTCTATGATTCTAACCACCTCACCACCTAGTTTAGCCTCTGTCCTCACCACTGAGAGTCACCTCCTGAAAAGCACTGGCAATGCCCCCCTCCATCTTTGCCTTGGTCTTACCTTCACTGGAGTGGTGCCACAGGTGCTCCCGAGCAGTGGAAGTGGACATTCTGCCACTTGCCATCGCGGCGGTGCCAGACGCGGGTCTCCTCCGACTGGCAAGTGCGAGGGCGGCCCTGCCCATCAATGTACTGCGTCAGGCGGATGTAGGCAATGCAGGCTGCATCTTCCCCAATGACGTGCACGTGAGGGTTCAGGATGGTTGTGTGAATGGGCTTGTTGTTCTTAGATAACACTGGAAGAGCAGGAACAGGAAACTAGAGTGAGTTTGTGGGGATGTGCTTGTCGCAGATGGCCGGATGCTCATGCTTACAGTTACTTTCCTTCCCCTATGCTCTTGTGCACTAACAGACGAAGTGAGTAACCCTGACTTGCGTTAAATAAGAACAACGCTGTCACTTCTGTTTGCACTGGAGTGACAGAGAACTTCAATTGATTGTGCAAACCTGAAGTTCCAGTATGCCCTTGAATCCCTCCTGCAAAATAGTGACAGTCTGGATTCACCCTTTGATGAAGAGCGGGTTATAAACTTCCTCTATAAATAAACAAATAATCAAGCAAGCACTCATATGCCACCTGTCCCCACAACCAATATAAGCTGGTTGAAGGGAAAAGTAAAGAAGTAGGAACCTTTCAAGGACAAAGGAGCTGCCAAATGTCAGTCCTCATGCAGTTCTGTTCCTGAGTTGGGAAGAGAAGTGGCGGAAAACTCCTGTCAGTGGACAGGAAGACTTTCTCCCTCCCATATCTTACATGCAACAAGATATACTTACAGTTTTCAAAATAAAATCTGTGGAAGTCCATCCCTTCAACAAGGTTGCCCAAGGCTTCTGGTTCGAATGAAGTTAGGCCTGGATCACATATTTTTCTAGACAGGCAGGAAACATAGAGAGATGCCTTACTAGCAGTGCCACATGGAGGCATAAGACTGCCAGTGGAGGATAAGGTTATCAGCCCTTAAGTCGTCTGTATGACTTGAGGGTCGATTTCAAAAAATTCCGCTGGAAAAAAATTGTTATGTCCCTGTGGAAATGGCAGTATTGAGTCAGTGGCTTGTGTGCTTCTGGCTTGCGCTCTCTATTTGAGGAGCAAGTTTATTACCCCTCTACTATTGTCCATGCTGGGTCGCGCAACCATTGCTACTGTGTCCTTTCTTCTAGCAGATCAAGAAGATCAGGTGATAGCAAAAACTGCAAGGTTTTTAGTAGGGGCAGTTAGAATAAGATCTATTATTTGATTATTGAAATAAACCCCAAAAAAGTATTTTCCAGTGTTAAGTTTTTACCTCTATCTTCAGTACATTTTATTTTATTTTATTGCTATGGGTAGTGGCTGATGCAAATAAACATTCTTCTGATTCTGACAAGGTTGTCAGTGGCTAAGAGCCAATATGGCTATGTTCTACCTTTATGTTCAGGGCTGGTCTAAAGGCCTATATACCCAGAAATCTCTTTCATTTTCCATCAAAGCTCAGGAAGGCTGAGCTATTGTGTTCCACAGAATGCATCTACCAAGAGAGGAAAAGATCTATCTAACTGAGAAGGGAGTTGGATAAATGAATAAATATCCAAAATAAACAAGTAAATATGATCCAATAAACTGCTGGGCTACATCATCTCAAGAAACTGATTATGAATGTCAAACTGTGCTTCTCTGACAGTAAAAGAGGTGCTGCTGAGTTGCTCTTTGCTCATATGATTGTAGCTCAAGAACTTTGGAAGCGGTGGCTAAATTGTGCCTTTAAATTGGGTCCACTCAAACCTGAACCGATTTTATCAATGTGCAGAAAGGGACCAATCTAAGTGACTCGTGATACTCAAACTCAAATTAGGAAAAGTCAAAAGCCCAACAAGGAATAATCAAGAGAGTTTTACAAACATTAACTCCTATGTAGATGAGACTGTTTGGCTATACCAGCCACAGAGTGGCTCAGCGAGGCAGGTATAAAGGCAATTGTGAGGGAGGTAAAAAAAGAAGAAGTCAGTAATTAAAATGAAATTTGTTGGAGAGTGTCCTCATTAAAAACTCTGTGGGGGTTCAAGGATATGGGCTAAAGTCACACGAGGCCACCACCTTGCTGAAGCTAAGCAAATCCGGGTTTGGTCAGTGCCTGGATGGGGGAGACTGCCTGGGGACCCACATGTAGCACAGCTCCTTTTAGAATGTAAAATAAATGAGACTATTGAAAGCATTGCTGGTTGACACAGTGAGCTAATGGCTAATCATATTTCTGAATGACAAGAGTGAGAGGAACATATCCCTCAGGACAAGCTCAACTGCCATGTTTCAGAGCAAGTGCAATGTTCTCAAATGTGTTTCCTATGGCTATTGGGTAATGCATGGGAGAACCTCACCTTAAAATCTACAGCTACCTTTATTTTTCACGAAGAAGACAGACCTGTTTAAAAACTAGCCGGCAAACTTTTTTTAAAAATTCCTTGTGGGGGCATGAAAGATATGGCACTTCCTCCTGTGGCAACATTTGGAAGTCCACAGGTAGCTCTGGGATAGCACAGGTGGTAGAGATTTAATCTCAGGGTTGTGAGTTCAAGCATCACATTCCTGCAATGCAGGAGGTTCGACTAGATGTTCCTAGAGGCCCCTTCCAACTTTATGATTCTATGATTCTAGGTTCCCCCACTCTTGATTTAAAATAACAAGTGACATAGTGACCAAACTAAATCTGCAGATGAAGGGCACTCTATACATTAATAAATGCAAATACATGTAAAACTGGGTTTTGAGCCCAGTATTTTAGCGAGACCAAACATCCCATCTACTTACGCATATGCCTCAAAGTCCCCATTGTTCACAGCCTCAATCAGCTGCTCTGTAATCTTTATGATTTCCTGCTTGCGGGCTACAAGTGGATGAAATATCCAAAGGGAGGGAGAGAGAGAGAGGAGAAGGAAGGAAGAAGATACATACACAACGTCAGTGAGAGCAAATTCCCTGTAGGGCTCAAGGCCCTAGCAGAAAACTAACAGCCTTAAGTGTCCTTTCATGCCTCGCTCCTTTGTTCTGGGAGTTTATATGAACCACTTCTCCATGGTGAGATCTTGTAAGGAGGCTTACATGACATATGCAGAGTACCATACCTTGAAAGAACAGAATGTAAATGGCCAAGCACATACTGTATGGTAAGAAATAGTGACACAGTGCTGATCTAGGTTCACTCTAAGGAAACCAGAAAATACCGATAGCTTTCAGTGGGGCAATATTATATCCCTTATTCGCCACAAACACGCTACAGCAAAAGTATTACTTTCCTTCCGTCCTGAAACTGCCCACGATTCTCTCACGATGCAGACTAAAACCGCCAAGTACCTCTGTAACCAGAACATATAGGAGGAGATCTGGAGAGATGCAGGAATTTGCAAGGCACCCAAGCGACCCAGTTAGAGCAAGCTCTATGAATAATGCAGTACCCAAGTGGCAGAGATGGTGTCAGTGGCCTTGCCAAGGTCATCTCTTGGGAGCAGAAGCATTTGGAAACTTGTGCCCTCATGGGGCCTGGAGAATCCACTCCATTCACGCTTGCTGTGCCTTGACGTAACCCCCAATCCTCACCCACTTGGATCCTAGACTCCCATTAACAGAACTGAGTGGGAAGTTGGGAAGTGGGCACCCATAAGGGTGGAGTTGGGAAACCCTTCTAAATTCTAGCCTCTAGAAAGTTTGAATAGGTGCAGAACCCATATGTATGACTGGGGAAGGAATTACAAAGGAGAGCTGCATAGAAAGACTAGCAGACCTGGAGAATCTGAAGCAACAAAGGCCCCACCCACATTTTGTGGACAAGTTGGTCCCATTTGACAAAAGTGCCAGATGTGGATCTGAGTGACAGGGATTCAATGTCCATCTTAGCCAAGGGCTTAGAAAATATGGCTTGCCAAGCATGTTAATGGTCTACAGAAACAGACACTTGACTCCCTTTTCTAAAGCACGTAAATCAGGGGTAGGCAACCTAAGGCCCATGGGCCGGATGCGGCCCAATCGCTTTCTCAATCCGGCCCATGGACAGTCTGGGAATCAGCTGTTTTTACATGAGTAGAATGTAGAGTCCTTTTATTTAAAATGCATCTCTAAGTTATTTGTGGGGCCTGCCTGGTGTTTTTACATGAGTAGAATGTGTGCTTTTATTTAAAATGCATCTCTGGGTTATTTGTGGGGCATAGGAATTCGTTCATTTCCCCCCAAAAAATATAGTCTGGCCCCCCACATGGTCTGAGGGATGGTGGACCGGCCCACGGCTGAAAAAGGTTGCTAACCCCTGACGTAAATGCTTTAGAACCAAATGCTTCAATCTTCACACAACTCTTCTGACTCACCCTAGATCTCCTGTGTTTCCCCCAACTTGCAGCAAAACTGATCCAAGATAGCTCATGGACCTGGGCTCTGTGTAATTGGTCCCCTAAATCCCTCTCTTTCAAGGTATAATTATACTGCTGACATCCTTCTCTCTTGTTCATTTTAAATCTCATCTACCGACATAATCTTGCCTTTGATCTGGTACCTCTCCCCCACAGGCTAGTACAAATGCAAACTTGCCACTTTTACCCAAGGTGGCTCAGGCCGATTCCCCTGCCTGAGCTAATGTTAATCTTTAGCTCATGTTTCTCAAACGTGTGCATGACAGAAGATGATATGCATGCAAATGAGCAAATGGGAAGGTATCAGTTAGTTGTTCTTGAACATCTGAGTTTACCTGGGCTGATTCTTTGCTTTGTGAACACTCCTGATTCTTAGGCATGCAGGTGCTACTTGTATGTCCATGTTTATACTGAATATGTGTTGAGGGGATTCTTTCAGGGAACATAAAACAAGCTTCTAAGTGGTTTGGGTTTAAAGTAAATCTGTTATGTTTGGGTCATGTCCAATGGTGGATCTGCCATAGTGGAAAGTACTTACATCTGGGCACCTGGGTTTTTGCTTATCACTGCCCCACTCACATGTGCATGCGCAAACACACACACACACACACACACACACACACACACACACACTGCAGCCCTCTTCACCATACCCCATTCTTTTCTGAATAGTAAATCAACTCTCACAAGCAGCTGATATGTGCTTATAAGAGGTATCAGCAAAAATCTGGTGTCCCAACTTGCAGGAGTACTTTCTGCAAAGGCAAAGACATCACTGAATATAACATTATAATGAAAAATGAGAGCAGGCCCTTTTCCACAACTTACTATATAGGTTTCCATAGGACAAATAAAGTTGCTTTTTCAGGGGGGGGGGATTTAAACCTGGGGAAAGCTGCAAAGGGGAAAGCTTAACCCTTCCCTTTCCCCAGCATTGGAGTCCCATTCTGAATTGCTACCCTCAGCTGCACTTACCTTTATAAAAGAAAAGAAAAAGTAGTGAATCATGTAACAGATGTCCCATAATATATTCTAGTCACATCCCCGGTGGAGTAATTATACAGACTTTTGGGTTAATCTATTAATTGAAACTGCAAAATTGCCCCCACTATGTTCAAAGCATAATAGACTGCCCCTCCCACTAATGAACTTCCTTAAAATGTGGTCACATTTTAGACATTAAAAAAAGATTGCCCAGTATGTTAATTGATATTATATCTACTGCTTTTTGTATTTTTACTGTTGCTTTTGATGTTTTTGATCTGTTTTATATTTATTTTATGGTTCTCTTTTGTAGGCTATCTTGAAAATCTATTAATCTATTAATAGATCTATTAAATCTATTAATAAAATTATGTTTAAAAAACCTAATGAACTTCCTTCTGTTTGTTTGCATCCCTCTGTAGCCCATAAAAATGTGAATGTATGAAACAGTGCTTTCCCCCCTCCATAGTAAAACCACATCCTATCCTGCCCACTTTTGCACCCATAACCACCAATGTATGGATTAGAATGATCCATCCCCACAGAAAAATGAATTGAGGTTGCAATTCCGTGCACATTTATCTGGGAGGAAGCTATATTCAACACAGAGGGACTTACTTCCAAGTAAACATGCACAGGATGGCTCTGGGAAAGAGGGAGGAGAACTCTTATTCTTTAAAGTACAGTTTAAAGCAAAACATGTAAATGGATAATTCATTCACATGAAGTATTTTGTTGAAACTATTTTGCTGGATGAAGTGGAGCGGAAATGCTGCTCCCACACCTCTCATCAAGTGGGATGGTCCTCAAGGCCAGCCAAGTTATTTTGGCACCTGAGGCAGAACATCCCACAAGCGCCACTGCCCGGCAGTAAAAATGCCCTTTCATGACATCCAAAATCAGCTGCCTAATGGTAAGACTAGCCCAGGTTGAAAATATGCACTAAGCCTCAAAGAAACCAGCAAGCAATGAAAGACAGTACTATCCTGATCCTATCCAGCTACACATTTCTCCTTGAAGATAAACCTAGTCTCCCGGGGGGGGGGGGGGGAGTTATGCCTTTAACTTTCCAGCAAATCCAGTTCTTACCTGTGAGCTTGCCAGTCATGCCTGCTTCTGCTTTCAAATGAGTGCTCTCCCTATGCCCTGTCCTAGCACTAGTTGTGTGGCATCTCAGCTCATGTTTGCTGGTGTCTCCCTCCAGCTGCAAATGTGCCAAGCTGTTATTCATCCCTGTAAACCAATACCGCTGCCAGGGACTCCCAGGTTTTCAGCAGGGGAAAGAAAGTTCATGCCGGAGGGAGATGGCCTGCAACCCTGTGACTCACAATCCCGTGGAGAAAAGAAACCACTTTTTCTGCATCTCCCCTGCAGTTGCTACTAGGTGCAGCAAAAAAGCTGTGCATGTTCAGCACTCGATGCAACAGCAGCAAGAACAAAACATCCTCTGTAGGTGTGCTACTTTGGATAAGACCTGATCAGCCAGAACCTATTTTTGGTAATGCAGTTTGTACACTTTTATGAATATAATTTTATTGCTGATTTATATTGTTCACTGCTATTATAGGTGGCTGGGCCAGCCGCGTGAACAGAACATTTCGTGGGGCTGCCTCAGGCACCTTAGCACGGGTGGACGGGGGCTGGATGAAGCAGCGGCTTTGCTTGCCCAGCCTCAACAGGAAGAGGCAGAAGCTGCACACGATGATGCCAATCATCTGCGTGACCAGCAACTGCCTTCTTCCTCCCCACCAACTTTCTGACATCTTAGTATGCCGCTGTATCATGTAGTTTATGCCGTATTGTACCGTAATATTAGCTGGCAGTATATTACGATGTTGGAAATCAGATATCACCCAGCCCTAAATGAGACTTCTGAGAAAACATGCATTACCGTGTTTCTCCGAAAATAAGACACCGCCTTATATTTATTTTACTCAAGAAAATAAGCCTATGGCTTATTTTCAGGGGGTGTCTTATTTTTTTATTAAGTACCGTATGGTTCTGGGCGCATGCCTCCTCCTGCCGTGGCACCCAGCACTATGGCTTATTTTCGGGGTATGTCTTATATTTCGTGAATGCTTGAAAATCCTGCCATGGCTTATTTTATAGGCACATCTTATTTTATGAGAAACACAGTATGGGAGCCATCCATGTGTTCCGTTATAACCAATGAATTCCACCCTTGAAAACGTAATTCATTTGCCATAATCCAGCCCAGGTGGAGAAGGGGGGAACGTGTGAGCCTGAGGCTTGCTGCAGCTCATCTTCGTAATGTTAAGCCATGCTTCAGCACTACGTGCTAACACAGCCAGAGATCAGGCCTAAGATCAGAATATCAGACCACACAATACCCAAAGTATGGCTTTCATTTGGCTTTTTCCAATCGCCACATGACTTTACTAGTGGTCTTAAACTTAGACATCACACTACCCTGTTTGATTCCCATATTTACCAGGACTGTGACTGTGACTGAACCTGTGACTATCCCCTTGACTGGCTTTAGGGAGGAAGTAGGATGTGCACCCTAGTGCACCCTCTGGCCTGAACCTTTCTTCAAACAACATGCCTCCAACAGGATGGCGAGGAGAACAACTACAGTGTTTGAACCTCTGGGAGGAAAGATGGAGGGAAAATGCCTAGTCCCATGCCCATATTTGTTTAAACACACAGCAAGAGCATCGTAAATCAGTATCTGCAATGTCCCAGACTTTAAACACAATGCTTCTCTCACAATGCAATCTTGATTTTCAGCTTGTGCCATGCATTTAATGCACTTTTTCTGTTAGCCTGCATTCACACAAGCGTAGATATTCGCCCACTGAAGCAAAGTGTTTTCAAGTGAAGCCATGCAGCAATACCCATTAGGCTATTTATTTCACACCTACAGTGTAATAAAGAGAACAGAATCTTCCCTGGGGTCTGAACAGAACAAAGTGGGGCTCACAGCAGCAGGCCACGGAAGCATGCTACTTACGATCTGAAGGCAGAGGATTTGGGATGAGTGGAATTGGGAAAAGCTGGGTGACAGCTGGCTGTGGCCCCTCAGCTTCTGGGGCTCCAGAGCCCCGTTTCACCATGCTTAGAATATCAGACAACTTGGCAGCTGGTGTGAGACAGACGAAAGAAGGCACGGAGAGAATAATAATAAAACAAGAATGAATGGGAGAGTGGAGAGGGACTAGAAAAACAAGGGAAAGAAAGGGATCAGATAAAGGAGGGCGACTAAGAAAGAATTCAAGGTGAACAGTGTCTCCTATTCTATTCTGGTCTAACCAACGAAGAAGGCAATGGCACTTTTCTAAAGAGTAGCTCAATGGAAACCATTATTTTGTGGTTTACTATGAACACAGCTATCTGTTTTGCTCTTCTCCATGCAGCCATAATCCCTGTCTTAGAATTATGTCTGAATTAGGGATCGTTATTTGTTTTGCTGAAACCAACCATGATTGGTTAGGTGAGAACCTTGTTATGTATCACACTTTATTTGCATAGAACAAACCGAATCTGCAAGCTCTTTGTACAGAGCTTGCTGCAAGATTTCTCTAAGGTGGTCCGAGCTTGTGCATAGCCTCCACATGCTTAGGGGGAGCCAAGAGCATTCAGCAAAAGCAGGTAAAGTCAGTTCTTTCAAGAGAAGAAAAGGCTGAGGGAACATGATAGCACTCTTCAAATTCTTGGAAGAGCTGTCACACAAAAAAGGGCAAAGGGCTGCCCTAAGGGGCTTAAGTTGCAGGAGAACAGATTTCAATTGGACATTAGGAAAAACTTCTCAACAGGTGAGAGCAGTTCAACAATGGAATAAAATTAACTAGAGGGGTACAGAATTCTGTGATAGGCATCTTCAAACAGACAAGCACCTGTTGGGGATGCTCTAGCTTTTGGTTGCCTTTAATGAGAAGCAGGCTGCTCTAAATTATATAGTAATTGCTCTGCAATTAATCCAGAATGCGGCAGCTAGACTGGTGACTGGAAGTGGCTGCCGAGACCATATAACACTGGTCCTGAGAGATCTGCAATGACTCCCAGTACGTTTCCGTGCACAATTCAAAGTGTTGGTGCTGACCTTTAAAACCCAAAACGGCCTCAGTCCTGTATACCTGAAGGAGCGTCTCCACCCCCATTGTTCAGCCCGGACACTGAGGTCCAGTGCCGAGGGCCTTCTGGCGGTTCCCTCCCTGCGAGAAGCCAAGTTACAGGGAACCAGGCAGAGGGCCTTCTCGGCAGTGGCGCCTGCCCTGTGGAACGCCCTCCCATCAGATGTCAAAGAAATAAACAACTATCTTACTTTTAAAATACATCTGAAGGTGGGCCTGTTTAGGGAAGTTTTTAATGTTTGATGCTGTATTGTGTTTTTAATATTCCGTTGGAAGCCGCCCAGAATGACTGGGGAAACCCAGCCGGATGGTCGGGGTATAAATTATTATTATTATTATTATTATTATTATTATTATTATTATTATTATTATATCAGGAATGGAGAACCGTGGTACTCCAAATGTTGGATTTGAGTTTCCATCAGCCCCAGTCAGCATAGCAAATGGTCAGGGTTGTGGAACTTGTATTCCAGTAGTATGGGGGGGCATATGCTCCCCTTTCCTGCTCCAGATGACCAACTAATCCTCACCCAACTCTATGGTTCTATGAATAAAAAAAAGCTATGGAAAAGCCCCCATGACGTATTGTGCCACATGAGCTGTAGAGCACGCATATTAAGAGTCAAATGGGAGCAAAGCAGTTCCAGCTGCCACACTAGACTGATAAAACATCCCTGAATGCATGGCCTGCACCAGTCCAGGGACAATAAATCCCAGTGACACCACACTACTTACACTGGGGAGGAAGAGGGTTGGCAGCACCTGAAGGTGGGCATGGAAGGGTGATGGAGGACTTTGGCTCTTCGCCTTCAGGAAGCCCAGAGCCCTTTTTCACCATGCCTAATACATCACAAAGTTTTGCAGCTGGGGTGGAAGAGATGAGAGGAGGGAGAGGTGAGAAAAAAAACACAAAAAGGCAGCAAGCAGAAAGAAATGAAAGCAAGGAGGAAAGGACTTGAAAACAGGCAAAGAGAATTGGGTCAAGGAGGAGAACTTGACAGGATTGGAGTCCCTTTACATCATTCCATAACCTAGTAACAGTGCAAGCAATATTCTTCGTAGAATTATTTTCAGTGCAAATAGCCCCTCAACTTTTAAAACTGAGTTGATAGGAGAGATAACTCAGGCTTAGTCTCAGCAACTTGCCCATTGCATGGTAAAACTAGTCCTGAATTAGACTGCTCCAGACTACAAATGAGATGGAGGGGAAAAGGGGACTTGCATAAAGTATAAGCATACAAACAAGCTGCAGTGGTAGAGTTTTTGAGATCAGACCTTACAATAATTTATAATAAGGCTATTTCCCCCTTTGAGGTAGAACTCAGCAGCCACCACTTGCACCCTCCTTGGGGTTTTTTTTTAATGTGGCTGGGATGTGTCCCTGAACTCTGATAATGCTTCTTGCTTGCCTAGATGGAGGAGAGAGAGGGGTGTGCATGTAGAAACTGATGTAGAAGGGCAAAATTCACACTCGTTGCTCTGCCTACTTTTGCCTCTGGCCCCACCCACCATTGGCACGTGGTTCCTGGAAGGGAATGAAGATGCTTGGACTGAAAAAAGTCCCCCGCCCCGATATAATACATTTAAGGCTATTTCCACTTGAGGTATGGAGTGGGTACATCGCTCTAAGGTTCTCTGCTGCCTGAGCCTATGAGCATAATTTATTCAGGGCAACAATCCAAACTCAACTAGCTCTGAAGCAACCATTCTTAGGGTGAATCTACACGCAGGAAAAAAGCACTATAAATAAGTAGGAAATTAAATCGTTACAACAAAACAAAACAAAAAAAACTCTATGGAAAAACACGTATAAAAATTTCCTCCTCTCTGGCACCATCTGTTGTTGCATGCTTATAGTCCATTCAAATTGTTGTTTCTTTACTAATGTAGCTGAGTCCTTATTCACTGACGGTGCAGCTAAGCCCTGTACTGCATCACCCAGCAAAACTGCCCCTGTTCGAAGTGCAAGGCCTTTCTTTTCAAGGAAAAACAAAAAGAGGGGGAAACCCACAAGGATTCTACAGGGTGCTTGTGATACTCCAGCTACATGCAGGCGATACCTGCTACTTACACTGGAAAGGAAGAGGATTTGCAGCCCCTGGAGATGGGCTAGGCAGAGGGATGGAAGGCTTTGACTCTTCAGCCCCTGGAGGCCCAGACCCCTTTTTCACCATGCCTAATACATCAGAGAGTTTGGCAGCTAGGGTGGGAGGAGGAAGAGAAAGATGAGAAAACTAAACAGAAAAGTAACGGGGTGGGGAATGAATACGAAATAAAGAACAAGGAGGAGGGAGCTTAGAGAAAGGGATCTGCTGGGGGGGGGCTTTTCATGTAGTGAGGATGTGGCTTAGCTTGCGCCAATGTCTACATTTGTTCAGATGTTCATAAAGTTAATGAGACACTAAAGATCCCTTGGTTACTCAGGGGCTGGTGTTGGTTCTTTTTTTCTCTGCCATCATGGGGGGAAATGTTGCCTTGGCCAGAACGATGGGACAAGCAGAGTACAGAATTATTTGGCATTACCCAGATTATCCCAAGAATGACTTGGATTAGAAAGCAAAAATGAAAGAGCAAAATAATGTTGAGATTCCCAGTTACGTAAATAAGGAGTTGCTTATTCAGGGTATCAAGCCTGATACAACCATGTCTTAACACTACAGTCCTCTTTTCTGATTGCATACACCAGGGGTTGGCAACCTAAGGCCCATGGGCTGGTAGCGGCCCACGAGGCTTGTCTAACCAGCCCATGGCGACCCCTGCCGCCCTTACCGGTGCGGTGCGGGTACTGACTTTCGGGTTGATGGCGCCTGTGCCTATGCGCACAGGCGCTCCTCCAACCCGGATGTGTGCGGGAAATAGGGTGTGCGCACGCATGTGGGACGGAGAAGCACCCATGTGCGTGCGCACATGCTATTTCCCGTGCACTTCTGGGTCGGAGGAGCGCCAGAAATAGTGTGTTTGCACGTGCACTCCTCCGACCCGGAAGAGCGCACACACGCACACTCTGGCCCATCCTCCGACGGACAGAGTGTCAACCGGCCCATCCTTTGATAAGGTTGCCGATCTCTGGCATACACAGCCGTTTTGCAACCTGGTGCCTTTCAGATGGTTTGGACTACAACTCCCATCAACCCCTTAGGCAGCACAAAACTCAGGATGAGGAAGGGGCCCTGCAACACTGAGTAGGGCAACTGCTTTGCTTTATGGCTAGAAAAGCTACAAAGGCTCCTCAGCAGCAGTTCTGTTCAGCAGTCGCTGGTGTCGCATGCTACTTACACTGGAGAGGAACAGGATTTGCAACAACAGAAGGAGGGAAGGGCAAAGTGATGGAAGGCTTTGCTTCTTCTGCTTCTGGTGGCCCAGAGCCCCGTTTCACCATGCCTAATACATCAGAAAGCTTTGCCGCTGAGAGAGGAACAGATGGGAGCAGAGAGGGCGAGACAGGGAAAGAAACCCAATTTTAAAATGAAAAGAATAGTACCAGAAAGCCATGCTAGGGAATGGAATCAAAGTAAGACAGCATGCAAGGAAGGCTTTGGGGTTCCTTCTAGTTTTCACAAATTTGGAGCTTCATTTGCCCAACGGTCTCCTCAAATATTTTGTGTGGGAGCAAAGACCCGTGCTAGTTTTTTTTTAAAAAAGAGATCCCTAATACGTTTTACTCCCAGCTCACGCAAGCCTTCTCTATGGCCATTCCAACCCTGCTGTGTGAAGACCCAGCATTAGCAGAAACAGTAAAACAGAGCAGACCATGGATCATACATTGTCATGTTTCTTCTCTGTTCCCTCAACACTGAGGCAAGTCCTTTTCAGTGGTGGCCCCCGCATCAATGGGACATCCCAGAGGGAAATATGTAGCCTTATCATTGCCAGGCCATGGTGTGATGGCACCTGAAGCCCACCACTTTGCTAAAGTGCCTGCATGGGGAAACTCCTGAGGACCCCAGGCATACACTTTTGAGTTCCAATATGAAAAAAAAAGAAAGAAATTTGAAAGTATTTTCATTCCAAGTTGTGTTTAACTAATGAAAGGCTTCTACAGCAGGGCTGCCACACGTCCTGATTTTCACGGACATGTCCTGGAATTCACCTCCAAAAATGGTGTCCTGAATTATTTTTTGGAAATCAGGCAAATGCCCTGGAAAACCGGCAATGGGGGTTAAATTGTGCTGAAAATGCATTTAAAAGCTCCAAAACTCTTGTAGCTTTTACTATAAAAAGCTCAGCAACTTTGAGGGTTGCCTGAAAAAGCTCAACAACTGTTTGTGTGTCCTGGTTTTTACTTTTGAAATATGGCAACCCTATTCTACGGAGACCATGAAGGCCCTCTGGGATTTTGTGCTGCGAACCCAGAATGCCTTGCTACTTACACTGGGGAGGTAGAGGGTTTGCAACAGCTGGAGATATGCAGGGTGGAGAGACCAAAGTCTTTGACTCTTCAGCTTCTGGGACCCCTGATCCCTTTTTCACCATGCCTAATACATCAGTCAGCTTGGGTACTGAGACAGGACAGAAAAGACAGGGAGGTAGAGAAGGAAGAGAAACCAAGTATAATGGAACAAGAACAGAAGAATGAACAAACCCAGGAACATGGGTTAGGAAATGGAAACATTAGGTGGAAAAGGTGTCCATCAGGTACTATCTAGCGCCCCCTCCCCAACAAACACACAAATTGTGTTATTATATTTACATTTATTTATAGCTCCTAGTGTCATACACTTACTAAATGTTTATCCACACTGTCAGAACAGACAGACCTATTATTTGTTCAGATGTCGTGGGAAACCTCTGGTTCCCACTATGTGACAGTGTCCGCAAGTGCCTCAGGCTCATGCACACCCAAACCTCTTCTGCATGCTAGAGGAGAATATCAAACATTTCTACTTTCAATTTTAAACTAACCTTAGTCCCCCATGGCATCTGAATTCAGATGAAACTATGGTTTATTTACACTACAATTTACACTATGAATCACAGTTTCAGATCCTGGCTTGTTCTCAAATCACAGGTTGTTTTTAAAACAAAAAACTAAAAACCATAGTTTCCTGAGCTGCAGCATCACTGGTAGCTACAATTAGTTTTGAATCCAGAACTGATGTTTTCAATCTCTTCCCTCTGGTGCGTGAAAGACAAGGAGAGGGGAAGTGTGTGTGTGTGTGTGTGTGTGTGTGTGTGTAAGCCTGAGGCTCATGCAGATTCACTTAAAATCATGGCTTAAAATTACATCTGAACTGGACCTATGACTAAAGGTCTCGGGGCATTTACTGACGGGTCAACCACAGTTGAGTGGAAAGTTGGGGAAAGGAGCACAGGGACTTTGTGACTTACAAGCAGCAGCAACAGCAGCAGCAGCAGAAGATGGTATCGGAGAAGTCTGCAGACTGGGAGTAAGTTCAGGGACAGATCCTGGATTCAACTGGCTTTTTACAAGCTCATTATCAGCAGCCTTAACTGATGTGAATGGGTAAGAGAGGAAAAAAGAGAGGGAGAGTGGAAGGAAAAACAAACACCATAAAGCGAGAAATAAAAAGTTCCAAAGAAAATTGGCAACTCTGATGGGAGAAGAGAGAATGGGAAAGCAAAATATACATTGGCAGAGAAAGAGAAGAGAATGGCAAAATGGAATATAAAAGAGGAGAAAAACACACAGAGGAGGCAGGGCATCATCTAACTAGAGGATTTCCACTATCCATTAGCTTCAGCTGGTTTGTTCTCTGTCAATTCTTTACCCTAACTTGTTACTCTAAAGGTCTCCATCCCTCCCCTTCACTTGACCTCCCAGCTTTGCCTCCTTTGAGTAGGGCCAAAGTTGTATCTTCAGAACATTGCATATTCAAGAGAGATGATCATAGGATACAACTCTATCCTCAATTCCTCATGCCACTTTTGCAACATTATTGCGGCCTGGTGTGAGTGCCAAATTGGGTGGGCAAATTCAATCTTGTGTAATCTGCCTGGTGTGTGCTTTTTTTTTACTAGCATATGAAGATCCACCATTGAGAACCAGGTGCAAAATGGCGGCTTTGGATGGTGGGGTGTGGAAACATACTCTTAGAATTAAGGAGCAGCGTGCCTCTAAGCACAAGCTCAGCCCAGCAATTTTTTCAGTACGAAAACTGAGTTTGCAGTCCTCACACATAAAAACACTCTCCTGTTCTGCACCGCAAGGCTTTCTTCATCTCAGCAGTGTGGGAGATTGGAGTCAAACATAATTATGCATGCCTGCTAATTAGTGTACGAAGGACCACAGAGTTTACTGCTAGATAGACTCAGTTAAGTCACGCCCCTGAGAAAGTAAAGCTTCTTTCCTCTTCCTTCCCGCCCCGCGCCCCCGCCCCCAGTGCACCATGTAATGAAGAAAGACATGTGTTTGCTCACTCCAGAGCGTCTGGAACTATATTCTGCACTTTATACATTGGAGTATTCTACCTGTATTTCTTCTTGCAGCCACATGGAACAACATGTAGATCTATGATCTATGAATCTGTAAGTAAATCTATGAATCTGTAAGTAAATCTTTTTAAACTTGCTTAGCAGTGAGTAGTCTGTTCCTTGCAAAAGGGGTAGAAAGAGGGGAGTGTTGGAAATGGGGTAAGAAAAGTCTAACAAACTATATTCCTAATGTTCCACTGTGCTGCTGATTTTTGTGAGTTTAAAACTCTGCTACTGGGGCTCTCTTGTGTTAGCTCCACATTTTGAATCCAGGAACCCAGCCAATTCTTTTGTTGTTCACCCACACATGTGGCTTCACAAGGATTTGTATATTTTCCTCCCACAAGCAGCCTAATATTTTTTGGGTGGGGGTGGGAGGAGCCTTTTTCATTGTTGCTTTTGATAAATAATTGTGAGCCATACAGTCATTGCTGACCTACTGCAAAACACGGTGATCTATCAGTAAGCTCCTGATCTCATGTCTGCCCACTCATGTGCTAGGTTACAAGGCTGTTTGCATTCCACTCTTTCCAGCACCACTAAGCCAGTTGTCAACTTGAAAGTGGAGGCAGCACAAGTCTTTAAAGTCACTCTTACAGAAAACACAAGACCAGTCTGGTAGACCTACTCCCAGGTAATGTTGCCGAGAGAATTAGATGCAACCTGTTACAAAAACTGAGTGCAGCACTTATTTTATGTCCCCCGCCAGTCAAAAGAAAACAAGTCCCCTCCCCATTACCAGGAGTGTTTTCCAGGAAGCAAGAGTTGCACTATAACAACTTAAAGAGGATATCCTTCAAAACAAAAAATGCAGTTTAGGTACAAAGGCGCACATGGAAGGACCTCCTACTGAACTCAGTGGGGTTTACTTCTGGGCATACATGCATAGGATTACAAAGCCCACACACCCATTACCCAGCCACAAACAGAACAAACCCAACTTCCTGTTGCTTCCAAGACAAAAGTATCCAGAGTAACAGGAAACACTTGAGTTCACCCTCTTTACAAAACTCTGTAACTCCATCAAAGAGTAACAATAAACACATGCATCAATATTTGCTCTGCCTCCCATGGCCAAACTTACACATTTTGCTTACACACACTCATGGAACTGCATTACAAAATGTGAAAAATGTGACCCAGCCTCTTCTACAACATGGGTCTTCCACGGGTGGGCCAAACCCTAGAAGTGGGTATTGCCCAACCTAAAGTCGATCATGCATACTGGAGCTGGGGCTGGGGCTAGAATCTGTTTGGTCTTCATTTTAAAATGAAAGAAAGGTGCAGAGAGAAAGAGAGTAAAGTGTGCTATTCGGCAAAAGGCAGAGTGTCTTTTTTTGCATTTTGGTTTTTCCAATGCAAACTGCACTTGCAAAAATACCCTGTTCTATACAACCATTAACAACAATGCAGGGGCTCTGCCTTCCTTTGCCTCTGATCATCCTAAAAATCGGTGGAGAAAAGTGGGCATATGTGGTAAAATATATCTACAGTCGTACCTCGGGTTACATACACTCCAGGTTGCGTACTTTTTGGGTTACGAACACTGCTAACCCGGAAGTGCAACCTGACACACACATGATTTGCACATGTGCAGAGCGTTTTTCACGGTTTTTCGGGTCTGCGCATGCGCAGAATGAATTGTTCGGGTTACGTCCTTTTCGGGTTACGTACTGTAACCTGGAACAGATTAAGTATGTAACCCGGGGTACCATTGTACATGTGTTGCATGTTGCTTTAAAGCTTTGGGATTCAAAATGGTTTCCTGGGTCTGAAAAAGTGAAGGCTATTGACCAATAATGCTGCAAGGGATCTTGGGACACACGTCTCTGACGTGGCACTCTCAAAGCAGGTATGAGGCAGACTTCAGGCTTGTTCGATCTACTTTGTGCTTTGTAGAACTTCAAGATCTTCTAACCAGAGCCATGTGCAAAAGATATACACTTAGAATGAAAAAACTCTGAGCACATTCGGAGCCTAGGAGTTTGTTTCCAGTACCTGAACTGACCTGAACTTACATTACTTTCACAGCAAAATCCACTCCTGCCTAGTTTTCTTCATTTCAGCTGATTGTGTTAGATGGGAGAAGTTGTTTTGCTGTAAGCACTGTAAAATAACTAGGAGTGAGAAAGTCCTGCCAATCTACTGCAAATCACCCTGAGATCATCTACCAGATTTGCTGCTCACTAGAATGGAACCGTACTGTTCATGCTAGCTTTGGGTTCAATTACAGCAAAAAAATAAAAATAACAAAACAAACCCAACAACAGAAAACAAATCTTCAGAATACAAAGGTATCTTGAGGACTTATAATTTGGGCTTTGCAAACTTTCAACCAGTTAACTGGGTAGATTTAAAAACATTTAACCAACTGAAAAGGCTGCAAATCAATTGGGCAGCATGTGAACTATTTCTCAATTTGTCAGTAGCTTTATCTTGTCCTGGGCAACCCTAAGTGACTTACAACCCAACAGACAGGCAACAAACCCCACACAGATACACTAAAACAAGAGAAAAGAGAAATACTATTAAAAACACACCACCTGGGCATGTGTGTATGGTATAAAAATTGTAGATGGTAGATGCCATCTTAGCAGAGGCATTGCCTCTGCGTCCTGTCCAAGATATTTTGCTGCCTCTGGTAAAGGACAAGATGGTACCCCTCACCACAATTCAATATAAGAAGATGCCTGGACTGGCAGTTAAATCTTACTTCTACACTGGCAACGGGGCAGTTTATCTGAGGGCCCAAGGCAGGGCAGGTTTCATGGTGCATAGAGCTTTGTCTTCCAGCATCTCACTGCTGCTCCCTGCCTCAAAACATCTGTTTCTGCCTGAGGTGGCTACCTCAATATGCCTAATGGTTTGACTGGCCCTGGTTTCTTCTTCACTTCCAACACAGGAAGGACACCTAGCATGGGAAGGATGGCCATCTGTCATGGATGCTTTACTGTAATTGAGATTCCTGCACTGCAGGGTGTTGGGACCCCCGGGGTCCCTTCCAACTGTATGATTCCATGATTCTATTGTTCTAATTAGGAGTAATGTCACTGCTGCTTCTGAAAGATATTTTATAACAAATTCCTCGCCACCAGGTGTGCCAACTTGAATAAAATATTGCGAGGGCCCAGGTAAGTCCCACCCCACATAATTGATCAGATGACCTGGTGCACACACACTATTTGAATGGCAGTGCCCATAAAGTTGGGGGGTGGCCATCTCAAATACTTTATGGGGGGAAGTCCCCACGGCCCCAAGAGTTGGCTCCTATGCTCACCACTAACTTTCTAATTATTTCATACTGGACCTCAGGGTTGTTGTTTTTTTTTTTGGCGGTGGGGTGAAGTTCTACACATAATTCCCCCCCCACCTGCTCACACCTGCACATTTTTAGCCGAAGATGACTGATGAGCGCCACGTAATCTCTGCATCTTTTGCTTTTCCTTCAAGCAGCTCAAAGAGGCATGGAGCTCCTTTCTGCTGATTTAAATATATCACACACCCAAAAACTAAGAACTGAAACATCTTTCCCAGCTCTAGCAGCTGAGACCATTCAACTGGATATGGAGCCTTGGGAACACCTGTATGCAAAACTTGTCTTCTGCCAAAGTGATATAGGTTCCCATCCCTTTTATTTTATTTGCTCTCCAGCGCATAACTAGAAATTCTCCCTTTGAGGGGGGTTAGGGACTAAGGAGATCCAGTGGAGAGGTGAAGCCAGAAACATTCACTGAAGCGGGGGGCCGGAAACAACTTGGATTCCCTATCACAGCGCAAGTAAGAGAAAGTTCTCACAAGACTCAGCACCAAGACCAACTGAGAACCATTTATCCTGTATCTCCCAGGAAATCAATCACACAGTCATTGCTAGCATCAGGGCCTAGCATCCTAGGGGATTCGCTGGTGACTCGGCAGGACCCCACCTGCTCTGATGCCTCCACAACAGCTGGGTTTGTGAGCCTCCATAGTATTTTCCCACAGTGCCCCCAGAGCCACACACACACACCAATGCTGCTGGCATTACCACAGCCTAGGGGGACCCATCAACGTAAATTACCCAAAGCCCTTACAAATCTAGAGCAGGCTTTGCAAATGCTATATGTAAATGACTGCATTTGGCCTTAAAGTCCATAGAATCCTTCATCTCCTTGTGTTCCCTTGCGACAGAAGGTCCTTATGCTCCTATCCAAGGCCACATTCACTCACTTCTCCCAAGTGCATCTATATGGCTTCTCAAGGACACAAATTCTCAGGAGTGTACAGGTGGGTTTGCTTTGCCAGATTTATATGGCATGAAACTTCTGGCTGACCCCTCAAGTCTGTTACCTTTCGTGTCCTCATCCTCTATGGTGGTGTTTGTGCTGTCGGAGGATTCCTGTGAAAACATATAGGGGTGGAAAAAAAGGAGAAAGCAAAACATTAGTGGCTCTGGCCAGAAACAAATGCTGGAGGAGAGGTTGAACTTGCACAACTGGGCACATCAGAAGAGGGACCAGGGAGAGCTCAAAAGCCCTGCATCTAACCAGGTAATTATTAGGGGCACCCATTGTCTCTTCTCTTTCCTGCCTCTAACAGGAACATCTTTCAAACCAGGTAGGTTTAAAGATATAAAAGGGATTTCTGCCAGGAGAAAATGCAGGGATGAATCTTGACCAGGATTAAGAAACTCAAGGCTCTCTAGATCAGTGTTTTTCAACCACTGTTCCGCGGCACACTAGTGTGCCGTGAGATGTTGCCTGGTATGCCGTGGGAAAAATTGAAAAATTCAAGAGAATTACTTTATATATAGTCAATATAGGCACAGAGTTAAATTTTTTAACATTTTCTAATGGTGGTGTGCCTCGTGATTTTTTTCATGAAACAAGTGTGCCTTTGCCCAAAAAAGGTTGAAAAACACTGCTCTAGATGTTGCTGGACTACAATTCTCATAATTCCTGATAGTTGGTCACGTTGGCTGGAGTCCAAGTCCAACAACATCCCATATCCCTGATCTAGACTTCCAACATGATTACATTCCTGAGTTCTCTCCTTCACGATACATCAGAAT
The DNA here is from genome assembly GCF_009819535.1 of Lacerta agilis. Lineage (NCBI taxonomy): Eukaryota > Metazoa > Chordata > Lepidosauria > Squamata > Lacertidae > Lacerta > Lacerta agilis. The sequence continues at coordinate 9,872,614 of NC_046326.1, read as the reverse complement.
TCCATATATCTTCCTTCAAACCCCTTAACTAATCTCTCTTCCCTTTTAAGTGAATGTTCCCTGATCAAGTCTTAACGTCCCGTCTTCACAAAGGAAAATAGTTGAAATTATGGCAATTTTAGAGCAGGTTCATAAATTTCTTGCCTCTGAATGTGGAAACCCACCATTTTCACCTGCCATGAGATCCTGAAAGCCCAGGGAACCATTAGGATGGTATTCAGCTACATTTTATACAGAGCAGACTCACTGAAATTAATGGCCTTGCCTTAATTTCATTGGGTGTACTCTGAGTAAAACTTAGTTGAATACCACCCTTAGTCACGAAAGCTGTAGGGGCAGAGATGGCAGGCCTCCGAGGGCAAAACTACACAATAACAATGTTTATGAGCAACGAGAACTTCCCTCCCACCTAATGCTAATTCTTGCAGAATGTGATACGGTGGACTATTATCCCCACCCAGTTAATTTAAAAAAACCTAAATTTTGATTCCTAGCCACATTGTGAATGTAATGTACAGTGGCTAGGAGCAACAACTGGAGACAGCTATTGGCTATCATGTTGTGCTTGCAGGCTTCCTGGAGGCATCTGATTGGCTATTTTGGGAAGCAGAATGTTGCACTAGATGGAGCTTTGATCTGATCTAGCAGGCCTCTTTTTATATTCTGATGTTCTTTCTGCATCTGTCTTCATGGGGAAACATTTGTGGTGCTACAACGCCATGAGAAGATAGTGTTTCCAATCTTGTGTCTTCCTCTTGAAGGAACACACCCAGGACAGAATTTGGGGTGGGGGTGCTTAATTTTCTCCTGTCTACCTATTTCCCCTGCAAATGCATCCCAGGGAGTTTAAAATATTTCTGCCACCTGAGAAGCAAAGCACCTCTCCTTCCCATCTACCAGCGCCCTCCACAAATGCCCTTCCCTACACTCAAGTCATCTTGACAAACTTGGGATTCTGAATCTTCATTTTCCAAGGCAACGCATTCTCCCACCCTTAACTCTGGGCATCAATGATCACACTTTAGGCAAACAATTCCCACCAAATCCCAACCTATTCATTATACTGTGCCAGATTCTACCCTGTAAAGCATAAGCATAATTTAAAAACAAAATGAGCTCAGAAAAGAATCCCGGGGAAACATTATCTCTTCTTAAGAGTCACCTATGGGAACCAAACACAGAATAGTGCACCTTGCAAAAAATACAAACATTTTAGTACACGGTACATCCAGCAATTAAGGAAGAAAGAGAAACATATACTTATAGCAGTGCTTTTAATCTCAAGAGCGTTTTACGGAACTTGTCCGCTCGCTGAATAGAGGAGAGCTCTGTGTCACGAACGCTGTATGTTCAGCTCCTGTGTGTGCATCCAGCCCACTTCTGCTGCCCCGCTGATCAGACCCATCATTACCCTGTCAATAACAGAGTGCCTGGGAACAGCTGAGCAGTATGCTTAACCTTCTCCACTGTGCTGCAGACTCTTCTGGGTGAAGAACCCGTGCTCCTGCTTCTGTCCTACAGCAGGTGCAGCAGTTAGCACTGTCCAGAGAAGAAGGCCAGTAACGAAAACAAGAAAATTTCTGGACAATGTAAGATCACAGACACTGTGAATGGGTGGAGGGAGTGGAGCATCAAGCTGAAAAGAACTATCAGCTCCAACTGATAGTTGCCCTGGGACAAGACAGCACAAGAGGAGCACCCTCTGGCTCCTGCCATCAGCCAGGAAACCTAAGGCTGCTGGGAAGCTACACCTTCTGCCTCCCAAGAATAATATCGAGACAAAGGGGAGGCCAGAGTGGCAACAGCTACAAGGAACCCACTTCTCCCCTCCCTGCCTGAAAGAATACTCTGCTCCAACTCTCTCTGGCCCTGAGACTGAGAAGCAAAGGGAAATAGCCCTCTGGCTCCATCTATTGGCCAATGGAACAAGAGCCACCAATTGCTATTCACACAAGAGCTACCAACAAGGGAAGGCCAACCTGGGCCAAACAGGATAAAAATGCCTGTTTATAGCCCAGCACTTTGTTCCTGCCTTGAAGATCTCCCTCTTCTTTTTCCTTTCTCTCCCCTTTTTGTGTGTGACTGATCTTTCTAGTTTGCAAGCCTGGTGGCAGGGCCTCTGTCTCTGTCTCTCTCTGTGTGTGTGTTGATATGAGCCACTGTGGAAGACAGCCATTGTCTGGAAAGCAGGATAATAGAGTAAATAAGTAAAGCTAGGGGGCTCCATTCAAGGTGCATACAATCAGCCCCAACAGTCATGCCAGCTGAGAAAGGTCTCTATGCAAAACTGAAGGGGGTGAGGGAGAGGGAGGGAGAATGCTATTCTATGTAAGAGGAGGAGCTGGAATCAGATTTGCTACCTCTGGTATGGCTTTCAACACTGGAACCCGATTGCTGGATTCTGGAGACTTCAGGGCTCGTTTTTTTCTGTTAACTCGTGCCATTTGGTGGCAGCGTTTTGCGATGTAGATAGCTGGCGGCTACCGCTGCCCAGGGGTCAGGACTGCAAACCCACTTTCCCTGTAGGAGGTCACACTATAACCTCCTGGAGGGAAATCTCGCCGAATCATTTAAAATTCCTCAAGCCTATGAATGAAAAAGAATTTGGACAAGTAAACAGCCAGCGCTTGAGGAATCACACTGGTACTGTCACCAAGGAAGAAAAATAAAAAGACTTATTCAATTCTGTTGAGGAGCATCTGGAAATGCTATTGTCTGCTTTAAATGGTCCTACTCCTATGGGATATAGTCTAACTCAATTCTGCAGGCTGTGTATGCACTTTAAACACAAGTTGTCCTGATTCTCTGCTGCCCTTGCTTCTCTGCTGCTGTTTCTGAAAGCAAACTGCTTTGCATTTTCCTTATAATTATTGGAATAAATCAGAACACATCAAATTTTGCAGAAAGGGTCAAGAAATTCAAAGACACTTCTGGCAAGGGGAAAGAGGCTGCAAAACCATCCAGACAAGTGCATTTAACACCTCTGGATCTTAGGCAATTCACTTATCTGGTATTTCACCAGCTCCACGGGGCTGAAGGCCCTTCTAACAAGCTTAGATGGCTCTCACAAGAGATCAGACAAATCCATGGAAGGCAAGTTAATCAATGGCCCATATGATAGCTATATGCAGTAGGTTCAAAAAGAGCGCGCTTATGTGTACCAGTTGCTGGAAAGCCACAGTGGGAGAAGCCTGTTGGCTTTCATGTTCCTGCATGTAGGCTTCCTTGAGGCAGCTGATTAGCCACCCTAGGAAACAAGAGGCTGGACTAAATGGACTTTAGAGTCTGATCCACCTGGGTTCTTCTTGTGCTGTTAGTTTGTGTGGGCCTCGTGGTGCATTTTCACAAATTGCTTTTTATTATTAATTACATTTATTTATGATGTCACAGTGTTTCTCAAATACTTTGAACTCTGCCCTTCTAAACTTATGCCACCTTTTCTGTAGGGGGACAGGGATGAGTAGTTCTGATAATCTCCTGCATGGAAGAATATGCAGAAATCCTTTCACATTGTATACACCTATAACCTGCTGCACACTGATATCTATGGACTGGGGTAGTGATCTCACACTTGGAGGCAAATGCCGTTGATTTTATTTATTGGCCAGGATAGATGCACAATTCCATTGCATTACCAGGGAGACATAGCATTAGAAAAACAAAAAGCTCATCAAAATTACCTGCTGAAAAAGGGTTCAAGTATGTGCTCTAATGTATACTTGGTTGTACGGTTAAGGCTCATTAAAAATTTGTAGGAAAGTATATTCTGGGAGAAGGATCATACGTAAATGGTAAAACACATACTTCGCATGTAAAAGGTTCCAGGGTCAATGCTTGACATCTCCAGGTAAGACCGGGGAAGATTCCTGTCTGAAACCCTGGAGAGTCACTGCCAATCAGTGATAGTGAACTAAATGGACCAGGTATCTGACACAGTACAAGACAGTTTCCTATATTTCCAACTATATTCTTATTTCTCTTTTTTTTTAAAGCCATATATCACATGGGGAGATAAGCTGTCTTTGTTCCTAATAAGTTTGGCTACTGCTTTTCTCTTTCTTTCTTTCTTTCTTTCTTTCTTTCTTTTTTGTCTACCTGAAGGTCAGAATAATTTCAGCAACAGCTCTGGCACAAAAGGTGATTCATAAAGCATAAAAATGGTAGGGTTGTGTTTTCCTTATTTTTATGTATAAATAGGGTTCCAATTCTCCAACTAAAAATGAACAAGCTCTTGCTTGTGTTTATTGTCAGAACTATAGCTTTATTTTTTAGCACTACTGGATACTGGATCTGGCTGGATTATGGTACTATAGATGGAGGGTATAGGAGGTAGGATTTTCCATTTATGTGGTATGTTAATCCTGTTCAATTGTTGAAAAACACCAAAAACAGCAAAGGGGGAAAATTATTCTCTTATAGGTCACATTTTGGGGGATCTCTGAAGCTATGATAAAAAACAGTAGATTTACAGTCTGGAGATGCCTCAAATATGATTAAAATGTTTCCTTAAACCTAGAAGACAGCTGTTCTCTCCCTGACAAAAGGGTCAGTGATCTCAATGTAAGCGGAGTTAATGACAACACATTTGAAGCATGCAAAGAAGCCTGACAGGCTCTCTATAAACAAGAGTCATTACAGTAGCAGAAGAAGGGTTTGTGCCCAATCAGAAGACAGGTGCAGGATCCAATCATAGTTCAGCATAGGGTCCCCATGACCTTTAACCAAATACATACAGCTTTTATTTTCAGACATCAATGCATAGGTTACATTTTACTTTTTCAAAACAGACTACCAGCATTATTCAGCTTTCACTATATACACCTAAATCAGGAAATACACTATCCAGAAGATGGAAAAAGAGAGGAAGGCACAATTGTTTCTACAATTTGTTTGCCTGGCCTCTACCCAGTCTTACGTGTTTTTTGAAAACTGGTCGCCTTCCCCAAGCTCCATTTAATGGCTGCGCCAGATGCATTGAGTGAATGGGCTTGAAGAGGAAGCATAACAATGATGATAAGAAATTAAATCCCTGTGGCAGAGAATGGGTAAGAAAATGCAGGTTTGGGTGGAGGCGAGGGCTGTGTCCGAGCAATGGATGGTTGTGGCATGGAGTAATTATGTCGTTCCTCAGCCAATCTGAGTTCTTGGATTGGTCTTTTTTGGTCTGCCTGGCTGCGTTCTTTCACTTCAGAATGAAGGAGCTCACAATTGCTGCCCTCTGGTTAGCTCCTCTGGGGTCAGAGTAGAGGCTTTCTCCCCCATCCTAACACCCAGAACAAACAGCCCAGGTGCTAAGGATAACCACACCAAAACACGCATCACTGCAGATGGCAATTGAGGCAAGTAGCATTCCCCCACTCTGTAGCTTTTGGCGTCAACCCAGAATATCTGATTCATTCTATCTCTGTGCCTATAAAGCACCAGAGGAACTTTCCACCAGAAGAGGTGGGGAGCCTAACCTTTATGATTCTCCAAAGAGATAGAATCTTTTCAAACCAGAGCTGTGCCATCAATATCAATGACATGGCTGGATTCATACTGGTGCATGTGAAAGAAGGGAGAGAAATGAGGTAAAGCACAGCTCCCAGAGAACTAGTTCTATCTTCTTGGGCATACATTGACTCATCCATGAAGACTAGGCCTCAAGGAAAAGCTCAGTTGAGCAGCTCCACTTCATATTTATCTGCCTTCCTTCAGATTTATCTGGAACATGCTTCCCAATAAACTCAGAAGGGCAACCTTTTAAACAAATGTCTACCATAGGAGGCAAGAGGGTTTGGTTCTATCTTATGTGGTTTCAGGCATACTGAAACAGACAAGAGGTGCAAAACCTGAGCCTACAGTCTGTCCCCAGAGGTGAAAATACACAGCAATGCAAGGAGCAGAAAGTCAATTTTTATCCAAGATTACAAAGGGCAAACTGAGGAGAAGGAAAGACAGGCAGCAGTACCTTAATGCCGTCCACTGGGTTATGGATAACGGTGGTTTGAGGTTCCTACAGAGGAAGAAAGGATGAACCAAAGAACAAAAGGAAGAAGATAAAAGAAATGAAAGAAGAGATAAAGAAGAAAAAAGGTGGTAATTGAAAGAGAAGGGGGAAGAAATGAAGCAGAAAATGGCGGTAAAAATGTGAAGAAAAGGGAAGAGGGTGAAAAAAAGACCAAGACCCACATGAGAGCAGGGAGGGGAAACAGAATGGAAGGGAAAAAAGCAAAAGGTAATTAGTTCAGCAAAAGGCAAATGATTAACAAACAGAAAGTGGCAGAGTAAATCAGGGACAGAAGAATCGAAACTGGATTTTTCATGAATGAAACCAAAAATCATATTCAACCCCATGGCAAGATTGTTGTGAGCCCCTTGGAAATGGAGAGTGGAAGCTGACGTTAACATTCAACCTTTCTGCAAGCCAAAGAAACCATTGCAATAGGGAAAATGATAGGGAGCGCCAAGGAGAAGAGAAAATGGCAGGAATGAGCTCCCCAAGGAAGTGTGGTCAATCCATACCATGGCAGTTAACATCTCAATACAGGCTCCACCTGAGATCATAGGGAAGAAGAAACAGAAAAGCAAAAGAAGAACAGAAGGCCCTTTGACCACATCCCCTAGTCCTGAAGAGAACTTTTCATTAAGAATGAAAGTCTATCCCATTCAGAGAGGTTTCCTCTGGCAGAATCCTCTGGCTTATACCTTTCACCCATAGCAGCTCTGTGCAGAAGAAAAGGGATTGGCTTCTGAAGAGCACTCCTAGTGCAACCAATATCACCCTGCAAAATGCTAATAATCTTCATCACTGAATGCTTACCTTTTGCATCAATGTGGTGATGGGAAACCTGACCATACTTTAAGAGACATTTAAGATGTACTTACCTGGAAGAAGGTCCTATGAGGTGAGCCACAAAAAAAGCACCACAATGATTTTTTTAAAAATTGGCCTTTTTAGGTCTGTGACAGCTGGAGTGAATGTTTTTAGATTGGTTAAAAAAAAAAAAAAGTATTAAGTGAGCGAGACTATTACATTATATTATTTTTGCCTGATTTGCTAGGAGCAGGTGATCAGATGCAAAAAAAGTCAAGGCTTTTATACCTTGGCTGAATCTAGACACATCAAGAAAGTGATTCAGTTAAATCCGCTGTAAACTTCATACAGGGAAATCCCATTGGTGAAAGGCAGGACTCCACAGCGCCATCTGGTGTCACAGTGTTATAACATCTATAAAGCGCTTTATCTTTACGAATGTAGCTGAGTCCCTTGAGTAGCTAGAGAAGAAAAGTGAACCAATGCTGAACTAGGTTGACTAAAAATCTGATCTGCTAGAGCAGCTTCCTTATTCTTCAAAAAGTTACAAAGGTAGCTTGATTAGGTCATTAATTGTTTCATTAATCAATTTTGGAGCACTCATATTTTTAAAAGTTGCATAACTGCAATAATAGGAACAGTTTTAATGGGAATCATTTATTAGCAAGAAGCCATCTCTTTTAAAAATGATTACAGTTCACACTTTTCCAGATTATTCTGAAGTTCCACTGTTCTTCCTCCACTGTTGAAGGCAGGATGCCTCTGAAATATCAGTTGCAGGAAATCGCAAGTGGGGAGAGAACCGTCAAGGTCAGGATCTACTCGAGGGCTTCCCATGGCATTTGGTTGGCCACTATGAAAACAAGAGTGCTGAACTAGTTGGGCTTTTGGCCTGATCCAGCAGTGCTCTTCTTATGATCTTAAGTGGGGCATCTTCCCCATGGCTGACACCTAAAATCTGGGTCCTGCAAAGTGGCTAGTGCTGCAGACAGAATATTAATCATTATTTTGGAGAAAAGTCAATGGGACTCTATTTTTGTGGCTTGTGTTGGAAGGCTAGAGACTGCAGCTCATCACAGGTGAAGCTGATTGGTCTGCAAAAGGGCAGGTTCTATTATACATGAATGACCCATAGCCATGGTAACTACCGTTACCCATTCTGGAGGCAAGCTGGTATTGGCAACCAAAGCAAGAAGTCATTATTGGCTTTGTGGGGAATGAAACAAAGCTAAGTTTGATGTTTGCTGCCCAAAGTCAGTTCTCATCTGAAGAGGCTGGAACGGTGGGTGGGAATATCTGCTGTGGGTAAATGGGACTGAATGGAGGCAACATAAGCCCCACATTTCTTTTCAAGATCCAAAGTTGCTTTTCTCGCCCCAGCAGCACACTTTGAATGGGAGCATTCACTAGCTACTTCCTAAAATTCACAGCTCCACAAGGGGCTCTGACTATTGAAGTCATTGAGAGATTGGCCCTTTGTTCCTTCAGCAGAGCCAAAATTTCTCTCAATGGACAATTGGTGAATTGGACTGGAAAAGACATCCATTTCATAATGTCAAAAGCACAGTTTTTCCAACCCTGTTTCTCTGGAGGTGCAAATATTTGTTCTTTTGGCACTGTTACAGAAGGAAGCTGTAGCTTACTGCTGTTGCCACACTGTGCCTAAAGAACTTGACAATCTTTCCCAAACCGATATTAACTTCTGGGGATTTTGCATGGTGGGAAAAGAATGTCCCATCAGGCTTTAGGTTATTTTCTGGACTTCTTAATATCAAGCAAATAACATGTTTGAATGGGACAAATTCAGTACCAGTTTTAGGAAAATGTTTTAGAAAAATGTTTAGGAAATGTTTGGCGCTGTTTGAGAGGAAATATACCAGACCAGCAATTGCATGTTCTATTCTCGCTGGAAGTAATAGTTTATAATGTAACTAAAAGATTTCAAAATGCCTCTTTTAAACCGATAAAAGCAACTAAGTAGAATGCAACAGCAATAAAATGCTTAAAAGGAAGGAATAAGAAAGGAAGCTAGAAAAGATAGATGCACTCTGCAAACTGAACAGGGTCGTATCATATAATAGAATAGCCATATAGAGCTGACTATACCATAAGGATAATGGCTGAAAAATTCAACAAAACTTTGCTATTCCATTACAAGGGCTCATGTACATGTTTTTTACACAGTGGAAATTCACATTACATTACTGGAAAATTGCATGTTGCCTAGAGAAGGTAGGTTATATGGCATTTGACAATACTGTATAGCAAACAGACAATTATTTGAGGACTGAGTGCTCACTGTCCATATCCTGAACACAATAGGGAGACATGGCTGCAATGTATCCATTTATCCCAATATATACTCACTTGGGCAGAAGAGGGCTACCACAAACCCTACAGGGCCTGGAACATCCTGATGTAAGACATTACTACATTACTGGTAGAACTTGAAACAGTAACGTATTTGGGGTGGGCCTTGGAACCTTACTGCTACTTACAGCACAATCCTGTACATTCCTATTCAAAAGTAAGACCTGCTAAGTTCAATGGGGTTTACGCCTGGGTATGTGGCTCAGCCTCAGTATCCTAACCTGGAGTAGCGTGCCCCGTACATTTTGAGCAATAATGCAATCAAACATGCAATTTTATAGAGCTCACGGCAACTATTGGTTGGATCTGCTTCTGAAAAAACTCAATTTACAGTTTCAATATAGGCATGGGGAAGGGCCATAGCTCAGTGACAGAGCATCTGCTTTGCATGCAGAAGGTCCCGTGTTCAGTGACCAGCATCTCCAGGTTGAGCTGGCAGCAACCCCTCTCTGAAATCCTGGAGGGTCAATGGCAATCAGCGTAGATAACACTGAGCTAGATGGTCCAATGGTCTGACTTAGTATGTCAGCCTCCTATGATCCACTCTGTCCTTTCTGTCTTTGAAGTTACAGCATAAGCTGCTGCCAAGAGGTTCATCAGATGGTGATCTACAGATGATGGTGAGGCCCATCAGCATCCATCTTGTGTGATAGATAAAATAACTTGGACATCAGTCAATTCAAGTTTGATATGCAATCCCCTCCAGTACAGAAGACCAAAAGAAAATGTAATCTTATGGGTTGGATCCAGGCTAAGTTAGCTAAACTTGGTTTGACTGAAGTCAATGGAACTTAACAAAGTCATAACTAACTAGTTCCACTGATTTTGGCTGGTCCTTAGTTCAAGTAACTTACTCTGGATCCAACCCAATAAGCTTTAAGCTTCTCCAAATCACCTCTGAGAGTTTAGAAACTTTTCCTACAATTCTAATTCCTTTACATGACAGTGTGTCATTCATTTGCCAGTACTTGTGGCAAAACTGGAAAGTTTTGAATGGTTCCTGTATGTATAATTGATAGCACTCAGTTCATAGTATTTTCTTTTAATTTGTATAAGATGATAGCAAATAACCATGCAACTTACCAGTAGTCTGGAATGCCCACGAGAATACAATAGGCTATTGCAATAATGACAAACACCTACACTTCAGAAATATTTCACAGCCACAATAAATCGTTTAACTAATCAATCATTGGCAATGTATGGGACAGGTAACCTGTGATAACCTTGTGAATGGTCAACAAGTTGGTTGAAGAAGGTTGTATGGTAAAATTAAGGATGCCTGAATTTCAAATGAGCGGTTGGATCCCATACAAAGAAAAGTCTTCTGGTGAGTGTACTTGATGAGGATTTATCAGAATTTCAAATATGCACATAGAAAAGAAATAAACTTTCCATACATATAGCTCAATACAGCAGTGGTGAGGAACATGTAGTCTTCCAAATGCTGGACTCTCAACTCCCATCAGCCCCAGCCAACGTGGTCGATGGATGATGGGAGTTGAAGTTCCAACAACATTTGGAGATCACACATTCTCCATCCTGGTGCTAGACAAATGTAACAGACACAATAGGTTTGTGGAAGCAAACACAAACAAGTCCTTCCAGGTTTTGGGAACTGCATAAGAGCCACCCAAGTTAATTCTAAGACCAAACCATTCCAAACTTGTTTGAAGCAACGTCAAGCAGTATGAAGCTACCGAATAATAAATAATTTGTTATTTTCAGTGTGACATTAAAGTGACCCAGATTAGGTTGAATTTAAGCCAAAGCATGTTTTAAGGAGAACATAATCCCAGCATGCGATTGGCAAGACCCACGTTTCTGTGCTTATTTGACTGAAAATGCCTGCTCATACTGGAAAAATGGATCAAGTGAAGCCACCCTTGGAAAGGATTTGTTAAGGTCAGAAAGACTAACAGGCCAATCTGCTACTCCCTATGGAGGATTACTTATGCAGAATCAATTGGGCAGCACTTATACTAACAAGATGCTGAAACAGATTGATGGCAAGTTGAAATGTTCTGCCTCTACTTTTATGTGTGTGTATGGCAACACAATACACAAGAAAGGACAGGACGGGACTAGAAGGTGGAATGAATGCCCTCGTTTCCTTCTCTAAATCCTTGTGCCTTTTATATGCACACAACCAACATGCAGAACTGCAAGTGTGGATAATTGCTTTCCCCTGTTGGGTCTCTGTGTGACAAAAAGGACAAGAAGCTGGGGTTAATTGCTAAAACTATTCTGTCAGAACAAAAATTCTAACTCTATGTCCTTTTTAAAGCACATTCGGTAATTGTTTTGCTGGCACTATGCCTGTCCCCGACAGTTGATGCACAATTCTAGCTCAGCACCTCTGACTAAAGTAGATCTCTTATAAATAGATACTCTCTGGGGAACTCCTCCGCTCCTGCTTCTAGCAATCTTTAACCTTAAAAAAGTTTGTGCTGTCTTATTCAGTGTTTGCCTGACAGACAAAGAGATGGGCACTGCAAGAATTTCTTCAGCAGTTCTGCTACCCCTTCATCTGCTTTGGACAGGTGATCAGGAATCAATGCATAGAAGAGGCCACAGGCCAAGGTTTGTGACATGGACAATTTTCGGTCTATATATACTATTTGGGAGTCGGATAATTGGGCTAGAGCATGAGAAACCTACCCTGGATTTATTCAGCAGCTTAAGGAAACAGAGGTTACAAGGAAAGGATGGGTTACCGTATTTTTCGCTCCATAGGGCGCACCAGACCATAGGGCGCACCTCGTTTTTACAGAAGGAAACAAGAAAACAAAATATTTTTCTGGTTTTCCTCCTCTAAAAGCCCCCCCCCCTTTGAGGATCAGCTAAAGGTTTTGCAGCTTTTTTTTGCAAAGGGAAAAGCCCTGGGGGTTTTTTTGAGGATCAGCTAAAAGTTTTGCAGCTTTTTTTGCAAAGAGAAAAAGCCTGTTTTTTTGAGGATCAGCTAAAAGTTTTGCAGCTTTTTTGCAAAGGGGGAAAAGCAAAGAGGAAATCCCCGTTTTTTATGGGGTTCAACTCACATTTCTGCAGCTTCTAAAGGAAAGGGAGCCTTTTCTACAGTTTCCAGACAGATAATCTAATCAGCCAGTCACATGTCGCTGGGGAAACAAACAACCTCCCTCTGCAGCACATTCAACAAAGGAGGGCGGGGTTGAAAGGGAGCCGGGGACTCTTATCTCTCTCCCGATCTCTTGCTGATCAGCTGTTGAGTGGGGTCCTTTCCACACCCCCTTTTCTCTTTGTAAAATAAAAAGCATGATCCTCTTTTGGCCCCTGGGCAATTCAGCTCCAGGGACCACCATTCGCCCCATAAGACGCACAGATATTTCCCCTTACTTTTTAGGAGGAAAAAAGTGTGTCTTATGGAGCGAAAAATACGGTAGTTAAAATGCTGAGAAAAACACGGTTCTACCAGCACTGGTGGATGTGTCTCTGAATTATACTATGGAATAAAAGCATTTAAACAACAGAGTTGACATACATATTCTAAGGATGGATTACTTCAAGGTAGTTAGCTCCCACAGACTTAGGGGAGTGGGAAAACGCTAGCCCCACATATAAATTGCATGATCATAATATGGCATTAAAACCCTACCTGCCTTTTGACAGATCTTATAATTGGATGAAACCAGCAAAAAGTTTGATCATTTACTTTTAATGTCTAGATTAAAAACAGAAAGTGATATGTGAAGGGTCAATTCTCACATCACCTTTATGATGTAGGTGCCCCTGAGATACAGAATCACATGGGGCCATAACCGCATGGGAAGCCATGTATGCAAAACAGTTCACACATGTAGAGGGTAATTCTAACTGTCTTAGTGGAAGCATTCACTTCTGGATGTGGTTAAAATGACTCCACTATATTGGGGGGGGGGGGGCTGCTTCAGTCATACAGTTCAGGCCACACAGAATTTGACATCTCAGTCCCATCCATGCTAAAAAGGTCTTCAAGTCTAAGCACTCCCTTTCCTTATATATGATGCTGAAATCTGACTCTCGACTGTTTAAATATCAAACATATTCAGAACCACAATGGTTTTTAAGTGGCCCTGAAGCACTGTATTCTAGCCACTCAGGTCTGCATCATTTTCAGGCACTGGCCCAATCCAAGAACCAGCATTGTGCCTGTATGCTTCAGACTCTCATTTACTCTTCTATTCTCTTGTATGGGGTTATAGAAAGCTTCTGAGGTTTGTTAAACCACAGATTACTGTTAGATATGATCAGGGAGATTTGGTTTGATCAGTCTACAAACAAGAACCTAAACCCAGACCAGGTTTTATGGTTTGATATCCTTGTTTGAAGTCAGAAATTAAATTACAGTTTCCTGGTTCAGATATAATGGGAAACTATGGTTCAACAAACCCTAGAAATTTTCTGTCGTGGTAGATGAAAGAAAGGAGGAAGGAAAAGGAAGTATAGAGGCACAACACTTGTCCATGGTCCAATAAATAATGATTTCTTGGACCAACTGGAGCATCTTTATCTACTCAGAAATAATTATGCAGTTGGTTTTATAGGTTTCCTAATAAACCCAAGTCAGCATTGCTGGCATTTTGTTAATCATCTTTAGATTTCCTAACTTTACTTGTAAAATTCATTCTGCTACAATTTGCCTGAGCACTCTAACTTAGGGCGGTGCATAATTTTTATTATTATTGCAATTTGCCTTTTTAAAGGAGAAAAATGCTTGTTTCTTCATTGGGTTCCATAATGAACCTTCCGCCCTCATCTCTTACTTCAGGAACAACTTTTGGTATAGCAATCCAGCGGTGTCACATTCCATATCGTTACCAATACTTGGCTCCCACCATCCAACATGATTCTATAACCAGTGGATCCTTGACATTTCTCAACACAGTCCTAAGGAAAGTTGGGGATTGTTTTCTTGCAGTTTGGGGTTTACATCCACAGGCGGCAGTCCAGGGACTGATATGGCTGCTTGGGCCCCAGGGGAATTTCAGAAAGAAAAACATAAAGGGGACAGACTGGTGTGGCAAATGAGGCCTATGAATACTTCAGGTGGCTGGTGAGGTGTGGAAGACCTACAATACACTCTTTTTTATTGCTTCTGCCCAGAAATGATAATACTCTTTGCCCTGGTAATCAGGCTCTGAGTCAACAGCTAAAATTTGCTTATCTCATTGCAGTGTACTACTGTGTTATGAGAACCTAGGAAACTGCAACCACCATAGAATCTTTTGGGAGAAGATTGCTGCCAGGGAACAGGTTGAATTTTAAACAGGATGAATGTTAAATTGGGTTCTAAATTGGCTAGAAAATGTTCCAGTATCATGGGTCCAGCTGAATAATGAGTTAAAAATCTATGCAAAGGATCTATGGCAAGACCATGAAGAACACAGGAGATGCCCCCACTAAAACACACACACATACACACATCTGTGTTGTAAAAACAGCAGACAGCAATACATGGCACCACACGTCGGAGCCAGTGGATGCAGAATGAATGTCATTCAAAAAATACATCTCTATTGCAATCCCTAAGTAAAACCTACATTAGCAAAACAATAGGCAAACCACAGTGTTCCCACGATCTTTTGCCAGAAGGATTGAATTAAAAGTACAAAAGAGTCATACCAGCGCGGCTGGAGGAAGGGTCCCTTTCGGGCTGGTAACTCCGGTGCTGCCTTTGGTGCTGTTTGTTTGAGGCTGCAGAAGAGAAACAGACATATACCAAAAAAAAAGAGAGAGAGAAGCCTCGGAACTGGAAGCCGAACAAATGCATTTGCCATGCAAACGTTTGCACCACCCAAACCCCCACAAGAGAAGGCATAGATAGCCCCACATTCTACATGGCAATTATGTACAAATTATGTTCTGGTAGAGAAAGAAGACCAAAAGAGGCCTTCTTTGCATAGTGGCAAAAAGTTGTAGCGATGGCAGATTGTGTGCAAAACCGAACAGTTCTTCAAACCGGCAAAGTATGACTACTCCATAAACTGAATTTTTACAATCAGTTCTGGGCTATGGTTATGGACAGACAAGAAGAGTGTGTACATAAAGTGATCTATCTTAATATGGCATAATTCCTAACTTTCCCCAACTCTTCCCCCAGAAAAGCCTCGGAAGGATACTTACCTTCACGCCGTCAGCTTTCTTGTTCAGTAAACTCTTAGCTGCTGCATAGGGAGGAAAAGAAGATATTTTAGTGGCAACTCCCCCAGTGTCCCGAGACATATTCTGGGCTGCCTGAATAGCCAAAAAAGAATCACACAAGCCGCATTGATGCTGTTTCCTCATCAAATGCTAAAAGGAGGCTTGAGAACAATGGGTAAATCCCAAGCTCTATGAGTGTGGGCAAAGGCCCAACCTATCCCTTAGCCAAACGTAGAGGTATGGAGGACAAAGTGCCTTGAACAGGCAGTTTCCCAAAAGAAGGGAGGTCAGCAGGGGGGCTGCAATACTTCTGTGAAGTGGACATTTCACTTGATAATACCACTGTCATTGTTGTTGTTTCTCAAACTGCCATTGGCTTGGACACATACTGGTTTGTCCAAACTCTGCAGAATCACAAGCAGGGAGTCTCTGTGGGACAGTGTTCAGCTTAACAAAGTGGCATTGTAGATGAAGTGGGACGGCATCGTTCTGTGGGTCAACTCTCAAAACGTTCCCTCAATCCATCACTTGGATAACATCCGGACTCTTCTTTATTCATTCTTGGTGATCCATATCTTTCTAATCAGTCTAATGATATTATCAGATTTCCCTTGCATGTACTGCCTATATTAGCTAAATATATACTGGTTTCATTTCCACTGAAATTTATGCACTTTGCAATGGGAACACTAGATTCCTTTAACACCACCTGATGCAGCTCATTCTCCAAGCCAGTTTATGAGTTCCAGATTTCCTTGACAGGTGCTAGGCAAATTTAGGAATGGTTAACCACAATTCTTTGTCCTTTTACTCTAAGGGTTCATAAGATTTTTTTTTTAATGAGCTGTCTATGGGACCCCATGTTCTAACAAGCATGCATCCTCAAGAACTTTGCTGCCTGAAATTTTAATATGCCTGTCATCCCAGCAAAGTGTTAATTCAACCACTTAAATATGTCACGATGCTACACTCCCACCATTTTGTAGGTATGTGAGAAAGCCTCTCTGTACTTACTCTCATCCTCTTTCCCTGAACACACCTTTTGCGCTTAATCCAGCTTTTGCCCATTTGGTGCCTTCCAGTCATGCTGGCTGAGACTGACGCTAGCTGTAGTCCAAGACATTGAGAAGGCACCAGGCTGGCGAAGGCTAATTAATCAAATGTTAATCTTTTCCCTCTGATACTCTGTAGATTGCAATTTCCACACACACCCTTAAATGAAGCAACATCACAATACAGCCTCATTTATCCCAACGGATTATGGAATACTGGACATATGTGAATAGTTTAGAGCCTTTGCATGGCTAGGATGGTGTATGAGGACAAAATATTTATTTGTATAATAGAGATTCCTCTATAATTGCATCAGTCCAGAACGGTCTTTTTTGTTGCTTTCTGTTGTTTTTTGGCTGAGGAGAGACCCAAGAGTGATATGGCAGAGAAGCTGTTGTGGGGTGGGGGTCTGAAATGTAATGGCAAGGTTGGGAGAGGGTCGAGGGAGGTTGCTGCAGCAGGTGTGATAAGGGTGAGTTAGGATTGAAATGAACAGAAATATGGGTGCCTTTACTTGGATCTGGCTAATGGAATTGCAGGGAACCAACAAAGCTGCATGAGGCCTCCAGGGAGTATTAGAGCAGTTGAGGTATAGATAATGCTGTTTCTAGAAGAAATCAGATAGCACAGTATGCTGGCTCTGTGGAGGAGAGACATCGATACCAGCAACTACAGAACAAGATGACTTCCTCTGTTTCTGGACCCTACACCTCATGAAAACTCCTTTCTCCCACATCAAATCCAATCATCACGACAGGTAGGCATTATGAAAGGGCAGAACCCAACAAAAAGTTTGCTTACCTTACAGAAATTTACAGAAGAGGAAAGGCGAGAGAGACAGGCAGGTGAGAAGAAGGATTGGAGGAGAGATGGAGAGAAAGAGAGAAGGAGGAGGAGGGAAAAATAAAGAAGTGTTGAGACAGAAAGCAAGGCCTCTGGGGCGGAGACCCCATCTGACATCAAGGGGAAGTGAAGCAGCAGCACCAGCACCACAAAAGCAGCACTACAGAGGACTTTGCTCACACACACACAGGGAGGAAATGGTCCATACAGTCACCACACTAATGGAAGGATGGTAGCCCATGGAATCACTACAGTCAGAAAAGCGACACGGTAAGATGTCACATCATTTTTTTCCTTCACAAACGACTTGGTGACCCCATGACTGTCTCTCATTTTTTCCCTTAAAACATACAGTTCCTATTCATGTCTCCCATCTAATCCTGAACTCTTCACATCACAAAGACTTTTCTTCTGTCTTTCATCCATGTTTATTTGGGACCCACACAGCACATGAAGTTTTCAGTCTATCTTGGTGAACTCAACATGCCATATGTGGGTCACAACAAAATGAGCAGCTATAAATGAAAGACCCACATTGGCTCCCAGTACGTTTCCGAGCACAATTCAAAGTGTTGGTGCTGACCTTTAAAGCCCTAAACAGCCTTGGTCCTGTATACCTGAAGGAGCGTCTCCACCCCCATCGTTCTGTCCGGACACTGAGGTCCAGCGCCGAGGGCCTTCTGGCGGTTCCCTTGCTGCGAGACCCAAGTTACAGGGAACCAGGCAGAGGGCCTTCTCCGTAGTGGCACCTGCCCTGTGGAACGCCCTCCCACCAGATGTCAAAGAGAAAAACAATTACCAGACTTTTAGAAGACAGCTGAAGGCAGCCCTGTTTAGGGAAGCTTTTAATGTTTAATAGACTATTGTATTTTAATATTCTGTTGGGAGCTGCCCAGAGTGGCTGGGGAAACCCAGCCAGATGGGTGGGGTATAAATTATTATTATTATTAAATGTAGCACCGCCTAGCTTCCTTGGTGGCCTCAAAGAGAATTTTATGACCATTTACTGACACCAGATTCTACCAACTAGTTCTACTCTTTAGCAATTTCCCACAACTATGTTTGTTGTACTAAAATGTGGAAGCCTCTCTGCAGCCCTTTGGGCTAAAGAGCGGCCTATATTATAGTAATAATTAGTTTGGAAAAATCCAGCTCTAGTACAAATGAAGTCTCATGAATGTGGCAATGCCATAAAATTCTATGACAGAATCCTGTGTCAAAAGCCACAGGATGTGAAACTGCTAAACTGCTACAACCGCCAAATGCCACTACCCATCCCTTTAACTCACCTCCTCAGTTCTACTACATTGCTAACCTCACGTGCCAATTCTCACATCAAAGTTAAAGTCCCAAGCCAAAGCAACTTTTGAAACTAGAATAATGTAAATTAAGCCCATATGGAAGATGTCCTTCCTTTACAGAGAGCACTGCTGACACAGAATTGGGAGCCTATTAGCTGTTATGCAATGTTCACATGGATCTAGTTGTAATAGATGCCATTACCTTTCAGCTGCTCAAATGGAGTCTCCATGAGAGATATGTCCCGTCCTGTCCCCAGCACTTGTTATGTTCTTTATCAGGAGCAGCTAATCATGCTGCCCCCCCCCCAGATACTGTTGGACTGCAGCTCCCATCCTCACTGACTGCTGGCCATGCTGGCTGGAGCTGATGGGAGCTTGGAGTCCAACATCAAGAAGGCCACAGGTTAGCCATCCTGGTTCTAAATTATGGGTTTCAGTACAAGCAATGTTGTGAATTATGTGTCTCTTATTAATAGGCAGTTAAGGCTGATTATTAGTGGACCTAGCAGTTCATAATTTATCAATGGATGTAGAAAATGTTGACTGCCTTCAGCGATGCTTTCAATATCTGAGTGTCTATAATTAAAATGTAATTTGTGGTTTATTAATGCCTAGTGATTCAGAGCACAACAAAGCTTTGTTCCTCAATCTTTTTATAGCTTTTCTGGAGTGAACAGCTATGAGTAGTTTTGCACCTACACACACACACACACACACACACACACAAACACACACAATATGATCTGTCTATTAAGCCTTTTGTTCAACCAATGAGACTCAAAACTATGAAGTTGCAACCTCACAGCATACTTGGAAAATCTGAAAGGAAGCCTTCTTTGTCCTACTTGAAATAGGGAAACTCTTATTTCAACCCCCTGGTGCTATTAGCAGCTGCACCAGTAAATTAATATCAAGAAGGGAGTGTAAGCAATTGCTATGGCAGAGCAGTGTCACACTGTTGTACTGGGGACTGTGCCAGCATCATAGCATGGATAGGCACTAGGAATATCCACCATGGCTAGATGTGGCAGAGGACTATTGTAAAGGGATCTTGCACTGGATGAGAAAGGGGAAAGGAAAGGATCAGGAACCATTTACCTCTCTGGCTTCCTAAAATGCATTCTAGCCACTGTGTTATGCCTGGCATTTGGCAGTAGCTTCTACAATGGATTGCAACTGACAGAAGGCAGCATAAGCCGGGCCGACTTGTCCTCATGGCCAAGTGCATAATGCAACCAGAGTGGCACAACTCTC
Organism: Lacerta agilis; assembly: GCF_009819535.1. Taxonomy (NCBI): domain Eukaryota; kingdom Metazoa; phylum Chordata; class Lepidosauria; order Squamata; family Lacertidae; genus Lacerta; species Lacerta agilis. The sequence continues at coordinate 9,852,859 of NC_046326.1, read as the reverse complement.
TCTCTCTCTCTCTCTTCTCTGGTAGTCACATGTATTTGTAGATTCAGGATGCTCAAACCAGTAGTCCATGCAGATGTGTATGGCAAATAGCTTTGTGTCAGAAACTTCTATTGATTGTAGACAGAAAGTAGTTCTTTTCATAGAATCAAAGGCAGTTTGAAGGAGGCATTGTTGCCCATGGTATGTACACTCATCCCACTACCAATCCTGTTCTCAAGCATACAGGTTTTTGCACTGCTTCTATAGTCTGCAAAATCTCTTTGACCAGACACATCATGAAGATCTATGCCTCTAATCATATCACATTCAGTGCTAAAAGCAATTGCCTGCTGCCTGCCGTTTTTTACAATAGTCTTTTGAATTTAACTCTTAGCGCAAACTATTAAATTGGAGGCAGGAATGGAATTGGGGACCACTGAGATTAATGGATGAACTATATGTTCCCACAGTGTACACACACTGTGTGAGGCATATGAATTCAATTAGTTTACTGAGCATATCTGCTGTAGGTAGCAGTGATAGGCTCCAGCTTTGCCACATGATATGCTACATGTGTATCCATCCACCTATCATACAGGTAAACCATGGCACTTCTTTGTGTACACAAATTCTGCAGCATGCAATATGACCTCTAGGTAAGTATCAAGCATAGGGCTGCCATACGTCCAGAATTTCCCAGACATAGCTGGGAATTGGCCATCAGAAACAGTTTCTGGGTAGAAATCACTGAAATGTCCAGGGAAATCCGGGTGTAAGGCAACCCATGTCAGCAGTATTGTCTTTGGCAATTTTCCTTAGAAATAACTTAAAAGCTTCATTTTTATTTTTATTTTGAGATTTTGCACACAAAAAAGCTCAACAACCTTTGTGTCTGGATTTTCACAAAAAGAAGAGGGGAAGATTTGCGCTTTGAAGTACCTAAAATCTTATACAGTAGTACCTTGGATTACAGACGCTTCAGGTTACAGACTCTGCTAACCCAGAAATAGTACCGCGGGTTAAGAACTTTGCTTCAGGATGAGAACAGAAATCGCATGGCGGCAGCGGGAGGCCCCATTAGCTAAAGTGGTACCTCAGGTTAAGAACAGTTTCAGGTTAAGAACGGATCTCCAGAACGAATTAAGTTCTTAACCTGAGGTACCACTGTACTTTTGAAAATGACAGGTGCAATTTGCTGTGACCAAGCATTTAAACTTGTAATTAGAAACAAAAAGATGATACCACTAACTGGCAACTACATTGCAAGTTTTGTATATGTCTAAAGTAATAGCAGTACGACCTTTACCCAGAGGAAGGATCTTGTTTGAACAGGAGGCATACTCAAAAAGTCTTTTCTGAATCTTCTCAGAGCTATGTACTCAGCTCCAAAAAAGACTCCTGAATATATACTGCCATCTGAATGATGTTCACAAAGGGGCTCTGTGTGGGTGCACAGATTTTGTGCATATCTTGGCTTCTTAAACTGGGATTTGATTGTCCAACTGCAGCTACAGAAAAAGATAAAGTTGGTGTTGACAGTGGTCACCATTTCCCAAATTAAATCAATATATACTCTTGCATAAAGAGAAAATGGGCATGAAAAATCAGAGCAAGGCTATCTTCAGGTAATAACGTCAGGCCAAAATTCTACTTGAGTCACTGGTGTATTATGTGGAAGTGTCAGGAGTTGCAGTCTATCACTTTTGCCAAATCCTCACTCAGCCTTCCCTTCATTTGGAACCTGTTCTTGATAACACATATTTTATTTAGTTTTCTTATATACTTTTACACCCACATTGATGGATTTGTCACTTTATAGCCAATTTTAACCATTTACCTGTCAAACCACCCCTTCATTATTTTGTGCGTTCCCATGAGCAAAATGTATTACACAGAATTCTAGTACAATGTTGAAAAACAGAGATGACATCTTAAACCAATGGGATATACAATGTGCTGCTGTAATTTCTCGCCTGTTTCTTCGTTTGATTTTGTTCACATTGAAATCCTAATGAGGGTTTTCAGAGTGGCATTAACACTGGCTAGATTAGCTGAGAATGATCACAACCACTGCTGCCATGCATATCACTTTCCCCACATGCAGTGGCGACGACAGCACCGACATAAGCAGAAGCCTCGTCAATCTTCTGAGAAGAAATCTGACTGCCAGAGGCCCTGACGCATGCACCTGGGTTGCACAAAATTCATGCACCGTTTACCACATTCAACCTGCAGGCAAAGCTGGGGTGCAGACAGGGCAATGGCTAAGACAAGCAAAGAGCCAACATTCACTAGAGAGAAACCTTGGCATGAAAAAGGTGTCAAGGGGACCCTTGTCTGCATGCCCCAAGAATTGTCCATGTTGAGCAGCTATGGAGGGCAACATGTTCTCACAGCTATAGACTTGCTCTGTGAGCACGCAATCCTGATAGCTTTCCCTGCAACCTGAGCTGCATCGAGTCTTTGGATACTTTTCTCCTACTACCAATAAGCAATAAGCATATACCTGTATGTAGCACTTTTTAGCTTTACAACCCTTTAACGGTTGATGTCTTATTGTGTTTTTAATATTTTGTTGGGAGCTGCCCAGAGTGGCTGGGGCAACCCAGTCAGAAGGGTGTCACATAAACAGTAGTAGTAGTAGTAATTGATGATTGTTGTTCTATCCATTCTCAGAACAATTATAGCTTGCTATTACCACTATTTTACATATGGGGCAACTGAGCATAAGACAAGTCAAAGGCCAAGAAAATAATCTAAGTTTGAGCTGCAGGCCTACAGCCAATGCGGGGCAGATACAATCAATTATATAATCATATAATTGACTATATGGAGAAGCCCAAATATCATCACATGTATTTAAAGCAATAGGAAGCTCCACAACCTCTCAGGATTATTGCCTTAGAAATAAGCATAAATTGTCACAACTAGTTTCCATTTGAGGACACTGGGACCACACTCCCCAAGCATAACTAATCTTAATGAAGGCACCAAAACATGCTCATTGTAGGCTGCAACGAAGAAGGAAAGAAGCAGGGTGACACAAGTTTGCATGAGAGGAAAAAATGATTAGACCACACCTTATTCTAGTTAACAAAATTAAGTCATCAATATGACTGGTCTATAAGAACGTTGTTAAAAGGCTTCCTTCTACATGCCAAGCAAGGAACGTCACCCTTAGTGGAGTGTTGCCAGATGTCTACAGGGGAAAAGTATAACTTCCTTCATCCTACCGAGGCCCAAAGACTGAATGTGCAGAGGTGCAAAGGAATGTGTGCTCTTACGGCACATGAACACATATGCACAATTATATTGTAAGATTATGGTACCTGTCAGCTATGTTCTGCAGTTCTGCAGGGAAAAGTGCCTATCTTTCTCTCACTGGTATAGCGAGCAGTGTTAAGATACTAAAAACTTAAGGAGAAATGCTTTAAATCATGGGTGGGGAATCTATGGCCCTCCAGATGCTATTGGACTTCAACTCCCATCACCCCTCACCAGCATGTCCAATCATCAGAGATGAAAGGATCATTCCCTGCTTTAAGGAATACATACTTTTCTACAGCATTATGAATGCACATATGCCCAGTTGGTGTGAAAGGCCTAGTAAGCAAAGAACACCATATTCCAAAATTCCTGTATATTATACCCATGCTTGTGAAAGAACCAGCACCAAAAGTACTGCCATGTCCAATGGGACTAAGGACCAGTAGTGGTACTTCACTGCAGGCAATTAAACAACTCCAATGCAATTCTGTTCATTGCTGTAGCAGAAAATAATTATGTGTTATTTACACATTCATTGACCAAAAACTGATGGGGCTGGACTCCTCAAGCTGCTCTTGAGCTAAGATCATGACACCCTCCATTTCCTACTCACCCTGCCCAAGCAAACTAGTTGACCACCCCTCACCCTGAGGTCTCCAGCTGATGAACTGGCAGGCAGGCAGACCACCAGAAATGAGGTCACCACTGGACCCATTGCATCACTGCAAAGGTCGCAAGTACAGCCTCTCATTTCCTGATGGTTGCCTATTAGGTAAGAAGCTAGGAGAGTGACAACATGAGAATGGGCCTTTTCTGTGGTGGCTCCCCATCTGTGGAATGCTCTCTCCGGAGAGGCTCAGCCTGTGGTGCTGGCGAGGCCAAATGTGCTTCTTAGTCACTCAGGGATCTGCACTGACCAGGTCCCAAATAGTATGTGAGTGGTTGCTTTCAGCCTGGCAGTTGCCTCTCCCAGGGGCATAGCATGGGGAGGGCTAGGAGGGGCATAGCCCCAGGCGCATGATTCTGAGGGGGTGAGAGCCAGGCACCCGCCCCTTCACAGGGATGCCCACCCTGCCTGCCACTGGGGGTCTCTGGGCCCCGGAGCCCAGCCTGGCCTTGCCATCACGCCCCTGCCCCCCTCGTTGAATGGCTGCTCAGTCAACATTGGGGGATGTGCCCAACAAGGGCCGCATTGGTCAGTCAATCTCCCCCCTTAGTGGGCGGCACAGCGCAGCACAGCCCATAAATCCTCTGTGCCCTGTGTCTGTCCAGTGGTGGTGGCAAGGGTTGGGCTGGTATGGCGGCTTTTGTTCATCCTCTGTGCCCAGCCCCTGGTCCCAACTGGTGCATGTGTATATGCACGCAGACCCCAGGCGCTAGCGAAGGACACAACACCGCTGGCTTCTCCTACCAGGACACAAAGGCTTACCCATCACAGACCATTCTGAATGGACCTCTCATTTCTTGGGATAATTGTCAGATAAGTGCGCACAACTCTCTTGCATGCTGCTTTTGGACTGTGATGAGTAAAATGGTGCCACTCGGGCCAAAAACATGTATGCACAAGGCACTCCTTCCTACTTAAAACCAGTAGTCAGATCACTTGCAGAGGAGCATTCTTTTTGTGATGTACCACCAGTGCTTTTTTTCTAGAAAAATAGGTGCCATAATTCACCATGAAGTTGTTACAGGAAGTGGCACACTTTTAAATAATAACAAAAAGAGGTGTTGGTACTGCTTAACCTTGAGTATTACCCCCTGAAGAAGAAGAAAGCACTGTGTACTACTTAATATTCTGTTTTTGAAGGCTATGCATGTGTCTTGGCTTAAATGGAGCAGGGGAATGAAGGGTCAGAGGATTTTGTTAAGTTCCCCCTGTCCCCAATAATTTCCTCTAAAATCTGAACACTGCCTGGAGCAGAGATGGGGAACCTGTGGCTCTTCAGAAGTTGGTGGATTCCAGCTCCCATCATCACCAACCAGCATGGCCAATGCTCAGGGACAATGGGAGTTGTAGCCCAACAACCTATGGGGGGCAAAAGATTCCCCATTCCTGGATTAGACCAGTGATAAATGACAGTATTTTCTGATGGGAAGGTGACTTGCCAGAAAACAGGCAGCATTTCATCTTCTGTATCTTGTATGGGACATGCAGGGCACTCTAGGGTAAAAGTGTGTGTTGGATGCTGACTGAAGCTGATGAGAGTTGAAGCCCAACAACAACTGGAAAGACACAGGTTCCCCCATCGCTCTGCTAAACAGTGTATCTTAACAGTCACTTGTAGCATTTGTGTATTTATATATAAATTTATATATACAAATGTGTGTGTGTGTGTGTGTGTGTGTGTGTGTGTGTGGATAGAGATAGAGATAATGCCTAACTACAAAACTCCTATAGGAAAACTGAAAGCTGTTCTGACACCACAACCTCCACCCCACAAAGCATGCATCTCCTCTTCCATTAATGGTCTCCTATATTTGCCTTGCTTAACGCTCGGAAATGAGATAACAGCATCATTTTAGCACCAGCCAATCTCAGTCATACAGAATCCTTACTGGCTATTTCATATGTTTCCCTATGACCTTTTCATGACACTGTTCCTTAAATGTTCTGGAATTGCCAGATTATTTAGAGGTGGCCCTGACTCTAACTTTGCTACTAGTTACAAAAAAAGGTAGCCCCAGACTCTTAAAACAGGGTGGGATGTGGTGGTGATGGTGAATGACACATCATGCGCTCAAATTTCAAAGTGAGAAAGGGGAAGTGAGGCGAGTCTCTTCCGGACACATCTACCTTGCTCCACCAAACCCATGGTGGCACCGGAGGCTGCTGCTGCTGCAGACATTGTGGCAGGAGCGGTGGTCTGTCTGCCCACTGTTAGCACCAGGTAGGGAAACAAAGAAGTAAAGGACAGCAAATAGGGAAAGGGATGGGGAAAGAGTTAGAGAGGAACAGAGAGAGAGGAAGAGAGAGAGAGAGAGAGAGAGAGAGAGAGAGAGAGAGAGAGAGAGAGAGAGAGAGAGAGAGATGGGGAAATAAAGAAGGGGAAAGAGACAAAGGAAGCAGAAAAAGATTAGAGTTAAAAGTTGAGATGAAGAGACGTGACTATTGGTAGCAAACGTGCATTGACTTTTACACAATCCATGGGTCTTTTCCATGTGATCCAGAGTTATTCCTATATGACTTGTTTCACTGCCCTGTGCAGTATTAGGCTGGGGGACACTGTATCCTGACCACACAATAAACAATTCTGTAAACACTAGGAAGATAGTCTAGGAGGATATTGATCCTTATATCCTGAGTTCAGAAAAGGAAGAATGATAATTATCACCAGAACTAAACTACGCCACCAAAAGTAGCAGAAATGATAAGGTGTGTGGAATATTTAAGAAAGATTCTCACTGTTGGGCTTGCAATTGCTAGAGTCATAAATCATTATGCAGCACAAGACGTATACACTGCTTCTGCAGCTGGTTTCCTGAGCTTCTTGGGAGTATTAAAGCCCTATGATAACATAATTGATTAGCCATGAATACCATTTCTGAGTTCTCTTCTGCGATTACTCTGAAGCTATTAACACGAGGAATAGGAATCTAAATGCCAAGTCTGGAGGCCTCAGAGCTAGCTTAGGACACTGTTCACTCTGTAATTCTGTGACCACATAAAATTTGTGGAATCTGGCACTTGTCATAAAATTATTCCAGGGTAAAAGTTGGTGGTAGAAGACAGACATGTTGTACACTTTAACTGCTTTACAACTGGGAGGATCAGACAGACTACCCTAGCTAAAATTCCAGGAGATGTTGTCAATCCCTCTAGCTAGCAACATTCTGCGAGTAGTCTGTGAATTATTTTTTTGCCAAAGATCACACTTTCCCCCAACACCCTATGGCCATCTTTCCCTTCTCTTCCTCAACATCTTCAACATGCCGCTTCTTCCTTGCCACTTCGTTCATCAACACCCAATTTCTGTCCAGAAATTTCAAATTCCACAAAGAGGAGGTATAAATCAGACAGGTCACACTTCCATAGTCAGTGTTATCAACAGATATAGTTATAGTATTAGGAAATGTGTGTTTCTTTCATGCTTGCAGAATTTGGATTTCCTAGTTGCGGAATGTGGATTCTGTCATTCTTCACTATAAATCCATGGGGTCTTGATTAGGCCCATGGAAAATGATGGGAAAGGAAGCCCTGCAGGAAAGTGAGGACGGAGAAACAGTGTGAGTGGGTGGATTCTTGCTTGAGGAATCTACTCAGCCATCATACACCCTCTTTTCTCTTTTAAAACGCAGAAGCTGATGGTAACTTCTCTAACCAGGGACAGCAGTTCCTCTCCCCTGGGATCAGCACTTTGCTTTTTTAGAAGGTAAATGCCTCTCTGATTGATCTGATGATGAGCAACAACCAAAACAGGAAATACCATTGGAGGTGGGGGGGGGGGGAGAGACACACAATACCCTGCATTTCAAGGAAAACCAAACCAGAAGGGTTAATATGCAACAGCTCAACATTTGTGCCTTTGTAGTGTCCAATCTACTATTATATTACCTAGATCTTTTTTTAAAAAAAAAATGCAACTGAGAAAATATAGAAGTAGCAGGAATACTATTTCAGATCTCAGAGGCAGGGTCAAAGGCATTTCATTGGAGTGGGGGCAGCAGGCAAGATTTGCAACAAAGCCTGAAAGCGAGCTCTTTGATACATATGAAGAATATATTAAATTGCAATCAAGTTGTGTATTTTGAAAGCATTTGTTATGATTACTTTTGTACTTCTTAAGAACTAGAAAAACAAGTGATCCTGAAGGATAATTACATGTAGCCTGGAAGACAAGAGAAACGGAGATTGGCTCTCTCCCGAAATGGCACACCCTGACTAGAACATATGAGGGGGGGGGGGACAGAGATAGATCCAGAAATCCTGGCAAACCTGCATTTCTGCAAGAACAGGTGGTGCTTCCAGACAGCCTCTATTTTCAGGAGGTATTCAATCGCATACAAGCAAATCCAAAGCTGACTGGGAGGTGTCGCGGAACAACACTTCTCAAAAGACCGGATCATTTGCAATACGGAAAGTGACATGAGAATACACTGGGAAATGTGGGACTTGCATCATGTAACCTCTTCACAGACAAATCAGAATGAATGCTCTTCAAATAGCCTGCATGGTCTAATCTCCCTGCAAACAGATGAGGATGAATGTTCAATAAATAGGTCATCTGGAATCATCCAGGGATCCAGAATATGCAGCACTAAATCAAACTACTTTGACTGATTGTGTTGTTAAGGCCTATGCAGAGGAGGGGAACGGTAGTCGAGGACAAGTACAGAGGTCGAAAGGAAGCTAGTCAGAGTTCTTGGAAGAAAGCATGTATAAGGAGGACATTCCAGGGCACACTTGCTTTCACACATATTGGCTTCATGTGCAGAGATGGACTTGACATCCAGTCAATGAAAATAGTTTTGTGTTCCATTCCTGGTCCGGGCATATAACTTTCCGCACCACAATACTGCCGTGCCAGAGAGCACCAGGATACGAGAAAGAAGAGAACGAATGTCACACACCAAGACCAAGGTTAATGAACAAAATCTGTATTAGCGGAGCAGTTTGACAGTTGTTGGACTTGTGAGGACCCATTTGAAGACTGCCTCAGTAAGAAGGTGTGCAAGTTAAATAAACAAATTTAAAGGGAAATGGAAACTGCTGAAGTGTGAATAGGTTTCTTTTCTCTTCGTTAAGCAAAGCAAATCTCTCACCTGAAAAGTTTCTCGTTGCCAACATAGTGGTAAGAATTGCACCCTAAAAGAGAAATTAAAAAGAGATGTTGGGGGCAAGTCAGAAAGAATTTTTAAAAAATACTTTTTAAGTGCTTTATAAAAAAATGTGTAACAGATGAACAGGTTTTTTGGGAGAAGGATGAGAAGGGTGAATAGGTTCCCCCCCTTTTTATTATTGTTACCACAAATAGCAATACATTACTTAAAGGAAAAATGAATGTAACAGCAAGTTATAAACATATTAGCAATACAACAGCAAATAATTTTATTTCATATCTAATCATTAGAGAAATCCAATACTTAAATAGGCCATATCTCAGAAAACAATGTTTGACCCAATTATCCAAATTATTAATTTCCAAATCAACTTTAACACCTCAGGGAAATGAAAAAGCGTAACACACATTGGAGAGGTATCCTGCTATGTTGAACAGTCTATCCAATTTTTCGTAAACTAATCTTGTCTTTGTTTCCCTTGCCTGCTCCTTTAATAATAAGTTAAGTTTGCCATAACTGCTTGTTCCCAAACTTTTTTTTGCATACCAGTCAGTTATAGAGGGGGGAAGAGAATAAAGTATGTCTGTGTAAACCTAGACTATGCAATGCGAGATGAGCAAAAGTAATCTTCTAAGTCCTGCATCCCCATTTCTAAAGTGGCAGTGATAGGTCTGAGTTGTTCAATCTATTAGATGGGTCTAGCTAGGAATAATCCTGCCTTAGCGTAAAAGGCTGTGTAAAAGGCTGGAGGACTTTCAGGTCTCTAAGAACCACTCTGAGGCTAAAAATTCACACTGGTGTGTATTCCATCGCATTTTTATTTCCCCCCATATCTGAGAACATGACCACTGCTTTCCCTATCATGTGATAATTCACCACCGTAACTTGTAGAGATAGCTGCTGTCAGGTCTGCGTTTGGTTGCTCATGAGTAAGCAGGCATGAGTCCAAACTGTCTTTTAACAGTTCTATTGTGCAAACTATTTACAGTGCAGAGTGCTGAAAAGCATGACCGTATCAGTCGCTAGCAGAATCCAGGAGTGGCCCCTTCTGGCTGGGACCCCAACATAAGAGTTTCGGTATCCGAAATCTCCACCTCCCCTCCTTGCGTTTCACCCCTCTGCGCACTTGGGGCGACGGAAATGGCATGTCTCCCTCCTTGCCTGCTGATTGAGGGGAGTGCAGGGTCTCTCCAACATCCCCAGAGCCTCTGCTCTCAAGCCTCTGAGCTGCATGCCCCTCCCCACTAGAGACATCACTGCTTCCTCCACTGGAAGAGGAGATGCTGCTGGTCAGGTGGGGCCGGGGCTCTCTGTAGCATCTCGAGAGCCCTTCCACCACCCTGCACTGAGCCGGGGACAGTTCCCTGACAGCTGCCAACTTGGAAGGCTTTGAAAGGGGATGAGACAAAATGACGCAGCATAAAGTTACCAGTGGCTACTAGTTAAGATGGCTATATGCAGTTTCCAGGTCAGGGAGGCAGTATGCCCTTGAGTAAACATCACTGGGAGACAACAAAGGTTGGCCACTTTGGGAACAAGATGCTGGACTAGTCAGGTAGTCTCTAAGGTGCTACTGGAAGGATTTTCTTTTATTTTTTGCTTTGTTTTGACTATGGCAGACCAACACGGCTACCTACCTGTAACTAGTCAGGTATCGTGGAGCTTAGCACAGAAAGCATGATGCACCCACCTCTAAACAGAAATATTATTTCAGACTAGTTTTGACCTCAGTTTGGGTTAAGTTGTTAGTTTATTTCTTGTTTCATTGGAAGTTGCCTCATACCGAGTTAGGCCAATGATTCACCCAGCTCAGTATTGTCCACACTGACTGGCAGCACTTGTCCAGGTTTTCAAGCAAGGAGTCTTTCCCAGCCCTAAGGATGCCAAAAACTGAACCTGGGACCTTCTGCATGCCACTGAGCTATGGTCCTCCTCCTAAAAGGTCTTACAAAAGGAATTCAGCAATATACACCCCTGAAAGTTTCCGTTCTCATGTTTATGCAGAGTCTGTAATACACTCCTGTTCTTACCTTGAGCTTCCTTCTGGCATTGAACTTTTTCAGACACTCTACGGTTTCCTGTCTGTGCATCATGGAGGCCACTGTTGAACGTTGCTGTGAAAAAAATGTAAAAGTAAAATAGAGGTCAATGTGTGCAAAGTCAGGACATAAATATAGGAAGGAAAGGGGGAAAGTAGCAAAAACGGTAGGGAAAAGAATATTGAGATATGCACTGGAGTTTAATTCCCACAGAACCTCTCAGACACACCTACATTGCTCTTGTATGTGTGATTCTGTATGAAATTAAGGCCTGTGCATTACCACAGAACATAACTGTGATGCAAACTGGATCTGCTGGACAACGGCAGTCCTGTTATATCTATCGAGGATCTGGATCCTGTGGCTGCTATATGTAGCTCTTTTGGCCAACTTGCCAAAGTATATTCAAAAGTTGGGAGTTGGATATCAAACCTGATATGCGGTTTTACAGATGAGGTTGATGCAGAACCTTTCCCCAGAACAGGTCCACCCATGGAAGTGTCTTACAGATCAGGAAGCTGCTACCCTTCAATGGTTGTTGCATTCCATCTCCATTGTCCCTGACCATTGGCCAGCCATGCTGGTTGCAGCTGATGGAAGTTGGGAGTCCAACAACATTCAGAGGGCCACAGGTTCCCCATCCCTGCTATAGACAATGCTGGGCATCTGTCAAAGCACCCCATATTACTTACAATCCGTATCATATTTTTTTTGCTACCACACGCAGCCTTAGAAAGCATACAGAGATCTCTAAGGAAATTAAATAAGGTGACTTCAGACCCTCTTAACTATTCAGCCCTGAACGAGCAGGTGAATGTTGGTTATCAACAAGACAGGAGCATCAGTGACACTTACACAGACCCATGGATGTTTTAGAGCTTCGTGAGCTGTGATTCTCTTTGCTGGATTGATGGTTAACATCTGGTTTATGAGGTTTTTTGCTTCGGGAGTGACTGTGTCCCACTCAGGAGAAGGAAACTGAGGATTAGAAGGCATTACACGAAGGTTATGGTCGAGGACACATCAGTATCAAAGAAGGAGAACGCTACCATCCAACAGGCTAGCATTTATTTTCAAACCCCTAAAGCAGCCAAATGCATCAGGAAGGGTTCCAGGGTTGCCCAGATTCCCCCGTAACAGATCAGTCCCATAATCTGGCTTATCTGACCCGTAGGAGGCCCTTGGAGCAGTAGGCACGAAGTGTACTTTTTACACAATACACGATTTGAAAGCATATTGGCTCAGAGGCATCAGAAAGAAATGCAAGTGCTCCTAGCTTCTGTTAGAGGAAACAGCCTTAAATCTAGAGTGCATGTGACTCCTAGCATGTTGCTCTGCTCCTTTGGTTCCCATCAGATTAATGCCTATGAGGAGGATTGTGCCATGAGAAGCATCATGTCAACAATGTAATGAAAAACAGAAAGAAAGGAACCACTACTCACATCATAGGCTCCAGCCTTAATCTGTTGGTACAGCTTGTGCTGATCTTCATCCCAGAAAGGCGGATACCCAACCAATAAGATGTATAGAATAACACCTAGGAGAAAATAGGGGAGAGCAGCAAATTTAGAACCAAGTGGACCTAAACCCTGCATTGCATATTCTTACCATTCAGGCACAGTGGAGTAGGAGGAGGGAAAAGTGGAAATATACACAATTCCCCTGTTTGAAAACAATACAATCCTGAATCTTCTCATCCTGATGCCCAACTTACAGAGAATCTTGTATAGTGGAAGGAAAAGGTGTAGCCCTCAGTTTGGTATGGGCTAGCAATGGTTTCCAAGGCTCTTCAGTGACTGACATCCAAGGCTAGAGCAGATGCATTTCTTGCAGAAGGTCCCAGGGACAATCCCTAGCTTCTCCAGACAGACAGCTGGGAAAGGCTCCTGTCTGAAACCCTACAGAGCTGCTAGCAGTTAAAAAATAAATAAAAGGGTTGAGCTAAATCTGGGATGTGGAACCCATGCCATGCCCCTCCAGTGTGTTGGGACTACAATTCTCATTAACCCTAGCCATTGGCCATACCAGCTGGGGCTGAAGGTATCCAACAACATCTGGAGGGATACAGTTTATCCATCCTTGAGCTATATGGGCAAATAGCCTCACTTGGCATAAGGCAGCTTCCTAGGTTCAGTTGCATAGTACTTTCAAGGGCGTACAGATGAAGCACATGAGAATCCTTTGGTTGCTACCTAATGTAAGACCTTGCCAGTGCTACAGCATGAGTCCCTTCAGGTGTCATTTATATTGTGCATTCATGATGATTTGTGCTCATGATGCTATCAGGGCAGTCACAATCTATGTAAATTCCAATTCTCTGCCTTTGTGCTCCTGGCACCCCTGCATTCCCCAAGTGCAGGTTGAGATTGTCTTGTAAATGTATCCTTCTGAAAGCAAGACTGGCAGTCAACCAATACCTACAAAATAATACCTATAAAATCTGATTTAATACAAATAGGAGGGTTCAATGATGAGAACGGTCCCAGCCTTCCTATGCTAGGAGTCAAGGACCCACCAAGGCCTCTCTGAAGGAAAGGCAATGCTTTGGGGCTCTGAGGGCACCACTTTTTTTAAAAAAGGAGGGCTATTCACATTTACTACAGGATCGTCACATCGGAAATGGTCTACCCCACCTGCTTACTAGGTTGATCAAAGTGTTAGGCTACCTCTCTCACTTGCACTGATAGCTGTTACTACAAAATTAATTTTAAAAAAAGTAATGGAGAGAGGGGGATAAAGAGTGTGTGGAGAAACTCAGCAACCCCAAATTTGAGGTAAAGCAACTGAGATGACTGAGTCATCTAGTGCATTGGTCTTCCACCTGTTGGGTCAGAAAAACTGACTACTGGGCCACAATCAGATTTAAGGTGGGCCACAACAACAGTACAATAAAGGTAGAAATCAAGAAATGAGGTCTCATATGCATGTTTGGGTCAAAGGTGTGTCCCACATCTGAAAAAGGCTGAAGACCTTTTCTAGACCACTGGAGCTGCAACTGGTTCACACCAGCAGCACTATTATAAAAAAAAAAACATATAAGGCAAAAATTAAAGTGACTTTCCTCCTAATGCAGTTTTTAGTAGTTTTGTTGATTTTAGTACTGTGGTGTTTTATTATGCTGTGAGCCACCCTGACAGTTCTAAAAATGAGGCAGAATATAAATCAAAGTACCTATAGATAAGAACAAGGAATAAGCAAATGTTTGGGCTAAAGGTGGTCCCAGATCTGAAAATCTATACCCAGAGCTACTTTCTCTAAAGACCCATCTTCTGTAGCTTATCAGTTCTCTGCTTGTGACAGGCTTTTTCTGGATTGTGCAGGCTGAACTGTAGCTGGATGGTACTTTTATTGAGTACTAGGTTATATTGGAAATCCCCATTGCAATGCCGTGGTTGTACTACCCTGTGGAAGAGCAGAGCCTTACCACATGCCCAGATATCCACAGGTTTGCCATAAGCTTCTTTGCGTAGAACTTCAGGAGAAAGATAGCCAGGAGTGCCTGCGAAGCCTGGGGGAGAAGGCAAAAATCGCCAACATGTGAGTTTGCACAGCTCCTGACTCAGCAAAGCAAACTGAGAAAGGGGGAGGGGAGCGACTCCGTCCAGCACTCACCAAACCAGGCCTGCTGGTCTCCTTGCACCTCAATCGCCAAGCCGAAGTCTGCCAACTTCACCGCCGCTCCTTTGCATTTGCTGGCCAGAAGCAGGTTCTCTGGCTGTCATGGTGACCCAATTTAACACAGGTGCCATTTTTAATTGAGTAATGTAATGGTTTTGGTGTGGTTAAAAGTAAAAAAGGAGGAAGGGGAGGAGAAAGAAACAGAAAGAAAACAACAACAACAAACGGTTTGCAGAAGCCGATTAGAAACTTGCAATCAATCCACCTCCCCCCCCAAAAGTGAAATATTAAAAAAAAAAAGAGAGAGAGAAGCTATTATATGGAGATACCCCTGTCCCATAGCCAGGATAAGCAGGAGAATATTTTCCGGCAGGGCGGCCTTGTGTGAACTGCTATTGGGAGAGTTGGAAGTGTTTACATCATGACTGGCCAGTTCTGCTGGTTCCTAGGTTGGTTTTATTATATTATTATATAATGCACTGTTGTGCCCCTGAGGCTATGACCCTGTACATACAGCTAGGAATAAACTCCACTGAGCTGACATGCAAAGGACTGCATTGTCAGTGGCACAGCATTTTCCCCTGTACTGTACTATGGACTCTTCTCGAGAGGCCATTCTAAACCAGAGCACAATGTTTATTGTCAATGGCACTTACCAGGAATTGTGGGGAAATACCCAATAGATTCAGGTGCCCAAGGCTATTGCAAAGGGGAACATAGAAAAGGTTTAGTCCCTTTTATTACACACCAGGATTGACCTCAAGGCCAATCCAGCTGAGTACAGAAAACCAGTTTAGTTTAGTTTTTAATGAGTTTGAGTCAGGAAAGGCTAATTGATCTCTGTGGTTAAATCTGGGACTGATGAAATGTCCTGTATATGCGAGTCTTACATGCAAACATAGCACTCTTGATTAGAAGAATGCACAATCTTGTTTCACAGTATAGCAGTGGCTTTCATCCCTCATGGTGTAAAACTGGCCAGCACCCGGCACCTCCTAAAGCCGAGCTTTCCAAACTTTTCATGTTGGTGACACAGTTTTTAGACATACATCATTTCGTGACGTAGTAATTCAGTTCTACTAGCAAACCGGCGGGCTGCTCGCTCCCTTTCTAGCCCTGGGAGGAGCACAGGGAGCATTGACACTAACGTTTGGAAAGCTCTGTCCTGAAGCCTAGCCTTTTGAGACCCACCCAAGGTCCTAATCAATTCCCTTTAAAAAGAAAACAGCAGATACTAAAAAGGTGAAGAGGACTCTAGACGCCAGGCACTGCCAAAAACAAGTGACCTGATGATTTGGGATAGAGGTTTTGGCTCCAGAAAAAAAAAATCTCTGGGGAAGACTCAGTAGGTACGTTTTGCTCACCATTATTTGGGATTGTTAAGAAATCTCCTATCAGGTGAGACTAGATAGGGGTCCTGAGGATGCTTTTCCCTATAGCTTGCAGCTTTGCCTGCCTGAACCACCATTTGGCTCCAAGGGTCCCCTGACTGCCATGCCTCCACTTTCTGCTTGCATCGTATTGTGACTGGGGATCTGTAGCTTTGTCTATAAAGGGCTGAACTGCTCTTCCATTCTTCCAATTCTATCTAGTTGCTCCAATTTTGACTGTAGAAGTGCAGATATACCTAATAAAGTTATACTGCTGTTGTTGTTATTATTAGTTTTTAAAAAAAATCAGGTCCAATGAAGCTAAGGAAACATATCTCAGGCTGCAACGTCAGAAAGGAAAAACAGAGCATATAAATTGTGCTCTTGTGGTTTTCTAGTTTCCAGACTGTAAACTGACGACAATGCAACAGACAACATTCTATCCACCAAGCATGCATAAGACAGGGCTCCCCTCCATTCCATCCTTTGTGTGGACCTTTTGGCTCCATCTGCTGATATTCATTAAGTTATGCTTTGCGTCACATTTCCTCTGGTATCTCCCAAGATTGTGACCTAGAGACTTCCAGACAGATCTGCTGGGAACCAGCAGAGACAAAAGAAGTTGCTAGTTAAAATATTCCCAAGGAATCTTTGGCAATGTTACAAACAATACAAGCAGAGAGTGTGCGCTAGCTCTGGCAATGAATTAGAGAAAAGCCGTGGCTGCCAATATGTGAACATGCATCTTTGTGCAAAGGCCATGCCCTGCACACTGTGCACATTTCTCCTTAATTGCTTTATGAAGAACACTACAGCAAAGAACTTCAGGAGAGTAAAAGTAGCCTAGATCGTCCAACTCACACACTGTATGAAAAGCATCAACACATCATGGCAATTTTCAAATGGGAAGCAGTATGAATTCCGAAGGAGCAATTCCCACTGAATACAGTGGGGCTTACTTCCCTGTTAACATGCTCACACTGCTCAACAAATAATATATCTGACACAACATCCATCTTTTTTGATTGGGCAACCTAGAAAGAATAATTATAGCTAGGAGGGCCCTGTTGCCTCACTATCCAATCTGATCAAATCCCAAATGGAAGTCTCTCATAAAACTGGAATCTAGAGGTAAAAGGTGACACACTGAAGCTTTTATTTTACTTGAGTTTTCTTTGTCTGTGTGTGAAGACAACACCTTTATTCAAAGACAGTCTTACCCTGGCAATAGTTGTTGATAACTTCCAGGTCCTATCTTCTCAAGATAGTCTATCACTAAAGACCCAGTTCCAGTCATCTTATCACTGAGACACAACAGATTATTCAGTGGTACTTCTACAACCTTTGCCTTTACCAATCTGACACCTTCCAGACATTTCAGACTACAACACACAGTCTTGTTGGCAGAAGCTGATGGGGGTTGTAGTCCAAAATACCTGGAAGGCATTCTGTTGATGAAAGCTCCATTACTGAGCTGGGGTAAGGGACATATTTCCACCAAAGGGATATTCTTCACCCCAGTGTCACTGTATCTAATCAGTATGACTTCTCATTTTAAGGGTTTCAGCTATACTACTCATCAGTGGGGACACATTCAAGCTGCAATGGCTGCATTAAACCACCTTCCCACCCAAGGGCCTCCAATGCCAAAGCCAAGTTTCAATTAATATGAAGGTCCCAATGCATACTATAAAGCCAACTGCAAGAGTCAGTCATAAGGCTCCCTAGTGCCATATCACTATTCAGTGTTCAAAACTCCCACTGTCCTAGGCACATTTTGCAACAGGGAATTTCATTAGTGCGAGCAGTTTCTGAGCTCTGGGTGCAGTACTGTGCCTAAGATTTCAGATTAAAACTGCAGAGTGGAAGGAAAGGAGGACCTTTTTCTGCCTCCCCACTTTCAGCTACTCTCTGAAGACTGGAGAAGAGACCCTCTTAAGAATATTAGGGGGGTGGGCTAGACCATGTGAAAAATGAACATAATATTTTAGCTGCAGTTCATTCATTTTCAGCTTTGTATTCGTGTTATATAAAAGTGCGCCTAGACATTCCATTGTTACGCCTATAACCTAGGTTTAAGGCGCCATTTACCGCTTACCTTTCATATCTGAGTTTCTAATACTGGAACTAGTTTCTTGGCTCGATTTACAAGAAATACCAAATTAGATGGATCAATAGATGTAGGAAAGCAATTCCACCATTTATTCTCCAGTAACAAAGAATGCATTCCAAAAGGACCATCTTTGTTGCTATTTTTAACATTATTATCTATTTATACTATTTATCACAACAATAAAGCACGGCTCTACATGCTAGAAAACAGCACTCTCACAATGATATCAAATACAGTGGTACCTCGGGTTGCGCACTTAATTCGTTCCAGGGTGCTACTCGCACCCCGAACAGTGCGCAACCCGGGCAGCACTTTTGTGCATGCGCGAAAGTGCGATATCGCGCTTCTGCGCATGCGCGGACTGCGTAGACATGCGCAGAAGTGTCTGCGCTCCGTGTTGCACTTCCGGGTTAGCGGAGTACGCAACCCAAATGTACGCAACACGGAGTGTGCGCAACCCAGGGTACGACTGTAGTTCCATTTGTAAAGACTGGCTCACGCAGTACAAGGTAGAGGTCATGATACTAAATGGTCTTGGTCCAATGTACCTGGAAGGCTGTCTTCTTCCCTATCAGGGTCCTCAGTGCAACTTTGTGAAGCAATGCACAGTCAACATTGTGAGCAATGCTCACTGAAACTCCCTATAGCCACGTGTACTGTTGACTACTCAAGTTTGAAAGCAATCAACTGTCAGCTAAGCCCACAAAATCTTTTTTGGCCAAAATGCTGATGTGCTCAGGTATTTTTTTTGTCTTTATTCATTCACTTAGCTATTAATCTAGCTCTCTGCAAAAGGCTAGGAAATAAATTAAGGTATTCAACCAGCACAATTTAAATACATTCAGCTACAATTCTAAACACATATACAGTGGTGCCCCGCTAGACGAAAATAATTCGTCCTGCGATAATTTTCGTCTAGCGGGTTTTTCGTCTAGCGAAGCGGCAATGACAGCCACGCTCCGCTAAACGGGAAAAAAAGACGAAAATTTTTCGTCTTGCGAAGCAGCCCCATAGACTTTTTCGTCTTGCAGGGCTGCTTCCGCTAGACGAATGCTGTTCGTCTAGTGAGTTTTTCGTCTAGCGGGCACCACTGTAATGTGGCAGCTCCATTATAAACAAGAGAACTCACCTCTAAGTACCGGTAAATGTATGTATGATTTGGGTGACAAGCTTTCTAACACCACATGCTAGCAGCAGAGGAAATTATCAGCTAAACAGCCATCCAGTTCTTCTTATTTGATACATACGGATTACACACCTAAACGGCAGTTTAATGATGACTTTGACTAGTATAAAGTCTCATCGAGTCATATATATAGACAAATTCTGGCCTAATTCTCCACACAGTTTTAACAAATTGCTTTTGAACTTCTGGTTTTACATTTCCAAAGGATGAGCACCCATTGTTTCTTCAGCCCATTAACACTTGGTGTTACCTGCAGTCTTTTTTCAGCAGGCACAATCCAACCTAGTTAAATGGCATCTCATTCACAAAGACTTATGGAGAAAGACTGCCTTATTCTATCTGTAAACGTGTATCAGTTGTATGAACACAATGAGTCAGTGAGACTGTGCTTCCTCATATATCAGCATGATGCAATAGCATTTAAATATACACATCTGTAGACTGCCTTCACCTAAAACAAGTAGCAAAAAATAAGTATCAAATCTGGATCCAAGGCTTTATTTAATTGCAAAGCATCTGACGAACCTACATCAGTAGTTACAGTAAATCAAAGAGAATGTACCCTTTGTAGCAAAGGGTTAGTACAAGAGGAAATTTAATCATATTGTTAGTATTTATTAACCATTTCTCCTATAGCAGTGACAAGGAACCTGTGTCATTTCAATGTCCTGCTGGACTCCAACTTCCATCATCCCTGACTGTTGGCCATGCTGGCTGGGGATGGTGGTAACTGGAGTCTAACAACATATAGAGGGCGACAGATTCCCCATCCCTGCCTTACAGATTACCATAGATGTGTGTTTATCACCAGTACTGCATTTCAGCCAAATATTATAGGCAAGAGCCCTGTTCCTTGGAATAACAGGCGCTCAGTTGCAAATTGTACAATCCCATGTGCAAGAACAGGGCAAGAGGCCCACCAATAACCACAGGACTAGCCCATGCATGAAATTCTGGTTTAACATCTGATGGACTTCATTTCAAAACTGGTTAGAGAAAATATTTATAGCAACCAGGAATCAGAAGATCTTCCACATTGCTGCTACCGTACTAACGTAATGTCATACACTAGTCCTAAGAACATCTTTTCAGCAGCAGAACACTTAGCAATGGGCCTTCATGCTTAAGTAACATTGTCCAAAGTTCTGGGTAGATTTTTTTAATGGACACATAAAAAAAAACTTGCCTCTGTCAGATGTTAGGTAGTTTTAGGCAAAACATTATTAGGCAATTTTGAAAAGAAAGCCATCTCAAGGAAAGGTCAATGTGCAAATGAGCCAAATAAGAACTTTGTGAATTGGTGAGCCCCAAAACGATGCATAAAAGAATCAGGCATTGTTTGTGTTAAGCAGAAAGTTAAACTATTAACACATAACTTCTTTAATGTGAAATTTCTGTCCCAAAGCCCAATATGAAAAGTATCAGCAAATACAGTGGAATTGGAGTGAGAGGGGAAGCCCAGGATCTTTCTAAGTGCCAACAGAAACACCACACTACTTTTCAGCAAGTAGCGCCCGAGTACATATTGCACACACAGACACAGAGTTGTTATCGTAAATGTTCCCCGTTATCTCATTGCCACTCTAACAAACACAGGCATTGCTGAACCTCAACTGTCCATTACACTCGTCGAAACAGGATCTCTTTACAATACTCCATGGCTCCAGGCCCAGAGTGTTGTAAAGAGACCAGACAGGGAGCGAACAAACAGAGAACAAGAATCCAATACGGTTAAGTCACAGTGAACAAATAATTTGCACACATTTAAACCAGACATAATGCATGCAAACATCTGGAGAGATGTTATATCTGTTTCATCTACTGCTCATGTTGGAGCCCTTGCCCCAGACACCCACCATGGGAGGAGAAAAAGTTTGGAAATGGTTGAGGGTGGGAGGATGAGTGGCTAAAAGGAAAGCGGAAAAAGGCAGGGAGCAGTTGGGGAACCGAATGAATCATTTATTGAAAAGCATTGCAATTCGGCTGTCCTAGACCCTACCATGTTGCCCTGGACTGCCACCTGACAGCTGCCCAGAAATCAGCTCAGATTAGCTAAAAAAATAGTAAGGGGTGGGAGAAAAACTTCACAATGCAGTAGGTAAACACAAAAAGGCTTTCTTTGCAAGGAACTACATATGTCTAAACCACAGAACCTAGGGCTTGCCGATCAGAAGGTCGGCGGTTCAAATCCCTGCGACAGGGTGAGCTCCTGTTGCTCGGTCCCTGCTTCTGCCAACCTAGCAGTTCAAAAGCATGTCAAGTGCAAGTAGGTAAATAGGCAACGCTCTGGCGGGAAGGTAAACGGCGTTTCCGTGCACTGTTCTGGTTTGCCAGAAGCAGCTTAGTCATGTTGGCCACATGACCTGGAAGCTGTCTGCGGACAAACGCCGGCTCCCTCGGCCTGAAAGCGAGATGAGCGCCGCAATCCCAGAGTCGTCCGTGACTGGACTTAATGGTCGGGGTACCTTTCCCTTTTTTTACATATCTGCCAATATTATGGGGGCAACCTCAAAACAGTCAGGTACTGCCCAATGAGTGGCATATAACTGGGATTGCAGAAGGCTTGGGAGTAAAAGAATTAGGAATGGTTGATACCGCTTGCTCAGGCAGGGGAGGCACTGGAATAGAAATGGACAGCCAAGGTGCATTAATAGACTATTTTAAAGCAAGTGAAGTCCTTTGTTAAGGACAATTCCTTTTGGGTTCCTTCCTGTGTTTCTTGGAGGGAGGGAGCTGCAGGTTGTTTCCCCCCACCTCACGGGGCTGTTCTATAGTGAGCAAAAGAAATCAGTTGTGCCAGCCCCTGTTGGCTGTGTGAACTGACAAGGTCCAACAAGCACTCATGCATGCTACGTCCTTGGACCATTGCAGTCAAAGACACGTAAACTCCTCTCCTAACCCCTGAAATGAGAACTTTCTGAACAAGCCCCACTCAAAAGTCCTCCACTTGTCTTCTGCCTCTACATTAAGGTGCAGTTTGTGAGTTTACCACCGTGTGGCAATAAACTCCGCCTAAATGCTGCCTCCAACCAAGCAACCATCTCTGCAGTGCCACTAATAAAGCTTAGCTCTGCAAAACTGTGGTAAGCACCAACAGCACTATTACAACAGAGCAGAAAGCTGAATAAATAGTGTGTCTGACTCAAACCTTATGACCACGTCTAGAGGGGATTTTAAAAAATGGGCAGTTTTTCCTTTGTTAAGATGACAGGTATCACCAGGTGTACAAAATATTGTTCCCCAATGGTCAGTCATGCCCGGGGAGGAATCACAGCAAAAGCTACAGTACATACGCAGGTATCATTAAGCTGATTTCTGATTGGGCTGTCACAGGGATGTCCTAATCCATCATCAAGCAGTACATCACTGCTTTCCATTGGTCTGATTACTAGAGGATCCTGCAACAGGATTTTTAGGAAATTTGGTCTGAACAACTCAGAACTGATCCGCTTCAAAAAAAACAAAAAACATGCAAAGATACAAAGACGGACAGACGGACAGAGCAGTGGGGAAGAAAACTCACCTTGAGGTCTCTGTGGACGACCCCCATTTGGTGGCAATGGAGAACAGCCTCCAGGATCTGCTGGATGCAATGACTGCATGCAAACACCAGGGGGCGTGTTAGTTCACGGTGAGTGGTAACAACCACACAGGCTGGTGGGGTGGGGTGGGAATAATGGGGGGAGAAGTAAGGAAAGGGAAAACGGAAGAGGGGAAGAAGGACAAGGAAAGGGAGGAAAAGGGGGATGGAAAATAAAGGAATCTGACTCCCTCTCTGTTAAGGTTCTAATTGCAAAAAGAAGAGGAAACCCCAAGTTACAGATACAAACTCTGGGAAAGTGAGAATAGGACTGAGAATGATGAATTGCCCTTCACCTCCCTCTGGGAGAGCTAAAACGCAAGGACTCAAGACAGATAGGAAATCTGACAGCCAGGGGATAAGTTACAAAGCAGGTGAAGAAGGGGCACCAGAGGTGTCATTGCTGGACTAAAGGAAGGCAAAGGAACGGAACTTCTAGGGAGGGTCACAGGAAGTTTGTCATCTCTGCCCTCAAACTCCCATCACCTTCCACAACCCTGTTCTGGGGCTGCAGCCGACCTATTCAGGTCTAACATCAGCACTCAGCACCTTGGGACCGCTGCCAGGAGACCTCCACCCGACAGGGCCTGCCATTGCAAAGGTTTGCCCTGGGTGCTCGTGACTAGGTGCACCAGGGACTCAAGCCTTTATCATTTCATACAGTGTCCCCAACGTAGCATAATTCTTCTGCATTCTGTGAAATTATAATTTCCACCACCGGCAATGCTTGTGGTCAGAGGCCCACAAGGGCACTTCCATCAAAGGCCTCCTCAAATCTGGAGCAGGCTTGGCACCAAATCCACTTACACTCAAACAGAATTTACCAAATTAGTTTGACTGAGTCGGTTGCTTATATCCTTTGTCAACTCAATGGTGGTCCATGGGCAATTTTAAATATTCCTATATTTCAAACGTAATGACCAATGTAGCAGTCACTGCTTTTTATTTTCATCTGGCAGAGGCGGCAGAAGTATGTCCAACTAAGGATTATTGTACTTTCTGTGACTTATTACCACATGGCAGGAAGGAGAGAAAGCCGCAAAAGCCCAGCCCAATAATGCTATCTGGAAACAAAGAAGTACTTGGAACACCTCTGTGATCATCCTCTTTCCCCATTACATGGCTAATCACACATTTCCATTTCTTAGATGACATAGCCATGTCCCCTACTTTACATGGGACAGCCCTCAACTTGAAGGGGTGTCTGATCCAAGTCTGGTTTAGAGGTAAGAATCCTAAGACGGAACAGCAAGAAGAGCCCTGAAGTTGCCCATCAACCGTTACCACCTGAACAGCAGATTGAGCTGGCACATAGACTACCTGGTCACAGTCTTAGGTGAAGATTTACTCTATTTCTACTTAAACTGTAGTAATTGCTTCCAAGTTTACATCTATACGTATTAAGTAGCATAGGCAAATGGTATGCAAATCGGTGTCCTTTTTTGGCAATGCATTTCCACTTTTTCTCTCTCTAATATGCAAGTGGCCATCCTAGTACTTTCCTGCATAAATCCAAGCAGACATTGTGTACAATAACACTTTTGGCCCTGCCAAGGAAGGCAAGCAACCAATTATCACCACCGTTAACAATTTCACAAGCAACCATTTAAGCAACACCAGAAGCAGCCGCTTCTAAGGCTTGGCTCACATCTAAGCTCCTCAATTATGCCCCCCCCCCTCTACTTGTTCATCAGTATCTCTTCGAGAGATACATTCTCCCAGAGGCCAAAACAGACAAGCATTACTTAACAGCACTCTTCTTGGACTCACCTGCCTTTTAGGAATCCATCACTCCGGCTTGGCTCCAGAGTTTGGCAGGGCCCTGGGCATGTTGCCCTGGGTGTCCCTCCCAGCACCCAGGTACCTACTGCCACGTGGGCCCTCCAGCAGCAGTGGTGAGACAGTCACCAGCCTCCTCCCTTGCTCATAAGACTGCGGGGGGAGGACACCTGCATAAAGGGGGCAGGCAAGGTGTCAACCCAGGTGGCCTTGAACCATATCCCATACTCTCGGGGGGGGGGGTACCCTGAACTCTCAGGAACAACTATTTGGGAGGTGCAGGTGGGTTTTTCTGGGGTGGTAGTGGTGAATATTAGATACCCTGACTTGCATCCAAGAGTAAGCACCGTCCACTAATGTGAAACCACCAAGTAAACCCACCCAAAGACATTTGGAGAGTTTCTTAGAAGTTTGCAGAAATCCTGTTCTATCTGGATGAAGCTCTTAGGTTGCTCTGAGTCCATGGCAGAGTCTAAGGAAATCTGAAGAAAACCTCCAGCCTATTTGTAGTCCTTTTGAATGTGACATGGCAATAGTGCTAGCTTCACAGATAAGCCAAGGTGGGGTGTGGGGTTACAGCTGGATAGTTGAAAACATAGTTGTAGTGGGAAGTAGGGGGAGATAGTTGGGCAAATGCTGTCCTCAGACTCACATTTGCCAAAGCTGTTTCAGCTCTATGTGATGTTCCACACATTACGTAACAGCAAACTTTACATCTTTTAGGTGTACACATAAAATATATTGTGTGCCCATCTAAAAATGAAGCAGTCCCAGTTCGGGATAATCCATGTGTGATATGGGTCCCTGATAGTAAGTGATTATTCCCTCCTGCACATCGCTAATGTACTGAAAATGATTATCCCTAAAGAACTGAATGAACAAGCTGATCTCAACAGAGTGCCCTTGAATTCTGATGACCTTCAACAAAGTGTAAAGCTCATCTGTCTCCACAGAATTCTGACACAGAAAGAGAATGATCACCCAATTGACAAGAAAAGATTATTTTAAGAATAAAATGGATAATGCCAATGCTATACCTCATAGCTTTCATTATGCACATAGATAAATTTATCTACATCACTGACTACTGCAACAAAGAGTGCATTTAAAATTGGGGTATCGCTTAAGATGACACTGGGGAACCTGTGGACCTCCAGATGTTGCTTGACTGCAACTCCCATAATCCTTGATCATAGGCCATGTTGGCTGGGGTTGATGGGAGCTGAAGCTCAAAATCATCTTGGGGGGTCATAGGTTCCTCATCCATGCTGTAAGATATGAATTATTTACCTGCCCTACAGAAGGAATAGTACTGTCATATTTGGATGAGGACATTAAAAATCTGGATTCCAATTCCTTTCAGTCTACAAATGAATGAACTAATTTTGTTTCTTATCCTAAGCTGCAGGCACCAATTGATTGCCACTAATAAAAAAACGGAAACCAAACAAAGAAAATTAAGTTCCACAGCTTGCCATCTGAAACATGAGCAACTCCAACATGGATCAGGCCCAACAATTCTGCTTTCATGTGGGAAATGATGGGTCCCTTTAAGGCATTTGCTCATTGTACCCTTAACATATTGCTGCTAGTGGTGTGCATGACAAGAGTTCCTGGCTCATTCTTAAAGAATCTGGTTTTGCCCTATATGCAGCACACTTTCATACTGTGCACGGATCACTTCTGAATAAGTTACTCCTTGTTGGAAGTGTGCAAATGTCATATGAACAAAGTATTTTAATTTAATGTTATCCTACCAGCACCTCCCATCCTCCCAAAAACAATATGGCAGAAGAGGGCAGTTTCATTTGACCTCATTTGTATAATTCATAAATCTGTTATATTTCAGCACTGATTTGTGATTTTTTTAAAAAAAAAATCTACACAAAAATCCACATATAAATGCATATTTAAATAAATGATAAATGTTTTTGAAAAGAAACCTAATAAAATTCACGTTTCTAAACATATTTTCTCTCTAAATACACATTTCAAAATTTATTTAATGCTTTTTGAGCCACCAACTACATCACTACGCAGAGATGTACGACAGCTAAAGGGTAACTACATTCTGATCAGCACATTATTAGTTCAGGAACTGTGGATCAATTCAGTTCACAGCACAATTCACACAAATCTAATTCCTTAAGTACCCTAATATCTAGACTCAACCGACATTGCTCCTATTAGTAAGACCTGGTGATAAGTTGTATTTTATTGACTCCAAATCTTAACAGCCATCATTCCTAAGACAAGAAAAGATCCTGTAAGTAGTTGACTAATAAAGCGGAAAAGTCCTACTGTCAGGCCCAGGACCCTTTGATGGCGGCCAAAACTTCAACACATTGATAGGGCCTACCATTGCCAACAAGTGCCCTAAATCTGTGAGCTACTATTTCACATTTCCCACAACACCCATGGCACAAAATTGCTCTGGAACACTGTGGGAAATTTAAAATGGCAGTGCACTGCCACTGCTAAAGACCACCAAACATGAGGCAGCTCTCCAAATATAAGGCCATTTGTCCTTTATTTGAAGTGCTGTCTTATCCAAGTCTTGTTTAAAGGTAAATAATCATAAGAAGGAAGGAGAGCAGAAGGGACCTTGAAGTTGCCCATCAAAAAAAGGTCAACTGGACAACAGTCTGAGCACATTACTGACCACTCATTGTCTGTTCCCTTTTGGTGAGGTGTATTGTATTTTCTATTCATTGGAAGTTATAGGATTTTGCATCTATACCAAAATTTGCACCTATAGATATAAATTAGCATATGCACATTTTGTGCATATTGGCATCTATTTTTCTGGTGCTGTGTTTCCTTTTCATTTGGTGTTGTGTACTTGGACACATCAACCAGTTGGAACATTGCTCAGAACTCCCTCGATCCTAGAGTTGAACCCTATCTACTGGGAATGTCACTGCATATGGACAAGAAATTTTCCTGAATAGTGGGGAAAGTGGGTACATACTCTCTCTCCACCATGTGTTCAACATACATGTGAAGCAAGCACTCCATACAGAGACCTGTGTTCACAGCGACTTGATTGCACCCATTTATCTGTGTTGAAATTGCGGGGGGTGGGCAGCCACATCCATTGGGCCTCCACAAGGAGCATTTGCTTGACATTATCACCCGATGTGCATTTAGGTGGAGGACAGATATCTACCAATAAAATGGCCAGGAAAGTCCCCAGAGACACAGCTGTGACGAGGGACACTAATCTGTAGGCTTTCCGACTGCATGGTGATAAATCTTACGGTAGCTGCCTCAAAAGCCACACACTATACAAGATGTACCTTGTCCAGAGAAAATGGAGATCAGCTCATGAATGGCCTTCTTAGTGTCACCGCTTCTTCCAGTTATAAATATGTATTAAAATACACGCCCCCCCTTCACCCCACAAGCATTCTCTGAAAGAAAATAGCCAACCTTTTATCACTCTCTGAGCACCAAGATTCTGAACACAGCTCAGAGTAGTAAAAGGGTGCTAATGCATTTTGCACTTTCAGCTGCTTCAAAATATTTTTCCCTTTGTTGGGTTTAAGTTGTGTTTTTATTTATCTTATGCTGCTTTGTGTGGTTTCATGCTGATTTTACACTAATTTTGTGCTGGTGCAGCTTTTCTATTGACTGATTCAGTTGCCAAATTGATTGTATAGTTATTTCAATCTGTTATCACCTAGAGGACATGGTTAATTGGGCAATATATAAATGTCAAAATAAATAAATAACTGGGGTCACTTTTCCAAATCAGCCTGCTTACATGTCCAGATCTTATTTATAGGCCTTCTTCCAGGTGCCCAGATACCTAAGGTGAAATGTGTGGAAATGTTGGAGTGAGTTTTCTCACTGGGGGTGCCCCAGGTATAGAATGAGATGCCCAAAGAAGTACACCTGGTAAATGCTTTCTTAACATTTCGGTGTTATACAAAACCCTTTTTTAAAAAAAAAATCAGGTCTTTTAATACATTTACTCCCTTTAAAATCAGTTTCAAACTGCTTTTACATGCTTGTTCTATTTCTAATGTGATTTCAATTCTGTTATGTTTTGTTGATTGCATTTATATTTTACTGTGTTGAAAGCCTTGCTGGAGGGGGGGAACTGAATGGTGGGCTATCGTTTTCTAATCTAAATAAATAATCCACATTAAGTGTTCTTGAATGTCCATCATTAGGCTGGGTACTGAGAGCCACAGTGACATCACATTTACTTCCTACGATGAGGAAGGCAAACTAGGGTGGCCACATGTCTTATTTTACAAGAGATAGTATTTGAAGATGTCCTCTTAGGGATGAAGAACCCTAAGAAAGGAGCAGAGCAGACACCTTCCAATAGTTAGAAACAAGACAGCAGGAACAGAGGCCACCTGCTCACAGTCATCACCACTAAGGCAAGATGTATTATATTTCCTTTTTAATTATAGGAATTGTTTCCAAATTTGCACCTATCTATATAAATCAGCATATGGCACTTTTATGAAAACATGCCTTTTGTCGATGTTTGTGGTCATTCCAAGGCAAATGCTTGTGCTCTACCATGCCTCCCCCTTTCCAAGGAGAACACATCCTTCCACCCTTCTTCCTTCCTCTTCCATGTAGCAGAAATACTGCGCTGGCTCAAACTTGGCAAAAACTCTGGGTGGCTGAACCAGCCAGTGCTAGTTGCCTACCTGCTTTCTCTACAAGACTGAGGGCTCTGTCCCTTCTCATTAGTATTTTTAAGGTATCCTGGTTCAGCTGCTCCTGTTGCCAAGCTGTTGTCTTGGTTGCTACGCTTATGCATGTGCTAGCCTAGAAGAATCCAATTGGTTATTTGGACATGCTCACTTTCTCAGTGCAGATCTTTCTCTCCCTGAAAGTGCAATTGGTGATGGATCAGGTGCCAGGTTAGAAAGGTAATGGGCTCTAAATAAGAGGGAACATTTTCTGTGCTGAGATTTTTAGGGTTGCAGAGGGATGGATTCTAACCAAAGGAGAGCCCAAGGATAATTATGGGATGCAAGAGCAATGGAATGGAAGGAGCAGTAAGATCCTCTTCACTGGGGTAGTGCAACCCTATGAGTTTTGGGAGAATGACAAAATTGACATGTAATGCAGTGGATTTTTCTATCCTTTGGGGTTCTTTCTTTTACTGAATATATTTTAATCAGCTTCACTGGCATCTCTGGGAGTTGAGAGGTTTATTATTGTATAGCACCTGAAGTCCAACTTCTGCTGCACTGGAATGCAATGCAGAGATGGGTAAATCATTCTGGTTAGATAAATCAGTCCTAACTGGATACCTTAGGAGGAACTATAGCTCAGTCATAGAGCACATACCAGTAGTTCAGTTCTCAGCACCTCTAGCTAAAAAAATGGCATGAGATCTTGGAGCTTCTGCCAGCCAGAGTAGGCAATACTGGGGTAGATGGGCCATGGTCTGACTACAAAGCAGCCTCATGTGTTCATGTGCACATGAAACGGACTACAGCAGGAGTAGCCAATATGGTGCACTCCAGATATTGTTGGACTCCCATCAACCTGAGTCAGCATTGCCAATGAAGTTCAACAACATCTGGAGGACACCATGTTGGGTAGCCCTGGACTGACAGTCTACAACTGTGGCTAATAACTGAGTGAATTGAAAGGGTTAGCACCTTTAACAAACTACAGTTCTCAGGATTCTTGGGGGAAGCTGTGAGTGTTAAAGTGGTATGAGAGTGCTTCAAATATATGGTGTGGGGGTGTGACCTAAGACTCCTAGAGATGAATGTCCTACAAATGCACCTTTTAAATATAAGCATGGTGCCTATTTTTCTGCTGTGTATAGGCTGTCAGAGTGTACCTAAATGTGGACCTATGTTGCCCATCAACGAGTACTGTCTTCATTTGTTTGGAATTGGATTGGAGAACTTTGCTAGTTCTGAAGATACCTAGGCTCCTGGAAGCCAACTGCAATTTAAAACATGTCTATTTCAAGCTTCTTGAATTCAACACTTAAAAAATAAAAGCTCTTTCTAGACTGTAAGGGAGAATATTTCGAAGGTAACATTTGGAAATATCTTCGCTAACACACACCTACACACACCAAATTGACACGGCATTTTGCTTGCTCACAAAAATGCTACAATTACCTTGATCAGAAATTAAACTCTCTCAGATGTTGGAAAGTATGGAAAGAAACATAAGAGTGTGCCTTTGGTCCATCTAACTAAATATAATCTACACTGATTGGCAGTGGCTCCCCCAGAGTTTCTGACATGCTTTTCCACATTATACATGGAGATGCCAGGGAATGAACCTGGAATCTTCTGCATGCATAGCATGACCTCTGTCCATTACATTTTTTTCGGGGGGGTGGGGTGGGATTTGGCACAACTCTGGACACTCCTCTTACCCAGAAAGGGTCTCCTATTCTAATCTCAAATAACATGATAACATATGGGAAGAGTCTACTGGCTCAAACCAATGGTCCATCTAGCCCAGCATCCAGATGCCTGCAGAAAACCCAAAGCAGGATGTGATCAAAACAGCCCTCTCTCCAGCAACTGGTATTCAGAGGTAAATGACCGTGGAACCACTGTGGGTTGTAGCCAGTGATTAGCCCTATCCTTCATTTATTTGTCTAACCCTCTTTTAAAGTCATTCAAATTGCTAGCCACTGGTACTTCTTATGGGAGCGAATGCCAAAGTTTTAAGTACGAACAGCGTGAAGAAGGACTTTCTTTTGTCTGTTCCGAATCTTCCAATATTCAGCTTCACCGGATGTCCCTGAGTTCTAGCGTTATGGAAAAGAAAAACTTCCCTTTGTCCGCTTTCTCCATAACAAACATAATTTTATGCAAAAAAAATCCTTCCAGTAGCACCTTAGAGACCAGCTAAGTTTGTTCTTGGTATGAGCTTTCATGTGGATGCACACTACAAGAACAAACTTAGTTGGTCTCTAAGGTGCTACTGGAAGGAATTTTTTTATTTTTTATTTTGTTTTGACTATGGCAGACCAACACGGCTACCTACCTGTAACTATAATTTTATGCACTTCTATTGTGTCTCCTTACCTTCCTTCTAAAATGAAAAGCCCCAAATGTTGCAACCTTGCTTCGCAAGGGAGTCACACCACACCCTTAATCATTTTGGTTTCTCCCTTTTCTGAAGCTTTTATCCTCTTTGAGGTGAGGCAATCAGAACTGTCCATGGTATACCAAGTGTGCGTGCACTACAGATTTTTCTAATGGCATTATGATATTGGTGACCTACTAGGGACTGACCTGTGGAACTCCCTGCCAGTAGAGGTTTGGCAGAAATCATTTGTGTCTTCATTTAGGTGTATCCTAAAAACAGTGTTATTCGCACAGGCCCTCACAATGTGAAATTCTTTTTACCAACCAGTGTTTATTGATACTTTTACTGATTTTTTTCTGATGTTTTTGTTGTACTTGTTGCAATTTTGTATGCTGCATGCAACCTTGTATTTTTTTAGGGAAGTGCAGTTTATAAATATTTAAATAAATAACAACCTTTTTTTTTTAACAATCACCATTTCTTTTCTAATGATTCCAACCAGCACCTACCCGCCCCCCTCAAAAGCTGCCACACACTGTCTTAAGTAGATCAGACCAAGTGAACTTCCAGAACCACCATGAAGCTGATGGGTGTCAAATGATCTGTCCTTTGACAGATCTGTATTAATGCCCTAATCTGCCCTAATCTGATCTGTATTAATAGGGACCTGCATACAACTCTTGTCTGCGGAGGCAAAAGGCCCTTCAATGTCAACTGTGGGCTCCAAAAGGGAAGAAGGAAAAGTACTCCTTTAGGAAACTATAGAGCACGGTATGGCCATGATCCAGAAATAGCCCTGTCCTTTTCCCAGGGCCAACTTGGCAGCAGTCACCTGTGCACTGTGAAGAGGCTGCCAGCTTCAATGTGCTCAAAGAGCTCTGGAGTTTTGCCCAACACATGTCATAATCTCTCCCCGAGGGGGTGTCTCTGGTGACTACAGGAGACGCACTCTTATTACCACGAGGATACTTCTTTAGCTTCAGCACTTGAGGCTCCAGCTCCAGTTACCAAAATGCTATTGCTGGCCTCGGTTCATCCAATTATTGTCTTGCCAGCATGATGACAGGACATACTTGCTTGCTAAAATAAGCCAGATGACAGTCAAAGAGTGTGTGCCTGACAAGCTTTGTCCCTTAATGCTATGTCTGGGGCATGCTACTTTTGAAAGGAAGGGGAGGGGGAGATAGCCAACAAAACTCCACTTGGCTTAGAAATGACACTGAACTGGACTACACAAAAATACAGCCATCTGGAGGGGAAACAAAAACCAAGGGCTTCCTCACATGCCACTGCAGCAAGTCAAAGATCAATATGTTTCTTGCTTTGCCTTCTCCCCCATCTCCTGCTAATTGTGTATTTAATGCCAACTGTTGGCTAGGGGGATGTCAGGAGCATAGACATGATATAGTTATTGCCTGGAGGTTTTGCAACCTTGCTCCGAGCCAAAATGTATTCTCTATTAAAAAAACTAAACAGCATCGTTCTACCACAAAATCCCCAATCCTGCACATTGCACAACACATTCTTGCTTTTAAAACAGGAATGGGGAACCTGTGGCTTTCTGGATGCTGTTGGACTCCAACTTCTTCAAGCCCAGTCAGCATGGCCAATGGATATGGATGATGGGAGCTGTAGTCCAACAGCATCTGGGTGGCCCACACATTCCCCAACATTGCTTTAAAAGTATAGGAAAAAATTAAGGCTTAAAAGCAGGGCCCCTTCCCCTCTGGCTGAAAATCCACATAGAGCACATATTCATGTCCATGGTTTACCGTGGAATTACAGAGAATTCCCCACCTTGCACCTCTAATAAAAAACCTCCCACTGTTCTGGGATGAAACGAGTGAAGAAAGGAAGGGAGATCTGAAAGTGATATCTCTGGGTAGTGGGACTGTACAAAACATCCAAGCAGGGTGGATTTGATTTAAATCAAACTGATTTAAATCATGGTTTAAATCACAATTTAAATCACTAGTCAGTAAGGCTCATGGTGGGTTTAGATAAATAAAAGAATCCACCCTGAACCTTACTGACTAGTGATTTAAATCGTGATTTAAATCAGTTTGATTTAAATCAAATTCACCCTGCACCTAAGCATCCTAATATTGCCACGAGCCAAACTGCCTATAATAGGAAGCAAGGAGGTACTGCTAAGTTCACAAGCAGAGCCATTTCCCACCTACCAAGCTCACAAAAATGTCAAGGGTGTGCCTATCTTCTTACACCATTTCCTACTGTGTCTCTACTCTGGATTACTGCCAAAGCCAGATCATAAGTAGGGCACTGAGCCTTAAGCCTCATTGACTCCTAAAAACCCTACAGGCAGTTGCATCATAGGTTCATCCAACCAGACCGTTTCTGTTATCAATCTCTCTCAAATAACATGGCTGGCGCTTTGCCCATTTCCTTCCTAGAATAAGTAAGCCATGCCCACCTTTCAATCCAAAACCCAGGAGATGTGTTCCCTGAGAAGATGTAGTTCTCACAAAACAGCAGATAAGACCCTAAAGTCTTCTTCCAAATGCTACAACTTCAGAGTTCGGGTGGAAGTGTGATATGTGCTGGAATGTTGCTCCATACACAAAAATTCCGTACACACAGAAAACTAAATGGCAGAGGGAAGGCTAGGCTAAGAACCCTTCTTCCAGACATGCAAGTTTTCTACATGCATGGATTTTTATTTTTATTTTTATGCATGGAGGCACATGCAGTGATGCTACACTCTCCATCACTAGGAGTAGCTACATGCCCCAAACTGCTGGCACTGATGACTGTGCACCACACTCCCTAAACTGTATGACTTCTGATCTCCAAGGCAACATGCAAATGCTTTGGCCCAAAAAACGTAAATGGGACAAGAGTTGGGAAGGAGGGGTTCCGGTAAACAAGATAAGAGATGCAGATCAGGAAACAGAGAGAGGGAGAAGAGGGAGGGAGGGAGGGAGAGAGAGAGAGAACGCGCACACAAGCACGAGTGGGAAGACATGGGAGAGATGGAATGATGAATGCTATAGAATCAAGCCAATTGCTTTAGTTCCCCCTGTTATGGACAATAACTGTCAGTGCCAGGATCACTGGAACCAGGTGGTTCATGTGGGCCTGGGTGTTTCCTTGTGTGGAAGGTCTCAGGGTCCCCAACCAGTCTCACCGGACTTTTGCGTTGATGAGAAGGATTTTGTCATGCAAGTTCGGACAGGGAAGAAACCAACTCTGAATAACTGCCCTCCCCATACGCCAAAAATAAAAGGAACCTGGCAGGGCAGAATGCCAGACCTGACCAGATTCAATCTATTATGGCAGCAGCTACGCTCCCCACCCAACATTCTGAGAGGGTGAAAGGCATATATATACTGACCTTCAGGTCCCTATGCACAATGGCATAGTGGTGAATGTAAGTTACGCTTTCTAATATCTGATGGATACAGTGACTGCAAAACAAAACGGGAAGGGAGGGAGGGAGGGAGGAAGGAAGACAGGAGGCAGGTCGGGACAGGGGCAGACAATGGGGATCAGGAGGAGAGAAGTGGAGAAATCATACGCAGAAGAAAGGCAGGAAAGGTGTAAGAAGAAGAAGAAGAGAGCACAGGAAGGTTATAGAAAGGGAGTGAGCAAAAGAAGACGACAACCAAAATATGCATGGCAGGAAACAAAATCCAGAGATTAAAAGGGGGAAAGGGGAGGGGAAAGATCCACAGTGACAGACAGATGGACAGACAGAAAGGGACAGGGGACAGGGTGGATATGGGGGACAAGAGAAGGAGAGAAACAATGTTGTGAAAGCTCAGAGACCACAGGGGGTTATCACAAGATGTGTGCAGATGGCTGTTAATAGCACCAGAAACTATGTGCAGTCAGGATCTGAGAATGGAGAGCAGTGGCAAAGGGAGCCTCTCCCACCCACCCCCTCCAAAACAGATCACTTGGGGCTACAGAAGTCGTGTATATAATAAGTAATTTTGAAACACAGCAAAGGAAGCCCATGAGGCTGGCATGGAAAAAGAGAGAGAGGGTAATATCTATGGGTGTGGATAGGTTACTGTGTGAAAGACCATTGCTCACAACCTGCAAGCCTGACCGCTGTGAACCTCTTGGATCTGGGCAAACTGTCTGGCCCAGGAAATGCAGCACCACACTCAGCGTGCAGAAAATATTCCAGGAAAGGCAGATTCCTTTACCCCAGGATACTCCACCTGCTCAGTATAAGAAGCTAGTGAGAAAAACTGCATAGCCCAAGACAGTCCTGTGCTAGATATGAAGACTAACATGGGATAATATAACTGGCACATATGCAGACAGTGGGGACAGGAATAACTCATAGTAGCTCATTTGATCCCCCAACATTACTGCTGCATGGGCATGACCAAGAGTGGGGAACTCAGACCCTCAGGGTGAATGTGGCCCTCCACAGCTATCTACCTGGCCCTTAAAGACTCTCTCTAGGCCACACCTGCCACAGCCACATAAGCAGTTTAGTCCTGCTGGCCACATGACCCGGAAAGCTGTCTGTGGACAAACGCCAGCTCCCTCGGCCTGAAAGCGAGATGAGCGCCGCAACCCCATAGTTGCCTTTGACTGGACTGAACCGTCCAAGGTTCCTTTACCTTTACCTTTTATAGTTGCTACCAATATGCTTTTATGTCTGTCGAGCAAACCTCTACACTTGACTGAATCTTTATGGCGTCCATGAGTGTTTATTGCCTACTGTGTGTGTACCTTCAACCCCGAAGACGCTTCCAAGGAAAGAGCTGCGTTGAGATGTAACTCTGCTGAGTATAGATACTGGCACACATGGGCAGCAAAAGTGATGCTGGACCCAATCCTTTCTAAATCATCCATCAGGTTGATGGATTGATCCAACACATTCTCCCTACTTATGATTCCCAGCAACTGGCATTCAAAAGTGTATACTGCCTCTGGCAGTGGAGATAGAACACAGCCATCAAGACTAGTAGCTGTTGACAGCGAAGCCACGGTGGACTATAGTAATTGATTATTAGCCTTATCCTTCATTAAGTTATCTAATCCTCTTTTAAAGCTCTCTAAGTTAGTAGCCATCACGACTTCTTGTTGGAATGAATTCCATAGCTATATGTTGTGTGAAAAAGTACTTTCTTTGTCTATCCTCAATCTCCCAACATTCAGCTTCATTGGATGTGCCAAAGTTCTGGTGTTGATCTATAATTTTATACATCTCCGCATAGCATGTACCACATTTCAGTTCTACCCCCTCTGCTGGATCTCAAACAATTTGGGCTTCCAAGGCTCAGTTTAGTGGCCCATTCAACATTCATGGACTTCACTATTTGCAGTTTGCTAGTGCCAGCAAGCTTGCACACTGATTGATGTGTGTGTGTCCCCCCCCCCCATACAAATACAACAAAAACAAAAAGGGGAACATCAAAAGTCTTATCAGTGGGAGAAAGGCAAAGGTCACACTATTGAAAAGAATTGTGAACTGCTGGTTATGTGTATAGCCAAATTTTAAAAAACACAATCTCCTAACCATTGGTTGGCCATGTTGACTGGGGTTGGTTGAGTCCATCAACATCTGGATGGCCACAGGTTCCCCAGTCCTGGGCTAAAGTAACAACAAAGATGCAAGGAGTTTGTATAAAAGGTTTGTCGAAACTATTATTATTAGTTCAACGGGCCTCCCTAAATAACTTATTTCAACAAGTTATAATTGTTAATACTTCTTTAAATAAATAAATAAAAACCACCCAAAACATCAACAGAAGCTAAATCATACCAGAATTAGATCTTGATTGGCATGCACTACTGGTTTGGACAAGATAATGTAAACAAAAATCAACCCCTGCCCTCGGGGGTGGGGGGGAAGCCTGGTGCAAACATACCCCAAATAAAGTTTCTGGCTAATGAACTTGCACTAGGCCTTCTGCACACAAGCAGAATACATATATTCACAACCTGAAACCTACCTTCAGCATTTTGAATAAATAAAATGATTGGGCTTCATTCTTGATCTGAAAGAGCCACCTCAGAGCTGTGATAAAGGCTCCCCAACAGCTGGTTCTTTAGACACCCTCCGCACGGTGAGAAGGGGTGCCAGCCGCTCGCACCCACCATCTTGGGTGGACTGCGCATGTGCATTCCCCCGAGATGCTGCATGTGCACGCCGTGCCGTCATGGCGCGCACATGCGCTAGGGGGCGGCGCCCCCGCTTTGCCGCCCCAGGCGGCAAAGTGGCTCGCTACGTCCCTGCCCCAGACAATGCTTCTCAATGCAGCTTTGTCTGGCTAGAAAACGTCCTTGAACTGTGGTCATAAATCTTGCTTGGCTGAATAGTGGCTATGTGCATGGGTGGGTGGGTGCTTGTGATTTTTGTGTGGCTGGAATGCAGCCTGCTTTAAGAGTCGCATGCATTGTTGCACAAACATTTGCCTCTGGTCCCCCCCAACCCCCCCGAAATTTGACCATGAGGAAAAGCAGCCCTCAGGCAAAATAAAATAAAATAAAATAAAATAAAATAAAATAAAAATCCTCCACCAACATTTTCTATTATATTTATCTTAGTGAATAAAAGACAATGCTTTCTTATCAATTAGGTAGGTTGGTTCCCCTTTAAGGGAATGAGCCTGTGGTCAGCTCTAGAGAATAAACGGTAGAACAACACAAAGTGGAAAGGAAAGCTGACAGTTTCAATTAAGAGACCCCTGGTTTGCTGCCAAGTTCAGAGATGCTCAAACACAATATAAATAATGCTACTTCATTATTATTATTATTATTATTATTATTATTATTATTATTATTTACCATATATAATGCCATCAATGTGCATGATCCTCTACAAAGTACAAGATAACAGGCACCTGCCCCACAGAGCTTACAATCTAAAAACAAAAGGTTAGGTCTTACTTTATAGGAGTTGAATGGGTGCCACTCCCCTGTGGCTATTTCCCATATTGACACAGAAATGAAGGAAACATGTAAGAGAGAGTAGAGCCACAGCACCAAGAGCTGTACTTGAGATAGCTTCTGATCCTCACATGGCCCCTCCCACATGATCTCACCTCTCTCAAATAGTTCCTCCACTCCCCAAAGCAGCATGGGAAGCAGCCATAGGTGAGATGCAACCAGGACAAAAAAGGCAGCTCCCCAACCACATTTCTTGGCTAATGTGGTTCTGCCCTCACCAACAGACTCTTGCTGCGACAGCCATAGTTCTGTGCTCAAGCATTACAGATACTTTTTCCATCAGTCCAAACCCTACTGACCCTGCACTCTTCTGCATCATTCAGGTGGTGGGTCCCTTCCACTCACTGCTGCTATAGTTTGAGCTCTACCCGCTGCTGTATTCCAGTCTTTGATTCTTTTTCAAATGAACACAGTGAGGATGGTGCTCTTTAAGCCTCGCTATTCTCGCCCTGTCAACTTTTAGCCCTGGGCTCCTCAAGAGCTATCTACAACTTGGACAGCAAGAGCTGATCCTGAGAAACTATGCTCTGTCCAATTTTCACATCTTTCACAGACTCATGCTTTGGGGCGGGGGGGGGGAGGTTGGATTTCATCCACAATTGTTCATATAATCTAGGCTAGGTAAACCAAAATCTATTTGAAGTTGAATCAGGGTCAAAGAGCTGAATAACAAAACACCTGGCATTGGCCTCCCTCATTCTGCACCCTGCAAATGTCATAACCCTTTGAATCTTAAGATACTGAGTCTCAAGACAAGACTCACCTGCCATGAGCCCACCGGGTCTTGAGCCAAATCTCTCCTGCCTGTCTCTCTTTCCTTAGCATGAAGTAGCTGCGGTGGTGGCCTACCTTGGTGAGAGTCCATTTTGGAGGCAATTCGCTTAAGATAATCAGATGCAATAAGAGGAAAGAGCTCTCGTAACCTTGGTATGAAAAGGGGGAGTGGATTTTGGCAAGTGTTACCTTTTATCACCCTGCAGCACTGTAATGGGACAAGTGTTACCTGCCAAAATGCCATCTCCTTCATATCTATGAAAGGAAGAGGAGCCCCGTCCTTTGCTGCAACCTGATCATCAGACGGAAAAGCCACAGAGCAGGCTCTGGCACTGCACGTGGCAATGGGGCACGTCATGGCAACCACTGGTGCCAAAGGTTTTATGAACTTTGCTGTAGCCTTGTGATACCTTTTGAGTCCAACCTTTCGCCCCAGTCATGGATGGGTTAATGTTGCACAGGTACAAGCTGGCATGGGATCAGGGAGCAGAAAGAAAGGGGCAGGGTGGGGAAAGGAAGAAGGATGGAGGGGGACAGATGGAGGTGGAATTACCACTCACCTTGCATCGGCTTCACTGTAGTATTCCCTGGCAACAATGTCTTCAAAGAGCTCCCCGCCCGTGACCCTGAAATAGAATGCAGACCACAGCTCAAGCAAAGTTTGAAATCTGAAAAACCACCCCTTGGGGGCAAACTGCTACAGCCCAGCTGTTCTTGAAAGACCAGAGCAGCTTGCCAGAAGTTCTAATTTTCTACATCCCTTTTCCAAAACACAGGCTTCGGATGAAACTGCCACCTGTTCTGCTGGAGAAATTATCATTGGGGCCACTGACAGTAGTCAGCAGGGCTGGGCTCCTGGCAAGGTCCACTGGTGACCTTGGAGTCTCCAGGTCTTCTGTTGTTACTGTCTGTCTTCTGTGAGCAAGCAAGCAAGACAGAGGAGGTGTATCAGCATCCTCCACTTGCCTCCCACTTTCTCTTTGGCTAACTTGTCTCCTGATCCAGGCCTAAGGACAAAGGGTCGACGGTGCGGAAGCATTTTGCCCAAAGTTCCCCAAACTCTGGAGCCAAGCAGATGCTCATCCGTGGCAAAGACCTAGGTGATCTGCTCTTCCCATATACTGCCAATTGAATAGTCTGCCATTTTAAGACACTGAGAAATATAGGCAACGAAGGCAGTGTTGAGAACATTTTGGAAGAGGCAAGTAAGAATGGTGAAAGATGAAAGGGGCACTTATGGCAGGAGTTTGTTACCAGGTTGATTACACAGATCACTGGTCATCAAATTTGGGGTAGTTCACATACTCTCATTTTGAAAATTAAGCACTGGGCAATGTACTCCCAGGACCATGTGAGCACCGCTGATTGGGCCTCTTCAAACAAAGAGCACAACGACCAAAGCATGGAGCAATTTGCTCCATCTGCCTTCCTAAGCTGTGTACTGTTTCATTTGCACGCTGTTGCTGCAGCTCTAAATCTTGTTCTCTCTCCCACCCACACAGAGCTACAGATGTAATGCTTACTTCCCTCTGTGCTGCCAATCACCTGACTACGAGGAGCTCGTGTTGCCTCCTGTGTGAGAGCCAAGAGAACAACACCATGGATTTGCAGGGCAATTTTTGTTTTGTTTTGTTATAGCTGCCTCTTCAACAGCCACCTCTTTCCATTCCCTTCTTCCGTGCAACCCCTCCCCCCTCAAAATGCAGCAATGTCTGCAAACTGGAACCCCCCAAGGTAGTTCAGATTCTCTTTCATCTCTCACTTTCGCCTAGATTCTCACCTCTATAGTTAACTTCAGATTTGACATTGCTAATTTGAATGGGAGAAAACTTAAGTCCTCAAGAAGCTTTGACAAGCCATTCTTGAGACTGCCATGGTAATGTGAGAAGTTTTTCTGTATGTCTGTTCAAAAGGAAGAGAATCTTAGGAGCAGCTCTGCATATAGATGAATTTATCATAAGAGACACATGTATATAAGCACAATATTATGATATTGTCACAACGATGGCTAGCAGGAACAGGCCTGTGACAAAATGATAATTTGGGAAGCTGCTCAACAAGCTGGAAAACTACACTGCTTAGTATTGAGATATGCTGAGCATCTGCACTTCTCAGATATTTCAGCTGGCTTTAGAGGAGCAAGCTTGAGAAGCCTAATGATGGATATCAGCTCAAATGCACTCAATATTCAGGAGGCCCTTTAAGATGAGGGATGGCTAGCAAGGAAAGAAAAACAGTCAGCTGAAAAGTATCCTTCATTTTCAGCAAGGCAAACTAGATTTGGAAGCAACTGTCAGCCATAGCACTTTAGCACTGAATTCTTCCACAACCCATGTGGTTCTCCCGATGACAGGGGTGGGAACACTTTTCAAGTCCAAGGGCCACATTCTCTCTGGGGCAACCTTTTGGGGGCCACCTGCTGGTGGTAGGTAGGGCCAGGGGCAAAAGTGGGCCAAGCAATGTACGTGAATTTTACTTATGTACAATAAAGCAGTTTTTACACAAACTCTCTACACTCCATCTGGGCAAGCAAAAAGCATAATCAAGATTTTTAAGGAAATGTTCCCGCCAGCAAAAACATGCAAAGAGGGTACAAAGCAGGTCTAGAGGAGATGGGTGGCCTGGCAAAGAGGAGGCAGCCTGGGCAGAGTGCCGAGGGCCAGATAAAATGGCATTCAGCCCCTGGAACTGAGGCTCCCCATTCCTTGAGCTATGAGAAAAACGATCATATGAACCCACTCCGTACTGAGGCTCATGTTCAATTCAGAATATCAATAAAGACAGGGCAGGATACAAATAAGGTAGAAGACAGATATCCAGTGCTTTTCTTCTGGGGGGACGCATACCCCTAAACATTTTGTGAATCTAAGTTTGGCCTCATTGAGGGGCAGTATTTCAATATGAGTAGGAAAATGAGAGAGTACCCCTGAACATTTTTTTTAAGAAAAAAAAAAGCACTGCAGATATCTAAAGCTGTTTCCAGACAATAGTTTTAGAGGACAGGTAGATGCAGTGCACATGTTCCAGCAAACAGGTCAAGAGTATGCAAAGGCCAGCACTAGCCCAGCAGGCCACGTGGCCATTATTACAGTACTGTAATAGTTCAACATGTCTGTTTCAATGGCATCTTGCCCTTCTTGTGTAAGAGATGAGCAGAGCATAAGAATTTGTTGTATGGGTGTGTCCTGAGTAGCATAAATGCACTTCAGGAATAAGCAGCAGCTACCAATACCACCACTCCATTTGACACTTGTCCCAGGTTTACTGATTTTCGTATATAACAAAAGCTGACCGAGGAATACCCATGTTGGGCGCTAGCGTTGTAAGAAAAAATGTCTGTGCGTTTCATTCCAAAGTATGTCCCACTGAGTGCCATATGATTTACTCCCCAGTGAGTGAGCAGAGGATGCCACCTGAGTGACTCTATCTAAGAAAGAGGTTATGAAAGAGAATCAGTGGTGGAGGAAGCCTCCGCGCCACCCGGGGCAGCGGTGCGGAGGCATCCCCTTGGGGGCGGGGCGTCGCGATGTCACAACGCGTGCGTCACGGCGCATGTCGGGGCAGGCTGTGCATGCACGGAAATGCCACACATGCTTAGTCCATCCGACCTAGCGCCGCTGCTCCCGCGGCGACTGGCCAAGCAGGCGGCAGGGTGTGGGACTCGGATGCACTGCACATGCCCGAAATTTCCGGGCATGCGCAGTGCATCCGGCCCAGCGCCGCTGCTCCCATGGCGACTGGGCGTGCTGCCAGGCGGGCGATGGCTTGTGGGCTGCCCCGTCCATGCTGCTTTACGGACGGGGCAGCCCCACGAGCAGTACTGTAATCACCCCCCCACCCCTGGAACCTGCGGCGACCCGCCCCCTACGCCCCTCCCTTGCTACGCCACTGAAGAGAATGGAATGAGTATTAGCAGAGGTTACAGTGAGGAAGCAAGTGTGGGTTTAAAGTCTCTTCCCCCCCCCACACACACACTGGTATTGCTGAGTTCCATGAAAAAAGGGAGCAATCTGTCATCTTTGTTCTTGAATAGCAAGGTATACCACCCTCCAATGTTTCAAACACCCTCAATGGATGATCAAAGCCTCCTCATTCTGCCCAGCTTTCAGCTTCATTCTGCATATACCAGGAACTGCTTGATATTCACGGAATCAAGTCTTGAACCTATAAGGTCTCGGAAAGCACATGCAAAACCATAACAACCCATGCAGCAGCTGGCCCAGTCCACAGCTGGGTCCTCAAGTGTCCTTTGCCATGTGGCCCGAGGGATGTAAACCTGCATTTTACTTTCAATCCTCCCGCTGCAGGCAAGGGACATACCAAGGTCTGTGTGACTCCAGCGAAAGACAAGCAGGAGCTGCACTGACTCAGAGAAGAGCTAAATATAGCTCACTGCCTAACTGGAGCTGTCAGGGAAGAGGAGAGATGAGATCACCAGCTTCTATATCTGGAATGAAGTGAGAGGCAGCCGAGCAAAGCACACAATGTCTCCACAAGCCCCCAGACACTTTGCAAAGGCAGTCGGCACAGGACATGGCCTACAGCCATCCTGACAAAAGGAATGGGAAGAGGGACAGGCCAACATCGCTGTCTGGAGCCCTGGAGCCAACAGAGCCTTTAAAACTTATGTGGGTCTTAGTGGGCATGTCTCTGGCTAAGCAGCTGTTTAGCTACTCTGGGCATAGTGTGTCAGGGGCACTGAGTCACCCCCATCATTCTGATATCCTTCC
The DNA here is from genome assembly GCF_009819535.1 of Lacerta agilis. Taxonomy (NCBI): domain Eukaryota; kingdom Metazoa; phylum Chordata; class Lepidosauria; order Squamata; family Lacertidae; genus Lacerta; species Lacerta agilis. The sequence goes on along the minus strand of NC_046326.1, from coordinate 9,808,666 downwards.
TCCTTCTCATCTCCCTCCCCTTCGTGCTAATGGAATAGCTGCAGCTGCAGCCTTCTTCTCTCCCCCCCCCCCGCCCCCCAGTGAGGATGCCACAGCCTGCTCAATTCCCCTAGCAGCGCACAAAATTTATTCAGGATTATACCTGTATAATTCTGTATACCTGTATAATTCTTCAGTATACATGAAGGAGTGTCTCCAGCCCCATCGTTTTGCCCGGACACTGGCGGTCCCCTCACTGCGAGAAGTGAGGTTACAGGGCACTGTACAGAAGGCAGAGGGCCTTCTCGGTAGTGGCGCCCTCCCTGTGGAACGCCCTCCCATCAGATGTCAAAGAAATAAACAACTATCTGACTTTTTAGAAGACATCTGAAGGAAGCCCTGTTTAGGGAAGCTTTTAATACTGGATGAATCATTGTATTTTAATATTCTGCTGGAAGCTGCCCAGAGTGGGCGGGGTATAAATAAAGTATTATTATTATTATTATTATTATTATTATTATTATTATTATTATTATTATTATTATCAGACTGCAGGGGAGGGGGGGAACTATCCACAGTGTGCCACCAGGAAGGGGACAAGCAGTGGTAACTATGATGCTGTGCTGGAGAAGTGCGGGGGGGGGGAGTATTTTAAAGCAGAGAAATTCCAGGTTAAGTTCAGTAGGGGTCTGGGTGAGCTACTGGGCAGGGAGATCAAGTGCAAGAATAGAGCATATACAGTCACAACAGATTTCCTACTTACAGATCAAAGACGAGGTAGTGGAAGCCTTCCTCAGATATGCTATCATGGAGGCGAACTGCAAAGGAACACAAAACGATACATTACATACCTGCAATTTTCCTCCTCTGCCTTAAAACATACTACACAAAGTACATAAGGTCTCATGGGCACATAGCCCATGCATAACAGCAAGGCAGCAGTGTGATGTGGCCCAGGTAACAGGCCCTTCATTTGAACTACTAGCAGCATCATTGTGAAGATTAGCCCAAAGCATTTAGATCACTTAGAATGCAAGGTCTTCCTTTCCACAGGCTCCTTCCCCTATCCAGCATGTTGCTGCCACACTGCCTTGACCTACCAAGTCCCCGGGAGCACAGATTTATAATACAGGGGGAGAGGGAGAAAACAGACTAGGATATACTAGTAGATTGATTTTCAGTAAATCAGCGAGGATTTCTGACTCCAAATTGTTTAACAATAGTAACAACAAAATCACACACACACACACACACACACTTAGAGTTCAGACAACACTTGGATAATCAGGAATGGATATTTATGTGAAATGAAGGGCTGTGGTTTCAGCTCATTTCTAGTACTCAAAACAAATTGCAATCTCTAATGCAATTCCTGATCTACAGTAGACACTTGCCTGCCCATAAACCATGTTTCTGAGCCAAACTTCTGCAAACCAGCTGGGCAAAAATTAGGTAATAAGTTAAGAAGATAAGACAAGACTTCCTGGATTAGACTAAATATTCATCTAACCCAGTATTCTGCTTCCGGCAGTAGCCATCCAGATGGTTAGGAGGAGTTTCTAAGCACAGCCCGCTCTTTGTATCCAGTATACGGTCATCACTGCACCTGAACACTGGAAATTCCATTTTTAGTACTATTAGTGAGAACATCATTATTTGTGTGCAAGAGCAGGTATACTAGGCTCTTGGGCCATGGGGCTTACAGTCTAAAATTGATGCAGGAAAACAACAGATCAGGGAGTGGGGGCTGAAAGGAGAAGTAGGGAGGAGTAGGCAGAGGAAAAATGCATGCATATTTCAATTACATGTACTTTGGGCTTGGTTACAATAAGGCAGCCTTCCCCGACCTGGTTCCCTCTGGATGTTTTGGACTACAACTTCCATCAGCACTAGCCAGCAGGGCTAATGGTCAAGGATTATGTAAAATGTGGTTCAAAACATCTGGAGGTCACCAGTTTGTGGAAGGCAGCATAGAAGAAGGGCTACAGAAATGAAGAGGCAGCAATTCCAGAGGGAACAGGAAAAGGGAAGCAGAGGTTGGGCTGGGGAGGCAAGGAATAGGAAGGAGGGAGTGGACAGCTGGCTGCCATAATGCTTGCAAAAGGGTGTCTCAGGCACAATCAGGAGTTCAAGCAGTCCATTATCTCCCTTGAGAGTCTGGTTGGCACGCCTGCTTGGTGGGAACAAACCCAACTCAATTAAAATTAATCTATCAAGAAAGCCACGTAAAGGGTGCATAAGGTTATAGGAGAATCTAAAATTTGGAGACAGGAGTCTAAAATATTTTCTATGGAGACACACTAAAATGTCTAGAAAACAGCTGCGTGCTTGTTTGTTTTCTAAACACAAGAAAACCATTCAACAATCTACGATGAAATTAAAATATGTCCAAGGTACTGGAGAATACATATTTAAGCAGTATAATAATGCCACTACAACTTATGCCAGTTAAATTTAAATAAATCTCTCGGTCATATGTTTATATGAATGTTTGAAGTAGAAAATATTGTTGAAGATCCACAAATCTCCCATACTACTAAAGCAGGCTTCCTCAACCTTGGCCCTCCAGATGTTTTTGGCCTACAACTCCCATGATTCCTAGCTAGCAGGACCAGTGGTCAGGGATGGTGGGAATTGTAGTCTCAAAACATCTGGAGGTCCAAGGTTGAGGAAGCCTGTACTAAAGCACCTCACTTGTGACAAAGTAGGATGCAAGTCTCTATCTCTACATGTCCGCTCCACAAACTGTGTGTCGCGACATGTTAGTTTGTCGGCCGCAGTGTGTAGGTGTGTCGTACAAATGTTCCATGCGCTCCTTCCTGGGGCTGGAAAGGGGTTACTTTGCTAGTAAAACTGAATGACTGTATCACGAAATGATGCGTGTCTAAAAAGTGTGGCACCAGCATGAAAAGTTTGGAAAGCTCTGCTCTACTCTGGCCACTATAGCACAATCAGCACCATGCCGTTACAAACATTGCACCAGTACACGGATTTCTGTGTGTCTGGGGGAATGATTTCCCCTCTCAATTCCCTGTGCACTGTTCTGAGGGTTCTTTCAACCCCCCGAGTCAATATTGGAGTTCTGGGGAAGGAGAGGAGGGGAAACCTCATTGCAATAATGGAAGTCCTTGTGCAAGTTTCTGCTAGCAGGATCCGAATCTAGCCCCTAGGTCTCCTCCATGCTAGCCTGACATTCTAAGGAAACTTTGACCTAGAAATAAGAAAAGACAGCTTCAAACGCACGTAGGGACCTTCTTGCTAATAAATGAAGTAAGAATTTAGGAAGAAATATTATCACAATCCAAGTATGGAACTGTTTCTTTTGGTCTCTACTAATGCTGCTACATTTATTTATTTGTTCGTTCGTTTGTTTGTTTGTTCATTCATTCTCCCAAAGGCCCAGCGGTACAGTACATTTGAAAAGACTTTACTGTAGCAAGAGAACTGGTGTGAAAAATAGTGGCACTGATGGATCTGAAACATTATTAGAGGAATTAGATGTTTTATGGCCCCTCTAGAACAGGGATCTGGATATAGGGTTTCTATATATCTACCTGTATATAATGGGACTGTCTTATTGCATATTTTAATTATGGATGTTTGTGTTTTAATGGGGTTGTTTTCACTGAGTGTGTGACTGCATGCACATGTGTGTGAGTAAAAGAGGAAGACAGTTTGTGTGCCTGCATGTCTGGTGAGTGTCTGCGGTGTACAAGAGAGTACCATCCCCACCCCTGGTATGTGGCCTTTGCAGAGATGGCTGAGTGACTTGCATACATATATGTCTTAGATTACAAAAATATGTGCATTGTCTCTTTTCAAGTTGCATTTTCTACAGATCAGTTTCATTTGTTGTAAGACAGTAGTGTTACATACATTGTTAGGTAAGGAAGAAAAGAGGGGGAAAGAGGGGAGGGGAGAATGGTGAGTGGGGTGGGGTGGGGTGGCAATACTTCTATTCTTCTACTTAGTGTATGTATGGGGTTTTGCGTCAGCGTCACTTGTGTGAGTTCTCTTACTATTTGCTAGTTGTATTTTCTTGGTGGTGAGAGAGGTTGGGGGTGGTTGTCTTTGGTTGGCTGTAGTGAGATTTGTTTTTGTGTGAGAGCGGTGTGTGTGTGTGTGTGTGTGTGTGTGTTGGATCAGGTTAGCCATATTGATTTGTATGCTGTTGGTGGATTTTTGTCATTGTCTTGTTGGGCTGTGTGTATGATAAAGGGGAGCCATACCGGGGCGAAGGCGTCTTCTTATATTTGTCCCCGTGTCAGTTTCAGTTTATTGGTTAGTTTTTTTCTAATAAGGCTGTTTCCCATACTATTTTGATACCTTTAGTCCATGCTTACTCCTGACAGGTCTCTCCAGTGTCTGGCTATGATGCTTCTGGCTTCTGAGAGTAGGTGGATTATGAGCTTTTTATGATGTGAGTGGGCATGATTATATTGGAAGATGTTCAGTAGAGGAGTGGCTTATTTATGTTTGTGTCATTGGTGTTCATACTTGTAAACTGCTTAGAAGTCTCTATGCACCAAGAGGTAGAGAAATAAATACATTGATTGTCATCCTCTTCTTCCACCTGCCTTGCCTCACCCCCTGGCAGCTGGGTGTCCTCATAAGGAAGCTGGTCCTGGAGGAAGAACTGTGAGGGGAGAGACTCCATCAGGCAAGGCCTTTTTCCACCTGCCTTGCCCCACCCTCCAGTCTCTGTTTCTCAATTTGTATTGTATTATTTTATGCACTGTGGCTTGCCATTGTTTTATTGATTGTAGTTTCGAAATCATTTATTGTAATTGTTAAGAGTGGGTTTCTGTTTAATTTTTATATGCTGATATTATTATTCTATACTATTCTAATGATTGTTGAATGTTACTTCATTTGATGTAAACTGCTTATTTTAAAGCTGTGTTTTATTATCACATTTTTGTATTGCATTAGATTGTTATAAGGTGTGCATTCTTTATTTCTTCAGCTTGTAAACCGCCTTGAGTATTGTATGACAGAAAGGCGGTATACAAATTAAAAGTGATGGTGATTATCATCTGCATTCCTTAGATGTTCAGCCCTGGGTGTGTAGGTTAGATAGAAGGGGAGCCCCAGAAAACATTTCAGCACAGGGTCCCTTGCACAAGGAAATAGCCCCATTACACTTCCTTCCTTCATGTCGTGAAAACAGAAATGTCAGACTCATTGAAATGGAACATGAGATGCAGAACCAGGCCAAACGATTTTGCTCCCTAAAGGGAAAGAACAAATGATGCCCACATCCCTCAGTTAAGTTGCATTGCACCCAAGACTGACCAATATATTTTGGCACCTGAGGCAGAAAGTCCAGCAAGTGTCTCTCCCTGGGAGTAAAAACATAATCATAGTAAATTAAATTGCTAAGATTTTACTGCCTTTTCATTATACCCAAAATCAGTTGCCTTAGGCAACTCTCTCACTCTCAGCTCTCTTACTTCATTCAAAGAGAAAGGGGAGCAGGAAACATTGCATAAAATGAATGAAGCCCATCCTTTTTCTTCTCAGAGTTGTGGGTATCTTTTCAGGCTGAAGCGCTTTAATGTTAGATTGAACTTCCCTGCAAAGTGGAACTGGCATGAGAAAATGTGTGTGGCGCTAAATATCCTTTCCTCTCTCCTCAAAAGGTCAAGATCCAGCCCTCCTTGAGGGAAACAAAATTCATGGGCTTTTGAGACCGGGTTCTTTTTCTGTGCTTCAAGACATGTTGTTCCTCACCAGAACACAGCTAATTAAACAAAAAGGAGGGGGAGGAATCATTTGCAAATGAAATACCACGTCTCCAAAAGTTCTTTGCAGATGAGGAGAAAATGTCTAGCAAGACACACAAATATTTACCGGGCCAATGCTTATAAACAGGATTTGATTCTGCCAAAATATGACTACCTCTCAGTCTCTGCATTGAAATTGAAGCAGGATGATGCCTCAGTTCTGAGGGCCAGATCCCACAAAAGCACTGCACCAAGAGAGCAAATCCAAGAGAGCGTGGAAGGCTATCAAGCTGCCATGGCTGGACTGAACACCTACTTTTCAACTGGAATTTAAAGGCATATCTACACCACAGATTTAACAGTTATTCAATAGTAATTCCTTTCCCACAGGGAATCCTGGGGAATGTGTGAGAAAGGCTAGGGACCTTGAACAGAGAGTTCTTAGCACCCTCACCAAAGTACAATTTCCAGGCTACTTTGGAGGAAACAAATGTACAGATGTGTGTTTGTACTGCAGAGATGACCGGAGGCAAGGCATTCCTAAGAGATGGGATACTCAAGTGAGCCTAATTCACACCACCAAAGGAAAACCTGAATGCAGAGCATTTAGGGAGAAAGAGTGGCAATATTCTACAGAAAGAGCTCACTATTTGTAGTGTACAACCTATATGAATGGCAAACTCGTTCTCTGAGTGCCAGTCTTTCTGTAGACAAAATGGCACCATCCACACACAAAAGCAAAGTATAGGAAGGCTTGGGGAAGGTTTGCAGAAGGAAAAGTAGCCTTTGGAAAAGGGATCTAGAAACAGCTCAGTGAGGGCTTGGCATACTCAGTAGCCATGGAAAGCTGACTTTGGTGGAGGGGGAGAGAAAAGGGCACAGTCGGTTAGCTGGCACCCTCAACAGAAGTCCACATTCCAACATTTTGTTACAGGTCCAATTACTCTTTTGTAAGTATCATACTAACTCAGCAATAATATTCAGTAAACTTACTCAATAAGACAATACAGCATTATGCCCACAGGACAGGAGAACATTATGTGCAGGAGACTGAACGCACCATTATACCTCCCTCCCTGAACTGTCTTCACTTTGTTTTTAGTGCAAGCAAACTGGAGGTTATAGAAGCACTCCCTAGGATCAAACAAAAACAGTTGGTTTGCCTAGCTGCGTGAATGTGCCATCATGCTAAAGAAAAAGGAGGGAGTTAAGCCGCATGGACTCAAATGTTTGCTTTAACCTCTTGGGAGCATTGCCCCACTGATGCTCAGTACTACCAATCAACACAAAACGTAAGGCACATACTTTTGTATTATACTGTAGATGGAGATTCTGGCTCCTATGTCACTGAATGACTGTAAGTGATCAAGGAAGAGTTGTCACCTCTCCTAGCAACTTCTTATGGAAGCCTGCCTCACTTTACCACAGGGCTTCAAATAATTAGCTGGTGATATATGCCTAATAGCTTCCTTAAATCCTTTAGAACAATCCCATAGTGAAGACACAAGATCTCCACATCATGCACAGAAAACAGATGTCTCCATATGGGCACATGCATCTTCCTTTCGCAAACTCCCCACTGCACAAAGCCCATATGCATCCTGCACACCTCACCAAGACTTCCAAGCCGTGGCATCTGCTCCAGCTCCATTATATAACAAACTGGTTTTTCGTTTTTCTTTTGCACTTGTGTCTGTCTCTAAACCTACCTAGAAGGTGCCCATGACGACATTGTTTCCATAGAAACTAATGTACTTCAAAGGGAGAAAAACAGAGGACTAAAAAAAGGACCAAAAAAAAGGATTCAAACAAAATGACTGGAATAAACAGACTGTGAGAGGGGTGTCATAGTCTTAATTAGCCAGTTGTTTGAGAAGCAAAGACCTGCCTAACATGCTGCTTACTAAAACTCTTGCTCTATCATCTTTGCTGACGTCAGCAACTACAGTGGGCTTGCAAGATTACCTAGGGGTGCATTGAAACCAGCAGGGTTGAGGGGGTGTGGGATTGAGCAATCAGCTGTGCAACAAGAATGTGCAGTCGACAACCCATACCAGCAGTTGTTGCTGGTTTTTTATTCTTTCTCACTTTTCTTCTAAAGAGCTCAGGTTGGTGTATGTAGATGTGATTACTCCATGTTTACCCTCCTAACACCCTTGTGGAGTAGGCTAGGCTGAGAAAAAGAGGCCCAACCACAATCTGACCCTGGCTTGATATTATAGTTTATTAACTCACTGTGGTTTGAATACACCACCAATAGCTTTGCCAAGTTTCTGCAGTCATGTCAAAATTACTCACGGCTAATAATAATAATAATAATAATAATAATGCTAAACTATCCATGTTTCGTGAATAAAACAAGAGTAGGGATCAGGAACATGTTGCCCTCCAAATGCTGCTGGATTTAAACTCCCATCATCCCTGACCATTGACAATACAGGCTGGGGTTGATGGGACACTTGTTTCCATGCCTGAAATAAAGCATGCAATGTAGGTGGGAAAGCATACTTTTGAATTGCATCAGTGCAGAGTACTGGGGCAAGGAAGAAGTAGTATCCCATAGGTGGGGTTAAAACTTTTGGGCTTGGCAGCCATATCCTCCATTTACTGAAAAAACTAGTTGTTGAGTAAAGATTTATCCCAGTCACAGGACCTGGATGTTCTAACTGCTGAATTTGGATTTTGCAAATGTAGATAGCTAGAATCTAGAGCACTGGAAGTGATGGTAGTTTGGAAAGGATTGCATATGCCATGTCTGCAATGAGAGAAACATGCACAGATCTGCTGTAACAGATTCTGGGCAACTGCCTTCTCAACCTGAGTTATATATAAAAAAAGATCAGCTTCTAAGAGTGAATGAATGTTCCCCTATCTTTCCAATCACTGAAGGAACGCTCCCACCCACAGTCCACCCAGAAAGAACACAAAACGGGGAAGTATTGTCAACCCTGGTAAACTCTTCTTCTAAAGCAAGAATATTTCCCCACCTCCACTTATCCCCTCCAGGACAGATACTTACCGATGTTGGAATGCTTCAGGAGACGGCAAATTCGAGCTTCTCGCTCCAACTTCTGATGATCTGAAGACAAAATAAAGAGCAAACAGTCTTTAGCATGCCATCCAAGTTAGCTTATTCTGAGAGTCTGTCCCTTAGTATTTGGTTCTGGCCAGCATCTCAAATGCAGAGGCTAGCATTTCCCTGATATTAGACCCAATCTACACATTACAGGTAGTAGAATCCTGGACTATACTACAGTACTTCACATTGAAGATGGGAGCCATGTTTTTTAATGCCCCCCACTAATTAAACACACACACACACAATTCCTTACAGGTTAAAAAGAAGCATGCCAAAAATAAACATTCTAGCCAGTGGCGTAGCATGGATTGCCAACAAGACAAGTATTCTGCCCCTCTTTGGCGAAAAAACCTCCCAACACACAAATGCATACTCCATGCATCTCTCCATACAGGGGGTGATGTTATTAAGAGAGCCAGGCTCTCTTAAGGGGATGCACAAAGTTTCAGAGTTGTGGTGCTTCTCTTGCAAAAAGTGCCAAGGGCCTTTTTCTAGCTGCGGTGCTGGGGGGTGGCTGGATGGTGGGGGGGGGAGGGTTTGGGAGTGAGTGGCAACCCACCTCCACAAGAGGATAAGAGATGAGGAAGTAAAAAGGGGGATTCCTTTCACAAAGATCGTTTCAGAGTTCACTCATCCTATCTAACTTGAACCAAACATGTATGTGACATGTTATTAAAACAGTATTTGATGAATTAGCCATCTCTTTAAAAGAATACAATTCTACAACTAATACAAAGATATGTTGGACTCTTTTTTTCATTTATAGGGGGGAAAGAGCAATAGGATATGACAGAGGCTTATGGCTTGAGAAAGCAAAGAAAGATAAATTATTCTCTCACTTCCTGAATACACTTGTATTCAAGATCACTGAATTGCTAAGACTCATTGTAGTGAGTTCAGTAGAAACAAAAGGATATACCTTGGACCACACATAGTTAACATGGCTTTTTGCCATGGGATGTTGTGCTAACCATTACTTGTTCACCCTCTGAGGCACAAGCAAGGTGCTACCTTTCTACATAGAAATATGATTCTAAACTTGTAACAAAACGGCCCAAGTGTGTTAACACTGTCTCTGCAGACAACTGTTTTGACTGGAAGCCTGTAGGTAGGACTTGCTTTTTTAATGTGTAATGGGAGAAAATGCATGCATATAGAAGATTAACTGAGTTACGCTATGATCATAATCATAATAATCATCAGTAACATTATTATTATTTATGAGTCACCTCTCATTCAAGGCAATTTACTGTTGTACAATAAACACAACTAAAAGTGGCTTTTACAATAATATCAAAACAACATAAAATTGGTTTTAAATCAATACAAATAAAAACCCAAGGCAAAGACCAAAATGTTCGTTCATTCATTCATCCATCTGGAAAAGTTTATTGAAACCAGAATATCTTCAATTGTTGCCAGAAACTACAGCTAGTGAGTGCCTTGCATCTCAATAGAGATGATGTTCGCCAAACTGTAATGATGAATGAGGTAGTGAAGTTTGGTTATGATGAATCAAGTTGAGCATGATTGAAGAAGCACTCATTTCCCCAGAGGTGGAAAGGGCTGCTTGGGGTCCATCCAACCAGTTATATATCAGTTTTGAAACTGCACAAATCTAAAAATGACTTATAATTTATAAAAGGAAATGGGGAGAATAAGGGAGGACCAAAAGTAAGTGAAGAGCATAAGAATATAAGGAGTCTTGCTGGACTGAACCAAAGGTAGAGATGTGAAGGCCCGGGGAAAAACCGGAAAAATTCAGGGGGAAACTTTTTTTCCTGAAGCCTTTTTTGTTTTTTCCCGAAAAATTGAAAAAATTAAAAAAAATTAAAAAAGATTATGGAATGTTTTAGTTTAACATGATGAATAAAATATTTTAAGATAAGGGGTTCAAATATTTTATAAATCATTTCTAAAAAAATATGTATGGTATATCAGATTATTCTAATTTCTGTGAGGACAAGCAAGTCCTAGGTTACAAACTGAACTCTCCAATGCAAGAACAAGATACATTTCTTCCTTTAGGAGGTGCTGTTGTCACCAGAAAAGTGTGTGGTATGCATTGGTTCTGTTCCTCTTCACTAGGCCTCAAAGCACTGGAAGAAAATATAGAGCAACAAAAAGGGCCTGAAAGTATATATTTAATTACAGCTCAGAAAATGATTCTGATTAAATTTCATGCCCACTCATTGAAACTTAGTCCCACTTCCTTCTTCAGTTCTTTTTATGAGAATGTCTTTTTTAAATACTGTGGAGAGGAAATATGAATAATTGTTACTTTTGGATTTTTAAAAATTGTTTTGTGGAAGGTTTTTTTTTTTTTTTTGTTCCACATACACTAGTAAACAGTTCAGGAGATTGTTGGTCCATTTGTTACAAATACAAATAAATATTATTTTTAAAGTAAATTCTGTTTGTAATACCGGGTAATTGTTTGGATACACTATATTTTTAATGTGCTAGTTGTGATAATTTTATGCCCATTAAAATTGTCCATAGTTATATTTTATGTTTCTAAAGTAACAGAATGACTTTCAATCTGGAAAAGGAAAAAGTGCTAATGTAGCATTTTTTTCAAATTTTCCCAAAAATTTTCATTTCCCCCCGAAAAAAACGGAAAAAACGGGGGTTTTCCGAGCTTCAAAATTTCTGGAAATTTTACATCTCTAACCAAAGGCCTATCTAGCTCAGTATTCTGCTTTCACAGGGGCCCAGCAGATGACTCTGGGAAGCCCACAAGCATGACCTAAGAGCAACCACACTCTCCTACAAATGGCAAGACTCTTATACATGATTGTGGCATAATCCTAAGGAAGAGTGTTCCATGGTAAGTCACAACACACTCAATGGGGTGCAAAACTTAGCCTCTTCTCTTCCAAACCATCTACCAATTTCCTGGCGGAAATTAGCTTAAATGTCCAGGCAAATCAAGACATATGGCAGCCCATGTCGGCATTGTCGTTTTAGCTGATTTTCCACAGAAATAGATCCAAAATGTCCAATATCTTTGTGATTTTGCAAAACAACTACTTTGCCCAAAACAAAAAAGCTCAACAACTTTTCTGTTTGGATTTCTTTTTCACTTTTTGAAAACCCAAACCAATGTGCTCGTTTCATCTGCCAAACACCCCATCCTTATTCAAACTTCTGTGAAGAGCCCTATATTATGACTTCTGCACTAGAGTTGTTTGTATATTTGCATAATTTATTCCAAGGAAGATGGCAGAGCTTCCTTGATGCAGGGAACATGCAGTGCTGTTTATACTGTTTATCAACCACCTCCTGGTCTGAGTCAGAACTTGGATGAAAACTGCCAGGCCTTGAAGAAAATGGAAAGGCCCACCAAGTGCTTGGCTACAGTTGCCTAACCCTTCCTGCAACCATCCAAGCATCTACCTACGGACTTTTACTCCTTACTCCCCAGCCACATACCAAACCAACCTCATGCCCGGTATTTTAACAAAAGATGACAATACACAGGACCGCTCCTCCACTGTAAGCAGGTGGTGCTATGTGCTATGTTAAAAAGCAACTCACCAAATCATATAACTGGAAGGAACAGAAAAGCCACCTAGTCCAGTCCTCTGGCACAACACTGGCCCAGTCACCATCAGGCTATGCAGATCAGCCAATGCAATTCAGGATGCCTTCTGTCTTGCTTTCTATACGGAGGGGACATAGCTTAGTGGAAAACACAAGCTTGCTGTGCAAAAAATCCCAGATCCAATCCTGGCTATCAGCTTCCTCCTCCTTAAACTCAGGGTTGCCACTGTAGTGGTCAGCAATGAGGAAGATGGGGACAAAGCTAGAATCAGTTAGCTCTGCCCGTCATTAGCTCTCACCAGCCATCCCTGCACTACTATAGACACCACCAGGCTAGTTGAACAAATACTGTGACCCAGTGTATGGCTGCTTCCTACTGTTCCTGTTTAGAGAAAGAAGAGATTCCTGCATAGAGGAACAGCTTAGACTGAGCTGCAGCAATTTCACTCCAGTAATTTACACTGGTGAGGGACATGGGTGATACACTAAACCACTGAGCCTAGGGCTTGCCGATCAGAAGGTTGGCGGTTCGAATCCCCGCGACGGGGTGAGCTCCCATTGCTCAGTCCCTGCTCCTGCCAACCTAGCAGTTCAAAAGCGCGTCAAAGTGCAAGTAGATAAATAGGAACCGCTCCGGCAGGAAGGTAAACGGCGTTTCCGTGCGCGGCTCTGGTTAGCCAGAAGTGGATTAGTCATGCTGGCTACATGACCCGGAAGCTGTCTGTGGACAAACACCGGCTCCCTTGGCCAGTAAAGCGAGATGAGCGCCGCAACCCCAGAGTCGTCTGCGACTGGACCAAACGGTCAGGGGTACCTTTACCTTTAATTTACACTGAGATCCCGATATCCTGTGCATAGGCTCCATCTGATACTCATGATGAAATCTCCAAATTTTCAGAAGTGGCATTTTGAGTGGCCTATGAAGGAATGTCCAGCAGAAATTGACTGCAAGCCACTTTTCAGCTAAAAAGAAGGGTAGAAAAATGCTTTCTCACACACAGAGGTAGCATACAAAATGCCTTTCTTGAGAGCTTAAAATATACAATAATTTAATCCGTGCAAAGGTACTGGAGCTTGCTATCTAGGGAGACCAACCTCACCCCTCTCTCTGATGATCACTGGTTGCATGGGAGGCCCTTCTTTTTTGACTGACCTCTGGATTGTCGGGTGGTTACTTTTATCTCTCAAGCATGCCAGCTTAAAAAAAAATCTGTTGTTTCTGCCTCCTGTACTGTTTTAATTAATAAATTTTATTGTATCATTGTTTTTATTGTTACCGGTAGATGGTTTAATTGTTGTCAGCTGACCTGGATTGCCATCCTTACAAAAAACAAATTAATACATAAATAATAAGTAAATGTATTGCCTAAATTGCTACAGCTGTGACCTAGTAATCTGTGTGACTCCCTGATCATCCGATACACAAAAGTATAACCCCGACTCATTCATTCATCTCATTGTCGACTTTTACTTAATTCTTTGCCTTCCTACGTAATCTGATTAAAAACAGAACATTGTAACAACAGGGTCATAGTTATTAAACCTCATTTTCTGTCCATAGTTGTGTACTACCCATCTGTTCTTCAAAATGCTCAGTTATTGGTTTTATTTTTAATTGTAAATCTTTTCCTTAATTCCTATTATTTGTTGTTATTATAGATTGGAGTCCCCAACCTTTTAGGGCTTGGGGTGCATTTGAAAATTTAAGGAATTGTTTTGGGCACCACAAAATACCAATTTCAACAAAAGAAAAACTGACAACACTCAGAACTTCCCCCAACAGGCAAAACACCTACAACCACCATCAAGAAAAAAGAAAAAGAAAACACAGACAAAAAAGAGAGAGCAGGCAAACCTCTCAGACAAACAAAAACTCTTCTTAAAGGGGTAAGGGAGCTTGACAGGCACCAAAGGTGACACCTGTGGCCACCATGATGCCCATAGGCACCATGCTGGGAACATGGGTTATATATAATGAAAAAGTAAATACTAATAGGAAACTTGCAAAAATACCTAGGGAAAATATAATTCATATATCGATAAGCAATGGGAATAATATAATCAATAAAAACAAACTTTCCACCAACATCATGGACCTGTCTAATAGTATCACCTGTCCCCCACATTCCTATCTGAATGGGTATTCAACTGCATCCACTTGTGAACTTCTCCAACTTCAGTGCCATAGGCAGACACCAAAGCTTTAAAGCTGCACCAAGAAGAAAATAAATCTTATGCTGTTTAACATAAATGACTCCAACGGGTAGTGCTGTCCCAGAATAGTTATTGCTCCCACAAATGCTTTCCTAGATTTCGGGCACAGTTTACTGAGGCCATATTTGGCAGGTATTCAATCCTTGCTCCCCTAATAATGGCCATTGCCTACTCCTGGAGTCACAACTGCAGCTTAGGCAAAAAGAACTTAAGTACTTTGTGCTTGGGACCAGAACATTTTCTGGCATGTAAGTTTAATAGGAAGACAAAGAACAGCAGCAAACTCACAGAGGCAGATAAATTTCCATCTCTTAAACTTCTACTTAATCCATGTGTTACTTTAAACCACATGAGGGCACTGCTCATCTAGCAATCTAACCAGCACTTCTTTGGAAGCATCTTTGTCTCCACCCCTAAAAGCTGAGCTCCAGACTTGCTATTTCTTTCTTTCATCTCTACTGAACCTTTAAATATTTCCTACATGAATAAAGCCTTCAAACTCCAGAAATTGTAAGTGAACTTTTCAATCCAATTCACTCAAGTTGCAAGGTCTGCTAGCAGGTTATGGGCCCAGGCACTTATTTGGAACCCTAAGCAGAATTTCCAAAAGCTCCCCTTCCAAAGGCCTTTCCATCCCAGCTGCAGTTCTCCAATGAGAAAGCCAGCAAGAAGGGGATTAGAAATCAAGGGAAGCAAAGAGAACGGGCTGCAGTGGAAAGATTGGAGTGGAAAGATTGGAGCTAGAAAGAAAGAGTGGGCTGCAAGGAACAAAGGAAGGGACAGACAAAAGCAGGAGACAGTTTTGCATTGCTGAGAACTGAAAGTTGCAGAGAGACAGAGAACAATGGCTGGAATACATGCAAACGCAGTAACCCCCAAGTTGAATGAGCAGAATTTTCAATTGTGGAAGTTCAAGATAAGATAATTTTCCAGCCAAGGAAGATTTGTGGCACTGTTGAAAGGCTGTTGTGATTTTCATGTCTCTTGGGACATGCAATCCCTAAAGACCTGGATTTGAATGCTACTGGGTTACCAATAAATAGAGCAGCCTGATGCTATTCTTGTAAAGGGTTGTCCATTCTTCCAGAACATCAAGAGTCCCATAGAACATAATGGCAGTCTTTGTTTCAAATTCCATAGCCCCAAAATGTCTTTGATCTGGCAAACCTACTAATGAAATGATGTGCCCTTGCAATTAATACACAGCAGACATTCATCCACCTGACAGCTGACTGCAATTAGCAGCCTACTACCAGGAGGAAACCCAGGGGGGAATAGATCACTGGATTCAAGTCTGAAGGGCACCAAAAGAATGGCAAGATGGAATTTCTCATCAGCGGAAGCAGCAATGTAGCATTTATGGAGTAGTGAAGAACACAATTTATTTATTTCCTCTGGAATTTAATAATTGGTTTTTACAGAAAGCATACTCAAAACAAGTTAAAAAGACAAAGATTCAATTCAAAACCCAAGCAATGAAACCATACCTAGGTACTAAAAGTGTTAATCCACTAGTATCAATGACAAGGAAAATGTTTTGTCCTACTCAACCAAAAAATGAATATGAAGAACTGGTCAAAAATCAAGCCACATCAAAATCCAAATGGCCGGGGGGAAATAACGCACCTTAAATCTGACAATGGTGGTACCAGGTGGACCTCCTTGGGAAGAGCACTCCACACTCAAGGAGTCACCACTTGAAAGGATTATTCTCTTGTTCCCACCCTCTGCATTTCCCTTGAGGGAGGCACACAGAGGTGATGGTTATGAGTGTAATGTTCAGGTACATTTGTACTGAAAGAGGTGGTCTGGAGGCACTGGGGCCCTGAGCCATAGAAGAATTTATAGGTCAAAACTAGCACTTTGAATTGAGCCTAGAAACCAACTGGTAGTCAGTGCAGCTGAGACAGAATCGGTGTTATATGCTCAGGCTGCCAGGTCCCATTCAATAATCTGTCTGACAAATTCTGCACAAGATGCAGTTTCTAAATGATGATGATGATGATGATTTATATACCACCCTTCATCACAAGATTTCAGGGTGGTTCACAGGATAAAAACACAAGGTAAAAACACAAGCAAGTAGTTTAAACAAAAACAACAAAACAATACTCCCCACCAATTGTCTTCAGAGGCAGCCCTGTGTACAATGCACTGCAGTAATCTAAACTGGAGGTTACTAGAGAATAGACAACCAAAACTTGGCTATCTCCATTCAGATAGGGTTGTAGCTTGACCATGACCCAAAGCTGATGGATGGCACCCTGTGCAATGGAGGCAACTTGTACCTGCAATGATAGCAGGAGTCTAGAAGTACTCTAAGCTGCGTACCTTCTTCTTCAAGGGAAGAGCAACCCCATCCAGAACAGGTTGCACCCAACCAACTAGTCTGAGGAACTACCCACTAATTCCTCACAATGAAGCTAATGTGGATTGAGCTTTATTGGCTCTCATCCAGTCTTCTATTGCAGCCCGGCACTCCTGCCACACGATTGCATGCCATTAGCACATTGAAGATAACACACTCCCATTTTTGGATTACGCCATTCAGCAGTTTCATGCAGAAGTTGAATAGCATGAGAGAGAGAAGAGTGAACCCTGTGCAGCTCCACAGTGGAGGTTTCACAGGACTGAACAGAACCTGCCAACCATCCAGTAAGTGCAGAATCCCCAACTCAAGCCACTCAACAGGGATGCACGCACCCTGTCTCTCTCACAATACATGTATTCATACAGTCTCAGTGCCAAAACCAGACCAAAATTCTGTTGGAAATGGATATAGAAAATCAGTCTCATCCAAGAGTGCCTAGAATTTCAGTGACCACCTACTCAAGGATCTTGCTCAAGAAAGGGATATTAGCAACTAGCCTATAGTTGTGCAGAACTTCCAGGTCTAGCTAGAACATATGCACACTCAATATTTCTGTTTTATACATCACTGTGACACAACTGTACACAAACAAACATTTCATGGCCAGCCCTATTATTATGCAGAGTGAGATAGCTTCCTTCCCATCCTCTCATCTTTCCTTGAGTCCTCTAAGCTAGCCTGCTCTGTACCCCCAAGTCAAATGCCCTCAGGTGCAGTGAAAGATGCTGACCTATCACCAGTGTACAACTACTCATCAGATCAGCTTCCGTACGTTGACTAGGGAGAGATACTGCCTTGTCCTTTACCACAGGCAGCAAAACGTCTTGAGCCACCACACACATACATGCACAGATCCTATGCATGTTTAGTGAGAAATATATCAATGGAATTTACTACCAAGGTTTGTGTGTATGGGGTTCCACTCACAAGTGCTAAAATGCTTAGGGAAACATATATTGTCCGAAGGTCCATGTCTGAGCACACAGAAATCTAATTCTGGCCTCTCTGAGTGTGAATCACATATTTGGCCCTATGAATAGCTAGCATCTACAACAGCCATAGACAAACTCGGCCCACCAGATGTTTTGAGACTACAATTCCCATCATCCCTGCCCACTGGCCCTGTTAGCTAGGGATGATGGGAGTTGTAGTCCCATAACATCTCGAGGGCAGAGTTTGCCTATGCCTGACCTACAATCTGACCGTAGCTCTTTAAAAATGAAGCTGGGTTGTTATATTTTGTAAGCGAAGTGGAATAAGTTGTACCTATTGGGATTTCTGCCAGTAGTGCAGACCTTAAAGGCAGATTCTGTTGAGAGGAAAATGCAGCAGGTCTCGATTGTGCCCAACTCTTCACAAGCAAAAAGACTATAGAGCAGGCACATCTTCTGCCATGCTCCTTAAACATTCTCATTGGCCACTCTTCTTTCATCAGTGAGTAGGCAGGCCTGGCCCAACAATGACACAGAGCCACTTCAAGTGATAGATTTCAGATAACATTCAAAGGCTGCAATCTGTCAGCTTGTAGAATCTGTAATTACAAATATGTATTTTATCATGGAGAGAGCCATTAGTGTCATTCACTTCAGAGACCAAAATGTCATGTTCTATTGAAGCACCAAGACCAGGAATGCCGATGTCACGTACTTAACTCTCTCCCTGACCCCAGGCTCTAAAGAGTGACAGGCAGCAGCAGCTTGCCTCTTCATTTATTTACAATGCAGCCCCGGCAGTCCTGATGTGTCTGAGATGCCTCAAGTCACCACCGGCCTGCAGTCAACAACTCTAGAACTGATATAGCCACGTTCCGTCTAGCACTAGCTTGGGCTGGCTGAAGACTTCACATTACAGTCACATGGCAAAAATCTGTGAGAATCATGCTGCCATTTATTGCTTTCTCACCCTCTCTTACAGTCCTACTTTCTGTAGCAGCTGTTGTTCTGTCCCAGGGGTGGGAGCAGCGAGGGCAGACTGCAAGCAAACTATTGTCAAAAGTACGTGCTGTTACCTGCAATAGGAATGAGTAGGACAAATGGGAAGACACAGAACCAAACCCATGCTTGCAAAACATGTGCTTGCTGGTTTGGCTTATCAGGTAGGGGGCCTACATTTTATCGTCAGAGCTCAAGTGGAGGATGGGAATGAAACCTACACTGTACCTCTGCACTGGAATACTTTTGAATACTGTACCTCTGCAACTTGAATACTTTTCGTGGGTATGGGTGAGTTAAAGCAGTGGATCATAGAGAAGACTTGCTGGCTGGCAGAGACTTTCCAGGATTTCTCCCATCAACTGCTACCTCATCCTTTTAAAAAACAACAACCTGGAGATGCCAGAAATGGAACCTGGAACCTCCTGCATGTGCTCTGCCACTATGCTACGATCCCAAGGGTGGTGAAATGAGGCCAGATATAAGAAAGATAACACTACAGACTGGACAAAATTTGAACAAAGCTCAGATATGACTAATCAGATATCACATTCAGTAACAGCAAGATACAAAATTGTTATTTTTCAAAATGAAATAAAAATGTAAGAGGAAAATGGTGGTGTTGCCGGTTGTGGCTAAGAAGGAAGGAAAAGGACTAGAGAAAAAAGAGCTCTTCTAAACCAAGCTATGCCTGGCGTTTCAGTCATCTGCTATTTCCGATGGCCGAAAAGCTGGAGCAAACTACTAAAAATGTATGTCATTAGCAGGGACGAGTGGATGGATTTACAACCTTCCTATACTTCAGTACTGCTTAAAGGCCCCTTTGGAGCTTTATCCCCTTTTTAGCAAAGGAACAGTCTGGTGCAGTTTTAATTTCTGCAGCCACCAAAAGGGTGCTTTGTACCCTCTACCCTCCACCCACCTCTCCCCGCCCCCAGCCTACATTATAGTAACACTGATCATTAGAACTAAAATACAGTACAAAGGAAGTTGTACTGGTCTATTTAATAATTCCAGTTTCACATTCCAGCAATACATTTAGGGCAGGAGTGGGGAATCTCAGGTCTAGTTGCCTCTTTATCTGTCCCTTGAGCCTTGCTCTAGGCCAAACCCCAGGTCACAACCCTCACCAGTCCTGCTCCTTTTCACCAGCTGGAATGGTCCTTGAACTGATCATGTTTCTTGCTTACTTGACAGAGCTAAGAAGGTTATTCGATGGAGGTGCAGGAGTGTGGTATAGAAACTATTGGCTTTTGCGATGCGCGTAGCCAGGATTTTTGTTGAGGGGACAGGACTTTTGTTAGAGAGGGCAGAACTGATGTGATTTGTCAGTTAGTTTAGTATTTCTATTGTTTTACTTAATCTAGGGGGTGGCAGCTGCCCCCCCGGCTACTCCCATGGCTTTTGCACACCTAGAATGTAGCCCATTGTACAAAGGTGCATACTACCCACAATGGCTACAGTGCCTTCACTGTCAGAGGTAATATGCCTCTGAATGTCAGTGGCTGGGAATCACAAATGTGGAGAGTGGACAGAACTAAAAGTCACAAAACAGTGAGCAAGCTTTTGAGTTCTCAAGAAAACTCTGACTGAATGGTAAAAGGGGTTAGGGGGGGAGAGAAAAGCTGGTTTGATGTTGAAGCCACAAAATCTGTGTTTAGCCATAAACCCAATCTAATTGTGACATTACTCATGTCTTTAGCTCTTGAATGGCTGATCCTCACCCCTTTCCTCCATCAGTAATGAACAGTTGCAGAGCGAGGGCTGAGACACTTGGGGACCACAATTCTCCTTCCCTGCTAGTCCCAATCCATCTCTGTTGTGTGTATCCCACCTGGCTAGTTATTATTAAAAGACAAAAAAGGACTTGAAATATATAATATGGAAGAAGAAATAGCAGGCTTAACTACATTATGATCTGCTAGGTATGGTACACATTTTAGCTTGCACCTAAGATTGCTGGGACAAGAAGAAAATAATGCCTGATCCCTCCGTTTTAAAAGAAAATAAAATAAAATCCTACAGTTACCTAGATCTGTCTCCACCCTTAATCAAAATGGCACAGGTTCCTTGTGAGATATAGAAAATTAGAGCCAATTGTCAGAAAGCCATGCAACAGCCCCAGCCCTTGCTGACAGCACACACAGCAAAGGCTGCTGCCAGCATTTTATGTTCCTAGCTGGTGCTGACTACTAATCAGGGGCATTTGCAGGCAGACAGGCTGTCTCTGTTGATGCTCAGGGATCCCCCTCAATCTGACACGTCAGGAGCATTTCCACAGCAACAAAATTGCTTCTGAACAGAGTGTTCGGTGAAGCGGCTGTTGCCTTTGAAGGCTGGGGGAGGATCCCGCTGGTGTGCAGTACTGCGCTGTGGGAAGTATCCTTTCTTCCAGACTCCAAGGGTCACAGAGGAGTCCCTCACTTTGCAATGACTCTGAATCAACCCCCACAGAAGAGTCATGTGTTGTCAGAAGCAAGAATCCAGACTAGGAAACCGAGGGCCTTCTGGTGGTTCCCTCACTGAAAGAAGTGAGGTTACAGGGAACCAGGCAGAGGGCCTTCTCGGTAGTGGCGCCCGCCCTGTGCAATGCCCTCCCTTCAGATGTCAAGGAAATAAACAACTATCTGACTTTTAGAAGACATCTGAAGGCAGTCCTGTTTAGGGAAGTTTTTAATGCTTGATGTTTTATCATGTTTTTAATATTCTGTTGGGAGCTGTCCAGAGTGGCTGGGGAAACCCAGCCAGATGGGTGGGGTATAAATAAATGATGATGATGATGATGATGATGATGATGATGATGAAATGGAACCATCTAACTGCACATCTATGCAGCATTTTTAAAATTGGGCCTTGTGTGCCTTTAATGCAACCCTTCACAGTCTTCATACACCAACAACTTCAGCCTGTCTGGTCTTCATCTGATCTCCAGCCAGCCATTTTATCTAAGAATTATGGAGTTGGAAAGGACCACAAGGGCCATCTAGCCAACCATTTGCACTGCAGATCACCATGCTACATATAAGTATGAATTATTGGCTTCACCATGGGGAAGGTGGCTGCATTACCCCTTCCTTGCAGCAAGGCAGCCGAGTCTTCCCACAACATTATTTGCTTTGGGCTGGAGCTCTGGGGGAAGCAAAATGAAGATCAGAATGGAGTGGGGAATCTATGGCCCATCAGATGTTGCTGGATTCTCCCATCAGCCACTTCCAGCATCGCCAATGGTTAAGGAGGATGGGAGTTGTAGGCCAGAAATATCTAGAAAGCCACATCTGCCATATCCTTGCACTCCACCTATGGT
The DNA here is from genome assembly GCF_009819535.1 of Lacerta agilis. Lineage (NCBI taxonomy): Eukaryota > Metazoa > Chordata > Lepidosauria > Squamata > Lacertidae > Lacerta > Lacerta agilis. The sequence goes on along the minus strand of NC_046326.1, from coordinate 9,786,516 downwards.
ATATAAAGCATCCTCCTACAGCCTGGTGTACTCCTGGTGTTTGGGACTACAATTCCCATTTTCCCTCATTAGTCATGCTGACTGAGGCTGATGGAAATTGAAGTCCAAAACATCTGGAGGGCAGCAAGTTGAAGAAGGGTGCTACAGAGTGTCATTTTCAGAGAGACTATTTAGGAATGTGGCTCAGGTATTCACTCCAACTGTCCCTATTTATTGAGGACAATCTCTGTTTTTTTATCCATGCTGCTAGAAAATCACTATCCCTATTTTTAGAGATGACTTGTCAGAACGTTGTTATTATGAGGCACTAGAGCTGTCATTCTTTGCAGTTCAGTCCCCTCCTTAAGATATCCAGAAACTAGATCTCTAAGGGCCAAACTAAATGCAACATTTGTCAAGCAGTTTGTCCTGACTTCCTTTTTTTAAGTTGGTGCAAGGGGTACAAGATGGGTTATGGTGCATGGAATGGGTTTTTCACCCTGTGCCTCTCCACCCTTATGTTTCCGATCAGAATCTCTCATGCACATACATGCTGTTTGCAGTGACAGAGCAGCTCCCTTTAGCGCAAGGATGAGCTTTCCTTAAATTGCATTTAGGGAGACTGGAAGTGCAGCAGGAGAAAAGGGTTAAGCCCCCCACCCCACCCCTACAATACCAGTCCACTCAAACTCCCTTGTGTCAATTATTTGCGTTTTAAAAAATTCAAGCACACCAGTGCAAACTACGTAACAAATATCACATCTACTTTGACCCCAAGTTGGAAGTGAATATGTAGATATAAATGCATGTGCATGAATACTGAGGCACCAGACAGTGCATGGTCTGTCATTTTGCAAACTGTGGCGGCTGCTGTATGTTTTAAAACTTTTAACATCCCTTGTACAACAACCATGACACTTTTTAAAAAAATATTTTGTTTACAATTTTTCCATATCTAAAAATAACAACATAAAACTAAACAAACTGTTAAAGGAACATCAGCAATGAAAAAACAGAACAGGAAAGGGAATCAGACTGTTATGTTTTTTCTAATATACCTTTAAAGCACCAGATGCTACTGTGTTTGGCTTTTAACATCATTAGACAGGCCCCGATACAAGTGTGATGAACCTTTTGTCCTCTGGATGTTATTGAACAACAAGTCCCATCATCCCTGGATGTTATTGAACAACAAGTCCCATCATTTGGCCATGCTTGCTGGGGCTGATAGGAGTTGTAGTTCATCAACATCTGGAGGGCCAAAGGTTTGCCACAGCTGCTCTAGTAGAATACATGAATGCTGCATAGATGGAAAAGTACCGGTACATTTAGAAATGAACAACAGTGGAAGTAGAGCAGCTCAGGAAGTGAACCTTGCTATGAGATGAGGGTGATATAAGCATGTCCTTGTTTTAATCTGTGTTCACGGGTGTGCTTAGGGTGTATTCTCTAAGCAGCAGGGAAAGAAGCAAGCAGAAAGAGGACCAATCTTTTTAGGAAGGCAGGATAAGGAGGGAAGAGGCAGAGCTTTAGAGGTAGCACAAAAGGGTGAAATTTGAAGTCATTAGCTGAAACTGGAAGTCATCAGAAAAGTAGGCTAAATGGAGAGGAAGGTCTGTGAAGACTATGCAATCACCTCCAAGGGAAAGCCTAGGAACTTGATGCTCTGAGAAAATTTAAACTAGGTTAAAAAGGGGAGGGAGGGAGGCTACAGGGGAGAAACTGACATTGGCCTTTATAAGCAGGTGTGAAGAACCAGGAACCAGAGGAGTCATTTGCATGCTCTGGTTATCTCCCGCTTGGACTACTGCAATGCGCTCTACGTGGGGCTACCTTTGAAGGTGACCCGGAAACTGCAATTAATCCAGAATGCGGCAGCTAGACTGGTGACTGGGAGTGGCCGCCGGGACCACATAACACCGGTCCTGAGAGATCTGCATTGGCTCCCAGTACGTTTCCGAGCACAATTCAAAGTGTTGGTGTTGACCTTTAAAGCCCTAAACGGCCTCGGTCCTGTATACCTGAAGGAGCGTCTCCACCCCCATCATTCAGCCCGGACACTGAGATCCAGCGCCGAGGGCCTTCTGGCGGTTCCCTCACTGCGAGAAGCAAAACTACAGGGAACCAGGCAGAGGGCCTTCTCGGTAGTGGCGCCCGCCCTGTGGAACGCCCTCCCGTCAGAAGTCAAGGGAATAAACGACTACCTGACATTCAGAAAACACCTAAAGGCAGCCCTGTTTAGGGAAGTTTTTAATTTGTGACTCTGTATTGTATTTTGATTGTTGGAGGCCGCCCAGAGTGGCTGGGGAGACCCGGCCAGATGGGCGGGGTATAAATAATAAATTATTATTATTATTATTATTATTATTATTATTATTATTATTTGGATTTATTACAGCGGAACAATTGAAGTCTGTTCCACTGGTAAGAAGACATCAGCAGTGGGTGTCATATTGGGCAGAGCAGCATGAGTAACCACTAGGTTCCCTGCCAATGCACTTGGTTGTACAAGTGTTTACCTGCACATGGCATTATTTGAAAGAGGCTTGAAAACTTGATATAAGGAACTGAGGCTAATATTTCCCTTGGGCAGTCAAGGGAATTCCATCTATATCTATCTATCTATCTATCTATCTATCTATCTATCTATCTATGGATTATAATCCATACACTACTTTTTCAGTGTATATATATATGATGGAATTCCCTTGACTGCCCAAGGGATAGATAGATATAGATAGATAGATAGATAGATAGATAGATAGATAGATAGATAGATAGATGACAGACAGACTAAGCAGGGCCAGCTCAGGGGGCGTGACCTCTGCCTATAAATATATTCAAGGTAACCATTTAAATAAAAGAAGGAATCAAGTATTGTGATAACAGTGGCACAGGGAGGAATAGTCTCAAGCTGGGGAGGGTTACTTAATGCAGAACAGCAGGAGAAATCAAAGCAACTGCATTTGCTAATGCAGAGGTGAGGAACCTCCTGTTTGGTTCACCATATTAGGGCAGAACTTTACATTTTTGCAGCAAACAAGTGTTTCCCAATGCATGTTCATGTGAATGCAGGGAGAGACATTTGCAGGGGAGAGGACAGAATGCAGTGTTTAACCCTTCCCACACCTAGATTTTCTTCTGCAAATGTCTCCAAGGCCATTTTACCCCACAGCCAGACTTCTAATCTTAACAGCCCTGATGGAGCAAAAGGGGGGCACTCAGTGTGGGGCATGTATATGCAGTGAAGAATTCAGAAATGCTAGAAGAGTTTAGCACCCCCCCTTGCCCACTGATTTTAACCTGCAAATACCATCAGGTCTACATTAGAGTTAAAAAGAAACATGAGACTGGGAACCTGATATATGTTAATTGAACTGTTAATTGTTATCATTTTTTTAGTGTTATGCTGCAGTGACATTATAAGCCATTATTTGTATAGTTATTGTACTAATGTATTTAGACTTTAATTTTTCTGTGAACTGCTTTGAGCACATATTTACTTGTGGGAAATGTGATATACAGATAAATTGACAATGATGGTAACAATCTTATGTCCATTTTGGAATGTGTAGTTTCACACTTGGAAATTTCTGTGAACAGCATAATTCTCCTCCTCTAGCCTAGGCTGTGCTGGTGTGCTCCTCTAGCCTAGGCTGTGCTGGTACTTAGCCAGCAGTACTAATTTGAAAAATCTGCATTATAAATATGACCTGTCTCATTTCCAAGAATATATAGGATTCTGAGTAGGCCTAAACAACACATCAAAAATTGTACCAGGATGAAGAGCATGAACCCACTTCACTTTACAACAATGAAAAAGTAGTGTATGGATTATAATCCAAAAATATTATGGCATTCCAGTTATCTACACTTCCTTCCAAACAGGCAGTCTGGTAGTTCTACTGCTTTAGCTACCGGTACCTTCTGGAGGAATTAAAGAACCTTTTGGTTCTGGAGGAATTAAAAAACCTTTTAATGAGGGTGAAAGAGGAGAGCGCAAAATATGGTCTGAAGCTCAACATCAAAAAAACTAAGATCATGGCCACTGGTCCCATCACCTCCTGGCAAATAGAAGGGGAAGAAATGGAGGCAGTCAGAGATTTCACTTTCTTGGGTTCCATGATCACTGCAGATGGTGACAGCAGTCACGAAATTAGAAGACGCCTGCTTCTTGGGAGAAAAGCAATGACAAACCTAGACAGCATCTTAAAAAGCAAAGACATCACCTTGCCGACAAAGGTCCGTATAGTTAAAGCTATGGTTTTCCCAGTAGTAATGTACGGAAGTGAGAGCTGGACCATCAAGAAGGCTGATCGCCGAAGAATTGATGCTTTTGAATTATGGTGCTGGAGGAGACTCTTGAGAGTCCCATGGACTGCAAGAAGATCAAACCTATCCATTCTGAAGGAAATCAGCCCTGAATGCTCACTAGAAGGACAGATCCTGAAGTTGAGGCTCCAGTACTTTGGCCACCTCATGAGAAGAGAAGACTCCCTAGAAAAGACCCTGATGTTGGGAAAGATGGAGGGCACAAGGAGAAGGGGGCGACAGAGGATGAGATGGTTGGACAGTGTTCTCGAAGCTACTAACATGAGTTTGGCCAAACTGCGAGAGGCAGTGAAGGATAGGCGTGCCTGGCGTGCTCTGGTCCATGGGGTCACGAAGAGTCGGACACGACTGAACGACTGAACAACAACAACACCTTCTGGCACACAGATACACTGCAGATGGCTAGTAAACTTTTACTTGGGGCTAGTAAACTTTTGCACTTTTTTTTCCTATATAACATTCTCTGGTTCAAAAGGTAAATCATCAGCCACTTCCCTGTTCCCATTTTTTCCAGATCATACTTTGCACATATTCAGCCTTAGCAACCGTTAGGCTTACAAAAGTAGCAAGGTCAACTGCTGCCAGGAGTTTTCGCTTCTGCAACTCTCACTGGAGGGAAGCTGCCAGAAACCACATATACCGTAGTTTCAGATCATACCGATGTATCACTAGAAAGAGCCCACTTCTCCAAGAATAGGCCATATGTTTGCTTGAAGGACACAGGATGCAATTCTAATACGGATAACCAGAAGAAGTAGCTACATATTTACTACAAGCAACAGCTGCACCAAAATGAAGAAAAATTGAATGTGAGTAACCAATTCTACACAAATCAGAAATGTGCACTGAAGATATAATTAAAATCTACGAAGGAGTCACTTACAGGGAATTCAAATTTCATGCTGCCCATTTTTTTAAAAAAACATACCGTATATACCCGAATATAAGCCGACCCGAATATAAACCGAGGCACCTAATTTCCCCACAAAAACCTGGGAAAGCTTATTGACTTGAGTATAAGCCGGTTCACCTTTGCCGCTGTGGAGGAGAAGGAGGAACGAGCAGCCCAAAAGCAGCCCTTTGGGCTGCTCCTTCCTCTTCCTCCTTTGCCAAGTTTGCATTTATGCGAGCAGTTCAGGAATGGAACAAGCTGCCTAGGGAGAGTAAAGAACCGCTGTTCTTGTACACTTCTTAAGGAATGGTTGACTGGGGAGAGCGGGTGGCAGCACGAGCGGAGAGAAAGGGCTTCTTTCTCGCCACCCCCCACCGCCCGCCTCACTCAAGTATAAGCCGAGGGCAGCTTTTTCAGCACAAAAAATGTGCTGAAAAACTAGGCTTATACTCAAGTATATACAGTATCCCTCTAAGAGGGGGAGGGAAGGGCTATGGTAGATTTACTAACAACAACTCACTAGATGACTTATATGCCTTTAACTAACTTATGATATTGCACTGTAGATGATGCAGAACTGTTTTTACAACTGTGAGGACTTAAAAAGCACAGTAAACTGTAAGTTGATCAATGATTCCAGATTCAGGTAGGTAGCCGTGTTGGTCTGACACAGTCAGAATATAAAATAAAAAAATAGTCCAGTAGCACCTTAGAGACCAACTAAGTTTGTTCTTGGTATAAGCTTTCGTGTGCATGCACACTTCTTCAGATACACAGATTCCAGCTTTTTCACAAGTCGACCTCTACACTTCTTCCTTTCTCTAAAGCCATCAGTGATGCTGTGGCAGTAGAGCTATCTTTGGGGCATAGGTCTGTGGTCCCTGCTGCATGAAGTGGCGGAGGCAACTGACCACTAGATAGGTGGTGGAGGAAAGCCATAGCACAGTAGAAGCCCTGCCACAGCAACTGAGGCTGCTGCCACCTGCCACCATTTTAATTTACTGAACTTCCCCCAAAGTGATAAGAGTGGCAATGAGATGAGCTCATCCAATCTGATGCCATCTTTGTGCATATTGGGGGGGGGGGCAGATTCAGCTCCCTCAATCCACACTTTCACCACTCCAGTGCCCTCACTTAAAGGTGGTATTGGATTAGCAAAACACGCTGACTCTCTTTTGAGTCACTTTGGGGAATCTTGAGTACCGGTAAATTGAAATATTGGTGGACAGCTTGTGGTGCTGAACACCAACAGACAGCTTTGCTTTACAGCCAGCCTGCTCCAGCCAACCACCTTAGCAGCTAGGCAACAGCAGGGTGAAAGACCAGCAGGACTTGTAGAGATCAGAATCAGGCAGGAGGAGAGCAGTGTCATAGCCCAACAAAGATATTTGTTTAATGGGCTGGCACTGCTGCCAAGAAGGGGAGAAGATAGGTGGCCAAGGATCTCACACGGGGGCCTGTCAAACCTAACAATCCCTATGTCTGCATGCATTCTGGTGCTGCCACCTTTGTGGGATAGAAGCAGGAGCTGAGGCAAATTGGCTCACTAAAAAAATGATGGCAATGTAATGTAAATCATGTGAAACATGCAACAGCAAGGATGAGAAGCTTGTGGTCCTCCAGCTGTCACTGGAATACGTCCATCATCTGTGGCCACGGACCATGCTGGTTGGGGCTGATAGGAGTTGGGGCCCATCACTATAAGGATGGCTACATGTTCTTCATTTCTGCATACTAACTTACCTATTCATGTAGGATAATTCAACACCTAAATCTGACGTAATGATTCTGTCCGATAGAGAATCATTAGACACATGGGAGGAGATTACTAGCTGGTGTTTTTCTGGACAATAGTTTTTCGATCTTTAATACTAACACTGCCTCCGGAGCTAATCATCCCCAGTTATCTATTAACCATTAAAAAAAATCAATACAGCTGTTAATGTGCAGCACAGAGAGAAAGAAGCCATACAAAGAATAGGATAGACACAGCCCATCATCAAGAGGCATCGGGCGATAATTTGTTTCTGATTTTTTAAAAACATTTCTATGGTCACATCCATCCTACATATTTAAAGCAAGTGATTTCCCCTAAAGAAATCTGGGATTTGTAACTAGTTAAGGGTGCTGGGAATGGTGAGGAATAAGCTACAGTTCTCGTGATTCTTTATGGAAAGTCATGTGCTTTAAATATATGGTACAGATAGCATTCTCACAGCTACCTAGGGACACCTGTGGTGTGGTAGCTGGTGTCTGTGTCTGTTGTTGCTGCTGTTAATTTATTAATTTTGTATGCTGCCCTTTAGGGCAAATCTCAGGGCAGTTCACGTTCTATGTTGAGTGGAGCTATCAACTTTTGCTGGGGGAGGGAAGCTTTTGGCCTTATACAGACACAACTATTATTATTATTATTATTATTATTATTATTATTATTATTATTATTATTATTATTATTTTAAAAAATAAATGTTATGTAGTAGAACATCAGACATGTTCCTCTTTAGTTGAGATTGCAATATATGTCCAAACACTGCAACAGTTATCAGAAAAATGGTGTGTTAGCATCAAACTGGAAGAAACCAAAAGAAAGATATAACTTTAAATTTCTGAATGCTGTAACTGCACCAAGGAAGCATTTGAGCATTTGCTCTGTGTCATACGCATATCTCTGTGTCATACACATATTTCATGTGTGGGTTCAACTTAGGGTGCATTTGGCTTGGATTAGGGTGCATTAGGGATTGGATGCACTAAACTGGTGCATGATAAACCAAACAAAAACCCTATTTGTGCACATGGCACTGTGAGATTTCACTCTTACCAAGATATTTATTGTTAAGCTAACAACAGGCAACTGACAGAATGCAGGGGAACATTACGCGATTGTGTTTATGATGAACAAATAAAAAGAGTTCTAATCAATAAATGAACCAAGAAACTAGAAACATACATTTGAAATATAGAATAAGCAAATGGATTCAGATAAAACATTAACTCATTTAATTATTTGCATGAAGGTGTTTTAAATGAGCTATGTGAGAACATTTGCTGCTGTTACAGGTATCTTGTATCTTGGAAAAAAATCTTGTGTCTAGAAAGAACAGTGTGACAGTCATTTTAAAGGAGTCGTGGAATTACAGTAAAGACGGTAAGCCAGCTTGCTGTGAAGGGGATCAAATAACTTTTACAAGACTAATGTATAAATGCCAGTAATAGAACTATGGTCTTGCATACATGAATAATGGCTTTCCTTTATCACTACTCAACTTTCAAAGCAATGAACATTTCCAATTATGCTTCTAGATCAAGACTCCTTTGAGAGTCATGCAATACATGCTTATGACATGCAAAACCCACAAATGGTCTGTATCAGTCACTGTGCTGGTTTGTGTTCATCCAAACAGCAGGGTCTAGCAGGATCAGCAGGGTGATGCAGTCCAAAATAACAACTCTAGCACAAAAGCCCTGAAATAGCTGGCACCATTTCCTTGGCAAATGCTACCACCCTTCAAGTTTAGCACTGCAGTGCTAAATCAGACTCAGGAGAAAACTTTCACTTGGACATGCCAGTGTCGCACACACACAAAAAAGTCACCAACTTTAGGTGTTCCACAATTCTGTAGTTCCATTGCACTCAGCGCTTTTTCAGGGGGTACTCCAGGGTACACAGTACTGGTACCTCTTTCGGGGGGTGGGGGTTAAAAAGTGTGACACTTGCTGTAACAATTTCATGGTGAGTACCAGAACCTATTTTTCGGGGGGGGGGGTTGTACTTATTATCTGAAAATGGGATATTGCTCATGAGGCTAAAATATTGACTTTAGGCTGAAGGCTTCTCAGTGATCTTGCAGAAAGCGAGGTCTGCCATACGTCCGGGGTTTCCCCAGACACGTCCAGGAATTGGACTGTCAAGATGGCGTCCAGGCGGATTTTCGCCAAATTGGCAAAATGTCTGGGAAGACCCAAATGTATGGCAACTAGGGCACTTTTAATAGAAAAATGCTGTGGGAAAATAAAGAAAAGGAAGCCCAAAGACTTGGGTTTGGGGGGGGGGGGCTCAACAACTTCACCCAAAAGCCCAACAGCTTTGGCCAATGATATCATGGGAATTAATGGAAAGAACCAGTTACATGGAATTATCCAGAGTGCATAGTAAGATGATGGGTTAAACTTCAGTAACACATGTCTCAACACAACCAAGTTCAATGACCTACATGTAGGCACAAAAAATGTAGGCCATTTATAGAGACTGAAATTGTAGCTGGGAAGTAGGGGTGCTTTGGTCCAAATTTTTAAGTGAACTGAACTTAACTTGCACTTCCTACACTAACACACAGTTCTCCTTTGTTTTCATACTTCTCCCTATTTTGTGAAATGGTTTCCGCTCAAAACACACACTAAAATGCATACTAAAACATGTGCAAAAATGAATATTGCTTGTAAAATGCAGAAGAAAATGTGTGTTTTGTGAACATTTTGTGTCTGTTTAAAAAAATCAGATTGATAAAAAATGGGACAAAATGGACTTGTGGATGAATACATGCAAAACTGACATAGACAGAAATAGACTGGTCTGTTCATTCCTACATGGTGAATAAAAATAAGCTTTTTTTAATAATAAAAAAGCAATCTACCAGACCTTATTTGAAACAAACTCTAGTTCCAACAAAACAGAATACTACAGTTCCTGCTTCAAAAACAACAAATGACAGACCTCAAGCTTATATGCTCCTCTCTCTTCTCCTCTTTCCTCTTTCACACCCATAAGGAGTCACTTTCTATTTTAAACTAACCTTAGTTCTCTCTAATGTCCAAACTATTGGAACTGCAGCTTGTAATGCAGATATGGTGTAAAACGTTATTCATTCATTCATTCAAGTATTTATAAACTGTTCCCTCATAAGATATATCAAGATGGTATACAACATACAGAGTACAGTAAAATCAGAAAAGGCATCCATAAAACATATAAATAAAACATCAGTAGACACTGAGTGGTGAAAAAGAAAACTTCCTATTGTGATGGCCCATCTAAACAACATAGATAGATATCTTTTTATTCGGCTATAAGCCCACATCAGGAGTAAAATGAGTAAAATAAAATAAAATACATTCAGATTACAAAGCAAACACATTATGAACATCGACACAGCAATTAAAGGACTAATACACCCAGTCTTCTCAATTTTACAGGTAAAATGATGACAATAATATTACAAGGCCATTTAAGCTGGAATTATTGAATAATATAATATCAATATTCTTGGAGTGTTCCATGGCATCTTTTATATGAGATTACTGAAATCAAGAATCTAGCAACCTGTAATGTTCTTTGGGGGATCGTATCTTGCAACAAGCAAGCCAATTGTATTTCAGAAGGATTGTCAGCAATTTCCAAAATAACTGGGTTCAAAATTCTGGTCCGGGGTAAGATACATAATGGGCATTTAAATAATATGTGATGGAGCGACTCTATTGATTAGTTATCGCACGTACATAAGACTGAAATTTTGCCATTTGAAAACCTATGACTCATAACATTTGATAGAAATGTGTTAAATCTTGCTTTAGCAAAAGCAAATCTATGTGATGCTACAGATAAAGTAGACAAATATGATGGAATCTGGAAGGTTGGCATAATGCCTAGATTCAATGGGGAACAAGTCCAGCCACCCGTTGCAAGGTTTTGCTGTAAATCTACATCATCCAATTGTTGCCTGACTACCCTTTTGGCTAAGGCGAGATCTAACTTCATGACCTCAGCTGGCGAAATGCCATACTTCAAAAGTCTAGAGTGGATTATTTTTGCCCATGGGCTAGTGAACTCATCTTGCCAGAGACACTGAATGAGGTAATAATTTGGTAATTTGTGCCAGAGGGTTAGCCAGTAATTAAATACATGCCTCCATAGTAGAATGTCTAAAGAGGGGACCTTTAATTCAAGGCGGATGGAGGAATTACTTACACACGAGGGTGCCATCTAAACAACACTGTTTTCCGAAGACATCTAAAAGAAGGCGGGTATTCTTCTTGGCAAACCTCTACTAGTAGGGAGTTCCGTGGCTGCCCCACAAAAGGCTTGGTCCCTGGTGAAGGCCAACCAAATCTCAAGTGGGGAAGCACCAAAAGTTCTCCAGCAGAGGATCTCAGTGATCAAAGTGGAGCATAAGGAATCAGACAGTCCTTTGGTCCAAAGTTATTTAAGACTTTTGAATTAACACATGTACCCTGAACCTGGCCCAATAGCCAATTGGCAATAAATGCAACTCTTCCAGTGCTACCAATGCATGGGCCACTGTGGTCAGGATGTTGTGATCCAGGAACTGTAGCAGCAAATCTAATCTACACCATACTTCATCAACATCACATTTCCCCCCCCCCCCCGATTGAAGGTTGCCAAGCATAATTCTATTGGCACAACCAGAACATTGCCTTCCTGACCAGCTGTCAGAAGTGGAGGCTGCAAATCCAGAAACAATTCCAGGTGACCTGTTCTGTTCTAGCTAATATTTTGGATGACTGTATGCCAACATGAAACTGGGGGGGGGGTGCTTGCATGCTATAAAAGCTGTGCGTTGTGAATGCAAACATATTCACATTACACCACTACAAGAAGTTGCACCCCTTAACAAAATTATGGAAATGGCTGGCACCAATTTACAGTGTGTGTGTGATCAAACTGCAGGCATGCGTGTTGATCTCCCAGCCACTTTGCAGGTAAACCAACCAGCTCACAGCAGAGCCCAAATCAATTCCTTTCAGTTGAGTGACCATCTACCATCTAACCCCTTGCCACTTCTCAGGCAGTGCAACATCTGTCAGGCAACTGCCATCATAGACAGGCAGGCTAAAGCACAGGAAACAGATTCCGCAACACAGGTCAGCAGGAGAAGAAACAAGATTTTCACTAAGAGAGACTTTGCACGCATGGTCAGGGGTAGTAGTACCTTTTGAGTGTGTGGGAAGAGTCTTTCCACTTGGAGGATTGGGAAATTCAATCTTAGGTGCCAGAATTTTTGTAAACAAAGGGCAATAACCCAAGCACTCAGTTTGGAAGGGTTGCAGCATTCCTACTTGGTCCCTGAGCCTCTGTTTCAGTTCTCACGAAGTCAACAAAATTAGGCACTTTTGAAACTCACAGAAAGCTGTCCTGGAATAAATGAATGCTACTGGGGATATCTGCTTATGTATCAGGAATGAAGCAGAACATTATGGACAGGGTCAAGAGCTTGCACCATTTTTGCTGGGGTAGGGGGGGGTAACCACTTACCCAAGGCCAAGTCTTCCTCCTTAGCAAAGTCAGCCCCCAACCTAATTTCCTGGTGATAGCACCACCACTGAAAACAACAGCAATGTGTCCAGAGTCAAGTAGGGATGGCATAATTTTAATCTCCACCATGACACTGGGCTGGTTTGACTACCCCATTCATTCAATAGCCAGCTGGGTTCAGTCAGGAACTCAGATCAATTATTTGATGCTATACCAAGATTATCCCTTTGCAAAAGATTATCTCAGCTGTATCAGTTGTTCTCTTCTGCGAATATCTGCCAGGGGATCATCTCCCAGCTATCCTTTGTGGGCACTGCAAATATTCCAAAGCAGCAAGAATTTCAAATGCACAGCCGCTCCACTTGCTCTCCCAAAAGCTAGAAAGCAATGAGGAGATGAAAGAGAAATCCCTGAACCCTGCCCTGCCTTCACTGCCCCCCCCCTCTCTCTCACACACACACACCAGGAAGAGAGAGTCTGGCTCTAGTCAAGGGAACCTCCAAGCAGCACAAACAAATTCAAAGTCCAGTAGCACATGGGTACATGGGTCAGATGGCTGATTGGCAGGCTCTAGAGCCAATAGCTGCTCAGTACAAGGCAGATACAGGCAACTCTTCCAAGGCTTGGGGCTGTCAGTCAAACATGCAGAGCTGTGTTCTTGCTGGCTGAGGAGTGGAGCAGTGCAACTGAGCATGCTCCAGTCTACCTGCATTGCAGTGGCTCAGAGTGTCCTCTATTAACCCAGCTGTATGCTAATCCCATCATGCCATCCAGGACACTTATTAGCACAGCAGCAGAGCCAAAGGAGGAACATTTTGCTTTGAATACAGGGGGGGGAGGGGGACCCAGCAAGAACGGGTGAGGGAGAGAAAGAGGAAAACAAATAAGTATCTGTTATGGTATACCAAAATAAAACCGTAGAATAAACAAAAATCAATAGCTTCGTTCTTGGATAGCAGAGCAGAGGATTTGGGGAGGGGGGCACAAACAATTGCAATCAGAGCAGATATCAGAGCCTTGGAAAGCATTGTGGATATTCAGTGTCAAGGCTATTATTCTACTGGCAGGTATGAATGTACTTTTCGAGGTGGGGGGGATCACAGGGCCACTGCACATGATATTTTTGAACACAGGGGTTAATAACCATGTTGGGGGAAAGTGCATAAAACAACATTATACAGGCCACACAGCTGTCTATCTAATTCCTGATAAACTTCATAGGGAAGATGATTTACTGCTGCAGAGGGTGAAATGGGAAGCACAGGGCCTCTCTCTCTCTTCTGTTGAAAGACCAGCTTCACCAGTTTCCTCCTCCTCCTCCAGCAGCAGAGGGAGAGAAAGAAGCAGGGCCATTTCATCAGCTCTGCTGAGAGACCAGCTACATTTGGCTGCTTCTCTCCCTGAACTGTTGGCATTGTAGCTAGTCACTGAGTTTAATCGTTTTCCTCTTCCTTCCTCAACCTTTTTTCCTTTGTGTCCTATCCTTTCAATGGCGAGCCCAAAAGCAGTGACTGCCTTATTTGTTATTGATCTTCTGTAAGCTGCTCTGGGAGCCCTTTGGGTTGAAGAGTGGAGTTAAAGAATGCCTTCAAATGCTGTTTTGTCATCGTAGCAACACTATCCGAAGCAAACAAAACCAGCTGAATAGCTAGTCACACAGTACAGCACGTGTTTCTTCACAGCATGAGCATTCATTTCCATCTTTGTAAAATATACTGGAAAAACATGAAATTGCAAATGTGACTCTACGGGCCTAAATAAATAATTTCCAGCAATTACTGTGCTGTGTTGCTAATCAAGGCTGGGTGCTTCACCAGAAGGCTTTGTGGAGGGTATGCGTATGTGGCAGAATCTGATGCTTGAACACAGAACTGGCTGGCAACAGGCAACCAGAACAGCCAATTCCTCTTGACACAGGCAGCCGTTTCCAAGATTAAAGGTAAAGGGGCCTGCGGAAACAAACAAGACTGGGAGATGCGTGACCGAAAGGGAGCAGGGATGGCAGCTCTATGGTGGGGACAGGCAAGCAGCAGGAAAGGGTCACACATTCAGTTAGAACAAGTCTCCATGGAAACACACTGTGGAAGTTCACACATTCAAAGGGAGACAGCTGCTTAACACCAGGAGCTGAAGCGGCAGGACAGCTGAGATGGTACCTTGAGGTGAATGGGCTCCCATTGTGCCTGCGCCCTGGGCAACCGATAAACAGTCTTATACAAAGCAAAACGCAGCAAGAACACTCATTGAGAACATACAGAAAACATGGAGAATGTTAATATAGACAGATACCAAACATTAAAAAGTAAAAAATAAAATAAAAATGCCAGTGGCAATGGGATCCATATGGAAGCCAGATTCAGAATCCAGATCTTTCAACAGAAGCCTCAAATACCTATCAAGTGTTGAACTCTCCCAATCTTTACCTGAACCCTGACCCAGCTGATGAGTAGCAGTGACTGCTATATTAATTATTTCAGTTCAAAGTCCTTGGTTCTAAAGTTGTGATCAACACCTTGTCTGCACTATCTTCTTCAATGTGCAGAGCCAGCTCCAGATTATTGGGGGCCTTTGGGAAAGATGCTCTCTGTGGGCCCCTATCCTTGTGCTGTTGCCACTAGCACCAATTGGCACGCCCCCTCTCTCTCTGGGTCTAATCTGCACCACTGCCCAAAATAAGAGGACAAGACAAGTGATGCATTTCCACACCTTTTCGCTCTTGTGTGTTTGGAGAGGGCAGGCAAACAGGCAGGGGTCAGCAAAAAGGAAGACAAGCAGGATCTGGGGGTCAGTAGTGAGCTCTTGGCTAGTATGCCAGCTTCAGTAGATGCCTAGCAATGCCAGTCCTTGATGCCAACCCTGTCAGTATATACCGGTAGCAGGGACAGGGTACACACTTCTTTCCTACACAACTGCATGCTTTAAATGTCACATTAGGGCAATACCTTTATCAGGCCGGCCCAAGTGTCATGCAATAGTGTGCAAGCTTTCAGGTTTTCCAGAACTCTTCATCAAGCTAAATAGTCAAAAAGCAACTTCCTCACACTTTGTTTGCTTTCTAGACTTTCCCATCTCCCACTACTGGTTCCTTCAAATTGAAGGTGTCAGGTTTTGAACTGGGGCTTTGAACTTATCACCATGCTATGATCTTCTCTGTAGGGTGGCTTTAATGTAATTCTTTTTGTTTTGAAGTAAGTCTCCTTGTAAAATAATTTGAAGGGAAGGCAGGATATATTGTGAAGCTGTCAATATACTGAAGCCATACCTTAGAGTTGCCATATTTCAAAAAGTAAAATGCATTTTTCGATTGGCTTGCCTAAGATCCAGGACAAAGCACCACCTTTCGGAAATCCCCCCCACCTATGTCCATAGCAGGAACAGTGCCTTCTGTAGTGCCATGCTTTAAAAAAAAAAAAAGAATTTCTAGAGGTTACAAGGCTCTACTTTGTCTTTAAAGAAATGGTTCAACTCTTGTCTCTTAATTTTCCTTTTAAAGTAGTTTAAAATCTACTCAGCATGTCAACGGGGAGTTAATGACAGCACACACTACTTATTAATTAGAACAGTTACGTATCTTTTCTATTAAAAAAATGTGTTAATACATTCATGCTTAAGGACATGCTGGTGAACTCTATGCAAGGAGATAAATCAGCCTGCATCCTGTGCAGTCTCCTAAGTTCACAAAAAGCTGCACCAATCTAAGGGTAACTTGAGATTTTAAACATATACAACAAAAGAGTCTAGTGGCACCTTAAAGACTAGCAGATTTACTGTGACATAGCCTATTGTGAATTAGACCCCACTTCTTCAAATGCCTGGCATGCTACCAGTCTAATGAGGATAATATTCATGCATTTTACAAAGTGGGTTCTAGCCTACGAAAGCTTACACTGCAACAAATCTGTTCAGTCTTTATGGTTCCACAGGACTCCATTTTTGTTTGCTGAAACCAACTAACATAGCTATTCCACATAGGGATCTAGCACAAGATTTTGAACAAAGGAGAAACAACCTGCTGATATGGCCCTTCGCAGTTGACCCTCAGTTATCATTGCAGGATCCCTACCTATCCTATCAGGACCTGCCCAAATTCAGACCAGTACCACACGAGCAGAGTTCCATTTCCTATACAGTATTTGACACCTTGTTTGGAAGCTTTTATTCTCTTCTCCCAACCCTAACTTTTTTTATAGAGAGAACAGTATGCTACAGGGTCTTGACAGCCTAAAGGGATCCAAACCCCCAACATTTGCAAACAGCTTTGTCAGAGTTGATTCTCAGGTTTGACAGATGTACTAAGCTGCCACCACCAAGCCACAGTAAGTATCTTAGTAGTGCCTGGCGACTGTAAACTAAGACATGCAAGAGTAAAATGACCTGGTAAAATGTGCTCCACCCATGGGCAGGTGCCAGGACCCCAATACCAGAACAGAGTCCATTGCTAATGCATGGTGTGGGGCCTCCTTTGCCTTAAAACATTTTCTTTTCCAGGTGCTCCAATGGGTAGCAATCAGTCTGGTGTTGGAGATGCCGTTCTCTATTTTCACAATGGCAGTCTTGGGGGCAAGGGTTATGGATTATGGAACAACAGCAGCAGCAGTCCTGATATTAAATGGTCTGAACACCTGGAAGCTCTCTTCTGAGAGGAAAACCAGATGAAAGTAGCTTCTCATCCCCTGGCCTCAAATTTTTGTTCTCTGGCAGCTACACCATCCATGCCTTCTCTAAAGTAACAACCCATATGGTGCCTTCCAGGTCAGGGTTCTATCTTCCTGTGGTCTTAAATGTCAAAGAAAAAAATGTATTCAATGGTCAAGAAAACAGATCAAGTGTGCATGGGGCTCAATGCTTCTTTTGTTAATGCTACCTAGTGTTATGAATTTCTTTCAAGCTTTGAGTATTTCTCCATCCTTCCGTGGAAAAATCTTTATAAATTTATAATGCAACTTACTCCTGGATTTGCACAGCTTGCAGGTAAATCTGTCAATCTGGAAATCAATAGATTTATAAATACCTTTAAATGCCCCAAAATAAAAACTGAGATGTTAGTAACAGAAAAGCTGACACACCGAGTTAAGATTCTATGACAAGGAGGACAGGGAGGGAAAATTTAAGAGACTCATTTAGAAATCTGTCAGAATTTGGGGACAGGAGGTTCCAAAAGCAAGTTTGAGGGTGAGGCCGAAGAGAGTGAAGTCTAAGAGAGAGTGAGACCTGGTCCTTACATAACACTAAGCCAAACCACGGCTCAGCATGAACACACAAGGGTACAGGTTCCCAGAGAGGAAATAATGACTCCTATGCTCCTTCCTAAAGGATGCTAAAGGGTTGCTAAAGGGTTTGTTTTGGTGTATAAGGAATGGCAGCTGCCTTCCATCCAGTGCTGAATATATTTTAATGTAACTTTATTCATAAGTGTATTTATACATTATAAATAAGGGGTTTCTGAGCATAAGAAAAGTTGAAAGTAAAATTGAAGGCACAAGAAATACCGTACGTATTGTTACATGCCACCCCAATCTCCTAAGTGGTGCAAGTTTCCAGGGGTTACCAAGTCTGTGTTCCCTTTTGGGACAATGAGGCACAAGAAGCACTGTGGTGTCTTTATGATATATGGTTTTATTTACAAATATATATGACCTACACCTAGAATAGATGGAGGGATTGCAGATCATTAAAACATAAAACAAAAAAACAAATCCTATGCCCCTTAAGGGCAGCAATGGATTCAAAGGACAACAAAAAGCCATGCTCTGTGTCTCTTTGTTCCAGCCTGTCATTCCTAGCTCACATGGAGTTCTTCTGCCCCTCCTTCTCCTTCTTGTCTGTTTGGCACCAGCTTGACTGCAGGAGTTGCCAGAAGGAAGCATACAATATGCCATTCAAGCGTCTTAGGGACTCCACTCTGGATTTGTGTAGGGTCTACTGTAGCCTTTTCTTCTCCTGAAGATGTGCCACAGGGCAGCAGAGGTTTAGGATCAGAGTCTTCCTTCTCCTAGATGGGCTGCCTTCCCAGGTGGACGAGCCCCATCTGCCCCTACCTATTGCACTACTGTTTACTTTCCTGCCAACCTAGCAGTTGGAAAGCACACCAGTGCAAGTAGATAAATAAGTACCACTGCGGCAGGAAGGTAAACAGCGTTTCCATGTGCTCTGGCACTCGTCACAGTGTCCCGTTGTGCCAGAAGCGGTTTAGTCATGCTGGCCACATGACCCGGAAAGCTGTCTGTGGACAAACACCTGCTCCCTTGGCCTGAAAGCGAATGAGTGCTTCAACTTCATAGTTGCCTTTGACAGGACTTAACTGTCCAGGGGTCCTTTGCCTTTTACCTTTACTTATAGGAGTATTTCCACAACACCAACTCATTCAAAAAATATCAATGTGATGTACAACGCAAGCACTATAATATAATAAAATAGTGATTTCAATGGCAACATTGTTCCAACATACTGCTGCCAGTACGATGAAGGTCTTAGTTTACATAGAAATTAAACAAAACTGAAATTCATGTCGAAGTTTATGTAGAATTCTTAGACTGTAAGTTTCATAGCCATTTGACCCATTTGTTTTATCACTTTCTTCCTCCTTACCTCTCTGACGACAGAGGGGGATAAACATACATCTGATGAAGTGGGATTTATCCCTTAGAAACTTCTGACACACTAACAGCACAAGCCTATGAATGTTTTCTTAAAAGTAAGTGCCACTGTGTTCAGTAGAGTATGCTCCATTTAAGTGCACGCAAGATTTCAGCCTAAATATGGTTTAAGGTGCCACTATAATGCTTCATATTGGTATAGTGTTTTCAAGTGTTTGCATCATATACATCATGGGCCCTTTTTTGGTGTTCAGGTCAAAGTTGTACATTGTCTAGTTGTAATCCTCACAACCACCATGTAAGTCAGTCAGTCTTATTATTCACCTATGTTGCAAGAAATAGGTGAGTGGCTTCCATAAACATTCTGATTGGTGTATAGCTAGCATACAATATGCATTTACAGGATCGAAAATAAAAATGCAGCATTCCAATCCATTCTTACATAAAGCATTATAAGGTTTTTCACTGGCTTTTGACCAACATCCACACAAGTGCACGGGAGGCAGGATGGCTCCCTGTTTTACAATGAGGTATTTTAAAGAATTTTAAAGCTCAAAAAGAAGTAAATGCATGTGGATAAGACCATAACCTAATGGGGCTCGACCTGGAGCAAACACATATAGGAATCACATTTAGAGTAGCCAGGTGTGAAAGAGAACACAGCTCCTCCTGAAATTCCCTGTTTAATAACACAGTTATTAAAGGTGTAGGAGCCCTGTTGCCTTTTGCATCTGGCCACCCCAACTGCACCACACATTTCTTTTAACAGTATCGCCTCATACTTTACTTCTTACAAATTCATCTGAAAATTCAGTTTCTGGTACTATACAGCAGTGTTTTTCAACCACTGTTCCGCGGCACACTAGTGTGCCGCAAGATGTTGCCTGGTGTGCCGTGGGAAAAATTGTGTTTATTTGATTCCTATTCAAGAGAATTACTTTGTATATAGTCAATATAGGCACAGAGTTAATTTTTTTAACATTTTCTAATGGTGGTGTGCCTCGTGATTTTTTTCATAAAACAAGTGTGCCCTTGCCCAAAAAAGGTTGAAAAACACTGCTATACAGTACTACTTGCTGTCACCAAAGTGCATCAGAATCCCCTCTTCAGCCACACATCTGCACTGGAAGGTATCAAAAAGGTAGGGCTTTTCACAACCTTAACTATGATAGGGTTGTTCCAGCTATGTTAAAGAATAACAAGGGTGTACTTACTTAAGTGTCCAAGCAAGGAAACAAATGGATTAGGTGGGAAAAGATCCAGAGAACTAACACTGCAATCCTATAATACTTAACTTTGGCATAAGCGCCACTGAACACAGTGGGGCATGCTTCTCAGTAAACATGCATAGGATTGGGATGACAATCACAATCGCCCATGATATCCACAATCACTCTTTTAGCATCTCTGGCAAATACCGAATGGGTCTCACAGATAACCTTTCATTCGCTGCACTACTGTGCATAATTCAGCTTGTGTCAGATCTTATTCAACAGCATTATTTGTTTTATTTTTATCCTGCTTTTCAGCCAAGCAGCTCCCAAAGTGGCTCATAGCAATTAAAATTCAATACAAAATGCTGCTGGAAGACCAGGGAGGGTGGGGGTGGATTCTCAGCTGGAGCTGTATCTATGCATGGCAGAGGACGTGACAGGGGGCTACAAACATTAATCAGCTGCACACAAGACTTTCCCATAAATATACAATCACCATTTTTTATTTAAAAGCATTGTTATTTTTTCCAAAAACAAACAATAGTAAGGTCCCTGACTTCCCACTCCCATGGGCAGGCACAGCTTCTGACTTTGGGTCCAGTATTATCTGATCAGTGAGCTGGAGGCAAAGCTATTACCCAAAGAGATCATTACAACAAATGGAGGCAATGGGAACAACCAGCAGGAAGCAAGACTGAGGGGAAAGGAAAAAGCACAAAACAATGCTCTCTAAACAGACCTCGGGGAAGCTCTGTCAGCCCTCTCTCATCCCCCCACTCTTTCTTCTTTTTATGCGCTCCTGTGCTTTTTGCAGCTGTGTTGCAGGCATATTTCAACAAAGCCTTCCATGCTGTTGCAGCTCCACACAGGGCCAGCCAAAAACATTTTGCTGCTTGTTAGAGTGCTGGTGTACCTTCCATAAAGGAGCTCCCACTGAATTCTAATGCCCTTCAGTCAGTGGGTCTCATGTATAAGACTGCAACCTAGAAAGTAAAAAAACAATCCATCAATCAAGTAGGATTGTTAATTTAATAATTAATCCAGGTGCTGTTGGAAGAAAATGATTTTTTGGATCCATTTCAATCGGTGTTTAGGCCCGGTTTTGGCACAGAAACTGCTTTGGTCGCCCTGTATGATGTCCTCTGTCGATGAGAGAGACAAGGGAAACATGTCCGTGTTAATTATTCTCTAGCAGGTTTATGGCTTGGGGGTCCCCATGGATGGATCCTTTGCTGTCGCTCAAGGTTCAGTGGCCCAGAGTGCCTTCCATCAGCTTCGGCTGGTGGCCCAGCTATGCCTTTATCTGGACATCGATAGCCGTCTGTTGTCTATGCTGTGGTAATCTCAAGGTTAGATTACTGCAATGTGTTATACGTAGGGCTGCCTCTGAAGGCGGTTTGGAAACTTTAGGAAGTGCAGAATTCAGACGGTTTGAGCATATTACACTGATCCTGGTCCGGGCCCAATTCAAAGTGCTGGTTTTGACCTATAAAGCCTTAAATGGCTCAGGACTGCCTCTTTGCATATGAACCTACCTGGACCCTAAGATCATCTTCTGAGGCCCTTCATTGTGTGCCTCCTCCTCAAGAGGTCCGGAAGGTGGCAACACAAGAACGGGCCTTCTCCGAAGTGGCTCACTGTCTGTGCAATGCTCTCCCCAGGGAAGTTCGCCTGGCGCCTTCATTATACACCTTTAGATGTCAAGCAAAAATGTTCCTTTTTAATCAGGCCTTTGGTTGATTTGCTTGACATCCTAAGCCCTTTTTAAATGTATTTTTTTGGGGGGGGGCTATTGAGTTGTTGATTTTATTTTCATTATATATTTTGTGGTTTTATATTTTGATTTTGTTCTGTGAACTGCCCTGAGATCTCTGGGTATAGGGCAGTATATAAATTCAATTAATAAATAATAATAAATAAAATAAATTCAATGGTGCACATCCCTTGGACCACTTTTCTGTAACTGGTGCTTTTGTTGTTAGTATGAGATACTTCAGTGGCGAGGGAGTGGGACTGAGCTAAGTACAAATTTAAAAATTTCAACTTAGGATACTTTCAATGGCAAAAGTGGCTCTCTCCAAACAAATTTACACAGCTTCCCCTGGCCACTCACAGAAGAAATAGCAAAGTTACAGGCAAGGCAGTGTCTCATTGTTCAGTGTCAGTGCCCATTGGAAAAAAATATCTATGCAGTAAATGTAAACTGCAGTTTTTGATAGTTTTATACACAGTCAAATCTGAAAGAGATTCTCACATAGCAATCCTATACTGTACATGCTTACTCAGAAGTCCCACTGTGTGCAATGGAGCTTACTCTCGGAAAATGTGCATATAATTGCATCATCACAAGACTACGCAAAAACACAATTCTCACTATGAAAGGCCTTTACAATTGACAATCTAGAAAGTAAGAATGGGGTGGGGGGTGGCGCGGAGAATCCAAAATTAGCACTATAGTAGTGCTAGCCCAGCTTAGTAATAATAGTGCATCCTCTAGTACATGTCCAACAGGTAGATCGTGATCTACCGGTAGATCACTGGACATCTGTGGTAGATCACTGGCAGATCACTGGCTCCCCCCAAAGAAGCTGAACAACTGTGGCTCCCCTAAAAAAAACTCAACATTATTCCTCCTATCTGAAAAAGCTCAACAACTTTGACCCAAACCCCCCAAAAAGGCAGTTTTTAATTCTGTGAGTAGATCGCAGTCTCTTGGGAGTTGGCCCCCCCTGCTCTAGTGCATAGGGATGCCATGCAGACATTACTGGAATTTCAAAGGCGGAATTGAAATTGGGGGGGGGGGGGTTTGAAAGGCTGCACTTTGTCCTGGATCAAAAAACTGTGGGGGGGTTGTGTGTGTTTTTGTGAAAAAGAAAAGCTCAACAACTTCTGGGTTTGGCAACCCTACTTGTGCATTTAGCATGCCTGCTTATAACCTAGTAGCCTGCTGGCTGAGGAACTGGATGGCTTCTCCTCCTTAGTGGTTAGTTTGGAAATTCAGGCTACCAGCCTCTTAACAGACTAGTAAACAAAACAAAACCAGGAGCAAGGAATTTCATGGGCTTATTTACAAGGTTGAACTATAGTATCAAAGAAGTACCTAAACTCAAGGCATATCAGAACCTTTTGTGACTGCCAGACCCAGTCTAGCTTGCAAAACCAGAGAGGGCTTTAGTCCAAAATAAGACCTAGTTGAGGACTGCTCCAGATTCCAGTATGCTAGAATTGCTAGGAAAACATGGACTGGATTTCTAAGCACTGCAGTAAACACTGTCAAGAATGGAGAAATTTACTAGTATGGGTGGGGCCAATGTTCCAGCTTCAAATCTTGTGGGCAGCTCATTTCTCAATAAGCTCATATACTTCAACAAAAGCATAATGCCCCACTAAATAGGATGAATGAGAGAGAGAGAGAGCATCAACAACAATCCCACAATTTTGTTGTGTTTCTTGTATCCTCACTTGGGAAAAAACAACAGAACTGTTTGATAGCACCTGTTTCCCCAAGTATTTGTGAGCAGCCTTAGCTGGTAAGTGATCCTTACATGCTTATTGACAGTGCCTAAATATCACATTTTTTTCCACTGTATTGAACAGGATCAATTCCTGCTAATTGGTCTGTAACTACCAGGATCATTTGCTGTTCTGAAAGCTTTTGCCACTCTGCTTCCTAATTATACCAGATTTTGCTCTTAAGAGCTACCAATGAGTTTTTACCAAAAAAAATCCCAAAGTGTTAATGAAGTGTCAAAATGTATAAACTAAAACGATAAGTGGGAGAAACAAATACTGTAAACCCCAAACCTGGGAAAGATCCAGGAGAAATTTAAAAGGATTCCCTGGCCACCCTGTGGGGCTAGAAATAATTCTTATTGTGTCAGACAATGAACATTCAAGCTGGTGCTACAGAAGGCCAAGAGGTGATTTGGACTGTAGCATTTTTTTAAGGGTTACAATTATTTGACTCAAAGACAATTGAAAGGCCAGCAAGTGGAAATCAAAGCTAGGCAAATGTAATGTCAATGAGAGGAACACATCTTAAGATGGCAATCTTTCATTTGGGAAACTTTCTCACTGTCAATTCCAAAATTAGCAGGATGTTAATTGGTGTGTTGGGACCAATTAAAATGTCACAAGGTCATGAACACGCTTTGGAGCTCCCCAGAATTATCCTTCAGGTTAAATTCTGAACAAAACAACAAGGTTGGGAGGGTTCAGGTTAGAAAAAGGTGGGCATGATGGGAATTCTCCAAAAGATGCTAATTTTTAGATTATTAAAGTATTTTAGATTGAACATGCAGGTACCACGGTTCCCGTAGTTTTCCCTTACAGAGAACTAAAAGCAACTTCAAGGAGGAGGGAATTAAGATAGGGGAAGAGGCCTCAGAGGACGGAAGGATTAATACCCCTGCTCTCCGCAAATGCCATGTTCTCCAAAACAGCCTCATGAGGATACTAATTACTTTTAAAAGTAGGGTCTTATTCAGGGATGCCTCATATAGTGTCTTTTTTGGCCACGGCAGACAAAAATTTAGCTGCTGACAATATGACTAAGGTGAGCTTTAGCTGTCAGAGGGGACTGTACAGCAAATAACAAACAAAAGGAGGTCCACAAAATGGCAGGGCATTGATACACCTTTGCTGATGCTCAAACCTTTTTCGTTTTTGCTTGTTTGAAGGGCTAAATTAGTGCATGCATGTTTCAGTGCTGTGGAAAGACGCTGGGAACACTTAGCCCCCATTATCGAAAGTCCCACAACTGAACAAATTGCAAAATGCTACATTATGTTTAGTGCTACATGGGTGACCTGCAGCAAGTCAGGTTCACACGTCCACCCCATTTCAGCTCCAACATGGGCAGGAGAAACAGACTCCTTTGGAGATTAGAACATCAGTTGTGAATCCTGGCTGGAAACAAACTGTGGTTAATTGGACAAGCCAGCTTCTTAACCCACAGTTTAAAGGTGGCTTGTTTAGAAATTAGGTTTGCTGCAACCCAGGATTCTAGGTTCATACAATGTGTCAAGCCGCTATTTTTTGAAAGTGGAATTAATCCCCTGGCTATGCGGGAACAGGAGGGGAGCACATAAACCCAGTGCTTTGTTCAGACATGCTTAGGTTGTCCACATAGCAATGAACCAGACATGGAGAGGGAAGGGTTATAAACCTCATCACTGGTGATATAATGGGTAAAAAAAGAGGTAAAGGTAAAGGACCCCTGGACGATTACGTCCAGTCCAAGGCAACTATGCGGTTGCGGCGCTCATTTCACTTTCAGACTGAGGGAGCCGGTGTTTGTCCACAAACAGATTTCCGGGTCATATGGCCAGCAGAACTAAAACGCTTCTGGCACAACGGAACACCGTGATGGAAACCAGAGCGCACAGAAGCACCGTTTACCTTCCTGACACAACGGTACCTATTTATCTACTTGCACTGGCATGCTTTCGAACTGCTAGGTTGGCAGGAGCTGGGACAGAGCAACAGGAGCTCACCCTGTCACAGGGATTCGAACTGCCGACCTTCTGACTGGTATCATTTAGTGGTATCATGGGTACCATCTGAGAGAAACTTGTTATATTCACATAACTACATTCTACACCTCATTTTATTTGCCCTTGCCCACAAATAAAGTTTTGCTCTAAGGGTCACAGACTGATAAAGGTTCCTAGGTGGGTGGTAGGGGGTTCTACGGCACAAGCTGAATCCTCCTTCCATCGAGCACTGGTGGGCAGTAAGGAAATTCTACCACCAAGAAAGATGCATTAGTGGGCAGTAGGTATAAAAAAAGTTGACTACCCCTGGTCTAGAGTCTATAAATGACAGGAGCTCTCCAGGGTTTCAGAAAGGGTAGGAGTCCTTCACAGTCCACCGTGGAGATGCCAGGGATTGAACCTGGGATCTTTTGCATGCAAAATATCTGCTCTGCCACCAAGCTAAAGTCCCTTCCCAAAGCCCTTCATCAATGGAAAGTATCCAGATCCCACACAGGCATGCTTTCACTGAGCAAATACAGTAAATGATTGTCTAGTAAGGCACTACCAGTGCACACAAAGAATGCAGCAAGAAGCAATTTGTGCAAAGTTCCTTCTAAATCAATCTAATCATGACACAGAACTGGTGAACTAAACTAAAGCGCACTCCTCCTAGGTATTTTAGCCACAGATGTTACTTCAACTTCTTAGTTACGTTAACAGTAGTCAATGCTGAATAAGAAATGTCATTCAGAAGTGCGAAACTCTGTTTTCTCATTAGTCTCTCTTCCTTCTGTTTTAAGTATATTTCAGACATCTCCAGGAAAATCACTCACACCAGCACAATTATCACTTTCTTAACAACTATTCACTGTTTGTATTGAAGAAGCTAGAAACTTGGGGGGGGGGATTGTGGGCTATTTTAAAAAAATCTATTCAAATAAAAAAACCAACTATCTAACAAATCTACTAAGTAGAGGGTTTCCCAAATTATAATACTCACTCTGAATCTGTTTTCAATGAGCTATTCTAATTTAAAAATTAAAGGGATGGAATTTTCCATGCTTCAGCTTTTCACTTCCTAAATTTGCTATGCAGAAATTCTCATTTTTTCCCCATTTCATTTCATTTGCTTGTTTTCATCCTGCCTTTGTGTCACAAAGCATTAAAAGCAGCAAGACAATTAAAACAAACAGTACCATCATGAAAATGGAACAGTTTGAAAAAGCTAATAAAGCCAAATCTAAAACAGTAGGTTAAAAGAAACACACAGCAAAAGTCTCACTGGAACAGAAACTTCTACAATAAAAATCTAAATCCTAAAAGACATACAGGACCAGGCAGATCTCATAAGAGATTGCACTCTTTTATTTATTTCCTTTTTTAGTTTGTGGTTTAATTATATTTTTGAGTTGCATGTTGTATAGTGGGTCTGTTTTGTAAACTGCTGTGGGGTGTTTAGCCTGAAAAGTGGGATATAAATATATGAAATAAGACAATTCCAAAACTGAGGAGGTCATGTCATGAGTATTCATCAATCTGATCTACAGCAGTGGGACCATGACCAAAGCCTTCCTATTCAGCTCTCTCCAGGAACCCGAACTACCTGTGCCTTTCCCTTCTCGCTTCTCATGTTCCTCATTCCTACCACTAGTATTCCTGTTTGAAGTCTACCAATGAAGTACACTCCAAGACATCTTGACCTATTAGACTGGTCCGGTATTCCGAAATCACTTTCAAGGATTGGAAGCAACTGTTTGACTGGGCTCAGGATGCATGGTGTTCCAGTTAATTCAACAGTTAATTTACTGTGCCTGAATACAAGACATCTGCCTTCTTTCCAGTTGGGAAAGAAACAAGAGACAGAGAGAAGGGGATAAGAGTTAGCCTTTTGAAGTGCTCTCCTGATCCTAAGCAGGCCTGCATAGATCTGACTAAGGATTTCTATGTCAAATACCTTCATCTCACTTTAGCCAATAGCATTACTGTGATTTGACTCCAGCACCTTATTTGTCAGCCTCTCTACTCTGATCATACTACCCTTCCTTATATACTACTTACAGGCACTACATGCCTTGATGACTTAACCCCTTCTAGCCATAGCTGTCAACCTTCCCTTTTTTTGCAGTGGGAAACAGTGCTGGAATAAGGGAATTTCCCGCAAAAAAAGGAAAAGTTGACAGCTAGGCTTCTACCCTCTGTGGCCTTTCCGAGATCATTGAGTTTAGCCCAGTTAATAACCTTCAGCTTCTTTAAACACTTCAGACTTGTCACTTTCTAATCAGCTCTTCTATAAACTAAGTCATCTCAGCCACAATCTTCCCCCTGCATCTAAACTTTACTAATCCACTTTCATTGTCAGGACTAATCCAGTTTCCGTTGCTGGGGCAGAATGGAAAAGTGAGTCTTTGGGAGGTAAAGTCAAACTTTTCAAGAGTTACAGCGCCTACTATGGCTGTAGAGACCAATACGAGATAGACATCTTTTACTGCAGGTGGGGCAGATGAAGGTGTTTGGTTTTGCTGCTGCAGGTGACCATGGTTTTTCTTCTCTCTGTGCTCCTCCCAGCAGTCATTCCTCCTCTGATCACTGCTGTGGATACACACCCTTACTGCCTATCTCCAAGCACTGTGACTGTCTGCAAGGGACTCACTTACAGCAGGGTTAATGTGGCCAGCCTTTATGTCACGTTTGCAGACATCTTTGTAACACAGAGCTGGACTGCCAACAGGCCTACTGCTTGAAGCCAGCGCTCTGTGGAGCATGTCCATGGGAATCCTGCCATCTTCCATTCTGTGGACATGACCAAGCCAGCATAGATGTCGCTGAGACAGAAATATGAAAACATGCTGGGAATGTGGGCTTGGGAGAGCACATCTGTGTTTGAGACTCTGTCCTGCCATGTGATACTCAAAATCTTCCTGAAGGCAGTGTGTAAGTTGCCCACGACTCACTTTCATAAAGCAATGTGCAAGCCTGGTAGACCTTCATCTTGGTATTGGTCATTAGCATCACATTCTCCCATGCCCTTCTGGAAAGGCGAGCCATTGCCACAGCTGCCTTGCCACTATGCTTGTCCAGCTCAGCATCAATGGAAATGTTGTTAGTTATGGGGGGAAGCCAAGTAGACACCATCTTCAGTTAAGCTGAAGGCATAGAAAAGCAACACGGAGAAGACTATGCCAAAGAGAGTTGAAGCGAGAAGACCACCCTGTTTCACACTGCATCTTTATAGGGAAGGCGTCCGAGGATGAATCGCCATACTGGACAATGCCATGCATGTACTCGTGAAAGGACACGATCATCTTGCGGAACTTAGGTGGGAATCCTATCTTGTTGAGCAGTGTGAGAAGTCCTTTTCAGCTGATGAAGTCAATGGCCTTCATCAAGTCAATGAAGTAGATGTACAAGGGATGTCTCTGCTAATTTAGCAATTTAGTTAACCGACCTCGACTTTACCTCCTATTTATCTTGAAGCCAATGTCCTCAAAGAAAGAAGCTAATCTTCCTGAGGCTACACAGGAAGTAATTATGAGAGGCACAAGCAGACACTGCATCTCCCAACTCTATTGTGCCTGCATAAAATTACTCTGTCTAGACCAGGCATAGGCAACCTTCGGCTCTCCAGATGTTTTGGCCTACAACTCCCATGATCCCTAGCTAACAGGACCAGTGGTCAGGGATGATGGGAATTGTAGTCTGAAACATCTGGAGAGCCGAAGGTTGCTGACCCCTGGTCTAGACTGAGCTCAGAAATAGAACATCAGCCCTGCAAAGCCACGACCATATGGGCACCTTGGTTGTCTGTTTGCCTTTAAGGCTATCAACCAGCTAGAGCCTCGCCAGGTTCAGTACTGTCATTGATAAGCGTTCAAAAACGAAAACCAAAAGACTTCAAATTAATACTCTACGGATGCCCCAAGGCACCCTGCCGTTAACTGTCTTCCTATCAGAACAGAAAGGTACTCTGCACATATGGAGAGAAAGGTGCACTTATGTATGTCATAGAAAATCATATACAATTTTCACAGGCATATGGCAATATAATTTTGGGAGTTGAAAGACAAACTTCAACTGGCCCATCTCTGAGCCAACTTAGTTTTTCCATTGCACTTCCCTAAAAACCAAGATTGTGTGCACATATTGCTCAATGAGAGCCGTCTAAATTAACCACCACAGCAGGCCAACTTTTGTATCTAGAAACAAATCCAATTTGCCTAATTCAGCTTAAAATCTGCCACAGTTGTTCACAGATAGGTAAACTTATTAGTCACACTGGCTTGTGAGAAAACTATCATTCTCATCGTCAATAATCAAATTAATAGCAAGGCTATACTTAGGTCCTCGTGTCCAGCCCTCTTTTGAAACAGTATGCACTGTTCAGTGGGAGCTGCTTCATTGGGGCTAACAGACGTCCTAGAAATCAGTTCTTCATAGTTTAATGAGTCCCATCTTCACCTACTGCCCAGCTCTACAATCACAAGGTCTCAGTTAATCACTTACAGCACCACTGCTTCAGCAAACTCAATTTCCTTCACGTTGTCTTCATTAATCCCATAGATATACCCTTCCACAACCTGTTAGTTCCAGTCTATAAGGTATAAATATCCCATCCTTTGAGCTAATCATAAATTTTGAAATTCCAAGGGCAAAAGCACTATTAGTGAAAGGGCAAAAACTCTCTTATTCTTGCTGCCTACAAAAAGGGGAAATTCCAAGCTTAGATTGGGAAATACCTTGAAGGAGAGAGGTCTTATTGTTTATAGAGTTCTTCTACACCTCCTTTTGATTGGCAGTGATTACTGCACTCAATACCTATAGCAGCTTCCTGTCTTTTGCAATTATCTCCTATCTACCTCGTAGTCTCTCATAATTCCTGACACTGTACTCCTATTTGAGCACTGCAGCACCCTGTATCTCTCCTGATTGAAACAACAAGTGAGTTGCCACAAGTGAGTGGCCTGCCACCAGAGAATTGTCCTGTAATATAAGTTTCAAAAGCCTCATCTATTGCACAAAACAAAATAAGCCTACCTCTGGCTGAGAGCTTCTTGGTGTTGATAATCTTTGCCGCATATTCGTGTCCAGTGCAGAGTTTGACACAGCGCCGAACAACTGAGAAAGCCCCCCTAAAAATGTGCATCAGAAAAAAGGAGAAAACAGAGATTAATGCCTGCAGCTTCGAAGAATCCGATTCCCAGCAGTATCTCATTAAAAAAAAAAAAAAGTTTTGCAACATTTTTTAACATTTCAACATACAGAGATTTCCCTTTTAGCCCATCCCATCATGGCATTCTTATTACAGATGAGAGCAAATGAGGGGGGGGGGAGAAAAGAATTTGCCCCTTGTTGAATTCATTCAATGAGAATGTCCTAAAATTAAAGAGTTGGAAAGCATCTCAAAGGTTATCCAGTCCAACTCCCTGCTGATGCAGGAGACCAACTACCACAGCATCTGTGAAAATGGGCCACCCAGTCTCTTAAAAACCTGTGATGAATGAGAATTTTAAAAAGGTCTAAAAGGGTTCCAAAGATTTCAGGAAGAAGACCTATTTTCCTGTTGAATGCTATTTGCTGCTTGATCCAGGGATAGCAGGACTGCTCAATTGGTTAAGAGTGTGGTTCTGACAACACCAAGGCTGCAGGTTCGGTTCCTGACAGCTGCATATTCCTGCATTGTAGAGGGTTGGACTACTAGATGATCCTCAGGGTCCCTTCCCAGCTGAAAGGAAAACCGCCTTGGAGGGGAAGTGGCAGGGGAGAATGCAGTGAGTTACACGAATCATCGCTCCTTTCTCACACACAAAACCCACTTTTAGGTTTTCTACAATCAAGTGGTATATTAATGTTATTTATTAAATATAAATAAATAAATAAATATTAGCAACTCGGACATGCAGTACTATATGCTAGTTTAAGTGACTTCTGCTGTTGGGATTAGAAATATATTCATTAACCACATTTTATCTCATCCTTCCTCCAGAGCAGCACAAAAAGAGTGACAGAAACAGCTTCAGGACTCAATAGGTATTTGAGCCCTAATCAAAAACTTTGGCCACCATACCAAGCTGACTTTTATCTGAGAATTCTTTTAACACAATTTTTAGCATTTAGATTTTGCATTTTTTATTTTTTAAAGTGCTCTTACTTTAATGTTCCTAAGAACTGTAAGGCTAATAAAGGCTGTATAAACATCTGTCATGAGTAGTTAGGCTAATTAATCCTACTCTGGTGTAGGATAATGAGTTGAGCTACAAGCCTATAATTCTCAGTTCACCAGCGTGGTACCCACAACCTCAGCAAAGATTGACCTCAGATGCTCTGCTGTCAACAACTCCAAACAGCTGTCTATTACTCATTCCCTAATTCCAACCAGTAGTGAAGTTGCTGGGCCATAGCTATGTGGACGTCGCAGTTAAGGTCAGAAGCTAGAGGGCATATTTGATGGATATTTGTTGGTACAAATTGTGCTCTGCTCTCTGCATGAGAGTGGGACTCTTAAGAAAGCATAAGAATTGCCTTATGATTTTCATGGGAAGTCTCAGATATACAGTATGGTGTTATATACAATGCTGCTCCTACTCTGAGTATTATTCCCACTGAGGTTAATAGACATCACTAACTGAAGCTCATTAAAAATGTCAACTATTCCAGAAAGAATGGATTTTTGCTCTAAAACAGCTCTCTATGCTCTTTGGATCGTAATGAAGTTTTAGCTCATCCCAGTATAAACAGTGAGAAAGATAATGCAGTACAAATGAGGAATAATTGCATTGCATGCTAACATTGCAGAGGTAAATTAGTTGCTACAGAAACAGGTTCAGTACAATCCTGTGCATCCTTACTCAGAATTAAGTCCTTCTTGTTTATTGGGATTTACTTATTTGAAACTCTACACAGGATTTGCAAATGAACCTACATTCAATCAACAACAACAACAAATCCTGTCTTTTGAAAGTGAGGTCCTCAGTTTATATCATTGGGTAAGAGGCTGGTGACCAACCAGGACCCAAGAGGTTACAATCTGTTTGGAAATATTCATTTGGAAAGATTCAGTCTTCAGCAGAAGACCAATGAATGCATTTTACGGGTACTTCAGTCATGAGCCACAGCTTGTTGACTGTTCTACTCCACAGCTTCAAGTAGGATCATCTTCATCATGTATACAAATTTGCCCCCCTCCATTGAGCTCAGAACAACCTTCTTCATTAAATAACTGCTACAGACTTTTCAGCAGCTGCTCAGAAACATGTATACAGTACACATAAGTATATATTCTCACACTCATCAAGGTTTCATAGTAAGGTTAAAAAAAGATAAAAGACCCCTGGATGGTTACATCCAGTCAAAGGCGACTATGGGGTTGTGGCGCTCATTTCACTTTCAGGCTGAGAGAGCTTGCGTTTGTCCACAGACAGCTTTCTGGGTCATGTGGACAGCATGACTAAACCGCTTCTGGCCAGAACACACGGAAACGCTGTTTACCTTCCCGCCACAGTGATACATATCTATCTACTTGCACTGATGTGTTTTGAACTGCTAAGATTGGCAGAAGCTGGGACAGGGCAACAGGAGCTCACTCCATCGTGTGGATTCAAACGGCCGACCTGTGGTTTAGACCACAGCGCCACCCACATCCCTAGGTTTCACAGTACTGTAATCCAAAGTGCGTTCCAATTGGAGAACAGCCTTTGCCAAAGGTGCCATGGACTTTGAAGACGCTCAAACTCAGGACGAAAGGGAGAAACGTGCTAAGAAGAAGGCACGTTTGGCAAACCCTCACTCTGATCAACTCCCACCCAGAAAACTATGCCCCCACTGTGGAAGGATGTGTGGATCCAGAATTGGCCTCCACAGTCACCTACGAGCACACCATTAAGACCGTGCTCATGGAAGACAATCTAACTTGACTATGAGTGATTGCCAAAGAAAAAGAATCCAAAGAGAAAGTTATTTGAATGAATATATGAAAGAGAACAAAATAAACCAAAAATTAATGTGAGTCAAAAGCACCTTCAAATATTAAAATATTTAAATCATGTATAAATGTCAATTCTACAGAGCTACACTTCATGAGGGAGAGCTCAATATCCTGGGATATCGGCAAGGCTTTTGAATTACTGGTGCACTGGAACTCAAGCTCTCACCTATGGATCTTAACCTACTTAAGTTGACCTACTAAAGCATGATTCAGCATTTTTAAACTGCTTACTACACAGCGATTGCCCTGGCCACCTGGAGAGCCAGCTAGCAGAATTATGCAGCTTTAGCAGAGAGATCTCCCTTGTGGTTGAAGCAACACAACATGAGCTGTGTACAGATAGGTTCATTCTGAGGAACAGCAGCACCACTTTTCCTCTTATCGCTACTACAATAGCAATAGTAACAATCCTGTATCAATAACTGCATGAAGATACAAGTGTAATAGTAAGGGCCAGGGGGAGCTTGTTTGTTCCAAGTTCTTAATTTCTAATTGCAACTGTTTCCCTAGTCAGATCAATGGAGTGATGAAATTGGCTAGATTGGATCTCAAGCAGCTTCTGGAGTAATCAGTTTCACTCCTAAGGGAAACTGCATTTTTTTTATCTATTTGCTTGTTTAAGAGCTAAATGAGCACATATGTACATATACACCTATTTTTTCATATAATAAAAAAACACTTTTTTTAAAAAAAAGCATAAAAATGGCCTCAAATCTATTCCTGGCATTGTATAGGGAGAAGTATACTAACTTCCTCTGAGTTCTATCCAGTATGCATCAGTGACAGAAGCACTAATATATATATGCCTGTTATACCTGGAATAGTCATGCTTTTAGAAGCTAGCTCCAGCTTTTCCAAAATACAGCTTGAAGTCCTAGCACACCTTTAATAGTTATGCATAAGAGGGAATTTCAGTAGGTAAACCTCCTCCTCTATTAAAAGTGTAGAATTCCTGTCCTTTTGCATCTGACCATACACAAGATCCTGCAAAACCTGTTCAGCCAGAGAGCACATCGGAACACAAACATTAGCGTAACTTGGACCAAGTGGTATTGCATCCACAAAGACAATGAACACACAAAGTGGAAATGATTTACCACCATGGCAAACTTCTGCAATGGGATTTGGATCTTAGGGGCAGGAAAAGCTGGCCAGAACTCAGCAGTCATGGCAAGTACGGTACTGGTATACTCAAGTTGAGCATGAAAGTAACCCCCAGGTTTGGACAGCAGTCTGAATTATAATGCCTCGCGGAGTAGCCTAAAATAATTCAAGATTATACAGTGCATATTCCTGACACATTTGGAAATGTTACTGCTTTATAAACTACAAAAGTGGAAGGGGAAATTACAAATATAACCCACATTGATGAAATCAGAGATACAAATACAACACAAGGATAGCCTTCCCCAACCTAGTGCTTTCCAGTTGGTCAGAATAGAGTCAACAATACTGGGCTAAATGAACAAAACAGTCTGCCTTGATTTAAGGCAGCTCTCTGAGTATTTTGGCAATGGTGGGCCTCCCAAGATCTCAGCAAGGGGTCTTTCCCATCACCTGTTACGTGATCCTTTTAACCAGGGATGCACATTAACTCATAACATTCTGTATTGCACTTTAAAGCTGTTTCCTATGCACATTTATGCCCCATTGCCCTAGAATGGCCATCCCTAACCTGGTGTCCTCTATATGTTGTTGGACTTCAACTCCCATCAGCACTAGCCATCATGGCCAATGGCCAGGGATGATGCTAACTGTAATCCAAAACATCTGGAAGGCCTTTGTATTTGTATCTCTGATTTCATCATTAAAACCCCACCCCCTGCTTTCATTTTGAAAGCAGCTTCAAAATAAAGACAAACATTTTATGTGTTGTATCAAACCCTTTCCTGAACCGCTCAAGAGATCTGAAATTAACTACCTTTGGTCAAAATGACAGCTTATATAGTCACAGACAGAGATGCAGTAATTTGCAACCATTTCCTCACTGCATACAAAGTGGTGTTCTGATTTTTTGCTGTGTTTTTTCCTGCTTCTTAGCACCACGTATTTAAAAACCTATTTGAAACAGAAGTCAGTAAAACTTAACCAGTGTTATTCCTAAGTAAAAATGAAATAATAAATAGCAAAGTGCTTCAGGCTGCAGAACTATTAGTAACCAAAATTCTTTATAAATCACTTCCTACAATAGCAAATCAGGGTTCCGCATGTGGTCCAGAAGAAGCAGCCAAGAGAGATTCTTGAATGCTAAGGGATGCCACCCATATAATCATACTTTACCAAACAAAGAAATAAATAGACCCTGCACTCATGCTGCTGTGAAAACTGGCATGCTAGAAATGGTGGGGATGCACTGCCCAAGACACCCTCCCACACAAAGAATCCATCATAAGCTATAGAAGAGTCCGTTTAGGAAGCGATCTCTCTAGATCTCTCTCTCTCTCTACACACACACACACACACACAGCGACAGCAAGAGTGTTGAGTGCCTAAGGAAGTTTAAAGGTAAAGGTAAAAGGACCCCTGAAAGTTAAGTTGAGTCGCAAACGACTCAGGGGTTGGAGCGCTCATGTCACTTTACAGGCCGAGGGAGCCAGCGTTTGTCCACTCTGCAGACAGTTTTTCCAGGTCATGTGGCCAGCATGACTAGGCCGCTTCTGGCGCAATGGAAAACCGACACCAGAGCTGCTCACGGAAACACCTGCTTATTAATCTACTTGCACTTTTTTGCATGCTTTCGAACTGCTAGGTTGGCAGGAGCTGGGACCGAGCAATGGGAGCTGACCCCATCGCGGAGGTTCGAACTGCCGATCGGCAAGCCCAAGGCTCAGTGGTTTAGACCACAGCACCACCCGTGTACCTAAGGAAGTTTAAGAGGAGTAATAGATCAAAATGCCCTTGGGGAACGTGTGCCTTGAGATACATATCCCTATGGATTAGTCCTCACTTTAAGAGATCTTAAGTGCAAGGGAACCACCCATTAGCAATTTAAGGGATCACAGGGAGAGGATCATTCTGAATCAATTAAATATATTTTAACAGCTTTCACAAGGAGGGGGAAAAAACAGTCCCAAGAAGGCTTTCCGAACAGATTAAAAAATACAATCAGAGGACGTCACTGCGAGCTGTTGCCTGGCAACTGCCGACTGCCAGCAAGGGAAGAGTGCTTCCATCATGGGCCGAGTCCCAGCTGCTCAGCCCCAATTCCTTGCCTCAGAATATTTTGGTGTGAGTTGCCAGTGGTGTAATGAAAGGGGACAAAGGGCAACAAAGCTCCTCTGGCATCATCTTTGTTCTGGCAAATGAAGATCTTTTGTTGAAGTTTAGTGTGTTTTACATGATGAACCTATGCAGTCAGTTAAAACTCCCAGTTTAGAAATCTAACAGTTGCAGAGGCCAGTTGGCATAAAAAGATCTTCAAGAGATGCCAGCAAAATTTTGATGATGATGATGATGGAAACAGCTCTCCTCCATATGATCTCAACAGTAAACAAGCTACCGGTAGGATATAAGGACTCAAGCGGTCCTTAGTTCCAGGAAACTAGCACAGATTTTCAGTCATGCTGCTCCTAACAAAGTGGGCATTATAAACTGGGAATACAGTCACACCTTGGTTCTCGAATGGCTTAGTTGACGAAAAAATAGGCTCCCAAAACCTGGAAGTAAGTGTTCCGGTTTTCGAATGTTTTTTGGAAGCCGAATATCCGACACAGCTTTCACTTGAGTGCAGGAAGCTCCTGGAGCCAATCAGACACCGTGCCTTGGTTTTCAAATGGTTTTCGGAATCGAGTGGACTTCTGGAACAGATTAAGTTCAAGAACCAATGTTCCATGGTATGGCCATGGAGGCTCTCGTGGTGTGCTCTTGCACTTCAAAATTTACCACTAGGTTTGACACCAAGGAAGAACAAGGATGAGGGCAGGACCCTGTCTAAATAATCCTGGTTCCATATATGCAGAACATGCTTCAGGGGTGGAAAAATTGTGGCCCTCCAGATGATGTTGGACTACAACTCCCATCTCGTCCATGGGCGTTGACCATTCTGGTTGCATCTGGTGGGAGCTGGAGTCCCACAACATCTACAGGGCCACAGGTTCTCCCACCTCTGCCATAATCATTAGGCGCATGTTCTACTCATGCATAAAACCTACACATGAGCAGACAGGGTAGAGATAAGTACCCAAGGTTCCACCCTCTTGCCATCCTTCACATTGCCTTTCAGTTTGTGGAAGGTGATTCTCTGCATGTTTTAGAACCCAAGAAAATGAGGATTCAAAAATGAATGTGGAGCTTCCAGAACTACAGAGGCTTCACGCTTCAGACCTTTGCCTTCCACAAGTTGGAAACTATCAGGAGATGGTAGTTTAGCAGGCCCATTCTCACGTGCATGTAGGTTTTACACAACGCTTGTGCAGAGCTTAAGTAATTTCTGATTCTAAACAAATTTGACTGTAGCCCTTTGAAGCCACTTCCAGAGCTTCCTGAAGTTATAAAGCACCATATAGGCATTCTAAATAATTCAGTGTTTAATTAAGAAAAAAACAAAAATGCTGCTTCCTTCCTCTCAAAAAAAAAACCCACTGGGTTTCTAGATAGGAAGCCAAGACACATTTTAGTAGCAACAAACTTAAGAGCAAAGAAAAGAGCATGGGCGTAGCCAGGGGGCAGGAAGGGACAGCTCCCCCCCATCAAGTAAATCAATAAAAATACCTAACTGAGGTTCTGCCCCTCCCAAACATGAAGCCTGTCCCCCCAACATAAATCCTGGCTATGCCCATGGAAATGAGGAAGGAAAATTACAAAGAACAGGGGGAAATGGTGTAATTGTAAAATAAAAAATGTTTATTGGAGTGTTTTTAGAATCAAATTCATTTTTCTAGCACTTTGAGATTTGCCTTTGTGTTTTGGGGTCTTTTAGCAGTCAAGAGGAAATTTAAACAGGTTAATGGTTGTTAGGAGAGAAAGGAGGGGGGAAACTGGGGCTCCATTTAACTGTCCTATTTTACATCAAAATCAAGAACTTCTTGAAAGATCAGCCAAGGACATGCATTCTGAATCTGCTGTAAGAAGGCCCATGGGAGGAGCCAGGATTTTTGTTAGGGTGGGCAAAACCTCAGTTAGTTAAGTATTTTTATTGATTTTTTTATTGATGGGGGCCAGTTGCTTTCCGCTGCCCACTGCCCCCCCAAGCTACGCCCATGAGAAGGCCCCATCATTTACCAACACAATCTAAACTTAGCCTTTCTCACTCAGGTTTTTATTTTGCATTCACATACATCACAAGATCAGGGCACAGCAAAGACAACCACCAGCTCTTTGTAAAACCAAATGTTCATGCAGCACTAAGTTGACACCAAATGCTAGCATCTTTCTCAGCTCTGGTTTCATTGGTTCAGCTCAGCAGCATAATAATAGTCAATCACAACCACGACTAGGTTGCAACCTTTTGGTTGGGCAAAATACGAGATGGGTTGGGGGGGAGGGGTCCTCCGGTTCTCATGCACCTGCCTCTGCTCACACAAAAACTCTTTCCTCCTTTCCACCAGGCCCCTGCAAACCCCCTCTCCCACTCTTTGCCCACGCAAAACCGCAAAACCCAAGACTCCACCGTAGCAGGCCTGTGCACTGCAAACCGCCCTCTCGTGCCCTCTGTGACCCACCCTCTGCCCACACAAAAATACTCTCTCTCAAACTCCACCTTCTGGCCCCACCTCACCCTCAATAGTCCCACAATAACTCTCAGGTCTCTTACTCATTGACTCATCCTCTGCCTACACAAAGTCCCACTCAGGCTCCTTGATCTCTTCCTCCCACTGGATCCACCCTCTGCTCTGCTCACACAGTTTGGAGGAGGAGAAGCTCAAATACATGAAAAATTGCATCCCGTTTGAATTCCAAACAGGACAGGGGACACTTTTCTTCCAAAAAAAGAGGATGATCATGTTTTTCTAGGGACAGGTGGCAACCCTAACCATGACCCACTAGCAATTGCAGCAACATCCCCTGACCTACCCCAATTTGGGAGGAAAACACAAGGATTGTCTGAGGATGCTTTAGTGAATATACATCTTCTGTTTCTGGTTTTCACTGTGCATCTCATTCACTACCTCCCACCTGCACAGGGTGGGGATCCCTGGAGGGAGGCTAGGTATAGCATAATACTTTGCATGTCTCCTCAGAAATAAGCCCCACTGAGTCAAAGGAAACTTACTCCCAGGTAAGTTTGTAAAGGATTGCTGTTTTAGCGTGAAGTTTTCACATCTTGCAGTGTGGGAAGCTTGCAACTTCTTCTCCTTGACAAGGAAACTAGCAGCAAAAAAACGAAAGCATGAGTCTTCCAAGTATCATATTATCTGCCACGTGTTATGAAGTGCAAAAGAGCCCAGACTCTCTGCTAAAACACAAACAATGTAGAGGCTCAGATAATGATACAGGCTGACAATGTTTCGGAAATATCCATAAAGCCAAATATATGAAAAATACTACATTAGAATTAATTGACTATGTAGATGCCACAAACTTCTTCTTTATGGAGACGCAGTGGCTGTGTAATAGTACCCATACTTCCCACATGCAAAACTGGGTCTCCTTGGCAAGTGTAGCTCCATCAACCTCAACTTCCCATATGTAAATCAGTAATTTAGCTTGCATGGCCCGTATTATGTTTAATTGAGATAAGGAAGTGTACCCATTTGGATAGGGTTAGATTACAAATCTCAACAAATATCAAAAGGGGAAAAAAGAATTTTGTTTTGAAGGGTCAACTGTCACAATTGTGCTCTATATGCTTACTTTGAATTGTTCATTGTTAATGTTACAGAAATGTCAATAAAAACAAGCCTTTTTAAGAAGGGGAGAATTTTTGGTAGGGGAGGGAAGCAGTGAGTGTCATTTTTGGATTTTTAAATTTATTATTAAATGCACACATATCCTACTCAAGGTGGCTTACACCGAATAAAAACATAATACAACTTCAAAAACGTACAAGAGCAGCAGCATTAAAAATCATTTTAAAATATTGGCTAGTCAAAACAAATAAAATATAAAACTCCTGCAGAGGCAGAAAAGCTATTCATCTTTAAAGAGCTCGCTAAAAAGGCCTTAATTTTCTTATCAAATGCCTTTCACAGGGATCCACACATGGTGATGATTGGTAACCTAGTATCAATTGGGATTCAGCTTCCGCACTTCATTTTCCGCAGATGCAAAGCCAGTCTCTTTTAAGTCCATAGCCTAACAGAGGAGTACAGCAAGCTTTTGTGTGCATGTTTGTAGTAACACGTTCCCTGGAAGATGCAGCCCTGCACCATCTTGCCAAAGGCTTTTTAGGAAAAAAGATTGCCTTTTTTTTTGGCAAAGTACACTGGAGGCTCTCTCTGCTGGTCACCGGCAGAATTAAATTTTGCTCACCACAAACAAATTTCTGCAACCTGTCTCTCTTGGATATAATTTTGTGACCTTTTTAGAAAGCCAGCTTGTTTTTCTTTTACTTGGAAGTCTTCAAAATGAAAGCATTTGTCACATTTACAAGCTTTTATCCTTTGGAGGAAAGAATATTAACCCATTTAATTTTACAAATTAGTAGTAATTTCCCGTGCCTGAAGATGGTTTGGGGGGGGGGGGGAATGCTAGATATCCTCTCTTTTTCCTCTTTTGGGGGAGAGGGCGGGACACAGGGGTTTATTGAAAAAGCCCATCACTAGTTTCAGACTACAAGTTCAAATGATCCATTTGGGCCTTTTTTTTGCTGCGCCAGTGTCATGCTCCTGTCCCAAAAGACAATGATAGCAGCTCTTGCTTGGGAATAAGAAAGACATCTTTATTCAGGCTATTAACAGTAAAGGCTCAGCAGCAAGCACGGTGTCCAGCAGTCATGATTCCATGGTACAAGAGCAAGGCAAGACAGCAGAACTAAACAGAAGCCCCAAAGTTAGCATGTCCCTCCCACCGAGCATTTAAAGACAAGGGTTGAGCTCACTCATAGGACTCTCTCACCTTACTGTTCATTCTTATGTGCACTCTCTCTGGGAAGCTGCATCCGATCCCACCTACAAGATATACAGTGGTACCTCTGGCTACGAACTTCTGGAGGTCTGTTCTTAACCTGAAACCGTTCTTAACCTGAGGTAGCACTTTAGCTAATGGGGCCTCCTGCTGCCATTGCGCAATTTCTGTTCTCATCCTAGGACAAATTTCTTAACCCAAGGTACTACTTCAGGGTTTAAGAACTATGGAAAGTTCTTAAAGAAATGGGAGTGCCGGATCACCTCATCTGTCTCCTGAGAAATCTCTATTTGGGACAAGAAGCTACAGTTAGAACTGGATATGGAATAACTGATTGGTTCAAAATTGGGAAAGGAGTACGACAAGGCTGTATATTGTCTCCCGGCTTATTTAACTTATATGCAGAATTCATCATGCGAAAGGCTGGGCTGGATGAATCCCAAACCGGAATTAAGATTGCCGGAAAAAATATCAACAACCTCAGATATGCTGATGATACAACCTTGATGGCAGAAAGTGAGGAGGAATTGAAGAACCTTTTAATGAGGGTAAAAGAGGAGAGCGCAAAATATGGTCTGCAGCTCAACATCAAAAAAACTAAGATCATGGCCACTGGTCCCATCACCTCCTGGCAAATAGAAAGGGAAGAAATGGAGGCAGTCAGAGATTTCACTTTCTTGGGTTCCATGATCACTGCAGATGGTGACAGCAGTCACGAAATTAGAAGACGCCTGCTTCTTGGGAGAAAAGCAATGACAAACCTAGACAGCATCTTAAAAAGCAAAGACATCACCTTGCCAACAAAGGTCCGTATAGTTAAAGCTATG
The DNA here is from genome assembly GCF_009819535.1 of Lacerta agilis. Classification (NCBI taxonomy): domain Eukaryota; kingdom Metazoa; phylum Chordata; class Lepidosauria; order Squamata; family Lacertidae; genus Lacerta; species Lacerta agilis. The sequence goes on along the minus strand of NC_046326.1, from coordinate 9,743,947 downwards.
GTTTTCCCAGTAGTAATGTACGGAAGTGAGAGCTGGACCATCAAGAAGGCTGATCGCCGAAGAATTGATGCTTTTGAATTATGGTGCTGGAGGAGACTCTTGAGAGTCCCATGGACTGCAAGAAGATCAAACCTATCCATTCTCAAGGAAATCAGCCCTGAGTGCTCACTAGAAGGACAGATCCTGAAGTTGAGGCTCCAGTACTTTGGCCACCTCATGAGAAGAGAAGACTCCCTGGAAAAGACCCTGATGTTGGGAAAGATGGAGGGCACAAGGAGAAGGGGACGACAAAGGATGAGATGGTTGGACAGTATTCTCGAAGCTACTAACATGAGTTTGGCCAAACTGCGGGAGGCAGTGAAGGATAGGCGTGCCTGGCGTGCTCTGGTCCATGGGGTCACGAAGAGTCGGACACGACTGAACGACTGAACAACAACAACAACAACACTTCAGGGTTAGCGGAGTCTGTAACCCGAAGTGTTTGTAACCTGAGGTACCGCTGTACCGTAATAACTGGTTCTCAGTGACAAGACGGCGTCCTACCCCTCTGGCACCAGCTCCTTGACCCACAGAAGGAGTGATACTTCCCCGTTTCCGAAATCTGAAGTCAACAAGCATCCCCTCAACTAATGCATTTCCTTCTCCCTCCTCTTTTGCTAAGCCATGTCAGATCCTGACAGAACTGAGCGGCCCATGACAGCCAACCTAGAAGCTCCCCGACTTCCACCTTCTACCATAGCTGTTGCAAGCAGCAGAACTGTAGATATTTTAGTGGCTACACGACTCCGTTAAGCCCCACCATTGCTGGGCTTGGGATTGCAATGAATAATATTACAGTCAATGGTATCAATGTTCAGCACAGGCCTGAGATAATCAATAATCCCTGAGTTGAAAAAAGCACTATTTAGCACTCTGCTGGTTGGATTTTGTCCTGTACTAAGTGAATGGAAGTAAAAGTGAACATCAGGAGCTGGGCAGTATGTCTGGTCTTACCCATATAGTCAGCTGCCAAATTAATGGAGGAAATCATAATACAGTGCTTCTTATTTGAAGCAAGCTAATTCTGTTCCAGGGAACGGCTGGGTAATTGAACCGCATCTCAAAAGTATATACTCACAATCCTGCCAAAGCAAAGCACTTCTAATTCCTGTATATCCAAAAGGGACAGCTGATGGTGTGTTTAATTCTCTCCTCATAAAATTAATGGGACTGCAGTGCATTACTGGATTCTGCTTTATGTGAGTAGGCTTAGCAATGTCGACTGCTTGCTTCTGGATTTTTTCCCCAACCCTTGAGATGGGCAAAACATGTTCTATCAGCCATGAGCAGCAATGCATTGAAGCAAGCATTTCTAGTTCCTCCGAGTACTGATTTGGTGGGTGAGGGAAAACATTCCTAAAAAGCAAGGGACACACTATGTACCCAGAGCAATATATCTCCCCTTGTCTGTCTCAGAAGAGGAAAAAAAAAAGAGGAAACTGTATTTACCTAAGAATAAAGGACAAATCAGCCAAGAAATAAAAGGCAAAGAAGGAAGCCAAGTATCACTCATGCACATTCCAACCAAAGGAAGGGGGGGGGGACAGAAGTATCATATCAGTTCTCGATGGGGTTTCCTGTTTTTGCAACTCTCTGAATAATCTTTTATGGCACCAACTGATTCATGTCAAAGAACATTAGAAGCTACCATAACAAAGTTTCCCATCTACTGACCCGCCCTTCTACCCCAAGTTAAGTGTTTCATTGTGGGTAAATGTTGACCATAGCTGTCAACCCTCCCTGCTGTTTCCCAATGCTATAATAATGGAATTTCCCCGCAAAAAAAGGAAAAGGTTGACAGCTATGGCAATCACTCACAGCACCTTGCCCACTTCAGATCTCTGCTTGTGATGTCCAGTAATGTGTTTTAATTTTAGAGCTGGTTCACAGAGTCTAAATCTTCCATGTGAAGCACCCCAGCTTCTTCAAGAATGTATTTGCTTGGAGAATGTAATGTGACCTAGGACCTCTGCAAATACAGGAGAAGCTACCCAGAAATGATTACCAATAATTTAATGGCCCAGAAAATTGGATGTCAAAATCCTGGAAAATGCCAGTGTCATCCACGAAGAACTTGGGTCTCATGTCATGTTCCTCAGACTTTGAGGATGGAGAATCCACATGGAGGACTGCAATATTCTCCAACAGAGGCACACAACCCCTCTCCCTTGCATATAAGCTGTTGACCATAATCTTAGATAGACAAACAGATATCAGACCTTTTCACCAATATAGAAAACAAAGGTTATAAAAATATAAACAAATACAAAAACAAGTTTAAAATGTCGTATCTGGCTTTACAGGTCTGTGACTTCCAAACCAAACTTCATGGCTGTTGTTGTTTGTTTGTTTTTTACTGTTTGAAACAATACTGTGTTTTTTTTTTAAAAAAAACTTTATTAAAGAATAACATTTATACAATAATAAAAAGGAAGACCAAGTTAATCATATTTGCATGCATTTCAAAAAAGTGCGCTAAGGTCCTCGCAATGTTTCCCAAGAACAAGCAAACAAAGAAATACCAGAGACAAAAGCACAAATCCCCATGCCATATCTATACCTGAAACCCATATGACTCAGTATCATGCCACTGAGAAAGACCTTTAGCACTAGTGGCATCGTACGTGTTCTGCTAATGCAGAAACCAGCAGAGCCTCATTCTAAAAAAGGATCCCCATATCAGGTTTGCAGTATGAACCTTCCTCTCTCCATTCCAGCCCTACACAGAGAGCTCAAAATAAGGGAATATATTTATGGTTCAGGAAGGAAAGGAGAAATACCGATTGTTTCCCCCATGCAGACATTGTGGCTAGCATGGTGAAATTAATATCAAACACCTGAAGCCGTGGAGCGAGGCCAGATGCCTGTCTTTCCTGCAAATGCCCTGTTCTTGTTCACTAAACAGACAACACAGAGCAGATGCTGATCTCATCAGACAGCTGCCCTGTCCCCATCGCAAAACCCACAGTGCAGGAGTCATTAACAGGTGGCCTGTGAATAGTCACCCTTGGCCCAGTGACTACAGGCCTATGATGGCTGGCCACGGCTGCTACTTCGCAAATAACTGGGATCAGGCCACAGGCCAGGATGAGGCATGTGACAAGCAAGGAGGAGTGATCTGAACTAATAGCTGCATGGTTGCTAAGTAACCTAGCTATGAGGCAGCAGAGCAAAAACAGTGAAAGGAAAGCCCTCCCCAAATATAAATAAGTGATGAGGAAGGGTCCTCTTCCCTCCGGTACAGAGACACAGCAACGTTCTATAGACCATGGCATCTTCCCCAGGCAGTTCTTCAGACTGAGAGGAAGGGAACAGGTTAGCAAGCCTCTCTGCCTGCATTTCAAGCTATGTATTTCATCCAGAGCAAGGGAGAGATGCTCTCACCAAGGATGGTGCTAATTGCAAAGAAAAGAAACTCCTCATAAAGCCAAAGAAATGCTGCATTGTGCATAAATTGTTTGGAGAGACACCTGTTACATGAGACACAAGGCGGACATGTGCTGTTTTGGATCCTTTGGGTCCCAGGGTTTTTCTAATAGTCAGCATCCCTTTTGTTCTATCTTTTATTTAGGCGGTTGGTATGATAATTGTGGGATGTGAAGCTACAGAGCACAATGCCCAGAATTGACACTCATCCCTTCAAGCTTGTACAAATTGAAGGAGAAACAAGAGCATCAGAGAACAAGAGTATTCACTAGCTTTGCAACTGAGGACCACTCAGGTGGGCATGATGACATAAAGCTATACTGCTTGAGTGAGTGATACGCACTCAGAACAAAGCACACACGCATGCACACACCATGAGAAAACTTTTGTAGAAGCCTAGCTGTGCTGAATTCTCCTGAAGGCTTTCCCGAATATTGATCATGCAGTGCAAATGATTCAGAAGCTAAAAGGTAGGGGCCATGATATAGCCTTAGCATATGGATGACCGACCTGTAGTATGAGTGTCGGAAATGGCACAGGCAGATGCGGTCTGTGACATGCCTGTATAGGAACAGAGTGATAAGTGGGAAATCCTCTGTCCTGCAGATGTAGGGCTCTTTGAGTCAGATTCCCTTGTAGAATTGGACCCCTTCAAACCAGGGGACACAAGGCAAAAGCTGATTGAGAGGCAATGGAGTCTTCGGATCAGATCAGATGACTACCCCTTTAAGGCTTTCCACTCATGAAGGGATAGCCTGGGATAAAAGGAATAATGTCAAAGTGCAAGTAGATAAATAGGTAACACTTCAGCGGTAAGGTAAACGGTGTTTCTGTGCGCTGCTCTGGTTTTGCCAGAAGCGGCTTAGTCGTGCTGGCCACATGACCCAGAAGCTGTACGCCGGCTCCTTCGGCCAGTAAAGAGAGATGAGCACCGCAACCCCAGAGTCGTCCGCGACTGGACCTAACGGTCAGGGGTCCCTTTACCCTTTACCTTTAAAGTGAAAACATAATAGTTTACTTTAACCATCTGTAAACCTTCAGTATGGTGTCCAATTAATGACTAATTTATGGAACACTTTGCATAATGTGTTTAAGTGTACTGCATTAGTCACAGGGGGCAGCGGGATGTGCTCCATTATATGTGGAGCAATTTTTTTTTTCTGTTTTTTTGGCAGCTGAATTGGCCTAAACTTGCACTTCAGTTTTTTGCCACTGCATTCTAATAATAAAGTATACACAGCCTCTGCCTGCCAAGTAATCAGACCTGCCCTGCTGCCCTTAGATTCCTGGATGGTTAAGGCTCTCCCAGAACAGCTGCCTTCCCTGCACTCAGAATTTCAGTGGTTGCTTTCTCTTGAGCTGGTCATTCTCATTTCACTCCACTTCCATTTATTGAGCCTCACCATTGTTATCAATCTGGCACAGTCCCCATTACTGCAACCCCTTATCCACCCTTCCATTAAAAGCATTTTTAAAAAATAAAAAATAACACACCATCTTTTCCTCAAATAAACCAAAGTGGCTAACAATTAGGAACATAGGAAGCTGCCTTATATTAAGTCAGACCTCTGGTCCATCTAGCTTAGCATTTTTACACTGACTAGCAGCATCTCTCCAGGGTTTTAAGAGGAGTGTCTCCCAGTCCTACCTGGAAATGCCAAAAACTGAACCTCGCACCTTCTGCATGCAAAGCAGATGTTCTGCCACTCTGGTTACTGATTACAAGTTCAAAAGTAACTGGAATAGTCTTCAGGTTGGAAAGCAATGATTTAGTGTCCCCACAGCTCTTTCTTCCTCCTCATGACGAGCAGCAGCAAAATCCAAAGTAAGAAAAAGATACGCAGAAGTTCCTAATTTATACTGATGGTACAATTCAGCACAGACCTCTAACCCTTTTTAGTGGACAGTGTCCTTAGTCCTGCTCATAATGCTTGCAAGGAAATGGATATTCTAAAAGACAGGGTCAGGATGTTCACCGACTTCAACCCCAAGAACCAGATGTGCAGGAGTGCAGCAACACCCAGCCTAACACCAGTCTAGAGGACTGCACGTCTAATACTGTCTTAATTATCCCCAAAGCACCTTCTTATGCTATTAACCTCCCTGACCCAGGGCAACCCACAAGACTCAAGTAAACCATCCTGAGTATAACAACAGGAATTGCTGGTTGGCACACTTATGGCCCAGTGAATGCCACTGCCATTGACAGATCATGGGTGTCTCTAAGAAAGAAAGTACACTGGGAAAACCCTAAGTCAACGTCACACAATGTTTCATTTGGAGAACTTGGTCCATCTTGACCCTGAACAGATTAGGAACAGTGTGCAAAAGATTACCTGGACTCTGGACCACTAATTTGCAAAGCCTGTCCTCTCATCCCAGATAAATGGAGTAAGACTGAATTTGTACATATCCAACAACACCCCATAGCATGCTGAGCCCTAAAGGCAAGAGCTCATTGGTGAAGCATGTACCCTGCATGCAAAAGTTACCAGGTTTAAATCCTGCTATCTTCAGGTAGGGCTGGAAAAGAACTTCATCTGAAACCCTAAACTGCTGCCAGTCATTGGAGGCAACACTGAGCTAGGTGGACCAATGGACTGAACTTCATAATTCCTAAGGATCAAATTAAAATGAGCAGAGTGATTTACAGAATTTGTAGAACACATCCCCAGCCAAAATCCTGAACAGGGATTTAAAGTCAACTGTTCCATGTTTTGTAGTGGGCCCTGTGTCATAAATGTCTACAGGAGATTAATCTCCCAGTAGCTCTGGTTAAAGAGGCAGGAAACCCTTTTCCTATCCAACCTGCTCTTCTTGCTGTAATGAACTGAGAGCAGGAGAGTGGGGCAAAGTGCTGATAAGCCAGCATTCCCCCCAACTTTTGAAGAAATCCCTCAGGTAAGAGTGACTACAAAAATGATGCAGAAGGGCAGCTTTCTCCCTCTCAGCTAAAGCTTCTCCTTCAAGAGAACATGGGGAAGCCATGCTTCTGTGTGTGACATTGCAGGCCGTTGGCATGGAAACAATGGGTGTCCAGGATTGATAATGGGGATGATTATTGCAGGGCAGGATCAAGGGACAAAGCAGCCATGAGCAGAAGAATAAAGGGAGGAGAAGAACATGGATTAAATGCAAAGGATAACAAGGACAACCCCCCCACACACACACACACACCTTTGGGTGGCATATGCACAAGCCCTCACCCGGTTTCTGAAACTAACTGCAATCTAGGAATTGTAGGTTGAGCTCACAGTAGCTTCAACACAGCAGCTTTGCCAGAGAACACAGGAGAAGGAAACACTACAGAGCACAGAAGCTGCCAGTTGGGCCATAACCTGTGCCAGAAAGTGCCTAGAGAATGCAAACAAAAGGCAAAGAAAGCAACTACCCCACCCTTCTGGTCAAAATTAGGCTCCTGGGATGAGCTGTGTTCGATGTCAAAACATTTTGTCAACAGAAGTCAATGCAAAGCCCACAAACCAAGGATGTAGGGTTGCCATACTTCCAGAATTTCCCAGACATACCCAGAATACTGCAGTCGGAAGCAGTGTCCAGGCAGAGATTGCTAAAATGTCCGGGAAAATCCAGGCGTATGTGTCAGCAGTGTTGTTTTTCGCTATTTTTCTTTAAAGTAGCTCAAAAACTACATTTTTTGCGAATCTGCCAGAAAACCTCAACAACTGTCCAGGTTTTCACTGTTTGAAATATGGCAACCCTAAGTTAAGGGAAAAGACATAGCACCCACTGGTATACAGGCACTCACAGAGGCTTTCTCTGGTGCCCAAAGGGTCCCCTCCCTGGCTGCTCATTCCACTGAAATTAGACTCGAAAGAAGCATACATATTGCAGCAGGCAATATGCCATGTATGTGGCACCCAGAAGTCTCCTGCTTAAAGCCAGTCTTGGTTTTTGCCCACCAGGCTTTCTCTGGCTGCATCACAAATTGCTGATTTGTTAGATAAAATATTAAAGTGGCTACACTGAAGTTAGGGAGACTGCAAGGTATACAATTTGTGATCTGCCAATTCCGGGAGGCCTCAGGGTCTCCTGCCTTGCCTTAAAAAGAATGCATTGTGGAGACAAGAGAAATACAACACAAGGAAAACATGAAGAGGAGCATAAGGGGATCACACCATATGATTAGTGGGGCATGTGGGAAAGCTAGGAAATGATCAACAGATCACTATTCTAAAGCAGGGCACATCAGAATCTGTAACTTATCTGCAAGACAATGGATGCAGCAATAGGCTGAGAGTGGGAGAGGCTGAAATCCCTACCAATACAGGATCTTTACGGGGTGGCCTTCAACACGTTGGAATAATTCGTCAGCTAAACCTATCTCACAAAGTTCTTTGCATGAATAAATGATAAAAGGAGTATTTGCAAAGCCCTATACAGTGCAATGTGTTGGGCAACAGAAACATTAATGTTTTCACTTTTCTTATTGCCACAGAATCAGAGTCTCAGCAAACACTTTCCCTTACCACAATTTTGGGGCACTGCTACTATGATGTGACCATATTTTACAGATGGTTCAGAGGCACAAACTGATTTCTGTCCTATCCAGGGACATTCTGTTTCTAGAAGATTTTAAAGGATAGGCAAGAATACAGTATTTTCATTCTTTTGTTTTTCAAATAGGCAATACTGAATATTTTATTTTTTTTAGTTCAAAAGTTAAATTTTTAAAACGCATTAGTCCCGACATTGTTATACACAAAGAAAACTTATGTTTATAGAGGAAGAATGTGATTAAAATATTTAATGCAACACATTCTTTTTTATTCCCCCCACCCCACCCAGTCTCAAAAATATTTTTCATACTAAATAGAAAGAGGAGAAACAGGAGAAGAAAACCAAATTCTACTCTAGACGTACAGACCCCATTTGTTGGTCTTTTCCCCCTCCTGCTCTTCTCCTGCAGGTTTACATCAACAATCAAAAGGACTCAGAACCCTTACAACCTGATCCAGATCTGGACCAGTGTGCCGGGGAATGCATGTTGAAACTGAAAAGGCCTTTAAACATGTGCACGTTTTATATTCCCACTCAAGTCATGCTAATGAACCAAAGCCACTCAGAGCAACACTTTAGAGAGAGTCAAATGATACCCAATAGCCACATCTTCAGGCTCTGCAACCCACTGCCAACAGCTTGGTTTGCAGCCCAGCCCATTGCAGTAGTTCAGCTATGGACTATAGCATCTGCTTTGTGCATGCATGTAACACCCAATCCTGCAACAGAACTTATGCTGCCTGGATCCCCTTATGGCTCCACAGATGCATGTGCAGCAGTACTATATAATGCCACACAGATCCTGCTAGAGGTCCATGCAGAGTGATAAAACTATTTGAATCCAGCTGTAAAAAATATCTAGATTCAAAGGCCAGTATCCCTCTTAGCCCATGTAAAAGGTAAAGGTAAAGAGTCCCCTGACCATTAGGTCCAGTCGCAGACGACTCTGGGGTTGCGGCGCTCATCTCGCTTAATTGGCCAAGGGAGCCGGCATACAGCTTCCAGGTCATGTGGCCAGCATGACTAAGCCACTTCTGGTGAACCAGAGCAGCACACAGAAATGCTGTTTACCTTTCCGCCGGAGCAGTACCTATTTATCTACTTGCACTTTGATGTGCTTTCGAACTGCTAGGTTGGCAGGAGCAGGGACCGAGCAACGGAAGCTCACCCCGTTGCAGGGATTCGAACCTCCAACCTTCTGATCGGCAAGCCCTAGGCTCTGTGGTTTAACCCACAAGTCCATGTAACGAAGGGCAATTCACACTTTACACAGCTGCAACCTGTTGGAAGGGCAGACACCCTTCTTAAGATGCACAGTGGACACATGCAGCAGCCCCTCCAGCATTGATAAGAGTCCATGTCCAGCAGTCATTTACAGGCTCTTGTATTTCCTTCAAACATCACTGTCTTCATACATGATGGACATACAGCAAACAAGTCTGCCACACAAAGGCAGAATTTTAATTTCACTTCCCTTCGCTGCTTCTTCCTGATCTCACTCTGACCTGCCTGGACCTATGTGACTATGACTAAAGCTGCTGTTAAAACAAGGAATGGGGACAGGGGGGCAGGTAAATGACTCCCCCAAAATCCCAAGTCCCCACCACAGTCTCAAACTCAGGCCAGGACAATGACCGTTTACACAACAGCAAAGAAGCTCAGAAAAGCAGTCTATAAAATTGTACCAATAAGTGAATACCATGTATTCCTCTGACAATCCAATATAGAAAACTGTAGAAACTTCACAAATAATCACCAAAAGTCAACCATCAAGGGCAGCACATACCCCAGACAGAAATCCATTAGACAGAAATCCATTAGGATAGTGGATTGAATCCTAATACTTTCAAAAGAGAAGGGGGATATGTAAATACTTTTATTGTTCTTTGGAAGAGGGTAGTTAAAAGGTGTTGGGAACTGGGGTGATTGATGGGGTAAGTGATGGGCTTATGTTTCTACATGCCAAACACACCTACTTTGTGACATATTTGTGATTTATCAATGATGCTGTCGAAAATTGTATTCTGGGAAATGGGGAGAGATTTTAAAAGTTCATGCAACCCCATGCTCAGGGTTCCTACTCTTTGTGTGTTTGAACCTTGTTGCAACAAATAAAGATCATGTCTTCGGACCGCTGTTTTGCTTCTTTAACTTGGCTGGAGACTCCTTTTGCTGACCGAAGAGACCCACAGGGAGTGGCACCCCAACGAGCTGGGCAATGAAGTAAATCTGCACCCTAGGAATTTTCCTTATCACTGCCTTGAACTGGTTAGACATGTCCCATCCCAACAAACATGTAATCCAGTCATTCTACTTCCATCATGAGACAGGGACATAGTGTGGGTTGCCAGCGCCTGGGGCAATTATTGCGTGTTGCACCTCCTAACCCATGGACTGTTACCACTCTGTGAAGGCAGAAGCGGGAGGAGTTGTGGCTAGGAGTATGCGCGCACGTGTCTATTGTCAAGTGGAGAGGAGAGAGGGGAAGAAAATGATATTTCACTTTCTCTTTTGCGCTTACTTTCTCTTGGGTCGTTCCATTCCACTCTCAACCCCATTTCCCATTCCCTCCCTACCTCCCGACTGTGTGCTTGTTGGTGTGTGTTGTTGCCTTGCCTTGCCATTGGGGGTGGGAAGTTGGGGGAAGAAGAGAGAAGTAGCAATGGCGAAGGCGTATATCAGCCCTGCCCTCCTTTCGCCTTCCTCTGATCAATGCCACTGGCCACTCACTTTCCGATGTTGCTTTCCGAGGAAATGCTTTGAAAACTTATGACACAGCCAATCACGTTGATTGTTGAAATTGAACCAGCTCCTTCACTTGTATCAGGAGGGGAGAGAGAGAGGCAGGAGAGAAGGGAGCAGGAAGCCAAGCCCAACAACAAATAATAATGAACTATACCTCCCAGAAACCCATCAGCAAACTTCTCCTGATGATCTGGATCCTGCACATACGTGGCCCAAAAAACACAGCCAACCGCTAGCTCAGTGAGTTTATTCATTTCACAAGTATATTATCTGCAGCTTGTTCACCCTCCTGGAGCCCCAGCTGTGGCAGGCATAGGAAGAGGGTGACAGAGAGCAGGCAAACGTGGAGCCCTTCTCTGGCCACCTCTGCCACACAGCGCATGGGGCACATGTGAGGGGTCAGGGTGAGGGCGTGCACTGGCAGGTCCAGGGCGAGCAGGTGACTTCGCGTTTCTGCCGCTGAATATGTGCCTCGCCCAAGAACACATGCCAGGAGGGAGGCTCCAGGGAAGGACCAGCATGGGCCAGGATCAGTTGCCAGCAGGAGTTCCACCTGGGGGCGGGAGGCGCGTGCTCATCCCTTCACCTGTCATGAGGAAAAGGAGGGGCTGCCCCAGCCCCGAAGGCCCAGTCCCGGAGGGTCTTGCCTCCCTGTGCCTCTGGAAGGCAGGAGGTCAGCCACACAGCCTCAAGGAGGGAGCCTGTAATGGAGGCACCTGGCTGCACCCTCTCAGAATGTGGCACCTGAGCCAGTCACTCTGGACCCCCCTCCCCATGCTATACCACTGTCATGAGAGCTGAACTGTCAAATATATTTTATAACCTGACAAAAGATATGCTTCCCATTGCTTCCTGCTGGTGCATTTTGTAACTCATCCAAACACAAAATTTAGGTGAGATCCAGCAAAATGTCAAAATCCAACCTAATCCCACATTTTTAAAACTAAGTTTAATTTCATCAGAAAATATTTAGTATATGAAATACTTTGAACACTCAGATGTACTATTTGAAACCCATTATTTATGATGATTATATAATTTTCAACAATAAATTCAATGGCATCTAAACAAAGGAAGAGTCTCCTAACTCAACAAAGCACATTGCATACTTTTGTGCATTAGCTTGTTCAGTCCTATAGATTTTTAGTCTGCCCAATTCTAGAAGCTTTGGACAAGTTAAATATATTTAAGAACGTCTAAAATAGACAGAGCACAATAAATACAAAGAAAAACAAAAAAGATGCCCTGCTATCATTAACCTGTATGATCCAGTATCAACCCAAATAATGCAGTTATTTCATCACTATAACAAAATGCCTATGCTAAAACAGGATTTGCACTGAAATTCAGATACAGTAGAAGTCAGCACAACCTCAGTCACCCAGATTACCTAATTACCTGTAAAGGGGGGTGGGTGGGAAGGAACTGGAAAGAATACTGCTCCTGTCGTAACCCAATATAAACAAACACTGTCAAAATGTTAATAATTATGGAAAGTGTGTGGACTGAATATAGCAGGCACTTGGAAGGGAGGGTGCTTATCTGCTTACAGGCACATTTCACTCACCACAGAGTCACTCTTGCCCCTACCCTGTGCTAGGAAGTCTTACGAAGATGCACCCAATGCGATTTTATTTCCCTTCACTTGTCTTGGTAGGAATGACATGGTAGCCATTCACTTATGCAGGAAAAAGTAAAGGAGGCTAAATCTTCATCCTGACAGAGTAAATCCACTATCTGGTACAGGTTTTGCCTTGCCCTATCCTACATGTCCCAAATTATGGCATTTTTTACTTTATCGTACAGAACTCAGTGGGAGCCACTGAGAACACAGCCTGCCCACATAACCCCATTCTGGGCACTGACGGCACCTTGGAAATTGCCTTTTTGTATGTCATATTTAGAATGCCTCTCCATTCTTCCCACTGATTTAAAAGTCAGTTACCCAGCTCAAAATGAGCACAGCATTTGAATGTTGATGGGGGAAAGCCCAGCTTGCATTTCAAATATCCAGCTTTAGAGACTGCAGCAGTAGATTCCAAAGTAAGGTGTTTTGAATGCAGAATTCATGTCAGTGTGTAGCAGCAGCAGCAGCAGCTTATCCCAGAGAACTGCATCATCCTGGAGTGATTGTAAATCTATCCTCAATCCTCAAGTGTCTTTACATTCCCGTCCCCTTTATTTTCTTCACAAAAGCCTTTGCCAACCTGGCACCCTTCAAATGTTTTGGACTACAACTCCCCCTCCTGGATGGGGCCAAAGGGACTTATAATCCAAAACATCTGGAGGACACCAGGCTTGTGAACGCTGCTCTACAACTATGCAAATATTCTGGCCAGAGTCTATCTTCCCTAACAATCTGGTAGGGCATCTAGAATATTTCTTACAGAACAGGCCATTCTGAGGTCCTTTGCTCTTCGCTTCTCAAACAGTCCCCTTTCTGAATGCAGAAGCATTAATAAAGTCAAAGGGAGAACATTTTCTATGATTATCAGAGAATTAATTCCTATTTTAAAAGGACCAGTTTCAGTACTTGCCAGGGACTAACGGGTAGAAGCTCCAACTGCTACAAAAGAAAGAAAATAGAGAGATACCCGTTTCCAGGGGAGAGAGTCATTCCGCTCAGCAGCTGCCCCATTTCAGAGAGAGGCAAAGGAAATCCAAAGGGAGGATTAATAGAAGAGCCATCTGCCATGGAGCTGGCATGACACAGCATTAGAGGAAGGCTGGCACCTGCCAGCAGGTCCAATGGGCATTGCTTCAAGGGCACTGCAGCCAAAGTGGGGTCTGGAATGAGAACAGACCTACCAAAGGGCTTGAAAGAATGCCTGAGCTCAAGGTGGGTATCTAAACAAAGTACTGTTGAAAATTAGACTTGCGACTGTAAGGAAGCAGGGACTTATAAATTGTTCAGGGATCTCCTTTGAGTATTCTGGATCATAGTATGTTCTTGGTTAGGAATCTTATAATAAGAGTAATACTTAACACTTGTATAGCACTTACAAGAGTTCAAAGTGCTTTACATGCATTCCCTAGGTGTAATTCTTACAACAACCCTATATAAGCTAAGTCAGTATTATTATACTCATATTGCAGATGGAGGTGGGGGTGATGGGAGGTTGTGAAAGAAAGGTTAATGGCCTAAGTTCATGGCAGAGATGACATACGAACCTTCCTGATTTATAACTCATTCTCTTAGTCGCTAGACTTTTACAGCCACCAGTTTTTTCACTTAAAGCTGGAAAAAAGTTGCTCCCATGTTTTCCTCTCTCTGTGGAATTTGTTGGCATTAACATTTTTTTGAATGCGTGATGAGGATTTGATATTTTGTAATTTTTGTAGCTCCATGTTTTCCACTAACCCAGCCTTTCTCAACCTTGGGTCCCCAGATGTCGTTGGACTACAACTCCCATCATCCCTAGCTAGCAGGACTAGTGGTCAGGGATGATGGGAGTTGTAGTACAACATCTGGGGACCCAAGGTTGAGAAAGGCTGAGACTAACCCTACTGCTGGAGGGAACTATAAGACTTTCTTTTATTTTTTTTCCATGAGTGACATTCGAATACTACTCCATAAATGTAAAGTTAGCTGGGGGCTTACAATAAGATGAAGAAACCAACAACAATCTAATTACAAAGGAAAACATTGAACCGTTAAAGAGGGGGGAATTACCTATATACAAAAAAAACCATACCCCCAAAATCAAAAACAAAATTTAAAAAACAGAAGGTTGCATCAAACTAAGTTCTACTCAAAGTAGACCTATTAAAATTAATGAAGCTAAGCTAGGCATATTCATTTACTTTAATGGGTCCCTTCGGAGTTGGACTAGCAGAGTTAGGTTAGAATACAACCCAGAGGCTCAGATTACCTGAATTATTTAAAATTCCTGGTCAAACAGAAAAGTCTAGTCCTGAAAAGTCTACAAATATAGCACCAGATTGGCCTCCTTGGGTTCACAGATGAGACATAGTATGTGAAAATAGCTTCAGTGGCTCCAGAACGAGGGTTCTCTCCGCCTCTAAGAAACCAGAATGTATGCAAGCTCAGAGCAGAAAACCTCCAAACCTAGAGACTTTCAGTTCTAAAACTCCACATAAAAATTATGCAGGGCTAAAGGAATTAAATTTATTCAAGCAAATGAGAAGGAGCAGGTAGTAAAAAAGAAGTAGTAAAATTAGTAGCATTAAATGGATGTTACTACACAAGCCAGAGTGGGTTAATGGTCAGACTGTTGGGACAAGGACTGGAGCCCTGATTCAAATCCCTACTCAGTCAAGCTCACTGGGTTACCTTGAGCGAGACACTTTTCCACTCAGCCTGTGAAGACAGAAGGAGAGAACTCATTGGAGGAAAGGTGAGATAAAAAAAGTCAAATAAATGATTCCTAGTCCATTGAAACAACTACATTTTAAGCTCTCATCCACACCTGGTTCAAATGGTTCAAGGTTCCTGCGCCAGTTATTAGCCTTATTTAGAGGTTCTTACTCACACAATGAGGGGGAAGGACATTGCTCCCTGGCCCTGATCCCAGTGTTAGAAACTCAGATATATAAGCTAATCGCCAAATGGCATCTTTAAGCCTAGGTTGCTGTAGCCACAACAAAATGTCTAGGCACCTTTTTTTTTCTTTACAGTGGGATTTATTATTATTATTCATTTCATTTCCATACCGCATAATTTCATTTCTGTACCGCTTTATATTTTAAAGGAAAAACTCAAAGTGGTTTAGAACAATTAAAACATAAGATAAAACAATCCAGAATAAAACAAATTCAAGCTTCAAGGAAAATATTTCAGTTTCTTCTCTAAATGACATGTTGCTTTCCCCATATTTATTTACCTGCTTGATTTATATAGCTGCTCCATAGCGTACTCTAGGAAGCTAGTGTGGTGTAGTGGTTAGAGTGTCAGACTACGTCCACGGGAGATCAGGGTTCAAATCCCCACTCAGTCATGAAGCTCACTGGGTGACATTGGGCCAGTCACAGCCTCTTACCCTATGTCAAAGGGTCAATGTAAGGATTGCTTGAGGAGGGAAGGTGAACCAAGTACTCCTTGGAGAAAAAGGTGGGATATACATGTAATAAATAAGCTCTTTTGCTTACCTGCTTAAGAAAGCTGGAGAAGCCAGCCAGATGGAGATGTCAGTTGCCATCCTGGCATCCAGAGATCTCCACGTGGTCGCAGTTGAACCCGCAACAGTAGCAAAACGCACCTGATACCGGGCTAATTTAGAACACTGCCCTGATCCCACCACTGTGTGCCCTGAAAGCCCTGACCCTGACAAACTGGAGGGAGAAGGTCAAAAGTAGGGAGATGTAAAGTCCTTGCACAACCTAAAAACCCCAATAGTGCTGTGAAGAGCCTCTCCAACAGGCGGAGGGGCCAAGGAACAGGGACGTGATGGGGCAACCAAGTGCAGCCCCCCCCCCACTTTACTTTCATGCTTTGATAAGATTTGCATACCTCTTAATCAACAAACTGTATAATTAATAATAATAATAATAATAATAATAATAATAATAATAATCCTAGCCTGTATCTGTACTGGATTTAGAATAGTTTTTCATATGAAGTTGTCTTCAACTCTTAGGATATGCGGAGCTGCTTTTAATTATTTTTATATAGGGAACTGTTTTCACTATCAAGGTTTCAAATAAATTTCATTTTATTTATTGTGTGCTGCCAAAGCTTCCTGTAACAATTGTGGGGTGTGTACGTGTATTTATGCGCACGTGTATATAAATATATTATACACACAAACAAACACACACACACAGAGAGAGAGAGAGAGAGAGAGAGAGAGAGATTCCAGCAGGATTTTTAACTGAATTCTGGTTTTCTAGTTTTAATTCATTTTTAGTCTTGTTGTATTGGGTCTCCTGTACACTGCTTAGAGATGGCTGTGATAAAGCACTATTCCAACAGATAGATGAAAGAAAGAAAGAAAGAAAGTAGGGGCTGTGTGTGAATTTGAAGATGGTATCATCCATTTATGGCCCCTTCCCCCCCAAATTTGTTGTAAGTTGCTTGAGGACCTCTGGGTAATTAATAAGCAGCTAACAAGTCAAGAAAATAAATAAATAAACAAATACCTCTAAGCAATTCTACACTGTGGTAATAGTGTGATGAACTGAAATCATGAATGGGGCTTTTGTCAGCACAGACTGGCACTTAGGCCTCAGTGGTTTCTTCAGGCCTTCTCAGTCCGGCCTGTAGAGTAACTTCTCGCCTCAGGCCTGCTGAAGTCAGTCAGGGGACTGGGATTCCCAAGCTGCTCCATCCACATTTAGCTCGCCACAGGAAATTTCTGCTGCTGGGTGGGTAACTGAATAGGCCTCTGATGGTTCCTATCCTCTCCCTTCAGGTCTCCTTGCCCAGTTCCTGCTCCGTACATTCCCCAATCCAAGTTCCCCCCACACTTTCCATTTCGTCTCAGAGAGCTACTTCTCCAGGGGGAAAGGGATCACTCCAGTTCTCTCATTCACAGTTACATGATTAATTTGATATTTTGAGTGTACCAAATAGCTGACTCTTGAGTGGCATTTCACAGCGCTTGACAGCCAACTTTCTCCTTTACCCAGTGACACATGCATCCACAGAGCAAAAAAAAATAAAATAAAATTCTGAGTCAAAAATTCAAATTTGACATTCACTTTTTTATTTTGAGGCTAAAATTCAACTTCAACATCCACATTGTGTGGTGGACTTCAAGGTTGCAGTCAATCAAGTCAGATAAGGCCATGTATGAGTAGAAGATAGGGCTCCTTTAGTTGTTATATTATTTGAACAGAAGGTACAGCTATATTGAACATGTAGTAATATTTCATAAACATTACCCAAAGTGCACCATACCATCAGAGGTAGGAGTGCGCCACCACAATTACCACCAATGACCACTGCTGTTAGAATAAGGCATGGGTAGGCAAACTAAGGTCCGAGGGCCGGATTTGGCCCAATCCCCTCCTAAATCCGGCCTGCAGACGGTCCGGGAATCAGTGTGTTTTTACATGAGTAGAATGTGTGCTTTTATTTAAAATGCATCTCTGGGTTATTTGTGGGGCCTGCCTGGTGTTTTTGCATGAGTAGAACGTGTACATTTATTTAAAATGCATCTCTGGGTTATTTGTGGGGCATAGGAATTTGTTCATTATTTTTTTCAAAATATAGTCCGGCCCACCACAAGGTCTGAGGGACAGTGGAATGGCCCCCTGCTGAAAAAGTTTGCTGACCCCTGGATTAGAAAGCTGTACCTCTTTATACACTGCTTTCAACATGAGAGGTCCTGCTCTGCCCCCCACCAATGTACAGTATATGAGATTTGGCGCATGTCCACTAGAAGGAGGGTCTTCTTGCTGGTGGCACACACCATCTTGTGCAAGCTCAGGAAGGAGGCTCCAACACTAAATTCAAGGTTTGGGGACTAAATTGATTCGACACATGTAGACATGGGTCTTCAATTCGTTGATTTGCTTTATGGTGTTTTTATCATCCTGCCTGAAACAGTTTCCAGAATGAATGAGCAGAGGACTTAGAAAGAAAGAAAGAAAGAAAGAAAGAAAGAAAGAAAGAAAGAAAGAAAGAAAGAAAGAAAGAAAGAAAAGCGGATGTCACTGAAGGGTCCTGCCCAAGAGGGCACAATGAGACAGGTAACTCCCCATTTATGCGCAATCATTCAAGGCACATGTCACCTAGTTGCCAACTGTAATACAGGATTGTCCCGTATTTCAATGCAAAATGCTGCGTCCTGTACTGATACAACTTTGTCCTGTATTTCAGATTTTTCTCTGTCTGTGCCAAGTTAGGGATCCTCTCCAAATCCATGTGCTTGAAAAGGTCTATGAAAGGTCATATACTGTATTTAAACTCTGGATAGCCAAACACAGACAAATTTATACATGCAATGGATTGTAATGGATTGCTTTGAAGTAACTTCAGCACCAGATTGGGGGAGGGGGGAATCACCCCCCCCCCCGCCCTGCCTGTATTTTGCCAGAACAAAGGTGGCAACCCTAGCGTGACTTTGCACGCACACATCGGCACAAACCTGGAAGTGGCCCTAATAGTGTTCAAAAATAGCCAAAATGGCATGGAAACAGTATCTAGCAATCCCACAAGCCTTTGCACTTGACCTTTGAAGACTGTTGAGAGTTGCGAGTTTCAGAAAGGAGGTTCGTAGAGATGAGTTGTGGTCGAGTTTTGTGGATTTGGGTTTGTTGTTTTTTTTAAGGGCATCCAGAGGTATAGAGGGTGTTTTCAGGCTTTTTCAGTGGTATTCCAAATATATGCGCCATCACTTAAACACGTAGTGCCTCAGAAAGTATCCCCAGTGTAAATGAGGAGTTGCCTGTATTCTGTTGCTCAAAGGCTCACCCAAATCTTGAGTCAGTCTTACCATCTAAGAGGAGAGAGAGGCTCTGTTAAGCCCAGAACCTAAAATTACCTAACTGCATCACTGACTCCCACGTAAGCAGAAATAGGACTGTAGCTTATAGAACATGCAGAGCAATCCTACAGAGGAGTAAATCCTGCTGAGTTCAGTGAAGCTTACTTTGATGTTCCTTCAGGTGCTCATTGGCAATTCACACTGCAGAGTCCAAGTACAGAACTAACCAGTGAAAAATCTGTAATGTGCCCATCCACAAGATTACATTCTTTTATTAGAATTAATAATCACCCTTTCTCTCACTCACAGAGGCACACACACACACACATCCACATCATTTTATGGATTAGATTCAACAATGTACTAAATGAATGAGGGACAGAGAAATGCTGTTCAGTGGTCCACCCTTGGGAATTTCTGCTGCCCTAAGGCTGGATCTAGATCTCTGTACCAGCAAGCAAATGCAATTCTTCCTACGCAAGAAGACACACCTCCTTCCTTCCACTCCAAAGTATTTCAAATAGGTAGTGAACCAGTAACACTATTTTGCATCCCTCATTAAACATGAGACCACTGATTGAATTTTTAAAAAATATAAATAAATAACAATAAAAACTATATCAACTGCCACAGTTGCATTCACATTGCCTAAATCCCAAGACAAAAAGTGTTTTTTAATTTGAGTTTAAGTGGCCGTGGGAAATGTACTCCCTCTTCCCTTCTACATAAATTCCACCTCTATTTCAGTGGCTTTGCTGTCACTGACCTCTAAGGTAATAACAACAAACAACAACAACAACAGTTTTTGTTTGTTTGTTTGTTTCCTGCCCATCTGGCTGGGTTTCCCCAGCTACTCTGGGGTAGGTTAGGAACATTTTTTTATTATGGTTGGATGCAACAGTGAACACAGTCAGAGGTGAAGTAATTCATGTACGAAAGGTGATGGATGCCAGAAAACCTGTTTATAGAACAGAAAATGTGTTATACCTGGTCAGACTGTTGGTCCACCTAACTCAGTATGGTCTACTCTAAATGGCAACAACTCTCCGGTCGCTTAACCAAAGGGTATTTCTTATCACCTGCTGCTACCTGGGATCCTTTCAACTGGAGATGACAGAGACTGAACCAGCAGGTAAAATAAAGCAAATATTCAGCCATATGGAGTTCAATGGAACTTGCTTCCTAAGGAGTGTGCTTAATACCGCAAACTTCATCTCAATGAGATTTCAAAAACTGTGAATGTATTGCATTCTTCAAAGAAGGCTTTAATGGTTAATT
Source organism: Lacerta agilis (assembly GCF_009819535.1). NCBI lineage: Eukaryota > Metazoa > Chordata > Lepidosauria > Squamata > Lacertidae > Lacerta > Lacerta agilis. Next base: position 9,723,551 of record NC_046326.1, on the reverse strand, counting down.
ACTTTCACTGTTAAAAATGGGGATGAAAGGTGTGATTCCTTCAGCGTCAGCTTCCATCTGTTCACATATTAAGATAGAAACTAGCATCTTTCCCCATTTTTCTCCTGTCTTCTGTCTCTTTATTTTTGCCATGCTTCCTCTTAGCAGGCTATTCCACTCTCTTTCTGGACTTCTTAATCATTCCTATTCCTCACTTTTAACTAAGGAATGGTTTTTACATCTTCCGTGAGGTATTATGACCAGAACTGAATGAGCTAATTCCAAGAAATATACATTACCAGTTTCGTGAGGCCATCATAACATTTTTCAGCCAAATTATTCATTTCAGTGCATTCATGCCTGGCATTTGGACCACTGGCTTGAATGGTGCTTGTATCTTGCACAGACATCCATTACCATTCCTAGTAGAACTTTCCATGCATACACAACCTAACAGAAAAAGGGGTGGGGGGGAGATGACTACCCTCCCCACCCAGAGTCCACCCTCTGTACTACCACTGATTTCTGAACAATCAATAAATCTTTCACTGCCACAGTAGAGATGCATCATCACTTTTGAATTGACTGAATCCCATAAATTTGGTATGGAACCATGTACTGAATTTTTTATTTTATTTTTTTAAAACCTGCTTTATCATTTTCATAACAGCTAACTAGTATATACCAACTAGTAGCTAAGACTGCAATTCTAACCACATCTAAGAAGTCCCACTAAATTCAATGGAGCTTCCCTCCCAGGGAAGTGGTATTAGATTTACAGCCTAGAACAGGGGAAGACTTTCATATCCCAGAAACTGAAGTTTCAGGAACTAGCCTGTGTTACTGTGAGCTGGCTGAAATTATTTTCACTGCAGATCATAAAGAGTGCCAGGAACAGATTGTGAAAAATACAACAGTCTTATCAAGATTATTGGGACTACAGAGCAACATGAAGTCATTTATACAGATGTTGAACAACAGCGGGCCCAGAATGAAACCCTGTAGCACCCCACTTTTCCCCATGATGAGGAACCACTGGTGAGCACTCTTTGGGTTCGGTTAGTCAACAACTATAAATCCACCTAACAGTAACATTGCCTAGCCCACATTTTACCAGCTTCTCTGCAAGAATATAATGGGAGACTCTGTCAAAAGCCTTACTGAAATTAAGGTACATTACATCCACAGCATTCCTCTGATCTACCAAGCTTATAACACACACACACACACACACACACACACACACACACACTACTGTGTGTGTGTGTGTGTGTGTGTGTGTGTATAGATATAATAGTCTGACATGACTTGTTTCTGAGAAAAGCTTCTGGAGAACCAGAGCAGTGCACGGAAATTCCGTTTACCTTCCCGCCAGAGCGGTACCTACTTATCTACTTGCACTTTGTGCTTTCGAACTGCTAGGTTGGCACTTGTTCTCCAAGAATTCTCAAAGATTATAGACACAGGCTCTGTACCTGCTGCCAAAAGCAGCATGCCAGGTGGAGCAGAGTCACTAGGGTAGCTTGCTGGAAGGTGGATCAGTGTTGCTCACTGGGAGGGAAAGGGGATGGGGCAAGGCAGTCAGCAAGGTGCAAAAGCACCAGCAGAGCCAATCCAGTACTCCTGCCAGTGCATTTGCACCATGCCACCTTCCGCACCCACCACCTCTCCCAGTAAGCAACAGCAACCCACCTGCTGGGAAGCTAGCAGAGTGGCTCTGCTCACCCAGCAAGCAGCTTTTATATGCTACCCTGCTTGCCAATTTGCTTCCAGGTTCAATTCAAGGTGTCAGTTTTTACTTCTAAAGCCATAAATGATACAGAGCCAGAATACGTCAAGAACCACTAAGTCTGCAGAAAAATACATATAATTTGTTTATTTGTGGGTTTATTACCTGCTTTTTGGGGATGTCCTCTACAAAGTGGCTTAAAGCATACAAATCCAGATCCATAAAAACACTTTAAAAATATAACCAGTAATAATAATAAAATTAAAACCAAAAGAGGCCACAGTTAACTTAGCCACACCCACGCTCCAATACATGGCTGCTTTTTATGACTCCATATTAAAACCTATGGAGAACAGAAATAGAAATTTGGACCTGCCTGCTCTGATTTCCCGCACTAGCAGAATTATTGTGGGTGTCCCCCTACCCAGCTTCCAAAAATTGGAACAAGCTCCCCGTGGTGGTCTGTCTGGCCCCATTGTTGCTATTTTATCACAGCAAGGTGTTGTAGACAAATATACTTAATCTTGTTTTATGCTGCTTCTCCCTTTAACCCTATTTAGTTTTACTGGGTCAAAGCAATTGGGTTTTGTGTTTTGTTTTGTTTTTTGCATTATTCAGTACAGTTTTTTGTGGGGGGAGCCTTGACTATTTTATGGAAAGATAGAAAATAAATTCTGATAATAAACAGCAATTCAAACAAGAAGTTAGACATTTCCACAAACGCCCTGAGCAATAACAACAACAAAAGCACCAAAACAGCAGTCAAACAACCATATAACAACAGACAGAATAAAAGCATCATCCGCTTAAATACCCAAGAGAATTAAAAACATCTTGACTTGTCACCTGGAACTTAGCAAAGTAGATGACTTAAAAGTGTCCTTGAGGAAGGAATAGCACAGCTAAAGTATCCCTACCCATAAGATTTCTGAATATCTTCCTTGCTCTCATCATCTTTAAAACCTGTACCCAAAGACTCTTTGAACCCTGGGCATATGCAAAGTCCACACCACCACACATTTAAAGCTCATGACTTCCTCCATATAATCCTGGGAACTCTCATTTGTTAAGAGTGCATGGAACTATAGCTCTGTGAGAGAAAAACTACAGTTCTCAGGATTCTTTGCAGAAAGTAATATGCTTTAAATATGTAGTGTGGAGATCCCAACTGTGCATTGATCTGCCTCTGTATATTGCTTCTGCAAAAACGCCTTAGTCTCCTGTGCTGCTCTGCTCCACTCCCTGTAGAAACGCCACATTCCTGCAGCTCTCACAACCCCCTGCTCCTCCATATTCCCTGTAACAATATAAATAATGCACCGATGTGCATAGCATCTAACAGAATTACACAGGTGGAAGATTATTATTTATCATGTTGATACTCCGCCTTTTATCCAAGGAGCTCCCTGCTTTATTCCCACAAAATACCACGTAAGGCAAGTTAGTCTTAAAACAGACTGACTGCCACCAAGATAGTCAGGATTAGAACCTGGGTCTCCCCACTCCTAGTCCAGCGCTTTCTCCATTAGACCACACTACCTCTCAATTCAAGCCTCTAGAGGATAAGCCAAAGGCCATGTGGAAAAGAGATCTGAATGAAGGCAGGGGGAGAGGTAGCACAATTCGTATCAGGGAGGCATATCCCAGGCTGGACCCCCCCCCCATATGTAACATCGAAACATACTAAATGGCCAGGTTTTCTGAATGCCCTGATTTGTAACCTGCCCCTGCCCCTGCCTCTGCTTTAAATGGAATATATCGTGAATTTAATATTCTTCCAGTGCTTCCCATGAAAACTTCACTAATGCAGACCTCCGTAATCTGCATTCTTTCTGATTTTGGCATATATGTTCCATATTAGGAACCTATATCGCTTGCTATTCCAGACATCGCTCTTAAGGCAGCCAAATTTAATGCATCCCATCATCGTGTTTATATATGGAGGAGTGAGATGTACTGTACATATTTGAAAATATGCCATGAGGTAGCTTGCATAACATGGGATATATAGAGATGAACAGACCTGCCATCCATATTCAAGTTGCTTTTTTTTTTTTAACAGACATGAGAAAAGGATGTCTAGGGTACTCTTAATCTCCCCACCCCACCCTCCCTGCTCAGGATAAAGTAGTAACTGATTGATATTTTGTTCTCGACTCCCCAAACATAAGAACAGTCTCCTGGACCAGGCCAAAGGTCCAGCATCCTCTTCTTATAGCGAGCAGGACCTGAATGCAGAGGTGCTCTTCCTGTTGTGCTCCTGAGGACCACAACTGGTAAAGAGAGGCATAGTGGTTCTTCTGCCTCCATCATGTTCTGCATCCCAAGCTTCCCGTGTTAAGTGGGGAAGGTTAGGGCTGATGCTCATGGAGACATGCATGCCTCTTCCCGCTTTTAAACACTGTGTGTTGAAGTGAATGCCTGAACATAATTTCTATACGTATATATATTGGAAGCAAAGCCAATATTTTTCAATGCGCCTTGTAACAGTGCTTAGATCACAGCCTTTAAGCAAACACAGAGCTGGAAAGGGTTCAGAGAAGGGCAACCCAAATGATGAAGGGGCGGAGCAACTTCCCTGTGTGGAAATGTTACAGCATTTGCAACTTGTCTCTAAAATAAGTAAGAGGTGATGTGATGGAAATTTACAAAACTATACGAGGCATGCCAAATGTGGCTAGAGAAAAGCCCCCCTTCTTTTATAACACTAAAACTTGTGGACGTCCAATGAAGCTGAATGTTGGAAGATTCAATACAGAAAAAAGAAAGTACTCTAAACTATGGAACTCACTGCCACAGGAGGCAGTGATGGGCACCAACTTGGATGGCTTTCGAAGACGACTGGACATACGCATGGAGGTTAATGCTATCAACAGCTACTAGCCAAAATAGCTATATTCTATCTCTGCTGTCGGAGGAAGCATGCTGGGAATCAGAGGTGGGCAGAGCACTGTTGTGCTCATGTCCCGCTTGCAGGCTTCCCATCGGCATCTGGTTGGCCACTGTGAGAAGAGGATGCTGGACTAGATGAGCCATTGGCTTGATTCAGCAGGCTCTTACATTCTTATGAAAGCAGATCACACTTAAAAGCCATAGGCAACAAGTATGTGGACCACACCAAGGTTCCTCCCTAAAGGTTGGCCAAACTGCTGAGGTGGCACCGGAGAGTTGCCAGTTGCAGTCCAATTTCTGTGAGGGCAGAGAAACTTGTCAGTTCAGGTGGAATCAAAACTTCACACAGTTGAGCAGAGGGGGCAGGCTGAGGAAAGACGTTGAAAGGGCAAGTTTCCCGAAAAAAGGCACAGAGAACGGAACAGACCAAGAAAAGAGGCATCGGAAGGAAGGAAGGGAAGGAAGTGGAGCAGGAAGCTTGAGGCAAAAGCCAGCGGAGACAAGAAGCTGAATCAAGAATAGGCTTAATCAAAGAGGAGACTCTGAAGAAATTGCACAGCATGCATGCTTAGGAAGGCCTGTATACTCTGGAGAAAGGTGTGTCACCGAGGCTGGTTAAAAGGAAGCTAAAGGAAGGCGAGTTTGGAGACCATGCTCACATGAACTACTATAACTAACTCTAAATACAGTGGTATCTCTGGTTACAAACTTAATTCGTTCCAGAGGTCTGTTCTTAAGCCAAAACCGTTCATAACCTAAGGCACGCTTTCGCTAATGGCACCTCCCTCTGCTGCCGTGCTGCCAGTACACGACTTCCGCTTGCATCCTGGGGCAAAGTCCACAACCGGGAGCATCTACTTCCGGGTTAGCGGAGCTCGTAACCCGCAGCATTCGCAAGGAGAATGGTATGTAACATAAGGTTCCACTGTACAGTGGTACCTCTGGTTAAGAACTTCGTTCTGGAGGTCCGCTCTTAACCTGAAACTGTTCTTAACCTGAGGTACCACTTTAGCTAATGGGGCCTCCCACTGCCGCCGTGCCGCCGCCGTGCGATTTCTGTTCTCATCCTGAAGCAAAGTTCTTACCCCGAGGTACTATTTCTGGGTTAGCGGAGTCTGTAACCTGAAGTGTCTGTAACCCGAGGTACCACTGTACATGTAAAAATAAAAACATGTGAAATAATCTCTCCCATTCACTCCTGCCTCCACTTAGAGGATATCAATAGCTACTAGGCATGATGGCTGTACTAAGTTCAGTACCAGAGGCAATATGCCTCTGAAAACCAGTGACTTTGAAGGGAACTTGAGCAGGAGAGTGCTAGTGTATTCAGATCCTGGTTGCAGGCTTTCCAAAGGTTGGCTACTGTAGGAACAGAATCCTGGACTGGATGGGCCTTTGGACTGATCCAGCACAGCTCTCCTTAGATTCATTCCCCTTTCTCTGTTTCCCTGCTTCCCAGCCTCCATCTGCATCCTTTTTTTTTTTTTTTTACTTACAACCACTCCAGCTAATCTCAGTGTTGCCCCTTGGAGAACTCAAAAGGGGGGAGGATGGGGACACAAGTAGCTGGCTGCTATGCTTGTCACTGGCTCTGGGTCACTTGGTGAGAGCGAGAAAAAAGGTTTTCTCTATGGTGGCATTCAAGCTATAGAAATCGCCTCCTAGACAGATTAACTTTGGCCTGTCGTTGCTGGTATTTTGTCACCAAATAAAGACTTTTCTGTTGAGGCAAGCGTTTGACGTGCTTTCTCATTCGCGTCTCCCTGCTGTATTGATCTGCACTGCTGCCGTCTTATTGTATTGGATTTGTATGATATTTTGTCCGATTCATTTTTTAAAACTTTGTAAGCCACCTGCAGCGGGAAATTGGTGTGAAAACCCCAAGAATAAATAAATACCGCAGCACCGTCACCTGGCGACCCTAAGGGGAGGGGTTAGGCAGGGGTGGCGCAGCCCATTTTGCCGCCTGAGGCTAAACAGGAAGTGCCACCCTGCCCTGCTGCTGCTCCTCCTGCCACTACATCTGCTGCTGCCAACACCACCTACTCTGCCACCGCCGTGCGCCCTGCCAAGCGGTGCCAATTTCAGGCAAGATTGTGCTACTTTGGGGAGAGATCTCGCCCCAAATGGATCTGATCTTGCCTGAAATCAGCACTGATGGTGGTGGTGCACCTGCAGGAGTGCTGCCTGGGGGGCTTCTAACACCCGAGTCAGAGGCCTTGCCCTCCTTCATCAATGGCTGGGCTGGCTCTGGAATTAGGACAGAAAAGTAATGGCAGCTGGTGAGGGGAAAGAGCTGCTCCTAATTGCACATCTTGATTTGAACCAGAAGCAACCCAAGTGGTACCCTCCAGATGTTCCCAGACTACAACTCCCATAATCTCTGGCCTTTGGCTGTTGTAGTCCTCCAGCAACATCTGGCAGACACCATCTAGGCCAGGCTTCCTCAAACTTGGCCCTCCAGATGTTTTTGGCCTACAACTCCCATGATCCCTAGCTAGCAGGACCAGTGGTCAAGGATGATGGGAATTGTAGTCTCAAAACATCTGGAGGGCCGAGGTTGAGGAAGCCTGATCTAGGCTATATCTGACAGGAGCCACATCCAATTCTTTGTCACCATGCTTCTGGTGTGGCCAACTTGTGGGGTGCTTTTTCATTTTCTTACTCCCTAATTGTCTCCTTCCCTTGTGCTTGCACACATTCACAAACTACATGCTGCAAATAGTTAAGATAGGGTCGCAGAAGCCTGGAGAAGACCAGAAGCCTGAAGCCAAAGAGCCAAGTTATTTATGAAATAGCTCTGGGAATGCAGGAGTCTCTATTCTTCAGTGGTTAGTAGAGAGGAAATTAATCTAGCTCCCAAAGGCAAAAAGCAGCGAATATTATCCTAGGTGAAAAGGTTCTGAATGTTAAATGGCAAACTCCTGAGTGACGGGTGCCAGCAAGGTTGTTCCTCTGAGGGAGAAATTCCAAGCACTGAAGACCACAGGATATACCGGTAGTTGATACTGTCATCCCATATCACGGCTTGTGAGATTAATGCAAATCACAGGCCTTTCCCTTCACCCATCACATTAAAGTTCTCCCAGATTTGGAAATGGGTTTTTTTTTCTGATGAAAGCACAGAGTTCTGGAGAAATCCACCTGGGATTCCACACTCAATAACAGATATAGCTAACAGCACTACTATTACGGACAAAAACAACAACAACCCGCAAATCAAAGATAATTACGGCAAAATAATCAAGCAGAGCAAGAGACTAATATAGAAGACGGGGAAGACCAAAACCACAAAATCAGCAATGCTCTCACAAGGAGGAAGTGAGTAATAGGCATCTTATGGAGTGGGCTCCAGTCCATCAAAGCTTATGTCGTAATATATATCTAATAGCCTTAAGATGCTAGAGAACTCTTTCTGGGTTTCCTGTAACAGACTAAGATGTCTCTATGGAGCTGGTAGCAGAGTACAAGTGTTGAATGGGAGAGTATTTCAGAAAACGGACAGATACAAGCTTAGTCTGTCGATCCTGAACAGAATCCAATTCTTGAATTAAGAGTATGCGGCCTAATTACCCTTAAGTCTTAAAACTTCTGCTGATGCTACTGAAATTGTGAAGCCACCCACCTAAGTCTGTTCGATTTCCCTAAGAGAATCCCGCCCTCTATAAAGGTATCGCCTTTGGTCCCCACATCACTCATAGCTGTGGGAGCCCAGAGTAAGATTTATTAATGCAGACATCAAATGGGAGGGAGGGAGGAGCCGCATCACAAAGATGCTAAAAGAAAGGCAGATTTGGGCCGTGTCCAGAATCACAATTCCCCCCTCGGTTTCTAGGAAGAACAGCAGCCTGCTGGCAGCCATGTGTACCAGGAAGGCAGGCCTAGGGAATATGGCCTTCCACATTTGAGAGCCTCTCAATTCACCATTGCAAAATGAGGTGCATTAAGTACAGAGTGAGGAACCCGCCTTATGATAACTCAGAGGATCGGCCTATCTTCTTCAGTGCTGTCTACACTGACAGAGGCTCTCCAAGATTTCAGACAAGTCCTCCATGGAGATGCCAGGGATAAAATATGGGACCTTCTGAATGCAAGCCCATGCTAAACTATGACACTTCCTCAAATACGCGTGTGCTCTGAGTTATGGGAGTTTGCACGTGCCTGCAACTCAGACCCACTGATCCCAAAGAGTCCTTCTATTACCAAGCTGGGTTGTGGGGGGGGCTGATAACTGTTATTCAATGGGCATAACACACTTAACAGCCCTCTCACCTTAATTATTGACTCAGGTGTCCCAGGTCTGAGCCCTGGCATGAAAAGCAGGTCTAGTAGCACCTTAACAGAACATTTAGTAAATGCAGATGTTTCCTTTTCTCTATTTCCCCCCAATATGTTTGATTTAGGATTACAGGAAAAAAATAGCCTAACCTGCTCCTGCATCCTCTAACAGCAGTTTAATCTGCTGGTACCATTTTTAAAAAAAATAAAACTTCACCCTCTAATTCCTGAAGACCAAATTACTCTTTAGGCACAGTCACAGAGGTCGGTTCAAAAGATGGGAATCCTAAATTAGTACTGGCATGTCCAAGAGTTGCTCAACATATTACTGAGCTGCACGCCTATGTTCACCAATTACAGTGGTACCTCGGGTTAAGAACTTAATTCGTTCTGGAGGTCCGTTCTTAACCTGAAACTGTTCTTAACCTGAAGCACCACTTTAGCTAATGGGGCCTCCCACTGCTGCTGTGCTGCCAGAGCACAATTTCTGTTCTTATCCTGAAGCAAAGTTCTAACCTGAAGCGTTGTTTCTGGGTTTGCGGAGTATGTAACCTGAAGCGTATGTAACCTGAGGTACCACTGTAGTGTCCATTCAACAAGATGCTTCAGTGACTAGGGAGGGGGGATGGTCAAAATACCAGGACCAGGGGAGCAATCCCATAAAGTAGATTGGCTGGTGATTCAGGAGAGGCAGATGTGGGAGAACTTAAGATTCAGTTCACATTTTAAAGCCAAAATTATCAAAGTCACATTTTCTGAAACAATATGAGAACCGAAACACAGCCATCCCTCAAAATCTGCACTTATCCAACATTTGCAATGCTCCATCCAACAAATGTTTACAAAAAATGCACATAGATTAGGTAAAAGTGTGCATAAAAATGAATATATTAGTGAAAATAGCATACAAAAATGCATATTAGAAGGATTTGTTAGTCAACAAAATGGATATTAGTATTTTTAAAAATGTAATTTATCAGGAGAAATTTACACTAAAATGCTGGAGAGTTTTCAAGAGGATTTTTAAAAAGAAAATTCATGAATTGCTGCAGCAGACATGTGATGAACCAAAGGCTAGAGAAGTGAGAAGCTGTGAGAACCGAAACTGACAGTCCCTACCATCCCTAAGGACAGGCAAAAGGAAGTACTTCTTTACATAGTAGATAATATTGCAGCCACAAGGTGTGGTGATAGCTACTAGATGATTTTAAATTAGAATTAGGCAAATACACTGAGCTTTCTAGTTGAGCTGACTATATGCTACCTCCAAGTTCAAATGCAATATGGCTCTGAATACCAGTTGCTTATGAAGAACAGCAGCAAAAAAAAGCAATTGCCCTCACATCCAGCTTGTGGGTCCCTAAAGCAACATCTGATAGGCCACTGTAGACAACAGGAAGCCTTTGGTTTGTCCAGAAGGGCTATTTTGAAGGTCTCTATCTTATTCCCAGTTCCCACTTTTATCATGTCTGAAGCTGTTCGTGGCAGGACTCTCTCTGCAAGGCTCACTCCTTGCAACATCTTCTTATGGGGCATGGAGCCCTGTTCAGGAGCAGCAGGCAAAGAAGAAACCCAAGCTCTGAAACTGTGCAGAATGCCAAGCACACACACAAAGCTCAGCCTTGCTGGCCAGCAGCCAGATTGCTGGAGAAAGCTTGCAACACCTAGCAAAGGATGCCTGGAATACTGACTTGTCTCACACCCCAGCAATAGGCTCGCTTTTCCCGCTGCAGAGATGCTCCCATCCCTGGAGCCGGATGACCGAGCCCTGGCTGTTTCAACGCCAAGCTTCCCGTTATCCCATTCCGCCAAGACTCTCCTTCCCAAGAGACATCTAGGCAGGCTGGAGCATGTGCAGAGTTCCCCACTAGTGAGTAATCCCACGCAAGGAAGGAGCGAGAGTAGAGCGGGCTGATTTACGCCGGCGGCACCTCTCCTTTAAAAGGAGGAAGGTAAGACTGCACCAATGGGCGAGTGGGCTCCCCACCCCTCCCCACTCTTACGCAATACACCCGCTCCAAGGCCCTGACCGGATCTAAGCAAGAGGCAACTACTACTCCCACCCCCACTCCACGCATTATTTCTTCTCCGCTCCTCCAATCGCCATTTCCTCCCCCTCGCCTTTCAGGTGTCGTCCCTCCCCAGCAAAGAGCAACCCCACTTCTTCCTCTCCGCCCTCCCCTCGGTTTCCTCGCCAGGCAGACGCGCTGCCAGCCACCCCCGCTCCCCAGCGTGGAACCAGGCAACCAGCTCTCCAGCCAGCCAGCCAGCCCTCACTCCCCCCCCCGCCGCGTCCCCACTCCGCAGCCCACGCACTCGTAAGCGCGCAGGCGGAGAGAGCGCGCCTACCGGCGAGGGGGAGCCCCCCGCGTATCCCCCCCAACCCCGCACAGCGAACTGGCCGACCCGGTACTAAAGAACACCCGATCGCCGTAGCGATCCCTTCCCTTTCTCCCCCGGGGCTACGCGCCCTGCCACGTGCTTTTGCTGCGCGCCTGCGGGAGCCCGACGAGCAAGCAGTTCTCCCGGCTGGAACAGGCAGCCGAGAGCCCAGCAGTAGCAGCGGCACCGCCACTGCAGTGAAGGCGCAACCCTCGGCAGCCACCACTCTCCTTCCTCGGCGCCGCCGGGAAATCAATCTCCGACGGAGGAAAGCGGCAGGGCGGCGTCGGGACCAAGAGATAGGCGCTCTCCCCCCCCCCCAAAAAAGGGTCGCGGGTTGGAGAGGGATCGCCCGCCCCCACGCATCATATTGTTGCCTGGTGGGGCTCCGCAGCGTGCGTCATGGCTGCGCAGCGCGGGCGAGCCCCCCCTCTCTCTCCAGGACCCCCCTCTCTCGGCAGACCACCCACCCCACCCCCGAAGAGCCACGCTGGGGAAGGGGCTGCCGCCGCCCCGCTGCTCGCCTTCCCCGCCACCAGGCCCGCCTCTCCATAGTCAGCCCCCGGCCGGGCCTCCCACACTGCAAGCCGTGGGGCAGGCAGCCGGTCAGCCGTCCAGGCCCCAACGCAAACCCCGAAGCGGCGAGAGGGGGGGTGGGCGTATTTGCTTTAGGGTGGGGGGGGGGGGAGGGTGCAGTGTGGGGATCGCCCCTGCGCGTCTTCTCTCCCGCCCATCCCGTGCCCGTGCGAGGCGCGGCGCCGGCTCCTTACTTGCCAATTTCCTCGTACAGCTGATACTCGTCGGTGAAGCGGGTGCAGGTCACGGTCGTGGCCATCGCGGCTGCAGCTTCGCTCCGCAATGAGCCGCCCGGGCTCCGCTCCGGCTTCGGCTCCGGCTGGCAGCGGGGGGAGGAGGGGCGGGGGCGCGAGCTTGGCTGGCAGGCGGGGAGGAGGAGGAAGGAAGGAGGGGGGGGCGACGCTTCAGATCGGGGGTGAGAGAGAGAGACGCCCAGCCCGCTGCGTGCGGCAGAAGGCGGCTCCTGCAACGCGAGCGAGCGAAGCTGCTTGGCGAACAGCGAGCCCGGCACTGGGCAGAGCCCGGGAGAGCTGCCAGGGGAGGGCCGCCGGCAAGCAGCAGCCTCGGGGGAGGGCGATCCACCCTACCGCGCACCAGCCGCCCCCGGGCGGAGGAGGGGGGGATTGCTGCAGCCCCTTTCCCCGTCGCCGCCAAAGCGGAGCGTGCTGCTCAGCCTCGACGGGGCGGCGCAGGTGGGGGGGGGGTCGGGATCACCCGCAGCTCGAGGAAGCGGCTCGCTCGGACTTCGCGTGTTCCCTCTTTCTCCCCAACCCCGGTCCGCTTGCACCTGCCTCGGGGAACTTCCGCGCGCAAAGGAGGGGCCGCTCCCCACGTGCGCCGCCCGCCCCGAATTCTACCAGCCCCGCTCCCGTGCAGCCCAATCAGAACCACTCCCCTGTCCTGTAGTTACGCGCCCACCCACTTCTCTGGTTTGCAGCCTACTTCGCAGGGCTGTTGGGAAGATAACTTGGAGTGTGCGCGCGTGTGTGTGTGTGAGAGAGAGAGAGAGAGAGAAGCGCAATTCATCTTCAGCCCAAACAGGTCCCTCTCGAGGGATACCTATTTCCACTTTTAACGGCGCGATTCTAAGCTTCTTTACTCAGAAGTAAGGCCCACTGTGTTCAGTGCGACTTGCTCCCTATTAAGTGCGCTGAGGTTTGCACTTTGCAGTCACAGGCCAAATTTGCAGTTAGGGCTCCACAGTCCATGTTTTTGCTCTGTTCTCATCTTCTCCAGGTCCAATTCGGAGAAAGCCCTCTGTGCCATCCATTGGAGTCTCACTGTGAATATAACATCACAGATGGGAAGCCTTTAGCACTCCAGGGATGGTTGGACGGCCCATCATCCCCAGGCATCTTAGCCAATGCTCAAAAACTATGGGAGTTGTAGCACAACAGCCAGCCTGGTGTAGTGGTTAGAATATTAGACTATGCCCTTGGAGACCAGGGTTCAAATCCCCACTCTGCCATGAAGGCCTGCTGGGTGATCTTGGGCTACTTACCATCTGTCGCCCTGACCTACCTCACAGGGTTGTTTTGTGAGGATAAAATGGTGAGAGGGAGCAGTGTGTTTGCCACCTTGCACTCCTTGGATAAAAGGTGGGATACAGATTAATATCAATGGACACCTGGAGATCTAGAGATTCTACACCCCTGACAGTCATGCTCTCTTAAACACCATTCAGGTGGAGGCTCCACGGATCCAAAGACCATTTCCTGCCTGCAAGTTAGAGCCTCTGCCACTGTCCACTGGTGGTGCCTTGAAGACTGTAATAACCACTCCTTTATAGATAGGAATCTGGCTATGGCTTTACAGCAGTCATTACAAGGATGATGGCTGGATTTGCTCTTCCTGATGCTGCAGTTACAGTTGCTACTATGGAAACAGGATCGTGGAGCAGTTAGGCCGCTGGCCTGATCTAGCAGGGCTTCCTTACATTCTTTACAAGTATCGTCATAGAATAATAGCCGAAGTTTCCACACCACCTAAAACACTGGTCTTCAGCTGGTGGGTGGGAACCTGCTGGTGGGTTGTAACCTGTCTAAAGGTGGGTCGCAACGGTGACCACTGTACAAAATATATGGTGCAAAATTTAAAAAGTGGGTTCCCAGATGCATCTTTGCGCTAAAGCTGGGCCCTTGTTCTGAAAAGGTTGGGGAACAATGACCACAGTAATGAATGCAGACATGCATATTATAGTTTGTCATTTACTTATCCTCCTAGCGGTGCAGCAATAAAATTGCTAGTTATTTGCAATGCTAAGCAGCGCCTGGTGTGGTTTCAAATTGGATGGGGGACTGAGATACCTGCATTTCAGTGGGTGGGGCTAGATGACCCTCCCTTTCAACTACAATTCCAGCATTCAAATCCACTACCAAACAGCTTTTACACAATAGGTAGCCCCCTTGACCTATGATTTGTTTTTGTTTTTTACTACGCCAAGATGCTATGAGAAGCATGTGGGTGGTGGTGGTGTGGGGAACCCCACTCTCATCAGTTCTGTTGCCGTTTTAAGAGGAAGGTCTTTGCAGTATTTGCTAGATGAAAATGCATTTAGGGTTTAAACTGCTGCAGAGCTGGGACTAGGTTTAATTCATACAGAGCAGTGGTTTTTCAATCAATCAATCTATTTATTATTAAATCCTGAAACGTGATATTCTGCAGAATCCCCCCCTTTGTGTCTCTCCCCGCCCAAAACAACAACCCACAAATAAGAACTGATGCTTAGCAATTTATTTATTAGTAAAGGTAAAGGGACCCCTGACCATCAGGTCTAGTCGTGTCCGGCTGGGGTTGCGGAGCTCATCTCGCTCTATAGGCCGAGTGAGCCGGCGTTTGTCCGCAGACAGCTTCTGTGTCATGTGGCCAGCATGACAAAGCCGCTTCTGGCGAAACCAGAGCAGCGCACGGAAACAACAAAAACAAAACAATACGGAAACGCTGTTTACCTTCCCGCTGGAGCGGCCCCTATTTATCTACTTGTACTTTGATGTGCTTTCGAACTGCTAGGTGGGCAGGATCTGGGACCGAGCAACGGGAGCTCACCCCGTGGCAGGGATTCGAACCGCCAACCTTCTGATCAGCAAACCCTAGGCTCTGTGGTTTAACCCACAGCGCCGCCTGGGTCCCTTCAATTTATTTAATAGTTACTTAGATATGGACTGGTTCTGAACATCCAGCTTTGAAAGATTTAAGGTTCCAGGATGCAACTAGACTCACCTGCATATTAGTTGTAGGTGCTCCCACTTTTGGAATGGCAGTGCCTGGCCAACACTAGAGAGAGGACAAAGTGCCTGAGGTTGGAGGTGTACAAAACCGCAGCCCTTTGGGCTGTTCACGGAACCCAAGGGTTCCATAGATCTTTGCTGGAAAACACAGGGAGGGTGGCTTGAATGGTTAGGAAAAAGGCTGGCGCCATGAAAGGCAGAGATGCTATCTGTGGCCATGCTTTGGTTTACAGGCCACATTTGCCCGCCAGAGCACATTTCTGGGGGCTGTTTGCTTTTAGTGACGCTGTTACCTTTCTCAGCTAATGCATTGCAGAACCCGGCGCCATTCCCTGAATTTCTGAAAGCGGTGGGTATTGCTAGGTATTTAAAAGACTCAGAAGACCCATGACACAAATCTGCATAAAACATACATGTTGATCTATGTGCCAAGATGCACATTGAAGCTGATCTTCAGAAGGAAAAATAAACTCTGGTTCTTTTGTCAGGGCTTCATTAACATGGTAGGTGACTGGGGGTCTGGTCTCCGTAGCTCCGGAGCAGCACACACAGCTGCATTGCAAGCCAATTTTGGGATACTCAGATACATTTACCGTAAGTTTGTTGGGGACAAATAAACAGCAGAAGGTCCTAGGTTCAATACTGGCATCTTCAGTTAAAGGGATCAGGTAGCAAGTGGCGTGAAAGCTACTGGACTAAATGGAGGGACAGTCTGAGTAGATGTGGGGCATCTTTCCATGGGCATCTTTCATGGATGCTTTAGCTGTGATTCCTGCATTGTAGAGGGTTGGACTAGATGACCCTTGGGTCCCTTTCCAACCCTATGATTCTATGTGTTTACACTGCACAGGTGAGCTACCCAATAGTGCCTACAGATCCAGCAGTTCTGGACAATTAACGCAACCAAGTTGATTAAACAAGTCGAGGTAGTTTTATTTGCGATGCCAGGAACATTGCATTGTTTCTAGTGTTGGTCATACTCAGGCCACATCTACTTAATTACACCGCCTTAATAGCTATGGCTCTCCCTCCCAAAAAAGAATCCTAGGAACTGTAGTTTGATAAGGGAGCTGAGAGTTGATAAGAGCTACAGTTCCCAGAGTTCCCTGTGAAGAGGGGTTGATGGTTAAACCACTTGTTATACCACTTTGAGGACTATAGGGAATGGGGGTCTCCTAACAACTCTCAGCATCCTTAGCAAACTACAGTTCCCAGGACTATGTGGGGGAAGCCATGACTGTTTCAGTGGGTATGATACTGCTTTAAATGTGTAGAGCAGGTATGGTCTCAGAATAGGCCCATGACAAGCTTAGGTCCATTAATTTTTGGTAGGTTTACTCAAAACAATCCAATGATTATCTCGTGAACCATCCCAAGATCTTCAGATGAAGGGCAGTTGGATAGATATAAATTGCAAGCTGCCCAGCAAACCATTGGCTTCTTTAGTTATAATGCTGCTGATGGAAGAACATGACATGTATTTTCTCAGATACTGTCTGTAGATTAATTTCCCCTCAAATTTGCCAGGATGTATAAAAATGGTTTGAATGCATGTTGGAAGTGTCCACAGATGGAAGGTACAATTTTCCACATGTGGTGGAAATGCAAAAAGGCCAAAGGATTCTGGGAGATGATCTATGATGAACTGGAGATGTTTAAGCTGACATTAACAAAAAACAAAAACAGAGGCTTTGCTTTTAGGAATAATGGATATTCCCAAGAAGTTGCTCAATCTATTTCTATACAGGAAAACAGTGGCAACAGTAATACATGCACAAAAGGAGAAGACAAAGAAATCCCAACTAAGGAAGATTGGCAGAACAAACAGACAGTTTGTTGGTAAGTCTGAGAACAAAAATCGGAGACCAGGAGGAGTCATTGTTAAGGGAGCAATGGAACCCTTTCCTAGAACTCTTGAAGACATAATAGCCAGATAAATCTACAAGCAGGATTCGAACTGTGAACACTGGTGAAAAACAATTTATATTGAAGCGGGGTGTTAGGAATGATAAGCAGCAGGATAAGGGGAAATTGGGAAACCATGGGGGGTGGAAAGTTCATAGGTTTTAGAAAGAATTGTAATTAAATATGTATCAAAGGTTTGGAAAATTATTAATATTATTAAACATGTATTTCCCCAGTGCCAGTTACAGTGAGGAAGCTAGGAAATAAATTGTGCAATGAGGCAGAAAGGCGAAAGGTCCTGGGGTCTGATTCCTGCTGATGGAGCCCCTTGTTTGGTGCTCAAAGGTGACACAGAGGCAAGGAGGCCATTCAATTGTGAGTTTTAATGTTGCAGCATTCAGTCAAGCTGTCAGAAGAACATCAGTCGCTTGAGCCCATCATCTTGAACCTTGGCTGAGCAGCACAAGGCAGGTGGTGAAAAATGGAGCCCACAGAAACCCAGAATCTCTCCGAACAGGAGATGGTGGCACCTTCCATGCCGGAGCAAGCGCAGCCCCCCCCCCCTCCGCAGCATCCCTGCCCATGGCTGCCTGGTGCTGCTGTTGCCATGGGCACCGTGGGCGTTTGTGGGGGCTGCATGTTGCTGACAGATATTTTTGTTCTAACTAACCAGAAACGAACGATCATCATAGCTTGGTTTCTGGGAGGTAAAAGTGCAGCTGGATATTACCAGAGGAAGCCTGCAGCAGCACAGCTTTGACCCAAGAAATCATCCCGTCCCCCAAATCTTTCCTGAGACAGAGGGGAGAAATCTGTGCAAACATTTCAAGCTCACTCGTCGGTCAAGGGGACTTTGCTTCCTTACCCCACCTCACAAATAAAGAGGAGAATCTTGTTCAAATGTCGTTCTTTTGCAAGACCACAACTTCTTGGGTCTCAGAAGACAAACTCCTTCCTGCTTTTCTTGCCTTCGCTCAGCAGATGTACACTTCTGTGGCATCAACTCAAAAAGAATTGCTTTTTTTGTTTGTTTCCAGCACAAACCTTGTTTAGTGACCTAAAGGAGCACCTTCTTACATATCCTGCTCCCTCTCCACAGAGAGCAAGCTTTGTTTTAGAATCTGCCCTTCCAGGAAGCTAGGTCAATGGCGAGCACAGCACAGGACCTTTGCAGGTTGCACCAACATTATGGAGCTCCCTAGAAAGAAGCAAGCGGTTTATTGGTTCATCTAGCTCAGCATATTCTCTGGGTTCTTGGACAGAGAGGCCGCCTTCCAGTCCAATTACTGATGTTCCTTTTTGATAGGTTTGCTGATATTTCAGTGGGTTGGACTCGATGACTCTTGGAGTCCCTTCCAACCTTACAATTCTATGTCGGGAATTGACATTTTGCAGGCAAAACAGGTCCTCTGCTGCTGAGTTGCAGCCCCTTCCATAGCCTCTAGGTTTTGTGTAAAGTGAAATTGTGAACAGATTTATTTTAATATTTGGTGTTTTAGGAGTCTATTGGTGTTTATAGATGATTGTTCTCAAGCTTTTGAACACTGGTGCTGCAAAAAAGTATTTGATGAAGTATTGCTATCGAGGGGGAAAGCAGCGGGGAAGGGCACATTCATGCTCCTGAGCTTTAGAAGTTATAATTTCTTAAAACAGAGACAGGTAGCCAGTTACCATTCAACTCTCACCAGAGGCAGCCAACATTCTCTAGTCCAACGCTATCTAAAGGGCTGTTCTCTATCACTGCCTTAAGACAGCACCTCTTTATTCTTGGTAAAAGGTAAAAAGGTAAAGGACCCCTGGACGGTTAAGTCCAGTCAAAGGTGACAATGGGGCTGCGGCACTCATCTCGCTTTCAGACCGAGGGAGCCAGCGTTTGTCCACAGACAGCTTTCCGGGTCATGTGGCCAGCATGAATAAACCGATTCTGGTGCAACAGAACACTGTGACAGAAACCAGAGGGCACAGAAATGCCATTTACCTTCCCACCACAGCGGTATCTATCTATCTACTTGCACTGGCAGGCTTTCCAACTGCTAGGTAGGCAGGAGCTGGGACAGAACAGGAGCTCACCCCGTTGTGCGGATTTGAACTGCCAACCTTCTGATCGGCAAGCCCAAGAGGCTCAGTGGTTTAGACCACAGCGCCACCCACATCCCTTCTTCTTGGTATAGAATCAGAGAATTGGAGAGTTGGAAGGGACGACAAGGGTGATCTAGTCCAACCCGCTGTAATGCAGGAATCTTTTGGCCAAAGTGGGGCTTGAACACACAAACCTGAGATTGAGAGTCTCATGTTCTACCAACTGAGCTATCGCAGCTCTCTGTATCATTATAATCACTACCTGCCCCCGGTTTCATGCATAGAGGGCCTTCTGTTTCTCCCGGCAAACAGAATGGACAGCTGACTGCACTTTACTGTAGAACAGGGCGGAGTGGGGGGTCTTTTTCCACCGAGGCCTTTCAGGGTCTGCATGTCAGTGGTGCACGGGGGTTACAGGCAAAAGTGGGCAGAAACAAAATACAAAAGTGGGAGGAGCAATGGAATCGACCCCTCCCTCTGTACAGTAGGCTACAGACATTTCAGTCATTCAAAAGCCAGAGGTTCCAAACCCTCTCCCCTCGCGCACACACATGCAAGCAGGGATACATTCCAGCCAAGCCAAACCACCTGGGGAGGGCACAGATCAGGGACCCAAAGCCTGGAGAACTGTTCCAGGGGCCATATTGAGAAGCCTGGTGAGCTGCATTGCCCCCCCCCCCAAGCCTAAGGTCCTCCACTTTTCCCGTACAATTGTTAACAGCCATCTGTTTAGCAATAGCCGCTTTAGAGCCTAGATGGTGTGTACCGGGATACAGAGTTTTAGAATAAATGAAGAAGCAAAAAACCAAAACACTTGTTACTATTTGGCATGATCACTTCACCCAGGTTGGAAAGCGGAATGCATAACCCATTTTCTTGCCAACAACTGCGGCTTCTCCTTCTGGCTCATTCCAACCTCCCCTTAGACATGGGCAAATCAGGGGTCAAAACTAATATGAGTGGTTATTTAAGCTAGGCCTTAAATCATCTGGGACTCCTTATTTGCCTGCTTCTCATAGCCAAGGCTGCCCTCATACTGGAGACTCTCTCCCTTGTTTAAAGAGCCACAAAAGTGCCGTTTCCAAACTCTAATAACACACATTTCCCCCTACATTGTACAAAGCTAGGGATCATTAACAGAGTTCTCAGCACTTTTGGCCAAGGCTAGGGTGGAGAATCACGGCAATAAAGCCAACTAGAGTGTAATACATCCATATATATATTTGCCATTAATATCCAGAGTTAGTTGCAATAGTAGGAATGCTATTCACATAGATTAGAACCACCCTGAAAAGTGATCCTGGAATAATGTTCCAAAGTCTTTATTTACCGGCACATTTGCTGCTCCATTTTGTTGCTGTTTTGATAGTGCCAATCCGTTGTGTAACAGAGGTGGGGGGTAATTGATTTGCTTTGTTGCTTTTGTGTTGATGGGCCACGGCTAATGCAATCAAGAAATCTATCACAACCCTGACAAAATATTACATTTACTACATTTTTAGCCTGCTTTCCAGACAATTATTCTCTTCTGCTCACATTAATAAAATAGCCCCCTGCATCAGGCTCACAAATCGAAGATACACAATAGGAGGAGTTGAATGGAAGGGAAAGGTTGGGGAAGGAGATATTTTAAGACCAGAATGAAGATGAAAAGCTCTACACAGACTTTTTTTTTGTTCCATTTGGAGGGTCAGACTCCCCTTCCCCATTCTGGTATTCTTGCACGAGTTACAGCCAGTGGCTTGAGGCTCTTGGCTTCTTTGGCTAATGGCTGGATCTTGAATGCCATTCATTCTGCAATCCCAGGGAGACACAAATTCTAGGTATCTCAAAAACAGCTTTTCCCCAAAATGCTTAATATCTATCTAAAAGGATTGGCAAAATGGGTTTAATTGTTTTAGAGAGCCCCAACATTAAAATGTGGGGGTAGGGAATGTAATTAGCAATTGTTTATTAAGCAGATGATTTCCTGCCACCTGCAGGAAGGATGTAAGCCTTGAAAAGGACTTTGCAGTTTAATGGCATATAAATAAAGCTTACTGTAGCTACCTTCTAAGGCAGTGGTTCTCAACCTTGGGTCCCCAGATGTTTTTGGCCTACAACTCCCATCAACCCTAGCTAGCAAGACTAGTGGTCAGGGATGATGGGAGTCGTAGTCCAACAACATCTGGGGACCCAAGGCTGAGAAAGGCTGTTCTAAGGTGATCAAGGACAAAGCACTGTGATAAGATAATAAAGCACTTTGAAGGAAGTGGGAGTAGCAACTTGCAGCCTTGAGACTTAATCAAACCACCACAAGCTTCACACCAGAGCCACCAGGAAAATGGCAATGGCTCCATTTCCAGGTTTGGGAGGAGAGAACGAATTCCCTGGACATTTGTTGGAATCTGAAGCGTTTCAGCAAGCATTCTTCCTGCTTCTGATGGTCCTAAATGGGAAGAAGTGTGGGATACATCTTCACAATTGCAAGGACCTCCTCCTTTATTAAATACATCAGCTGCCTCCTCTGGAGATATACCACAGAGACAAAACGGGAATGAGCAACAGAAGGACACAAGGGTGGGGACCTTTGATCACAGTCTTTGTTGCTGATCAGAGGGCAGTGAGCACAAGCCCTTTGTTTGTTAAGGTACACCAGTGACCGCTGTAAAACAATTAGTTGCCAACCCAGCAAACTGAAGCTTAAATTACCATAATAACCTGATCATGGCTTTGCCATTGGGACAATTTGCCTTTGCCAAGTTCTTCATAGCACATCAGCTGCTTGGATATTCGCCACAGCTCACCTTCATAGAAACTTGTGCACAAAACTACACTGTGTGTATGAAGGAAGTGCTTGCAGCTGTCTCCCATTGAACAGGCAGCTCCAGTAGGCAAGGAGAAACGCAAAGGCTACACTGAGATTGTCTGGGATTGCCAACCCAGGGAGCACGTGTAAAAAGGAAACGGCGGAACAGTGTGTACCTAAAAAAACCACTTCATATTTCCATGCTTATTTTATCATTGGAACTAGGCAAGGCTGAATGGAGAGGACACATACTGAGCTGCTGCCCCAGGCTGACACTGACTTGCAATGTCAGTTGCTTCTCCCATAGCTAAGTGGTTGAGCACATGGCCTGTATGCAGGTTCCAGATTCAACCCCCACGACCTGCAGTTCACAGTAGCTCAGTGATATAGTGATGGAAAAGACCCTTCCCTTTGATCCTGGAAAACACCAGCCAGTCCCAGTAGGTAAAGCTGGGCTTGAAGCAGCCATGGTTTAGTGATGTAAGGCAGCTTCCTATGTTCAATCCTCCTCGATGGGACCTCTAGTTACAAAGCAGAATTGGGACGTACATAAGAGAGATGAATTCAGTTGCCTTGGTGTACATGAGAGAGAGATGAATTCAGCTGCCTTGGTTATTCTTTGAGCAGTGTGAAGAACTCTGAAAGACCTCTTTAAACACGAAAACCTACGTAAGTTTAACAAATGCTGGCCCAGTGGTGAAAAGATCTAATGTTGATTTTTCTCGGCACCACAGCAGGAACACTAAACCAAACCAACAGAGAGAATGAAGCACAAATTATGGAAGAGGTTCCTTTGCATAAGGATTAATGTACGTACATGCATATGCTTTGACATCGCGTTCTTTATTGCAAGCAGGTAAAGAGTGTGTGCTACAAGAAAGTGCCGGTGCCAGGTCTAGAGCCCTGTCCCTCGGTTCAGCAAAGACGCTAGCATCATATGCAAACTGTAGCTTGTAGACAACCAAAATGAAGGGAGTGTTGTCAGCAGCTGCCAGAGAGCACCCATTTCCAGGTGGGAGTAGGAAGAGATACAGTAGGTGGGAAGTAAAAATTAACCATGACTAAACTTTGACCAAGCTTAAGTAACTTGAGATCCATCAAGTCATGCATTTGCAGACCTATCAAGTCCTCAACAATGCTTCCTTCCCATCCCACTTCCTTTCTGCAGTCTGACAGAAGCGGAAGTTTATCAAGACCTTGAAGAAGCTTGCTTGGCCCAAAGGGTCACAAAGTGTGCTGACTTGTCCTAGACATACCCTGCTCAGTGTCATGGCAATGTTGCAGCTTCTGAACTGAGTTGGAACAGAATGAAAGCCAGGCTGCCAGAAGGCTTAGGCTGGAGACTAGTTGGGCAGAAATCTCTCTGCTAGGAAGAAAATTGTGTTAGGAACTGTCTTCTATTTGGACAAAGCTGGTTTATGAGGGAGCCCTGCATGGAACTTTAAGGCTTAATCGACTGGCTCAGGACAAGGATTGATTGAGAGACGAGGCACTGAAAGCAAGCAACATTTCTCCATCTGTCCCATTTTGTGGGAAGAGGCCAGTCTCCAGTGCTTAAGTGAGCACATCTCACTTTTCTTGTTTTAGAAGAAGGCATTTTGTCTGAGCAAGGACAGTCAACTCTTTGAACATAAAATCTGTAAAATGGCAAGATGCTAGCTTTCCCCAAATACCTGTAAGACAAAAAAAATCAAAATCAAGTAGTCACTGTCTTTGACATTTCATGGCACATCTGTTTCCCCACTCCTACTTCAGCACCATACAAGTACAACAGATATTCTGAGGAAGGTTTTGGTCATTTTTTTTAAAGAATCCAGCACAGTATAATACCCACTGTTAAAGATTGCCAAAAAACACCCCAAAAAACTAATCCATGTCATGCAGTCTTAGACTATTTTCACCATTAGGAAGCCCAACAGGAGGTCAGAAGTTTGGAGTGGACAGACCTACTGAAGCTGGGCAGGGGCTGGGCTCATGGGATGTAAAAGTCCTAAAGAAGCCCATCCCTTTGAGATTTGTCAGCAGTCTTGGGAATGCCAGTCCTAGTCAAGCCCATTGGAACCACAAAACTCAGGGTGGTGGACACCAACAAACATTGACCATAAATCATACAAACCCACTGTGCATTAGGCAAACAATTTAAACTGTTGCCTAGTTGATTTTAGGTGCTTTAGATAGAATAAAATTATTGTTTTAAAAAGGAAGAGGGAACATGTTGATCAGTGGGGCCATTCTTTCACCACCCACTTGCCTTCCTAAACAGTAGAATAATGATAGACTGCAGGTAGTAGGTCCACAAAGTGTTTGGGAAACGTATTATTGTGAAATGCCCATTCAGAAGACAAAAGTTGCTGTGACATTCATGTTGCATCTGAGTAACAAACATCCTATTTGTCAGGGACTGGTCAGTAAGCTGTGTGCTTTTCTCTCCACTTACTTTTATGCCTACAATGAAAGTCAGAATATGAATGACATATAAGCAACCTGCAAAAGTCCAGAAAGAAAGAAAATCGCCTAGCCTCTCTTTCTACAGCCAACACAGACCTTGCAAGTTCTTTGTCATTCCCTTTGTTATGGATCAAGTCATTCAAGAAACAACAACAAAAAAAACTGGGTTGTAGCCAATGCAAGTTTTACTCAGAGGAGACCTGTTGAAATTAACGAGCTTGTTAGCTACATCCATTAAATTCAATGGGCTTACTCTGAGTAGGACTAACGCTGGACATGATCTTCTGCTTCAAATGGCAACTGATGTCACTGGCTTCAGAAACAAACATAGGCCCCTTGCGAAAACGAGTCCAGAAAACTCCTTGGGCATGTGTGACTGGGATTTCTGCTGCACCCACCACACTACAGCTGAAAATTTGCCAGCTTCAGGGACCGTTTTGCGGCAATGCAGCTGCTGCTCTCGGGTATAAGATGTGCTAGAAAGCACATAGCAGAAAAGCCACTCCCTCCCAAGATAAGGGTTGTTTCTCACGTACACCGTTTACTTGCATGCTACAGCACTTTTGTGTCTTCTGAACAGGCTCCTGAACTCTTGTGATAGGACATGTCCCAAAATGCACCATATGGATACACGAATGAAGAACAGGCAAGTCTCACATTTGGGTAAAAGATAGAAAAACCAGTAATCCTATTCCTCAAAAAAGGAAGGCAAGCAGGTGGCAAAGGGATGGGTACAAACACCAAATCAGATACATAAAATACTATTCATTTGAGCCATAAACTGATCCAAAGTTTTGTGCATGCTAGCATTTTACCCAGGCAGATTTGGGGGGGGGGGAGCTGATGAGAACCTTATACAAGCTAGCCTGTGCAGTGGAACCTCTACTTACCACCATAATCCGTTGTAGCAATCAGTCCTTTAGGCGAAACGGGTCGCTGGTAGAAGCGCCATTGTGTGCCTGTGCAGACAGCGGCAGCCGCTTCTGCACGTGCGCAAACGGCAGAAGCCGCTTTTGCACGTGCGCGAATTGCGGCAAACACAGTATTTACTTCTGGGTTTGCCGCGGTCACAATTTGAATCAGGCCCAAGTAGAGGCAGTCGTAAGTAGAGGTTCTACTGTAGTTGAAAGAGCAGTAAGCTTCCAAATTGCACATAATTCCTTCTGTGCACTTGCTACTTTTTCAATGTAGCAAAGCCAATGAAACCATTTTGTATCCTCTCTCTAAGATCCACTCAGACACATGCACTGCTTTTCACCTCTTAATTACAACTTCATTCTATTTTTCAACTTCTAATAGTGGGCAATCAAACTATTTTACACCATGCCTGGGGTGGGTGCCTGTGAGGTGGGGATTTCTAAAAACAGCGGTCAAACATATTCCTACCGTATCAGGAACAGCCACCTTCCCTATTGGTCTCTCGTGGTCAAGCTTTCTTTAAAGTTGTCTACGTTGAGCCGAGAATTCAACTGAAATCTTGGACTGGAGGCTAGTTATCCAGTTTTCTCTTTTGACTTGTCGGAAGTTGTGAGAATTGTCAGATTTGCTTATTTAGAAGCCAAGAGCTTTGTCTGGTATGTGCCCTACATCTCGCATCTAAAAGCTGATATATTGGTGGGCTCAGCTGAATTTTGCATATTGTAATTCTATATTGGGTATCCCAAGCACCAAGAATGTTTCACTGTACTATGTATTTTATCGTTTACTTCCCTTCTTAAGTGTAAAATAGTGGAGATAACGCTTACGCCTTTATATGGCACACTAAGCAACTATGAACAAACCTAAAATGTGTTTTACATTTTGACAGGTGATGTCGTTCTTGAAGCTTCGACTTTCTTGCCAATTTTTAATGATAGACATGCGCATAATATTATTAGTTCTGGCACGGCTGCTTTCTCTATGGGTGTTATAACAATTTTTAAAAAAGGTATGGATATTGCCAGAACAATAGGACAACTTCAAGGGCCATGTCTTTTCTCTTCCTCAAATGCATTTCTCACTACCGCTGTAACAGGTTGCCAGCTATATGACAATAAGCAGAAATAAGACTCTTAACTTCTAACGGCACACCCTGCCTCCCCTGAAGCAAAAATTAGGGGAAGAGCCACTATCTTACTAAACGTGCTCATAGATTCAGATAACCTGCTGAGGTGGGCCAAGTCATCGCTATCTGCAGTCATGAGCTGTCAGATAAATTTAGCCCTTTCTTCCAATGCTATCGTCCCATCAAACCCACCACCGCCCCGCTGCCCCCACCTAAAAGGAAAGCTACATTGGCAACCATAGCATATATATTTTCTGATGAAAATAGCGGGGGGGGGGGGGGACGACTGTCAGGACTGCAGTGCACAGGGGGAGGTTAAACCCCACCCTGTGGTCCTGATTTTCCATAAACAGATCTGTTTTTGTTGTTTTGAAAAAAGTCAGATAATTAAATAAAACCCCACACTTGCTGTATCAGCTAGTTTGGCCCTAAGAGAAGAGGGAGGGAGATAAACTAATGTCTTCACTCTGAAGCTTAATATTAAGCACTTTTGGATAAAACTAAGAACAGAATGAGACTCACAGAGAACTGCTGCTCTCTGAGCACCAAGTCATCCAGTCACTGCAATCAGGAGAAGTCTGTCCCCCCTCCTTTATTTTTCAAATTCAATGCCAAAGCGTCACAGACCACCAGAGATCTACAGTAAAGATACAGCTATCAAGTGTCACCTTCTGTTCTGGCTCCTTTTCAGCTATTAGTCTGAGCCTGCAACATTTACCTCCCACTGCCAGGGCCTCAAGGACCAAACCTAGCAATTAAGATACTGCTAAAATGACACTGATTGCAGATTGCTGGTGTTTAAAGGAGGCTGTGCTGCCTGGTGCCATTACGAGATTGGGTTTCCCTGAAAGATGGAACCAGGGACAGAAGACAGCTTCAAAGAAACAGGAGAGAATCTTGCCATCATTTGGCCAAACTGCATGTATTTCTGAAAAGGGGGGGGGGAATACTGCCTTCAATCAACCCCCCTCCCCAAAGCAATCCATTAACAAGAGAGAAGAGGAAATACTACCAGCAGCTGCTGGTTGCCGTGGTGACACAGTACGTAAGGCTGCTTTTTGCAAGGCTTCCCCCACATACATATCAAATGCACCAACCTGGTGCTGGAGGGAAGGACTCGCTCAACATTGCACTTCCCTCTCCCCCCTCCCCAAAAGCAAACCCACATTCTGGCTATTTTGAAGTCCTCTGTCATTTTGCAAACAAGCCCAGATAACAAGGCAGGGACAAAAGGGCTGATTGACATCGCTGGCAGGAGGGGAGGAGTGTGGCAGTGGCATCAGTTTCATCCTACTCTCCCCGGCAGGTAGGCAATTCTCCCATCCTCAGTGCCATCATCAAAAGTGCACTGCCCCAGGAGAGATGTTGAACATGGAGGGATCAAACTTCTGGCCTCGGAACGGGGAACCTTCGGCATCCCAGCCCTTCTTGAGCATCTCGTGGACTTTCTGAAATTAAGACAGAGTCATGTCACGGTCATGCAATATACAGAAACCCACCAACTTGATTAATCCTGACTTGCCGGTCAATGGATCAGTTGAATACAGTCCACTGACCGCAGCCAAGTATTACCAAATTATTCAGTGAAACTAAGAATGGCACGGTATAGCTGCCAGCTGCTCTTCCTTAAATTTCATTGCAGCACCATTTGTTAGCAAAGGCAGGAGAGATGGTTCCTTGCTCTGCAGATGGGTCAGAGGCCCATGTAGCAGCATAGCCAAGATTCCAAACAGGAACAGGGATATAAGCTTGGGGAAACTGGGCTTCTGCTTACTTAAAATCCCTTAAATACTATATTTCTGTTTTAATTTATTTTCTTCTCAATTCTGTATCTGCAGGCTAACTCTGGTGTTCCAACATTAAGTAATCTTTGATTGCCATCACACAATGTGCTAGGAATCCTTTTGCTCAGGTGTTCCAGGGGAAAAGCCTTGACATTTACTGTATTGGCCTGAATATAAGCCTCACTTTCCCCCCAAATTCCGACCATGAAAAGTTAAAGTGCAGCTTATATTAGCAACCTTACAGTATGCAGCCAGGAGCATGGGGCAAATAGCTTATATTCAGGCCAATACGGTATGTTATAAATCTATCTAATTCCATAGTTTCACAATGACAGTTGTCAGGGAACTGTCCCCGGCTCAGCGCAGGGTGGTGGAAGGACTCTCGGGATGTTACAGAGAGCCCCGGCCCCACCTGACCAGCAGCACCTCCTCCTCCAGCAGCGGAGGAAACAGCGAGGTCTCCAGTGGGGAGGGGCAGACAGCTCCGGGTCTTGAGAGCAGAGGCTCTGGGGATGTTGGAGAGACCCTGCACTCCCCTTGCTCAGCAGGTGAGGAGGGAGACATGCCATTTCTGGCACCCCATGTGCGCAGAGGGGTGAAACACAAGGAGGGGAGGCGGAGATTTTGGATACCGAAACTCTTATGTTGGGGTCACAGCCGGAAGGGGCCACTCCCGGATTCTGTGAGTGACTGATACAGACATGAACTTGTAGCTCTGCACTGTAAATAGCATGCACAATAAACCTGTTAAAAGACGGTTTGGAGTCTTGCCTGGTTACTCGTGAGCAACCACTCCACGGACCTTACAACAGTTAACCCATTTATTTATATAATTAGCTTAACTACAAAACCTGTCAATAACCTGTTGATAATGTCTATCAAGCCATGGAACAACAAAATCTTAAATCCTAAAAGTGCTTTATAAATATTATAAACCTTTTTTTGAAAATATTTGTGGAAGAGCAGTTGCTTTGCATGCAGAAGGTGCCACATTCAATCCCCAACACCTACAGGTAGGGATGGGAGACAGACATCTGCCTGAAACTCTGGAGACCCAATGCCAGTCAATAAGCTAGAGATTGACCAATAGTCGCATTCAGTATAAGACAGATTCCTTATAAGCAACACAGACACTGAAGAATGAACCATGCTACACCAAGGTGGGCAGAGTTCAGGCTTACAATATCCCCCCCCTAATAGAATTCTGAGGTTCACCAACCAGAAAGAGGTGCAAAAATGGGGGCAGAAAGAAGTACCAGATTTGGAACAGTAACTTGCCAGAAATAGAAACATACAGCACCC
This sequence comes from Lacerta agilis, assembly GCF_009819535.1. NCBI lineage: Eukaryota > Metazoa > Chordata > Lepidosauria > Squamata > Lacertidae > Lacerta > Lacerta agilis. The sequence continues at coordinate 9,694,138 of NC_046326.1, read as the reverse complement.
CATAAGCCATACAATGAAATAACCTGCATATATGAGAGTACAAATCTACACCAGTTACTACAGATCAGAAATGTTAATGCAGAAATCTTAAATTGGCCAACAGAGCTGTAACAAAGCCCATTTCAAAGGCAACCAATTAATACTCATTTTACAGGCCATGAACACTGAGGCTTTTTAAAAATACAATTTTATTTGCTATTGTTAATCAATTCAGGGTCAGAAACCCTTGCTGAGCCAGACTGCAGTGGGTCCCAATCTATTTTCTGCCTACCTCCAAATAAGAAAGGCAAAAGCACATTTCAATAACTTTTTGTGTGCAAGTTCTCTGCTGGGGGCTTCCTTTTCTGTTTTTAGTTGAAAATTTTACGATTCCAGAAACGAACACGGACAAATTAGAAGCACTCTTCTGACAGAACCCAGGCATGATTTCCCATCACATCCCAACATCCTTACAGAACTTAAAACTCACACAGGGAGTCTTAGGGGAAGGAGTGACAGTTTTAAAAGCCAGACATTGTTTTCTAACTTAAGACAGATTTTGTGATTTGTGGAACTGTTTCTTCTCAGTAAATCCTCAGGACAGAAATATGCTGAAGGTTTTAGTGGAAATTTTTATTGCATTTTTATTTTCAAATTATTTTATGCAGGTGAAGATGTTATGGCATTTTGTATTTTATATTTGCTGCAAGCTGCCTTGAGCCTCATGAAACAGAGGGCACAGAAAATAGTATGCCAATTTAAGCATACAAACGTGGATGAGGCTTTGGATGCTCACTCTAGATTGTGAAATCACACAGAGATGCTTCTTAAATAGTGAAGAATAATAAAAATATCATAATCAACAACAACGAATAGCTCATTATGCAACAACATACATACGTGTATTGGGAAGGCCCTATTCTTGCAAAGACCTCCCTAATCACTGAGTTTAGCATAATGGATGATTGCTGCAAATGGTGCCTCCTTGGACGATAGATCAATATTGACAATTAATATAGCATTCTCTGTGGTCATTCTGCATTTATGGAATTAATATTCGTTGGATATTCACAAGACTCAATAGCCTAGCTCATTTAGAGGGGCTATTAAAACTTTCTTTTTCAGCAGGCTTTTACATTCCAAGTGTGACGAGAGTCAAGTTTGGCTGTTTATTCTATTTGCTGTTAAAATAACACAGCTGATTTTTAATGCACATGATTTGGTATTATAATATCTGAGTCCAATTTTTTGAATTCACCAAACTGAAAAGGTTATAAATAATCTTATAAATACAACAGTATATCTTTTTGCATGTACAAATATAAAGCAAAATAAATAATAGAAACATAGAATTATAGAACTGTGGAGTTGAAAGGGACTCCAAGGGTCATCTAGTCCAACCCCCTGCAATGCAGGAATCTCAACCACAGAATATCATACGTGACAACATCATTTGAAATGCCAAAGGTTTCACATCCTTCACAAACCTGTATCAAATAGAGGTCCGTGCACAATTCTGCCTAAAAACCTCCAAGGAAGGAGAGTCCACTACATCTCATGGGAGACTTTTCCACTGTTGAACACCTCTTACTGTTAGAAAGTTCTTCCTGGTGTTTAGTCGGAATCTCCTTTCTTGTAACTTGAATTCATTGGTTCGGGTCCTTCCCCTTCAGCGTAAGAGAAAACAAGCTTGCTCCATCTTCCATGTGACAGCCCTAAAGATATTTGAAGATGGCTATCCTATGTCCTCTGAGTCTCCTCTTTTCCAGGCTAAACATACCCAGTTCCTTCAACCGTTCCTCATAAGGCTTGGTTTCCAGACCCTTGATCATCTTGGTTTCCCTCTTCTGCACACATTCTAGCTTGTCAATATCCTTCTTAAATTGTGGTGTCCAGAACTGGACACAGTACTCCATGTGTGGTCTGACCAAGGCAGAACAGAGTGGTACTATTACTTCCCTTGATCTGGACACCAAACTATCGGGACGCTCCCCTTGATGTTACAGCCTAGAATCACATTTGCTTTTTTTGCTGTTACTTCACATGTTAAGCTTGTGGTCTACTAAGACCCCTAGATCCTTTTCACATGTACTGCTTGCAATCCAGGTGTCCCCCATCTTATATTTGTGCAGCTGGTTCTTCCTGCCTAAATGTACAACCTTACATTTGTCCCTACTGAAAATTATTTTGTTAGCTTTGGCACAGTTCTCCAATTTGTTAAGGTCATTTTGAATCCTGATTCTGTGTTCAGCAGCATTGACTAACCTTCCGAGTTTGGTATCATCTGCAAATTTGTTTATAAAGACGTTGAACAACAATGGGCCCAGGACAGAACCTTGCAGCACCCCACTTGTCACTTTTTTCCAAGATAATGAGGAACCATTAGAGAGCACTCTTTGGGTTTGGTGAGTCAATCAGCTACAAATCCACTTAAGAGTTACCTCATCCAGTCCACATTTTACCAGCTTTCCTGGTATCGATGTCAAGTTCACTGGTCGGTAGTTACCTGGATCTTCTCTTTCCCCCTTTTTGTAGATGGGGACAACCATTTGCCTGCCTCCAGTTCACAGGGATCTACAGGTACATCACCTGTTCTTCAGGAATTCTCAAAGATTATAGACAGAAGCTCTGAGATTACATCCACAATCTCTTTTAGTACCCCTGAGTGCAGTTACCTTACCACCTCTTTTCCTATGTTGGGTTTCAGCTCTCTCCCTGCATCGTTTATTCTGCTATCACCAGGTTAAGCACTGTTTCCTTTAGGGCAAGGACAAAGTAGGTGTTGAGCAGTTCTGCCTTCTCTCTGTCACCCAGCATTTCTCCATCTTCTCCACACAAGGGACCCACTACTTGGTTGCTCTTGTTCTTGCTTTGAACATAGCCAAATACAGTAAACCTTTGATGTTATTTTTAACTTCTTCTGCAATTTCATTCCGAGCTTTGGCCTGCCTGACCGTCTCCCTGCAATTGTTGGCAACTCATATATATACTTGCTTCATGATTTGTCCTTTCTTCTATTTCTTAAATATGCTCTTCTTACACCTCAGCTCATCTGAAAGCTATTTATGCAGTCTTCCACTTTCTTGTTGGAATTATCTGTCTTTGTGCCTTCAAAATTTCACCTTTAAGAAATTCCCATCCATCTTGTGGACTCCCTTCTCTTTGACTATTTCTGATGGGAGTGCATGTTCAACTACACTTAGCTTTCCCTTGCCTGTGTATAATGAAACCTGAGGGCATGATCACTTTCTCCCAAGGTTCCTTGTACTTTCACTTTGTCGATCAGTTCTTTCCTGTTGGTAAGGACCAGATACAAGGGAGATGACTCCCTTGTTGCTTCTTTTACCTTCTGGGAAATGAAATTGTCAGTGAGACAACTGAGGAATTTGCTGGAGTTTACATTCTTGGAAAAGTCTGAGTTCCAACAGATTAGTTGAAGTCTCCTATGACTACTATATCTCTTCTTTTTGAGTGTTTGGTAATCTGCTCTAGGAAGGCATCATCCAAGTCCTCAGCAGACACCCACGGTAAGGTTGTTCCCTATAATTTTTACCCATATATTCTCAAGCTGCCTTCCACATTCCAAGTCATGCTGAGATCGAGTGACCTGTTCAGAGCACAGCATTTAGGAGTGACATTTGGTACACTCTGGTATTATCATACAGATGACAAATCAAAGGAGTAAAAACACAGAGCTAGTTTTGCGCCGATCTGGATGCTTTCCATATTGCTCACAACCAAAGAGCTGAAAGTGGAGTTTTACTGCCATTAGCCCTGCACTCAAAGATTACAGCAATAATCGTTTGGCTAATGCCACAACACACCAGAGACACAGTTGCATCTGGCAAGTCTCTCAGAGAAAGGTTATACATTAAATGTTGTACACCTAGATGCCATTTTGAGCACTGGAAACAGTGGCATTAAAATCAGGTTTGCAAATAAGTCTAGAAAAGATAATTTTGTTAAAACTCGGAACGTCTTCCTGTTAAAAGTCACCTAGATGATGTTCTTAACTGGAACTCCCCTAGTAAAAGGTAACAGAAATCAGGCAAGTGGGTATTTACAAAATTGATTTTGCTTACTACATACAAGTCCTACTTAGGATATTCGCTCCTGTATTATATCTGCCATAAAGGAAGATTTTCTGGAACTGGGTTACAGAAATTCCCAGGAACCATCTCACACAAGTAGAATTTGGCATTGTGTTTTTTTTATTCTTTCTTCCCCTCAAGCTGTGGGAGGAGCCCCATGTTACTTTAGATAGCCTACAGTGGAACTGGGGGAACTGTCTTCTCCTTGAAGGACTATGCAAAGTTACCCATTGTGATTTGAAGCCTGAGCTATGGCAGAACCAAAGTACCGCAATGATCCAAACAGTCTACCTACTGCATGCAGCACATTAAGAGAAGCAAAGAACTGCATGGTCAGCAAATCAAACAATTTCCTAGTTAAGAAACATACCATCTCATGGCTCTGTGGCTTTCCCTGCAGCTTTTGGTGGTAGTCAAAGGATAGCCTGTCCAGCACAGCATGCTCTTCTTCATCCACCGTAGCCATTGAACGTTCTTTATTGATTTTACCAATGTCAATCTGCTCTTCTCCTTCCAAGATGGCACTCCACCAGTATTCACCTACTTTGCTCAGGTTAATCTGGGAACAAAACAAAAGCAGCTGTAGTTCAGAGTTAGACAACCAGCAGCAGCCAGACCTGGCCTAGAGAAATATGTCACAGAATCATAGAATTGTAGATTTGGAAGGGAGCACGGGGGTCATCCAGTCCAACCCTCTGCAATACAGGAATCCTTTGCCCAATGTGGGGCTCGAACCCCCCAACCCTGAGATCTCATCCTCTGAGTCTCATGCTCTACCAATTGAGCTATCTGTCCTGGGAGTCTTGACTGTGTTACTGAGAGATCTTAAAGGAACAGACCAAAAGAATAACCAGAGTTCTGAGGAAAACTCCAAATGCAGGGACACAAATCCCTGTGCCAGAACAGAAATCAGCTGCACCTGCCATTCTAACAAGGATCTAGAAGAAATAATTTATCTTATCATCATTCATCCTTTGCCAGAATAGGATACATTTATCACACATTTGGAAACCAATTTTCCAAAAACTTTGCACATTGACCTCCTCCCTACTTAAACTATCACGACCATTTCTAACAAATGTGACACCAAGATTGTTCCATTTCTTCCCAAAGGGCCTCAGCTGAGAAACAGTCTGTTTTATATGGATAAAGGTGAGTAATAATAGTTAAAAATTTACACTGCTTTATTAGCGCTTATTAGAATACTCCGTGATCACTAAAGAGCTCCGTTGTGAAAGCCAGAGGAAGTGTTCAAAATTATTCCGCATACTGCAGTTTTAACTGTTGTAGACGTGTGCCGTGAAATCCTAAGGATGTATACTTTGAAGTATGATCGGTCGCATTCAGTGAGTTTTATGCACAGATTAAGAGAATGCAAGACTGGAGCCTTTGGACAGAGTTCATTACCATACCCTACATCGCTTGTTATGCATAGCTTTGTATAAGCTCGCTAAAGTTACTAGCCTGCAAAAAAAATTGCGCTAGGCTGTAAGGTTCACAGCAAAAGAGGAGCAGCCAGCATGGAAACACTAGCTAATTTAAAAACGCCTTCTACCAAGCAGACTGGCAGAGGAGTAACAGAGCAAGCCATTTCTCCCTCTGCCAGTCTGCTGTGCTTCTGTACTCGTCACAGAGGAACAGGAATACCACTTTCTACGGTTAGCATGGCAACCAAGTGGGCTGGCAGATCAATCCCGCCTCTACCACCCACCCTCTTGCCTGTATGGAATTCCTGGTCACTTCTGAATACTAGGCAAGTTGTTAAATACAAGGCTGAGTGGGCATGAGAATCGGTCTCAGAATTACATGGTGCATCAATTGCACTTTATAATGGATCACCGTATTCCTTATTTCAATAGACGATCATGTGTGTTACTGTGCTACGGTAGTACTGAACAGCCAGAATTTCCAAGGGAATGAATGAATCGTAGAATTGCAGAGTTGGAAGGCACCCTGAGGGTCGTCATTTCATTTCTATACCGCCCTATACCCGAAGGTCTCAGGGCGGTTCACATAAAGGATCACATACATAAAATCAAAATATAACAACAACCCAATAACACACACCCTCTAAAAAGAGCCAGCATTTTAACAAGGGTATAGGATGTAGGTCAGGTCAGGTAAAGGCTGGTTAAAAAGGAACGTTTTTGCTTGGTGCCTAAAGGTGTGTAATGAAGGTGCCAGGTGAACTTCCCTGGGGAGAGCATTCCACAGATGGGGAGTCATTGCAGAGAAGGCCCGTTCTCGTGTTGCCACCCTCTTGACCTCTCAAGGAGGAGGCACACGAAGAAGGGCCTCAGACTGTCGGAATACACTTCGTGGATCCGTTAAAGATCCGCGGTTATTTATTTATTTTAATGGTTATTAAGAACTACTTTTCGTATCCTTACACTTAAAAGTGAAAGTGAAAGTAAGAATGAAGAGTCATTTTGCCATTAGGATTATTCCGCCTTTAACTTGTAGTTCCGGTAATGTTTCAAAGTTATCAATGAACGTTTATCCTGCTTCCCGCCTTTTTGGAGGGCAGCAACAGTGGTTTTATTGGTTGAATTATTTGTTGTGATGTCATACCTGTTCCTAAATAAAAGGCTGAGGCTCCCCGCTTAGGCAAGTCAGTTTTTGAGTCAGTTAGTCATTCTTTAGTTCTTTCAGTTCAGTCAAGTTTAGTTTAAGGGTTTTGGGAGCGGGCTGGACAGGCTGGATGGGTTTCTTTTAGTTAGGTTTAGTTTGCGGAAGATCTTTCAGTGAGGTTTTAGTTAGGCTTTTAGGTTTAGCCTAGGGCTAGATTTGCGGAAGATATTTCGGTTTAGTTTTATTTAGTTAGCATCGCGGAAGAATTGGCGCGCAGGGACTGAGAGCTTAGGGAAACTTAGCTTAGGGCCAGAAGACGAGCCTATGCGGGTTTTGCCAAAGCCACTAAAGATAGATTCGGTGTCTGTCGTCAATTTGGGGAAAAGGGAAAAGGTTTCAGGATTTTTTTTAATTTCTGCCAGAGAAATCTCATGCTTAAATAACATCCTTGGTTTGGTTTTCTTTATTGCTAAATGACAGCGCAGGAGGTTACAAGTAGTTCCAATTCAGATTCGAGGCATCCATTAGTTTTCGAGGCACCTATTTTATTTTGAGGCATTCATTCACTCACGCACCTTCGGAGTCATTTTCCGTCTTACTCAGCTACCTTTGGATTGTGAGACTTGGCCGGCGCCCGTGCTCATAAGCACGCGGAACGCTGGCCGCTTTCCCCCCGCAACTGGTACCTCGTGCGTGGGCAGCTTAAGCTCACGCACGGGGAGCTCCAGCACCGAACCCCGGCATCAGACGATGATCTCAGGGTCCGGATAGATTTATATGGGAAGAGGCAGTTCTTGAGGTATTGTAGTCCTGAGGCATTTAAGGCTTTATAGGTCAAAACCAGCACTTTGAATTGGGCCTGGAAACTAATTAGTAGCCAGTGCAGTTGGACCAGGATCGGTGTAATATGCTCAAACTATCATGCTCCGGTGAGCAACCCGGCTGCTGAATTCTGCACCAGCTGAAGTTTCCAATCCGTCTTCAGAGGCAGCCCTATGTTTAACGCACTGCAGTAATCTACCTTGAGGTTACCAGAGCATAGACAACAATAGTTAGTCTATCCCTATCCAGATAGGGGCATAGCTGGGCCACCAACCAAAGCTGATGGAAGGCACTCTGGGCCACTGAGGCCACCTGAGCCTCAAGCGACATCAAAGGATCCAGGAGTACTCCAAACTATGAACCTGTTCCTTCAGGGGCAGCATAACCCCATCAAGAGCAGGCGACCTCCCAACCATCTGGTCTGAGGAACCACCCACTAACAGTGCCTCCATCTTATCTGGATTGAGATTCAGTTGTTGGCTCTCATCCAGTCCATTATCGAGACAAGACACTGGTCCAGCACTTCTACTGCCTCACCTGCAGATGTAAAGGAGAAACAGAGCTAAGTGTCATCAGCATACTGCTGACAAGGAACCTCCGGATAACTCCACCCAGTGGTTTCATGTAGATGTTAAACAACATGGGGGATAGAATTGAGCCCTGCGGAACCCCACATTGGAGGTTCCACGGGGCTGAAAAGCATTCCCCAAGCAACACTCTCTGCAATGCAGGAATCTCAACTGAATCATAATAGAATCATAATATAATGCATATCATGCTTGCGAGGAAACGTGCTCAAAAGGACATTTCAGCGCACCAAGCAGACAGTGCTATCAACCTATGCCCTTAAAGAGGGGGGTGTATTACGCATTTTATTTCACCAAATTACTCTGCAAGCACAGCTTTGGGGTGGTTTCAACACCTGAGTTTCAGCTGTGTTACTGCCTCATCTGATCCATATAGCCAATGGGGCAACAGGAAGGCAGGTTGGCAAGAGCAGACATCATCATCTCTAGAGTGACACCTGTGTGCCAGCAAGTCGGCTTTGATTTCAGCACTAAACAAAGCACAAAGCATGTAAAATCTCTCACAGAACTATCTCAATGTACCCACCATACGCAACACGACAGGAAGCACCCCATCCGAATCAGTATCGCTAATCCTCCCTTCCAGAGACACAATCCAAGCATTTGATACACAATCCAAGCACTTTGATTGGCTACAAGTGACATCATGCCCAGTTTTGTATAGCCTAAAAATTCAAGGGCCTGATTAATTTGCAAACATAATATATAGCCATAAGTTATGGTGGCAAGAGGCCAAGCTTTTCAGCTATTATTGAACTACGCGTGGATACAGCCAATTGGCTTTTGGCTTCAGTCAGTAACATAATCCTCCTCCTATCTGGGCCAATATCACAGAGCTGGGAAAAGGTACAGGAAAAGACAACTAAACCAAAATCTATTGGGGTGCATCCCCTTCTCTTTGAAGGAAAGTTAAAGCCTTTGGTGCTATTTAATTTAGTTTGGGGGGTGGGGGTAAGATCTAGGTTGGCATAAGATGATGCTACACACACACACACACTCTTCTTCTTCTTCTTCTTCTTCTTCTTCTTCTTCTTCTTCTTCTTCTTCTTCTTCTTCTTCTATCACTCGTAGCCAAGTAAGATTGTCTTCCATGAACACGGTTTGGGGTTTGGGGTGGGTTTTTGGAAGACGCCTATGCATGTATTTGTTTTATGTGTGTAGATCAGTGCATGCTGACCAACACACAGTCTTCACAGTAAGGCTCTATTCCGATGGGATGAGTATCACGGCAACCGGTAGATTCTTATCTGCTGCAGCCTTCATTTGCCTTCAAAGCGTTGTAACATACGGCTTGTTATCTTCCACCTCTTCTGAGGACTTCTTGGATCATTCTTTGTCTAGCTCCTCCCCTTTGACCTTACCGTCTTGGGTGACCCTGCTGGGAGTACGAGACTCCCGATGGCTTCGCTCACAGGGGTCATAGGAACATGCAAGCCCACTCACAACAAGGTGATGATCCTGCGAGACAGACAGACAGACAGACAGACACACACACACACACACACACACACACACTATATGAGCAGTGTGGAAAGTAACTTCTCCTCGTCTCATACTACTAGGGAGCACACAATAAAGCTAATTTGCAGAAGGTAGCTTGTGGGATCCTTGGTATTACCATAAAGGACAATTGACAGATATGGCAGCTAATAGAATCTCCACATTCAGGAGAAGTATGGATGCTGGGTATCAGATGCTTTCCTGATGTGCATCCTACTATTGTGAGGAAAGGAAAAGGAATCTGGCTGGATTAGGCAACCTTTGGGGCAGGATCTAGCAGAGCAGTTCCTTAAGTACATTGATTGGGAAGAAGAAGAAGAAGAAGAAGAAGAAGAAGAAGAAGAAGAAGAAGAAGAAGAGGAAGAAGAAGAGGAGGAGGAGTTTGGATTTGATATCCCGCTTTTCACTACCCGAAGGAGTCTCAAAGCGGCTAACATTCTCCTTTCCCTTCCTCCCCCACAACAAACACTCTGTGAGGTGAGTGGGGCTGAGAAACTTCAGAGAAGTGTGACTAGCCAAAGGTCACCCAGCAGCTGCATGTGGAGGAGCGGAGACGCAAACCCAGTTCCCCAGATTACGAGTCCACTGTTCTTAACCACTACACCACACTGGTTCTTTGATTAATATAATATTAATTAATTAATATAATCTCGGCTAACTCTTGGTGGTGCAGTGCTTTGCACCAACCAAGAGAGGCATTTCACACTTTGCAAAAAAAAAAAAAGCTATTGCACCAAAGCCCTGCGAGTTTCTTCCAAAGCGCACAGGAGTGGGCGGGAAGAAGGCTGAAACGGGTTACACTTTTAGCTGCCACCCCAGCTTGACGGGGCTGCATGGCCTGGGTGCACTTGGAGATACAAGAATCTGTTCCATGACAACAAAGAAAAAGTAGCTTCGGAGAAACAGTCTGGCAAGAAGAGAAAGCTGCTCTTTGCGAGGCAGCCGGGGAGAGAAGCAAAAAAGGTCATAAATTCCATATGCTGCAAGGAGAAGGTGAAACGAAGAGGCGAGTCACATATTCACTTAAACAACTTGTTTGTCGGCGGGGTGTGGAGAGACAGGATGCACCACAACAGCCCAGACTAAGAGAGCTTCATCTGTGGTAAAGCAATCACAGCAGCATGGTATCTCAAAGAAAAGTTTGCATAAGGCGCTGGGAGTGAAAAGGTCCATCTGAGGAAGCTTGTGGGAGGACTCTTTGCCTTGGGAACTGAAGCTGCAAAAAGGAGGGCATTCCAAGGGGAAATTGTTGCTTTCCTGAGAGGAACCCCTAAACATAAAATAAAATACTCCCCAAAATTGCTATCGTTTTTGAGATTGCTGTGGTTCTAACCTGCAACATACCTCACCTCTCCTTAAAGATCTTCAGGAACTCCATAGAATGGTGATGATTGCAATGTCTTTCCATATATGCATGATGCAGCCGCATTTGTAATATTATTTGTTCAGATTGCTACTCTTTCAGATTGAAATAATTGTAGAGATGGGGTGGTTGAACTGTAGCCCTCCAGCTGTTGCTGGACCACGCAACACGGCCAACGGTTAAGGACAATGAAAGCTGGAGCCCAGCAGAATCTGGAGGGCCACAGGAAAGCCACCACTGGAAGTGCCGGGAAAGGAAGACCAAAATGAGCAACAGTTTGGAGTGCCTTCAGGGGACGCGATCGAGGTTTATGAAATTATACATAGTATAGAGAAAGTGGGTTGGCAGAAGCTTTTATGCCTCTCTTTCTCTCTCATAACACTTGAACCCAATGAGACAGATTGGTAGGAGATTCAGGACATACAAAAGAAAGTACTTCATCACACAAAGTCGAACTCATTTGTGGAATTCACACTGGCTCAGAATAGTACACATTGTAGTGATGACACTGGCTCAGAATGCTTTAAAAGGGGTTGAAGACCCCCTTTCCACTGATTTCAATGACACAGGGAATTATTTTTCAAAACCCAGAATCCATGCAATAAAAGAAACCATGTCCAACTCAACCAAGGGTTACTTCCACGACACTATGACCTTTGCATCCCCATGAATTTATACCCTTCCTGCCTGCACGTTTACAGGTCAATTCTGCACCTAGAGTCTAACTGTAATTTGAAGGAGCCCTAGACGATTTTACTTTCTCTTGAAATTTTACAACGGTTCCAAAACGCACTTAAAACAGAACACTTGAAAATTTTCAAGAGCTGAACCACTAATAATGTTAGGAGGATGGTTGAAAACAAAAGTTGGCAATGCGGCATTGTGAAAAAGTTAGGGTTGTGCTGTCACCATTCCAACCAAATAACGTACCATCCCATCTGCAGCACAAGATGGCTCGGTACAAACCGTGGTTTGGCACTATGTGAACATGCCTTATGCTTGCATGCTCCTCCCCCCGCTTCTCCTCTTGTGTGTTCCAATTCAATTAAGCAACTTCATCTTTCAGTCATCTAGAAGTGGGATCTTAAAACTGAGAAGTTATTTTCGATCACCTGAAGATAAAGCCTAACTTTCAGAATTTAAATGCCCTCCAGCCGCTATACAGTATTATCCAATTTGGCATTTAGAACACCACTGAAAATTAATCTCCAGGTTTGCTAATATGAAGGCCATCAACCTTCTCTTTACGTCAGCAATCTGCCTCTCTGCCTCACCAGAGATCTGTGTGTTCTCAATTGTACCAGAGACAGATCAAAGTAACTGCTAGGTTTTGTATTTTGCAAAATATGTGGGAACAGCCATTGTTCCTTTGTCCCAGAAGCCTCTGCATCCTAAAATCAGTTTACACCTAGCAGTGTGTAATTTAATTCTGACTTAATCATGAGATTACCCTGCCCTGCTGCAATCTTTGGGATTTTTTTTTCTTCTGTAGTGCATACTACAGTTTGCCATTATATATAAACTGGAAAGCTATAGATCACCTGCAAATCAGGACTAGTTCATGCTAAAGAGAAGGGGAGTAAGTCAACCGGGAACACTCAAGGAGAGCGGGAAGTGACTGAGCCTAGAGCACATTCTTCTGATAACATGGGTTTTAATTCTGAAGAAGTAATCTGGATAGCAACCTTACTTCCTCACAGCTCTTCTCTCAAATCATGCACTTCTATAAATACTATGAACTTGCATAAGGTTTTTATTCAAAAGATGTTGCCCATAATAATCTTGTCAAATCACTCCTCTCAAAGCAAATATATATATAGTGCACAGGATGTATTCTTTAGATAATTTCCAAAAGAGGACAATAAACGTGGCATATTATGCACGAACATTTGGAAAGTTTTCAAATTAAATTTTTCCTAAATCATTTTTTTACTCAGCTGTTATCAGGCAGCATTTAAATGCTCAACACTATAGCTGATATTGGGGTTCCTCCCCACAAAGTGAGATGACGCTGCCATTGTAGCATCAGGCGGGCTGAGTCTATTTGAACCTGTGGAATGGTTTATTGAACTGAGCCATTGGGACATTTATAACTGTTATTCTTGTAGGAGGTTGTGATGACCAATATGCTATGATGCTCTTTGTCAGTTGTATAGTTCTGTTGACCTAAAACTGAATAAAACACACACACACACACACACACACACACACATATATATATATAGAGAGAGAGAGAGAGAGGTTTTTCACATACATTCTAACCAAGCAGGTTTTTCCCGAGAGCTTGGAAAGGGGAGAAACAAAAGTGTTGTGCCCAACACCCAGCACTGGTTGCTAAAAAAAGCTCCTGTGAATCTATTTTGGTCACACTCTCTGACACACTAACTAGTGTAATGGAGAAGGGTCACACACAAAATTATTATTTACAGGACCAGAAGTTTGGAGACGTTCCTTGTTCTCCCGTGGTCTTGGTTCTTGAAGCACAGTACTTCCTTTAAACAATTCTGAAAATGCAATTTCCTCTTTAAGTCTGCAATGCTTCCTTCCTGTCTAACCAGGTTTTCATTCTGTCAGAAAACAAACAACACCTAGTCTACTTTGGGGGAGGGAGGGAGGGAGGGAGGGAGGGAGGGAGGGAGGAAGGAAGGAAGGAAGGAAGGCCTCACTGCATCTATGACAACCAGTTCCATGATATATGTTTCTAGAGCCCCCAAACTCTAAACTGATTGTGAAGCCAGTAAGAGAACAAATTTGCAACTGCTGATGGAGTTTTTCCACTGTTTCCTACTATTCAGTTACTCAGTCATCCTCTATTCAAAGAAGTCCAAATGCCAACATACTTATTAATTAGCAGATCCAATTAAAATCAGGCATGTGAGTATTTTGATTATCCATAAGGCTACTTATGAGCATGGATTCTAGAATTTAACATCTTGAGTCTCTTGAACCCAGGAGAGAAAGGGGGGGGCAAACACCAGTTGGATTGTCCACTCCCCCATCACATGAGACAGACAGAGACAGACAGACAGACAGACAGACAGACAGACAGACAGACACCTTCTCCTACTGGAAATCTCCCAGTCATCTTTTTGGATAATGCAATATCAAACCTAAAGATGATGAAGTTAACCGACAATCACTGCAAAATATAGTAAGTCCTCTAAGCTGGTCCTAGGGCTGGATCAAACGACAGCTGAGTCAGGGTAAGATAAAAGCAGTAGGCTGAGTGGGTTTAAGGCATTACAGTGGTACCTCTGGTTACATACTCAATTCATTTTGAAGGTCCGTTCTTAACCTGAAACTTCTTAACCTGAAGCACCACTTTAGCTAATGGGGCCTCCCGCTGCCGCTGCGCCACCAGAGCACGATTTCTGTTCTTATCCTGAAGCAAAGTTCTTAACCTGAAGCATTATTTCTGGGTTAGTGGAGTATGTAACCTGAGGTACCACTGTAAAAGATGCTGCTTCTCTAGAGGTCCTGGAATTTCTACTGACATTAGCAACAGCTCCCTGAAGGAACTAACAAGCATTAGTAACTTGATTTAAACCACACAAGCCATGGTCTTAGGATGTTTTCAGCAGTGTTGACATTTTGCCATTGCTTTATATCATGGGATGCAGTTCATAAGGTATCCAAATACATTTTTTGGAGTCACAGAAATACATGGATATTATGGTAACACCATATGTTTGCAAAGGTGGTTTAAAAAAAACAACCCCAACTACATTTCTTATTTCCAATCCCGGCAAGCAATCAGAAAACTGAAACATCAAAATTTGAAGCCAACTCCTGGGTACTTGCCTATCATCTTAGAGGTATCATTTGCAAATTAAACGCGTGGGCAGACACACACTCGGCAACAAAACACAACACTACCAGCACATTACAAGAATGCCTGAACAGCTACCAATAGTAAACAGATGACATCACTGAACACTAGAGGACAGCTTGCCAATGCACTGCTTCAAGCTAAATATAATTATATGAAATCCCCACCCCAAACTAATGCGGTTTTTTGTTGAAATCCTTTCATCTCATTTAGGGAAAAATTAACTGTCCACACTGTTGTATATCTGTATCTGAAAAGTGGAATGAAACGCAACACTTGAAAGGTAGGCGGTAAACTTGCCTCACAATAGTACTATTCTAGGATTATGAGAGTTCACAAGAATAAATTATCAGAAAAAATTATGTTCCTTATACGTCAGTGCAAACCAGCACCTGCAACTAATCTAAGTCACCTGAAACCACACTGAGAACGGAAAAAGTTAGATCCAGATCTGGACAGATGCCAGGAGGACAAGGCCTGCAAGGACCAATGCTTGGGCCTCCATTGCACCGAAAATGCGATAATGGGCAAAGACCTTCATTTGAGCAGCATGTGAAATCAAGTGCCACTTGGCTAAGGCCTCAGCAATTGCCTAATTATCACTTCAAAAAAAGAGCTTGGAGCAGCAGATCAGGATTGCTGCAGCACCTGTCATTATCACCAACTATCACTCATTAAACCCAGATTTCTTAACTTAGCCAAGCCATGCAATTTTTTTCCTTCTGCAAAATTTTCAGTAGATACCTGCAACCCCCCCCAAAAAAACACAATTTTCTCCTCTGTTTAGGAGCACACAAACAAGACACTGCACTAGAGTTTAGAAGAAATACCAGACCCAAGGGAGGCTGAACCAAAAATGACTCAGCTCTTTCTTCCTTGCCACCTTCATGTCTGGAACTCCCACAACACCTTCTTGTTGGCACCCCCATCACTCTTGGGCTTCAAATCCCTCCAAGTTCTCCCCTTGGTTCTCATCACCTACTAAAACTAAGCCCAAGGACATGGAATTGAAAGGATGTTCTTCATCTGTTTGCTGTCACATCTTTCTTTGTAGCCTTCCGTGTATTCAAGTTTAAATTGTAAGCTCCTAAGGGCAAGGATCTGTCTTTGTTTTCACTCTGTAACACAAACAAGGATGGTGCTGCATTTTTATAAATAAGAAACTGCCATGGACTCAGGTTTTATGTGGAAGCCACAAGCCTAGAGCAATTGTTGCAAATATGGGCTAAAAAACTGCCTTGTAGGAAAACCTTGTAACCAAGGTTTGCACGGAGCAGATCCCAGTTCCAATCCCTGGCACTTCCAGACTGGACTGGAAAGATCCCTGTATGAAACCTTAGAGAGCTGTGTAAGACAATGCTGAGCAAGAGAGACCAGTGGTCTCATTTGGGATAGTGCAGCTTCCTATATAGCAAGGTTTTCCACAGAGCCTAGGGCTTGCTGATCAGAAGGTAGGCGGTTCGAATCCCCGCAACGGGGTCAGCTCCCGTTGCTCGCTCCCAGCTCCTGCCCACCTAGCAGTTCAAAAGCACGTCAAAGTGCAAGTAGATAAATAGGTACCACTCCGGTGGGAAGGTAAACAGTGTTTCCATGCACTGCTCTGGTTCGCCAGAAGCGGCTTTGTCATACTAGCCACATGACCCAGAAGCTGTATGCCGACTCCCTCGGCCAGTAATGCGAGATGAGTGCCGCAACCCCAGAGTTGGACACGACTGGACCTAATGGTCAGGGGTCCCTTTACCTTTACCCAAGGAGATATGTTTCTGTGTACCTTAAACAAAAAATATCCATTCTAATACTCCCCTATTTCTGACCATCTGTGCACTAAACCAGGAGATTTTATGTTATTGTTTACTGTATTTTGACCCCACCATTTCTCCTAGCTCAGGGTAGCAGACATAGATCCCCACCTGAGGTTCCTCAATGAGCTTCATGGGCTTTAAAGGGAGTTGAAAGATAGGAACTAACAATAAGGTCAAGTGCAGAATAAGGGCTGAAGTAAGAAGCAGAAAGAAAAGGACAAAGCAGAAGGAAGCATACAGCCTAAAGTTAGAGAAACAGCAATCCTCAAGTTAAACAGATTGGGACCCGATCAGTGCACTGACATCTATGCAAGAAAAGCAGTACAGCACATGCAAAATATTAAGTGGATGGAGTGATCTTCTGGTGCAGCTATTTTGGTAGCTCTGTAGCAGAGCTAAGGAAGCAATGTCTCTTCTCCAGCCTTCAAGAACTCTTGGCATTCCCAAATCAACCCAGAAGCAACTAAAGCTCAGAGACTTTCAAGGGGGAAGCAGACATGCGCCGAGAACACACATGCACAGTGAAAATGAGAAGTTGTGCTTACGAGGATACACTTTCCTGGTTCCAGACTCCAGACAGAGTTCTCTGTGTTGATCTTGTGAGTGAGGGTGCCTTCCATGAGCACACGTGGCCCACTTCCTTCCACCACAGCCACGCAAATTGAACTACTACCGATGTTCACAGAAACCTGGGGGGAGGAAAAACAATAGAGAAGAAAATTAGAAAGGTAATTTCACCCTTTATTGCTCCTTCCAGAGGACCTGAATGGAATTACAATGCGGGACAAACAATGAGGTTTACAGTGAGTAACTTAAAATATCTCCTATCATTTGTTATCTTGCCTTTTGTTTTTACTATAAAGGGCTCAGGGCCACTTAAAAACACAAAACAAAACACAGGTTTTGTTTTAAAAAGAACAATGATGGTATAAACAAAAATCAAAAATTCTTTCCAGTAGCACCTTAGAGACCAACTGAGTTTGTTCTTGGTATGAGCTTTCATACCAAGAACAAACTCAGTTGGTCTCTAAGGTGCTACTGGAAAGAATTTTTGATTTTGTTTTGACTATGGCAGACCAACACGGCTACCCACCTGTAAATGATGGTATAGTGAGAGGCTAGGACTAAGAAGACCCTCTCAGATAAAGGAAAGCTGTAATCAAGCTGTCGTTTCCACCATTATTCCAAGGTATAGAGGCTTACTAAAGTAACCCTGATCATTCTAAGGAATCAAGACAAAAATAATTTCTATACATTAAAAGAACTCTTTTAACATATCCTAGTGGAATTCCTTCTGTCAACAACAAACAAAACAGAGTGTAAATTATGGGGGAAAGCCTGCAAAGCGTTCTTTCACTGATATAGACATCGGGTCCAGAGGTTCTATGATCAGTACCATGATTGTGTACAATTGTCATGATGCAAATCTGTTGAGTGGGTTAGGTTGTATGGCGAGGGGTTGCGTAATTTCAACAGTGGCAGGAAGAAGCATGCAGAGCTGCCATCTGCAAAGCCAAGTCTTAAGTTTCAGTTGTGTGGGAAATGAAAGCAAGCAAAGATGGAACGTTCAGAGGTGGGGAGGTTTGGCTGCAAACAACTCCCTCCATGGGGAGGCCAGCTTCCTAGTACACAACAGCAGCGACCGTCATACGGCAAATCCAGCAAGATATGTGGGGCAGGTGACTTGCTGCTTGTCAAGGGCACATACATAAGGAAGGAAATATAGTACTGCTGTATATTCGGTCTTCCTAGTCCTATATTTGGGAACATGGTGATGTGTGGTGAGGAAAGAAACTGACTTTCATATATGGTCTTCATAGTGAAAACTAAAGGTCCCTATCCCCCCCAATCAAAGTCCTTAAAAGCAGGAGAGTTGGCAATAGATATGCTTGCATGTTTTTGAAGACTTTCTCCAGAATCTGAATCTCACTTGAAATGTTCATGTGCTATCATTGTTTAGGTAACTTTTAGTGACTCATCTTCTCAGAGTAGGAAGTAAACAGAGATGGAGACTGCTTTAGTAAGTAACTGTGTCGCAACTGCATTTGAAAGATGGAAAGAACTAAAAATAAAAAGGGACACTTTTGAGAGATAATCGTCTAGAGCAGACTATCGAGTCTTAGAAGAGATGAATACCTTGTGCAGCAAGCCAGGAATGGAAAAGTAGGTTACTAATCCAGAACTTACAAGAAATATGTACTGTATACTAAAAAGGGTTGTGTGTGCCTGCAAAGGAATGTCAGAAGGAGCTGCTTATCTTGCAACAATTTAGTCTATTTTTAGAAAATGTAGTATTAAAAGAAGCACCAACAAAAAAACCAAAACATAAGTCATGAGGATAATCTTAGAAGAAAGCCCTGGGGCGGGGGTCTGCAACCTGCGGCTCCGGAGCCGCATGCGGCTCTTTTACACCTTTGCCACGGCTCCGGGGCTCCGGGGCGGATACGCCTGTCCACTTCTCCAGCTGGCCAGCGGCAGCGGCCGCCCTCCGGAGGCTGGGGGTGCTGCTGCTGTGCTGCTCTGCTCATGCGTCGTGCCTCGTTTCTGCCAGCGCAGGCGCAGCAGCAGACAGCAGCAGTTTCCCTCCAGAGGTGTGGCTGCTGCTGCTGGTGTGGAGCTGCTGCTGGCTGCTGCATCGAGGCGACGAGGAGGTAGGCAGCGGTGGGCTGGGCCAGGGGCGGCGGGTGGTGGGCGAGGGCGAGGGGGGAAGCCCTCCTTTAAAAAATGGTCGAGGAGCTGCGCCTGTTTCCCTGCCGCTGCCTCCTTCACTCCTGGTTCCGCTCGCAGCCTCAGACTGCGCTCTCGCGGGCACGCGTCTCTCTTCGCCCTTGCCCGAGACCCGCATCTCAGGAGCCAATGGGTGCACGTGTCGCGAGGGGGCTTGAGGCTCCTAGGAGCCTGAGCACGCACAGCAGGGACGTGGCTGCTTAAAAAGGCTGCATGGAGGAAAAGGCAATTGTGCGTTCTTCCGCAGCAGCGTCGAGCGGAGCCGCCGCCGGACCTCACCAGGCAAGGTTAGTCACGTCGCCCCCGCCTTCCAGGGCGCAAAGCTGGGCTGGCTGGGCAGAAACCACCATCGAGCTCTCTGCCTGCCATGGGCGGGGGGCTTTGCAACCCCCCAACGAGTCCCTTGGGGTGGGGGACTGGGACTGGGGAGGGGGAGTCCTCTGCCGCTGCTTCCTCAGGTGTGTTGCTTAGGCTGCCGGGCGGAGTGCAAGTTGGCTGCCTGCGCCGCGCCCTCCGGCTGTGGCCTCTCCAAAGTGGCCTCTCCAAATGCGCGGTGCAAAGAGCGGCGCCTTGGCTTTGCCCCGGTTTGGTTGGGCAGCCTGTGGCTGGAGGAGATCCGGGGGATTCCTCCTCGGCGGCTGAAAGAGGGGCTTGTTCTCCCGCGCTTTCTTTTCTCCCAGTTCTAGGTCACTCGACCCACAATAGCACTTCTTTAGTCTCCTTGCCGCACGCGCTCTGGCAACTTTTCAGGCTCCGGCTTGCGTAAAAACTGGGAAAGCTTTCTCTCGCTTCCTTCCCCCCTCCCCCTCTCATTTCCTTCCCCCCTCCCCCTCCGATGCTGCTCTGACTTATTGCTCTGCTTCAACCGGGGCTGGGGGGTGGGGGGGGTGGGCTGGTAAAGAAAACCAAACCTGAGTAACTTATGCAGAGGATTTACTAGGTGGGGGAGAAGCCCCTGTCGTGACTTCCAGGTGTTTGGAAGCACGGACAGCCCACCAAAAAGAAAACTTGTGAAAATGCTTCCTTCGCGAGGGCAAGGAGTAATAGGGGTGGAGATGGGCCGAAAGTCCAAAGGAAATGATTTCTTGAAGGGGGAGGATGTACTATGGGAGGCAGAATAAAGGGCTGGTTCTCACAGAGACATGGGTAGGAGAATGACGCCCCAAAAGGTTGCAGTTTTTCCTCTGTCCTGAGTGTGTGTTAGGGGAGCCTTGACAAAGCACCTGTTGGCGTGGAAGAGAGGAGTCCTAACTTGGATCTGTGTTCATGTGCAAAATCTATCGCCATTGTCATTAAGGGGGCAGGGAACTCCCCTAAAAAGGTTTGAACACTATGAGCTACTACAGCCACCTGTATGCAAGTCAGCACAAACATCACAGGCTTCTCTGGTGCAGTTCTGTGCTTTATTTAGCAAGAGAGGAGGTTGGAAGAGGTGAGCATAGCCTCTGGTCTGGAATATTAAGGGTAAAAGACACAAAGATTATTGTAAAAGCCAGCAGTCTTCAATTAGACATGGGACAAACATTTAACACAAGTGTGCAGTTGAGGACTTTAAAAAAACAACAACAAATCAAATATTTGTATGCTGTTGCAACCCACCTTGGATCAGGCTGTGACCTGGTAGTGGTCCCCAGGTTGGATAAAAATGAATGATTTAAATTTTTTTTAAAAAAATGCATTTTTTTATTTAAATCAGATTTTTTTTTATTTAAATCGGATTTTTTAAATTTAAATCGGATTTTTTTAAAATAAAATGCAGTGTTATATTTGTTTTAAATGTCGCAGTGGTTTTGCGGCTCCCAGTTTCTTTTTTTTCCTTCAGAAACGGGTCCAAGTGGCTCTTTTTGTCTTAAAGGTTGCAGACCCCTGCCCTGGGGAAATGGGAGGAGGAAAAGATGATGAAAGGAAAATGAGCTATAGGGCAGAATTTATCATTATAATGTGCTTTGCTTTTGGAACCCGATTTCCGTTTTATTGGCACTGTCATGAGCATAGTTCCTTAAAGAAAGACAGTTGAAAAGATTTGAGGACCATTACTTATGCAGAATGAAGAAGCAATGAAGCCCCACTCTGACCACAGGAAGTTCTGTAGCAGAACCCCAACTTATGAAACTTTAATTGCCAGTGACTATAGTTCTTCTGCTGACCTAGTAAGCACTAGACACTTAACCTTTTGCATATGCATAGAATATGCACAGCCCTGCAACTGTACTGGAACAAATAACACAGCCTTTTCATCAGATTGGCAGGTCACAAAGTATTTTGATCACTGGACTGTACACCTTGCTCGTGTGCTGTGCATGACACAGTTGTTGCAGGCCAGGCTTTCACAATCAAAATAAAGTTCCTTGCTTCACTTATCACCAAACAGCAATAGTGGACTTATAAAAGTGTTATAAACAGGACACACTGCTATTATGCTGTGATTTACACTTTTTTGTGCACTACTGAGACTATGTATACTATGAAGATGAAGAGCACAGGGCTCCAACAAATTAACCTTGACAGTGAAAAGGATTTAAAAAGGGTGCAGATTTGACACACAGAGAGCTCAATAGTTGTAACAGCATTTCTTCAGCTGGGCAATTAACTGCTGAGCAGGCACACAGGGTGAAGGAGAATGCAGTTATAGTCCTTTCTAGCCCCCTCACAAATTAATGCCATTCACAATGCACATCTGGAGGAGGGAAGCAAACACTATTGTGTTTAAAAAAAGCAGAACAAAGACTTAAAAACTTGAGATTTTGGTTCAGCTATAGTTATCACTCCAGTTGTAACCCACAAGTATGACACATTTGAAGATGTGCTATAGCTGTGCAGGGGGCAGAGCATTTTCAAAATGCAGAATCAGATGTTGAAGCTTCAGTTAAGAGAATGTCACAGGCCTTAGAGAGCTCAGAAATTAAACCCAACACTGACTTGGCTTTCAACCTCAATTCCTTCTCACAGCAATGTACCCTCAAACGCCTACTGAAAGCATAGAAACAAGTCAACAAAATACTCTCCCCACAATGAGAAGTGTGTGCGCGTTGTAAGCAAGAGAACTATTTTCTTCTACTTTCAAGCTTTCAGTGAACATCTCAGAAGCTGGGGTGACAGGATAGGGTTAAAATAACAAAGGAAACCCCATTCCCTGTTATTTTTGTTCTGTTGCACTTTATATAAGGTAAACACAGCATTAAAAATACCAAATCAAAGGGCCAACCATGATTGAAATAAAAGCATGTTCAATCAATTTAGGTTTGTATATTAATAAAAAGAACAGTGCTAAGCTAGTTCTGTTTTCTGATTACAAAGATTAGCCTTCCTTCAGTGAAACTGGGTTGCTGTATGGCAGATGGATTTATATTCAGGAACACAAAATAAAATGAGATTGAAAATAACATGAAGTGACTACATCAGTTATCAAACTGTGGCTTTCAGGGACAGTAAGCGTACTCACTGCTCATGCTAGGCTGCTCATTAAAAAAAAAGGACTGAGGGTGAAAAATAGAACCACAAGCTTCCTATGATTTATTGCTGCCCACTTTTCTCCAAGCTAAATGAACCTTAGCCATTCCTGCCAAGGTCCCTCTGGGCTCTTTAAAGAAAATCATTCTTCATATAATGCATAAGTAATTTATGGAGTTTTCTGCCACAAAATATGACAGTGGCCAATGGCCTGCATTGCTTTAAATGCAAATTTATAGCGGACAGGCCCTATCAATAGCTATTGGCAAGGACAGCTTAATAAAGTCTACATATTCAGTGGCAGATGAGGGACAAACAGTAGAGTGTTTAAGCATCCAGCTGGCCATTGTGAGATACAGGATCCTGGTGTAGATCAATCTAACCCAGGAGGGCTCCTTCCTATGTTTTTCAGCGAATAATAAGATGTCTTGGTTCACACACAATGCTAAGCCACAGTTTAGTGTTATACGCATGAGTACTGGGTTCATGCACTCCCCCTTCCATTATCCTCCACCCACTGAACTGTAAAGAGATTGGAAACTTTTGCTTCTGCTTTCAGCTAATTTATTCATTAGGTCCTGAGAACTGTGGTTTGTGTTAAATATGGTTTAGGAAACTAGCCAGGATTATTAACTAGAGTGTGATGTATGGTTTTGTTTCCCATAGTTAACGCTAATCACAGTTTGTCCAGGTTTGAATATAAATGAGCAACCACAGGCAGTGAAAAGCAGAAATAAAATTTTCAATTCCCTCCTTGCGGCAACTCCAAAGGAGTGGGGAAGGAAGAGAACACATGACTGATGCTTGCTATTGCTCGTGCACATACAACTGAATCATGGTTTAGTGCAGTGTTTCCCAAACTTAGGTTTCCAGCAGATTTTGGACTACAATTCCCATCACCCTTGACCACTGGTCTTGCTAGCTAGGCATGATGGGAATTGTAGTCCAAAAACAGCTGGAGAATCAAGTTTGGGAAACAATGGTTTAGTGTACCATGTGAACACAACCAATGTGTTTGTATTTAATGTCGTGCAAGAACTGGAGGTTGGGAGAGAAGAAGAAATGCTGCAGATTGATCCCACGCAAGAATTTAAACAGAGGAAAATGCATATACGCTAGCCATGAGCATGGGAAGTTCACAGCAGGAAGGGAAGTTTGTGCTTTATTGCACCCTCTGCCATGCTTCAACATCTAGGCTGACATTCTGAAATTTTGCTTTGTCGTAAGGATAATAAATAAATTGCATTTTGAGCGTCCTCAACTAGCTCCCCAGTTACTGTTAAGTGTGCTATCAACTCTTACCCCTAGGTCTGTACTGTCAATGTCAATTAATGCTCCTGCAACAACAGGGCTATTCTGACATGACAAAGAGCTGTGTAGGTTGAAGCTGATGTACAAAACTAAGTGTGCTCAATTCGGCTGCCCTGAATAAACCGAGGGGAAGAAAAACAAGCCTTTTTTCCAGATGGAAAAACACACGCACACACAAAATATCACTCCTCCCCTCCCTTCTTTTAACAGCTTCTCTGATAGCAGGAAGTGAAAATAAGCCCTCACTCTAACCACTTCAGTCAGTAAGTCCGTCTGTGTGCGTCTCTTCAACCTCCCCCTCAGTAATGGGGCTGCAGTAGAGATATGCCTCTCTCAGACTGACAAAATAAATTACATCATTCTTCTGTCCAGGCGAAAAAAATATTGTGTGTGTGTGCCTGTGTGCTGAGGCAGAGAGAGAGAGAGAGAGAGAGAGAGAGAGAGAGAGAGAGAGAGAGAATTAAAAGGGTGCAGAATTTCCACCATCACCACCTGGGAGCCCTTCATGTTACAAGCTACTAAATGAACAGGGAGGAAAGAGGAACCTGTGAAGGAAAGTTAGTTTTCTTTTCTGCAACCATCAGGCTGAACATAAAACACGTTGGGCTTCTCCACAGCAAGCTGATCACATGAGGTTTATTGATGCTGGCCTGCCTTCCAAGGAGAAAGTTGGATAGCGAAGCATGCTTAGACCAAGGAAAGCCACATGGAGAAAAAATATACTGTATGCCTGCATTGGCTACGTGCTTCAGCAGCAGATACTGTCTCTATCTACATGCACCCTGCAAACAGAAGATTCTCCAGCAAGCAACAATTAAAAATACTTCGCACTCCACAAGACATGAGTCCCAGGGAACACAGCAGAAAAGGAATCCTGGGAAATAACACCCCCCAGGAAAAACCATCTCCGCATCAATGAGGCTGTTTACACAATAATGGTTTGTTATCTTAGATCAACAACACTGAGGTGATAATCATGCAAAAGGAACACTTTGCTGATCAAGTGGGGCTTTTTCACTGTGGTTTTTTAGGGAACTGACAGACAGACAGCGGAGATGATAATCCTGCAATCATTTTTCCTTAGATAAAAGAAGCAAATCAGGACCTGGCCACAGGACAGTGACTTTCAATTCATTTTACACATTCAAGGAGGGATGAATCTGAGTGAACAAGCCAGTAACAAAAGGGGGGGACCAAGGCAATTCAAATGTAATATTTATGGGTGCAGACAATAATTTCAGGTGGTCATGAAGGTGGCCTCCCTGATTCAATTTTAAGACTACTGCAAACTGCTTTCCTATTCTGTCCAGCAACATCCACACACTATTGCCAATGCTAGCTGGAAGTCACTCTCTCCTGGGTGTCAGGCAAAGGGAGGTCTTTCCCATCACCTGCTACCAGATTCTGCTAATTGGTGATGCCAGGGGTTGCCATTTGTTCTACCACTGAGGAATGGACCTTCCTTTGCTTTTGGATCTCTAAATTTGTTTAGGTACAGGTCTATTTTGCATAACTGTGCAGAGAATTTTTTGTGGTGGGGGGGAGCAAGAAATGTGCGAAACGTTCTGCTGATAGATCAGAAGCAGAGCTCTGAAGTGTTTGGTTAAGTATCGAGAAGAACATGCAGAACAAGGAGCGCCCTGCTAACAGCTGTTTTCTACAGGTCTCTCAGCTACATGCCTGCATTCTGCTGCAGTCGAAAGGCAATTTGGTGTGGCCCTCTGGTGGACAGCTAGAGACAACTACAGCATAAAGTACGTTTGTACTGACCCAGACCAGCATCCACCCAACAACCCCGGTCCTCATTATTATTACCTGCTTGCCTTTCAGAATGTGCTTGGGCACTGGGACTTTAATCTCCACATCACTGTAGTCTTGGGACCAGGCGTAATTCTCCCGCACTGCTCCGTTGTAACTGTCAGGATTTGCCTGGAACTGCTCCTGTTTCCTGGGAGAAGAGAGCAAGAATCTGGCTATTAAAAAGGATGAACGGAAGAAGAGTCAAAGACCAAAGAAAAGCAAGCAAACAAAAACAGGGACAAGCTGTAAGCTAAAGCTTAAAACGGTGCTAAGGTCTACTCTTATGCACCCAAGGAGAGCTCCAGGAGCCTCAGTGGACAAGTCCACATGTCTTTATATCAACCCTAGGATATCCTTCTCACTCCAATAGGGCGTGGGTGGTGCTGTGGTCTCTTGGGCTTGCTGATCGCAAGGTTGGCAGTTCGAATCCACGTGACAGGGTGAGCTCCTGTTGCTCTGTCCCAGCTCCTGCCAACCTAGCAGTTTGAAAGCGTACCACTGTGAGTAGATAAACAGGTACCACTGTGGCAGGAAGGTAAACGGCATTTCCAAGCGCTCTGGCACTCATCAAAGTGTCCCATTGCGCCAGAAGCAGTTTAGTCATGCTGGCCACATGACCTGGAAATGCTGTCTGCAGACAAATGTCAGCTCCATTGACCTGAAAGCAGAGATGAGCACCACACTTCATAGTTGAATCTGACTGGACTTAACCGTCCTGGGATCCTTTACCTTTACCTCTAATAGATAACAGGGAAAACAGCATGAAACAACTTTTCCCCTCCCCACCCCCAGCCCCTCCCCCAATATTTACCTTGCATTTTCCATCACGCTAATCCATAAGGGTGACAAATCTGCTAGGTTAAACTGAGGAGTGCCAGCTGTTGTGCCACTAATAACATTTGTATTAAAATGGTCCGAGAGGCTTCTCCAGAGAGCTAAGACTAGCAAGTCACCCTTTCGTTGCTGCGCAAGAGAAGCCTCCGGTGCCAGAAAGTAAGGCATTGTCAATGTTGTGGGGGGCTGTGGGGGGGGGGAGTTTGCATTTCACATCATGGGACTCAAATGCCCCCCTCCCCACTCAATTCTGTCTAGTTTTGGGTAGCCTCCAGACAAAAGGAAAAGGTTAAAAATAGACTAAGCAAAAGGACAGCTGCGGTCAGTCATGGTAATGTGGAAAAACAACAAGAGGCAAATGCTTAAAAACAGGGACAGGACAATAGAGGACAGTGAACTCTGGAAAAAAAATAGGCAGGCAGCACTAACTTTACACAATTTATTACTTTTTATGACAACTGGATTTACTTCTACTATTTGAGTTTGCTGAACAGGGTGACACATGAGCCATTGCGACAGAAGATCGGAATGGCATGGCCGGCACTCGGTGCTGCCCTTTCCGAGTCACTTGAAAGTAGGTGCACATACTCCTTGGCCTGGTATCATGCAGTTCCAGGATATAGAAGCAATCTCAGTTTTCACAGAACAAGCCTCTCCTCTCGCCCTGCCCCACCTCCCAAAGCGCTCCCACAGGTCAAAACAAAGGTATACCTAAGGAACATCTCCGTAACACTAAACAGGTTCACACAGTCCATTCTTAAAGCATGGAAGGAAAAAATAGGCAAACTGCCCCCACAACCCCATCCCCATTAACCCCCCCCCCAAGGTTCATCCCCCACTATTCCATTACACAGCACAAAACTTGGCAAGCCAAAGGCCTATACTGCCTACCAGACTTCTACAAAAATAACAAACTCTTGTCGGCACAAGAAATGCAAAACTAGGGGACTATAAATATAAATCAGGGAGCTTGAAACTCACGAGTATTTAAGAAAGAAGAAGCTCACGAGCACCAAGCAATCCTCTAACTTTAAAAGAATAAACATTAAAAGTTTGCAGCAGGCCAGGGAAATGTTTGGGCATTGCTTGCCCTTAAAATGATATGACTGAACAGCAGGGTAGTCAAGTTGCAGGAAACATCAAATTCTGGATGGTAGAAACTCAAGCAGATGGTAAAAACCAAAAGAGTCCAAACTGGGGTGACTAGGCAACAGAATGGCAGCTGGAAGTACAGCACCCTAATTTTACCTTTCTACTGACAATGTGTAATGGGCTCTGAATATCCAGGAACGTTCTTTGTCATAGTGGAAAGTTCGCTAAAAATGTCAACCAGTGAAAAGGGCAGAATCAGTGTAAGGAATAGTTAGGAAAGGAGCAAAAATAACATCATGCACCTTGCCATTGCAGTGCAGGCCTAGCTAGAATACTGTGTACAATTCTGGTTATCCCCATCTCAAAAAAGATATTTCAGCATGAAAAGGGCAGCTAAAATGATCAGAGTTAAATCATCTTCCCTAAAGGTGTTGGGGCCTTGTAGTTTAGGAGAGGCGATTAAGTGGTGGGCTGGGGGGGAAGAAGGGAGGCCTCTCAGATCCTGAAATGCTTTGTCAATTAATATGTTCAGACAATAAAGGTAAAGATAAAGGTAAAGGGACCCCTGACCACTAGGTCCAGTCGTGGATGACTCTGGGGTTGCGGCAATCATCTCGCTTTATTGGCCAAGGGAGCCGGCATACAGCTTCCGGGTCATGTGGCCAGCATGACTAAGCTGCTTCTGGCGAACCAGAGCAGCACACAGAAACAGCAGTTACCTTCCTGCCAGAGCGGTACCTATTTATCTACTTGCACTTTGACGTGCTTTCAAACTGCTAGGTTGGCAGAAGCAGGGGCCGAACAACTGGAGCTCACCCCGTCGCAGGGATTTGAACCGCCGACCTTCTGATCGGCAAGCCCTAGGCTCTGTGATTTAACCCACAGCGCCACCCGCATCAGACAATAGCCATGACCAAATTTTCCTTGGCGCTCCATTTGCTTTGGTTACTTGGGTCGGATTCAAGCTTTCCATGATAGGGCTAACATAGTTTTCAAATTATACTTTTTCTAACCAAAGTAGTTAAGAAAACTGTATGATACATTTAAATGTATTTATATGCTGCCTATTGACCCCCAAAAAGGCCCCCAAGGCAGCTTACAAAGAAATGTACTTGCAAGCAATATAAATGATACAGATTTAAAACAAAACCTTAACATTTCAAAAGCCAGATATTAAAAGCGAAATGCGTTCTTGTTCCTTCCACCATGACATCAGTAACCCAATAGGGCTTGCTGTAAGAGCCAATCATTGCTATCAGGAAAGCTTGTTTGGAGCAGGGATCCACTTGCACCTATCGGGGCTTGCTGTCACTGATGATCAGTGCCAACAGCAAGCCTCACTTGCCAAATACCAACTGGGAGCACGCTTTAGGACTCCCAATTGTTCCTTCGGCAGCAAGGTCTTTGCCCTCTCCCAAGGAAAGCTAAAAGAAACCCTAGTTTTCCACCCTGAGCGTCCACTTATGGACTGTAAGACTTACTATTATAGTGATACATAAATCCGCTTTGATAAAGGCATTCACAAAATGCAAGGATTACCAAACAGGTCACCAAATTGACCTCTAATCGACAATCCACATGCATCAATCCCTCTAACAGGCGACTTAAGTGGCTTGGGCTGATCACTAGGGATGGAAAAATGGGCCCATCCGTGACTGCACAATTGTTACTGTGGAACCCAGGGCAGAGTGCAGATGCAAGCTCTTGCTCTTACTTTGCAACAGTAAAATCCAGTCTGATAGATTCGCCCAGCACACTGCTCAGCTCAGAGGAAGTACATCAAGATTGCCCTGTCTGGCATCCAGACTAAGGGATAAGGCCTGACTCGTGCAATTTCAGCTTAGAAAGGAAGAAATGGGAGAACTGGGGGACTTGAACGGAAAAGTCTGCTGGTGGCTGGCAACATTTTGTTTTAATTTTAAAATGGGTTCTGAAATGGAGCAAGGATAAGGAGGGTGCTGGAACAGACTTTGCAAAAGTTCCCTCATTGGAGCTCCATTTCCATGGAGACAGTTGTTATGGTAGCATAGAACAAACCTGGCTGATTCCAGCTTCCTAAAATGCCTAGAGACTACAGGAGCCAAAAGGGCTGGAGGACAAATAGAACAGAGAAGCAGGGGGAAGCTATCAGATTTACAATACTCCCTCTCTCTCTTTCCTGGTAAGTGTAATGGATTTCAGGAGGATAAACGGACTAATACTCTTTAAAGCCTAGATGACTTTGAGAAGCTTCAGTTTGTGTTGAACACAACAGTCTGCCTCCTGACAAATCAGGAGCACATGGCACCCACATCAGGTCTTCACCATCTGCCAGTCCTGCCTTTCTGTTGATTTTCAGACATGTATCTAGTTGCTAGTTCTGACCTATAAAACCCCACAGAGGACACTAAAATATTATTTCCTTTCGCACAGGGGGCAAGATAAGCATGCGTGGTCCCTCTGAAATTAGAATTCAGAGTTATTTAGTCCCATTGGCTTATTCGTCATTATATCTAGTATTTTTCACCATGTTCAAAGGCTTGGATTAGAATGATTTCAAGTTTCTGCAGGAAGCAAGGAGAAAGAAGAGATCAGCATTGTTTGAACCAATAAACTGAAGGATTCTGTTAATTTCCAGAATATCCTTAGAGGCTATTCATCCAAAGGCCTAGACTCTCTCTACAGTAGGGAAATGGCTTAGTCAACTGAAATGTTCACCCTTGCACGTCTTAGCTCAAATTTTACTGAAGGATTATGGGAGATGAAGCAGTGAGGTCTGCAAAGGCAACAGTGGTGGAAAACTAGTCTCAAATTCAACCAACTGTAGTTGACAGCTAGGGCTGCCTGCTTTATTTGGTTTAGTTGGCAATGAACTAAATCAGCTGACGAATTGATGAGGGTGAAATGTAGCCACAGTGTGGCTGATTATCAAGTGTGTAAGTACATATTTATTTGGGGGGGGGGGCTCTTGTTGGCTCCTGTAGGATTACTTTAACCACAGTATTAAAGATCACCATGTCTTTTGGTTATTAAACTATCAGCTTTGCTTATATTTTCTTTAGTATATCTAAAAGCAATATGTACTGAGGTTTTGATTGCATGCAACATTTCCTGAAAATGCAATCCGTTAAAAAGGCTCATGATCAACACACACACACACACAGTTGGCAGTCCTACTTAGACCCTATGTAAAGACATACAGTGGTGCCCCGCTAGACGAATGCCTCGCTAGCCGAAAAACTCACTAGACGAAGGCATTCGTCTAGCGGAAGGCTGCCCCGCAAGACAAATTTGTCTATGGGGCTGCCTCACAAGACGAAAAAAAAATTTTTTTGTCTAGCGAAAACCGCGGTTTGCATTGCCGCTTCGCTAGACGAAAAACCCGCTAGACGAAAATACTCGCAGAACGAATTATTTTCGTCTAGTGGGGCACCACTGTATTTCCTGCGGTGAGGGCAGCACAACTGTGCACCCTAGCAAAGAAAAAATGCTTGCATGTGCTCCAGCTTAAGATTCCACTTTCATTTTATGTCCCGTAACTGAAACATCTGGGCCCTCAGCTAAGTGCTGTTGCATGAATCACTTTCAGCTACAGTAACCTGTAGACAAGATGCTTAGAGAACTGTGGCCTGTTATTTGTTCCCTTTATAATTACATGCTAGGACCCCTTTTAAGGAAGGATATATTATCCTCCTTTAAAAGGGACAGTAGTAAGAGGAAACCTTCTGAGACTTTAGATCAGGCTTCCTCAACCCCAGCCCTGCAGATGCTTTTGGCCTACAACTCCCATGATCCCTAGCTAGCAGAACCAGTGGTCAGGGATGCTGGGAATGGTACTCAAAACATCTGGAGGGCCGAGGTTGAGGAAGCCTGCTTTAGATATTACCAGCTGTTACCCAGTGTTATCCTCCTTCCTTTATGCTAGCAGAGGTGGGCAGTGGCTGTGTAACTCTGGGCACTTCTAGACTCAATGTTTCTTTACGCATTCCAGTCTAGCTTCTAACCAAGTTTCAGGTCTGAAATTGCTTTGGCAGATTAAGTGCTTCAGAAGTCAGGAGAAGAGTTGTGAAGCTCACTGGGTCGCCTTGGGCCAGTCACCTTCTCTCAGCCTAACCTACCTCACAGGGTTGCTGTGAGGATTAATCGAGCAGGGGGAGAACTATGTACACCTCTTTCAGCTCCTTGAGAAAAAGGTGGGATGTAAATGCAATAAATAAGTAAGAGCAGCCCTGCTTATTTTCCAGGGACCCTTATACCATTTGCTACCAATGACCATCAGATTCTGTGATGCTGTTTAGGTAGGTTATGATTGTGGTTTCCAAGGCGTGGTATTGGGGAAGTACCTTGTGGGCCACTGCAAAGGTCACTTTTGACACCACATGGTTTAAAATATACATTAAACTTTGGGAAGAGATTGCAATAATTGTAGATCATTTTTTATCTGGTCGCTCATATTTTTCCCCATAATTTTCATCTTATTTTTGTTACCGGTAAGTTTAAAACCTGCTACCTCTCCAAATTCAAAAATTTGTTCTAGAACTCTTGGTACACTGACCATAGGTTCCTCTACAGATATCACCACATCAGCAAATGCCTTAAGTTTATATACTCTCTGCTCCACTGCTCTCCCTTTAATCTCTTCATCAGCTCTAATTCTTCTAGTCACAACCTCTAAAACCAATATAAACAATAACGGGGACAGGGGACAGCCTTGTCTTGTCCCCTTAGTTATCTTAAATTTTTCTGTTAAGACATTATTCACTTTCTGGAGGACACATGTTGTGCAGCTTTGGAGCATTTCTGGACAGTGAGAGAGTAATTGGGGTAAGGAGCATGTTTTCCACTTGCAACTGCCTCAGTATTTAGAAAATATTTAGAAAATTAGGACCTGGCCTTTATCATATATGCACTGCTCATGTCACTTGATTGCTGTGCTGGGTTCTACTTTATTATTGCACTCCACCAACAACTGGAAAAAGAGCTAACTGGACAACTGCAGAAGATCACCAGTGGTGTTTTAAATTCCAGATATGGTTATATATTTGCAGCCTATACAAATTAAAGAATTCATTCATCCATCTCCAACAGCTTAGGGCTTGTAAGTTCCACACTTTAATTCCACACTTTAATTAAGCCATGCTCAGGGTTTGGTCATCAATGAGGGAAAATACTCGCAAATATCTATCTCCAAGTTCACAAAAGAAATGGGTCCCAGACTGCACCACATGCTTGATCTGAAGGTCAGTTTCTACTCTAAAAAGGTTGAAGATTCATTTTCAAAGGAGTGGAATTCCTCTAGTACAGAGGTGGGAAACCTCAGGCCCGGCCTCAATAGTCTCCCTAGGTCAAGCCCCCTACAGGCCCCACCATCCTCAGCTCTGCTCTGCACCCTCCTCAAGGGCTTTGACTTGCTGGAATGTAGCTGCACACGTAATTGTAATCATGTCTCTTGCTTGCCTGGATGAAAGATAAGAAAGAAACTTCTTGCTTTTGGATGGCTGGAATGCAGCCTAATGCACAAAAATGTCACATCTACTGGTCCACCCACTTTCATCTCTCGTCACACTCGTGGGTGAGCAGAGATGAAAAGCCATGGGTTTTTGCAGACCCACAAGCAAAAGCAGAAATGTGCAAGTGGCAGATTAGGAGCTGACAAGCCTCAATGTTACCAGAAATTGCAATGCAAAGCTACTGTAAGAAGCATCAGAATACTTGGGGGGGGGGGGCTAGAACTGGACAGCTGCAAGGTGACAAGCTTGTTTGCTAAGGCGTCTAACAGGGAAGAAGCATCTCCAGAACAAGCAAAAAGTATGCAGGATGCTTTAGGACAGCGATAGCCAACTGGGTGCCCTCTGGAAGACGTTGGGACTCCAGCTCCTATCAGCCCCGGCCAGTACAGCAGATGATCATGGATAATGGGAGCAGAGGTCCAATAACATCTGGCTACCCATGCCTTAGGGGAATGAGCTGCTGTTGGCACCTTACGGACATTCAGGGAATGCATTTCTGGGAATCAATCATGCCTGTGCTGGAGACAGAGGACAAGAAGGATGTCTACCCAGAAGACAGACCCTAGGAAGAACGATCATGGCAATCCAAACCACCTGCCATGTCGGCCACCTAAATAAGAACAGAAAACCGCAGCAGTGGCCAAAAAATCAAAACTGTTGAAACTGTAGGAGGAGAGGGTTGGGAAACGTCAGCTTTTAAATAAAGGGTTCAGCATTGCTCATACTTAGCTGATGGTAGTGGGGATGATGGGTGGGTCCATGTGTTCCGCCTTGTTCTATTTTTGCTTCAATGTGTCATGGGGTGGTGGTGAAAGCTTTTTTAAAAAAAAAAATTAAAAACCAAACATAAACACCAACAAATCTGATATTCAGCTCCTTTCAACAGCCATGCTGTTTTTTTTCCCTCCTCCTCCAGCCCAAGAGCCCGCAAGTTCAATGTGCCACTGGTAAGCACAGTGTTGGGGAGAATTAGCATCCTTTTCCTGAGTTTGGAGGAGAGAAATGACTTTCCCATGCAGATGTAGAGCCGTGCAGATGCATGGAAAACAGTGAGACTCCTTGCTGCTTTTCTGAGTGCGTGAAACTCAAGCAGAGCAGAGCTGAGGAGGGCAGCAGGGACTTCTTCATCCCAAGTTGCCTGGACTTGAGCACCACAGGACATCAAACAAAGCACTGTCCTTTCCTCAGCAGGACGGGGGAGTCAGCTGTGGCAAGCACAAGTATTTCTTGACTACCAAGGCTCAAAGTTGAAGCCTAGAGTTGCTGTCCCTCGTGATTTCATTCATTCCTAATATAAAATCTAGCATATGGCACAGAACTTGGGGATTCCTGAGAATCTTCATTTACCTTTTTTTAAAAAAGGTGCCTTCCCAAACTTATGATTTGATGCAAATAGTTGCAGATCTACATAACATGTGTAAAATGATTTCAGCATTCTGGAGCAGCGTCAGCCTACAGAGTTCTGTTCTTCCCACATTGCTCCCTGGCAGGCCATTTTACTGCTCCATCTTCATTTCTTCTTCCACATTACTAAAATACTCCAGATTCTGCAAACACAGGGTTCCACATTTAGCTCTGGCGGCAGCGTCCACCACCAAGCAGAATCAACTAAGCTGAATCAAAAGATTCTGCAAACACTTAGAGATGCTCTTTGAAAGCGCATGTAAAACAACAACAACAACAACAACAACAACAACCTGGCATGCATAAATGCTATCAGTTGACAGAATTTAGCATTTAGCACATAATGCCTGGTTAATAATTTTTAATGCAGATTTTTCTTTCCAAAAACAAACATCCTGAATAGCCCCCAATATGCATTTCTGTGTTTTAGGAAATATTCTTTATAGTATTAACAATGACTTTGCTCTCTCAAACCACCTGGGACCTGACATATTTTGAGTCTGCATACCGCTAAAGCTTTTTATTACAGTGGCTTAGGAACCATATTAGACATGTAGGAGATTTCATATATGGTAAAGGTAAAAGGTAAAGGGACCCCTGACCGACTCTGGGTTTGCAGCGCACATCTCACGTTACTGGCTGAGGGAGTCGGTGTACAGCTTCCGGGTCATGTGGTCAGCATGACAAAGCCGCTTCTGGCGAACCAGAGCAGCACACGGAAACGCCGTTTACCTTCCTGCCGGAGTGGTACCTATTTATCTACTTGCACTTTGATGTGCTTTTGAACTGCGAAGTTGGCAGGAGCTGGGACCGAGCAACGGGAGCACACCCCATCGCGGGGTTTCGAACCGCCGACCTTCTGATCAGCAAGCCCTAGGCTCTGTGGTTTAACCCACAGCGCCACATATATGGACAGGACAGCAAATGCATGGCGGAGCCGGGGTGGGGTGAAGTTTGTCAAAGTTATACCCAAAGCCAGCAGAAGACATTCTCCAAGTTATTAGGAAAAGGTATTTGCCATCATCTGCTACCTGCACCTTTAAGTTAGAGATGTCAAGGGTTGAACCTGCATGCAGGGCATGAGTCCCACCTACAGCAATAGCCCTCATCACACATGCCCAAAGAGGTTCCTTCATCGCTTTTCTGCTGCTTAAGGAGACCCTCAAATAAGCCTGAGGTCTATTTCCAGGAGGGCAAAACAGAAACCCCTAGCTGCCACTAGGCTGTCCCCAGGCGCCTGAACTTTTTTATCTCTAAAGCTACACATCCAAACAGGAGTGAAAAGAGAAATCTTAAAGATTTAAGGTTGCAATCCTAAACAAGTCTACAAGGAAGTACGCCTCACTGAAAACAGTAGACCTGCACAGGGCAGGTATCCTTTCAAAAGAAAGGAGTGGGTCCCAGATACTGTACCCACTTACTCTGGGTTACCCAAAAAGCACAGCAAGAACACTACTGAGTTAACAGCAAAATGATTCAGCTAAGAAATAACCAAGTTTCAAGCTAGCATGAAAACTGCATGAGGTCTTTTCATAGGCCTTCTCAAAGCCAGCACGTAGGAAGCCTGGCATTTCACAGAAAGGCACCCTGCATAGCAAAACAGACTGGAATTTATTTCAGTGGTCAGGCATTTAAATCATCTCTTTGACAGCAGCCTACGGCAAGAAGAGCCCATCAAAGTAATTAACTAGGAGGTCAGAAATGCAAAGGAATGGAAACCGAGGACAGTAAGGAACATTTCATACGAGATATTCCTATTGATAGATGAGCAGCAATGGAAAGCAACTAATATAGGAGTATTTTTCTTCCTCAACTGTCACCTAGCAATTCATTCCACCAAGGTACCTAAACTAGTGCCATCCCTGTTGGTTGTTAAAAGAAATGTAACTTTAAGAACTGGTGCCCGAATTTGCTCGTTTCCTTTCTCCCTCTCCATTCCTTTTTCCATTAGAATTTTAAGGCCATGTGCTTAGATTTTTATCGACTTGCAAGCTGCTCTAGGAGCCGTTTTGGCTCAAGAGAATAAATGCATGGGTGTTGCACCAAAATTCTAATAAGACACTCCAGCCTTCCTTATGCAAAGCCACAGCAGTACTCAACACTGCTAAAAAGCCACTTGCGTTTACTACACTACCAGAGTTACAAGCCCGGCTTAGAAGTCTGAACAGCCCCTTAGAAAGGGACCATGGGTTACAAATCAATAAGGTTAATAGAGTGAACGTCTCAGAGAAGGATACAATAGCACCATCTACTGGTAATCCGAGGAAGACACAAGGCTAAGAAAACTTATTTGACCATGAGTCAATAAAGAACGTTTTTACTACCACAAGTTTCCACAAATATACACCAAAAGGAATCACATGTTCGCACATCAATTGGATGCACCTATAATGGTCACTGCCTGCATGACATGAGGTTGTCACTGCTACAAATGCTACACTGTGTTCACTTATGGCTAGGGTGGGGAATCTGTTGTCCATCAACAGCCCCCATCAGCCCCAGCCAGCATGACCAATGGTCCGAAATTAAGCACAATGTAGTCCAACAACACCTGGGGGGGCACAAGGTTCCTCAGCCCATTCACTAACAACATTTGGAGGCTCAAAGCTGCCCAGCCCTGACTTAAGGACACTAAGATTCCTGTTATACATCCAGCCAGGCTGGATCAGGATTAGGAGACCACACATGCTGGCTTTCTAAAGTAACCTTTCTGTTAATTCTTTTACAAACCAGGGAATCATCATGTTTTCAGAATAGCAAGCAAGTTACGTCACGTTTCAAAAAACCCCACAACTTTTTATTTTCAGCTCATAGATGTGCTTATCAATTGCATACAATTTGTGGCAGAAGAATGAAAGCTACCTGATTTAATTTATGGACTTACCGGTAGCTTTGTTGACACTGAACAAAGACTAAAATGCAGCCTTTAGCAGCTCCACAAGTCCACTGACAGAAAGATGGACTCCACCGTCACTAGGAAATTTGGGGCAAGGGCAGCGCTTTCACTGCTCACACAATGCTTACATACACAAACTACTAGAAAGGAGGAGCCCAGAAAAGCAGGAACAACAATTTTGGGAACTACAATTGCAATTTGATTGGAAGACTGAAGTGGAGAAGCTTGGTGGTGATGTATCATTTGCTCTGAAGAGCTTTGCAAAAATGCTTCGGGACAATGTTTTGATTTTCGGATATCAAGGAAAAGAGGACATTCTGGACTATGGTTTGGGAAAAGATTGGGGGGAAGCCTGGTGGGTGACTGTGATGGGAGGAGAGAAAATGGCAAGAACTGGGGTAGGATGAAATTACATATATGATTAACCAGGAAGGCCTATCACGGTACCCCGACGTCAGAGAGTAAAAATGGATTTGGAAGGAATAAATATTTAGGTTTTTTATGATATTGTGATGGTTTAATATTTTATAAGGTACGAATTAGAAGTAATAGGAGCAGCAGTTTTATGGAGCTAAGAGAAAGAAAAGGTTATAAGAAACTAAAATTTGCAATATGAGGTTATATTTTTTAGATAGAAGTAATATGATATGGCTGGACAGTGTTCTCGAAGCTACTAACATGAGTTTGGCCAAACTGCGAGAGGCAGTGAAGGATAGGCGTGCCTGGCGTGCTCTGGTCCATGGGGGTCACGAAGAGTCGGACACGACTGAACGACTGAACAACAACAACAACAACAATATGATATAAGATTTTGAGATAAAGACTAAGAAGGTTAGTGAAGGTATAGTTACAATAATTAGAAATGTTACTAAAGCAAAATAGAACTGAACGCAGGAGAGAGGGCGGGGGAAGTCCCCCCAATAAGATTTAGAACAAGATTATAAAAAAAAAAAAACAGTTGGTGTGTTCCTGTATGTAAGGTATGTATTTGTTTTCTTTTATTTAGTTGATGTTGTTTGTAATATTTGTTTTTTTTTCTTTAAATGATTGTTGTTATTATTTGTTGTTGTTTTGTTTGGTTGTATTTGTTCTTTTTTGATGTGGAAAACCAATAAATTTTTGTTAAAAAAACAACAAACTACTAGAAAGGAGACTTTAGAGACTGTATCAATACATTAGAATTAGAATC
Organism: Lacerta agilis; assembly: GCF_009819535.1. Lineage (NCBI taxonomy): Eukaryota > Metazoa > Chordata > Lepidosauria > Squamata > Lacertidae > Lacerta > Lacerta agilis. The sequence goes on along the minus strand of NC_046326.1, from coordinate 9,655,402 downwards.
ACCCAAGGAGGACCAATTTTATTTTATTTTTATTAACACTGATTTCAATGGGGGCCTTTTTCAAACCTAGACATCCTGAATTATCCACTTCTAAAGCCACAATGCTGCATTGAGGGAACCAGAGTTTGTTTTGGAGAGGGTTTCACTGAAGTTTCTCCATTTCAATGAGCAATGATTTTAAGCAAAGAAACCATGTTTTATTTAAGCCAAGTCACACGCTGTCCTCTTGCCTGCAGCAAAGGGAGTTTTTTTCTTGGTTAACAAAACAGCAGGAGAGAGAGAGAGAGAAGTAGGTTCAAGTTGGGTTTCATGTCCTCATTTCCTGAGTTAGGCACCCAGATCCCAAAGCAAACAATTGATATGGAAGACATGATACACTTAAGCTCTGCAGCTGCATTTAGATTTCCAACACCCCATTGAAGTTGTAAGGCTTCATTATTGCAAAAGAAAGTTATGGGCCTTAATTTTTTTTGTCAATGGAACGAAAGCACAATCCAACCTTACTCACTGGCCAACAGGAACGTTCCTCATTATTAATTAATTAATTTTATGTACCGCCCTATACCCAAGGATCTTATATACCTACCCTATACCAGGGGCACTGTGGTCTAAACCACAGAGCCTAGGGCTTGCCAATCAGAAGGTTGGTGGTTTGAATCCCCGCGACGGGGTCAGCTCCCATTGTTTGGTCTCTGCTCCTGCCCACCTAGCAGTTCGAAAGCACGTCAAGTGCAAGTAGATAAATAGGTACCACTCCGGTGGGAAGCTAAACGGCGTTTCCGTGCACTGCTCTGGTTCACCAGAAGCAGCGTAGGTGTGCTGGGCACATGACCCGGAAGCTGTAGGCCAGCTGCCTCGGTTAGTAAAGCGAGATGAGCGCCACAACCCCAGAGTCGTCCGCGACTGGACCTAATGGTCAGGGGTACCTTTACCTTTACCTTTATACCAGGGGGTGAGCCTTTCGCTCAGGCTCAATATGCAGCATATTTTAGGAAGGCAAAGCTTAATTTATAACCATTTGTAGCCCACATTTTTTTACTGGATGTCAAACACAGCCTGAGGCATTGTGGAATCCAAGATGAACTCAGTTGTGGTCCCTGTTTGATTATGAATGAAAAATACATTTCAGAATAATGTCCTGACAGTTTGTTTTCAAAATATATGTATAAACTATGCAAGTTACCAGCGGCAATTCAAATAAAACAAGCAGCATTGAGTACAATATCTTATACTGGACCCATTAAAATAATGGAAACACATTCTTAGGTCCAAGTGGATAGGACAGAAAAGATGCTATACATTCAGGATGATATCAAAGAAATGGCTCAATCTTGTACCACATCTGGATAGCTTGCAAACCAGAAAGTGGTGGTAGTGGGTGGAGTAAGCGGTACCAGGTAACATTTTGGATCTGCGCTACAATCCCTCCTTTGGACTGTCATGCATGCCAATTCAGTGTGCCGCCTTTCACACAACTCCATCTGGAAGTACCTTTAAAATGAAAGTTTCAATTTCTAGATGTTGGAAGCCCAAAAAGGTATGGCAGAAGTAAGCCCCATCTACCTTGAACCTAAGAAAATAATCTCTCTTCCTTGGGTTTGATTATCTGTATTTGTGATGACAGTGTCAGGCTGGATCTGTACATCGCAGACCATACCATTTCAGGCTGTGAGGGGGGGGGGATAACTTTTGACTGCTTCCCCACCTAAAAGACCCCTGGCAAGTAGAATACTATCAGGAAGTGTGGGTCTAGCCTAGCTCTAATACTATTCTGTGTCCAGAAACAAAACAACAACAACCAACCAACCAACCAACCAACCACAACAAATACCCTTCCTATCTGACTGGGCTGCCCCAGCCATTCTGGGCAGCTTCTAACAGGTTGGTGCCACTACCAAAAAGGCCTTCTGTCTGGTTCCCTGTAACTTCACTTCTCACAGTGAAGGAATCGCCAGAAGGCTCTTGGATCTCTGTGTCCAGGCAGAATGACGAGAGTGGAGACACTCCTTCAGGTATACAGGGCCAAGGTCATTTAGGGTTTTAAAGGTCAGCACCAACACTTTGAATTGTGCTCAGAAATGTACTGGGAGCCAATGTAGGTCTTTCAGGACCAGTGTTATATGGTCCCAGCAGGTGCTCCCAGTCACCAGTCTAGCTGCTACATTCTGGGTTAGTTGTTTCCAAGTCACCTTCAAAGGTAGCCTCACATGGAGCACATTGCAGTAGTCCAAGTGGGAGATAACTAGAGCATGTACCACTCTGGTGAGACAGGGTAGGTAGGTAGGATCTCAGCTGGTGTACCAGGAAGTTCACATCAGGCAGCAGTGCTAACCTCTGGGCCTTCAGATATGGTTAGACTACAGTTCCTATCTACCTGACCACTGGTCATGCTGGCTGGAGATGATGGCAACTATGGTCCAACAACCTCTAGAGGGTCAAAGGTTAGCTGCCCCTGACATAAAAGACCGTTCAGAGCTGTAGTCATCAGTTTACAGTCTCAAATGGCAGTCTGTTAAATTATTCCAGCATTCTACCTCATTACCAGGGAAACAAACAGCAGCACTCATACATCAGGGAAACTGAACATACCTGCAAATATAGGCATAATGATGCAAATGTGTAAAATGTATTGTTTTTAAATAAACCCCAACCCACTTTAAAGTTGGCTGCATCCTTCCAAAACTAGCATTTGTGATTCATGCATGGATTTTCAATGAACTAGCATCCAGAGGCTGTAAAATGCCAAAGAATTAAAGTTTAAATAGAAGGTCCTTTTTGACTTTGTTATCACGTGGTGCCACAACATAGACATAACGCTTTGATCAACTTTTAAAAATCTAGGCTTCATACTGTTTCCAGCTTCAATCAATTCTTAGAAGCCAGCTCCACATTTTGATAGTTTGCCAGCCTACCCAGTCAGCTGAGCATACACCTCTCACCCTAACTCAACACCACATTAAGAGTTGACAAGACAAACCTACCAGAGAGCCAAACTCAGCAGACACTATCAGAATTTGCCTAGCAATAGACAGCATGCTCTACTTACATGTACAAGAAGTAGCAGGGGGCCTACAGACACAATACGCCTGGTACCCTAGGAGGAATGACCAGTAGCACCTTGAAAAGAACTTAAGGGAAGTTTCAACGGACAAAATCATCCTTTGATCTATAGATGAATCTTTTTATCCCATGTAATCCAGGATTGGGGCATGACTAACACCATCTTTTTAAAAGCACAATCTCTTCTGAAATATATAGGTAAGTTAAAAAAACAAACCTTGTTTTTTCTGGTAATTGCACATTTCCAGCAGAGGACTGGGGCACCTTTTTCAGCCCCAGAATTTCATTCCTTTCTGGGGAACCTTCCAAGTGCTGCATGGCAGTTGAAAGCAGAGCTCTTCCAGCTGGGACTTATGGATGCAGATATATATATACCATGGAACACTATTCCAATACATGATCATAGCAGTGAAATTTTTATATGTACAAAGATGGAAAGATTCATCATTACTTACCATGGAGGAATGGTTGTCAAAATTACTGGACTTAGCTGAGATAGCAAAGCATATACCTGTTGCCTTAACAAGAAAAAAGCAACAACTTGCTGCCACATGGGTTGGATCCATAGTTGGATCCACCCTGATATGCACCTAAATAGATACATGACATTAGGTAGACACTTGAAAATACCCTGGCATGAACCTCCACTATAAACGTATGATAGAGAGGTAGAGGGAGTCCTTCTGAAGCAGAAGTGTCTCTCACTGCAAAGCCCAACAATGACAATTTTAATCTATTTGCTTTGTTCTTCATATCAATGGCCTGCAATGTCATGTCGCTGAACTACGCATTCCAGCAATAATGCCTAGTGCCTTTACCAATCCTGTGGTATACTGAAATAGGCATGTGTGCTAGAAATCGGTGCCTTTTATAGATATCCTGCCCATCTTACTTTTACGTTTCTAAGTTTACAGCTCCAATTCTGGGTCACAGAAAGCTTCCAGGCATGCAACACTTTTGAAAGGGAACAAACAGATCTCACAAGTGTGTTGCTTTCTGCCGTTCCAGCGTAACCCAATTTTGCTTAATATAGCAGCTCCTACTATTTTCTCCTACCATGGAAAGGACAGCCAGTTCAGCTCTACTTGCAAGCAACCCCTTGTGGTTCAACTTACCAAGGCCGCCATCACTCCTGGTTCTACTTCAGAAACCTCAACCACTTACGCTGCGCCACACTTCTCCGAAAAGAGCTAATACTTGCTTCTCATCCCTCATTTCCAATAACTTCATGAGACGCAACTCTTCCAATACTAGGCCTATGTCCAAGCAGGTCTTTAGGAAGGAATCTGGCTGGTTTTTTAAAAAGCTGGAGAACTTGAACAAATAAGTGTGATCATTTCCAAATTTTCTCTTCTTCTTGTTAGCTACTCATCAGCTGGCGAGTTCGTGCACTAAATTTCTGGTGGAAGAATCTCATCTCTTTCAGGGATTGAGGTGAGGATTCACATGTCATGTACACAAACAATGGTATATTATATGTTAGCAAAAAGAAAGAAAGGAGGTAATGTAGTATTCCCTTTGGGGGAGATTAGTGTTCTTCTTTGTTGGGTCAGTCTGTCAATTTTCATCTTCGTTGGTTAAACTCCCTCAGCCTAGCCAAAGATTAAAGCATTTTCCAATCCTGTGGAAGGCTAAAATAAGAGAGAAGCAGATGCTCCCAGCCTGGTGCCCACCACATCTTATGACCACTTCTCTCATCATACCTGACCATTGTCCATGCTAGGGCTGATGGGAACTGGAATCCAACAACATCCAGGAGACACCAGGTTGGAGAAGGCTGGCCTGGAGGCAGCCAAGGTGTAGGGATATTCCAACATGAACCAACTTCCTGGTCCTAGAGAGATGTAACTTAGACCCCAGTTCCATAAATGGGGTGAAGAAAAGACTAATTTATGCAGCTAAAAACACTGTGGATCCTCTGGCTCAGACAACTATCAGCCAGAAGTTTGTATTGTTGTGCTTTTGATTTTTTAAAAACTTCTTTATTTCAATGCCATGGAAGTTAAGCACCTTCCACTCAAGCCACCCCACACCAAGTCAAATTACTAAGAAAGGGGTCTGACTTCCAAAGCATCCGCTGTGCCAACAGAAAAAGAAGGCGACCAAGAGAGTTCAGCCTTCTACATAAAACAAAGGCGCAAATGAGAATCGGGAGTCAAACAATGTAAACAGAATTCAGGAGGCTGACTGATCTGTGGCACATGTGACACTATTTTAAATACTGTGAGGCAAATGTATGCAGAGTAAAATCTAAAAGAGGGCCAAGTGAGAAGGCAGCACTCAAAATAAAAAAGGAGCTGAGCTCAGACATCGAGAACGATGGAGAGAGCTGCTTGTCAAAGCAGATGGAAATGTCTGGGCACAAAGAGTGTTGCAATTCACAGCCTCGCACTACCCAGATGGCAATAAAACAGGCACTCTTTATTCTGATCTTTCTGAAGTTGGAGACATGGAGATCAGATGGCAACATGTCCTACATAGGATCTTTTAGAGATGGAAGCCAAGCCAATATAGGCTTTGGCAAGAATATCAGTGAAATGATATCCCATCTCCTTCCATTAAGCATTTGTTGCAATACTACTCAAAGTTGTGATGTGCTGCATCTAAATGTAAGACCAGAAGGAATGAGGAGGAAAGTCTTGTGATAATGGGAAGCCTCTATATTGCTGCCAAGTTATGATTACTTTGTTGGCATATCACATGAGAAAAATCTACTTTGAGATTAGATTCGTGTTTCATTCTTGCCAACTTCCAGGAGGAAGAACACAGGTGAGCACAAAAGGTTTTAAATTTTAGATTCTACCTGTACCAAGTCTATCTAGATCAGTATTGTCTAGACTGACTGGCAGATTTTCAGCATTTTTAACAGAGGTCTCTTCCATTCCTATCTCTTCCATTCCCAGGGATTGAACATGGGATCTTTCGCATCCAAAGCATGTGCTCTACCAAGTGACCTATGGTTTTCTCCCAGTCAAGTGATACGGCACACACATTTACCACCACTTCTGTGCTTCTAAGTTCTAGAAAAACATACAACCCCACCCTCTTTCAAAAGAGATAAGGACGTTTTGGGAGATAAGAATGACCATCCTGCACAGGGGCTGTGCACATTTGTGTAAGACGTAACAAAGGTCCAAACGCTTTTAGCCAGCTGCTCTGGCACTCAACCTTTATATTTGATTTGCCCTGGAAAGACATTCCATCACCATTACTGAAAGTGGCAGTAATAAAGGCATTTCAACTAACAAACTAATTCAGTTTTCACTGAATGCATATTTTTTGTGTTCTAGAACTTGATTTGAACAGAAAACGCTAGAAAGTACACGGGGATTGTTTTGGTTAAATGTTAGAATATTGAGAGAAATTTGGGCATTCAACCTTCAGCCCAGGAGCTACCACCACTCATACACACATAAATAGTAGAATCACAGAATTGTAGAGTTCTATACAAGGGTCATCTAGTCTAATTCCCTACAATGCAGGAATAAATGATGCACCTCCACATATTACTGCTCCCTCAAACACATTACTACTTATTGTTTTCTTTCTACCATCTAAACATACTCCGCATTTGAAGAAACTATTCCTGAAACTACAAGAGCAAGTATACTGACTTTTTGTACAAAATAAGCAGCAGAGATATAAGCACACCTCATCTACATACAAGATGAAGACTAATAATGTTAATCTTATTCACAGTTTGCAATATGGTATATTAGAGACATGTCTCAACTTCTGGGTGATGAGACTTGGGAAAACTAGTAAGCTGAATGACCTATGTCAGGCATCCCCAAACTGCAGCCCTCCAGATGTTTTGGCCTACAACTCCCATGATCCCTAGCTAACAGGACCAGTGGTCAGGGATTATGGGAATTGTAGTCCAAAACATCTGGAAGGCTGAAGTTTGGGGATGCCTGACCTATGTTGTCTTCATGTAAAGAGAGTTGGAAATACTATTGCAGAATTTCAATTTCCATCCATTTGTTGCTAGAAATGAACATCATAGCATCTTGCTTAGCAAGGCTCTCAGCAGCGAATTTTGACTGGAGGGAAACCTCAGAGACCTCACATATTCTTCAATATGCTTTGGAGTCTGTGTTATCCATTTAGTGGATGCCAACACCACCCAGTGGCAAACTTATACCAACTACAGTTCTGTAAGAAAAGTTGGATGGAACATCTCTGCACACAGTTCTTGAACTTTTCAGCAGCAAACACCTGCATATTAGCTAAACAAGATGAAGACCTTATCGACTAAAAGCTGTGTGTTTAGGGAATCTTCTGTTATTAGTGTACGGATTCATTAATATAACCCTACTGAATACTAGGCCTGGACGATGTATCAATACCCAGGACTGGTATGAGGGCCAGACCTTGATGGCTGCTTCACCTGGTGGCATATTGCAGGTGAAACCACCACTCCCGAGTCTCTCTACCATCAGCACCAAGTGTGTGAGGGACAAACAAGCTACAGCCGGGTGCTGGCAGCAGAGGGACTCAGGAGCAGCGGCAGTTTCACCCACAATATACTGCTGGGTAAAGCAGCCATTAAGCTCTGGCCCTCATACCACTGAGGGAGGAACAAGCTCGTTCCTAGCTCGGCGGCCTACGCAGTGTAACGGAGGCCCCACCTCTCCTCCAGCTTGCACAAGCCACAGGTAGAGAGGTGGCTCCTTTACACTTCTCTGAGGGTCACTCAGCTACCTGGGAGACATCAGGGTTCGCTCAGCTGCTGAGCGGGAGCCTTCCCGTCCCCCAGTTGATGCAAACAAGCTGCGTTATCTCTGCCCCCAAGGCGCTAGAGTGAAAGTGCCTCAGCTCCCATAGTGAGAGCTGCAGCAGTTTCAGCCCGCAAATCGAGGGCTGGGTGGAATGCAGCTTGTTTCAACATCGCAGTGTATCGTCAGATCATGATAGTTACAGGTAGGTAGCTGTGTTGGTCTGCCGTAGTCGGGGGGAAAAAATCCTTCCAGTAGCACCTTAGAGACTAACTAAGTTTGTTCTTGGTATGAGCTTTCGTGTGCATGCACACAGCTCATACCAAGAACAAACTTAGTTGGTCTCTAAGGTGCTACTGGAAGGATTTTTCTTTGTTTGTTTGTTTGGGCCAGATTGTGATGTTTGGCTGGCTGAAGGCAGATCAAAGGGGCAGCACTGCTACTCAAATGAGCAGCCACAGTTCATATAACACATTTCACACCTTCAGAAAGCCTGCTCCGCACATACAGCCTCAGTAATTCTTACAAAGCTGTATGAGGTAGGGTGATCATATTTCAAATAGAACAGTGGTTTTCCCAAGATGAGGCCAATGGCCAAGGCAAGATCTGAAGACCAGCTCTTAGCTCACATTCGTCATCACTATATTAAACACTGCTTTGCTTCCAGAGTAAAAATGCTCCATCCTCTCATACACTAACACTAGAAAATAGCGCCCAATAGGATCTTTTCCCCATTCCAACACTCCACAGGCAATTGTGAAACCATCTTGTTCAGTGTTTGGGATGCAGAGATTGGTGGTTTCTGGCTTTCGGCAAGCTGCCTTTCCAAACCAACAGGTAGTGCAATATCCGCAATGGACGCCAGGATTCTAAGAGATTCCATTGACAGTAAAGCTTCCCCCCATCCTGCAGCCATACCATCAAACTGATACAGAGCCTCATTTCACCTTGCCTTCCTAAGTGACTAGACTACCAACAAAGGACTTACATGGCAGTACACAAAAGCTTTTAAGTTATCAGTACCTTGAGAAATACACTCACCAGCTGTGTCACATTCTGCTGCTAGCACATGCAGCTTGGGATGTCAGTAAAAAAATGCATTTCAAAAATTCAATTTCCAATATACTTTTGTCTGTATCACACATACAAAACTCCCTAACACGTCACAAAAGAATTCATCCAAAGCTAATGAGTGTCTACTCACAAAATTAAACATAATTTGTATTAATTACACTCTGAAGTACTATTTCCAAGGTGATTAGTCTTTAAACATTGAAAGCATCTTCCCAGACCCATCTTTATATTAGCAGAAACTCGGAGAAACAGAATGTAAGTGACAGGAACTAGGCATGGGTGTTAAGAGATGAGTGGAGATATTTAAGAATCAGTCAGCAACACAAACTTTTAAGTTATCCCTGGAAAAGCTAGAAATTCTATTGAAAAATAAACAAAATAAATGTTCAGCTTTTGGGTTTCACCTACAATGAAGAGCAGCAAGAAGAGCAAAAAAATGCACATATCAAGCACATAATAGACAGCAGGTTCCCCAATACTTGCAAATTAGGCAAGGTTTCTCCCTAAAGCCACCACAGGCCAGTATACTTGTTGTGGTGATATAACTAGTTTGGCAAGTGTACATCAAATAAATTCCATAGAGTATTCTCACCAAGATTTACATTCTGTGCAGCAGCCTCTCGTTTAAGCCTAGTCTACACATACAAGAGAACAGGCCACACAACTTTAGACTCCCAGTCAAAAATCTTTTAGATGTTTACTCATACAGAAAAAAACCTGCCTTGATAAAAGAAATCTAATACATCAAGGAGGGAGATTCCAGCACAGGCCTTTGTCAGCTCTGCTGGTTTTCTACCTACACAGTAGTGAGTTTGATGTGGGAGAGCATTCAAAAGCACGAATCTTGCACCTACATTCAGAAGTGAAAAGGGGCCGTAGGTCAATAGTAGAGAACACGCTTTCCTTGCAGATGTCTCAAGATCAGTCTTGGCTTCTCCATTTTTTAAAAGTATCAGGTACCAGGTGATGGGCAAGAACTCCACCTGAGGCACTGAAGAACTTCTGCAACTCAGGAGTGGAGCAATGTCATCTATTCCACCACCTCTGCCATTTACCATCACATTCTGTTGCACAGAAAATGCTCCTGTTTCTTCCAAGCAACAAGATGCCAGGCCCATGGCTGATGCTACCATGCGAGAAACAGCCACATGAAGGCTTAACTGTTAGCACATTTAGTATATATCCAAAAGGCTACTGCATAGATTCATCCATTGAAATAGGACTGAGGCCCCTTGCTCACAAATAAACATGTTTCCCTAGAGGCCCTCTTGAGAAAAATGAACCCATCCCAAGCTTACAGGCTTAGCCATAGTATAGATACATTGTCAGTTCATTTCTCTTCAGCAAAATGTTCAACGAGGTCAAAGCACCATAGCAGTCACTCACCTGGGCACCTCTGCTGGCTGACTTTCTAAGGGGGCAGCAACAGCCTCTGGTGGCTCCACGGCTGCATTGGCGGCTTGTGCATCTACTTTCTCCTCCACTGCCACGGGCTCCTGTGACTCTGTAGCCTTTCCACCCTCTGATACAGAGTCATCACCCACTGCTGCACTGATCTCAACCTCCTCAGCCACAGCTGGCACCACCTTCACTCTCTCTCCTGCAGTTGCCATGTCCTCCTCTCTTTTCTTCACTTTTTCCTGAAGTTCTTGCTGTCTTCTCTCATCATCTTGGCGGGCCAGGTGTTCAAAGTTTTTGAAAGCCTGAAAGTGATACAGCAAACAAAGCAACAACCCAACCATTAACCTATAGATAACCATAAGAGAACGGATGGAAAGGGTGGGGTTTTTTTTCAGAGGAGCAACAGAACTGCTCCTTGAAACAGACTGCTTCGTCGATGACCTACAGAAACAAAGCCATTTATATTTCTAACAAAACAAGCGCTGACGCTTTGGAAGGACAATCAGCCCACGGTATTATCATTGGAGAATGGGAAATGATACAGAAAGAACTGTACTAAACATACACTTCTAGTGAGATGATGTAGGGCAGTGGTGGGGGACTAGACACGGTCAGCAGGCCAGATCATTATCACCCCCACCCTTTATTGGCACTCACCTGGCACCACAGTGATGGCAGGTGACCTTTCTTTGAGCCCACACTCAAATACCCGACAACCTTGCCAAGCCCTTTGTCAAACACTCTGCAAGGGACCTGAAAGCCTTGCTGAGGGCCTTGCAAAGCACTATATTGTGAAAAGCTTTAAAAGAACAAACAACCAGCTATTTGTCAGGTCTTCAGAAGCCCTTGCAAAGCAGGTTCATCAACAGTGCCTGCAAAGCCCCTTTCTGCTTGCTACCTACCCCACACCTTGCCTCAGGCATAGGGGAGGTGGGCATAGCTTGGCCAAAATGGCCTTGCAGACCAAATAAGAAGGCCTGGCGGGGACCAATTAGGCTCGTGGACTAAAGGTTTTCCACTCCTGCTGTAGGGTTTCCACAAAAACTCAGGGCCATAGATAAAAAATACAAGTAGTATCTTTAAAATGCCACAACAGTATTTGCTGTATGTGTTTGGTGTTAACAGACCTGTTTAGCTACCCCTACAAAATTGAAACGTAATGACACATACCTACAACACCTTTTCTCATAGCCTTGTACGCAACCACTTGCCTGGTCACTATAGACAACAAGGAGTTAACTGAGTCCACTTAAGTGAGCAGGTTACTGCTCCTCTAGCAGCCCACCACATTTCTAAGCTGGGCAAAGTCCTTCATAGCCACATTCACACAGGGTCAGTTATTTCACAGTCACACTTGGATCTAAGTGTTTAATCTATTCATGCTTCTGATGCCCAGTTTTTATAAAGCAGCTGACAAAAATAATTCAATAGCCATTCTAGAACAGTCGACTGTTCCAAGAATAGACTGGAGGGACGGAGAGGTCGGGCTGAAGTGGATATCAATCTGAAGGCCAGACTTCTGTCTGAGACAGCATTAACAAATGCATGTAAAAAAGATACATGGGTAAGATGCGGGCAAACCATAGTCCAGTATCAAGTTGCAACCTGTAGCGTGCAGTGAAAAAGTCAAAGCCTGCTGCATTTTCACCAGACTTTGTACAAAGAAACCTGGGATTCTAGGAAGCAGAACAAGCCTGGAAAACAGCTACATGACAGCAGTAATGAGATCTAAGGAAGGGTCAGTGCAAGAAAAAACAGCTAGTTAATGCTAGACTTCTGTCCCACTGCCTTCCACTGGGATCTTTTCCCTCTCTTTTAAAAGTAAAGGGGTGGGTGGGTGGGTGGGTGTGACAAGAGTGAAACACACACAGAGAGAGACATGAAATTAAGAGAGCACCTTTTCAATTTAGGATTAGGTACAAAAGAAAACTTTATTTAATCATACTCCTACAAGGAAGTAAAAGAAGCCCTAACACAGCTTTTATTTCTAGTTATCAAAAATAAAGCTCTTCTGGTGAGAAATTTTAAAAACTTCAGAATGAACTTTTCTCTAGTTTGGTTACAGAACTCTTTGGAGGTCTAATGCTAAAAAGATAAGCATTTCTAGAAATCAAAGGTGATTTTCAATGTTAGTCATACCTGGAAACAGACCCAATGAAGTCAATGAGCTTAAGTAATTTATTGGTACATTAACTTTAAATAATAATAATTTGCTCAAATGCATTGTTATTACCTTAACTAAGATATTTTCAACTTTAACAATGGATCCTTTTAAAAAAATGGTCCCTTATTTCACAGAAAAAGGTTGGGCTTTTGCCACAGACACCTCTTAATTCAAGTCATGTATACAAAGCCATTGTATATCCACCATCCAATAAATCACAAAGGAGAGGGATTCTTAATTATATTTTGGAATCACTTAGATCTTACAAGAGAATGTTGGGTCTCATTGTTTCACTGATTTAGCCACTTAAGAATGTGGGGTATCCTATATTTATACCAATATACACTTTGAGAAGGGAGAAGAGCACCCATACTCCTCAAAAAAAGTACAACTGGTGCAATTTACAATTATTTTCAGTCTTATTTATGTATTTATGGAAATGACAGAGAAAGTCACTTTACATTTCTGGCACATTATAAATTTAATTAATTAAGGCTGCAACCTTATACCCACTTATATGGGAGCAGGCATGTAAAAGGCTGCACTTAACTCTACACTTAAGACAGTGAATAAAGAGCAAGAATTTTGTATCCAGGTAACTAAACACCCAACTGCCACCTTTTAACAAGGTGAGCTAAAAGAGGATTTAAAAACCCAAAATCTAATTCTTATCAATCTAATAAGGATTGGGATTGGAATGTGAGTGGACTGGAGCGACAATGCCATCATAGGGGGGGCACCTCACAGAGCAACATTGTTGTTGTTCAGTCGTTCAGTCGTGTCCGACTCTTTGTGACCCCATGGACCAGAGCACGCCAGGCACGCCTATCCTTCACTGCCTCTCGCAGTTAGGCCAAACTCATGTTAGTAGCTTCGAGAAGCAACATATTATCTGTATAAACAGCAGATCGACTACTGCAGCGCTTTAAAAATGGTCCGATTAGTTATTCTTTATTAGGCTTTATAGTCTCCAAGTGACTTTGAACACATTTTTGCTTTGTTTTGTTTTGAAAGGCAAACCTACCTTGTAACTGTTCAAGAAACACCCTATAATTCTTTAACTGTATACAGACGGAAAACAATCCGTTCCCATAGAACCGACCACAACAAACTCCATAGCATAAGGCTTTGTGGACTAAAGCTTTCCTTCCACCTACAAAAGCCATGGAAATAAGTCAAGGAAATAAACAACTACCTGACTTTTAGAAGACATCTGAAGGCAGCCCTGTTTAGGGAAGTTTTTAATGTTTGGTGTTTTATCGTGTTTTTAATATTCTGTTGGGAGCTGCCCAGAGTGGCTGGGGAAACCCAGCCAGATGGGCGGGGTATAAATTATTATTATTATTATTATTATTATTATTATGCCAGAATAAATCTTTATAGAGTCTTTTGTGCTGTTTTGCTGACAGAGAGAGTTAAACCTTCCGGAAACGGATACCTAGATAAGGATTCGTATGAAAGAATTTTGTTTGAAAATATATCATTTTGAGCGAGGGGCAGGGAGATGGGCGAGGAGCCACAGCCTCTCGGACTCACCCGAAGCGCCATGCACTTGGCCACCCCCGGAGGGAAGCCGAGCCGGTCGGCCGGCTGCACCAGGAGCCGGTAGAAGTCGGTCTTTCGATACAAGAAGCCGAAGAGGATGTTCAGGAACTCCTGGACGTTCCCCACATGCTGCAAGATGCCCAGCAGCGCCTGGTCGTACATGTCCGTCATAGCGGCCGCCCGCTCCATGAAGCCACCCGAGGCGGAAGGAGAGGCCTGGTGGAAAGACGCCGGAGGACACGGCGAGGCCGGTGGGCCGAGCGAGCGAACGAGCGACCAGCCTCCCGCTCCAAGCAACGAGCGCCTGGGAACTCCGACTAGAGTCCGCCGCTGTCACGGCAACCCTCACTCGATGGGGCAACCCGGTAACGTGATCGGAGCGGGCGCTTCCGGTCCGGCGCGGAAATGGGTCCCCGCTTGAACAGCTTCCCGGCGCGGCGGAGCCGGAAGGTTCCGCTTGGGCATTTAAAAACGGGCGAGCGTCTTCGACGGCTTTGTGGAGGAATTTACTACAGTACATCACTCCGCGTAGTTGAAGCAACTTTATTGGGCTCTTCCCATTTACCTGGGAGTAAGCCCCGTTGGGTGGCTTGCTTCTGAGCAGACGTGTGAGGTTGCGTTATTGTTGTTTCTTTTAAAAAACAACAACATTTTTTTATTATTTTGGCAAAGTAATAAGAATAAATAAGAATAAAAACGTGCACCCCACCCCCGAGACCATTGCATTGTAACTATGCCGCCTCCCAAAATTTCAACGCCTCTTGCGATGGTTTGACCCCCTTTCCTTTTTAACAGTACAAATTATGCAAACACGTTCCAGATCTCCTCAAAATAATTTCTCCTGCATATTCCCCATTTGCCTGGTTGTAAGCCCCGCTGGGTGGCTTGCTTCTGAGCAGACGTGGCAGGTTGCATTATTGTTCTTTCCTTTTTTTAAAAAAAAAAATAGTTTTATTTATTTATTTATTTATTTATTTATTGCCAAAGTAATAATAATAATAATAATAATAATAATAATAATAATAATAATAATGTACACCCCACCCCCAAGACCATTCCATTGCACACAAAAGCTCATACCAAGAACAAACTTAGTTGGTCTCTAAGGTGCTACTGGAAGGAATTTTATTTTTTATTTTGTTTTACCTTCTTAAAGGTAAATGGACCCCTGACCATTAGGTCCAGTCGTGGACGACTCTGGGGTTGCGGCGCTCATCTTGCTTTATTGGCCGAGGGAGCTGGCGTACGACTTCCGGGTCATGTGGCCAGCATGACAAGGCCGCTTCTGGTGAACCAGAGCAGCGCATGGGAAAACCATTTACCTTCCCGTCGGAGCGGTACCTATTTATCTACTTGCACTTTGACATGCTTTCGAACTGCTAGGTTGGCAGGAGCTGGGACCGAGCAACGGGAGCTAACCCCATCGCGGGGATTCAAACTGCCAACCTTCCGACCGGGAAGCCCTAGGCTCTGCGGTTTATACCACAGCGCCACCCGCGTCCCCTACCTTCTTAGCATTCTGTTATCATCAAAATTATCACATTAACCCTACCGTGTGGAAATCCCTTGCAGACAACTGCAGTGCTTGGAGACAAAGATGCCTTTCCCAACACAAAAACAGGACCAGCACTCTTCCTGCACACTGCCTCTGACAGAGAAGGTACAACATTGCCATTGGAGCTAGTACCCTTATTGTCCATGAAGTTGCCTAATTGCTACTTCTTCTGAGACTGAAATCCAGTGTAATTATGTGCTATGCAAGGAATTACTTTTTTTCCTCTGTCCTGTACCTTCAGAGTGGATATGTATAAGATTGCTGCCTAAAGCAGCCACAAGCTGCAGCTCTGATTTTAACGAACATCAGAACTAGGGGAGGATTTTTAACTCTTTGTTCCTGGATTACTTTTTCAATTTAGCCCTCCAACGCCTCCCTGCAAGCTGCTATTAACCCTGTAGCGGAGACTGAGGAGACTGAGGTTGGATCTACACTGATCTGGAAAACGCTGTTAAAAAAACAACAACCAACGCTTCAAGAAAAATATTCCTCCCAATGCAATTTCCCATCAGCAACAGATCACTACTCTACAGCGTCCTCTGGTGTCACACTTTTATAATGCATTCTTAATGTTATAAGTCACCAGTGTAGATTAGTCCTCACAGAAGCTAAGGGGAGGGATTTATATGGAGAAAATATTAGGACACCTCTGCAGGGTTACAGTTTAAAAGATATGACACACAAGGGGAAAGCAATGGGGAGAGAGGAGGGGGAAAGCATCCCCAAGCAGTAGTTGTTAATGTGCCACTGGAATATAAGATGCAGGTATCTTGGGGTTGTATCCAACTGAGTTTTACTCAGAGTAGATCCATTGCAATTAATCAGCCTAAGTTAGTAATGGTCATTAATTGCAAAAGGTCTGCTCTGTGTATGGATTGAATAAAGCCCCTTATCTGTTTACCATTTTGTTTGCAAATTGCGAACCTTTTTGCAAACCTAGCACCAGTGAATGAGAAAGCAGTTCAGATAGCACATCCTCATTTCAAACTCTGACCACGTGAGAACTACTAAGGTAACAGAAGGAATTGTGATAGGATAAAGTTGATTTTAGGATCAGGTTGGTTGAACATGGCCAACCAACAGGTAAGATTGATAAATAAGCACTTTTAAGTGCTCTGGTCTAATGTGTCCATCGTATAGAAGTTCCATCAACTTGATAGATTTCTCTTTTGTTCAAGGGAACACCCTGGCAAGAGCAGTCAATAGATTAGAGGACGGATATCACGACAAATGATATTTACAGGACAATTAATTTGTTCTTGTAGACTGAAACAGAACAGGCGCATTGACTTCCAGACAAAGTGAATAATTGTTTCATTTAATTCGCTCAATGTCCCTTGTCTTATTAGTCGTCACTAACAGTTTTCCCACTTGGTGCCATGGTCTTACAACAGTGCTCCAGCACCAGGCGGGTTCCGGTCTGCATCTCTCCCTCATCACCACCTTAATCCTCTTCCAGAACTTCAGGGTGTGCCAATGTTTCAAACGGAGATCTACCATAAACCAAATCAAAGAGGGTCCTCAAAACCCACTAGGTTCCTCGTGTCCATTGATGACTACATTGAATCTGGTGGTCTCAGTTACAGAAGCCAAAGGCATCTCTACTGCAAATGGAGGGCAGGCGATGCATGGAGACGCAGCATGGCTTGCTTCTGGACTGTACATTGTAGCTGTCATTTCTGGTATAGATAAGGAATGGCTTTCTCGTACTGCCCTCCACCTGGTGAAGAATCTGCAATACCTGTAAAGAAAGAGAGAGAATCTCTCAAGCATTATCTATTTAATAAGTGATATGCATAATGCAATCCTGTGTGTTTTGACTCAGGAGAATGTTCTGTTGTGTTCACTGGACCTTATGCCCAGGTCACTCTCCACAGCAGGAGTGTGGAACATTTTCCAACCTGAGGGCCACATTCCCTGCTGGGCAATTTTCCAAGGGCCACAGGCCAATGGAAGATAGAGCAGAGGTGAGAAAGGGCAGAGCAACAAAATGGCTGCAATGCCTCAAGGACCACCCCTTTCCATATGAACCTACCTGGACACTGAGATCATCCTCTGAGGCTCGTCTTTGTGTGCCTCCTCTCCACAAGAGGTCCGGAGGGTGGCAACACAAGAACGGGCCTTTTCTGCAGTGGCTTCCCATTTGTGGAATGCTCTCCTCAGGGAAGTTTGGCCGGCGTCTTCATTATACACCTTCCAGGTGCCTGACTGGCATCCGATGAGCTTTGAAATGTGTTTGGTAGGGAGGATTATTGGTTTGTTTCTGTTCTAATTTTTATGATGTATTTTTTAATTGTAATTTTATGCCATGAACTGCCCTGAGACCTACAGGTATAGGGCGGTATACAAACCATTATTACTATGGTGATGACAATGATGATGACGACGATATCTTACTTTGGGCTCGTTTCCATTCATACACCCCTCTCTTTATCCTCCTTCCCCACAAACCAAGAAGCAGTGTCAGAGTTCGAGGATACATTCCAGTCCAAGCAAAAGCATTCCAGGGGAGTGTGAAGCAGGACTGGTGAGGGGCGTGCCATGGGGAGATGTACCATGGCCTGTAGAGAGTCCTGAGGGCTGCACTGAGATTCCCCATCCCTGCTTCACCCTTATATTAAAGCTTGCAGCATCCTTCTGTTAGAAGAATTTTAAGGTCTCATTAATGCACACATATCTAAATATATGAACCATGTTCCTGAAATAGTACGGGAGAGCAATCCTGAAGCCGTTTTGACTCTCCCAATGACCTCAAATATTCCTCTGCAGGGAGGGAGGCAAATGGGAAAAGCCTCCCCATTGTCTTTTTGCTTGCAAACCCTGTCTTAAGGGCGTATTTGTGTATGAATAGGGTGAGCCTGTGACCTGGATTCAGGAACTAAAGTATTAACCGTCACAAAAGAATGGACAGGCTGCCCAGGTAATGCAATCAGCAACCCTTATCAGGTATCCTGGCAGGCAGGATTTCTGCTGTAGACCGCCTCCTGTGATATATGTATGATGATTTTGGGGTGGTCTTTGGCTTAGGGGGTTGGGCAACGTCAAAAGTCTTTAAAGTTTCCTGCACACTTTTGTTCAGGGTCTCTCCCTCCTTGGAAGGAGGGCAGGGGACTCTGTTGCAACAGAAAAATAAATATCTGCCTTGCTTTCCACTGGATCCTGCCTCTATCCATTCTTCTCTGACTTAGGGGACTCGGATTGTCCCCTGGGGAGTTGGACAGCAAAAGCCAAACCCCAATTTTTACATCACTTCTCACATTAGGAAGTCACCCTCTACTGAATTAGCCCTTTCCCTCCACCACATCCCCTCCTGTTCCTTGTCCCCACCTGGACTGGGTCATCCTCTCGCGGAAGAACTCGGTGCAGAAAATGACAAGGATGGGGCTGACACAGCTGTGGGCGTAGCTGAGGCAAATGGTAGCCTGGTACAGGTAGAAAAGGGTGGCAGAGGGTGTGGCATGGAGGTTGACCAACTGCAGCACATGATACGGAGTCCAGCAGACAAAGAAGGCAGCCATGATCGTGAGGGCCATGTGGGTCACCTTCCGGCTGCGGGCGGATGGGTTCCGACGCACCCGGCGCATGGCACGGAAGAGGTGCTGCAGAGTCAATGAATACAGTACAGTGATCACCACCAAGGGGAACAGGAAAGCCAGCAGTGACTGGTAGAGGGTATACCAGTATACACTGTGGGGACCTGGTAAGTCAAGGAGGCAGATCTCAGTCTTGTTGTCCCAGTGCACCCGGGCATAGAGCATCGCAGGGGTGGCCAGAATTAAGCTCCCAGCCCACACACCAGCGTTGATCAGAGTTGTGCACCGCAGGGTCCGTTTCTGGCCGATGGTGGACGAGTACACAACTGCCACGTACCTGGAGAGAGAAATGCACCGGCGTCAAGGATACAGGAGACACAGGGCGGCACATTCCACAAAGGAGACGAGGCGTATGTCCAAATATCCGCAAGAAACGTGCACAGTGACCATGGTAACTCATTGTCGGTGATTATTGCGGGAAGGATGTGTAAAAATTGTTGCTGGGACTGCCATTTGCAACGGAAGAATCGGATGGGAAATAGAGCAGCTGTTCTTTTTTTCTGCAAATATAACAGAAGGGAAGGCAAACCTTGCCAGCTGACATTAAGACTATCCCATCGATCCTAACTTAAACCTATAGCTTAATGTGCACATATAAATGAGATTGACATTAATAAGTCATGTGTTCAAATGTAGACAAGGCAGCGAGGACTTCGCACTACTGGGTAGAGGGTGGTAAGTGTTTTGTCCCTGCAGGATCCATCTGTTAGCCTCTACACCACAGGGATATAATTTAAGAGGGCAAGAACATCTGCAAATTTAAAGGATTCCTCCAAATGACAGTTAATACGAGCAATAATTTATTCCGCTTTACTGTCTATGTGCCATAACTTTCCCATAAATCAGGCCTAAACAGCAGGTTCATAGCTGTCAACTTTTCCCTTTTCTTGCGAGGAATCCTATTTGGAATAAGGGAATTTCCCTTTTAAAAAGGGAAAAGTTGACAGCTATGCAGGTTACTTCCAGATCAAGCATGGCACTCCAGCCACTGACTGTAAACTGTAAGAAATAGAATACAGTATGTCCTTACTTTTGCATCTGTCATCCTGCAATTTTAGGAACCAATAATAAATAGGGAAACTTGGCAGGACTTGGCTAAAAGAGACTGGACTCACAAGAGTGCAGACCATACATTCCAAAAGGAATATATGTAGCTCTCTTGAGTGGGAAAAATGTATGAGTCTATTTCAGCGCTAATGAGTAGTATCCTGCCACTATGAAAACAGAAAAGCTGCTTTCAGATTTGAATAACTGCTACCTTCTTCAAAGGGGGAGTGGTTAGCAGTTAGTGTTTCTTTGTCCCAATATGCATTTAGGTGACCTGTGCTCTTTTGCAGTGTATACAAGCAGTGCCGGATTTATGTATAAGCTAAACAAGCTATAGCTTAGGGCCCCACTCTCTTGGAGGCACCCAAAAAATTAAAGGAAAAAAATATATTTCACTGTTAATATACTTCTTCTTAATTGTATTTCAGTTCAACAATTACTTTGATAGAATACATATTTTGTTATGTGCAAATGGCTTTAGATACCCATTGGGTTCATAAATTACCATATAGCATATATTCAACACAAAAAACAGCAACTATTTGTTGTTGACAAAGGACAGCTGGACATATAAAGGGCCCCATTACCTCCAGTAGCTTAGGGCCTCATCAAACCTAAATCCGGCCCTGTACACAAAGCCGAGCTACATGTTGAGTTACGCACATGCTTTAAAAAGCATGCAAAAAAACCAACCCCCAGGTTGTTATTTTTTTAAGAAAATAATCATGGAGGTCCGTGATCCAGATCAGGAATGCAACACATCAGGAGAGAGATTTAATTCCACATGCCATTTACCCCCAGCACCATCTGCAATCTGTTATTTGCTCCTGAAGGTTTTATTTGCAACATTTAGAATATTTGGGAGCAAAGAGCATCTAAGTGTGTATGTGAATGGGGCGGGGGGCGGGGGTTGGCAGGATAACATTGCTGGATCAGTGCCACAGAGCTGCTTTTATTAAATACGTATTTTAATAGGTGTCTAGTTGCAAACATGATGGAATAGGACTCAGGAAGCTGAATAAACCAGGTCAGACTACTATACAACTAGCTAAGAGGTAAGGAACTGGATCATACTGCCTCACTCCACACACCGTTGCATGGACCACTTTGAAAGACCACCCACCTGTTGGTCACCTGACATCAAGTGACAACAGCAAAGGGGCCCAGTATCACTGAATGACTTTCCAGGATTTCAGGCAAACATATTTACCATCACCTACTGCAGCTTTTGCCAACCTTGTGCTCTCCAGATGTTTTGGACCACACACAGCTCCCATCAACCAGCCAGCATAGCTGTGCTGCCTGGGACTGATGGGAGTTGTGGTCCAAAAAGATTGTTGAAGACCAATCCTTGTCACTGGAAATGCCAGGAACTGAACCTGGGACTTTCAGCTTGCAAAGCAAGCACTCTGCTACTGACCTATCTATGGTCCTTCTGAGTCTCTTCTGAATTAGCATACCATGTTCATCCTGCTCTTCTACCTTGGCTCCTACCTGTCTACACACAGCAGAGTGACAATGCCCACGCTACTGAACTGGTTGCTGAGGTCGATGGTGGTCGCAGCCCAACACAGAAAGTCTCCAAAAACCCAGCCTTGCTCCTGCAGAAGTTGGTGGATGACAAACGGCATACCAAGCAAGAAGAGTAAGTCAGCTACCGCCAGGTTCAAAATGTAGATGTCGGACACTACCTTCTGCTTGCAGCCCAGCACAACCGAAATCACCAGCCCATTGGCCAGAACACCGGAAGCACAGATAAGGGCATAAATGGTGGGCAGCACAAAGCGGACAGCTGGCCCTGGGAAGCTGCTGCCAACAGCCAGCGTGTGCTCGCTACAGCCTGGTTCCAGCTCACAATCCCTTTGAGAGTGGTTTAGTATCCATGGATTAAGACCAGGTGATATGTTGAGGCCAGGAGAGAAGTCGCGGACTCTGTCCAGCAAAAGTGCCATGATGGGCCCTGGGCAAGGGATGGAGCTGTCCTGGTTAGCCAAGGAAAATCCACCATGGCCATTCAAAGGAGCAGAAGGCCTCTGTGCCGGAGATGAATGCCAACTCTGTGTCTCAAAGCCCAAACTGAAAAAAATGCCAGCCTCCTTCCTCAGTAGAAGCTGTATGGTTTGATGCTGGTGTGCACAGGGATAAACCTTGAAAGACCGTTGTTCATCTTTTGGCAGAAGAGTATCATATGGATCAAACCCAGGATGAACTCAGCAGCTGGGCTCCAACCCACATGGTTCTTCTTGTCTTGTCTCAGGTGGTGTGCCGTCTAGAGCACTCTAAAGAGGGAATGTTCCAGTTGCCTCTTGGAAATCCTAGAAGACAAATCAAGGACTTAGGAACATAGGAAGTTGCCTTATACCAAGCCAGACCAATGATTCATTTACAATGATGGGCAGCAGCTCTCCAGAGTTTCAGTTGGGATATTCCCATCACTTCCTGGAGAAGTTAGGGAATGAACAGGGCTGATGCTCTACCACCGAGCTATGTATGTCCTTCCCACTTACCGGTAAATTAAAATAACAGCCAGCTACCAAAGCCAGCAGCCAAAAACTGTCCATTCATTAGAGGTCATGAAAAGCACATAACATGGGGAAACCCAGCCAGATGGGTGGGGTATAAATAATAAATTATTAATTACCATCATCATCTTTATTGGAGGATATATTATCACATGACTCAGCTAACAAACATTTACAGTTCCTCAGTGCAATCTAGATCAAGAATAGAAAATCTGTTTTACCCTCCAGGTATCAGTGGACCACAGTTCCCATAATCCATGAACATTTTCCATTTTGGCTGGGGCTGATGGGAGCTGGAGTTCAACATCCACAACATAAGAAGTACTCTGTTGTATCAGGCTAAAGGCCCATTTAGTCTAGCATCCTGTCCTCCCAGTGGCCAACCAGTTGCCAATGGGAAGCTCAGAAGCAGCTCAGAATGTAACAGTATTCTTCCCACCTGCAAATCTCAACAGCCAGCATTCAGAGGTATACTGACTTCAACAGTGGAGTTAGGGCATAAACATAATAGCCAGTAGCCACTGCTGGCTTTAGTCACCAAACTCTGCTCTACATCAGGGGTGGCCAACTCCCAAGAGACTGCGATCTACTCACATAGTTAAAAAACTGTCAGTGATCTACTGGCAGTTGATTTTTTTCAGAGAGGAGGTAAAACGTTGAACTTTTTTTTAGGGGAGCCACAGTTGTTCAGCTTCTTTGGGGGGAGCCAATGATCTACCAGTGATCTACCGCAGACGTCCAGTGATCTACCAGTAGATCACAATCTACCTGTTGGACATGCCTGCTCTGGATAAAGGAGTGTTCCATGCAGCCCAATATCCAGGGGAAAAGGTTACAGGGAACCACGCAGAGGGCCTTTTTGTCCCTGTGGAACTCCCTCCCACCAGATGTCAAAGAGAACAACCACTACCAGACTTTTAGAAGACATCTGAAGGCAGCCCTGTTTAGGAAAGCTTTTACTGTTTGGTGGATTACTGTATTTTAATATTTTGTTGGAAGCCGCCCAGAGTGGCTGGGGAAGCCCAGCCAGATGGGCGGGGTATAAATAATAATAATAATAATAATAATAATAATAATAATAATAATAATTATTATTATTATTCAAACAGTGAGAGACTTCAAGGGTGCCAGCAATTACCTTGTGTTAAGTTTCCCTTGGAATGAAAGTCACAGGAGACTGTGGCGTCTTTTTGATATATGGTTTTATTTACACACACACACATACATACACACACACACAATGGGAGCATAAGATGGAAGGGCTCAGAGCATCAGATCTCGCTGCCCCACTAGGTTTTCCGGAATCCCCCACCAAAAACCATAGCTTTGGTTTCAGCATAGAGTGCAAGGCCAGCCTCTGTGTCTTTTCCACTCTAAGTGAGATTACACCACCCAGGCCCCTGGTCTATTGATCACCAACCCCTAGGATGACCTGGTATCCATGCAGGTGGGGAAGGTTTATCCCCTCCTTCTAGAAAAGCATCACTCACTAGTTAAGTATTTATATGACAACACATCTATTCTTGACCAACTATTTAGACATGCAAATAGGATGCTTAAGAGGCTGCTGGCTAGGACCATTAGCTTAACAAACAGACTGGTTTGTGCACTCAGTAGTTGCCTCTACTACAAACTCCTGTCTTACAGGTATAACCACAGGTTTGGGGACCCAAAGACATCATCCAAACCTCACCCCGTTCCCGCAATCCTGTAACTGGAGATTTCCTGCCTGATTTTGTGCCCAGGGCTCAGTGGGCAGCAGAGAGTCTCCCCTTGGTTAGGGTTACAACTAAAACAGGGTTAGGGGACCCTCCTTCAACCTCAAATCCACATTACCCCATCCCAAAAAAAGTCTTGACAATGGTGACAGTGGGGGAAATCACCTGCACATTCTTCACCTGCTGGTCCTGCGGTTTAAAGGCCACTCCTTCCATGTTCTCTGCCTGGTGGGCTTGGATACATCACACAAGCCCTGGGGAGTCTCTCTCATACACCTCAAAAGATGCCACCTCAGTTTCCAGCAAGGGTGCCATCTTGAATAAAATATTTGGGAAGGGGGCAGGTAAGCATCACACACACACCCATAATCGATCACATGACACGGTGCATGCACATCATTTTAATGGCAATGCCCATCAACTTTGGGATGGGTGGGGGACTGGACCCCTCAAATATTTCATGGGGGGGTCCAAGACCCCTGGCCTCAGCCGTTGGTTCCTACGGTCCCCAGTAGCAGAAAAGACAAGCCCCTTGGAAGGAATTATTCGTGTTATTGAAGCACTCACACGTTCATCTTCATGGGATGGAGGAGGGGAGAGGCAGAAAAGCTCACACCCCACCCCACTAAAGAAAAAGCCGAGGCGCAGGTGTCCCGATGCGGGGAGGGCTGCCCGTTTACAGCTCTACCTCCCTCCCCTCCCCCTCCGCTCCCGAATCTTGCCTAAGCGGTGTCACTCCGCTTTCCTTTCGAGCGAGATGATTCCAGTCCAGCTTGTCCCGGGAGCAGAGGGACATGGTGAAGAAGAAACCCCACACGGCCCTCCTCCTCCTCCTCCTCCTCCTCTCCCTTGTGCCTCGTGCGTTTGCCCTTCCTCCAAGATCTCCGCGTGTAGCTCCTCCTGCTGCAGACGCGTGTTCGTGTGGATGCGCGCGGCGCGCCTCTCTCCGAAGCCGGCTCTCTCCCTGGCGCGCGCAGTCGCCGCCCATCCGTGGAGCCTCTCTCTCGTCTCGCGCCTTTCTTTGCGTTCTGCAAGAGTTTGCAGGAGAAGATACGAGCGGAGGACCGTGTGGGTTTCTGTTTCACCCAGCGTCAGAGACATCAGGATGCCCCTTCACCGCCTGGTCCTGCATTTTTACCCGCCCCTCGCTCTCCAATGCCTATTCCCCTCCCTTTAAAAAAAAGGAAGAGGGGAGAAAGAAAAAGCAGACATGGATTCGCATTGGGCTGAAACTTCTCTCTTCTGATCTGAAGCTCGGCATATATGGAGCGATGATGGTGTGAGATGAAAGCACTCTGCACATGCTCAGGGCATGTACTTGTTCAAACAAATGTCATCCATGCAATGACTTTTCCAAGCCAGCTTTTACTCCAAGGAGCTCAGCTCAGGACCAGGATACATGCTGGCCACTTTGTCTGTCCCCCATACTGCCCCCTATCAATCCGTCCCCTTCCCTTTTAACTAGGGTCTTGGTCTGCCACCAAAAAAATCCTTAATAAAAACAACAAAACATCCAGGAGCCTGGTTGGGAGGGCAGTGAATGGCAGCCAGCACAGCTGGGCTGGTGAGGACTCCTTCCCTTGGCCAGGGCCCAACCTGGCTGACTGCTGGTGCCAGGGTGGCTGAGCCACAGGGGGTGTGGGTCTTCTCTGCAAGAAGAGGGCCTTTTAGAGCTGTCCAGATGTTTGTGGAACAAACAAGCCAGCTTCGCCTCTCCCATCAGCGCCGTCAGACACTTGCACAGTATGGCTGGAGCACCGCAGAGACAAAAGTGCAAATCGGAAGCCCCAGCAGCTGCAGAGAGGGTACGTGTGGGCTGAGTCATCCGTTCATCCTGCACCTTGCTGGCATCACAGTAGGAAGGGGGCGTCAAAAACGTTTGACAGTTCAGCCCCTGCCTGTGTGGGTGAGAGGGTAGAAGAGCCAAACACAGCGCTGCAAAGAGGGTCTGCTGAGCAGCTCCAGCAGCAAATTTATTTGTAATAGGAATATTGGGAGATGCTGTGCTATGTACCACGTCAGCCTATTGGTCCGATTTGGTCCAGTGTGGTCTATTCTGACCGACAACAGGGGACCCGCAAGATCACCTGTAGTAGGGAACAGATCTCAAAGCAGACGAGTCAAGTCAATAGTCTCCTTAGGGAAGGTGGAGTGAGAACCATTAAGTAATCCTCTCTATCACTACTAGGGAGGAAAATAAGTGCTACAGCCTCTGTACAAATCCACCTTGCTGTCACAGCTGCCCTTCTCATCAGCAGGTGACCCGCTGGCGCAGAGATTAAATGCTAGCAGATTTGCTGCTAACGTGTGGCTTTAATGACACCTACCAGAATCTGCTTCTTCCCACTCCGAGGCATCATAAATGAAGCCCCGCCATGCTGTGCTCACTGAGCCCTTCTCCCGCTGCCTTTCCCTGCAGCGCCAAATGGCTACTTTTAGAGAGTGCTTCTGCCAGTAATTTGTGTTTGACAGAGCGCCAGCAGCTCTGCACACCCAGAGCCAGTAAAAAGTATCCAAAAATTCCAGATCATAGACCATGAAGGAATCCATCCTGCTGGCTTTCTGGGGGTGAGGAATGAGTCTGCCAGTAATGGAATAGTGAGCCCCCCTCGTTATTTTCTTAAAGGGACATTGCAAAGCTTTTTCGGTGGAATTATGGGTAGTATCCAATGCTAGTCACATTCAGAGGAGACCCATTTAAATTAATAGACGTGGCTAACTTATGTCCATTGATTTCAGGGGGTCTAGGAGTCATTGGGTCTAGAAGTCAGTAGGAATTCGATCCTGCATTGTACAGTAAAGCAGGGGTGGCCAACTCCCAAGAGACTGAGAACTACTCACAAAGTTAAAAACAGGCAGTGATCTTACCCCCTTTTTGGGGGTTCAGGTCAAAGTTGTTGAGTTTTTTCAGGGAGGAGGTAAAATGTTGACCTTTTTTAGGGGAGCAACAGTTGTTCAGCTTCTTTGGGGGGAGCCAGTGATCTACCGCAGACGTTCAGTGATCTACCAGTAGATCCCAATCTACCTGTTGGACATGCCTGCAGTAAAGGATACCAAACTCTCTGGTTTCCAATTCCAGGGTGGGAAACCCCCTGTTTGATGGTAGGCAGCAGACAGGACATTTGTGCAACTGTACACAGTTCATTCTCACTGGGCGCAACTGGAAAATTTAGCACAATTTGGGAAATCCTAAGGCATGCAGGGGAATGGAAGTAACAGGCCAAATGGTCATTGGAGAAGCAAAGGGCACCCTAGGATTGAGGCAAGGTATCTGCTGAGGCTCCACAACCCATTAGGAGACCCACAGGCAAAAGCCTCTTGCACCTGCTTCCTCTCTTCACCACTGCAACCTGCTTGCTTGTTTCACCTGTCACTGGTCTGGCCCGGACAACAGTGGTAGTGAGAAGCAGGACCAGCAGGCGCTGATGCTGCTTTCTTGCTTGTTTACTGTCTACCTGGCAAGCAGGTGGCAGGTAGCAATGATGAGGAACATCCAGTAATGATGGCAGCAAGGAATATCACCAATAGAAAACCATGTCAGTAGTTGGTGGCTGATTATGTCAATCTGTGCCTCCACTGGCCATCCTTTTTTGACAGGTCTGAACATCCATTTTGCGACTGGTGGGCCTCAATAATTTTCAGTCCTGTCAAGTAGGTAGAGAGTTTGAGAAGCTCTGTTCCAGGCTACAGAAGATGCTACAGACACTGATATAATGTGAGTAAGGTTGCTTTGATCTGCATTAATAGGCTCAATCTCCACAGTTTAGCCTGGACAACTTGATAGGTGAGCAAGGACAACAATAGTACTGTACATAATCGCTTCTCCTTGGCTCTGGAATGAGTTTTTGGAATGTTAATACTCAGTGGAGACGGCAATGAGGAGATTTTGACAGCTGGAATTTGTGTGACAAGAAAAAGAAAGAGTGGGGAAGAGCTGTGAGCTGAATGCTAATGAAGCGCCTTAGGTTTCAGTGGATCTTTGGGATAATAATATTAAAGACTATGTGTAAGGTTCACGTGATGGTGCTTACGAGTAACGAAGCAGGAGACCAATCTTTTGGCAGTTTTAATATGCAAAACTATTTTCAGTGCAGAGCTACAAAAGCATGTCTGTCTCAGTCACTGGCAGAATCCGGGAGTGGCCCCTTCCAGCTCCTTCCCCAGCATAAGAGCTTCGGCACCCCAAATCTCCTCCTACCCTCCTTGCGTTTCACCCCTCTGCACAATTGGGGTGCCGGAAATGGCGTGCTACCCTCCGGACCAGCAGGACGAGGGGAGGTGCTGGGGCTCTCAGCAGCATCCCCAAGCCCTCTCCTCTCCCGGCTGGCCCCTTCGCCTTCCTCCCCACTGGAGGTGTGGCTGCTCTTTGAGCTGGAAGAGATGCTGCTGCTCAAAAGGCTTTGGGGGTCTCTGTAAGCTAAGGGACCCTCCATTCCCCTCAGTGGGCCAGGTGGCAGTTCCCTGACACTATGCTATCTGCCTGGGTAGTCTGCTTGTTCACAAAGTTCTTGGCTTGTGTGCGGTCTGAAACTGAGCATGTCTGAGTCTGGACAAGTGACTGTCGGGGAACCATGTGTAAATCTGCCTCGGCTTCCCTGGTGGAAGGAATGCAGGCTACTCAACTTGAACTCTGGATAGCCAACCTGGAGGACTTCAGGTGTTTCGGACTACAACAACTGTCAGCCCCAGCTAGCATGGTCAATAGGGTGGAATGATGGGAGTTGAAGTCCAAAGCCTATGGAGACTACCGGCATTGGCTAAGCACTTTCCCCGGACTGCTCACTGCTCAGGGAAGTAGGAAGCACTGAAAAAGCAACAGTGATCATAGGAGCCAACTCCTAGGGGCCGAGGGGGTCTTCACCCTCTCCCAATTAAAGTATTTGGGAGGCCTCTCTCCAAGTCAGGCATAGGCAAACTCGGCCCTCCAGATGTTTTGGGACTACATCTCCCATCATCCCTAGCTAACAGGAGCAGTGGTCAGGGATGATGGGAATTGTAGTCTCAAAACACCTGGAGGGCCGAATTTGCCTATGTCTGCTCCAGGTCAATGGACATTGCCATTCGAATGATGCGTGTGTGCCAAATTGTGTGATCGATTGTGCAGGGCTTACCTGCTCCCCCCCCACCCCAATATTTTATTCAAGTTGGCACCCCTGACAGTGACTCAAAACAAATTGCTCCAATAAAATAACAAGACCACACAAGTTAGTGGAAGCTGGTGCATTAGGGCAAATGGTACACATTCCCAACCAAGCTCATTTTATCCTCAGGTAGCCTCCTCCTCCTCCTTAGTCTCAGTGGTTGTATAATTCAGCAGGGAGGAAGGTGGGGACAAAAGAATTAGATAGTTCTGGCTATCATTGGTTTTCACCCTGCCTTACTGTTGATCCTGGCTCCACATACTGTTCCCCCCCACTCCACTCTACTAGTTCCATTGGGCAGCAGCACAGAAACAGATTTTGAGTATAAAGTTGTGCGCTCTGAGATCACAGGGGCTCCTTCTTAAAACAGCCAAGTTCCTAGCCCTCATGGGTATAAACACCTGCTCAAAAACATGGGAGCAATACCTGTTAAAATCTCATAAACCATATGAAGACCTGAGAAGGATTCCCATGGGCTAATTCATCTCTCTCCAGTTATCTGAAGAAAAAGAATAAATTAAGCAAAAGAAGTGCTGGTATGCAAATTAGCTTCATTTGCAACATTTCCTCCTGAGATAAATGTGGCTTGCAGGGTGCAGGGGGGGGGGGACTTCTTTAGGGAATAAGCTTGTGAAGGTGTTGGGTATTACTGTACTTCATTAATTGCTGCACAAAACATGCATTTTGTGTTTTGCTGTGGCCATGAATTTTAAAAAGACGCTACACATTTCTGACCGGTTACATGAAGTATGGGACTTTATGGGAAATAATTAATCTGCTGTATTGGGTTAAGAAAATGGAAAGCAGACCATCACTTTAAAAACCAAAGCTTTCTAAGATACTAAAGTGGGACCTACAAAAACATATTGCCCTATACTGGGCCGGCCCTACCATCAGGCAAAGTGAGGAGACTGACTCAGACAGCAGACGTTGAGGGATGACAGCAGCAGCTCCTCTCTCTTCCTGCCCTCCCCCCACCCCAACATTTCCCGTCAGTTTTTCCAACATGGAAGGATGCATGCATAAAAGCCATTGGATAAAATGATCCATAGCAAATATTCAGTTTCGGATCTGCTTCAGTTCTTTGGGTGTGTGTGGGGGGGGGGGTTCACCCCCGTGGGAAGACAAAGCAGGCAGCATAGCAGTTTACATTATGTTCAGTGTCCCCGAAAGATGACGCCACTTCTGTGCATGTTCAGTGGTACTACTTGTTAGAGATTTCAGAGTTGCCTACGTGCAGAAATTCATCTGTCTATCTTCAAGCAATTACTAGTTGGCAGAAAGCCCAGATCTGCTCTCTCTCGGACCCTTAGCAATGACCTGTGATTGGTCAATGAGTTCCTAAAGTCTGAGCTCTGTGTGAGAGCTTCTGTGGTTAGTGTGTGGTGCAGGTGTTGGTGTGGAGAAAGTGGTCAGTAGAGAGAGAGAGAGAGAGAGAGAGAGGAAAAGATTTTATGTTTTGTTTCTTCTATTTTGTAAAGTCTGTACATAGTAACTTATGGATGCTAGTTGCTTCAATAAACACTGTATATAGTTATCCAGTGAGTTGCTGAGTTCCTGCATTGTGCTGTCCAGTCAATTACACAACAGCCAGAAGCTTCCAGAAAAGTCTGCGTCTAACTCTGCGGTGTCCAGGAATACGTTATACTCCTGACACTAAATCTTAAGACTACTAACCACCTGGACTACGTGTGTTTGCATTTGCTGCTCTGCCTTAGGCATCAGAATGCCCTTACCTGCCAACCAGGTGTTGCTCTTGTTTAAAGTACTGGCCAGTAGGCAACCAAGCCCTCCTCCAGAAAAAAAAGATAGATCCAGATCTACTGGTAAATCCCTGGGGATTTGCAGTAGATTATCAAGGACTACTGACTCCATATTGTTTAACAGTAGCAACAATTCCCCCACCCCACCCCATTTGGCTGCTGAAATGAAGAAAGCTTGGGGTCAAAAACAAGAATAGGTTTTCATGTGAAAGGACTGGGACAAATTGATCTTTTGCTGTGACAGCACTTCTCCTCTGGAACTGCCTGCCTGTTGAGATTAGGCAGGCCCCCTTTGTTGTCGCTTTTGACACCTGCTAGAAACTATGGGTTTTATCCAGTGCTTGTCCTACTCAGAGCAGGCCTATTGAAATGGATAGATATAGGATAGCATTCAACTCAGTTTTACTCAGACTAAACCCACTGAAATGGGCAAACATGGTCTTTGTTAGGACCATTAATTTCAGCAGGTCTGCTCTGAGTAAATGTTAGTTGGCTTCAACCCTACTGTATTTTATTTAGGCAGGCCTACCCAAATGTGCAATTTTAGTATGTGCATTTGTTTTTAAAAAGCTGTTCCTTTTTACTTGAAGCTTGTTTTCATTGTTATTTTCAATCAATGTTTTATACCACTGAATTAGACGTTGTTGGGTATTTTTTTTAACGAAACGGCATAGCCATCTTGTTGAACAAATAAAATTAAATACTAAAAGCAAATCCCTGCTTTTAGTCACAAAGTTAGCAGAACTGCTGGAGGGGGATGAAGAAAGCCTTTCAGATCACCGCTGCTGGTTTTCCATGGGGTATCTTGGTGAAGGCTGGCCTGCAGAATTAAACCAGGAGGGACTCCAACTCCCATCAGTACTGCTTTTCCCAAATAATAATGGGAACAGTGGTTTACCCCTCATGGAGCTACAATTCTCAGCACCTTTTCCTTGTCTAGCCCCATTTCTAAGCCATTATTCTGCACTTGGCATCTGCTGGTGGCCCTTAGGATTTCGGGGGGGGGGGTAAAGTTGATCCCGCAGACCTGACATCTCTCCCACCCCTGCATTAAAGATCTAGGGGGGGGGGGAAGCAGGTGGATGGCGGGACAGAATTATGTGGCCAGTGGTAAGAATTTGCACTTTAAGCTTGCCAAGGAGGATAGAAGAACGACTGCGATGGGGCTGCAAGCAATTATTGGAGACGATTTCAGCCAATGTTGAAGCAGCTCCCCTTCAAAGAAGACAGCCCACCATGCTTGATTTAAAGGACGTCTCATAAGGCTATTCACGGCTACCGGTTATTATTGTTATAACTCCTTAGCAATACCAGTTGCTAAGGAGCATCAGTGGGGAGAGAGTGTTGTTGTACTCAGGTCCGGCTTGCAGGCTTCCCAGAGGCATAGCTGTCAACCTTTCCCGGGTTTTTTTTTTGCGGGAAATTCCCTTATTATAGCATTGGGAAACAGCAGGGAGGGTTGACTGCTATGCCCAGAGGCATATGGCTGGTCAGCATGAGAAAAGGATGCTGGACTAGCATAAGCCAGTGCTGTCAAGTATCCCGTTTTCCCCGGGAATCTCCCTTATTTCAAGCAGTTTCCCGCTGCTATCCCTTATTTTTTATATCCCTTTAATTTCCCGTTTTTTCCAAGGAAGCAGCTCCTCTCCCTCCCCCTGCTGGCCAGGGACTGGGAAGACCTCACCTCCTTGCAGCCTCAAAGCAAGCGGGAGCCATTTCCTGTGCTTACAGGCATCGTAGCCCACGGGCAGCGTTTCCAAAATACAGTAAGCCTACTGCGTGGGTTCACACCAGTGCCGCCCACTTTTGCTTCTGGCTCCGCCCACCACTGCCATGTGACTGTCCCTGGGATAGGTGAGGCTGCTGAGCCCTTATTTTCAAATCCGAAACTTGACAGCTATGGCATAAGCCTTTGGCCTGATCCAGCCATACTCTTCTTCTGTTCTTAAGGAGGAGCCCTGGTGGATTAAGGCCCTTCACTTACGTACATACTGAAAGACAGCTTCCTCAGTTACTGAGGCACATTCTTATTCCTTACCAAGCAGGGTATATATAGTACAGTATGACCTTATAACCACCAAAGCAAAACACCACCCACACTCCTGCTGCAAAGGGGGTGTGTGGAATTATTAATTTCCGCATAAGCTTTTCTGAGGGATCTATCAGCCACAACCATTGTTTCAGTGACTCACAAAAGCTGGCGCGTTAAGGTGATTATTCAACCAGACAAACGCACTAGAAAGCTATGATTATTGTCAACAGATTTAAACCGGGGAAACAATGGCAGCAAAAAAAGAGGCATTCCTCTGAGGTGGCGACGCTCTGGAATAAGTTTCCAACCTACTGAAATGCCAGAGCAATAAGTGTTCTTGGAATGCCTCACTAACTGGAGGTGGCCTGATTTGGTCAAAAGGGCCAAGTCCAAATCAAATGCTTTGGGCATGTCCACACTTGTCCTGTGGCTAGAAAGCATGGGTCCCATAAGTTATCCCCTTGCCCCACTCCTTTCCCAGGGAAAACCTGCTCTTTAGTGCTAAATTGGAGCAAACGCCGGACAAAACTGGGGTTGCCCTTTGTTCCGATTGAGCGCTAAAGAGTGTTTTTTCCTGGTGGAAAGCAATGGTGGACAAAGCTCTTAGTGAGGGAGCTGTTCACAGCTAATTGCTGAGTGCAATTTCAGAATCTAAGGAAGTCCATGGGAAAAAAACATAGAAGGTGAGGCAGGGCAAATATGCTCCTTATACAGAGTCAAATTATTTGCCCATCTATCTTGGCATTGTCAACACGGACTGGCAGCACCTTTCCAGCCTTTCAGACAGGAGTCTTTCATAGCCCCGTCTGCAGATGCAGGAAATTGAACCCAGCAAAGCCTGTTTTCTACTACTGAGAACTATGAGATCCAATTCACAGGGAGCATGGGAACAGAAGGTAGCTAATTAAGGGACAATGAATCAATAATCCTTCCAGCCCCACTGAACAGCAAACAAAAATGAAGGCAGGACCTAGATGCAGAATGCTTTTTGTTGAATGCTTTGCCAAACAGAACTTACTTGTGAATACACACTGCAAAAGGATGTTGGTCAAGAGGAAGGGTAATTTCTGGATAATATAGCACTATATTAGGTATGTGCTTTTCATTCTGCACCCAGCTGATTGTGGAAAAGCAATGCCCCAACAGCATCAATAGGCCCTATTGTGGATTCAACCATAATTAAGGGAATGAATGTTAAACAATAAGGACCTATTTCCCCAAACCAACTGTACTCTTCTCTCTGCTCTTGCTGGGCAGAAATCTCAGACTGACAGACCTCACACTCACGCAAGCGGGGTTTTTAAATGTTTATTTCACCAGCGCCTCTTCTCGCTTCCTCTCACTTTTTGACTTTGCCCTGGGCTGCCACAGCCTCCATGGCCTTTCGTACGGTCTCTTCATCACCCAGGAACTGCATGGGCTTCGTAGGTTTCAGGTTGTCGTCTAACTCATACACAATGGGAATCCCAGTCGGGAGATTGAGCTCCATAATCGCCGCATCAGACATACCTATGTGGTGAACCAGAGAAGGTCAGGCATTCCCCCACTGTGCATTGCCAAAGCACTGCGATTGTCAGAGATAGTGTCTTGCAACCTAAGAACCACGCATACAGACGGCCACTCACCCATCTCACCCAAGCGACAATACATCTGCCTGGGAGAGCTGGAAGGGGCCAAAAGGAGCCAGCGCTTAGCTCTAAAACCTATTTGCAGTGAAGCAGCTCAGTCCTCAAACATAAAAGGTATCCCTGGTCTGGACACACAGAAAGTGATCTTCTTCTGTGTCGCAATGTTTCTAGCGTTCTCTTTGCAGCGTCCAAGAGGGGAGGGAAAGCATGGAAGCCTGAAGTTTGCTCACAGAGACCACAGAACACCGGGACTAAAAGACCAACATTGGCTCCCAGTACGCTTTCGAGCACATTTCAAATTGTTGGTGCTGTCCCTAAACAGCCTCGGCCCAGTATACCTGAAGGAGCATCTCCACCCTCATCGTTTAGCTCCGAGGGCCTTCTGGCGGTTCCCTCACTGCGAGAAGTGAGGTTACAGGGAACCAGGCATAGGGCCTTCTCGGTAGTGGCGCCCGCCCTGTGGAACGCCCTCCCATCAGATGTCAAGGAAATAAACCACTATCTGACTTTTAGAAGACATCTGAAGGCAGCCCTGTTTAGGGAGGTTTTTCTAAAAAAATATTTGATGCTTTATCATGGTTTTAATATTCTGTTGGGAGCCGCCAACAGAATATTCTGTTGGTTTCCCCCAGCCAGATGGGCGGGGTATAAATAAGAAATATTTATTATTTTTTATTATTATTATTATTATTATTATAGCATGCAAGCCACCCCAGATTGCTTGTTATCTTTGCTGCAACATCCTGAAAAAGCTGCTCCTCTGGAAAGTATTAACCCCTGTTGCTTAATTTTCTTTCTTTTTTAATCCACATAGATATTTGTCTAGTGAGATGTGTTCCGTGCTATGCTTAAAATGAAGCACTGCAAGCAACACACTGACTCTCTGCAGCCAACACAAGCAGCATATTGCTATCTCCAAGGAAATGCCTAAGATACGAAGGTTCCCAAACCAGTGGTCTCAGCAGCTACCAGCAGAGGACACTAGGGAAGCTCAAAGGTCCTAGTGCCAGCTTGCGTGACCTATAATATACGCTGCCCGCTCTTCCTCTAGAACCCTCCTTGGTATGTCCGTGCCCTTTTGGGACAGTGCACATTCACAGAGGTCAGGGAAACAGAATCTCGGGGCAGATTTGGTGGACGATGAGGCTACCAGCAGGGCCTGGGATGGAGATGGCAGTAGCCAAGCCTGGGAACATGACCTCTGCCAACCTCAAATCTTGTAACGCGACTCTAGACTGGAAATAGCAACGCAACCTTCAAGCAGGCTGCAGGTCGCAGAGCACAGAGCTCTTTTATCAGCTGCTTGAGGATATAGGGTTGGTCAGGGGCAACCCAGGCCCACTGACCATGAAATACTAAATCATGTGTGAAGAACCATCACTTCCCAATCAATGAAACTGGGCTGGCAAAGGAAGCTCCGTGCTTCTCAGCAATGCTTCCAGCAGAGAATTTGGGGTTGTTGTTTTTTCAAGGAGACACTGAAACCATGCAGGTTAAAGTGGGAAGGATACAGAGTACATAGCTGAGAAGCCAGGGAGCTGGCACTCTGCCCCACTAAAGGTCACCTGTAAGCGATATAGGTTTTTCATGATGTCCAGGCCCCAGGCGTCTTCTCTGGTACCCTGGCCTCACAAATACCCCACGAGCATCCCTGCTAGATCAGACTGTGGAGCTGCAAGGACAAAACGCTGCTGGGACCCGAGTGGCAATACTGCATTGCAGCAGCGGAAGAGTTGAAAGCTGACCCCCTTCCTCATTTTAGTTCATATCCAGGTAGAGATGAGAAAGCGCCCATCTGAAACCCTGGAGAACCAGGGCCAATCGGTGTCCACAATACTGAGCTATATGAACCAATGGCCTGGCTCGGTATAAGGCAGTTTGCTATGTTCTTAGCGCCTTCACGGAATCCCCTGCTTTCTTATAATGAACGAGCTTTGTGCTCAAGCCCAAACCATAGCCTCCAGGGCAGGTTTACATTTTTTTTTAAAAAAAAAGACTACCACAATTCAGTACCAAGCTAACTCAAATTCTGTGAGAGCAAGAGCTGTGTAAATGACATACCTTTCTAATTTGCAAAAAATATGCCAATTTTACATAACTTTTTCTCCTTCTGGTCAGCCAAAATAGGGGGTGGGTAATTTTTCAGATGACCGAAGCTCTTTCCCAAATAACTGGAAATCCTGCTCAGAGCCTTCTCTGGCTGCTGAGATTTATAGCTGAGGACTAAAAACTTGACTTTTAAAAAGAAAGCTGAACCTCCCCCCCCCCCCAACAAGGCTTAAATACTGTACACTACGCCAATCAGTTGCAGTGTTCATGTAGAAGCTAAAACCCAAATGAATGGAGGTGGCCTTTTGCCCATAATTGAGCAAAAATGCCCTCTGCAAGCTATGAGACACAGGGGATGGGAAAACACAAGAATGCATGAGATGCAGGCTGGCAGGTGATGCAAGGTAGCCCCTTACCTTCCAAGTGCTTCACAATTCCCCGAAGGCTGTTGCCATGGGCAGCAATAAGCACCCTCTTGCCAGCTCTGATCTGGGGCGCAATCTCGTCGTTCCAGAAGGGCAGGGCACGGGCAATGGTGTCCTTGAGGCTCTCACAAGAAGGAAGCTCCCCAGGCTTCAAACCAGCATAACGCCGTGCCTGGATGGTGCAGTGGGAAAAACAATGGTAAATTCTGGACTAGAGCGGGGAGGCTTAAGAGATGTGGCCCAACCCCAGGAGTTTCTAGGTGGACCAACTGGTTGGCAGGAGCACAAAGAGCATCCTTGGTGGCCTGCTGTCTCTGACCATTGCGGTTCATCCCAACTTTAGGTGCTCAGAAATCTGGCGAAGGGCTGGATAGTAATTCTGGGCTTGACTACATTGTCAATGGCTCTCTGTTTAAGCTGCTTTGGGAGCCTTCAAAAGGGCCAGTATATAGTTCCCAGTTAAAAGTAAAGGCTATAGAGCTCTGTAGCCTCTATAACCATCAGGAGGGTCTTCATTAATACCTCAAGGACTGCCTGTTTCCATATGAACTTACCCAAACCCTGAGATCTTCTGAAGACCCTCCTTTGTGTGCCTCCTCCTCAAGAGGTGGCAACATGAGAACGGGGCCTTCTCTGCAGTGGCTCCCCGTCTGTGGAATGCTCTCCCCAGTGAAGTTCGCCTGGCGCCTTCATTATACACCTTTAGGCCCCAGGCAAAGACATTCCTTTTTAACCAGGCCTTTGGTTGATCTGTTTGACATCCTATACCCTTTTAAAATGTGGCTCTTTTTTGGGGGTGGGTGGGTTACTAGGTTGTTGTTTTCATTCTGATTATATATGTTGTGGTCTTTTCTGAGAACCGCCCTGAGACCTCTGGGTACAGGGCAGTATATAAACTAGAAGAAGAAGAAGAAGAAGAAGAAGAAGAAGAAGAAGAAGAAGAAGAAGAAGAAGAAGAAGAAGAAGAAAGGGATATGCTACTGGGAAGGAGAACCTAATAGTCACAAAGTTAGCAGAACTGCTGGAGGGGGACGAAAAAAGCCTTTCAGATCACCGCTGCTGGTTTTCCATGGGATATCTTGGTGAAGGCTGGCCTGCAGAATTAAAGCAGAAGGGACTCCAACTCCCATCAGTACTGCTTGTCCCAAATAATAATGGGAACAGTGGTTTATCCCTCATGGAGCTACAGTTCCCAGCACCCTCAACAGACTTCTTTGGGGAAAGTCATGTGCTTTAAATGTATGGTGTAGATGTGAGCAAAGTGCATTGGAAAAGCATGTGCAATGGCAACTTAAACTGATGGAATAGGCGCAGCTTGCAGATTTAACATACAGAATAAGAGAACAAGAAGAATATGCGTTTAAAGAAGACTAGAAAATGTTTACTGATTACATGGGTGAAGACTGTACATTTAAAAACGCTGGTGGCGTTAAGATAATTTCAACAGTGTAAATAAGTTTTGATGGTGTAACAATAGATTACTGAATGGTTTTATGCAGGGTTGTATGGTCAGGGGTCCCTTTACCTTTACCTTTATGGTATGCAAAATGAACCACGGAAAGAGAAGTGGGGAAGTCATCACTTTAAGGTTGTATAAATGAATATTTTGAAATGTAATTTAGAAAACTTAATTTTATGCGTGTGTGTGTGTGTGTGAAATATTAGATTACAGGAAGGTGGGCTCTTAATTGTAACAGTAGTTCCACCACGGTGCCAGTGACATAGAGGGGTGACGAGCACATCTTGCTGGAAGTTGAAGCTGGACAGCCATATTTTGGGGCCTCTCTAGCTCTGGACTGCCTGCATAGAGTAGGAGTGCTGGGGTGGACTAGCCCACCAAGGAGGCTGGATCTCCAAGACGGGAAAGACCTTCAGCCTGAGACCAGGGAGAGTTGCTGCCAGTCAGAGTAGACAGCACTGAGCTGGATCCACAGACAGCCTCATTCACTGGAAGGCACCTTTGTATATTAAATATGTGGAAGCAGCAAACCGGCAGGGTGTGTGGCGAGTAGGAAAAGAAGGGTAACTCAATGGGTCTTTCACGACATAAGCCGGTGGAAAGTTGCTTTGTCCTGATGGGGTCAGGCAGGAGAGAAACAAGGGAGAGCAGCACAGACAGGCTTCCTTTTCAGTCCTTGAAGAAGCTTTCATGGGCTCAGTACAGCAGCCAGGGAGATCCTCAGGCTCTTCAGCTGTTTTATCCAGGCACATTCCTCAAGTGGCCCTATTCTTGCAGAAGCTAAACCCTGTACCTTGATGCTACTGGAAGAGCATCCTAGCCAGACAGAACATCTCAGCTGCAGAACCACAGAAGATGTCTCACCAACCAAAGGATTCCCTACTGTGCCACAAAGGCCATCATGTCAGCCTTTCTTGCAACATAACCCCATCTCACTGGACACCAACGAGGGTATTGTTTGTGGATTTTTCTTGGGCGTTTTTCTTGCTGTTATTAATGTTAATTTTTTTGTAGCTTCGTTTTAATATCTTATGATTTATAATTTATGTGGAAACTTACCGATTTTGTTGTGTACTTTTTGATGCACGTTATTTATTGTTTATATTTGTAATTATGTATTTCCTCCCTATTGTATGTCACCTTGAGCATAGTTTTGTTTTATACAAATAAAATGACAATGCTGTGCCATTTCTGCACGTTGAGTAAAATGCAAGGCAATTTTCTCCTATCACAAAGGCAAGTAAAAAACAACAACACTAGCCTCTCACGGCAGGTGTAGGGAACCTGTGGCCCTCCAGATGTTGCTGCACTCCAACTCCCATCAGCCCTAGTCAGTCTGGTCATTTGTCAGAGATGATGGAAGCTGTAGTGCACTAACATCTGGAAGGCCACGGGTTCCCCAACCCTGTGTTATGGGCTCTGCCTTCATTGCTCTGCAAAAATCAACACCCATCATTTTCCTCATGGGTTTAGGACTATCTATAGCAAAACAGTTTCTCTCCATCTGCTTATTACATTTATATCCCACCTTTTTTGCAGGGAGCTCAGAGTAACATGCACCCCCCCATGTTATTCTCACAACAACCCTGAAAGGCAGGTTGGGCTGGGAGAGAGTGACTGATGGCCCAAGATCGCCCAGCGAGCTTCATGGCTGAATGAGGATTTGAACCCGAGTTTTCCAAATTCTAGCCCAATGCTCTTAACCGCTACGCCAAACTGGCTCCCTCAGATCCTCCAAGTGTCCCTATTTTCCGGGGACAGCCCCGGATTCGCAGAAGTCATCCCAGTTTCTGATTTTATCCCGGAATGTCCCACTTTTCCTTAGGATGTCCCTATTTTCGTCAGAGAAATGTTGGGAGGATATGGAGTTATGCGACATGTGAGTCAAGGAGATAATTAAATAGACAATCTTCAGAACACATCTGAAGATAGCACAGTAAAGGGAAGTTTTTTTAAAAAATGTTTAATGCTTTATTCTGTTTTTATATATGTTGGAAGCCCCCCAGAGTGGCTGGGGCAACCCAATCAGATGGCTGGGGTATTATTATTATGGAATAGGACGTCCCTATTTTCATCAGAGAAATGTTGAGGGGTATGCTCTCTCTCTCTCCAGAGTTTCATACCCAGCACTGACCTTGCTGATGATTTGATAGTAATCATGCTTTTCATCCATGGGGGGTGGCGGGATGTCGTAGGAGCGCCTCCAGATCTTGACCTGCTCTTCCCCGTGCTTGGCTGCGGTCTCGGCCTTGTTGAGGCCC
The DNA here is from genome assembly GCF_009819535.1 of Lacerta agilis. Classification (NCBI taxonomy): domain Eukaryota; kingdom Metazoa; phylum Chordata; class Lepidosauria; order Squamata; family Lacertidae; genus Lacerta; species Lacerta agilis. The sequence continues at coordinate 9,614,247 of NC_046326.1, read as the reverse complement.
GTCAGGCCCCCGTAGTGGCGCTCGTTCAGGCGCCAGGTGCGAATCACGGGCAGCCACATCTGGTCGGTGCCGTCCAAGATGTACCAGAGGGTGCGGATGGCCCTCTTCAGCACCGAGGTGTAGCAGATGTCAAACTCGTAGCCCGCATCCTTGACTGCCTTGGCCCCCCTCTGGGCTTCCTCCTTCCCTTTGTCGCTCAGCTCAGCGTCAAACCAGCCGCAGAAACGGTTCTCCTGGTTCCAGGTGCTCTCGCCGTGCCTCACGATCACGAGCCGGTGGATTGGCATTGCTCTGGTGGAAGAGCTGGTGGAAAAGGAAGACTGCGCTCAGAAAGAAAAGCTCAAAACCCTGCTCTGAGCCACCCACGGCCCAGAATGGCTAGGCTCAGGCTATTTATACGGCTCCCCCCCACCCACCCACTTCAACCCTCCCGGCCAACCGGTGCCCCTTTACGGGCACACTGACAGCTGCAGGCAGCCATTCGCGACAACCCGGAGTGCACATGTTCCTTTCAGGCTAAGGCCTAATTGCTAAAGATAGTATTAGGGAGCTTTCTCCCTCCAGCCTAGGCTAGAAATAGCCCGGCAGGCCTGTGACCTTTTCCCTGGGGGCCTGTTGCTAAAGGAGGGTGTTTGGAGATGAGGAAGCCTCACAGAGCAAGAGGGAAAACACAACCTCCCCTTTGCAAATTGCCACTTGCCCCTCTGGGCCAGATCCGTAGCTAGGTGATCTTGCGCCCCTGGCAGAACTGTCCAGATTGCACCCCCTAGCCACTGACAAACTGGCTCTTCTTTCTGCCTCCCCTCCAACACCCTGCCCCATTCAATTCATCTATTAAAAACCTTTACTTATGAGGCAATAATCAACACTTTTATTTATAGACATATTTTTAGCCAATTTTGTGCCCCCCTCCCCGCAGCCTGTGCGGCCCTGGCCACCCCCTAGCTACGGCCCTGCTCTGGGCTCTAAGGTGGCCGTGGCTGGAGGCAAAAGCCTGCCCTGGATTCACATGCTTGCAACTCCTGTCTCCTGGACAGAGATGGGGATGAGGGTTGGAGGAGGGAGCTGCCTGGGGTGGGGGCGGGTTAGAGACAGGGAGTGCGGGGGTCTATTATCAGCCAGCCAACTCGGATGCTCTTGCAGAGCAATCCTTCAAAGCAACAGGCCTTGACGGCAAAGCAAAGGGATGGGTGTGTTATAAGCAGAGACGGCATCAGGGTCCGGCGTCGCCAGGTACCTGCCAGGGGCCACAGTTAACCCCCATGGAATGCAGATCAGCCTCATGGTTCCTCTCTGTTGTTGCTGCCTTTTGTAAACCTCTGGTCTCTGGGTGAGCAAGCAAGCAAGCAGTAGCAGCCAGCACAATGAGAAGGAGTGGCTTCTCTACTCGGCTCCCCTAACGTCCTGCTCGCCGTGGGCGAGTGGACCGAGAAATAAAGGGCCACAACCCTTTGCTTTTGAAATGACCCCTCTAGACTGATCTAGGCCCTCATTCCCCCCCCTGAAACAAAAAGTTTACTACTATACGCCACCACCGCAGCTAGAAACTTATTGGCAACAAAGGTGGAGAACAAGTATAGTACCCACTAAGGAAGAATGTAAAATGTTTGAATATGCTGAACTGGCTGGTTTGACGAACAGGTTAAGAGAAGATGTGGATAAGGAATATAAGGAGGAATGGATAATGTTTATTGACTATTTCAAGAACCAGCACAGACAAATACATAGCTTAGCAGGTCTTGAGTAAATCCAGCAGAGTTGAAATAGATAAGAGTATTTAATAGATAACAAAATGGATGTTTAAAAAGATGTGGATTATGTGGAGTGGTAGAGAACCAAAAGGAACCAGAAGTGTGGAAGGAAAGTCATATGGTATGTATTTGGTATGAAGTTGTAAGTGGGACAGGGGGAGGGGTGCTAAATATGCTCACTGTTCCTGTTTTTGAAAATGCAATTTATTATTATTTTTAAATAAATAAAGGGCCAACCCTTTGCTTTTGAACTGACCCCTCTAGTTTGATCTCAGCAATTTAGTGATAATGTTAAGCTCAATGCAACGCTGCTGATTACGACACACCTACCACATTTCTGACAGAAGCAACCTAGGCCCCCATTCTGCCCCCCTCCCAACCAAAAGGCAATCCTGTATAATTGTTGTTGCTGCTGCTGTATTTATTACCCACCCTTCTTCACTGGCACATCCCACCAGCACATTTACCGTATTTTTCGCTCCATAGGGCGCACCTTGTTTTAGAGGAGGAAACAAGAAAACAAATATTTTTCTGGTTTTCCTCCTCTAAAAGCCCTGGGTTTTTTTTGAGGATCAGCTAAAGGTTTTGCAGCTTCTTTTTTGCAAAGGGAAAAGCCCTGTTTTTTTTTAGGATCAGCTAAAAGTTTTGCAGCTTTTTTTGCAAAGGGGGAAATGCAAAGGGGGAAAAGCAAAGAGGAAAAGCCCCATTTTTATGGGGTTCAACTCATATTTCTGCAGCTTCTTAAGGAAAGGGAGCCTTTTCTATAGTTTCCAGACAGATAATCTAATCAGCCAGTCACATGTCGCTGGGGAAACAAACAACCTCCCTCTGCAGCACATTCAACAATGGAGGCCTGGGCAAGAGGGCGGGGCTGAAAGGGAGCCGGGGACTCTTATCTCTCTCCCCATCTCTTGCTGATCAGCTGCTCAGCGGGGTCCTTTCAACACCCCCTTTTCTCTTTGTAAAATAAAAAGCATGATCCTCTTTTGGCCCCTGGGCAAATCAGCTCCAGGGACCACCATTCGCTCCATAAGACGCACAGATATTTCCCCTTACTTTTTAGGAGGAAAAAAGTGGGTCTTATGGAGCGAAAAATACGGGTAAATTCTGAATTTAAAAACTACTAAAACCGATTACGCGGGTGGCACTGTGGGTTAAACCACAGAGCCTAGGGCTTGTCGATCAGAAGGTCGGCGGTTCAAATCTCCGCGAAGGGGTGAGTTCCTGTTGCTCGGTCCTTGCTCCTGCCAACCTAGCAGTTCGAAAGCACATCAAAGTGCAAGTAGATAAATAGGTACCGCTCCGGCGGGAAGATAAACGGCGTTTCCATGCGCTGCTCTAGTTCGCCAGAAGCGGCTTTGTCATGCTGGCCACATGACCCGGAAGCTGTACTCTGGCTCCCTCAGCCAATAAAGTGAGATGAGCGCCGCAACCCCAGTCATCCGCGACTGAACCTAATGGTCAGGGGTCCCTTTACCTTTACCTTAAAACCAATTACAGCCACATGTATTATGACATGCATGTTAAAGAAAGGGCTTTTGCAAATAACAGTATCTTCCCCAGTGACACTGAGCTAGTTTGCGCAGCCAAGGAGAAAAGGGCATGCAGAACACCACTCTTTATGGTGATGGTGTGTAATATTAAAAACAAAAACTAGAGTGAATGTTTGGTCAGGGCCACCAGGTGGCACCATTTTCCGCACTGACAAGCTTTTACTATGATGCTATGATGACAAAAGGACACCATGTTGACATGACTATTTCCCTTCAGAAGAAACACCGATTCTGAGGGTTTCATTATACAAATTTGAGAAACTGTTGGCAGGCACTCTGTCTCTCTATGGGGTGCCAAGCCAAAGCGTAACTCAACATTTTCCTTCCAAACATACAGAATCATCTCTGGGTCCAGATCTGGCTATTTTTTCTAACTCTCATTGCGAAGGTGAAAAAATCTTGTTCTATCCCCTCAGTGCTGCCATGTCAACATGAACTACTAAAGAAAACAAACCCATAAATGTCATTAGCTTATCCCATCACAAAACCTTTTGCAAAACACACAAATATAATCCATCGTTAAACTTTGTCTCTCTCTATCTCTCGCATGTGTTTCTGTATGACATATTTGTGTATGTTTTTTTTAAATTATTGATTTTGATTGCATAATTTTGATTTACAAAAGAAGAATAAAAAATAAAAAATAAATGTCTAATCCAACCGTATGTTTTTGTATATAGTTAAGGATAATGCTTATTGAATCTGATGAAGTGTCCCTGGAAAATTATGCTACTATCCTATACAAAAAAGTGGGAGCCCAATTCAAAGTGCTGGTTTTGACTATAAAACCTTAAAAACAGTTTAGGGTCACAATACCTCAATGTATTGCAACACCAGCTCTCCCCTTATAACCCCCCCTGGACTCTGTGTTCATTTTCTGAGGCCCTTCTTCGTGTGCCTCCTTCAAGAGAGGTCCAGAGGGTGGCAACACAAGAACGGGCCTTCTCTGTAGTGGCTCCCCATTTGTGGAACGCTGTCCCTAGGGAGGTTTGCCTGGCACCTTCATTATATATTTTTAGATGCCAGGCAAAGTGCTACAGCCATTTTTATGTGTCTGGAGGAAGAGGGGGGGTTATTGTTTTGTTGTTTTGGGTCTAATTATTTACTTGTGTTTTATCTTGTATTTTATTCTGTAAACTGCTCTGAGACCCATTGATGAAAGGCAGCATGTAAAACAAACAAAGAAATAAATAATTGGAATTGTTTTTTTCCTCTCTTAGAAAAAGGGGCCAACCCAATAGCAACTGTTTTCTGTTGCCTTGAGAGTATGAGTTGTTCATTTGTTGTTCTAAGCTGCTTTGAATTGCTTTTATAAAACAAACAAACAACTAATCATGATCAGGGGAATAAAGGAAAAGGAAGCTACTTTTTTGGGGGGGGGGTTAGACAAACCACAGCTATAATTAAACCTTTGCCATTCCAGTTATCATGGAGAACAGATTAAGGACTGAATTACTTACCTTCAATATAACAGCAATGCCCAGCAGTTCCAGAAACACTAATTACTTCACCCCAGGAAGAACAGAAGGAAGGAGTGACGGAAAGAAAGGAACAGACACTTACCGATAATTCTCAGAGGGAGGGCGGTGACCTGAGCTGAATTCAGCGTAGGTGAACAAAAACTGTTGCATTGTGCCAATTCTATTTAAGCATTAGGTATGTAAGACCTATTTACTTGCAAGAAATTGCCACTCAGCTGTGTTTCTGCTACTGGTGCTTTTTTGTTTATTTTAGCCAATTGGATTACAATATGCGAATGAGCAGCAATGCCTGTTCACAGGCAGACCTAAGAGACAGACCTCCTCCATTATGTTCCATCACAATTGCCAAGCAGCACCAAAAAAAGCACCATACATAGGTCCAGCATACATACCATCCAGCAAGGTAAAATACATCTGTGAAGCTGTGGTCCTCCAGGTGTTGCTGGACTCCAAACACCATCAGAAGTAGCCAGCATTGCCAATGGTAAGGGATGATGGGAGTCGTAGTCCAAGAACACTGGAGGTTGTCAGGATGCTGTCAGTGGCTTCCGGCTGGTTGCCCAGGAAAGACAAGGGAAAGTTTCTAACCGTCCTTTTTTATTTATATCTTTTAAGAGAGAGGCTGTAGAACCCAGCATCCTGGATAATGGCGTTGTCCCGAGTGAATCTCCATCTCCCCATCTCTCCCACTTCCTCATTCGTTTCTTCCATGGGGGCTGCTACGTGCCCTCTGTCTTTGAGCCCTTTGCTGAAATGCTTTCTAAAGACACCGTGTCGGCCAGCTGCCATTCTGGTCCTGCCTCCGCCTCTCCCATTATTTCCCGACTTTTCCCCTCATCTGCCTCTGAGCTGTGACCTCCCTCAAACCCTTGTTGTAAATCTATACTGTCTTCTTCCTCTTCCTCCTCCCTGGGTGGGTCAGGATGGGGAGGCGGTCTCCGCCATTCCTCCTCTCTGGCCAGTCCCTGACACCCTGCAACGTTTGGCGGTGAAAACCTCACATTTCACAGCACCCTTTGCTCTCCTACTTTCAAGGCTCGCCGGGTTTTGGGAGACCTGGAAGCGAAAAGGTGTACAATGAAGATGCTTGATACACCTCTGTGGGGAGGAAGTTCCACAATTTAGGGGCTCCTACCACAGAGCCTAGGGATTGCCGATCGAAAGGTCAGTGGTTCGAATCCCCATGACGGGGTGAGCTCCCATTGCTCGGTCCCTGCTCCTGCCAACCTAGCAGTTCAAAAGCACATCAAAGTGCAAGTAGATAAATAGGTACCACTCCGGCGGGAAGGTAAACAGTTTTTCCGTGTGCTGCTCTGGTTCGCCAGAAGCGGCTCAGTCATGCTGGCCACATGAACCGGAAGCTGTACACCGGCTCCCTCGGCCTATAGAGCGAGATGAGCGCCGCAACCCTAGAGTCGTCTGCGACAGGACCTAACAATCAGGGGTCCCTTTACCTTTAAAGGAAAATGTCTTCTTTTGGACCACCATTCTCCAAACTTCTGAGGGTGGTGGAATTACCAAAGGAGCCCCATCTGCAAATCCTGATGCCTGAGAAGGCTAACGGGGTGTGATTAAACAACTGGATGAACAATGAATGCTGTGCATAAACCCGTACAAGTAAAACACATTGAAAACGCAACACTTCCCCACCAAACTAGCCTCTCAATTCTATTTTCCTCCTCACAGAGTTACAATTCTCAACACCCTTAACAAACTACAGACCGCACAATACTTTTTTGTGTGTGGGGTGCTTTAAATGTATTATGTTTACGCTGCCATAGTATCTCATTTATGTGACTCACGCCCCAACAAAGTCCAACAGGCAACCATCTTTATATTTTTTATTATTTTGTGCTGCCACATGAAAAAATTGCTTTTATTTGCCCGGGCCTTAGAATCATAGAGTTGGAAGAGACCACAAGGGCCATCCAGTCCAACCCCCTGCCAAGCAGGAAACACCATCAAAGCATTCCTGACAGATGGCTGTCAAGCCTCTGCTTAAAGACCTCCAAAGAAGGAGACTCCATGTGGGTGGTATTTTCTTTAAACCCAAATTTAAAACAAATACTTTTTATTAAGATTTTCATGGTTTACAGAAGTGTATGCAATGTCTCTTATATTTTTCCATGTAACATTTCTACAGATGAATTTTGGTTGTTGAGACATTAGAGAGAGAACTTTTAAAGATCTTGATTGTATTGCTCCTTGAACCTGTCGCAATTATCTTCTTGTTTATTGATTGATATCACTTTTATTGCTTGCATTGTCTTTACGTAAGCCGCTCTGGGAGCCAGCTCTACCATTAGGCTAAAGTAAGAGAGCTGCCTTAGGCGAGATCGTTGCCTAAAGGCAGCGAATTGATAGGCATTTATCATTACTGATTTTTTACTCCCCGGGAGAGGCACTTGTAGCATCCTTTCTTGCCTCAGGTGCCAGATTCATTTGGCCAACCTTAGATACCATGAATCATGTATTGGGGGAGCACACCATTTACTGTTCTGCCTCAAGCCATAAAGAGGCAGTGTGCTGTAGTGGTTAGAGTGTTGGACGAGGACCCGAGAGACCAGGATTCAAATCTCCAGTCAGCCAGGAAGCTCATTGGGTGACCTTATCAGGCATGGCCAAACTTGGCCCTCCAGCTGTTTTGGGTCTACAAATAATTAAATAATCCCATCATCCCTAGCTAACAGGACTAGGAACTGTAGTCCCAAAACAGCTGGAGGGCCAAGTTTGGCCATGCCTGCCTTAGGTGATCTCTTAGTCTCACCTACCTCACTGGGTTGTTGTGAAGATAGAAAGGGGAGAGAACTATGTATACTATCTTGAGCTCCAGGGAGGAGACTATAAATGTGATTAATTGATTGCCTTGGGCTGGCCTTTGCTTTCTTGGCTGAAGAGCAAGTTAAACATATCGAAAGCAAAAAATAAATCCTGCCACTGCCTTGAACTCACCAGGTGAGTTCAACCTCTCTCTCCCCTCTCCCTTATTTTCAGTATGGGGATAAAAAGACTCACTGCCTTTTAAGCATGACAGCAGTGGTGATCCCAAACCTTGAGCAGGGATTTATTAGGACCAGCCACAGCTCCCGAATACCCACAGCCAGAAGCAGCCAGGCTGGACATTAGAGCAAAACAAAGGTGCAGAACCCCCAAAGTCTGTCATTGGAAACAGTCTTAAAAATGGAGTGTGTGAGATGAGTTCTGTAGACTAATGAAGACAAATATTATCCTCTGCTAAGAGGTGTCAGGCTGCACCGAGGACTACTGGGACAAAGCAGCAATGAGGACCGTACCCCCATTGTTAGAATTCATTTATTCTGCAAATGTAAAACCTAGCAGTTGGTACTCTCAGGTCTGTCTCAGCCCACTTGAAGCACACCTTTCCCCTTGTGAGTCAGAGAACAGAAGGTGAAAAATACGGCACTCTTTAGTAGGTCAAGAGTGAGAGAATGCGAAGCAAGTTAAATAATCTGAAGAAAGTTAAATAATCCGAAGGCTAGGCCCAAAGCCGAACGTTTTGTAGTTGCCTGAGGGTGGACAGAGAATCATTGGAGGACAGCCAGAACATAAGTACAGTTGCCTTAATATTATTATAAAGTTATTTATATGTATTATATATTAATAATGTAGTAGTATAAAATGAAAAAAATAAAAGGTCTGGTGCTTGCCAGTTATCCAATGTCAGTATTCATGAGCAACTACCCTAAAAAAGATCTGTAAGCGAATTTACATCTTAGTAGGCAATTAGGAAGAATTCTACCTGTGCACCTATTTCTATTCCCACATATAAAGAGGACTAGCTTTTTAAAAAAAGAAAAGAAAATGTAACATTCAAGGGAAAGGCTTAGAATGCTTTTAAGGGGGCAAGGCCCTCCTCACCAGCCCCCAACCCCAATCTGTGGGGCTCGAAGAAGCTGTTACAAATGCTAATTTTTAGATTGCCAATTTGCTACCTTTGTTAGGTTTCTGCTAGGAGATGCAAGGGATTGAACCTGGGACTTCCTGCTTGCACAGCATGTGTTCAGATATTCAAAATTGAGCAGTAAATTGAAGATTATGCATCAACAGTCCATGGCTGTGAACAAGTATGGTATAAGATAGAGCATATGCATTATTTGGGTTTTGGGAAGAGCCATAGTAGAGCATCTGCTTTGCACACAGAAGGTATGGGAGAGAAACCTCCCACCCCCATCTGAAATCCCAGAGAGCTGCTGCCAGTCAGTGTAGACTATACTGAGCTAGATCAAACCATGGTCTGACTTAGAATAGGGCAACTTCTTATATTCCCTTGTACTGCCCATAAATCCATCCCATTTAAAGTACATGTACAGTATTCTGCCAGCATGTCAGAGCTTTTCCCACCAACACATTTTTCATGATGGTGACATCCACCTTTATACTGAAGCTTCTGCCAAATCTTACAGAAACCTCAGCTTTTGGATCATCAGTATAGGACTTCACCTTAAATCTATGAACTAGCAGGAGGGGAATTTAAATATAAGTTGAACTGTATTGAAGACTCTCCCCCAAAAATGAGAATTTCAATTTTATTGGCTGATGGTAGATGTCACTACCATGCAATGTGACAGCTTTATGCGGGCAAGCTAATATGCAAATTCTAAAACAAAATTAAAAAATTAAAAAATCCTTCCAGTAAGCACCTTAGCTACTGATCATGATGGTTATATACCATCTCTAGAATTGGAAGCTGCAAACCTCTGGATACCAGTTGCTAGGGAACAACACTAGGATTATTGGCCCCCCCCCCCCGGTCACATCTTCCCAAGAAGAAGGTGGTCGGTTCCTGTGCATATCAGAGTGATGCAACTAGATAGATCTCTCGCCAGTGGAGCTACCGTATTTTCCGGCATATAAGACGACTGGGCGTATAAGACGACCCCCAACTTTTCCAGTTAAGATATAGAGTTTGAGATTCTCCACCCGGCGTATAAGACGACCCCTGACTTTTGAGAAGATTTTCTTGGATTAAAAAGTAGTCTTATACACCAGAATATACAGTATTTGTATGTACAATATTTGCATGTGGTACCTTGGTTCTCAAACTTATTCCATTCCGGAATTCTGTTCCAAAACCAAAGTGTTCCAAAACCAAGGCACGCTTTCCCATAGAAAGTAATGCAAAATGGATTAATCTGTTCCAGACTTCTAAAAACAACCCCTAAAAGAACAATTTAACATGAATTTTACTATTTAACGAGACCACTGATCCATAAAATGAAAGCTATAAACAATGCATTCCAGTCACACAATCAATCAATCAATCAGTAGCTGAACTGGGTTCCACACAGTCACAAAAACAAAACAAAACAAAAAAGAGTTGCAAAAACAGAAACTCAAAATAAATAGCAAAAACAGACAGACCTCAGCGTAACACTCAAAACAGAAGTGTGGTACTCAAATGGGAAGCATAACACTCATGTTCGGCTTCTGAAAAAAGTCCACAAACCGGAACACTTACTTCTGGGTTTGCAGTGTTTGGGTTCCAAGGAGGACCAAGGCGTTTAAGAACCAAGGTACCACTGTCCACTGTAGTGAATATATCGACTCAGAAATATAAAAATAAAAATAAATAAAAAGGTAAAAGAAATAAGTTCCACTGTGCTCTGTGTAGCTTACATCTGATCAGGCACGCTCCGTTAAATTGCATACATATATCGCATGTAATGGGGACGAGGAACCTATGTTCCCCTATAGATCTGGTTGGACTCCAGTTCCCATCAGCTCCGGTCAGCAACGCCAGATTTGCCAGGCTCTCCCCCCCCCCTTCCTTCCACAAAGCTTGAGCAGGTGGCGGGGAGTTTTCCCGACAGTTCCGAGGAAAGCTTGAGAAATCACTCGCAGAAATTCCCGTTTCACCTCCCATAAAAATTCCGGGGGCTCGTCTTGCAGTAGCTAAGATCGGCCACGGAGGGGCGCTATTTTGCCGCACAAATTCAAACCTGGGAGTTGCCGCCCAGAAAGGGAAACCACCCGAGAGATGGGGGGTGGGGTGGTGGGGCGGAATTTCAACCTCTCTCTCTCTCTCTCTCTCTCTCTCCCAGGACTGGAAATAGGGAGGAGGGAGCGGTAGATTTCCACTAGCGCGGACAGGGCTGGGCAACTCTTTCGCGACCCCGCCCGCCCACGGAGCTGGGTGAGTCATCTGCACCGGCTCCCTGCCTCTCTCGCTGGGGGGCTTTTCCCGGCTGCTGCAAGAAGGAGCGTGTCGGGTTGCTGCAAAGCGGGTTGCTTTTCTCCTTGTGTTGCAGAATCCCTTTTCCTCTTGCTGCCCTTCCCGTCCAGTTTTGCAGCCAGGAGGAGAGAGCACACACTACCTCCCCGCGTCACCGCGATCTTCTCTGTTGGAAATGCACGCGCACCGTGTGACGCCGGGTGGATCCATCCAGGCGCTGCCGTGTTGGGTTTGTTTATTTGCTTTTAATTAAAAAAACAACAACATTAAAATAGGATAGGCTACGGACCGCCCATCGCCGTGTTGCATTGCAGTAATTTGCAGGGCAGGTGCAAGATTGGGAGTTGCTACTACGAGGTGCAGCTTCGAAGAGCGAGAACACGTCGTGCAACAAGACGTTATAAAGCCCTAGTCCTCATTGAGGTGGCAGAGCCGCCGGTTTGAGTTTCCGTCCATATCGGAAGCGGGGGTTTATTGGACGAAAGGCTCCTCTATGTACCAAATTCATTTTCCTGCACGCAGGAGACGGTCATCCTAGAAGAAAGGGCCCTGATCCAGCGCTATCTCTGAAATATTAAGCTCTGCAAGCGTTTTTCGTTTTGCATGGAGAGGCAGGTCACTATGTAAAGCCTCCAACGGCAGCCCCCAGTGTTACGCTTCGACCCCGGGGTCTTTAAAGGTTTGGGTGTCAGGCACCAACCAAGAAATCCCCAGTGTTTTGCTTTAAAAAATAAAATCACCTTGCTTTCTTTTTTGGGGTGGGGGGGGGGAAGAACTGCCTTTCTGCTTCAAGGGGCTTAAAAGCAGATCACGCTTCGGTTGTGGCACCCGCCCTGTGGAACACCCTCCCATCAGATGTCAAGGAAATAAACAACTATCTGACTTTTAGAAGACATCTGAAGGTAGCCCTGTTTAGGGACGTTTTTAATGACTGATTTAATGTATTTTTAATATTTTGTTGGAAGCCGCCCAGAGCGGCTGTGGAAACCCAGCCAGATGGGCGGGTATAAATAAATAAAATAATAAATAGTAGATTTTAAAAGAAATGGACACTATGTCCCCCTTTTCTGAAAGGGCATGCATTCTTCTGCTCTTAGGGACTGTGACCCATCAGCCCTTGCCAGTGGTTAGAAGTGGTGGAATTTGCAGTCCTGACATCTGCCGGTGCCCTGGTTCCCAGCCCCTGAACGACTGAGCCAGTATTCTTGGCAAGGTGCTCAGACACCAAATACTGCAGCTGTCTGAGAATTACAGACATAGCAAAATAGAGGAGGGCATTCCTCAAGTTTGATCGTTGCATCAGGGTATGAAGTCCAGAGATAGCTTCCTGCTAGCAAAGCATTTGGCCCAGGCATGCAGCTACTTTCTTGGATACCTTCCAAATGGTGTTTCTGTAAAGTAACCAGAAGGTATTTCCTGCACTATGACTAGGAGAGAAAGAGCAAAAGCAGCGCCACTACATGGTGTGAAGCTTTACCTTTTGCTGAGGGAGCCCCTTTATAAACCGTAATTGTTTACGGGGAATGTTAAGACTCTTGGCGCTCTGTGGCACCCATCTGGACAGGACTTTGGGGAAGAAGCCCCGAAACCCTCACAACAGTGGGATTGGAGTGTGACTGCTATGCCACAAAGCCATGTGGTGTTATCACTGGTGCATAATAGGATAGGCAGGCAATTAAAAATGAGAAGTCCTACGATGCATTATGTGCCTTCAACCATTTATTTCATTGCTTGTTTTCATTACATTACCGCAAATGGGATCCAGTAATTTTCTTCCTCTGTTCTGTGCTTGTGTCCTTAACACTGTTGGAGGATGCGATTCTAGAACGTGCTTCTGGCTGTGGATATTGAAGACGAAAGCAAAGGGCAGAACGGGGTAAAGTCTCACCGGCTGAATTTGCAGCATTTGCAGTCCCAGGGGGGAATGCAGTAATAAGGTGGCCTCCAAATCAGAAGTGTAAAAGGTTTTCCATGCAGCTTAATTTCCCAGTTGTTGTTTTTTTAATAAAAAAGCTTCCTTTGTGAATCTGATACGTCACTCTCTCGCTAGAAATCCTGCAGCAAATTATGTGGCTATAAGAGCCTTGAAGATGGTTTTCAGTAGCCACATCATGATGGGTGCTTAAATTTCTCGTTCAACAAGATGCTAGAACCCAAAATAAAATCCTAATTTCTCCTCCTGGAGTAGTTAAGTAGTGCTCTTTCTCTGCATAGCACCCAGAGCTACATCTGCAAACCTGGGAGGGGGAGGAGGAGGATCAGCAAATGATGATGTAATTGTAACCCACAGCAGCAGCTTCCTTTTCCTATGTCCTCCCTTTCCTTTTTCAGCAGGCAGGATAGGAATCTCCATGTTGTATAATGGCTGTGAAACCTTCCAATGGCCTCAGAGAATGAAATTTGTGGTGGCGGGGCACAGAACTGCAGGCATGCATTTTCAGGTTGGCACTCATGCCCCCTTTTTCATTTGCAAAAGCTGTTATTCTACTGCAATTTTGTTTTCGTAGTGAACAGATCCCTTTCCTATAAGTCATGTGCACACAACCCTGCTGAAAAATTATTTCTGAGCCAGGCATCACTAGACACAAATCTTGTGAATTATATGTAGTTAATGCTTCTTTTTCTTTTTAATCAAGAACACTGCAGAAGACCAACAAAACCAGACAGATCAACAGGCAGATTAAACAAACAAGCTCATACCAACGATGGTAGAAAATTTATGCTCGTATCTATCTAATCCAATTATGATATTAACATACTGGGAGCACTGAGGGTTGCAATATCCCATCTGAGTAAATCAGATTATAAATTGGATGTTGCACTAGCAAGGAGTGCCTTTTAAAATTCTCTAGTAAATGTGAAAATAGCATCAAGTGACTGAATCCCAAAGATTCGTACAAATTTAAAGCTTGGGACTTCATTCCTTCAACATTGTTCTAAATATCACAGTGACACAAGGTTGGATATTATGAACCCCAACCTTTAAATTTAAGAATTGCCCCAAGCAGATCTTGTTCTATGTAAACCTTTTATTTTCCATTAAGGGCTCTGGCAGGATCCTAGATTCCCTCCTTCTCAAAGCCTAGTTAGCACTTTTCCAGCCCTGCTGGAGCCTAATAAAAGGGATTTAGGATAAAATGAGGGAGCCATGTATGTCACCTTAACCTCCTTGGAGGAAATGGGGGGGGGTATGTTACACATCTAAAATATTCCTAGCCTGCGTTGTCCTGAAGCAACCTGTTTCAAACACCCTGTCCTATATAGAGCTAAAGCTTTTAGTTCAGTAATGTTGAGCTAGCTAGTTATCAACAATGAGCCCTTGGTATACAGTGGTACCTCTGGTTACAGACTCCACTAACCCAGAAATATTACCTCGGGTTAAGAACTTTGCTTCAGGATAATAGAAATCGCGCAGCGGCGGGCCCCATTAGCTAAAGTGGTACCTCAGGTTAAGAACAGTTTCAGGTTAGGAACGGACTTCCAGAATGAATTAAGTTCTTAACCCGAGGTACCACTGTACTAGAAATTTGTTTAAACTCCATGTTCTCTTGAGCATTTGGGCATACACGTCCTGCCCGTGTTTAGCCACGTTTGGTCATTAGAGGTTCTCAGTAGTGAGTTACTCACCCAATTATTTTTTTAAGGTACTGACAGAGGCAAGATGGTAATCTCAGCAGTAGGCAAGTAAGACATCAGTAATGCAGTCCTGTGATTTATGCTGGCAGCTGCTATGAAACCTATGTATATGCTATTCATATGCACTCAGAATGCTGCCACAAAGCTGTTCAGGTTCCAAAGTCTATTCTACCCGTTAGCAAATTTGAGAGGCTGCAGGCTATCTCCAACGAAATTGTTAAGGAGCACAGTTGACATAGAATACGCATTGTACTGCTTGCTCCATCCTAGACTCCTTTAACCATCATCCTGAACTTGAGCAGGATCAAGTCACCCACAGAAAAAGTGAGCCCCAACAAACAGCATGCTTCTTAACTGAATGGTGCTGTCATTTTCCATAAAGGGTTTTAGTGGCATCAAGACTAATGCCAATGAAACATCTGAACATAAAGGACAGTCATATATCCATTAGTTTTAGTTGATCCTGTATGTGCACCCGCAGATTGCTGTCCCTTGTGAAGCCAACAACGTAACTTCTCTTGCAAGTATAGCAATCATTCAGCGATACTTTTGTGATTTACTTGCTAAGGTACATGGCCAGTGTTTAGTTCAGTGTTTTTCAACCTTTTTTGGGCAAAGGCACACTTGTTTCATGGAAAAAATCACGAGGCACACCACCATTAGAAAATGTTAAAAAAATTAACTGTGCCTATATTGACTATATATAAAGTAATTTTTCAATTTTCCCCACGGCACACCAGGCAACATCTCGCGGCACACTAGTGTGCCGCGGAACAGTGGTTGAAAAACACTGGTTTAGTTCATAACATCAAATATACCAATGTTGTAAAGTTTCTGACATCAGTTAGTACCACTGTGAGCAGAGACCAGTTTAGAAGAAAATGAAAATTACAGCTTGCTGATCTAAAAAGAAATTGTGTAAAGTGGATACTTGCCCAAGTAAATGTGTATTAGTTGGGACATTTGGATGTATTTCCCCCCTTTAAGCAGTGTAACAAGAGATTTATAGAGCAAATGTCTCAACATTTTCAGCTTAATGACTTTCAAACAAGGGCTTACAATTACCAGCTTTTATTCTTGGGCTATAGCTAGGCAGCACTATTCGGATCTTATGGCTTCCCTCTCATGGGATCACACACTAGAATAGCTCAAACTATATTTAAACAGTAACTTAGTTAACTCAGAGGCCCCAACTTCTATCAGCCTCAGTCAGTGTAGCATATAGTCTGTTATAGTGATCACTATGGGGAAGAACAAGTTCTCCATCCCCAAAGAAAAGGTTACACAGGCAGGCTTAATATTGCCTAACACCTAAGCCACCCCAAGGTTTGACAATGTTTTTAGGATTAGGAACTATCTGACAAGATTGTAACATGCAAAGCTTTGCCTTGGGGGAGAAAACAAACTAGCATGTGGTTTAACTTGTTTTATTTCACTTTGCAAACAAAGTTGTCTTCAGTCCAGCTGGACTTGTGAGGGAGCAGAAATTGAAACCCAATAGAAAAGCAGCAGTAAGTCAGGAGCACAAGGATTACAGGGGACTAACCCCAGCTACAGAAGGAATGGTTGATTGTTAAGACAAAGGAATTTTATGACAGCTGCCCACAGTCAGAGATGGTGATCTTCTTGCTTGTCTTGCCGTTCCTTGACCCAAAGCGCTCCATTGCTTCCACAATATTCATTCCATCTTTGACTTTGCCAAAGACCACATGTTTCCCATCCAACCTAAGGAAATAAATTGGTTAAAACAATTTAGAATGCTTTTGTGATTTTTGTTATTTCATGAAGCTGTTCCAAAAACATTTAGGGCTATCATCCTGTCAACATTCAGAAGGTTTTAGGTGATAGGCAGCAGGCAATAACTATGCTAGCAAGAAATTATGCTTGGCTATTATGTTTGGTGTAACTTCAGACAAAACACAACCTTCTACTTCAGGCTCAGGGTATTCTAGTTCATTTGAACTAATGCCTAAGTTCACTGTTGAAAGTCTCAAGCAAAGTACTCACCAGTCAGTTTTGGCAGTGCAGATGAAGAACTGAGACCCATTTGTATTGGGACCAGCATTTGCCATAGACAAGATGCCAGCACCTGTGTGCTTGAGGACGAAGTTCTCATCAGCAAACTTCTCACCGTAAATCGATTTACCACCTGTTCCATTATGACGAGTAAAGTCACCACCCTATAGAAAAACAATATACACATGTAGCTGAAACCTGACACTAGGAGACTCAGGACAGAAGAGCAATTATGCAAGCAGAAACGGTCAAAGTCTAGGGACCAGACTATCATAAATCGTAAAACATGACAAGGCAGGACCGCAATGCTTTTTATATGAATCCAATCAACAGTGCAATTCAAATACTGTAAGACTAAAATCTTAACTGCTACATACCTGGCACATGAACCCAGGAATGATTCTGTGGAAGCAGGACCCCTTGTAACCAAAACCTTTCTCCCCAGTGCTCAAGGCACGGAAATTCTCTGAAATCAGAGGCAGACATTTGTAAGAACAGCTTCCACATTTGCTTAGATCCTTGAAAAATTATTTCCAACAAACATGTCTGGAGATGAAGGCACTCAAATGTACAAACCTGCTGTCTTTGGAACCATGTCTGCAAATAGCTGTGGGACAAAAACAGAAGTAAATTAATGACATTCAGTTTGATACTCATTTTTACATAGCTCCCTTAATTTTCCCACTCATTGATCTTACTTGCTGTATTGCTTTACCAAGAGAACCACTGCATTTTAAAATAATTTAACCTGGGTGGTTATGGCATATAACAATCATTCAAGCTATCCTATTAACCATTTGTAATTATCAGTGTCATTGATTCTAGCAACATGCGCCAAAATATATGTATTGCAAGGGATGCTATAAATTGAAAACATCCTATTCTGCAAATCAAAACTGACTGTTCACTCATTTATTGAACTGAACTCTGCAGGAATGATACAAGGCTAATTGATGGGATCAAGGCACATTGGACTGATACAGCATGCTTATGCCTTAGATTGAAGAGCGCTCTAGAGGGAGCTCTGACAAACCAGAATCCTTCTACAGTATTCTAATAAAAATGGTCGACTTAACCAAGCTACTGCTAAATACTGAGGCCAGCTGCAATCAGGCAAAAATGATTTACTGTCTACTCACCATATTTATTACCACCCGTTAAAAGTGTGATCACAACAAATCTACTTTACATACAACTGCATTTTGTTTTGTCACAACTTTAGCTAATGAACGAAAGTAAAAGCAGACATCCAGAAAGGCAGAATTTACATAATTTGGAAAAGGCACTAAGTGTTCCACCCACTTCCCAAATCCAATCGGCATACTGTTCATTTATTCTTTGCTGCAGTGATAGGACTCACGCCAGGTACAAATTAGCTGGACAACTAGTGTGCACCGTGCTCAATCTGGCTCTAGTACCTTTCGCATACGGGGTAAAACTTGCAACAGCCACCTATGTGGTGCAATCATTTGTCGCACTTTGAAACCCCGCACTGAAATTTAACCCGCTTATTTCCCTCTACACAAAGCAGACACAATCCATCAAAACGTTAAAAGGAGCAAAAGTAACCTTTCATAGCCACCCCTAACCTCTGCCACGGGCTTGGATGAGTGAACATTTTCTTACTAAAATCGCGAGTCAAGGGAAACAAAGCTACAAGCGCAGCTTTTCGGTGCCCGAATCTTCGTGCTCCACGCAAGGCATTACCGTGCAGAAAAGGAGCAGGAAACCCAGCTAAGATAATACGCACGGGAGACCGCAGCCCGCCATTTGGCGCTTTCGCTATCAAGGAAAACCTGATCGCGAGCGAGGGCAACAAAAAGCCCGAGAATCCAGGCCTGCGTATACCTCTTAATGCGATCTAGAAAGGGGCTCGTTCGGACAGCACTTGTATTCTATTTTTTCTGGGTGGTCGTTAGAGACGCCCTTAAGGCAATCCTTAGGCCTCGTTTCACTTAAAAAAAAGCATGCCCTCAAAACTACCACGGAAAATATTCGAAAAAAGGAGGCCAGCCCCCCCCCCCAACTGTCACCGCGGCCCTCCTCCCATCTCTGCAGCTAAGGCGTCGGGAGAATGGGCAGCGTCAGGGGCGAGGCGTGAAGAGCCCTGCCGGCGGAAACAGCCAAAGGCCTCGCAGGCGGCGTTAGCAGCACGTCCCTTCCCCGCGCGAGGAAGGCGCGGCGGCAAGGGAAACAAAGGCGGTGGCAGCCAGCAATCGCTTCCCCCAGGGTAGGCTGCGCAGGCCACGTGGAGGAGGCGACGCCCGTCCGCGCGCGCGCCCACTTCCCTTCCTCTGTTGCCGTCCCCCCCCCCCCATCCAGGCCGCCCGGGTGCGCGCGCAGCCCCTCTCGCGCCGCAGTGAGGCGATCGCGCCCCCTCCCCCCCAACCGGCGCCCGTTGCTCCTAACCGTCCCCACCCTCCCCATGCACACACACAAGTCCCAAAATGGCCCCGAACTCCCTCCCCGGCAGGAAATGGCGGCGGAGCCGAGTCCTTCTCAGGCGCGCCCCTCTCTCCGCGCTTATCCTTAACGGCTCTCTTCGTACCTCGAAGGTGACGCGCCCCATGGGCTCGCCGTCGGCGCAGACATCGAAAAACACGACCGGGTTGGCCATGATGGCGGGAATGGGTCGAATAAAGGAAGGGGATAGCTTAAAAAAAAAGAAAGCCGGCGGCGGCGGTAACAGGCAGCACCAACGTCAACCAATCTTCACACAGTAAGGAGCGCGGCACAGCAGAAAGAACGGCCGCCGCTCGCAGGGTTTATATAGCAGGTGGAACCCCGCCTCCGCGTTTCCTCACGCGACTTTCGGCCAATCGCAACGAGGAGAGTTTCCAGAGTGAAAGGGGCGTGGGGCCAGTCAGAGCTCTCCTTTCAAGGCGAGGGTGGGTTCTCGGGTGTTCCGCGCCTCTAAGTAAGGGCGTGGTCTCCGCGAGAGGCGGGAACCGAAGAAAGGTATGGGGGAGGGTTGTTTCTCTCCCCCCCCCTCATTTTTTGAGCATGCGCGCTGTTGACTTGCACTGGGTAAGGCTAAGGTTGTCTGTTTGGAACGAAGGGGTGGGGGATGGGGACAGGGCCGCCGGTCGTCGTCCCCCCCCCCCATCCCGCGCTTATTAGTGCTGAGGAAGGAAATGGCTTTGGAAGCTATGTAGGCCGCATGCCTGTCTGCTCGGAAGTAAGCTCCAAGGCGGCTTCGTCGCCAAGTTTTGAATGGTAGCCGTGTGGCGGGATGTGGCCGTGCAGGGAGTCGAGGCACGAGGGCGGGGGACGAATCCAGGATGCAGAAATGTTGGGTGACTTGACTTGTGATTGCTGCTTGAACTCGGATAAGGAGGAACCAGCGTGGAGGGAACCGAGAGGGCGGGGTATCTGGTCCGGCCTTGGAAGCGAAAATGGCTGTGTAATCGCACTAGCCTGGAAGTGATAGGTTTGGTTTATTTATTTATTTTTCCAAGATCCAGGCTAACGTTTTTTAAACTCGCTCGTCCCACCCACACCCACCCGCCTCAGAGTTCTGGTCAAAATGGAAAGCTTGCACACTGTTTTGCAACATTTGAAGGGGCCCTAACGCAGCTATTTGACCAGCTCTGGATTTTGGAAGGCCTCGACCTTGTTATTATGACGCTTGAACTCTTATCTTTCCTCCAAGGCGTTTATGGGGACCATAAACGGTCCTATTAATAGTATTAGTATTTATTAATTATCCTTCCTTCAACCCAAGGTCCCAGGGTGAGTTACAGCAAGTACTGTAAAACAAAATGTTCAGAATAGTTGACAACAACTTGCAAGCCTCCAAATAACATGGGTCCTGAAAATATACCTCTCCTGTTCCTGTTTTTGAAAATGCAAATAAAAATTATACACACACACCTCTCACGTGTCAAAAGCCAGGGTAAAGAGGTGTCTTCAGCATTTGCCAAAAGCTGTATAATAAAGATGCCCAGTATGCTCCACTCACCCATCCTTTTTATCTTCCCAACAAACCTGAGAGTTAAATTAGGCAAGGACTACAAAGAGTGACTGGACAAAAACCAGCATGTTAGGCTGTGTACACATTCCTGTTTACTCTCCATGTAATAGCCACAATCTATATTCTGTTGTTTCTTATGAAATGTTTCTCCCGGCAAACGGGGGGGGGGGGGGGGCCGGGGGAGAGAATGATGCATCTATTTTTAAAAGCAGCAGTGCATACACAGCCTCTGTTTCATGTGGATTTGAACCTGTGTCTCCCCAGTCCTAGCCCAGTTTATGAAGGTGTCAACTTCATATAACTCAACAGCCCTTCATTTCAATTATCTGGCCCTGGGATGTAATCTGGGATTAGGGTGGATGCATTTCTGAGTCAACTGTTTCTCACCTGTATGTTCATTGCTTATTCATGACTCTTGTCCTGCACTGCATAGTGCTGCCTCAATACCCAAAATAGGCACAGCTTCTTCTAGTGGTATTTTTGGCGTGAAGTCATACATTTCTCACACATTTTTGACTCTCATAGTCTCAGCTGTGCTTGATTCTGAAGGAAGCCTGTTCGTATTAGTGAGTTTACTTTGGAGAAAAAGCCACTGGGGAACAGTAGCCTGTTTCATAATCGGCAAGAAGGCACTGTCACAAATTTCAGGGTCTTTTCACCTTTCAGTCATTAATGGTGTTCCTGCATGTACTGCTGTAATTTGATCTTCAAAATCTGACATTGCAGTTTCACTGAAGATAGGTGCTTCCCCATGTGTGAAACACTACAGCCAACATGTAGGTTAGTGTGAGAACATAATCTCCTTGATGAGTTTATTGCATGTTAATGGCAATAACTAGCCTCTGCAAGTGAACTACATAAGCTGTGGACAGGCGTAAATCTTGCAGGATTTATTTTGTGCTTTGAGGTGCACCAGCTGAAGTACACAGTAGTGGCTTGGGGTGGAGTCAGAAACAAAATGGTATCTTGGGGTGCAGCCACTTAAGCATCATCCAAGTACACATCTACTTTCGGGTGCAATTATAGATCAGGGGGTTTAGCAGCCTAATTTAAAGTAGCCTTGTACATAATCCCACAAAGGTGACCAGCATGGAAATATATTTACTGGCCTGTTGTGGCCTGCCAAGAAGGAGACAAAGGGATTGGTTCCTCCAACAGCATGCAGTTGTTTTTTGTTGTTGCTGCTGTTGTCAAATCTACAAGCAATAAAGTGGTAGAACAGAGCTTTTCAAACTGTGAGTCGCGACATGTTCATGTGTAGGTGTGTCGCATGAATGCTCCCTGCGCTGCTCCTGGCACTGGAAAGGGTTCGTCTAACCTCTGGTTTGCTAGTAAAACTGAATTACTGTGTCGCGAAATGATGCATGTCCAAAAAGCGTGTCACCAACTTGAAAAGTTTGGAAAGTTCTGTGGTAGAGCCTCATCTACTTTCTGTCTACCCCTGTGTTAGGAAGAGTATCGCTGTCGATTGGGAACTAATGAGGGCTTTCTCCACACTTGGCTCCAAAAGTAGTCCGTTATAGCAGTGTTTTTCAACCTTTTTTGGGCAAGGGCACACTTGTTTTATGAAAAAAAGCACGAGGCACACCACCATTAGAAAATGTTAAAAAATTTAACTCTGTGCCTATATTGACTATATATAAAGTAATTCTCTTGAATAGGAATCAAATAAACACAATTTTTCCCACGGCACACCAGGCAACATCTCGCGGCACACTAGTGTGCCGCGGAACAGTGGTTGAAAAACACTGCGTTATAGTAGCAACAACCATGCTCCCTCCAAACCAAATAGGGACACCTCCCAGAGTAATTGTTAATACAGCCTGAAGAAAACGTACCACCCCACAGACAGCTTTAAAGTCGACAGAATTGATACACAACTTTGAAACATTTTGGAGTGGCAGAAAAACACAACCTCTCCCATTCATCACTGATTATTAAGTACTAGCCGAGCATCATAGGTTCCTAGACAAAATACATAATGCCTTTTCTTTTGTGTCTGTAGGAATCTGGACAGGCTAACTTGACTACGATTCCAGCAATAAAGTTCTCCTCAATCCCATCCCATATATAAGGAGTGGGGTACCTGTAGCCCTCTAAATGTTGCTGAACTGCCCCTCCCATCATCCCAAACCGTTATCCATACTGGCTGGAGTTGATGGGAGCTGCAGTCATGGGCATAGCCATAATTTTTGTTAAGGCAGGCAGGCCTTTTGTTGGGGTGGGGGCCAGAACCTCAGTTTGCTATGTATTTTTATTGATTTTTATTGGTTTGGGGGGCAGCTGCCCCACTTTGTCTACATTCATGGCTGCAGTCCAATAACATCTGGAGGGCTATGGGATCCCTACACTTGCTGTAGGGACTTCCTGTGTATCATGGCTTCTTTGTCCCACTCAGATTGAAGCAGTGATTCAATCAAAGCTCCCTCCAGCTAGTTGCATTTCCACACATGGTTTTGGGTGCATAGACCCTATACATTCAAGGTTCACACACTGCTGAATCCTGGGAACCATAGTGCTGGGCATTATAGCTCTGTACAGAGTAAACTACACTTCCCAGGATTCTTTGGGGTGGGAGAAATGCACCTTAAATGTATGCTGTGCACACAGTCCCAGTCAGCTACCCTACCAGGAAAAATTAAATAGAGTTCTCTGCCTCCAATGAGCTGCTGCTTCTTGAACAGCAAGTTGTTGCTCATTTGTTCTTGCTTCATAGCTAGCCTTAGGCACAGAGCCTTCATCCTTTTGTTTCTGCAGCAGCCAGTTCCCAATATTGCCATATACCATGCAATTTTTAGCAATGTTAAGGACACTGTATATAACATTTGTAACACACCAACTCCTTTAAAAAAAATCACATCAATGTACAATAAATCATTAAAACATCATAAATGCAGAACAAATGATCAACACTTACTGAAATTAGTCCCACTAGCGAGACAGAAACATTTTCAGGTGACAAAATATCAGGGGCCCGTCTGATTTCAATAGGAAAGTGTCCCAAATTACTGTTGGCACTATGCTAAAAGCCTTAATTAATGTCAAGGCAAAAAAAAAATGGGAATATCCAAATAACAAGAAAAAATCAACACCGTGAAAGATCCCTGTAACGAGATGAGCGTATATTTATATAGTAATACTTAAATTGGGCCTAGGAGACGGGCCGACACTCAACCGCCACAGCTTAAGAGGCTCCAGAGAAGCCTCCGGAACACTGCTGCTGCCGCTGCTGCTGCTGTGAGTGTCTGGGAAGACCGCTCCCTCCTCCGGCCAACTCCATCGGGCCTAGGAGGCAGGCCTACACTCACCAACACAGCTTAAGAGGCGCCGAGAAGGGCAGCCTCGGCTCTTGCTCTGTAAATTACTATTGTTTGTATAATGTATTTTACATTGTAATGTAGCCAAAGCAAATTCCGAGTATATTGAAAAATGTACTTGCCCAATAAATTATTATTCTATTCTATTCTATTCTATAAACAATGTATACGAGAGTAGAATAGCTCAAAAACACTTTAAAAAGTTATAAACTAATCCAAAGGAAAATAATAACTTAACAAACTTAACAAGTGACTCCAAATACCAAAAATAACTACTCATATATCAACTGGTACTTAATTCTTAAAAAGGCATAGTGCTCGCATGTTGTAGGGTGTGTCCAAACTTACCTACACATATTGTAATAATACAACTTGCCTACACATACTGTAATAATACAGTAACACATCTAAAAAGTATCCCAACCTTTAAGAATAGACCTGATCGAGTCTTTTGTTGAATAGCTGTACAAGAATGCCAATGTACGTGGGGCTAAAAAGAGTTTGAACTGTGAGTAGTAGTTTCACAAAAAAGGGGTATAATCCATGTTCGTATTAAGGCCTGTTGGCGACAGGGATGCAAATCTATGTATCCAGTATGTCCAGGATGGATGTTTCCGCTTTATATACAAATATTCCCCTGGACGAAGCCTGTTCTATCATAGATGATACCCTCCGAGAGAGAGAACATCAACATCCCCCCCCCCACTTATTTTCTGATGGAACTAGTAGATTTGATTTTTGAACACAATTATTTTAGATTCCAACAGGAGTTTTATTTACAGATCAGAGGGGCTGCTATGGGAAGTGCATGTGCGCCTAATATAGCCAATTTATTTATGGGCAAACTTGAGGAAGATTTCTTTTACAACCATTTAACAAACCCTTTCTTTGAAAACATAATATTACTGTAATGTGTTACTGTATTATTACAATATGTGTAGGTAAGTTTGGGCACACCCTACCTACAACATGCAAGCACTATGCCTTTAAGAATTAAGTACCAGTTGATACATAAGTCAGTGACTAGGAACTCTGCTTCGTAACAATAAGATTGTGGGAGCTTGCATAGCCCCTTGTCGATGTATTTTACAAGCCATGGAACTTGTTTTTGAACTTAAATTTAGGTTTCTACCTTTGGAATGAAGCTTAATTAGAGTCACGAGTTGGAATATTACCACTCACTATCTGGGAGTGTTCTTTTTGTTTGAAGTTTCTTATCCTCCCCCTATATTTAACAGCAACTAAGCTGTCTTGAGTTACACAAAATATAATTTCTTCTTTTTTTCCCTTCTGAGGAAACTGATAGATCATAACAGTGAAACAAGATTTTTAGCCGGCAACTCGTCAAGGTTGTTTTGGTAGTTATTTTTGGTATTTGGAGTCACTTGTTAAGTTTGTTAAGTTATTATTTTCCTTTGGATTAGTTTATAACTTTTTAAAGTGTTTTTGAGCTATTCTGCTCTCGTATACATTGTTTATTTAAGTATTACTATATAAATATACGCTCATCTCGTTACAGGGATCTTTCACGGTGTTGATTTTTACTTGTTATTTAATTAATGTCAAAGCTAAATAAAAAGCTGTGGAACAGTTGGGAGGGCTTCTTCAGGTGATCACAGTGGCTGGCCAGTTTGTAAGGGACAATATGATTGTCCAAGTAGCTTGGTCTTTACCCATTTAGGGCTTAATACACCAACAGTAATACCTTAAAACTAGCTCAGTAATGTACTGGCAGCAGTGCAGAGCTTTCAGTGCAGATATAATATGGTGGTGTGGAGCTGTTCTGGCCAGAAGCTGGGCTAGAGCATTCTGTGCAAGCTACAGTTTCCAAACCAACCTGAAGGGTAGACCCACATAGAACACGTTGTAGTAGTTCAGCTTACCAGTTCTTATGCACTTAAATGGAAATGGAAAAACAGGCCCAGCAGTCAGAACCTATGCTATCATGGGGATGTCACCTAAAGATCTATCACTGTCAAAGCTTATCACTGCAGCATTCTTTCCGATTTAATTGTTTTTTGTTTTTTTTAAACTCCGTAGGTACCTGTCTAGGAATGTACAAGGCAACAGGTGCTTATTTTACTATATTTATTTTATCTTATCATTTTCTACAGCAAAAGTGTGCTTATTCCCAGGGAAATGTGTTTAGCAATCGGGTGGGGGACTCAAGACGCATTCGTCACTGTAGTTGCCGTAAGGGTTCTTTGATTTAAGTGAGTTTTTAAACACTGAAACTGCACGTGCTCAGAGAACATTTCCTTTTGGCAGGGTTGGCTGACTGTTATGCATTTTTTGCTCTAACTTATTAGGAATATAGGAGTTGTAAAACATGGACCAGTTATGGAGAAAGGGAGAGGGAACATTACTTGCATGCTTCACAACTGAAGTACACATGGCCAGCTAGAGCCACTGCCCCCTGCAAGATAATTAAGGCTGTGTACACACCATACATGCAAGGCATATTTCTCCCAAAAGAATATGGGAACTGCAGTATACCCCTCCCTGCACCCTTAAACTGCAATCCCCAGGATTCTTTGAGAGTAAAGTGTGCTTTAAATGTGACACTTGTGCTTTAAATGTACTGTATGGTATATATGCAGCACAAGCCCAGGTTACCTAGCTGCCTCACTGGGTGCAGACTGCAGTTTTTGTCCTGCTCTTCCCTGTGACTTAGTTGCTCTCTTAGTTGCTGGTCTAGCAGTTTGTGATCATCTTTGGGTTCCCTCCCTCCCTTGCTGATCAAGGCATTTTTCTAGCATGGGCAGCAATTATATATAGGTGACCTAGTGCTTTCCAGGGAAGGATGTCACAGCTGCTTTGGCTAAAGTGAGAGCAGGAACTCAAATCCCACTTCCGGAAGCTGAGTGGTAACTGAATATGGGGCAAGGCTCCTGTGTCTCTGTAGTAGTGCTGCAGGAGGCAGAATTGTTGCAGCTAGTTATACAGAATTTGCAAAGTAGTAGCATTGGAGGTTTAATAGTGACAGGCTTTTCAACAACTGCAACACCTGTGGTTGGGAGAAACTACCTCTGTCCTAAGTATCCATTGTATGAAACAATGAAAACACCCAGGAAAGCTGTTCCCTTATAGATTTCCTCATCCAGCCCATGCTTATTCTTGTTCCATTAATATTATTGAAGTACCCAACCATAAAGAATAATTGACTAGATTGCTGCAGCCACATTAAAGTCAAGAATTTCAAAACAGGTGGCTGATACCAATTCTATGAAGATGACAGACATGATTTCAGAGAATCAGACAATGCAATTTTGCCAAACAGTGGTACTGTCAAATGCTTTTCTTCATAAGGAGTTCTAGAGGGTGGTCTTTACTCTGGAAAAGTAAGGGGTTAAATGTAGCTTTCAAAAAGCTCTAGCAGTCATCTTAAAAGAGGAGCAGGAGATGTAACTGCCATGTGATTTATTGCATTAAATTGGATATCTTGTAGCATGCATTTACTTACAGGTTTATAATGTAATTTTAAATTTTCATTGTATACTAACCTGAAATGCATTTTTTTTGGTAAAGGGCAGTTTGTAAAATTTTAAAATAAAGAGTTATACAGGTTCATGAGTCCATTATGAAGCTCAGATTAGCACAAAGGAGGCAAATCGGTACCACTCACATTCCCTTTTTGTGTAGCACCAGCATACCTTGCAGAGCTAATGTATTGAAGTAAGCTTCCAAAAACATCCCATCCTCCAAGTGCTTTTATATAAAGAGGCTGTATAACTGATAATAGTGGACATTATTCGCCTATTGCCAGTTCACTTGTAACCATGTAGCTGTACACATTCACCGCAAGCAAGCTTTCCATCTGCAGAGTCCCTTAAAGCAGGGGTGGGGAACCTTAGGCCCAGGAGTCAAATGAAGTGCTCAAGGCCTCTCCTGTCAGGCCCTGTGGAATCCTCAGGCCCTGATACCCCTCACTGGCTCCCCTCTTGCCCTTAAGCACTTTTGCCTCATTGGAATGTTTAGATTATTTAGCAAAATGTATATCCCTCTTGATTGATGTAAAACCACTAAGCAGTTTACGAGAAATATAGCTTAGTCGGTAGAGCAAGGGTCATGGGTCCCATGTTGGGCAAAAGATTCCTGCAATGCAGGGTGTTTTACTATATTATCTTTGTGGTCCTTTCCAACTCTGATAAAGGTTCCCCTCAGCTGCCTTAGTGGATCAGCAACTGCACATGAAAAATCTGGTGCATATGTGCATATGCAGTGCTTGTACCAGATTGGTGTGTATACAGCCCTGCTTTTCAGAATAATTTTATTAGTCTGTTTCACATGCGCGCACACAAATCTGCATACTCCAGTGCAACCCCATCAAACCCAGTGGAGCTTACTTCCTATGGAGAACTTCATAGGATTTGGAATTCTAATCTGAGGTAGCCAGGATGAAAACTGAAGCAGGGTTCCTCTTTATGATGGATTAGTTAATCCAGGATATTTTGTTTCTGGCTCCGTCCATCGGCTCTGGCTCTGACCACCACTGACATGCTTTCCTGGCCAATTACCCTCAAGTGATTGTGGTCCCTAGCAAGAAAAAATGCTGCTTGAGCCTGTCTTAGATAAGACATTTTTTGGATGTTGTATTCATTTTCATGTTGTGTACCCGGGGGGGGGTGCTGCTGCTGCTGCTGGAAGATTTACCCCACCATTTGTGGGGTTGCACTGTTTAGTGGGTGTGCGCTGCTCTGGTTCTCCAGAAGTGGCTTAGTCATGCTGGCCACACGACCCGGAAGCTGTCTGCGGACAAACGCCGGCTCCCTTGGCCAGTAAAGCGAGATGAGTGCCGCAACCCCAGAGTCGTCCGCGACTGAACCTAGCGGTCAGGGGTCCCTTTACCTTTACCTTTAAGACACAGATACCTTGAACAGATTCTTGCTGGGACTCTTTGTGAGATCGAACAATTTTTATTTAGCCAACAGCCAATAATGTGGTTTTTGCAACTGAGTCCACCACCACCACTCTTGTACATCAAGTGGACAATTTTATTGATCAATAGCTCTGTATAGATGTTGACACCCAATGTATCAAATAATGTTTTTTGGTCATGACCTATGGGTAGACCATGTCTGCCTATGATGTACCTATTTTGGCTTTTATTTTGTATTGATATTTTTATACACTTGCTATGGCTTACGACCAAGTAACTAAATCAACTTACCTATTTAAGAACTAGACTGTTTTATTAGAATATAAAAGAGACCAGCTCATAGTGTGGTGCTGATAATGCCAAGGTTGCAGGTTTGATTCCTGTATGGGGCAGTTGCATATTCTTGCATTGCAGGGCGTTGGACTAGATGATCCTCAGGGTCCCTTCCAACTCTACAGTTCTTTGATTTTGTGATTTTTGGTAAGCATTTTTAAGGCAGGGGAGGGGAACCTTGGGCCCAGGAGCCACATGTGGCTCTCCAGGCCTTTCTATCTGGCCCATGAGACTCTCTTCAGGCCACACCCCCTCATTGGCCCTGTTTAACACCCAGAATATTTTTTGCCTGGCTGGAATGTGTCCTTGAACTCTGCTAATGCTCTTTGCCTGTCTGGATATAGGCTAGACTAGAGATGGGTGCGTGAATGTGCATAGAAATGACAGTATGGTACAAATGCAAAATTCACATTCATTGCTCTGCCTAGTTTCGCCTCTGGTCTTGGAAGGCTGCCCAGAAGGGAATGCAGCCCTCAGGCTGAAGAAAGCGTCCCACCCTTGCTTAAAGCTATCTGGGATGCTGATGTGCGGGAATTGGCCCATTGCAACATAAAGGCAGCTATGCTACCAGATAGTTGTGTAGCAACATGATAGGGGTGTGCCACTGACTCACACTTCCTGCCCTTCCACTGTGGCTTCCATCTTATCACTCTCCCCTTCCTGGCTGTTGGGAGTTCCGTTTTCCTTCCAACACCTGTTACACTAGCTGTGTGATGTCCAGATTGCAGTTTTGCAAAGAAAGAAGAAAGGCTTGCCTCAAAATTCACAATCGAGAAGAGGGACCACAAATGGCATCTTCCTGTTCTTCTGATTAAGCTATAAGGTTTCCCAATCAATAACACTTTCTGCTTTATACTTCCCCTAAGAGAGTTAGTTTGTATATACACCATATTTTTTTAAGTACATAAACCGTTTCGAGGTTTTTTTCCCTACAATCAAGCGGTATATAAAATTTATGAAGTAAATAATAAACAGTACATTTAAAACACATTCCTACCCCCCCAAAAAATCATGGGAACTGGAGTTTGCCCCTCATAGAGCTACAGTTCCCAGAATCCTGAATGAACTACAGTTCCCAAGCCTCTTGAAAGCAGGCAAAGTCATGTGCTTTAAATGTATGGCATGTGTACGCAGCCCTAATGTGGTATTGTGGTTAAGAATGTTGGACTAAGTTCTCACTTGGCCATGAAGCTTCTTGGGTTGCCCTGGACTAGTCGTTGTCAATGTAACTTGCACCCCAAGACTACTGCGAGGATAAAGATGGGTGAGAGGGGAAGAAGACAATGTGTATATCAAACTCCTTGGAGGAAGGGTGGGATAAAAATAGGATGGTAATATATGGACAGCTGCCACATATCTAAAGCCCATCTTCATATCCTAGACCAGGGGTCAGCAACCTTTTTCAGCCGTGGGCCGGTCCACCATCCCTCAGACTATGTGGGGGTCCAGACTATTTTTTTGGGGGGGGGGGAATGAACGAATTTCTATGCCCCACAAATAACCCAGAGATGCATTTTAAATAAAAGCACACATTCTACTCATGTTAAAACACATTGATTCCCGGACCGTCTGTGGGCCGGATTGAGAAGGCGATTGAGCCTCATCCGGCCCACGGGCCTTAGGTTGCCTACTCCTGTCCTTGACACAGCAGTGAAATTTCAGTAATACAATACTGTATTGTAATGGAGGAGTGATTAAGCCCTTGTAAGTTTGGAAAAACAGAAATGTTACTGAACTGTGGTGCTCTACTGCTTTCAAGAAGTATTCTAAGGTATGTCTCAGACCATAAGTGACTGGGCAGCTAGTTTTGTTGTTGCTGCTGCATAATACCAAGATGCACAAAATGTAAAAGGTAGTCGTATTGGCCCATAAGAAAAATTCCAAAAGGGCAATACCTTTAAGAGTCTGACCAAAATATCACCAAATTGCATGCAAGCTTTTGAATTTTCCATAACTTTTTATTCGGTGGGGGGGGGGGGGTAAGAGAGAAAGAGGAAAAGTAGCTAAGGTTGAAGCCTAAGGTTAATGCAAAACATCTTAGGTTGAAGCGTAGGTAATAAATGAAAATTATATTTTTAATTTCAGCTTCGTTATTGCAGGATGGATCTGATAGGAGTTGTACTTCAACAGCATCTGGAGGGCATCCAGACAGAGAAAAAGGTAACAGACCATGGACATGGCTTTTATAACTGATTGTTTTGATCAGCGTTAGAAACTGATATATGAAAGCTAGGAGCTAAATGGCACCTGAAACCTAGGTTATGGGTGCAATAACTGAATGTCTAGGCATGCTTTTTTATAACAAGAATACAAAACTGAAAATGAATGAACTGCAGCTAAAATACTATGTTCATTTTTCACATGGTCTGTTCTTCCTCTGCCCCCCCTAATATTCTTAAGAGGGTCTCTTCTCCAGTCTTCAGAGAGTAACTGGAAGTGGGGAGGCAGAAAAATGTCCTCCTTTCCTTCCACTCTGCAGTTTTAATCTGAAATCTTAGGTGCAGTACTGCGCCCAGAGCTCAAAAACTGCTTGCGCTAATGAAATTCCCTGTTGCAAAATGTGCCTAGAACAATGGGAGTTTCAAACATTGGTTTTGATACCTTAATATATACCTGTGGCATTAATCTATTATCTTAAAACTTAAACATACTTATTTGAAACACATTCTTTGAACACATTCCTTTGAAATTTGGGGATTTCTTCCAAGTAAATGAACCAAGGATGGGGGTGTTAAATCTCTCAATGATTAGTGAAGTGCACCATTTGAAGGAATATGGTTATGGTGGGAATGAACCTGGAAAACATCACAACAATCAAGGGAGATTGGGAGCAATTCTCATAAGACAAACAGGCTAGAATAAATGGACACACAAATTAGACATGAGAAATGGTGGGCATTTGCATTCTCCCAGGACCCTCTGCCACTGACTTTAAGGTGCTTGCTATTGAGCAAAAGAACTTCAAAGGGAACTTTCAAACTTTAAACCACTGATTTACAATTTATGAGGAAGTTCCATTTTATCACCTCTGGCTTGAATCAGTTTTTTAAACAATCACACTACACGAATTAATTCTCTTACCAATTGAAGGATTTATGTGTTATCACCAACCCTGCTTTGTGAATAGCAGCTGTTAAGTCTGTTAAGTCATTCCCCTCTAAACCAGGGGTAGGCAACCTAAGGCCCGTGGGCCGGATGCGGCCCAATCGCCTTCTCAATCCGGTCCACGGATGGTCTGGGAATCAGCATGTTTTTACATGAGTAGAATGTTTCCTTTTATTTAAAATGCATCTCTGGGTTATGTGTGGGGCATAGGAATTTGTTCATTCCCCCCCTTCAAAATATAGTTTGGCCCCCCACATGGTCTGAGGGATGGTGGACCGGCCCACGGCTGGAAAAGGTTGCTGAACCCCTGCTCTAAGCTTATATTTACAATTATCTCCCACTTACCAGCCCCCTTCCATGACAATCTGTATCACTACCTGAAACTTTGGCTAACACTTAATGCATCTGAAGAAATGGACTGCAGTCTACAAAAAGCTTATTCTTTAATAAATTTGTTAGTTGTTAAGCGCCACAAGACTCTGTGGCTTTTGTTTCAACAGACTTACATGGCTACCCCTCTGGACAAAGTTATTATAGTAAGGAATTACAGGATTGCGTCTCAAACTCTGTTAACATGTACCTTGGTGATTCCTGGTTCGGCTCTTGATCTTGCTGTCATGCATTCCTATAAAATTCACGCACACAGCTCCACTGTAGCGTTCTACTCTAGTTTTTTTCTGATTTAACCCCGATGCATTTTTCGTGCACCAAAGAATCTTATATCTGACCCACAGCCCCTTACTCCTAGGAAAGGGGGGTTTGAATTTCAGCCTGTCAGCTTTTAACATATTTCCATTTGCAAACAACAAATGACACTAGTTTACACTTCTACAGGGCCATTTAAATGTGCCTCTTGAATCTTTTCCTGCAATTTTAACCCAGAAATCAGGTAAAGGTAAAGGGACCCCTGACCGTTAGGTCCAGTTGCGGACAACTCTGGGGTTGCAGTGCTCATCTCGCTTTAGTGGCCGAGGGAGCTGGCGTACAGCTTCTGGGTCATGTGGGCAGCATGACTAAGCTGCTTCTGGCTTACCAGAGCAGCGCACTGAAACACCTATTTGTCTACTTGCACTTTGACATGCTTTTGAACTGCTAGGTTGGCAGCAGCTGGGACTGAGCAACGGGAGCTCACCCTGTCACGGGGATTTGAACTGCCAACCTTCTGATCTGCAAGCCCTAGGCTCTGTGGTTTAGACCACAGTGCCACCCATGTCCCGGGAATCCACAAATTAGGCACTGCTAAAATACAGTATTGTAAACATAAAGGTAAAGGGACCCCTGACCACTAGCAGCGCTCATCTTGCATTAATGGCTGAGGGAGCCAGCGTAGTCGGCTGGAAACATAGGTATGGAGGCACTCCTATATACAGTTATATAGGAATAAGCCCATCAGAAGCAGTGGGCCTTACTTTTAAGCAAAGATACTTAAGGCTGCATTTAAAGTAATTTTTTATCATCCATCTTCATTACAGAAGCCAATAGATTATCTTTGCATTGCATCCAAGCGGCAGTGAATCTGGCTTAGTGCAAGCACTGGCGGAGGAAGAGGAGTGCAGGGGGAGTGCACCGCCCCTGGCAGTGTGCCATCGCAGCTGCCCCCCGCCCATGCTGGGCGCCATGCCCCCGCAGGCGGCACGCCCCGCCCCCAGGACATGCGCCAGCAGCGCCCCCGCTTGCTCTCTGCCACTGAGTGCAAGACAACCCAGATTTTATAGCTATTGAACTTGTATTTTTTACAACTTATAGAAGCTGAGTTAGAACCTGTGTTTGGGGGAGATGCAGTGGGAAGATGTACCTGCGGTCCTTATGTTATGGCTAATTTAGAGCTGGAAGGAATTCGGTTAGTTCATTAATAACTAAGAAAGCCATCCGGCCATCTCCCTGCCAACCTGATCATCAGCCTTGAAAAGCCATGGCAGACTGTATTTTGATCCGAACTGATAGCAGCACAATGACTGTGCATTCAGTGGGTGGGTTGGAGAGAGCAGTGATGTTTGGTTCTACATTTCCCTAGAGATAATCATGCATAATATCAACTAGAATGAAATCAAGTGATTTTGTGGCTAGGAAGATGCCCGCTATCCCAAGGAGTTCAGAGCTGTGGCACATTAGTGCAAGCAGTAATAACGGCATTCTCCACCAAGAGCGGATAGCTACTGCTATGGGATAGGAGCACTCACTGGGTTCAGTCAAGCTTCCAGAAGCCCCATATTTAATTAGCCAGACGTGGGAGATGTGTGAGAAACACTAAAAGCCTTTCTCAGCAGTGTAGTGTCCTCTGGGCTAAGCAGCAAAAGTTAGTAGGCAGCTGTCCTTAGATAACACCGTGATGCAGTTGCAGCAGGAGCTGCAGGTGGGAAAACCCAGGGCAAGCAAGGAGGAGGTTAGCAAGATGGCCACACAAAGAAATCAAGGCCCTGGCAAACTGGATCTGGCCTTTAGGAGAGACTGAGAAAAGGAATCCAGAGCTTCCTCTTCACACGTTTGGCTACTTACAGGCTGCTTGGAACATGTGTAATACTCCCCACAGTGCCTTTTTGTTATCAGACAGTTACCGGTACATGTAAGGAGAAAGGGTCATAGCACATTGCTAGGCAGGTTCATTTTTCAGCATGTCCTGGTAACGTGGCAGGTCTTGTCTTTTTGGCATCTACTGAAGGCCTTCCTCTTTCAGCCAGCCTTTTAATGGTGCTCTTTACTGTTTTTATAATCTCATTTGAAAATATTAAGCAACTTCTAAATGCTTTAAATAAACACACAAATAAAGAAATAATTGTGGACACCGCACTTCAACCATTCCTTCTGCAAATAAAGAGCCTTTAAACCAATGATAGTCGGTGATGTCTTCCACAAAGAAAATGTTTGGCTATAATTGGGGCAGCATTTCACTGCATCCAGATGTGGTCACTACACAATACAAGCACCACGGAGGTACGGTAGTGGTTAAGAGCGGTGGACTCTTAATCTGGTGAACTGGGTTTGCGCCCCCGCTTCTCCACATGCAGCTGCTTGGTGACCTTGGGCTAGTCACACTTCTCTGAAGTCTCTCAGCCTCACTCACCTCACAGAGTGTTTGTTGTGGGGGAGGAAGGGAAAGGAGAATGTTAGCCGCTTTGAGACTCCTTCGGGTAGTGATAAAGTGGGATATCAAATCCAAACTCTTCTTCTTCTTCTTTGGTGCTTCTACTGATGCTTTTTGTGCTGATGTCAAGAGCCGCAGCTGTGAGCTCTACCCGTGGTGGATTTTTCTGCAGGAGTCGAGTATAATCCCCAGGGATTAGACCTGGCTGAAGTGAGAAGGGCATATGGCCCCCACCTGTTCCCTCAAGTCTCTCCCCCCCCCCCACTTTCTCAAGCAGAAGCACCAGCCCTGTACCTGTCACTATAAACTGAGTTGTAGCCATCTGTTCCCTGGAGGAGCGCTTGTCACCGCAGCCAGGCATGCAAAGCAGCCCCGGTATGTGATGTGTGAGCTTCTGATTTAATCCACCAAGCAGCTGCCAAGATTTTATGATGTTCCTGACTGGTAGACAACTGAATCGCCAGGCCGAGACTCTTGTCAGCAGGATCCCTGGTGGATACCTTTCAGAAGGAGCCATGCAAGAAACTCTGTGGCATTCTGCCCTCCCTTACTTATCCAGGATTCCTTGAGGACTTTTGGCTTGCTGTGTCTTGCTCCAGGGAAACAGGCAACCCAAAAGGGGGCATTCCTGGAAGGAAGAGGTAGCAGATACGAGCTACTAGAGGTGGAACTGTTTCATCAATTGTCAGAATGTGCATTATGATAATATGAGATTAGAAAGGTATTTATGTATTATATATGAATATTACATTTTTATATATGTTTTAGGGTATTAAGGGATGCTATGAATCTTTTGAGATATTTTCTCCTTTCCTTTTTCAAATGGGCCTCTTGTAGATCTATTTTCTGTATGTATCCCGTTATTTAGGTTTGGCTGCCTATATCCCCATTGTCTCTATAGATCAATATAATTCAGGAACAATCAAACTTGCTTTTGTTCTTTGTATTTTATAACTAGAGGGGGGTGTTGTCATCTGGGCAGCCCAGGACCTCCATACACATTGCACAGCCTTGCATCCTGGGAAGGTCATTTTGGTGCTGCTAATACAGCAGTTTGACTTGACCCCCAGAGGCGCACTCCATTGTCTCTCGAGACAGATGAATGCCAAAAACATATATATTGTGGCACGCCACCCCAATCTCTGAGCATTCCTGGGGTGAGAATCCTGAGGTTCCAGGCCATTAGCAAGATTCATAATAGAAAATTCTTTTCAGTAGCACCTTAGAGACCAACTGTGTTTGTTCTTGGTATGAGCATTCGTGTGCATGCACACTTCTTCAGATACGAAAGCTCATACCAAGAACAAACACAGTTGGTCTCTAAGGTGCTACTGAAAAGAATTTTCTATTTTGTTTCGACTATGGCAGACCAACACGGCTACCCACCTGTAACAGCAAGATTCATGTTTCTTTTTGGAATGAGGCACAGAAGAGACTGTGGTGTCTTTATGATAGATGGTTTATTTACACATATCTACAACCTGAGCCTACAGTGGAGGGGTGCACAGCATTAACAGACCCAAAAGGTCTTTTTTCTCCCACAGCTGCAGCCTTGAATTCAAACAGAAGTCAAACATTGCTCTGTTTCTCTCTCCAGCTTGCTGCTTTTCTTCACTTCTATGCAAAACTCAATTCTTGCCTTCGTCTTTTTCTAACTATGAGCCCCTCATGATGATATCAGGGTGGTTATACAGAATCCAGCTTTTATTTCCGTTTGTGCCTGCATAAATTTTTGGGTCGATACACTGCTTAATTTCCAATTGGTGCATGTTCTGTAGCTTCCTGCTGAAATCTTGGAACGTTGGGGTGGCAGGGTTAGTCTGTATGCCTGAGCCCACTTCTAATTCCCTGGATCCAGCATGGATTCAGTTCCTGGAATAGCTAGGCTAGATTCCCAGTGAAGTAATGACCCTTCTAAGTATGGGCCATTAAGATAACAAAGGAAGTGGCTCTGTGCCAGATAGTGTCAACTCACTGGTGGTTAGAAAGACAAAGGTCAGAGTTTAGCGTTGGGAGTTGTGTGTGCGAGCTGGAAGCTAGAAGCATGGCTGCAGGGCTCGGCAGCTGGGAGACAGAGCCACGCCTGATTTCTGCTGGAATCCAAGGCTGGTTATGGGAAAAGAAAGGCCCTCTTGGGGTGTTATTGCTGTTCAATGCTTCATTGTAGGCTCAGGTTGTATATACCACATTTTTCCTTCTATAAGACACCCCCATATATAAGATGCCCCCTATTTTTTTTTGGGGGGGGCCTCCGATTTAAGAAAATAGGGGAAGTTCTATCCGTGTATAAGATGCCCCCAAATTTTGGACATTATTTTTTAGGAGAAAAACCTAGTCTTATACACTGAAAAATACAGTATGTGTATATAACTATATATCATACAGACACCACAGTGTCGTCTGCTGTCTCTCATTCCAAGGAAACACCAACTCTGGGTAAGTGCCCAGAACCCCTGGAATCTTGCACCGCTGAGAGATTGAGGTGCCATGCAACAGTATGTTCTGGGGTTTTTTTAATGCTTTTGTTGCACTAAAGCATAAAAGGAGCCCCCCAGACGGCAATAATACAGTAACACTAGGGAAACAAAACCAAACTGGATGGTCCAGTATAAATCCTCCACGGATGCACCATTATTTCATGCTGCAGAATACACTTCCAAAAAATCTGATCAGCCTGGAGGTACCCATCTTTTGGATGCTTCTAATCTTAACTAGCTACCTGAGGCCTGAATGAACCAAACCAAAACAAACCTATTTTTTCTCCCCTCTGCCAATTGAATGTCATTGAACTGAATTGTGAGTGGAGAGGGGAATTTTCTATCATTCTCCAGGCTAGGCAGCTGATAGGATTCTCCATTGTCTGTAGGAAGCTACTGGATGCTGAGACTATGAGAAAACAATCTCTTAGTTAGGCAGTGACTCATGCTCTGAGGTGTGTGTGTGTTTATAGTGAATGACCTAGATATGTTCTTTTTCCAGGCAGGCAGGGAGGGAGGAATGAACCAGAACACAGCAATGAAAGATAGAAATGGGCTAGCAGATGCTGTGGAGGCCCAGGCAGTGCTTAGTTGTCAAGGAGGGAAATGGTGTCGTTGTGTGCTTCATAAGGTCCACAATATGCAGCACTGCAATGAAACTATTGTGTCATGCACACAGGGAGCTTTTGCATGTGCGGTGATGAGGCAAGGCAATTTAGGGGCTCCCTTCCTTTGATGCTAATGTATATTGGTGTACAGTGGTACCTCGGGTTATGTACTTAATTGGTTCCGAGTTGCCGTTCGTAACCCAAAAAGTACGTAACCTGGAAATCATGCTTTGCACATGTGCAAACTGCGCAGAACGCTTCTGTGTATGCGCGGAAAAACACCTCCAGGTTACCGGAGTACGTAACCTGAAAATACATAACTGCAGCGAACGTAACCCGAGGTACAACTGTACTTCACTTACTTAAGAATGGGGCAAGCTAATCCTGCTGCCCTTAGGGGTTCTTGTGCTCATTGTGTTGAGTGGGCTCTGTTGGCACCTGTGTGTGCATGTCATGAAGAATTGGTGGATTTAGTAACTGCAAAGGCCAGGATCCGTAGCACCATGAAAGTAGAGTGTGAAAATACACATCCAGGGAATAACTGCCAAGCCCCTGCCCCCACCCCAGACTGTAATTTATTCTGGATTATTGGTCTGAGGCAAGGGGGCCAACTTGAATAAACTATTGTGGGGGCCCAGGTAAGCCCTGCCCCTCATCAATCACAAGATGCAATGCACACATACACCATTTGAATGACAATGACCATCAACTTTGGGGGCCCCCGACTCCCTCAAATATTTTATTGGGGTGGATGAATGGACCTTGGCCCCTAGGAGTTGGCTCCTGTGGTTTGAGGAATATTGTGTTCCTGGATACCAAATGCATCACTGGTGCTATGGGCAAAGAACTACCTGATGTTTTGATAATGTTCATAACTGGATGAGAAACCCATGTTGAAGGTCATTGCAGGCTGCAGAGAAGGTCCACCATTTACAAAAATGCAAAGCTAAAGAAGGGGGCCTTACTCTAAAACAATACCCACTGGATTATACAAGATAATGGACCTGGCATGATAGTAACTGACATAAATTTGGCAAGCCCTGGAACAGAGGGCAGATGAGATTCTCAGTGGTTACCTGATCTGCACATGATGGGAGCCCTGAGAGCTGAGCTGAGTCATCAACCAACTGGCCTCTCGCATCTTTCTTTCCCCCCCTCTGCATGGACTGTGAAAACAAGAAAGTGCAGAAGGGCAAAGGTCTCTGAGGAGCTGATGAAAGCAAGTGAGGGGGCTGCTAATGGGGTTAAAGGAGGCAGAACATCCAGAATCTTCAAGGGTCCTTGATGCTGGCAGCAATACATTGGTACCTCGGGTTACATACGCTTCAGGTTACAGACTCCGCTAACCCAGAAATAACACTTCAGGTTAAGAACTTTGCTTCAGCATAAGAACAGAAATCGTGCTCTGGTGGTGCAGCGGCAGCAGGAGGCCCCATTAGCTAAGTGGTGCTTCAGGTTAAGAAGAGTTTCAGGTTAAGAACGGACCTCTGTAACGAATTAAGTACGTAACCAGAGGTGCCACTGTACTTCTGAAGCATCACCACTGATGGAACAAGTAGAATTTCAGCTGGCCATTCTTATGTCCTTATCTATTTGTTTAGTAATTTTTATCACACTCATCATTAATTCCTCCTATATCTCTAGAGATGGGGGTCAGCATGACTGGCAAATCAGTTCCACAACTACTGTTCTTAGCCCCTTGCCTTAAAAAATAAAAAGTTTGGCATGTTTGTATGCATTCCTTCCCCTAGCACTCCAGAACTTTTCATGAGACATCAGTAGATTGGATACCATTTGATTAGCAATGCCCATCAACTCTGGGGTGGCCGAAGGGACCTGGGCTTCTAGGAGTTGGCTCCTATGCTGAGAAAGTTGATCTTTTGTGAATTTTGATACAAACTAACCCGATCCACACCTCTTGAATGAATCTGCAGTTTAGAACCATTCATCTTTTGGATTTTGTACATCTCAGAATTTTATGAGGCAGTTCAAGCTAAAAAAAAAAAAAAAGTATCAAATGCTTTTAGCAATGAGTACTTTGGGGATGATGGTGGCGCTGTGGGTCAAACTAGAGCCTAGGGCTTGCCGATCAGAAGGTCGGCGATTTGAATCCCCGCATTGGGGTGAGCTCCTGTTGCTCGGTCCCTGTTCCTGCCAACCTAGCAGATCGAAAGCACGTCAAAGTGCAAATAGATAAACAGGTACTGCTCCGGCGGGAAGGTAAATGGCGTTTCTGTGCGCTGCTCTGGTTTGCCAGAAGCCGCTTAGTCATGCTGGCCACATGACCCGGAAGCTGTACGCCGACTCCCTTGGCCAGTAAACTAGAATCGTCCACAACTGGACCTAATGGTCAGGGGTCCCTTTACCTTTACTTTGGGGTAAATTATATTTAGAAATGAATTATTCTTTGAGGAAAATATGTTCAAAGGTATGTATTTAAATGCAGCTTTTCATGGTTTTTTTTTTTAAAAAAAATATTATTGCAGATTAATGTAAAAATGAGAAGTTAACTGAAGAAAGTGGTATAGCCTGCCTATCCCCACTAGACTCCAATTCTACCCCTTCCCTGTAAAAAGCTCGATTTTAAACAATTCAAATTCAGCTTAGTGACTTCACCATCTTATTCAAAACACTCTCTTGGTACTTAGTCTCCTCTGCAGATTCTGAGCCTTTTTGATAGACAAGATTAATGCTCCTCTTTGCTCAGCTAGCCTCAGTAGGTGGGGGAAATGGCCTTTGCTTCAGATGCCTTTCAAATTTCCCTTGCCATCTGACATTCCAGCAACTGTTGAACTTCTTCCCCCTGTGCTGTTCTCCTCCGTCTTAGTTTCTCTTCATTTACTCTCTGGAAATCAACTGAGACACATTTCTGAATTCCGATTTCAACCCAGCTCCCTTTTAGTTAGGAGGAGACCTGGGTACATTTTCTTATACTCTTTTTCCCTCCGGGTCACAATCACTGGGAGAAAGGAAGCAGTCATATACCAGGTGAGGTTATTGGTTCAAGTATTGTCTGTTCTGACTGGCAGTAACTCTCCAGCATCTTAGGCAGAGAAGAGTCTTTCTCATCACCTGGTACCCAACCTGCTTAACCAGAGATTCCAGGAACCTTCTGCATAAAAAGCAGATGCTCTATCCCTGAGCTTTCATCGGGACCTGTTTTGACCATTGCCACAAACACTAGGGAACATCTTGAAGTTGTTGCAATCTCATGGTATGCCCTTGTACCATATCAGGCAGTCTTGTCGAAAGCTGTTCCCGAGACGGTAAATGGCCAAGGATACTGGGAGCTGGAGTCCAACAACACATGGCAGACTTCCCCTTGGAGAAGGCTCCTTTTTACTCATTTATCCCTTATTATTAGTTTGGTTTCTGACCTAGCTCCAAAATGTTTTCCCCCTTTCTCCTCTGCCGAGTTATAGGTGTGCAATGTAATATTTAGGGGCTCCCACAATCTTCTCTGCTGGTCAACTTTTAAACTGATAGGTTGTCTCCATCCATGCAGATTATCACAGCTACGGTATGTTCTAATTACTATTACTGCTCCCAATCACTGTGTCTTCTAGGACATCTCTGTTGATTGTAAGCTTGATAGCTTGGACAGTTAAGCTGGAAAAGGAAAAAGGGTACCCCCGTGAACCTCCCCAAGTTCTGAGCAAGGACCTAATGCTTCCCCACATTCACCCTTGATGTTGCAATAAGTACATTTTAAAACCAACAGCACACAAACTATTTGGTGAGCCCCACCAAAAAGAATCCTTTAATATATAGCAATAATGAAACAAGATACACAAAACTCAACAGAGCTGTCAGCACTTGGACACAGGGACTCCCTGGCTCAGGAAACCCGGCCACAAACAATGGTTTGATTCTTCCACAGGTAAGGTAACCTTTGGGACCTCTTTGACACCATCCCAAATGCAACCTAAACTGAAGTGGGCTCCTGAGTGGGACGGAGGGGGAATGGCAGGTCAACACACACATTGGTTTTTTTGGGTGGGTAGGGACTGACTTCGCTGCACTTATTTCTGAGGCTCGGGATTAAAATGAGTTAATTCTCAGCATCCAGATCCTACTTTGGTGGGACGCACACATGTCAGATGCAAGGGCTGGACCCCAGCTATGGCTAAATGCATCAAGTCTCTGAATAGTGCACACAGCCCCATGTGGAATGGTCTATATTACAATCTAGGAAGCTTATGCACATTTATACAGAGGACTTTTGCCCCAAGGCTGGGAAGCCCTGGAGACTATACAACAGAGTGATGTGGCTTGCTTTTAAATAGTTCCTCCCCTCCCTCCCCCACTTTCCTCCCACCCTCACTTTTGTTTCCTTTAGTGTTTCTACATTATTTACATTGTTGTGCTTGTAGACGGATCCATTGACAGATGGAGACAAGTCTGTCAGGTTGTGTCCTGGGAACTGTCTTTTTTTCTTTCCACCAGAGACGCGTAACCTTGCTGCTGTAGTCCGTGGGGAGAAGCAATGGGGGGGGGGGAGGGAAAAAGTTTTCCAGCTCAAGTTCTTGTGGGTCTGTTGGGACAGGAATGGAGCATGGGGAGCGTGGACAGGTTTCTGATCCCAATTCATTTGGACACATCTATGAGGCTGGGAGCCGTAAAAGAGAAAAACCGCTGCTATGCCCCATCCGAGGAGTTTGGGCAAGCAGAGCTGGCGCCTGAGGACCTCCAGGTTCAAGAACATGCAAGAGCAAGCAAGCTCCATCTTCTTCCAGACACCGTCACTCTCTGTCCTTTCTTACTGGAGCTTGTGGCTTAAGAATGCTCGGGAAATGTATAAACAAGGAGAAGCCAGTTTCATTCTACAGTGTCACATGTTAAAGGTGGATCTGCGTACCCCAAAACTAAGATCAAGAATGATGTGCCCGAGGAGGGGAAGGTTATTGACTGTGCTAACATTTCAGGGAAACCCTATGGCTCCATTTCCTCCTTCCCTGGCTGTGGGTTTTCTAGGCTGTCTCGGGGGTGGGCAGATCGGCTGAACTGCTACAGCTGCCATGT
This sequence comes from Lacerta agilis, assembly GCF_009819535.1. Lineage (NCBI taxonomy): Eukaryota > Metazoa > Chordata > Lepidosauria > Squamata > Lacertidae > Lacerta > Lacerta agilis. The sequence goes on along the minus strand of NC_046326.1, from coordinate 9,570,821 downwards.
GGCTAACCTTGCCATGGTGTGAGCATCTTGTTAACAACTAAGTCTTCAAGGAACAGAGCCCCCTCCCCAACTCTCCTTTGGGCTTGAAGGGTTCCCAGTATGGCTAAAGCAAGCTGCTCTACTATCCACTGGAGCCCTTCTGGAGGGTAGAGACAATTCTGACAAAACTGATTACTGCCTAGCCAAAGTTTCTTGGGCTGCCTTAGTACAGTTCTGACTCGCTGGCAGGTTTCTGTGGGCACTGCCACTTTACCAAGGCAATGCCCCTCTCTCGATGGGAGCCTGGGAAGCTATGGGATGCATTATGTGAGTGTTGATGTTTGTGTGTGTGTGCGCGCTTGTGTATGTGATGTGCAGGTGGTGTTTGGAGCTTGGTGACTGTGTTCCTTAAAGGGTGACTTCAGTTGTTCTCAAACAAAGAAAGCAGGTCATCGTTGCTGTTATTGGGGAGATCAGGGGGTCCTAAGTAGGACAGCAGCTCATCTGGGTTCGTCAGCTCAGGAAGAAGCTGAAGGCGAAACAGAAAGAACAGGGTTAACTCGTAATCACCTCTTCTGCCTCCCCTCCTGAAATTCCTTCATGGGCTTCCCTGGATGGGCGATCATTGATCCTGAGCAAACTTCTTGTCACTCCTTGCGACCATGCTCATCCAGCTCCACCACCCTCATCCTGCTCCCTCAAACGGCTCCACCAATTTCCCCTTGCTGCCCCATATGCATGGAACTGCCTCCTGGAATGTTGCCACGCAACCACCTCCCTTATTTCCTTCAATTCCTCCCCAAAACATTCCTTTTCCGGGAAGTCTTTTGGATGGTTCCTCTAGCCCAGGCATAGGCAAACTCGGCCCTACAGATGTTTTGAGACTACAGTTCCCATCATCCCTGACCACTGGTCCTGTTAGCTGATGGGTGTTGTAGTCCCAAAACATCTGGAGGGCTGAGTTTGCCTATGCCTGCTCTAGCATTACTGAAGACAAAGCCAAATACATGTCCCTGAAGTTGTCGCTATTCTTTTCCTGTCTATCCAGGCCTCCATTTCCGCCCTGCCACTGTTGTTTCCCTGTCTCTATTTTTAGATTGTAAGCCCCCTGGGGCAGGGATTTGTCATCTCTGTCCTTTATAAAGTGCCACATGGGGAAATGGCGCTATATAAATAAGCAAGGGCTAACTTCTCCGCTTTTGAGCCGAACGGCAGTGCAATGAGCACCCCGAGTAGGACCTGGACTTGAGAATCGAAAACACGCCCAGAAGATTCTTCAGGGGAGAGGATAGGTGAAGCTCTTGCAAGATGCATGGAGGTGTTCTCCATGACGCACCATGGAAATATTTTTTGATCACTCACAGAATCAAGGTTCCCTCCTAAAAGTCAAGTCAAGGTCTGATCATCAGAAGGGATACACTCCTTCCTTGATGAAAGCATTTCCCCATGAATTCCAGGACCAGGACACAGGAAATTGGTCGCTTGTGAGTTCTAGTGACTGATACTCAGAGACCTGCGGCAAGGAGTTCCACCTGCTGCAGTTGATGCAACTAGCTGAACAAGGCGGAAGGAGCCATGCCTGCCTCCTTCCTTCCCCAAAGGACTGACAGGACCAGCTGCCTTGTCTCCAGTGGGTTTAGCGTCTCAGTTCCTAGATTCCCTGAATAGCCTGAAAGTGAAATGCTCAATCCTCAGGCAAGACCAAAAATAAAATAAAAAGGGGTGGGGGGTGGGAAACCATGATAGCAACTCTAGCAGGGGTGGGGAGCAACCCGTTACTGTCTGAGGGCCACATGCCAGGGGTAGGCAGGGCCTGAGGTCTGATAACGGCTCAGGACCGCAATACTTCAAGGGACTGCCACTTTGTGTATGAACCTAACCGGACCCCGAGATCATCATCTGAGGCCCTTCTTTGTGTGCCGCCTCCTCAAGAGGTCCAGAGGGTGGCAACACGAGAACGGGCCTTCTCTGCAATGGCTCCCTGTCTGTGGGATGTTCTCCCCAGGGAAATTCGTAATACACCTTTAGGTGCCAGGCAAAAGCGTTCCTTTTTAACAAGGCCTTTGGTTGATTTGAATGACATCCTAAGACCTTTTAAAATGTGGGGTGTTTCTTGGAGCGAAGGGGTTATTGGGTTGTCGTTTTTTTTAATTATATATTTTGTCCCCTTCATGGATCACTGCCTTGTCGTGGCAAAGGGGCTTGAATAACTACAAGAAGCTATGAGCTATGCAGCGCAGGGCCACCCAAGACGGACAGGTCATAGCTGAGAGTTTAGACTAAATGTGATCCACCTGGAGAAGGAACTGGCAAACCACTCCATTATTTTGCCAAGAAAACTCCATGGACATAAAAAAGAAGCTTTGAGAAGAAAGTGAGAGTTTCCAAGGCATGCTCTGGTTTATGGGGTCACAGAGAGTCGAACATGACTAAGACGACTAAATAACAACAAATATATTTTGTGGTTTTATATTTTGATTTTGTTCTGTGAACTGCCCTGAGACCTCCGGGTATAGGGCGGTATAATAATAATAATAAGAATAAGAATAATAAGAATAAGAATAGTAGTAGTAGTAATTAATAATGCCTCTTGCTTTTCCGCACGGAAGATGGAGAGGAGGGAGGGTGTGCCTGGAAACTAGCCTGTGACACAAAGGCAGCCTCTACATTTGTTGCTCTGCTCACTTCTGCTGTCCGCTGACATGTGGCGCTCAGAAGCTTGCCCGGGAGCAAATGCAGCCCCCGAGCCAGACAAAATATTCCCCGCTCGTGCATTAGGGCTTTGAAACTGAGGCCACATGGTGCTGAGAGGAGGGAGACAAGTGAGACCTTCTCAAGCGATGGGAGGGTTTGTGTGAGGGGTGGGGAGTGTAAGGCTACTTACATCAAGGGAAGGCTCAGAGCCTTCTCCAGGTCCTGGTGGACCTCCCATCCCAGGCCCAGGATTGAAGGAGAGATCCCCTGCGTGCGCCTGACCCCCGGAGGCTGGCTGCCCCATGGGCTGCCGCGACTGTGGCGGGGGAGGGTTCCGATGGTGGAGCTGCTGCCCTTGTTGGCTGCCAAGGTTGGGGTTGTTGAGCCCCTGCTGCATAGGGTTGTGGGAAGTCTCCATCCTGCTAGATGGGGGCATCTGCAAAAGAGGAAAATGAAACACACAGTGGCAGAGGTGCCATTTGGGGCAGGGCTGCAAGCAAACATTACATTTTGTACCCCGCCACCAACACATGCCGCACCCCCATCTCTGGGTATGTTGGTTTGCAGTTTTGCACACTGGAAAGAATTGGCAATAGTAAAATCACAGCTGTTTGCATATGCTATGGTACTATACAGCAGGAATTTGGGGTGGGGAACTGTGGCCCCTCCATATGTTGTTGGAACTGAACTCCCATCAGCCTCCGCCAGCAATCGGAGATCATGGGATTTATATTGCAACAAGTACATGGCAGGCACCCCCAAACTCGGCCCTCCAGATGTTTTGGGACTACAACTCCCATCTTCCCTAGCTAACGGGACCAGTGGTCAGGGATGGCGGGAATTGTAGTCCCCAAACATCTGGAGGGCCGAATCTGGGGGTGCCTAGTGTATGCACAGCGCCGTCTTAAAGGGATCGGCCGCCGTGGCGCGACGATCCCTCGGCGCCCCCGGCGTGCCGCCTCTCCGCCCGCCTCCCTCCCGCGCTGGCTGCCCCTCGGGAGGGGGGGGCGAGCGGGGGATGAGGGGCGTGGCGCTGGAGCGGCGCGGGGCTTTGCACGCCTTTCCCAACGCTCCAGCTGGGGCTCCGGAGGGCAGCTGGCTTGCAGCTTGCCCGCTGGCGCGCGAGTGCCCGCCCGGCCACCCGTGGGGGCGGGGGCGGGTTGGGGAGGGGGCGGCCGGTATGCCGGCGGGCTTGCAGGGGCGCCCCTGGGGGGCCCGGCGCCCTGGCGCGCCGCACCACCCAGCCCCTATGACGAGACGGCTCTGTATATGCAGAACCTTCGTTTTTCCCAGCCCAGGGCTGTAAGGAGAAAACACATCAATGGCTCAGTAAGCTCTACAATGCCCCCTGGTGGCTATAGAGGGAACCCAAACAAAATCATGCCGCCTCTTCTCATTTGCTACTGTGGGGAAAAACATCAGCCCAATGCCTGATTGTGACATGAGAGAAGAGCGAAAATTGATGGCTTTATGTTCGTATCCCCTGCAAAATGATGCTTAAAGGGTCTAAGGCTCTCTGGTCCCAGAGCCATTTCTACAGCTCTTATTTCAAAGGCACTGCCTCTAAAAGGAGTGGGCAGCCTTTGGCCCTCCGGGTGTTGCTGAACTACAATTCCCATTAGCCCCGGCAAGCCCAGCTAATAGCCAGAGACAATGGGAGTTGTAGCTCAGTAAAATCTGAAACGGCTGGAGGTTCTTGGGAATCTAAACTGCACTCTGAACTCCTCCAAAACCCAGCAGCAGGGTTGTTCTCTGTCGGGGTGGGAAACAAATCTGGCAGGTTGTTTTAGTATATCCAAGAACTGTACAGCAGCTGCAGGAGCTGAGCAATGGCAGACTTTGGGCTCTCAAATTTCAGCAGTGCCCTGGGCAATGCTAAAATGTGGAGCCCCCTGCCTCTCACGCTCAGTTCTAGAGCATTGTTGTGGTGCCCCCCTCCCTCCATAGTGCAGCACCCAGTGCTGCAGAACAGGTTGTGCTACCCTAGAACTGCCTTTGAGCTAAGATCCTGGAAGGAACAGCTGGTGCAGAATAAGCCCTGTCCTCCTCCTTGCCCCCCTCCCATTCCACCCCGAGAGGAGATTTGTTCTGACCTGTCCAGGGATGGAGGGAGCAGGTGGCTTTTCAGGAGTCAGCATACTGCTGGGAATGTCAGACTGGTATGAGATGGGGGGAGGTCCTTGATTAAATTCATTTAATGTCGGGGTGCCGGGGTTCACAGTAGGGAAGGAGTCAGGAAAAGTTCCAGGACCAGAAAAGCTTGAACCTGTTGAGAGAGGGAAGCAAAATCCAAATCATTGGGGGGGGGGGGAAGGAGCCAAAGGGCGACTCAGGACACAGAGATGGTTCTCCTTATACACAGTTCCAGGAGCCAAAAGGTGGAAGAGGGGCTCTGGATACCACAGAGGGCCGGGAATGTGAGCAAGAACCAGACGTGTGGGGTTGTTTGGGACTCTGCACCCCTTTTTTTAAAAAACAGTGCTAGGTAGAGAATTCCTTTGGGGATTGGTTAGTACTTATACAAAGAGCTTAATATTTGGGTGCTCAAGTCCACCATCAGAAATGCAAAAATAATGCGTTCTATCCAATGGTAGTTCTAGGCTGTGTGCACACCAAATTTTTAAAGCAACACACACAGAGCACCCAAGAATCCTGGGGACTGTAACTTACGGTCTGCTGCGAACAAGTTGCTTAGCACTTTATGGACAGAATCCCTTGGATCCTTTCTGACTTGTAAACTATAATTGATACACGTCCTGTGGATTTAACTTTGCCCTCTGATTGTTCATTGTTAATGGATTATTTTTCAAATTTTACAGCTGAAGGATGTGGACAGGATCCTTGGACATGTGTGAGTTACCACACGTGTGCTGTTTTTGTTGTAATTATTTGTATGTTTTAAACAGATTTTATACATGTATATAGTTTAATTCTATCAGCATTTAATTGCTTTTAAATGATGGCTTTTTTCTATATTTTTAGCAATTTTTATCTGTAAACTGCCTTGAAAATGTGGGATATAAATGTTATGATAATGATAATGTTGTTGTCGTTGTCATCATCATCATCATCATGTCACAGAGCTACAATTCCCAGCACCCTTAACAAACTACAGTTCTCAGGGTTTTGGGGGGAAGAGAGATGCTTTAAATGTACCATGTGTAGGCACATTCAAATTAATGACCCTAAAATTAGTCATGTTCATTAATCTCAATGGTTCCGCTCTGAGTAGGGCAACCATTGGATACAAGTCAAGGTCTGTTCTGAGCTGTGCACCAGCTCTTTTCTCTCTCCCCGCCTAACTCAGCCCTCAGCGCCCATTCCTTGCTAGAACTGCGTCCGCATATGCGTAACTGGAAGAAGCCACAAGTTCCCCCACTGTTAACCACTCTGCCTCCCCTTCTGTCCCCTTCTTCTGCTTTTATCCAGTGTCAAATCTTAGCCTGTAAGCTCCTTGGGGCAGGGAACTGACCCACTTGTGCACTGTAAAACACCATGCAAACCAATGACATTATATAAAATAAACACAAAAATAAATACAGAAGCTTACAAGGACGAAATGATCCAATAACAGCACTGTACGTACAAAGGTTAGGCTTTCTGGTGACAAAGTGGAGACGTAAGTATTGATCAGGGGCAGAGGAGATGTACCCAGGGGCTGCAAAAGACCCATTAGCTGGACTAGGGGGTCTGTACTGCTGGAAAGCAGGACTCCCTTGGACGAGGAGGGTTGTATCCTTGAAGAACGAAGGCTTGCCTCCCCTGCTAGTCCTGCTCAGAGAGGCTCCCTTGGGCATGGCTACATCCAGTCCAGTCATTCCAATGGGTCTACTCTGAGATGCAGCCCAGTGTCCTTTCCCTAGTCCCCACAGAAAGGTCTCTCTGCCCCAAACGCAGACTCACTTTGGCTGTTGTAGTCACTGCTGCTGGCCGGCGGGGGCTGCAGGGGCCCAAAGGGCGAGGGGCCCGGTCCCAGGGCGGCAATCATCTCCATGACGTTGGGCATCACCATGTGGGTAGGGCTCATGGTGCGGCAGCGCTTCAGCACAGGCCCGTCCTGCTCCTCCTTGATGTGGATGTCGGGCTTGATGGGCACCGGCTTCCAGCTGCACGTCGGGTCAATGGTGATCTCCTCATATTCGGAGCTAGGCAGGGAGGCAACGGGAAGGATGGTCAGAGGCAGGAGGTCCCTCTGGCTCAGCCTCTGGCATCTCCGGGCATGGCTGGGAACAAGCCCTGCCTGGAATTTTGGAGAGATGCCACCTGCAAGTGTGGATACTACCGAGCTAAGCAGGTGAATGCCTTGGCAAGGTGTGAACAGCACCCTATGTTCCTACGCCTGCAGAAGTTGAGCCAGCACACAAAAGTAGGCTTGCACAGCTTCATGGCCATTTCTAGCATAGCAAGGAAAAGGTGGATTAAGTGTGTGCCCTTGGAACAAACTCAAGAGGGCTGAGAGCTGAGCTATCTCACAGCCCTCTCTCACAACAAGAGGCTGGAGGCCCATCACTGGATGTGTGTTTACGGAATTTCACTCTGCTCATTGGAAATTAAGTGCCCACCTGCTGTTTGTAAGCAGCCCTGAAAACAGAGTGCTTTCAACTCTATTTCAGACCTCGTCAGCCTCAGATTCCCTTAGGGAATTGAAAACCTGAGGCTGACATGATGTCCAGGGCTGCCATCTCAGCACAGGACCCCATGGAAATACAAGCCCCGTTTTCTAGAACTTCCCAGGCTGCTGGCACATGACTAGGACTCCCCCCCCTTTTTTTTTGGCTCAGAGATTTGTCCTTGGCAGTGTAAGTAAAGGGGAGGGGGAATAATGCAGTGAATTATACACCAAGGCCGGAACATCACTGCCTCAGTGCCCAGCAGGTTTGATCTGGTTCCTTCTTGTTTATGTAAAGCAATACTGTCTTTTTATTTTTCTTCCTAGCAGTGAAAATTGGGAGCACGAGGCCCTCAAATGGCAGAAGGGAAGTTTTGCATGCTGGCTGGAATTGCTCTGTATTCTGGGACAAGGAAGGCTCAATTGTGACACCTGATGCAGCTGCTAAAGAGAGAGCAGGATCTCTGGGGCTGAGAAGGAAGTAAGAAGCACCATCAGCATTCAGGGAAGGGATGGGGGTCACTGGGGAGAGGGATATAAAGCTGCCTGGGTATGAATTCCCTAAAGCAGGGGTGTGGAACTTCAGGTGTTGCAGGACCACAACTCCCATCATCCCTGACCACTGGCCATGCTGGCTGGGGCTGATGGGAGTTGGAGTCCAACAACATATGGGCGCTCATTCTTGCCCTAAACTGTGATGCCCTGGAGATGATGTTGGACTCCCATCCATCAGCTGCAGTCAGCACAGCCAATGGTAGTGGGTGTTGCAGCCTAGCAACATCTGAAACATCTGAAGGATCCAAAGTTGTGTCCCTGAATAAATAAATGAACAGAGGGGAAAGATGAAAACAAAACACCACAAGGAGCTAGAATTTTGGCCACTAAAGATACTGTGTTACTGAGTAGCAAAGAGAAGATGCTACAGTTAATATGCACGGCAGTATACAATCTTGTTTTCTGGCTGTAATTTCACTCATTGCCACAAACACCTTGTGAGTATCCCTGTTTATCTCAGGTTAGCCAGAGACAGCCTGCTCAGAGCTCCTTTAAGGGCTGTAGCTCAGTGGTAGAACATCGGCTTTGCATGCAGAAGGTCCCAGGTTCAATCCCTGGCATCTCCAAGTAGGGCTGGGAGAAACTCCTGCTGCCGGTCAGTGTAGACAACACTGAGCTAGATGGACCAGTGGTCTGACTTGGGCACAAGACAGGAATTACCAGTAGATACAAGATCAGGAAAGCAGGGCAAATGGCAAAGCCTTGTCAGTTGTGGCTCCAACAGTAAGCAGGGATAATTTAGAAATCATAGCAGTGCCATTGTGGTATAGCGGTTAGAATGTTGAACCCAGACCTGGGAGACCAGGGTTCGAATCCCCACTCAGCCCTGAAGCTCACTGGACAACCTTGAGCCAGTCACCATCTCTTAGCCCATCCCACCTCACAGGGTTGTCGTGAAAGGAAAGGGGAGGATACCCATGTACACCTTGAGCAACTTGGAGAAAAGGAGGGATATAAATGTTGTAATAATAATAATAATAATAATAGTACAGAAACCATTGCAAAGCATTTTTTTATCTGCTCTTGGTGAACCTTTATGACTACTTGATATTCTGAAAGTCTGAGCTCCCTCGGGTTCTGTGCTTGCAATATTAGAGCTGACTGGCTTTTTGTTTCTCATCGTGTTGCCTTCAAGGGCTGTGTAATCGTGCCTCATTACTGTAAGCTGCCTGAGAGCGTGGGATATAAACGGAATAAATGAAACTCTGTGGAGGATGTCAGGCTGAGGACAGCGGTTGTCCAGTGACTCAGCCGGGGTTCAGCAAGGATTTGAACCAGGGCGACCAATCCCCAAATTCTGCCTCTCGGAATGCTTTCTGGCTCGTATAAATTTCGGGGGTAGTGGTGCTGGAGTTGGGGCTTGTCAGGCCCAGTGATGCAGTTCCATCATTTTAGACTCTGGACTTACCAGTTCTATTGGGGAGCCTCTTTAGAGGTTAATATACATTTACTTCAGAATGTGACGAGTGACCCTTTCTGGAGTCGGGGTCCGGCATGCTCACTTTGCTAAGTCCATAGACTTCTGCCTCAAAGTCCTATCCGAATGACCCCCCCTGTTCAGGCCTATACCTTGACACAGAATACATATTTGCTTCACAATTTCCTGAAGGCAACCCTGTATCGGGAATTTTTAAAAATGTAATGTTTTACCATTTTTTAATGTGCTGTAAGCCACCCAGAGTGGCTTGGGAAAGCCAGCCAGATGGGCGGGGTATTCATCATCATCACCATCATCATAATATTCCTTCACAACAACCCTGGAAAGAAGAGGTAGCTGCTGGCCCAAGGTTTCTTGTAGTTTGTTTTACTGGCTGAGCATGGAATTCAACCCAGACCTCTCCTGTCCTCGTCTGACAAGACACCGCACTGCATTGGCACTCTATTCCAAAACCTTTGTGATGAGCGAGTTTATCCAGGGCAGAGGTGGGGAAGCTGTGGCCCTCTAGATATGGATGAACTTCATCAGTCCCAGTCAATGGTCAGGGGTGATGTGAGTTGTAGTGCAGCAATATATGGGTGGCCACAGGTTTCCCCATCCCTGATCTAAGGCATTTCCCTACCTGGATTCTCGTTCCATTCCTATCCCAACACAGCAGGTTTTGTCTAACCACAACAAAATCACAAAGGAAGGGGTAATAGGCTGGGGAGGGGTCTGGCTCCAGCACTTGGCTGCCCTCAGGTGGCGAAAAGCCCGTACTACTATAATTATAGGCCCTATTTTGGGCGTACCTGTCCTTGTGGTTTCAAAGGGGGTGAAAATCTTGCACGTATTATTACACAGTGTGCTTTGCGCGGCAGGCTGAAGGAACAATATCTGGGTCGGATTTTAAGGAAATACACAAGGGGACTGTAATCTGTCTACTGTGTGGAAAGCAAAGACCACACATTTCCCACTTAAATTACTTGATGCTAGGGATTTTGGGGCAGGATAGTCAGACTCTTAAGTTTGTCTCTGTTTTTTAAACATTTAAATTTTATTTTGGTTTGTGTAACTTTTATTTCTGCTAACTCGTCTTATCTGGTAGCTGGTCGCTTTTTTTGAATGGACACTTACTTTTGAATGTAGATTAGGATCCCCAACATGTACTGATCCACTTCGAGTCCCTCCAACAGGGCTGTTTTACTGAGAACAAAGCAAAGAATAGAATAGTTAGTAGTAATAGCGGTGGCAGCAACAAACACTGCTCAGAGAAGTGTAAAGGCTGGGGGTTTGCAATATGCTTCTGACTACATGTACTGAAGATGGGGGCTTGTGATTGTTCAGGTGTCGCTAGACTACAACTCCCATCATTCCTGACTATTGACCATTCTGGCTGATGCTTATGGGAATTGGGAGCCCAACATCTGCAGGGCCACAGGTTCCTCGTCTCTGACACACACATACAGATTCTCAACCGCTTCTTTCCCCTTCTCCTCTTCCTTCCCCTTCTCCATGTCTGACACAAGTCCCCATGGTTTCTTCACTATTACTGAAGTTTAGCAGACGTCTGGCACAAGAAATAGACGTGGCAGGGAGAGGGAGCCATCTTGCCAGAGTGGCACAGCAGGTGAGTAGCACTGTGAGGTACCAAAGCCAACAGGAGAGAGCTACTGCCTTCATGCCCTGCCGGTGGGTTTCTAAGAAGCATCTGGGAAGCCGCTATGGGAAACAGGATGCTGGGGTTCGAGTGGCTAGTCTGATCCAGGAGGGCTCTTCCTGGGTGCTTATGCTGTGTCGCTGACTACATTCTTGCATTTCATATATGCCACCCGCTCCTGCAAAGGTCACAGGTCCCACCCACAAATACTCACTTGCAAACAGGACACCTCCACGTCCCCCTTTCACAGTTCAGCTGCAGATAGGACTCCAGGTCAAAGCACTGAGCAAAAGACAGGAAATTTGGTTGGGAAGAAGATGTAGATTTCCCCAAAGGGGGGGGGCAGCAATTTAGGGTTGTATCCAACGTTAGTCACACTCAGGCTGCACACATGCATGCACGCACACACGCACACACTCTGAGTTTTCCCAGCCACTCTCGGCGGCTCCCAACAAAATGTTAAAAACATGATCAAACATAAAACATTAAAAACTTCCCTAAACAGGTTTGCCTTCAGATGTCTTCTAAAAGTCAGATAGTTGTTTATTTCCTTGACATTTGAAGGGAGGGCATTCCACAGGGCAGGCGCCACTACTGAGAAGGCCCTCTCCCTGGTTAACAAACTAGTTCCCAGGATTCTGTGCCAAGTGCTGAATGTGCTTTAAATGTGTGCAAGCATCCCTCAGAGTAGACCCAGTGAAATTAATTGGCATGGCAAGGTTAGGTCCATTGATTTTATTGGGTCTACTCTCAGCAGAAGTTAGCAGGACACAACCCCCTAGTCTTGGAGTGACAGCAACCGAAGAAAACCTCCCCACTCTAGATATCTAAAAATGGCCTGACAGTATACGAGGCAGTTCAGCTGCTGCCCAGATGGGAGATCACACGGGCAAGGGGGCAGAAGCCACTCTGCAAACTTTGTAGGGGCAGCGGGAGAGAACAGTGTCGTTGGTGGGGCTCAATTCTATGTGGCTGCAATGATGCAGAAGATGGGAAGGAAAGCTGTATGACCAGAGACTCACCTGTATGTGCCTGCAATCATGACCCCTGGCAGGAAGTTGGATTCTCCGAAAAGTAATGGGGCACTTCAGAGACACCTTAATGGCCGTTTGCTCCACTCCATCTTCCCCATTTGGACCTGGAGTTCCAGGGATTGTGCCGCTGCTGAAGTTTCGCTTTACTAAGTATCAGGAAGGAAAAGGGACGTTGCTGCAAACAGAGGGGCTCTTTGGCCTCCATCACAAAATTCATAGGCAGGAGAGCGCACAGTTGAACTACGGAGTTCGCTACCACGAAATGTAGCGATGGACGGCAAACCACGCGGTTTTAAAAGGAGCTTCGACAAATTCATGGAGGGATCTGACAGCTGGAGTGGGAGACCCCAGTTGGCAGGGAGGTGCAGGGTGTTCTTGGCATGACAGCGTAAGCCCAGCAGGGCCCTGGCAGGGCCCCATGGCCAGCCTAGCTTTCCGAGGCCTGGGAAAAATGTACCAGGTTGCCCCCCTTTCCGCCACACAGGCCTGCCTCCAGTATTAAGTAAGCCTCTGAATGCCAGTTTGCTGGGAATCACAAGCAGGGAGAGTGCTGTTGCACTCGGGCCTTAACTTGCGGGCTTCCCGTGGGCATCTGGTTGGCCACTGCGCGAACAGGATGCTGGGCTGGATGGAAATTTATCCAGATCCAGCAGGTTCTCCTTATGCTCTTTGAGCGCATAACTCACTTTTGGTGATGCAGTGCTCCGCTGGCAGAAGCCGTTTTTTTATCAAGCCTTGCAAAACAGACCGCACGGAGGGCCTGTGGACCAGCTGCAGGACGAAGAGGTGAGACTAAGAAGAAAGGAGGAGAAAAGAGGTTAGTGGCTGTGTCTCGGGAGATTCCGTGCATGGCATGAACAAAGTGAATAGGAAAGAGAGGGTCTCACCCCCTTCTCAAAAGATCAGAGCAACAAATCCACAGAGTCGGCATATCTCTGACTAGCAGCTGCTGAGGAGCAACCCTGGCAGAGGGCGACCTATGGCCATCCTATCCTGCTTGTGAGCTTCAGGGCTCTGCATCACCCCCCCCCCCCCACTGCTCCTGCACAGCTAGCTGGAAGAGAATGTGCTATGTGCAAAATGCACCACTGAGGCCACATAAAGCACTATTTATTGTACCTAAGCAACCATCGCTTTCCCCCAAAGAATGCCAATAACTGTAGTATGTTAAGGGGACCAAGCACTTTTAAGAGGCTCTTATCTCTCTCCCCCCTCCAGCACTACAATCCCCAGAGTGGTTAAACAATCAATCCCTCTTCTCAGGGAACTCTGGGAATTGTAGCTCTGTGAAGGGAACAGGGGTCTCCTTACAACTCATCACCCTTTACATACTACAGTTCCCAGGATGCTTGGAGGGGAAGCCACGACTATTTAAAGAGGTATAGCGGCCTTAGCTGGGAGCATTTGGCTAATTCTCATATAAGGCCTCAGTATTTTTACACAACCATAGGAACATTCAAAGTATTTAGCGGATCCCCGCAATGAATTTGAAGGGGATACGCCACAGAGAAGGCACAGTGGCAGGGTGTTCTCCTGGGTAAACAGAGACAACTCAACAGTGGGCTCCATGCAGTTGTGGGAACAAGAGATCTCCGGGGGGCGTTGGAGAGAGAAGGAATCGAAGAGGCAACTTACACAGCAGCAAGCGGTGACAGTGATCTGGATGGTGTTCCTGCCAGGCTGGCACACCTGCTTTAGGTAGAGCGGCTTGTGTGATGTCTTGTTGTCTCCCCGCTCAATGGTCAGGGGCGTGGCGTTCACGCTGACCTGCACTGAGGCTGGCCAGTTGGTGTTCATCTGTCGGTCCTCGTGGTGGTAGCATTTAAACTGCAGCTCCAAGTCAGGCCTGGGGAAAGCAAATGAAACGCCTTTTGAAGAACAGCAATGAAATGCTGATCCCTTGGGAAGCCCACCAGTGACACATGCAAGACCCTGAGACTGAAGAGGAGGGTCAAATGTGGCCCTCCAGTCTATCTGGCCCTCAGAACTCTACTCAGGCCATGTACTCACTCTTTAGGCTGCCCCTCTCACTGACCCCACTCTGCATCTCATGCATGGGGTATATCCTTGAAATCTGATGGTGCCTCTTGCATTGATAATGCCTCCTGGGTGGTGGGGTGTGTGAGTGAGCCTTCTGTGCAAATGTAAAATTTGCATGTGTTGCTCTGCGCATTTTTGCTGCTGCCCAATTCATCAGTGGCATATAAAGCCCCCAAGGGAACATCCCCACCCCTTCTGAAGACCATGGCTCATTGCAAGAAAATATGAAACTGTCTTATAGCAAGTTGGACCATTGGCTGCAAGTATTGCTCCATCTGGAGACAGGTCCTTCCCTGTGGAAATGCTGGGTATTGAACTCTTATTGATGCAATCATCCCTATGCTATGGATTTAGGGCTGACAGGGATAAAGCAAGAATCTCTCAAGATACAGAAAGTCTGGCATGTTTCTGTTTTAAGATATTCTCCTTGGGAACGCCAGAGAACTCTATGTAGGAAGGGGAGAGAGAGAAGTTGGCCAAGGGGCCAAATTATTATGATTGTTAGTTTGAAGTATTAACCACCCTTCACCATAAGGTCCCAGAGCAATTTAAAAATACAATATTAAAATCAGTTTAAAACAAATTACAGTCTAGGGTGGTCAGTTGTTGAAGACAAGGGTAAAGAGGTGCATCTTCAGCATAGGATGGGAACTAAATAATGACCTCTGTGGTGAAGGGAATTCCACAACTGAAAGGCTGATGAGATAATAATCTACATCTATGTGGGAAAGTGGGGCTTTTGATCCTGCAAGTGCCCCGACGCAGGCAGTCTGTGGCCAGTTCGGCCCACCAGAGTTGTAACCTGAAGTAGTGACGGTTGTGATACTGGGAAGATGTCACTCTAAAGTAAACATGGAGCTGCAGCCAAAATAGGAGTAGGCAACCCCTGGTTGATACTGGAAGTCTGATGCTAGTCAAACAATGGCTAGGAAAGACCTCAGAAATGAGCATCTCAGAAGCCTTCGTTGAGTGTTCAATGCAGATCTCTTTCTGGATAGAGATGTGAAAACCCTCTTCCCTTATCTGCCTTTTTCCCAACTGAGAAAATCATTTCTTGCAGACACACCCCGCCTCATTTTTCTCTGGATTCCCCCCTTCTTTGCTCCCCTCTTAGATTTTCAGTTCTGTCTCTGGCAAGTTAGGAACGTTGGGAACACAGGAAGATACTTTAGATACAAAGTCAGACCACTGGCCCATTGAGCTCAGTACTGGCTGGAAGGCAACTCTCCAGGCTTTCAGAAAGTGCCATCTCTCACTATCCGGGGGTGCTGGGGAATGAACCTGGGACCTTCTGCATGGAAAGCAGTGCTCTACCACTGAGCTATAGGGCCTTTCCCCAGCTAAAACCTATTTTAGAGGTTCAGAACAGATGGTGAACTTGCTACCTCCACCCCTTGCAAAGAACAAAAAACAGTCAATTAAATAATCCACTGTTTCTTTTAAAAGTGTGGTGAATGGTTGCCCAGAATGTCTTACAATCTTTCTGATGTAAGACTTTCAGACTAGCTGTGTTCCAGGTATGTGTGCAACTGAGTACCTGGATGGTCTAGTGCAGGGATGGGGAACCTTTGGCCCTTCAGATGCTGTTGGACTCAAACTCCCACGATCCATCAGCACTGAACACTCTGGCTGGGGGTTGATGGGAGCTGGCGTCTGACAATATCTGGAGGGCCAAAGGCCCCACAGGCCTGATGCAGTGAAGTAGGGGGCTCTCTGGTCTTAAGGAGCTGAACGAAGCCCAAGGAACAAGGAAGACCTTTCTGGGTCACAGCCAGTTCCTCTCATTGTTCCTGTGCAGACTCTGAAGCACGGATGCGCTCTCTGTTCCCAACAGAGCGTTCCCGGTGACCCCGGTGGGAGGAAATGAGCTCCTCTGCAGGAAGCACAAGGGGGGGGGAAGGAAGAGGGTGGTTCTCTCACCTGAGCATCAGTGTCTTGTAAACTGAGTCCCTGAGCTGGAAGACGTGGTTGCTGACAGCCAAGTTGTGCTGGAGGCGGAAGGGCTCCAACACTACCCCGTCCCGCACGGGGAAGGTCAAGCGCAGCTCGTCGCAAGGGTTTCCTGGCAAGGCGAGATAAGAGAGAGGGTTGGCGGCGGGCTGCTGGCGCAGAGCAACGGGCACTGTGAGGTATCGCAGGGGCACTAAGGCCGGTGCGGAGGCCAGCTTGATCCGGCAGCCGGGGATGCCGCAAGGGACGGCGTGCGCCTGGGGGCAAAGCAAATGCCTGGCAGGTGGGATGAGGAAGCCGGCGGCGCAGAGAAGAGGCCTGGTCGCCGCTCCTTCTGTGGCTCCAGGGGTCTCGCCACCCTTCCCCTCCCTCACGACCCTGCACTTTCCAAGCATTTTGGGGAGGGGCAGGGGAGAGGGGAGGAACTCCTTGCTCTCCTTTCCACCCCACCCCAGACTGTACCCACTGCATATTAATGAGGTCCGCGGGTGCCCTTCCCCCACACGGGGGCCAAGCACCCAACTGCCACTTCTGAACTGACATGGAATCCTATAACCGCTGAAATTCTGCTGTTTCCCCCCAAATCTGCTGGCTAAATCTGGAGCAGAATCAAGTGATAACACTTGTTCTGGATCGAATCACTTTGAGCTATGGGACCGGGGGTGGTGGTTGTGCAGCAAGGGGAAGGAATCATATTTTTAATGATATTCCATGAAAAAGACCACTCCACTTCAAAAAGTAAACAGCATGTTGAGAAGGATGGGGTTGAACCTCTCTCACTGACATGCGTTTTCTATATACAGGGAAGCGTGTGGGGTGTGTGTGTGTGTGTGTGTGTTTAATGCTTTCTTTTAAAAAAAAAAATTTAATTGAGATTTACATAACAAATTTAAATTCAAACAATAAATGTCAACATCACCTGAATCCTTCGTGTTTAATATTTTCAACCCCTCTCAACATGCCGTGTGAAGTCCTGCCATCAAGAGAAGCTTCACCATGCAAGTCTGCTAAATGCACAAACTGAATCCTGGTTGAGTCAAAAAATGCCGCCTCCCTGTGTGCATGTGTGAACTCAGTTCTCCTTACTTAGCCAAATCAGCCCCACCATTCATGGGAAACCCAAAGTTTCCAGAAGTACAAGAAACCTTTGGGGAGGAGGAACCTGAAGGGAGGAACTTCACAACTAAAGCAGCTGTCAGGCCTAGTCCTGCTCTGGTAGTAGATTTGGAGGATGAAGTAGAGACACCTCACAGATCAAGGAACTTGAGAAGGCAGGGTCCTCTTAAAACCAGTCCTTGAGAAGCCCTCTGGGTTGAGACCTGCTGCAGAACTCCTGAAGTTCCAGAGGATGACCTTGGTAGAACCATCACCCGGTCTTCACAAACAATGGCACCTAAAGGCCCAAACCCAGGCCAAGGAGTCATGACACAGCCAGAGTCGTTGTGCTACTTGTGAATAAGCAATTCCCGAAACTCCTTCACTACTAACAGCTGCTAGAAGGCCAGAGTAGCTGCAGGCTACTTCTTCCATAACCCCATGCTGTGCTGTACCTTGCTGAATTCTCTGTGATGCTGACTGTGGACTCTTGCCAGCCTATGGATCATCTTCTGAGCTAGACAGATTCTGTGTGCTTAACCATGGTTTGCTTGGATTTCACTGCCTTGTCAATGATGCCTTTGTTGCTGAAGTGCTTTGGTGAGGGACCTATTCCTTGTGGAACTGGAACCCACTGGATTGTGACAGTAGCCCAATGAGGACAGACTGCTGCTCAGTGGCCAAAGAAAGCAGATTGATTGTTGCCAAGGGTAGGGAGTAGAGGAAAGAAACAGAACAACTCTGTGTGGAATGGAATGTCCTGAAAAAGGTACAGCTGATTGACTGGAACTCTGAACAGGAGCACTCCAAACTGCAACATTTTATTGTATAACGTTTCCAAAGGGTAGGTAGGAGATTGGATATTTCTCCTGCGTACCAAGCAGAAGAGGTGCCTTATAGCCCATGTTCAATGAATGTCTAGTGAAACTATTTGGTTTAAGCTTAGCGTTCCAGAGCAGATAAGAACGATTTGATTAAAGTTAATATAAAATCAAGAATTAATTAAAATAACAATTGTTTCTCATCTACAGTCGCCAAAGGACTGTACAAACAGAAGTGCTGTTAATAATTCAGGCTTGCACTCAGGTTAGGGCTCTGGGGAACCTCCCAAGGAAGGGAATCCCGTAAATGATCCCAACAGCTACCAATATTGCCTTTCTGTGGGTCTTTGGAAAGTTGACACTTCAGTTAAAAGGCTTGCCCCTCCCAGTTTAATAACTGGCTATATAACCTCCTAAGATCAGATGATCATCTGATTACTGGAAAAAGGGGATCTTAAAAAAAAAATAAGGGACATTCAAGGCCCCTAAGAGTCCCCTTGGGCCTTTTGCAAACAATTCCCCTTGAACCCAATGGGAGTGCGGAGGTAAATCAGCCAGAGCACAGGGGTCTCGATATGAAACAAAGACTTACCAGAGGGAGACGGATGCAAAGAGTTGATGTTGGGTTTGATGTCTGGAAGGAATGGAGACTTCACGTCCTGCCCTGGAGACATGTATGGGGGGATGTTGCTGCCAGGTGTCATTGGAGGGGTGGGATTCCCAGGTAGTGGGGAGCTGGGGTAACCAGGCATGGATCTTCCAGGCTGAAAGGAGAACCAAAACATCAGGCTAACTTGATGCAGCAGGGCACATGTTGAAAGCCATGTAGCTAATGGACAGAGGCAGAGTGACTGCATTCCCACATCCCACTAAATCCTGGTTTGGTGTGATGTGCACAAACAGGAATGAGCCCCAGAGAGCTGTGGGTTTGTGCGCTGCCGCTGATCCCATGAAACCAGAAGTAGGAGCATAGAAACTTTGGCTTCCACTTTTTGATTGGTCACAGTTTGCTGTGTTGTCCAGATCCAGGAACTGGGATTAATCTTAACAATGGTGAATCAGTAATTGCGGTCTGAAGGTAACTTGTTTGAAACTAATCCCAGTTATTGTTAACCACAGTTTATCAGCCCATCTGACATGATAAACTGAGGTTAAGTGAAAACTTCCAAATTCCCCTCTGATTGTATGTGGTTTGTTCTAACTGACACACATCATGCTAAGCTATGGTTTAGCACATCAACTTTTATTCCTTCAAGGCATGCATTTCCTTGGGAGGTAAGCTATTGGGGACCATATGACAGTGGTGGGTTGGCACCCAGTTCTCTCTCTCTCTCTCTCTCTCTCTCTCTCTCTCTCTGCCACACTCTTAGAGCATGACACTTATAATCTCAAGGTCATGAGTTTGAGTCCCACGTTGGGCAAAAAGATTCCTGCATTGCAGAGGGTTGAACTAGATGACCCTTGCAGTCCCTTCCAACAATACAATTCCATGATTCCTTGCCACCTGCATGATATTGGACCAATGACCCCACAAAATTAGGGGGGGAGGGCCAAAGGAGACCCCTGGGCTGCAGGTTGCCCACCTCTGATTTAGCAAGAGAAAAATCAGTCCAAAGAGGACAGCTGGTAGCTGGGGAATGAATCCCTATTGAGTGTATGGACTACAACCACCAAGAGTACCATTAGGGCTTTGCAAAACTTAAAAAAGGTAAAGGAACCCCTGACCATTAGGTCCAGTCGCGGACAATTCTGGGGTTGTGACGCTCATCTCGCGTTACTGGCCGAGGGAGCCGGCATACAGCTTCCGGTTCTTGTGGCCAGCATGACTAAGCCGCTTCTGGAGAACCAGAGCAGCGCACGGAAATGCCGTTTACCTTCCTGCTGGAGTGGTACCTTTTATCTACTTGCACTTTGACGTGCTTTCGAACTGCTAGGTTGGCAGGAGTAGGGGACGAGCAATGGGAGCTCATCCCGTTGCAGGGATTCGAACCACCAACCTTCTGATCGGCAAGCCCTAGGCTCTGTGATTTAACCCACAGCGCCACCCGCATCCCCTTGCAAAACTTAAGGAAACACAAAAGAATTCTCTGAGAAATACTAGAGATGAGTAACTGGCTTCCACATCATTGCAACATGCCTAGATAGGTCTTGAAGGAGCAGAATAGTCATAGACTCACCCCATTCATAGTAGCCTGTCCATAGCTGTTGAAGTTGCCTCCATTGAAGTTGGCATTTTGACCGTTGAACTGATCCGTAGGCTGGAAAGAAGAAATTGAAAGACTGGTACCAGAATAATGTGTTTCCCTGGACAAAAAACTGCCTTAGCCTTGTCATACTTCCCCCTCTCAACCCTTTGGAGTGGGAAACTACCTGTCGGGATATCTGGCTAAGTGACACAGTGGCTCTTTTACCTGAAGGATGGCTGTTTGCGGGGGGCGTTCTTGGCATATTTCCACCCCTGGTTTACTGGGTAACTTTGGTGGAAGTCCTTGTGATTCTCTGCCCCCCTCACCCTTTATACAAAAGTGATGAGCGACCAGTTTTGCTGGGGCTTACTTTCTTAGCATCTCTTTGGGCAAAAAGGTAGGGATCTCAAAAAGATAGAAGTATTAAATCACGGAGGGAAAGGGCAGACCCAGGCGACAGAGCATTCCCGTGCCATAGGTAAAACCAAAGCGAAACACGGACCCCCCTCTCCATCACCTTCACTTAGGCTGGATATACTCCTGACACATTTATCGCTACTAATGGGGGTTCTCTTTCTCTGCAAGGAGGCTGAATTTCTTCCACGCATCCCATAGTAACTTAGTACCTTATAGTATGGGCCACCAGTGCCCGAGCCAGAGAGATACTGGCTCATTCCTTGTTGCATGGGCATCCTGTGGCCAGGATACGAAGGGGACGGAGCAGACGGCTGGGGGGCAGTGGGGGCATACTGTCCGGCTTGAGAGGGATACTGGCCACCCTGCATGTACTGCTGTCCTGGGTAACCCTGGAAGAAAGAGCAAAGGTAGAGAATTATGATGGCAGGACACTATTTCTTTACTAACAAACGGAAGTACTTCTTCACACAGTGTGTAGTGAAACTGTGGGGTTCACTACCGCAAAAGGCAGGAACGGGAGCCGCCTTGAATATCTTTAGAAGGGGGTTAAACAAATCCACGGCTGCTAGTCTCAATGGCTATGTGCTACCTTCGTGTCAGAGGCACTTTGTCTCTGAATGCCAGCTGCCGGAGATTACAAGTGGGGAGAGTGATGTTGCACTCAAGTCCTGCTTGTGGGCTTCTTGCACGCATTTGGTTGGCCACTGTGAGAACAGGATACTAGATTGGATGGGCCTTTGGTCTGATCCAGCAGGACTCTTGGGTCCTTAACACCAAACCTTTAGCGTTACATCTGTAAACAGCCTACGAGTCTAGAAGTTGGGAGTGCTGACTAATTCATCGGAAATCAAAGGAGAATGATCTTGTCAGCGCTGTCATTGCTGATGCCATGTGTTTGCCACTTTCTGTCTGCCAAGTGCCAATCTCTGTGGTAAGCAATAGGAACAGATGTCGCGCGTTGTGCTGTAGCAACAAGTTTCCTCCTCCTCAGTTTGCCCTGTAATAATCTTAAAACATTCCTTTCCAGCATGGCTAAGAGTAATCCTCCTTTCATTCCGCCACAACCTTTACAAGAGTGGGTGCCTTAAAATAGGTTGAGTGTATGGTTCGTTGTTGAGTCCTTGCTCAATTTTCTGTGATTATATCTTTCATGGGGTCCCACGCTTTCCCCAAACCAAAGGACTTCAGGATGATTGGGGGGGGGGCAGACTGTGGAACAAGGGAAACAACCTTAAGACAGCAGGTGTGGGGAACCTGTAGCCTTCTCGGATGTTGTTAGGACTGTCAGCTACCATCATCCTTGATCGCTGGCCATGCTTGATGGGATTTGGGATTCCAGCAACCTCAGGAGCCACAGCCACAACCTCAGCCACAGGCCTGCACATTTCTTGTACATATATACGTTTTCCTTGTAAGAATTCTGGACTTCATTGTTCTGCTTATTATTATATTTGCTTTTTAAAAAAAGCAATAGCTAAAATAGCATAGGCTATGTGCAATTACACCCACGCCAGAAACCTTGATGCACAGTGCAAAATGAAACGGGGGGGGGGGGGGAATGGAAGCAGCCCTACGATGTCTCCATGGAGTTGTGAAATAGAAAGGCAAAGCCGTAAATGTTACAGACGTTTTCCCTCCCACCTAAAAATAATTTGAGCAGAATGAGTTGTGGTGAATGGGTAGACATGTACAAATCAACCTAATTTCTTTCTATGCGTTTCTTTCTTTTTTAAGGACAAAGACTCTGCTAATAAAACAGAAGAGGAAGGAGCTACACACAGGATGAAAAGGAACACAGACATTTAGCCCAAAGCATCCTGGGAACAGCGGAAGCTCTTTTTTGATGAGGTTCTAACTTGCATGAAAAAAAGGATGCTACCCAGGGCAATTATGGGCTAATGACCTGGTGCAGATAGGGCCTTAGGTAGGCATATGAGGAAGTATCTTATAGCAGAAAACAGCCATGTGGTCATGGCAGCAGTGGCTGAAAGTGCTACCAACACTGCTGGTGGGTGGTATTGCTGCCTACTGCCATGTTTTTAACATGAGCACACACTAATAGATTTGACGGGACACAGCAAGCATGGGCAGCAGCCTAGTATGCAGTGCCTCCTAATAGTTAGCTCAAATTGGCTTCCTTACAATTTCCATCAATAAGTTAGGAAGATAGGAAGCTTCATTATACGTAGTCAGACCACCTAAAGGTAAAGGTAAAGGACCCCTGGATGATTAAGTCCAGTCAATGGTGACTGGGGTTGCGGCGTTCATCCCGAGGGAGCCGGTGTTTGTCCACAGACAGCTTTCTGGATCATGTGGCCAGCAGGACTAAACCACTTCTGGTACAACAGAACACCATGATGAGTACCAGAGTGCACAGAAACGCCATTTACCTTCCCGTCACAGCGGTACCTATTTATCTACTCCCCCACCCTGAGCTCACCTCATTGGAATATGTCCTCTTGACGCTTTGCCTGGGGATCGGTTGGCCTTGCGGGGGACCAGGGTAGCCATGCTGGGGCATCCGCTGGCCGCCGTACAGGGCGCTCATGGCAGGTGCCCTCGCTGCGTTCATGCTCATGGGAGACATCCCAGAAGCACCCATCACACCGCCCATGTTGGCAGGATTCATCCCGGGGGGCATGGATGGCCCTCGCGGCCCCGAGTGAGGAAGAAACTGGTTGTTGAAGGGCTGTCCAGCTCCCATCTTCAGGGGGAAAAAATAAGAAAGAATGGTTAGCACAATGTGATATGAAACCAAGCCCTGTGTGGAAGCAAGGGTTGAGAGAATACAGCACACCTCAACAGATGCCCAGTGCTGGTCCCTAACAATGAATATTCGCTCTTCTTTATTATTTTATTTACATCCTGTCTCCAAAGAGCTCAATGTGGTGTACATGCTCCCTTGCCCAAGTTGATCTTCACAACAACCCTATGGCCCAAGACCACCCTGTGAGCTTCATAGTTGAGCCAGGATTTGAGCCCTGGTCTCCCATGTCTGAGTCTAACACTAATTACTATATCACATCACTGTTCCAATGTATCTGCGACAGCCAAGCCAGCTCCTCTCCACCCTGTCATCAACCCCTGGCATCTCTCTCTCTTTTTTTTAAAGTAGAGGACAGGTGATGGGAAATCTTTCTTCACCTGTGATCCTGGCAGTCAGCGTAGATACTGGGCAGGAGGGACCAACGGTCTGACTCAATGGCTGTTTTCACACAATGAAATCCTGGCACAAGCTGCCACTTTGCTCCTCCCTTTCAGCGAGCAGAGAAACAAGCCAGGAAGACACAGCTAACCATAGTTTCCTACTCTCCACAAACCAGGAAACAATGGTTAAGGTTTAAAATTATTATTATAATACAATTATTATTTCTATTCTGCCCTTCCTCCCAAAGGAGCCCAGGGTGGCAAACAACAAAGCAGGAAAATCTATCATTTTAAAAGCTGGTTGATGAATCCTGGCTTGTTTGGAAGCCATTAACCATAGTTTCCCAGTTTGCACAGAACAGTAAGCTATGGTTAAGTGAGCCTTCCTGGCTTGTTCCCCTGTTCGCAAAAAAATGGAAAAGTGAAGGGGCTGCAGCTAAAGACACAGAGCTTGTGCATATCGTGGCTTATTAAACATGATCAGATCCTGTGAACCAGGTCAGCATTAGGCCGCTCTGTATATTCATCTGAAGTTCATAGGGGATGCAATCTCTTTGATCACCCATTAAGGTGCAATCCTGATCTGCCACCCAAAGCAGGGTCCATCTCACCATTTCCTGCTACAGCTGCAACTGACTCACAGGTGGGAAAAGACCAAGAAGACCAAAACTTTAATAAAGAATGGGGAAAATTTATAATTTGTCTGGGAGACCACTGTAAGCAGATGAAAACATTAGCAGGATTGCAGTAACACTTGTAATGCTGCAGATACTATGGACAAAGTGGAGTGATTTACAATATGGATTATAGAACAATATGCAATCGAAAAGGTTGGCAGTTGGACCCATGGAGGCAAAGGTGGGAAGTCTAGAAATTTGGAGAAATCTCTAAATATGGATATGTATTTTGTATTGTTATAATTCTGTATTTGTAAAATCAAATAAAAATTATTTCAAAAGAGAAAGAAAAAGACCACCCTCACCCTCTGGGAAGGAGCCATTGCACTCTGAGCAAATTCAAGGCCCTTGGCCTTTCATTAAAGCATTGCAACAGATGGTACTCCTTTGGCTTCATGCTATTTCCCTGGCTGCAAGTTACATCCTGTAAGCTCCGCTCTTCACCCTCGAAAACCCCCGTGAATTATCAAGCACTGAAATCGCGCCGCATGCATCTTACCGCTCCATATTGGCTGAGTTCCTGGCTTTGCTTTTCTTGCAGGGCGGCCACGGTGGCTGTGGCCGTGGCTGTGGCCGTGGCGGCGGCGGCTGCAACAGCAGCGGCTGCAGCTGCTTGGGTGAAGTCTGCAGGAGGTCGCCCGGTATGTGAAGGAATGCCCATTCCCCCGGGGCCATTTGGGCTGCCTGCATAACTAGAAAAGAAAAAGAGGTTTCTCACAGACCAGGCAACGCACATCTACGCCATGGGCAGAAGAACCTGGTATTCGAAGTGGGAAAAGAGGGGTGTCCTCAGAATCTTTTTTAAGAAAGCAAAGGGTTAGATCCAGAGAGCCTCCTGTGGAACAGGATGGGCAGAAGGTGACTCTCCTTCTTCTTTCTCCAGTGGAGGCTCGTTCATTAGGGGAAACAGTTCGGCCTGCCCTTAGCCAGCCCACCCTCCTACTTACAACCACTCCACAACTTGTCAGCTTTGTCTCTCAGAAGGGAGGTGGATGGGGACAAAACTAGAATGAGTTGGTTCCGAAGGGCATTAATAATAATAATAATAATAATAATAATAATAATAATAATAATAATAATAATAATTTATTATTTATACCCTGCCCATCTGGCTGGGTTTCCCCAGCCACTCCAGGCAGCTCCCAACAGAATGTTAAAAACACAATAAAACATCAAACATTGAAAACTTCCTTAAACAGGGTTGCCTTCAGATGTCTTCTAAAAGTCAGATAGTTGTTTATTTCCTTGACATCTGGTGCGAGGGCGTTCCACAGGGCGGGTGCCACTACCAAGAAGGCCCTATGCCTGGTTCCCTGTAACCTAACTTATCGCAGAGAGGTGACCGCCAGAAGGCCCTTGGAGCTGGACCTCAGCGTCTGGGCTGAAGGATGGGGCTTCCCGCTTTCTGCCCCAATGGGCACCAGCTATCACTCCTTTCCTTAAGGAGGCTGCCCTGCCAACTGATGGATCTCTGATGAATTATGAGTTCCACTTGGCATCTTACATCAGGGAAAGCAGTAACACCACAATCCTTCTGGAATGTACAGGGAAGCCCAGCTGGAGTCGGATGATGCTACAAGAGCGAGGTGTCCTGGTGATTGGGAAACCAGGCCTTGTGACCATGAGCTGGCAACCATGAGCTGGCAAATCATGCTTAGTCACACGCTCATGCCCTTTCCCCCACACGCTCAGCGGCGACGACATAGGGAATGGGATGACTACGCAGCAAGTGACAGGCGTCTGACAGCTCAACTCCCCACGCAACCACTAAGCGTCTTGTTCTCCCACCACGCAGAGCGTTGATTCACATGCTAAGAGGTTGCTGCAAGGGGAAGAGCCACGGAGGCAGACTGACTGCTTTGCAAGCCACAGCTCCCAAGTCCAATCCCCAATACTCTTCCATTAGCGCTGGGAGACACTGCTGCCAGCCAGTGTAGCCAATACTGAACTGGATAGATTAATGTTCTGACTCAACACAGGGCAGCTTCCCTGTGTCCTCAAAGGAGGATTCCTGCCCCCCTTTTAAAAAATGTCCCCTTCTGTTTTAGCAAGCAAACTCCCTTCAGTGTGGTGTAGTGTTTAAGAGCGGTAGACTCGTAATCTGGTGAACCGGGTTCGCGTCTCCGCTCCTCCACATGCAGCTGCTGGGTGACCTTGGGCTAGTCACACTTCTTTGAAGTCTCTCAGCCCCACTCACCTCACAGAGTGTTTGTTGTGGGGGAGGAAGGGAAAGGAGAATGTTAGCCACTTTGAGACTCCTTCGGGTAGTGATAAAGCGGGATATCAAATCCAAACTTTTCTTCTTCTCT
Source organism: Lacerta agilis (assembly GCF_009819535.1). Lineage (NCBI taxonomy): Eukaryota > Metazoa > Chordata > Lepidosauria > Squamata > Lacertidae > Lacerta > Lacerta agilis. The sequence goes on along the minus strand of NC_046326.1, from coordinate 9,544,231 downwards.
TCTACCCCCAGGAAGAACAGTAAGGGGAAAGTGGAGATATCAGTGTGTCTCTGGCAAACACACCAACCCAGATGTTTCAAAACAGGAGCATCATCTTCCTATCAGCAGCCATTGCTCTCCCCTTTCTATTGTGAATTTGCTATATAAACGTAGACTGGAGAAAAGCAGGCTTTTAAAAAAATGTATCATCTGGAACTTGCTGAGTCAAGTGACGCCTGCAAACATCATCTGCAAAAATCAGATCTTCAAAATGCATCCAGAACAGCCTCAGATCTGACTGTGTATTTATTTACTTCATGAAATCTATAGATTGGTTGACTGTAAAAAAATAAAAAAATAAAAAACCCACTTCAGAGCATACGCAATACAACAGATTTGTACTGCAAGATTGTATATTGAGATACATTCATGTTGTCTGAACCACGGTTGTGAAACTACCTGGAACAGACCCATCAAATTCCTAAAGGTTTAAACAGTTTTCCAGAAGCACTGGTGAGACCTCCTTGTTTAGGAGAAAAATCAAACAGCTGGGGTTAAGCAGGCCTGGGGGCTGTTAAATTCAATGTAATATGTAATATTCTGGATGAGCATTTTATTCATAGGATTTATTGTGAATAGGTAGGTTCGAAATTCAAAATACACAAATCAAATAGAGAGTATTTCTAGATGGCTCAAGCAAACCACCCTTCTGACAAATGCTTTTTTTTGGGGGGGGGGGTAGGTTGAGTGAGGTCCTTCTTGGCCCCACACATACCAATAATAATCAGGGCTGCAATGTTTAATCAGTTTCACAAACCGATTAACAAAGCAATCCTGTGCATGTTTATTCAGAAGTTAAGTCGCACTGCGTCCAACAGGACTCACTGCTCACAAGCAATTTTGTGTACAGGACTATGCTTAGAAAGACTTTCGCGGCACCATCTTACAGGCGTTGGCTAAAGAGCAAGTTCCCTGGAGTGCAATGAGCCTTAGAACCAGGAAAGCAAGTATAGGACTGCGCCCATAATTTGCTAAAATGGTGCCCCCAATTAAATAAGACTACTAATTTCAATAAAAGCACTTTAAAATCCTTTAAAAAACTCAACAACTTTGGTCGGCCCTCACACATGTTCACTTCATCAAATCTGGCCCTCTTTGGACACCTCTGCCTATTTAAACCATCCAAGTTCGCGGCCAGCACTACATCTTGTGGAAGTGAGTTCCACAGTTTAACTACGTGTTGCGTTCATAAGTGCTTTCATCCCTCTGACCTAAGCTGGTGCCTGCTGCGACCCAGGCAGGCAGGCAGCACACAATGGATCAGGGCTGATCTGCTAGTCCAGAACCTACCTTGTGGTGAAACCCGGACCTCCGGGGTAAGTGTTGCGACTGTACATCCCCGGTTGCACGTAGCCCTTGTTAGTAGATCCCTCTGGGAAAGGCTGCTGTCCCATGAACTGAGGCGAGTTCATTCCAGAGCCGCTGCTGGCCACGCTGGGCATCATGGGGTTGCCAGAGGTGTTCCCCCCAGGGCCCATGGGGTTTCCGAAAACCTGCAGAGGTTGAAGAGCCCAAGTGAGGAAACAAGAAAGCACAGGAAGCTGCTTTCTACAGAGTCAGGCCATTGGCCCACCTAGGATTCAACCTGGGACCTTCTGCATTGCAAAGCAGATGCTCTACCACTGAGCCGTGGCCTGTCTCCAAGAGTAGGAGCGGTGGGAGACAAATAAACCAGAGTCTGACTTATAAGCCATAGCCTGACTTACCATGACAGCATGAATGGGTTGGCTTCAGAGAAAGAGCTTTCTAGATCTGTGTGGGAATTGGCTAAGCCATGGTTTGGTTCAGTGAACCCCTGGTTAAGGTTTCTCTTCTGCAACCTATAAGCGTAGCCTACAGATGGGGTGGCAAAGGAACAGAGACCTTAACCATGACCCTGGAGTTCAGACAACATGCCAAGCCAAACTTTGGCTTCGCTGCTGTGCAGACCCTAAAAGGGATGGGCAGAAGCAAAGTGGCAAAGAACTGCATCTCGGGAGTGATCGCCTCCTCACAAAGCCACAATTTGGCTTGGTGCGAGGTCCGGATGCGGCCGCTGAGTTTCTTTGGTGGGGAAAGTCGCAAGTTTAAAATGGTGATTAAAAACAGTAACAGCACACACACACCGGGGCGAAATAAGACTTCGACTGCGATCCTAAGCATACTTAGCGGGAAGCAAGATCCATTGCGTGTACTCTTATGACTGAGCTGGGTGAAGGGGAGATGAAATCAGGGAGCGGTGGGAGCAAAGATATCAGGAGAGGAGAATCCTAGTGAAAATCAAGGTGTTTTTTTATTATAATATTTATACACTGCTTATTTATTTATTTGGTTTATGGGCCACTTTAAAAAAATGCTTCCCGAATAACACAAATAAACCATATTTTTATTTTTATTTTTATTTTACAAAAGATTGCTAAAGCCAATGAGAAGTTAACAGGACTGTGCCAAAAACAACAACCAGGTGCAGACCAGGCAGGCATTCAAAAGCAGCAGTAAAAAGGTAGATCTTCAAGTGTTGAGGAATGGAGTGGGCTTCACCTCGTAAGGGACTGAGTTCCATGACTGTAGGAGCCGTTGCAGAAACGGCCTTTTAAGTTGGATCCATTAGCAATCCTGTGAGCCAACTGACTGATGGAGGGGGAGAGGGCAGCTCAGAAAGGGGCAGAACATTTATTATTATTAAAGTTTGCCTAGCTAATGCTCACTGCTGGAAAGATAGCACAGATCCGGGATGAGGGCCACTAAGTTTTCCGCGCTTAGACGTTGCAAAAGGTGCACAGGTAGCAGGACCGGCATCGGGGTCAGTGCCGCTGGGCACCTGCTGAAGAGCCGTGGCCTGGCAAGGGGCCCACTGCCAACCCGTGGAGCCCCTGCCCTGGCTGCTTCTCCTTGCTGCCATCTCCAGACCCGTAAGCAGAGACAGGAGCGAGGAGAAGGAACGACAGCCTCCGTTCATGTTTGCCACCTCCCTCTGGGCATCTCCCAGAGGGCCAGGGCAACAAAATAGGGAGCAGCAACGTGAAGGAAATTAAGACTACTCAGGGAGGCTGCTTTGCCCAAGGAGCCCACAAACAGCAAAACAAACTGGAGTTGACACTGACATAGTATTTCCTGACATCCTAGGCCAGTGGTGGCGAACCTATGGCACGCATGCCAGAGTGGGCACTCAGAGCCCTCTGTGGGCATGTGCGCCATCACCCCAGCAGGGTTTGTTGCCAGGTGTTGGCAAATTGGGCAGCCACCCCCCCCCCACGCCAGTGCTGGCGGGAAATGCTCCCTAGTGTGTGTGGCAGCCGCAGTGGTGTTGGTTGGAGTTGTGCGCCCGCCAACCAGCTGGAGGTCTGCTGTCGTTGAGCGAGCAGATGCATGTTGGCTGCACTGATGCGAGCGATCGTCAGCGTTTCAGCCGGACTAGTGATTTTCTGCAACAACCCCACCCCCGAAAAAAGTTCAACAACTTTGGGCAACAACCCCCCCCCCCCAAAAAAAAAATAGGGGGCGTCTTGTACATGGGGGCATGTTATACACGGGAAAAATACGGTAAATTGCTGTGTTGGCACTTTGCGATAAATAAGAGGGTTTTGGGTTGCAGTCTGGGCACTCAATCTCTAAAAGGTTTGCCATCACTGTCTTATGCCCTTTTAAAATGTGTTTTTTGGGGCGGGAGGAGGGGTTACTGGGTTGTTGTTTTTATTTTGATTATATATTTTGTGGTTTTATATTTTGATTTTGTTCTGTGAACTGCCCTGAGACCTCCGGGTATAAGGCAGTGGAATAATAATAATAATAATAATAATAATAATAATAATAATAATAGATTAACTAGGCAGTTTTGATGGCAGTGTGGTCTTGTAGGGCAGGGCTGGGGAACCTGTGGCCCTCCAGGCCTCTCTTTCTGGCCCTTGAGACTCTCCCCAGGCCACACCCTCTTTTGCCTGGATGGAATGCACCCTTCAACTCTGATAAGGACACTTTTCTGAAAGGTGAAATATGCATTCATTGCTCTGCCCACTTTGAGTTCTGCCCTCCCATGTGGCCCCCCAAGAAGTTTTCCTGGAAGGGAATGCAGTCCTTGGAGTGGGGTAAAAGAAAAAAAGGTTCCTCGCCCATTTTGGGGACTGATTACCAAGATCGAAAACATGCAGCCCAGATACCCCACTTCCCCGCCCCGCCCCATCATTTTGGAAGAGTGCGGAAGGTACCTGACTCTGGGATGTGTTGCTGACTCCCCACACCGTGGTTACCACTGAGAGAGATCCTGCAGGCTGATTGGTATTCTGTTGCCAAGGAACCGACTCGTAGGCATATGAACCATCACTAGGAAAAGCAACGAACAACGTTTTAATTAGGAGCCTTTGGGGAAGTGGCAGAAAAGCCTGGCAGGAATCATAAAATCATAGAGTTGGAAGAGACCACATGGGCCATCCAGTCCAACCCCCTGCCAAGCAGGAAACACCATCAAAGCATTCCTGACAGATGGCTGTCAAGCCTCCGCTTAAAGACCTCCAAAGAAGGAGACTCCACCACACTCCTTGGCAGCAAATTCCACTGTCGAACAGCTCTTACTGTCAGGAAGTTCTTCCTAATGTTTAGGTGGAATCTTCTTTCTTGTAGTTTGAATCCATTGCTCCGTGTCCGCTTCTCTGGAGCAGCAGAAAACAACCTTTCTCCCTCCTCTATATGACATCCTTTTATATATTTGAACACGGCTATCATATCACCCCTTAACCTTCTCTTCTCCAGGCTAAACATACCCAGCTCCCTAAGCCGTTCCTCATAAGGCATCGTTTCCAGGCCTTTGACCATTTTGGTTGCCCTCCTCTGGACACCTTCCAGCTTGTCAGTATCCTTCTTGAACTGTGGTGCCCAGAACTGGACATAGTATTCCAGGAGGCAGGTGGAGATTGCTGGACCACAGGAAGAGAGGGTAAGCGGCCCAAAGAAGAGCAAGAAAACGCAGGACTGATGCTTACGCAGGAGGGGAAATACAAGAGTGAATGCACACGCGCCTGTTGATCGCTCAGAGGCTGCAACATCAGCGGGTGCGCATTACATTAGGTAAAGCGAAACTCCATGTTCAGGGGCAGCGTATCTTCAAAATTCCAATTGCCAGAGGGCAAGCCGCAGGGAAGGGCTATTGTTTTCGCTTCCAGATATCAAGGGTTGAAATCACAAGACTTTCTCCATGCAAAGCCAGGGCTCTGTCTCTGAGCTACACAGCATCTCCATCACCTATCCATTTTTGATGCCTCTTTTGTTGTGCAGAATACACTCGGCTCTGTTTATTCCCACAGGTAAGACACAGAGAGAAGTGCATGAAGGAATACAGACATGTGTGGGGCAAGCTTGGCCATACTTACCCATGTGGGGTGGGCGGGAGCGATGGTTTCATTGGGTTCATTGAATTCATTGGCTACAGAAAGGCGACGGGGTTGGGAGCAGGATCTTCCGAAGCAACACAAATGCGAGGAGCAAGCAGCCTCTTCAGAGTCACGGCTCTAGTCGGGCTATAGAGAAACAGAGAGAGAAATTAAAACCATGTTCTCCCAGAAAGCATGCAACAGGAATCGTGCTAAGCTTGGTGGCTGGAACACTCTCAGGTCGGGGCAGGCTGACCCACAGTAATAAATCAAAAGGTGTTCCTCAAGGCATGGGTGTTGAATTGAGCTCATCTTGCCTGAAGAACTAGTGAGGAAAGCCCAGCAGAGAGACTTAGATCAGGTTGATATTCCACATGAAATCCACTTTAAGTCTCAGCCCTCGGTCTTTCAAGAAGCAAAACACACATGGGGATGAGGAAGCTGCCTCATGCCGAGTCAGAATATTGGTCCATCTAGTTGAGAATTATCTACCCTGACCAGGCAGGAGTCCCTCTCCCAGTGCTTCCTGGAGATGCTGGGGACTGAACCTGGGACCTTCTCTTCACAAGGCAGATGATCTGCCCTTCACACAGTGACATACGCACAAGGCACCGCCAGCTGCTTCCGAAAGCAACCCACCAGGATGTCCTATAGCTCTGCCCAGCAGAGAGGGAAAGAGAGAGAGTGTTCCTAGGTCATTCTGCGTGTTTCATGGCTGACTGGGGATGTGAGCCCAAGTATACCTCTTAGTCCAATGTGTCTCAAGCTTGGGTCCCAACAGCATCCCTAGCTAGCAGAACCAGAGGTCAGGGATGATGGGAGTTGTTGTCCAACAACAGCTGGGGACCCAAGTTTGAGAAACACTGCCTTAGTCTGAGGAAGAGATGTGAAGGCCAGGAAAAAACCTGGGGAAAAACAGCTTTTTTCTGCTTTTTTCCTGAAGCCTTTTTTTGTTTTTTTCTGAAAAATTGAAAAAATAGAATTTTTTTTTAAAAGATTATGGAATGTTTTATTTTAACATGATGAATAAAATATTTTAAGATAAGGGGTTCAAATATTTTATAAATCATTTCTAAAAAAAATATGTATGGTATATCAGATTATTCTAATTTCTGTGAGGACAAGCAAGTCCTAGGTTACAAACTGAACTCTCCAATGCAAGAGCAAGATACATTTCTTCCTTTAGGAGGTGCTGTTGTCACCAGAAAAGAAAAAGGTTTCAGTTTTGTTTTTGCATGTGTGTGTTATGCATTGGTTCTGTTCCTCTTCACTAGGCCTCAAAGCACTAGGAGAAAATATAGAGCAACAAAAAGGGCCTGAAAGTATATACTTAATTACAGCTCAGAAAATGATTCTGATTAAATTTCATGCCCATTCAATGAAACTTAGTCCCACTTCCTTCTTCAGTTCTTTTTATGAGAATGTTTTTTTTTTTAATACTGTGGAGAGGGAATATGAATAATTGTTACTTCTGGATTTTTAAAAAATTGTTTTGTGGAGTTTTTTGTTGTTGTTGTTGTTCCACATAAACTAGTAAACAGTTCAGGAGATTGTTGGTCCATTTGTTACAAATACAAATAAATATTATTTTTAAAGTAAATTCTGTTTGTAATACCGGAAAATCGTTTGGATACACTATATTTTTAATGTGCTAGTTGTGATAATTTTATGCCCATTAAAATTGTCCATAGTTATATTTTATGTTTCTAAAGTAACAGAATGACTTTCAATCTGGAAAAGAAAAAAGAAGTGCTAATGTAGCATTTTTTTCAATTTTTCTGAAAATTTCCGTTTCCCCCAGAAAACCCCCCCCCCAAAAAAACAATTTTTTTCCCAAGCTTCAAAATTTCCGGAAATTATACATCTCTAGTCTGCGGCTACATCTACACCATATATTGAAAGTACTATGGTACTACTTTAAACAGTTATGACTTTCCCCAAAGAACGCTGAGAATTGTTAGGAGGCTCCTCTTTCCCTTGCAGAGTTACAATTGCTACAGCTCCCTGCAAAGAGGGATTGATTGTTAGACCAACTCTGCAATTGTAGCTCTGTGTGTTGTGTGCATAGAGGACTTCTCCGGACATAATTTTTATTGCGCGTCCATGATAATTTGCCCTCATGAAGCTCTCAGTATTGTGACACATGATCCCACGCTGAAGACTGTTTGTGTCTGCCGAAGTTTGGGGGCAGCCACACTGCTTCGTCAATGTTGAAATCCCATAATTTCTCACACGTTCTGGTTTATCTTTGGCCACCTTATTGTTGTGCTCATAGGAGCCAACATTTTGCCCCCCAATACAATATTTTAGTGGTCCGGGGACCCCCTAAAGTGGATGGACATTGCCATTCAAAAGGGTTAAGGTTAGGGTTATGTGATCGATTATGCAGGGTGGGGCTTACCTAGGCCCCCCAATATTTTGTTCACATTTGCACCCCTGCTTGTGCTCTTATCTCATGTTTCTATCTTGTGAACCGCCCTGAGATCTTTTTGAACAGTGGCATGTAAATCCAACAAATAAATAAAAAACGAAATGAAATGAAATGTCGTGCCATAGGATATGGCTTTCAATATACAGTGCAGATGGGGCCTAAGTCCTTGAGGTGCCACGAGACTGCAAGAGACTTTGCTGCAAGAGACTAACATGGCTGCCACTCTGGAAATAAGGTACGGGCAAGTGCTCCCTCTATGATACAGCCCAGAGATGCCTTGTGTCCTTATGTACACTCTTGTCCTCAGACAGCCCCGGCCAAGGCCAAGAGTGGGTGGCAAAACCTGGTGTCCTCTCTCCGCAGATGCCTCTTAGCCTTTCCGTTCCAGATCAGGAGAAGTCTCCCCACTTTAGATAGCAGGTCACTTGATTTCTGTGCTAGACAGGTAAACCGCCAGCCAGCCAATGGGAGTTCTGCCCCCTCCCCAATGACATTCTCTCCCCCCCCCCCAAAAAAGCTTGCTCCCCGTTTTCCGGAGGGGAAGTGGTCGCATTTGTTCAGCAGAGGCTTTTCGCTCTGACTACGTCAACTTTATACAGCGGCCAGAAGGAACTTGGCGTACTGCCCAGATATGGCAAAACAAGGTCCTGGCAGGCGCGGACCGGAGGGCTGGCCTAGTTACGCCAGATTAACTCTCTGCTGCCCGCGCAGCATCCAGACAGACGCAACTCTGAGCCGGCCAAAGCAGCGTGCCGGCCGGCTACACATTGCCTCTGTCCTGTGAGCATGGCCAGGCCCATCACTGACCCTTGCTGCTCGGGAAACGGAACCAGGCGTGTTACTTCCTTGGTTTCACCCTGCAAAGCAGCTTGCCCTTTTACAGAACACGGGGGCAGTGGGTGGCTACCTTTTAGAGGGACAGGGGGACCCATAACCAAGCAAGGGAGCATGTGTTTTTGGAGGCAGGGAGTCCCCAGTTCCAACTCCTGCATCTGCAGCCGAAAAGGATCTCTGCCAGGAGACCTTGAAGAACCACAGCCAGCGCGCTGGGGCGCTTCCAGGGTTTGTCAAAGGTTTCTTTAGAGCAGGGAGATCAGGCGACTTTGGCTTTTCGTGAGCATTCGTTCCGAATTTGCGAGGTACCGTTGCAACAATACAAGCGCTTCCCCCAAACTTCCCAGTGCAGGTTCTCTGTCACTTTCCTTATGGCAAAAGATCCAAATCTTGGGAGGGAAGCAGGTTTGCTGTGCAAGAGTCCTCCAACTCAGCTTCAACAGCGCAATCTGAATTTATCGGCGTGTGGCTGAACAGCCACCGTCTGGAAGCATGCAGAATAAATAATACTAGGATACAGAGGCTAACGGTATAAGCTTTACGGCCTACTTGAAGTCATGCTGGGTACAAACCCCCACAATTCTCAGTCCTGAATATGTGGGGGATGATTGTGGTGATAGGTTAAAAAAAAAACCACACAGCATGTCGAGGGCAGGGAACCTGTGGTTCTCCAGATGTTGCTGGACCACAACCCTGACCATTGGCTAAGCTGGCTGGGGCTGAAGGGAAATGGAGTCCAACAACCTCTGGAGGACCACAGGTTCCCCTACTCATTCTGGGTATGCTCAGAAACACCCTTTTCTTCGTTGCTTCGCAGGATCCCGCAAACCCTCGTGGGCAAACTTCCAAGGGCCACACATCCGTGGCAAGCACAGCCAGGGGCAAAAAGCAGATGTAACCTCTCTGTCTTTGTACAGATGGCTACCTTTGATCTGTGCTAGCCACACGTCTCTCTGTCCAGGCTAGTTAAGAGGCATCATCACAGTTCAAGGTCCCTTTCCCGCCAAGCAAAAGCACTCCAGGAGTGTAACCTGGGAAGGAGAGTAGCCTGGGCAGAGTCTCAAGGTCTAGAGCAGGGTTTCCCAAACTTGGGTCTCCAGCTGGTTTTGGACTACAACTTCCATCATCCCTACCTAGCAGGACCAGTGGTCAAGGATGCTGGGAGTTGTAGTCAAAAAACAGCTGGAGATACAAGTTTGGGAAACCCTGGTTAAGATAAAAGAGAGCTGGAGGTCAGCCTAGATGCTCCAGGGGTTGGCAGCGGGGCCCACCCAACTGAGGTATAGGCTTCAGTGGCTCCCAACAGTGAAGAAGAAGAAGAAGAGTTTGGATTTGATATCCCGCTTTATCACTACCCGAAGGAGTCTCAAAGCGGCTAACATTCTCCTTTCCCTTCCTCCCCCACAACAAACACTCTGTGAGGTGAGTGGGGCTGAGAGACTTCAGAGAAGTGTGACTAGCCCAAGGTCACCCAGCAGCTGCATGTGGAGGAGCGGAGACGCGAACCCGGTTCCCCAGATTACGAGTCCACCGCTCTTAACCACTACACCACACTGGCTGAGTTCTGAGCCAGCCCCGTTCATATGCTAAAATCTTTGCTCTGGACATGGGAAAGGGAGGCACCCCATCCACCTTTCTTGAGGAGAGTCAAAAAGGAGGGGGGGACTCAATTCTGGACAGCATCCCAGCCTAGCTCAACTTATCTTTCCCTCTTTGCTTGTAGGTTTTAGGCTATGGCGATGTATTGTTTGACTGCTGAGAGAGATAGGAAAGCGTGTTTGGCAAGAACCGCTCTGGCAAGGTTTGAAGGATCCTGTTCTGAAGGAAGAAAAGGTGGGTGGGGGTGGGGGGAGCCTGAGTGAACCAAGCGCCCTCGGCTAGGAGCTGGGAAAGTAGGAATCTCTTGTCTGCACCCCACATTTTCTAGGTCATGGGAGTGAAGAGGAGGGTTGGCCAAGTCAAAAAAACCACCCCCCCTTTTTTTTGGACAGGTGCTGGTTGTCGATGCCTGTCCCGGGGCAGGGCCAATTATGGAGCCCATTCCCAGCTGCCTCTTGGAGTTTTTTTTTGGGGGGGGGGTGGACCAAAAAGTAGAGGCAGCTTTTCATTTGGGGACCAAACAAAAGAGAGAAACTGGCTGCTTCTCACTATTCATTCCACCAGAGAGAGATGGGAGAACCAAGCAGGAAAGCGTTTTGCGCTCCCGATGGTGCGCTCCAGCCACTGATGTTCTGGGGCCTTCTGAGCATACGCCTTTCCTGGGGCAGGGAAGGAAGTTTCCACCAGCAAAGGGAGCCGGGAGAGAGGCTGAAGAGAGGAGTTGGGACATTCCATTCCACCATCTGCTGGGTGAAAGAGGAGTCAGTGGAATCAGATTGAGAGCCAGGGAGGGGGAAAGGGATGGGAGCAGCCCCAACAACAGGCCCCTCATTTACTCATGCATTTGAGGGAGGGGAGGCGAGGGGGGCCTGCCCCAGGAACCCTGCCAAGCTGACCTCTCTCTCTCTCTCCAACAACTCCCCCCCCCTTTTACTGGCTCTTAAGAGAAGGGCAAAACACTTTTATTTCTTCTGCTTTCGAGGAGGCTGGCTAATTGCTAATATTGTTAAGACCGGGTGCCGTATGCACGCTCCCCCTGGCTAACTTTTGTGGGGTTTTGTCTGGTGGTTTTTCATTTGATGTTTTAATTGGATGCTTTTAAATGGCCTTAAGTGGCTCTGATTGCTATTTTTATGTGAGCTGCTGTGATTTTTTTTAAAAAAGGCAGGTTAAAAAAACAAAAAACATACAACCAAATAAATGATTTTCAGGGGTATGAAAAGGTAGGAATGGGTGGGGACGGGATGCAAACTGAACAGGGGTCCCCATCTGCATTTGGAGCTTTTCGGGGGTGCAGGCTGCAGCGGATATCTGTTGGCGGGATAGGTCTCATTTATTGTGTCAGCAAATCACTTACAGTGGGTAAAGGGAATGGAACAGTTAAGCACTACAGTGTCTAGATACAAAAGTGACCAGGGGTGCTCTTGCAACTTTAAACATTGTGTAGCAGACACAATTCCTTCTTCTTCACAGCGATTAAAGGTACAGAAGCCCAGTCCTCTTTTTCACCTATTGGGCATTGAAAGACACCACCCTCTATGAACAATAAATTACACTGTATATATCAGGGGTAAGCAAACTTTTTCAGCAGGGGGCCGGTCCACTGCCCCTCAGACCTTGTGGGGGCCGGACTGTATTTTGGAAAAAAAATAACGAATTCCTATGCCCCACAAATAACCCAGAGATGTATTTTAAATAAAAGGACACATTCTACTCATGTAAAAACACGCTGCTTCCCAGACTGTCTGCGGGCTGCATTTAGAAGGCGACTGGGCCGCATCCGGCCCCTAGTTTGGGGACCCTTGGTATTTATCCACTGAAGTTCTTTGAAAAAAGAGGTAAAGCATGAGACATACAACAGTTATACAAATAATGGAAAGGGGCAGCTAAAATATAAAAATCATACCAGAATTAAAACTGAATTCTCATTACCCAACACACAAACACACACACACACTATCTGAAAACGGTTGCCCGCCCTCCGTACATTATGATAGGGTGCCTTTTTTCTGAGGAAGAAATCCCACGCAATTCAAGAGAACTGTGCCCTCCCCCTGCCTGCATTCACACACCATGGCAAGCCCCAGTTAATGGTTTCCCATGAACTCACAAATCACACCTGCTTCCCTTCCCCTGGTTTAGTGTTAATATCAAAACGGGGGAATTGTGATTTGTTCCTCTCAAACAAACTATGATTGGGAAGTGAAGAACAAACCTTGGTTTTATAAAACCCTGGTTTGGAGTAACACTAACTCAGGTTTGGATGTGGAACATATCTTGCTTGCTACCATGGAGGAGCGAGCTATGTGTTCATGGTAAGCCATTATAGGCTTACAGTGTTGTGTTTTCCAAATGTTTGGTTGCAAATCCCAAAACTGTGCCACTGAATTGAGAAATACAAGTGTCCTCATAACAGGGTTACAAGCCTCAAACACACAACTAGCCAGACAGGGAAGAAGTTAACCCTTTAATTAGTTTTTTTAAAACAACAACAACAACAACAACACCCATATGCACTTGTATTAGGGAATGTGTTGTTGCAGCATGAGAATTACTGTATATTCTGGTGTATAAGACTACTTTTTAATCCAGGAAAATCTTCTCAAAAGTCGGGGGTCGTCTTATACGCCGGGTGGAGAATCTGTGGTTGAGTATATCTATATTTTAACTGGAAAAGTTGGGGGTCGTCTTATACGCCGGAAAATACGGTATCTCTATTGATAAAATGCACCTAAAAACTCTCATAAGCCTATGATTTCAAAGAAGCTTGGAAAAGTGGCTTTGAAGAGGAAAATGCTACAAGGGGGGGAGGGGCAGCTAAGATGGCCTAATTCAGACACAGTTCTAAATCTTACATTCATAAAGGGGACTGAGCAATAAAAAGACTACTCTGGGCTTAGTTTCAGGAATTACTTTTCAACGGAACATTTGGAGAGCAGAATGTTTTTGTTTTGCAGGGTCAGTTCAGCTGAATTGGTTGTTTGTTTTAGGCAAAGGGGAGAGGAGATTTTTCTGGCAATGTTGGCGGTGTTTGTTTTGAGTGACAGAACCAAGCTTTTAATTCTGGCATGTTTCATACAACTGCTACCCCTTTCCATAGTTTGTACTATTATTGTTCGTGGTACGGTTTTGCCTCTTTAGGCACACTTTATCAACGATCTATTTCAACAGCTAGGCATCTCTTATACACGTACAATGCCCCTGGCGTAGATTCTAACTGAAATGCGCCGAGCCTAATAAAATCAGGATTTTGTACATCTAGACTTCCTTTCCTCTTGTTTTTGCAGTAAATAATGGGATGTCAGCTCTAGGTATCTGGAGGATTGCAATAATAATAATAATAATAATAATAATAATAATAATAATAATAATAATAATTTATTATTTGTACCCCGCCCATCTGGCTGGGTCTTCCCAGCCACTCTGGGCAACTTCCAACAAATATTAAAATACATTAAAATGTCACAGATTAAAAACTTCCCTAAACAGAGCTGCCTTCAGGTATTTTCTGAATGTCAGGTAGTTGCTTATCTCTTTGACCTCTGATGGGAGGGCGTTCCACAGGGCGGGCGCCACTACCGAGAAGGCCCTCTGCCTGGTTCCCTGTAGCTTTGCTTCTCGCAGTGAGGGAACCGCCAGAAGGCCCTCGGCGCTGGAGGCGCATATTCACACATGCTTTATTAACTAGCACAGGGAGGAAGAAATGCTTAACCAGAGGATGAACAATGCAGGCAAAGCAGAGAGCGTGCGCTGAACAGGACAGTGACTCTTAGATATGGAGTGCAAAAAAAGACAAAATTGAAGGGCTCCATCTACACTATACATTTAAAGCAGTATTATACCATTTAAAACAGCCGTGGGTTTTCTCCAAAAGAATTTTGGGAAACTGTAGTTTGTTAAGCATACTGAGGCCAAGGAACAGAGAACCTGAGTTCTCCAGATGTTGGTGGGATCACATGGTCCTTCAGCCCAGCCAGGGATGGTGCGAGTTGAAGTCAGACAACATGTGGAAGGCCACAAATTGCCTATTCCTGAATCCTAAGGTATATGCTAACCTATAAAGTCTCAAAAAATTTCAGGCACCCAGAAGGGTCTCAGCTGGTTCAAAGCAAGACTTGAAATTACGCTTCTGTGTTACCCACATTCCCCCCCCCCTTTGCACTTTTTTTGCTTCCAGGAGCAGCTGGATGAAAGTTTCGTATGCGAACCCGCAACGAGAAGGTGGCATGTGCAAAGGACCTTTAAGTTCTGAGCCTACCAGGACATATAATCTGACACCAGCTCCCAACTGTCATATTGAAACCCCATTTTCCCCAAAACAAAGGCACTGCCTCACCTGGAAGTGACCACAAGCCCTGCTTCCCCAGACATTAAAACGAGAAAGGTGCTCAATATTTGCAAAGTGATGCAGGTTGCTTGGTCAGAAGGGCGGGGGTCGGGAAGAAGTAAAGAGACGCTGTCATGCTGCTTATGCTTTGCATATGGAAGAAGAAAGCCAGTTTTGATGTGTGGCCAGGAGATGGAAGAGCACACAGCAGGAAAGGAGGCAAGGACCAGTCTGGACACGGGGGCTGCAAGGGAAGGGACTCCATCTCCTTCTTGGGTTCTGTGTTGCATCCTGGTCCACCAAAGAAATGAAAGGAGAAAGAGAAAAGGCACAAATCGAACTCATGCCAAAGTGGGTTTTTGTTTTGTTTGCTTTTTGGGGGGAGAAGATGAAATTAGTTCAGAAATACTTTCCAGCAGTTGTGCCTGAGGCGTTTTGCAAGAACACCAGGTAGTGCTTCTGCTATTGGGGGGTGGGGAGAGGAGAAAATCTACCAGCCTACGTTGTAAATTTGCCATTCACTGGCTTGTCTGTGGCTCGTAGACTTGCTAATTTTTAAGCAACAACCGCCACCAACCATTTCCTTAATCCACAGATTTAACCCATAGACAGGTCATAATAACACAACTCCCTGGCATGAGAGAAAGTTCATCTGCTGATTCCTGCAGAATAAGTGGCGGTTAAAAGTCAAGCCGCCAGGGGTTGTTTTTTTCTGATCAGTTGGCAACCCCATCCCAGCAACTGCATGCCAAAATAGTGGCTGGCTCTCTCCATCTTCTAGAATTGGAAAGAAAGGGGTGGGCAAACCCCTATGTGCTTCTTGGAGGAAGAACAAGGTAACAACCCAATAAATCAATGATAAGTGTCTTTTTGTATTTCCGTATATATTGTATTTCCGTAAAATAATAATAATAATAATAAAACTACTAGCTTTCAGACTAAAATGATGGGAAACAGTTACGCTACAGTTCAAGAGTTCCCATCTCATGTGTATCTTGCATTTATTGAGAGTTTTGCCAGTTAATTGATAAATGCAAGATACACATGTGCCACAGCCTGTCCCTCCCTCATCACGTAATGGATACGGAAGGAGATGAAAGCGCTTGCCTCTCGTTTCTGCAGTGGTGACCATTGTCACCATGGTGCTGTCATGCCAAAAAAGGGGTGGTGGTGGACCAGGCTCATTGCACACAAAACCATGTGCTCCATCGAAGAGATACAGCCAGTGCTTTTTTTCTGGGGGTATGCAGGGGTACACATACCCCTAGACATTTAGTGAATCTGTGTGCTTTTACTGTATTTATTTTTCCCAATTTGAACTATAAAATTGTGATTTTTCTTGAGTCAAAATGAGAGTACCCCTAAACATTTTTTTTAAAGAAAAAAAGCACCGAATGCAGCTGTTTCCCTAATGTACCCTATGGAACAGGTGTGGGAAACCTTTGGTTGTCCAGATGCTGCTGAACTACAACTCCCAACAGAAAGAAAGAAAAGGGATAGCCTCACTCACTTTTAGCTCACCACCGCCAGTGTGCGGCCCCCAACAGATTATTCCCAAGGGAATGTGGCCCTCAACAGACTATCCCTGCTCTACAAGACTGGAGGATGCACAAGCACTGGAAACAGTGCAAGAGTAATGAACCAAAACTGCATTTACATAATTGGAGGCAGATTATACAGTATTGGCTTGCCACCCCTCTTCAAAAAGCCACTCAATCCAATAAAATGCAATACAACCACATGCTTTGCTCTGCTTCATACAAGATGAAAGTTGAGTTTTCATGGTGCTTCCCAAGGCTTTTTCATCATGATTAAAAAAACAACAACCCCCATTGCTTCTGCAAATTCTTTCACAAACCAATCAAGCACATGGAGTCTCCAGCTCGTAAGTGGTTTCAAGATGAATTGGCCATCTTAGCTAGCTGTGCAAAGTTGCTGAGAAAAAGTCAGGCTTTTCTGATTCTCCCCACCCGTCCTGAAAATAAGAGGCAGTTAGAAAAATAAGTCTACTCCCTTCCTCCGCTGCCTAAACACACTTCCTGCCCTAAAAACCGTAATCCTAGACCATGACAAGAAAGGATGCCGTTCAAGAAGTTGTGCACGTTTAGAAAGGAAACGGTAAAGTGGAAAGCTTTGCTGCCCACATTTTAATAAAAGCAGAAACTGAGAACCAGAAGTATGGATGTGGCCGATCCCCTCGTTGGTCTAAGATATTTATATGTTGCTTCATTATTCACATTTCTAAGCGGTGTGCATAAAAACAATCCACACAATATGGGGACAATGAAACAAGAAAAGTTATCACAGTACAATACCCTATCTTGAAATGCCTGATGGACAAGGAAGATTTGGTCACGTCCCTGAAATTCTGCAGGTGCTTGTCTAATCTCAGGTGGGAAAGAGTTCCACAGGCAAAGCTTAGATTTGCACTAAAACATAACCTGCTATGACTCACACACTGTGGTGTTTGTGGGCTCTCAGGGTGACCAAGGTAACCCTGCCACTATTAGACTAAACTCGGTATTAAAAATGTCACGGCACCGGTACATAAATGTGAATGCCCCATTAATCTCAGTAAGCTTCCACACTGCACATTGCAAGCACTCTTAAACCATGTTAACAGTCCACGGCATCGTAACATCCCTCAAAGAATTCTGGTGACTGCAGGGTGCTGACCTCACAGAGCTACAATCCTCAGCATCCTTAACAAACTACAGTTCCCGGGTGTTCTCCGTGTGCTTAATCTGGAGGATTTGCTTTACTGCCTTGTTGGGCCGAGTTCCTCTCCTCCACCCCAGTGCTGTCTTGGGGGTTCCCCCAACCACCCTGAACCAATTTTGGAGGAGGAAGGGAGGGGACCCCCCCTGTTGCACAAGCAGAAGTCCTTGTGCGGGGCTTCCGCTGACAGGCCTCATTAGCTGAATCCCACCCAGCTTGGCTCACATTAAAAACTGCGTCACTGACAAACGGTCTTTTCCCTTCTCGGAGGAAAAGAACAGACACAGTAGACTGAAGCAGCCATGTCATGACAGGAATAAAGCTCAGATAAGATCCTTTTCCAGGTAGAGACTGGCTTAATCCTAAGGGGGGGGGGGGAGAGAGAGAGAGAGCCAATATAGAGTTAATTGGAGACAAATATTTCTCAAGTCCAAAGTGTAGCACAGCTGTTTATAACCCGACCCGAGCAACTCAGCGCTCTAAATCTGGCACCCTTTCCATTTCGCTTAATTTAACTAAATGAAACTTTTGATTTGGTTTTGCTCCTTTTCGGGTGGAACTGACGCTCCTTCGGTTGAGGTGGGGTGGGGAAGCCTAGTCTTTACTTTAAAAAAAACCAAAACAAAACAAAACACCCAGCCAATATGAACAGAAACCTGAAGACCAATTTTGAAAACCAGAAGTGGGTCTTCCTTTACTGGCACTGTGATATAAATGAGGGCACAAACCCAACCCTCCGCCCAGGGAAAATGGAAGGCTCCTTTTGACTGAAGCCAGAGGGGGGGGGGGGTTGTATGAAAATGGTATTCTGGTGAGAGCAGAGAGAGGAAGCCTCCAGTTTGGAAGGTCTCCCAATTTTCACCCCCCCTCCCCAGGCCCACCACACACTAGAACAAGGAAGAAGGCCCCTACTCATGATCCAGAAAATAGCCATCAGCTGATCGGATCAAATCAAATGAGCTGCCAAGGATCCTCAGCTCACTTACGTGGCAGACCCCCCCCCCCCCATATATTCAACAGCACATCCAATGCACCTATAATTTGCCGCAAAGATTTCTAGGAGCTGTAGTTTGCTAAGGTGACTCGAAATTGCAGCTGTGAGGAGGAAACTACAATTCCCAGGGTTTGGGGGTGGGGGGCATCACTTGCGAATCAGGTTTCCCAAAGAACTTAAAAGCAAGGCAAGAGCTCGGAGATCTTTCCCCCGGATGCTTCTCTTATGGACACACGGCAATGTAGTAAGATTAACTAGACAAAACCAAGGACAGAACTCTTGCACCTTGGTCAGAAAGTGTGTCTTGTGGGGAGGAGAAAGAGGGTGCATTTGCTCCAATGTGATAAAAGCTGTCAACGGTAAAATTAACTCCTTTTTTTTTGTACGCACAACTATTGCATACGGATGGGTGGGTGGGGGGAACCCTCTCTTGCAATAATGGTCACCCTGCCGAGAAGGTGGAGCTGCTCTCCACAGCAACAGTGACACAGTGTCATCGCATTACTGCCCCCCCCCGCTCCCCCTTGCCGGCTGCCCAGGCCCCAGCGTCGTCAGGAGGACTCTGGAACAGCACGTCCCGCTCGCTCTGCTCAGCCTCCTGTAGCTGCAGGGAGCCAGCCAACAGCAGACCACAAGGAAGAAGCGGCACCCAGGAGCGCCGGCTTGGCCCCCCCCACCGTCCCCTCCCACCGCCCAGTGTCCAACGCACAAGGAGGCAGCAAGGCCTGGAGCGGGCAGGGCAGGAGAGGATTGCTGTAGGAAAACACAGCTTGCCTCTCCCCTGACCCTGACATTCCAGGAAAAAAAGGAGTGAGAGATACACAGCCAAACAGAGAAGAGAGAAAGCTTCCTGGATCATCTCCCAGGCCAATCCTCTGGCCGGTGTGGGTTTCCCCCAGCCCTTGGTACTGAAATATAATCCCAAATCCTTTCATGACCAACATTTTACTATTGTTGTGTGCGGTTTGTCTGTTTTAATCCTAAAACAAAAGAATATGCAAGTCTGTTTCACCCATCTTGCTGTTTTTAAATTCATCTCCAGCTTTGCTAATACAAAAAAACGCACACGACTGTTGTGGTGTTTTGTTTGGTTTAAGTCTGCCTTGTGCCTTACAAGGGGCAGGAGAATTTGGGTTACAGCTAGAATTGGATAGCTGCTGGATTGAATATTTCCAAAGGACGTCACGTCTTTTTCTCCCAGCATGCACTGGTACACCATGGGATCTTTTTATCACCTCCACCTCTCCACTCTATCTAGGATAACTAACAACACAATCCTATGCATGTTTACTCAGAAGTAAGCACTACTGAGTTCAATGGAGCAGCTTACTTTCAAATCAGTGTGCACAGGATCAAAAACCTTACACCAAAATCATTTGCGCACTGCTAAAGTGGTATCATAGTGCTTTAAATGTTTAGTGCAAATGGGGCCTTGGTAATGTCACCCTGATTTACCTAGAAGGGGATTAATCATGGAAGGAAGCTGTGATAATAAAGAGATTCTGTAATGATGGGTGTCGCTAGCAACTCAAATCCATTTTCTCCTTTCTCTGATCTCTTGGAAGGCCATCTAGCCCAGTGTTTTTCAACCTTTTTTGGGCAAAGGCACACTTGTTTCATGAAAAAAATCACGAGGCACACCACCATTAGAAAATGTTAAAAAAATTAACTCTGTGCCTATATTGACTATATATAAAGTAATTCTCTTGAATTTTTCAATTTTTCCCACGGCACACCAGGCAACATCTCGCGGCACACTAGTGTGCCGCGGAACAGTGGTTGAAAAACACTGATCTAGCCAGTGTCTTGTGCTTAGTCAAGGATCTTGGCAACTACAGCACATGACAGACAGCCACCCAGACTCCGTACAAGCATTTCCAGCAAAGGTGATTCCACTGTCAGACAGTTCCTGCTGTTAGGAAGTTTAATGGCCAGTTGAAATCTGCTTCCCTGAGATTTCCACCCATTGGATCCCACCTTGCCCTCGTTGTAAACCTAACAACCACTTTGCAAAAACAACCACCAGGCTACAGACAGTCAGTCATCAAGTTCACAACAGAGACTAAGATTCCAACTAGGGACTTCCCAGTTCACAGCTGGTGGGAAGTGAAGGTGGAAAACAGGCCCTTTGAAGCCTTGGTGTCAAGGGGAACATAGAAAGCACAATAAGCTATTTGTCCCTTTAGCCCAGAGGTGGGGCGGGGGGACCTTTTCTGGCTGCTGGGCCAGATCATTATCTTCCCAACTATCACAGGTGGACAGTCACCCATCTGTCAATCACTTCAGGTGACATTGCACTTCGGAGGTACAGATGCTGGGACTTCAAAGCGCAGCATGGGGCTGTTTGAAAGCCCTTTTGCAAGCAGCCCTGTGCTGTTCTTTTAAGGTTCTGAAAACTGGGGAAACTTCTTCCCCCTCCCAGCAAAGGAACAATTGGGAGACGACTTTACGCTCCTGATTGTTCCTTCAAAGCTGCGTCAGTACCTGTCCCAAACCTGACTTCACATATGATGGGGGAAATAGCCATGCAGATCAATCTGGGACCCCTGGTGGGCCATGTTTGGAGATTCCCCCACCCCCAATCTGGCATACTGTTGTTTGCTGCTCTGACTGGAAGTGACCCCTCAGGCTCTAGGGCAGTAATGGTGAACCACCCCCAGATGTTGTTAAGACTCCACTGCCCATCAAATCCAGCCAGCATGACCAATGGTGAGGGGAACTGTATTTCACCATTTGGAGGGACAGATTCTCCATCTCTGCTCTAAGGCCAGCCTTGTAAATAAGCCCATGCAATGTCCGGCAGGGTCTCCTTGGGAAGATCATAAATGATCAGATTGGCATTCATTGGGGGGAGGTGATCTGCTAGGCAATCTGGTCCCCGGTTGTATACGGCTTTACATGTCAACAAGAAAACGTTGAATCTGGCAGTAGCAGAGGCCAGTAGCAGCCAGTGCTGATCTGTCAACACGTAGGTAATGTGTAAAGCTGGGTGTCCCACTAAGCACCCTAGCAGCTGCTTTTTGCATTAGCTACAGCTTCTGAAAAAGCTGCAAGGGTAGCTGGTGCTCAAGAGTTGGTGCACAACTCAATTCCTGGATCTGGAATCTACCTATCCATAAGGCAGGATTCAGTCAAAGTTTATCAGCCCAATCTTGCCCCTGACTGCATCAGTTGGGCACATCCATGGCATCTTCTGATTCAGGTGCTACAGAGAACTGGAGCAGTCTAAGAAGAAATGCAAAGTCAGAGAGATCTTTCCTCTCATCTGCTACCTAAGAAATTTTTAACTGCAGGATTGAAATCGGCAGCTTCTCTATGCAAAGCATAGTGGGCTCTACCACTGAGCTAGAATTCCTTTGCACATGCAGGAGGAGGACAGGGCTCCTGTACTTTTTGGTAACTCTGCACAGAAGAGAGTGATTTCAGGTGGTGCAGTTTTTTTCTCAACAAACCTGCATCTGTCGAAATTAATCTCTTCTGCATAATTATTAATACTGCTGGAGCTCACCCATCCTTTGCACCCGCTGTGATATGTTAGTTTATGTGCAAAGTCTTCGTCACTGGAAGCAAGTCAATAGATAGCTCCCTATATAGGCCAGTATTCAACTTTTGATCTGATGCAATCACATTCTTACTAAAGACATGAAAATGTTCCCCAACACTCATTACACCTCCTGTGTTTAATTTAATTAATGAACCTCAATACTGTATCTTATTTCTCCCACCTTAAACCTTAAGAGCAGAATTTTCTGAGTTTGGCTTTTATTTATTTGCAATGGTTTGCATCAGCTAAAGTGTCAAGTGTTGCCCATGGTTAATTCCAGGTACCAAGGAATAGGAAGGGGAGAAACAGGGGTATTTGTTCTACCCAATCAAGTTATAAAAGGTAGATGAGACGACACGACGCGACAGCTTTTTCTTCTTCTTTTAATTACTGTGTGTGGTGAAAGGGCTGGGAGACAAGGGCCCTCCATTCTCATACAATTGTACTACCAAATAGCTAATTCCAAAATATGGGGGAAATAGACATTAAAAGTATTGTGTAACTGCACTACTTAATGTACTTAAGTACCTATTAATCCAAAGTATACATGCATGCCTTTTGAACATTGCCCACTGCCTAACAATGAAGCTAGGTAAGGGAAAAAAAACTCTTAGCAGAGCGAGGGTTATGGGAGGGTGTGTTTTACTTTTTACTTACAGTGAAGGGGGGGGGGAGTATTTGATCCCCTGCTAAATTTGCCCGTTTGCCCTCTGACGAAGAAATGTCCAGTCCATAATTTTAATGGTAGGTTTACTGTAGGTGTGAGAGACAGAATAACAACAGGAAAACCCCCAGAAGACAAAAGTCAGAGATTGATGTACATTATAATGAGTGATTTACATCATAGGAAGGTATTGGCTCCCTCCACTTTCTCACATAGCATAACACGGATAGTGGGGTGTAGTGGTTAGAGTGTCAGGCTAGGAGCTGGGAGACTAGGGTTCAAATCCCCACTCGGCCATAAAGCTTGCTGGGTGACCTTGGGCTAATCAGTGCGTCTCAGTCTAACTCACCTCATGTGGTTAATGTGCAGATTAACCGAGGAGGAGGAGAACCATGTGTGCCACTTTGAGCTCCTTTGAGAAAAAGGTGGACTATAAACGCAACCTAAAATAAATACTTACATACATAACAGAATACAAGAACCAGCAGGAGTGGGTTATGGATTACGCACCTGAAGCTTAAAGCAAACAGGCTCGGCTGCTCTGCATGGGTGGTTTATATACTAGAATGCAAGGAATATTCTGTTTGCTTTGAGGAAAAGCAATAGATGATACTATCACTCTTTTGGAGTTTCAGTTCAAGTGATTGCTCAGCCTCAGACACCTAACTAACCCTTGCCCTTCTGTGGCTGTTATCCCTACTTGTAATCATGTGACAATGAGTTCCCCCTGCTCACTCCTATATGTGTATTTAGGTAGCTACTCCTCTTTTGCTCTGTCTAATGGGTTGGTTAAGGTTAAGAGTACAAGAAGCAGCTGCGAGGGGGAAACCCAATGTGCAGTTTCTAGGCTACTGACCCCAAGAATTTGCTCTTTTAGGGAGGGGCTGTGATCTTTAAGTAGATGGGAGAAGGAAGAATTCTGGCAATTTGCCTTGCAGTATTTGGTGTGTGAACCTCCATCTGCAGAAAATTATCCCTTCTAAACATAACACAGCTATTATAAGCACAAGAGCAGAGTCCTGTCCTGAATCCGGAACTCAGGGACGAGACAGATTATCCTGACCCAGTTAAATCTGTCTGATTTTTTTGGCCTGATTTTAGGGATGAGATTGCCTTTGGTTGCTAGAGCTGAGGACATATGCCGGTAAATGGGCAGAGGGAGCAAGGCCCCCATTCAGTTTCTTGAACCTCTCAGAGGTGGGGGCAACACATTGGTTCAATTTGGGCACAATGCTGAGCCAAACCATTGTTTAGTGTGAACGAGCAAACGTGCAGGTTGCTGGAGTGAAGATCTCAACCACAACACACCTCCCCCCCCCAAATGCTTCTTCCCTACCACCCTACCCAGGGGCAAGCCATGATTTCTGCTCTGCAATAAACCATGGTTTGGCTTAGTGTTGTGGCAGCAGTAACACTCTTGGTGAGAAGGTTTTGAGAAGATCTTGAAGAGAAGGTGGTGTCAAGAGGATATGGCATCTGATCCACCCCCCTTTCTCCTTTTCCTCTCAAACAAAGAGGGTGCCCTGTCCCAGAATTTAGGGGCAGGGATGAGCCGGGTGACACTAAATAAATCAGAACCTGATGCTCCTTAGATGGAATTGTTGGTGGTGAGACATCTAGCTGGGAACTGAGAGTAGGCGAATGAGCTTTTATGAGATTCCCCCACCCTCCCCCAAATGTTCAGGTTCATAATAAGAGTCAGTGGCTTGATTACTGAGCTTCCACTCAACGTGAACACGTCAGTGGTGGTTAACCTTCAGATCTAGTTGGACTCCAACTCCCATCAGCCCTATACAGTGTGCCCAATGGTCTCGGGGGAAGGGAGCTGTAGTCCAGCAATGCCCAGGCTCCTCACCCCAGCTCACATCGTCCCACCCACCCATTTTATTCTCACAACAGCCATGTGAGGAAGGTTAAGCGGAGAAAGAGCAATGCAAGCCAGCCAAGATAGCTTCATGGTTGAGTGAGGATTTGAACTTGGGTCATCCTTGGTTCGGCACTACTCCGGCAACTCCCATCATTCCCTGACCACTGATCATACTTGGCCAGGGCTGATGGGAGGTTGGGAGTCCAGCAACAACTGCAGTGCTACCTACAGGTTTCTCAGCCCTGCCTTAAACAGCTCAGGCCCACCTCCTTTCCTTATATACCCCCCCCTACATGCATTAAAGTTTTCCTGAGAAAACTCAAGAGGTCTACACTTTCCGAAGCAACACCCAGGGCTTTCATGGTGGTTGCTCCCTTCCTGCAGAACCGGCTCCCCGAGAAGCTGGCCAGACCAACAGAGAGTGTTATTGTAGGGTAATGTGTGGTCTATGAATTGAGAAGCGCAGGTCGCCAGCCATGTAAGACGACCCAGAAGGAGCTGGGTAAACAATCCCTGTGTCTTTTGTTTTCACTGGCACGAAGTAAAAATAGATGTTCCAGCACCTAGCAGCCCGTAATCAATGGCTAGCGGGCAGCATTTGCCTTGGTGAGTCACACATTGTGCAGGCTTGCCGCAGGAAGGCACATGAAGAATGAATGGCACAAGAGTTTTACAATGCAATGTACGTTGGCTACTGGGCAAGGACGGAGGAGACCCGGGTTCAAATCTCCTGCCCCTGCCCTAAGACATGAAGCTCACTGGCTAATCTTGGCCAAGTCAGCATCTCTCAGCCTAACCTACCTCATAGGGCTGTTGTGGTTAAAACTGATTGGGCGGTGGGGGGGGGACCATGTATACCAACTATAAAGATATATAGATATATATATATATATATATATATATATATATATATATATATATATATATATATATATATATATCTATCTACACCCAAAATATATTATAACCCACCTCCAGCAGTTCCTTTTAAAGTTTATGTGCAGGCAATTATAACGCATTACCAAGACTCGCTGAAGGGACACGGGTGGCGCTGTGGTCTAAACCACAGAGCCTAAAGGTCGGCGGTTCGACTCTCCGCAGTCCCTGCTCCTGCCAACCTAGCAGTTCGAAAGAATGTCAAAGTGCAAGTAGATAAATAGGTACCACTCTGATGGGAAGGCAAACAGCATTTCCGTGCGCTGTTCTGGTTTGCCAGAAGCGGCTTAGTCATGCTGGCCACATGACCCGGAAAAACTGTCTGTGGACAAACGCCAGCTCCCTCAGCCTATAGAGCGAGATGAGCGCCACAACACCAGAGTCATCTGCAACTGGACTTAACAGTCAGGGGTACCTTTACCTTTACCTTAACAAGACTCGCTGTGGGAAAGGTCTTTGGCTTGGTAAACCTCAGCCAGCCATTGCATTAGTGTTAGCTGACTACACCAATTAAAATCAGAAATATTACACATTAAAGAGTTCTTAGCATCCTATCGCAGGTGAATAGAGGAAGCTCTCTTACACTGAGGGCAACCGTTGGTTCATCCAGCTCAGCACTGTCTACACTGACCGGCAGCAGCTCTCCCACGATTTCAGACAAGGGCAAGCATTCCCAGTCGTACCTGTGTATGCTGAGGATTGAACCTGGGAGCTTCTGCATGCAAAGCAGGTGGCATATATCTATTTAATAACAGCCACCTTCCCTTCTCTGTGTGTGGTGTAGTGGTTAAGAGCGGTAGACTCGTAATCTGGTGAACCGGGTTCGCGTCTCCGCTCCTCCACATGCAGCTGCTGGGTGACCTTGGGCTAGTCACACTTCTCTGTAGTCTCTCAGCCCCACTCACCTCACAGAGTGTTTGTTGTGGGGGAGGAAGGGAAAGGAGAATGTTAGCCACTTTGAGACTCCTTCGGGTAATGAAAAGCGGGATATCAAATCCAAACTCCTCTTCTTTAAAAAATGCTGAGCAGAGCAGGCAAAAATTAAATACATGAACCTTTCCTCAGCCCTGTACTTGCACACCAGGGCAAGCTTCTACCTGTTGAATTCCCGTCTGCCCCACAGCTGTTAAAAGAGGCCTTTTCAGAAATAATAATAATAATAATAATAATAATAATAATAATAATAATAATAATTTTATTTGTATGCCACCCATCTGACTAGGTTGCTCCAGCCCCTCTGAGCAGCTTGCAGGTAGGCAAGGCTGCAATCCTAACCCCACTTACTTGTGAGTAAGCCCCTACAGATTCAGCAGGGCTTACCTCTTGAGTATACATAGCAGAGGCTGCTGAATGGCAGCTTGCATATGCTGTAAAGGAATCTGCTATAGGTATTTCTAAGCAAAAAAGAAAAGACCACCTCTGTATGGAAACTGTGCGCTATCTATAATTTTAACCCGGAGGAGGCTATTCATGCATACAGCTTGGAAAGCCTGGTGGTGTCCTTGGTTTGTGATTCCGCGTGCACCCCCCCCCATGTGTGTGGAGGAGACTGCTTGTTTGGATGAAGCCGGCTCCCATCTGAACAAAGGGGGCCTGTCTGGGGTCCTCTGAGCACTTTCGGCAATCTTCCCGCAGAGCCGTGCTAGGCAGCTCTGGTGCTGCAGGGGTTAATCGGATCTGTTTCAACTGGCAAGGCTGGGTGTGGGAGGCTGGGAGCTCTGGAAGAGTGTTGGACATGGTATGCAGAGTTTTCTAGGGGAGAGGAGGGTGCGGGGAAGGGGCTGCAGCTCCATAGGCGGAAAAGGAGACAGACAAAACCATCCTTTGCAAGGGAGGATCCCGGAGACAGAAATTGCTCCAGACCCATAAAATCTCACGCCAAATTCGGCAGTGATGGGGGGCCGAGATGTCCTACAGCATTCGCGGGCCTCACCCAGATATCCCTTGTTGCTCATGATGTTGCAGGATAAAGCCAACAAGCCAGGAGTGTCTCTCCACACACACACACACACACACCCCAAACACACACCCAGCCCCAGCATCTTCAGTGGAAAGAAAGGGCTGTTTGCCAAAGGCTATAATCTTATGGGTGCTCACTTGGGAGGGGAATTCAGTGGGATTTAGAACTGAGTAAACACGCAGAGGACTCAGGAATGAGGTGGCTGGATTTCAAGCAGGGTGACCCTAAGGAGGCAAATGATTAAGCCCTTCCCGAAGGCAGCGCAGACACACTGCATGGCCAACAAACCCACTTCCTTTTGGTGACAATTTGCTCGATTCTTATTAATTTAGTAGAGGGGAGCTGGAAGTATGCAACATTGGGCCAACCCTCAGCACTTGGGGCTACGCCAGGCCAATAAATGTAATATTAATGAGCTTTTGTTTTCAGCCTTTTGGGGTCCACGGTTCCCTTGACCAGCTACATTCTTTCTGCGGCACCCCTGTGGGGCTTAGGAGGCCAGTTATGTCACCCCTTGCCTGCAGAGCTGAAAGCACCTCACTCCTTTTTGGACACCCTCCTTTGTGGAGTGTTCCCTCAGCCTCCTCTCCCCTCTTCTTGGAGGTCCTCCAGGCAGCCGCTGCTGCCACCCCTAGTCTCTGAGCTGTCCTCCTGCCCCAAAGAGTGGTGCCTCCTCACACTGCCCCACAGGGGCCTGAGAAGTACCCCATGGCCAGCCCCAGAGAGCTTGTAACCAGGGCTGCTGCAAAGAACAGCTGTGCAAGCCTTGGTTGAAAACTACTGGTACAGGGATTTCAAGTATTCAAAGCTATTCACTTGCATTGCCTACTGGTAACTTTTACAAGAGCAGATCTTGGTGAACTATAACTCCCATCATCTCTGACCATTGGGCCATGCTGCCCGGGACTGATGGGAGCAGAAATCCAGCAACATCTGGAGGGCACCACTTTGGCTATGCCTGCTTTGCAGCAGCCACGGGATCTATGCCTTCCCCAGGTGGTGTTGAACTACAACTCCCATCATAACTGACCATTCACCATACTGGCTGGAGCCGATAGGGAGCTGGAGCCCAAAATTGTCAGGGGGGGGCAGGGTGGCACAGGTTCGCCAGCCTTGCAGCAACATAATTTGTATTAGCACCTCCCATGTTGCTGAGAGAAATTGGCTGGCCTAAAGGCACTGGATTGTGCATAATGCTGAACCAGGAACTTGTGGCTCCTTTGGGGAGAAAGGTCCATAGCTCAATAGCACAGCATCAGTCCTGCATGCAGACGGTTCTAGATTCAGTCCTTGGTAGAGAGGAGATTAAAACTGGGGCTGGGGGTGGGAGCTTCCTAGTTTGCAGCTCATGCTGTTAGGAAAAACACAACTCCAAGAGTTACAATTTTGAAAAATTCAAGTTAGGGCTTTTGCCATTACTCTCCACATGAATGCTGGCAATTTTGCAGAACTCAAAGCAAATTAATTCTACCGTTGGTCCAGAAGGATGGCAGGCAGCAACACAGAGGTAAGCACTACAGCAGCCAAGTGATAAAAAATGTGAAATGTGAAGGAGCCCCAAAAAATGACACTTTCCCTCATGCACCTCCAGCGCTCTAATGGGGTACACAATTCAACATCACAGAAAGAGTCTGAGCGTCCCCAGTTGTAGGGAGAATAAAGAAATGGCAGATTTGTGGCTGGCTACTGCCAGGTCATGATCACTGGTGTGCAGGGAACCAGCGTTGGCATCTGAGGGGGTACTTCTCAGTACCTAACTCCAGCCCCCCACCCCCTTACTCCTTTGCAGAAAGCTTTACAAAGTCTGTATTTTATCAGCAATCGTTTCCAATAAAGTGTCTTTGCCCTGAGATGAAAAGTGAACCATGCTGGGCACCGCTGTGTGCAAGGACTAGAACACAGCATGTAATGTTTGAAGTAGGGTCTCCTACCCTCCCCTTGATCAATTCTGCAGTCAATTTCCTTTATAGGCAACTCCCCATTTACTCCCCATTTCTGGTACGAGGGCCGGGCCGCAATGGCTGCTTCACCAAGCAGTCTTTCGTGAGTGAAACCGCCGCTGCGTCTGAGTCCCTCTGCCACCAGCCCCCAGCATGCCAAGGGACAAACAAGTTGCAGCCCAGCACTGGAGGCAGAAGGACTCAGGAGAGGAAGTGGTTTCACCTGTTACATACCGCCGGGGGAAACTGCCATGGCAGGCCGGTGGTTCCTTTAAACTTCTCCATTGAGGGGCGCACAGCTGCCTGCCCCTCGGCAGAGAAGTATAACGGAGCCCCTGCCCCACCTCTGGCTTACGCAAGCCACATGCGAGGCGGGGGCTCCTTTACACTTCTCCAACAGATGAGTCAAGCAGCCCTTGACAGTGCGCACCAGCCTTGCGGCGGTGGCTGTTCAGGAGAGAGTGCCCTATATCTGAAGGATCGTGAAGTTAGCTTTTAGGCTGCGTTCAGATATTGATTCAAATATGGACCCACACCACTCAATTAGCCAGCACACTGCCTCACAGTGTTGCACTGTGCCGGGCAATAAGCATGGAAGATGGAGCTTTGATTAGTTTCAACCTATTTACACATGCCTATTTACACTCTTGATGTTGCAGTTGCCGGGTGAAGAATGTGTGCTGTGAACCTTTGGCTTTTCCGGATGCCCCTGGGAATCCGGCACACTGGAAGGGAAAAATAGGCCTGGCGATGCGGATTTTAGCAGCAAACCGTCCCCAGTAGCAAGGTCGAGACTGTGGAGGGTCCAGCTGCCTGCTTATTGCCAACCCACTGCGTGTGACACAGCAAGAACTCGCGCTTTCTCTCCGAACGCCGAGTGCCTTTCTACAGAACATGTTCCGAGAACAAGGAAAAACAGGCTGTTCCATCCCAGCACTGCAGCCTGGAACTACAGCACTGCAGGAGGTGACCAGAGACTTAGGCAGTGGGCTGTGCCTAGGGGCAAAGAATGGCCTCCTCGCCACTGTAATCCACCCACCCCCCACCCCCATCTCCTTCCCTCCCACAAAACAAGCAAACGGCTTGCTTGGTTTATGCCCAGATTTGCAAAACAGCAGTGGAAACATTTAAAAATATATAAATCCAGGCTGGTAAGAGGAGAGCTGTTTTCTCCCCAAGCCGTGTTAAAAAAATAATAATAAGCAGCAGCCATTATGTCTTGTGGAGCTGAGGTATTCTACAGTATAAAAAATATTCCCTCTGAGGATACCACTTACTCTGCAGATACCACTTACTCTGCAGACTATTTACTAATCTGGAGCCACACACACACACACACACACACACACACACACACACACACAAACACTGGCTCACAAGAGTTAGGGTGGTTTCCTGTTCTTGCCTCTGTTCCCAGACCCCTTCAAATAAGCTGCCACTTCCTCTACTGGAAGTTGAGTTCTGGTAACCCGAAAGAAGCAATCTGCATGATGAAAGCTGGAGGGAAAGTAATCTTGCTTTTTGGAGTGTTTTTATGTCTGAATCCTTGCCATCTACATAATTTTCAGCAGCACAAGGAAACACTTTTTTTTTGGTCTTGATGTGGCTGAAGCCACGGGAATCTGATGTGCCCCCCCCAGCTTTTGCAAGTCTTTTTGCTGCCAGGTGTTTAAACTTCAAGTGCCCCCCCCCCCCGGAGAGAAAGGATGCACTTTGAGTAACCAAGAATCTTCTAGCACATCTTCAAATGGCTTGTTTTACAGAAGAAGGAACTTGCCTTGTATCGAGACAGACATTTGGCTCCATCTATAGCTCGGTACTGTCTACTCGGACTGGCAGCGGCTCTCTGGGGATTTTCCCCAGACAACCAGGATTCGAACCTGGAACCTCCCATACCCAAGGCATCAGATGCTCAACACTGAGCCCTTTTATCACCAGCACATCACATTTCAAATACAGAGTGCTTTATGAACCTTAACCCCGTCTGGATATTGCTCTGTTCTGCAGAAAGGCAAGCAACCCGTTTCAAGACCAAAACTTAAACCCCACTCCCTGGGAATCTCTCTGCGCAGGCCTCCCTGTGCCCTTCAACATAACCAGCCCGTGGTACCTCTCTAGCAATCTAGGCTAACAGAGCCAAGTACGTACTCAAATTTCAGTCGCAGAAGCCTCTAACTTAGGCCCTGGGGTTCTGGGTAAAGAGCTGCGTAACACTGCATTTTCTACCCGGGAGGGAAAGAGGGCGAGAAAGGGTTAAGAGGCCAGGAAGTGCCTCAGAGGCTCCAGTTCCTGTTAGGGCTCTGCAGATCCCCCCACCCCACCCACCCTGGAGAGAAAAAGCTGTGGGGGCAGCAGTCTGTGCGGAGGAAAGAAATGCACTAGGGGAGGGAAGAGCAGCAAAAAAAGGACTGGAGGAGTGGCAGGGTGGGGGTGGGGGTGGCTGTGGTAATCCAATAACCCACCCCTGAGGAATCCATGGCCACCTCCTCCCTGCTTGGAGCTGAGCCATATGGCCTCCATAGCAAGGGGGAGCTGGGGGGGGGGGGGTTGGTGAAGGGGGGGAGAGAGGCAAGAGCATTCATTCCACAAAGCAATTCCTGCCTTTGGCCCAGCCTGCTCCAGTGAGATACTTCAATTGCAAGGGTGGCCAGAATGCAGATGTGGCTCTGCCGAGATAAGACCACCAGGCGATTTTTCCTGCACAAGAGCTAAAAGTGGTCCTGACACATCACGTCGTCAAGATTATAGATGTTTATATCTTGCCTCTCCTCCAAAGAGCTCAAGGAAGCATACATGGTTCCCCCCCCCCCCCGACCTCTGCTCTCCGTTTTGTCCTGAGAGACTGGCCCAAGGTCACCCTGGTGACCTTCGTGGCTGAGTGGGGATCTGAACCCTGGTCTCCCCAAGTCCTAGTCCGACCCTCTAACTCAGGGGTAGGCAACCTAAGGCCCGTGGGCCAGATGCAGCCCAATCGCCTTCTCAATCCGGCCCACGGACAGTCCGGGAATCAGCATGTTTTTACATAAGTAGAATGTGTCCTTTTATTTAAAATGGATCTCTGGGTTATTTGTGGGGCCTGGCTGGTGTTTTTACATGAGTAGAATGTGTGCTTTTATTTAAAATGCATCTCTGGGTTATTTGTGGGGCCTGCCTGGTGTTTTTACATGAGTAGAATGTGTGCTTTTATTTAAAATGCATCTCTGGGTTATTTGTGGGGCATAGGAATTCGTTCATTTTTTATTTCAAAATATAGTCCGGCCTCCTGCAAGGTCTGAGGGACGGTGGACCGGCCCACAGCTGGAAAAGGGTGCTGACCCCTGCTCTAACCACTAGGCCCTCTTAACAATAGCGACACAAGAGCTCTGCTCTGCCTCAGTGAGGCTGTTAGAATCGCTGATCCGCAGTAACTCATGTGCAGATTTATGTTTGTTTATATAAAGGTCGCCACAGTGTACCGTCCAAGGGATGCCCTATGTAAACGGCTTAGCCCCTTGAGCTAATTCTTCTACCTCTAGCTTTCATTGGTGCAAAAGCAAAATGGAAATAGCAAAGCAGATTCCGCAAGCCTTAAGTTTGACCACGCTGCTTTACTTGACTATCAGTCGATCAATACCACAATATTAAAGAATCAGGGATACAGGACACACCCAAGGCCTCAATGTCTCTCGGTCACCTGTCTAATGGAGTTTGGGTGTCGCAAGGGGACACGGAGGAAGCCAAGAGCTCATCCAAAAAACACTTTGCTAATGTGATTTTTAAAAACAAAAAACAAAATGAAGAGACATATCCACAAAGGAAAACCAGCTACCACAACCCAAGGGAAAAACAAAATGGAACAGGAAGCTCTTAAAATAAGTGTTCAAGGCAGGCACTAAGAACGTGCCAGGGAAGTCCACTGGATCAAGACTTGGACTTGGGTCATATCACTTAATACAAGATGTGGGCTTAGAGGCAGCGTGAGTGACTCAGGTATTTGCTTTCAGTGCAATTTCTGTGCATCTCGAGCGAGCAGAATGCTGCGGGGCGCATGCACAACCTAGACGCACAAGTGCATGATGCCGACACACTGCAGGCTCTCTGGGAAGGCAATGTGCAAATCTCCTTGCTAAGGCTGCATAATGTGCAAGAGGTAGTTCTAGTTGGTTAACTATTCCGTTTTAATCCCCACCCTTCCTCCATAATGCTCAAAAGTGCATTCCACGGCTCTTCTCTGCCCACACTATTCTCACAATGCACTGAGCAAGAGAGTGTGAATATGCACGTTCGGGGGGGGGGGAGTTGGAAGGGGGCAAAGTGCCCCAGTGAGCTTTAAGTTTGAGTTCACATTTGAACTCGGATCCCTCCCACCCCACTCCTAGCCTGACACTCTTTCTGCGACCCCAACACTGGGTCTGAAGTACATGGAAGGGAACTTGGGGAAAGGCCGTAGCTCAACGGTAGAGTTCTCTGCCCTTCAGAAGGTCCCAGGTTCAATACCCAGCATCTGCAAATAGGGCTGGGACAGACTCCTTGTCTGGAACCCTTAAATGCTGCTGCCAGTCAGTGTAGACAATCCTAAGGACCAGTTGGTCCGATTCAAATGAAGGCAGATTCCCAGGTTCCTATGATTTAAATCCAGCAGTATGAGTGTGGAAATTCTGGGGCTGGGGTGAAAAGGGAGCTATAGTCCCACCCAGGCTTCTCTGCCTTGCAGCTCTGCTTCCTGGCCAGGGACCCGTCCCCGAGAGGCTGATTTCAGCAGGCTGCCAGTTGTGGATTCCTTATCCAGAAAGCAGCAAATGTGTTTGCGCGACAGCCGACAGGAGCAGCAACAACAGCAGGGTCACCTGATCCCAGGAACAGAGAAACATCCTAGCCTTGGCACAGATGCGGCCAAGCGCAGTTCCAGCTGAGAGCTTGGCTGGCAGTCTGCCCGGAGCCTGTGAGGCCTGCGTTGCAGCTCCTTCTGCGTGAGGAGCAGATGGCAGCTCTCCTTCTGTTTAACATGGAGGGGCTGGCCCTAGGAACTACAAGTCCCAGCCTGCAATGCTCTCTGATAAAAGGTTAAGGATGGGAAAGGGCCGCATGCAATTTAGAGGAGCGGGTGCGAGAGAGAGAGATATACAAATGCCTGTATTTGGGCAGCTGCCATCTTCCCAAAATGTACTTCAACAGCCAGAGATTGGTACATATGGACACCAACCAACAAACAAGCAAGGAATGGGCATACTAAATGAACTTGAAAAGAGATACACACAGAGAGAGAGAGAGCGTTATAACCGCAGGTCTCGGGCACTAGCTCATTTGAAAGTGATGCCAGTTTTGCATGACTTTGAAAAGCCAGTAGACCCCCACTAAGAGATATTTATTGCTTGTGCCCTCCCCAACACCTCAAACTTTCCATCAGTTGGTGTAGGTTTCTGTTTCTCTCACACTGCTGGGGCAGCAAAATAGGGCACCCTGGGTGCTGCCCCATATGGCAGGGGTTTGTCACCCCCTTTTCCGGGCCCGTGGGCACATTTATGAAGCGGATAATCTGCTGTGGGCCACCCCAACACCCCACAATCCAGCTAACACTACAGCCTATTTTATTGGTTACAATAGGTTGATTCAATCAATGGGAGGGTGGCATGTCCCCATAGGGGTGATGCTAGTGACCTCCCCCCACCAGTTCCAGATTTGAAGGGGTTCCCTTGGCAAAGTGTCCCCACGCTTGCTTTGCAACACCATGAGTTTGCTTGGCAGCTATGGGTAGTTATAAGCCAGTTTTTAAATTCCCTACAGTTCCCCACATCATTTTGGGGCCCTGTGGGAAATTGAAATGGTGCCCAATGGACGCTGCTCAGGGTGGGTGTTGGGGCAGGTGGGTCGTGGCACTTCCCTGAGTATGCCAGCCCTGCTACTTCGGCTGAATAAAGCCTGCAAAGTGTCTGAGGAAGATGAGATCTTGCTGTTTAACATAGTCCCTAGTTTTCTGTTTTTGTTTTAAATATCTGGCTTAGCGGCAGCAGAATGATGTCCCCTTCCCAGCGGCCTGTCCCCCGTTTCGACTAGGAATTTGCTTGCTGGACCTAAGACTCCTTGTTCTCAGTGCCTCAGCCTATAAACGGGAGCAGCCGCAGCCTGCCACTCAGGTTTGTTGGGAGAATAAATCACACGCAGATTGCAAAGGTGCTTTAGTGCTAAGAAGTGTCACTGAAATTATAAATAATAGCCTCTGCGGCCAACTGTTGCACACACATTCCTGTCTAATTATTCTAGTGAGAGTCCTTAATACACTTAAGAGAGGCCTAGTGGAACATGCCCTTGATTAACAGCTTTAAAATCCATAATTTCTGACGGCCTCAAATAACCCCCCACCCTCCCTCAATCTTCCGAAACCTAGCCCCGCAACTTTCATCACACGTGGAAACGTGGCAGAACATTGAGAAATTCAAGAAAAAGAGTTAGTAAGCAATGAGTAACCCCCCCACACACAATACACCCACTTCCCGGGCCTCCTCCGTCCCGTCTCTTCCGATAATCTTACATCTTCTGCCAACTAGAAAACAGAAGAACAGTTTTCTCCTCCTCTAACATTTTGGTGCTGTTTTGCAACCTGCTAAAAACCAAGATTAGAAACACATGCTCTTTTCCCAGTTTTCTTGCTTCTTGTCTTAAGACGTAGTAGGCCAAGGGGAAAAAAATAGTCCGGACCATCTCAGTGTTATGCAGCTGGATGCCAAATCCTTGGGAAATATTAACTCTGTTTCCCTGGGTATAGGTTACTGAAGGACAACTGTCTGCAAGTTCATTAGCCCACGACTTATTGGACTGTAACCCTATGGGATAACCTACTATGTACAGTATATTATCACAGCCAATAAAAATATGGAGCAGCAAATCACGCACGTTCAGGAGTCCAAAATCCCCATGCCAACCCTGGTGACCACCCCATTTCCAGTGCAAACAGAACCTCTTCCACAGGCTCTCTTCACATGTTATTGCAGAGAACTCAGAAGACGGGTGGGGAATCTGCAGGTTGGGTGGGCATGGAGGACCAGCCCTTGCTTGTGATTTTAACTTGTTTTAAACTGTGTTTCATATGCACTTTTAAATTGCCGTAACGTACCCTGGCAAATCCTGAAGTTGAGGCTCCAGTACTTTGGCCACCTCATGAGAAGAGAAGATTCCCTAGAAAGACCCTGGTGTTGGGAACGATGGAGGGCACAAGGAGAAGGGACGACAGAGGATGAGATGGTTGGACCGTGTTCTCGAAGCGACTGGCATGAGTTTGGCCAAACTGCGAGAGGCAGTAAAGGATAGGCGTGCCTGGCTTGCTCTGGTCCATGGGTCACGAAGAGTCGGACCGACCTGAACGACCTGAACAACAACAACCCTGGCAGGTAGGAAATCAAAACAACAACAACAACAACAACAACAACAACAACAAACCAAGCCTTACGAGGAACTTGGGTATGTTTAACCGGGAGAAGGGAAAACAGAGGCGAATTATAGGCATCTTCAAATATCTGAAGGACTGTCACATGGAAGATGGAACAAGCTTGTTTTTCGCTACTCCAGGGGACAGGACCCGAACCAATGTATTCAAACCACAAGAAAGGAGAGTCTGAGTAAACCTTAGGAAGAGCTTTCTGACATTTAAGACTCACAGGGGTGGGGTCAGCAAACTTTTTCAGCAGGGGGCCGGTCCACTGTCCCTCAGACCCTTGTGGGGGGCCGGACTATATTTTGAAAGAAAGAAAGAAAGAAGAAGATAGAAGAAAGAAGAAAGAAGAATTCCTATGCCCCACAAATAACCCGGAGGTGCATTTTAAATAAAAGGACACATCTACTCATGTAAATACACCAAGCAGGTCCCACAAATAACCCAGAGATGCATTTTAAATAAAAGGGCACATTCTACTCATGTAAAACACACTGATCCCGGACTGCCGCGGGCCGGATTTAGAAGGGGATTGGGCCAAATCCAGCCCCCGGGCCTTAGTTTGCCTATCCATGGTTAAGAGGTCTTCGACAGTGGATCGGGCTACCTAGGAAGGAGGTGGGACTCTTCTTCATTTGAGGTTTTAAACAGAGGTTGGATGGCCATCTTCAGCTGTGATTCCTTCACAACAGGGGGGGTTCGGCTAGATGACCCCGGGGGTCCCTTCCAACACTACAATTCTACAAATAACAACCCTGCCTCCCTACAGAGCCTCCAGTATGCAGGAATGGACACACACCTTGATCAGTGTTATATGCCCCTTCCCAAATCCCCAAGCGGTGAGAGATTTCAGGGGTGCCACCCACCACATATGCCTCAGGTTAGGTGTCCTCAGAATGAATGGATATCCCTGGGGACTTTGGTGCCTTTGCAATATATGGTTTATATTTGCACATACAGTATATGCAGGTTGAGGATTGGAGGGGGGTGCCTCACAGCATCAACACTCGTCTACAGGTACTGGTGCCCCCCATTAGGTTTCGGGGGAGGGGAAGGCTCTGTAATTCCATAGCACTGGATTCTCACAGGGAGTAAAATCGAGGGTCTATCTCTCTTCCCCGCCAAGCCTTTGAAAGCCCAGTATGCTAGACTTGCAAGAGGTTGGTTGGCACCCTGGCACCCTAATCTTTTCACTAGCCAAAGCCTTCCGCGCCTTCTCTGCATGCCCTGGGGGCAAGTTCTCTCCTGATTCTAAAGTGGCCAATAAAACTAGGTGGGGACAACCTCTCCCCACCCCTGCCCTTATAGTTCCCACCATCCGGTTCAGCTACTTCAGCCCAGTCCAGGTGCTGGAGTCAGCCAAGGTTTCCCCTCAGGCTGTCAGAAAGGTAGCCTGATTCCCCTTCTTCCCTTTTAGTCTCCAGAAAGGAAACCTGGCAAAATATGAGCCTTCAAAGACATCACCGATTCCCAGATTCCTCAGTGCCTGGTGTGGTACAATAGGGAATGAGGTCACAATAACACCCTCCCTTACATTGAAAGCAGTATTATACCGCTTGTAACAGTCATGCTATACCCAAAGCATCCTGGGAACTGTAGTTATCTGAGTGTTTGTTGTGGTTTTACTTTTACGTAACTGCTGCATGTTTTATGCAAAGACATATATCTCAGTGCAGCCATGCTACACAGTTTAAAGGTGAACGTGAATAAAAACTAGAAGAAAAGAAGAAGAAGAGAAGTAAGAAGAAGAGAAGAAGTAGAAGAAGAAGATTGCCTTAAATGTAAAATGCAGACAGGGCCTGACTTAGGTGCTACTGGGGGCCTAGCCACCCACAGGGAAAGAAGGGGAAGTATCGGCAGGCATGGGGAACTCCAAGGTTTAAAGAAGTACAAAAAACATTTTTTAGAAGAGAACCCCCTAAGGAGGCAATAACTTATAGCTGTTAGCTCTTTCTCCTCACCGAACTACAATTCACAGAATTCCCTGAGGGAATGGATCGACCGCTCTGGAAACTGTAGCTCTGTGAGAGGAACAAGAGTATCCTCAGCAACCTTAACAAACTACAGTTCCCCTGATTCTTTTTTTTGGGGGGGGGTGGGAGCAATGGCTCACAGCAGTACAGTATAAGATTGCTTTCAACGGAAGGTGCAGATGATGTGGCCTTGCAAGCTATTGGGAAGCCAATACAGGGCGGTGCTAAAATCCCAAACCAACTTTTCCACAAACTGCTCTCTTTGGCCTTAGGCAGGTGGGCCTGTGGCCTGATCCAGCAAAATGTCTTATGTTCCTGGAGAGGAGATTGATAGCTGCATACACAGGCAGTGTGCCCCCCCCCCCGCCCCCAGCAGACAGCCTGGGGCTGGAGCTTGGCACTGAACTGAGCTACAGTTT
Organism: Lacerta agilis; assembly: GCF_009819535.1. NCBI lineage: Eukaryota > Metazoa > Chordata > Lepidosauria > Squamata > Lacertidae > Lacerta > Lacerta agilis. The sequence goes on along the minus strand of NC_046326.1, from coordinate 9,505,239 downwards.
CTTCATGTTGGCTTACAGGCCTCTGAAGTTCCCCTCAGCCATTACAATTCCTTAACCTCTGGCCTCGTGCCCACAGTTGGCAGGAGTCAGCTGCCCACATGGGAAGGAGCCTACAAACTCGTCACTATTTTGCTCCGTAGAGATTAAAGGGGGGGGGTGTCTCCACTGTTCACTGTCAAGCCCGTTCCACACTGCCCCCCTCCTGCACCTCAGCCCAAATACAGGTTGGCCAATCTAACACAAAATGGCATACTTGGTGAGAGGTTCAGCTGCTAAAGTGGCAAAAAGATTCTCCACTAACATCATTGATCGTTTTAATGATAAACGTGTTATTCTGATCATGTACCGCTTTGCTTTCCCCATTCCTTTTGTGCAACACTCAATCGCAACTTTTGGCTTATTTTCTTCGTTAATTTGTTATGACAATTAAGTCTTGACAATAAATTGAACCTCCATCCGTACCTGTTCTAACACTGCTTGTGCAATTTCTCTCATTATGTATGAGTCAGACGGGAATTTCAGTCTACCAGGGAGAGCTGGATCTACAGCAGTATTTTGCTGTTGTTTAAAAAAATAAAAGAACTCTGTGGAAACGTGTGTGTGTGTGTGTGTGTGTGTGTTGCAAATACCAAACACTGATTGCCCTTTTTGTTTTTTAAGCAAAAGCAAATTGGACTTGGCAGCTCCGTAGTAGATGTGTTCAACTAGATATAGGGTTGCTATTGGCACGGTTTTTTCCAAGGGTTGGGCCCCACCGTGCAACTGGGAGAAAAATGACAGGCACTCCCTAGTAACAATGTCCCTAGTGACACCAGCAGCTGGCCTGGCTGCAAAGAGCTGTTTTGCCCAGAGCTGTTTGCCGCTGAGCAAACAGAGCTACAAGATTGTCTTCTCCCTGGTGCATGCAGTTCAAGGCCCTGATCCGGTGTAATTCCCAAGCAGGAATCTGCCTTGGCGCTGCATGGAATTATTCTGGGAAAAGGAAGAGAGGAGTCTGTGTATTTGAACAGAGCCTATGGTTCCTCTCTCTGTCCTGGTAGAATCCTAAAATAAACTGCCATTGCTAAACCACTATTCTTCTTTAATTATACAACTGAAAAACACCAGAGGCTTTTTGTGTTTGTTTGTTTTTAAAGCATTACAGGTACTGAGAGGCAGAGCCAAAGAACTGCTGGTTTTTTACGCATTTGCCATTGTTCCATAAAACTTGCTTGCTGAAATCAAAAGTCTTCTTTGCATCGGGTTCCATCTAACCTAATTAAGCCTGTGAGACATTTCCTTCTGCTCCTGTCTTAAGACCATTACAACCTTCAGGCAGGCAGGCTTTTCCATCCATGCCCCCCTCCCAACCCCACCACACCCTCGGCTTTGCACTGAGTCCACAGAAGAGTTCTGATATTGAAAAGCATGCTCACCACTTTGTGACTCTGCTGTCCCTAATAAAGGCACCAAACTATTCTTGCTTTTTTGCAAAATGTTTGCAGTGTGTTCGGGACGCGGGTGGTGCTGTGGGTTAAACCACAGAGCCTAGGGCTTGCCGATCAGAAGGTCGGCGGTTCGAATCCCCGCGACGGGTGAGCTCCCGTTGTTCGGTCCCTGCTGCTGCCCACCTAGCAGTTCGAAAGCACGTCAAAGTGCAAGTAGATAAATAGCTACCGCTCCGGCGGGAAGGTAAATGGCGTTTCCGTGCGCTGCTCTGGTTCGCCAGAAGCGGCTTAGTCATGCTGGCCACATGACCCAGAAGCTGTACCCGGCTCCCTCGGCCAATAAAGCAAGATGAGCACCGCAACCCCAGAGTCGTCTGTGACTGGACCTAATGGTCAGGGGTCCCTTTACCTTTACACAGTGTTCACTCTGATTTTGCAATGGAATAGCCTGCAGATAAAGGAGTTGTGATTTTATTTTAATTAAAAAACAAACAAACAAATAAATAAGAAACAAACAGCTAAACCAGGGGTCCCCAAACTAAGGCCGGGGGCCAGATGCGGCCCAATCGCCTTCTAAATGCGGCCCGCGGACGGTCCGGAATTAGCGCGTTTTTACATGAGTAGAATGTGTCCTTTTATTTAAAATGCATCTCTGGGTTATTTGTGGGGCACAGTAATTTGTTCATTATTTTTTTTCAAAATATGTAGTCCGGGCCCCCCACAAAGTCTGAGGGACAGTGGACCCCCCTGCTGAAAAAGTTTGCTGACCCCTGAGCTAAACAAACAGCCAGGAGATGTGAGGCAGGAGAGAGCCTGATCTAAACAAAAGAAAAAGAAAAAGAATCTGCCAAGTGACAATCGTTGGCAAACTATCCCCGGCTCAGCAGGTCAGGCTATATTCACCTCTTCTCTTCCTCCTCCCCCATTGCACAAAACAAGCTGCAACCTGTCCCAACAGGAACAAGCTGGTCGAGGCACCCAGTTAGTCCTTGATCTCCATTAAACCTGCCAAAACAAGAGGTGGGTTGGCATGAGTTGCAAAACAGGGCCTGGGTGCGACACAAACACCTTGGTGCTTGGAATAATAGGACACTTGCTTCATGAATTGCTAATCGCAGGGGACCTGCCTGTGTTGGTAAGGGCACATGGAAAAGCCACCTGTGGGACCTGGAGGTGTCTATCCCAGGAGCCTCAGGGCAAAGAAATAATAAGAAGGGACTCAGTGGTCAGCAACCTTTTTCAGCCGTGGGCCGGTCCACCGTCCCTCAAGAGCATGTGCGGGGCCGGACTATATTTTGAAAAAAAATGAACGAATTCCTATGCCCCATAAATAACCCAGAGGTGCATTTTAAATAAAAGGACATATTCTACTCATGTAAAAACACACTGATTCCCAGACCATCCGCGGGCCGGATTGAGAAGGCGATTGGGCCACATCCCCCACGGGCCTTAGGTTGCCTACCCCTGGGTCAGACTATCGCAGTGGTGTCCAAACTTTTTTCAAAGAGGGCCAGATTTGAGGAAGTGGAGGGCCGTGAGGGCCGACCAAAGTTGTTGAGCTTTTTTTAGGGTTGAAGTTGATGTTTTTTAAGGATTTTACCCCAGGAAATAAACTGCCACAGGGGCCGGATTAGAATCCGACCAGAATTAGGCCCCTGAAACGACTTTGGACATGCCTGGACATAGCCTAGCCTTCCCCCCCTGACCGATGCCCTCCATACGCTTGCTGAGGCTTATGGGCTGGCATCCCAAAGTGCTGTTTCCCCAATGTCTCGGGGCAGGTGGTTTTTCCCTTCAGCGGCTACCTGATCCTTTTAACTAGAAATTGCCAGGGGCTGAACTTGGGAATTTTTGCATGCAAAGCATTTGCTCTACGCTGAACTATGTGGAAGTGGGAAGAACATTCCCTGGAAAAGGAGAACATAACCTCCCCCCAGCTTGTTAGGAATTAAGTCTTGTTTCCTAGAAATGAAACCATAATTGCACACACATTGCGATAGATGCTTTGGTTGGTTGCTGACACAATGCTGAGCATCTTGCCATTAGTTGCACACTTTCAAAGGTGCCCATTGTGTTGTGGACGCAGGATATATAGTTTGTCTCAGAAGGCAGACTGTCTTCCCCACTGCCAGAACATGTTATTCCCGCAATAATTTTAATCAAACCTTACTTGTGTGCTGCTTCTCTGCTACACTTGTTCCAAATCCCAGAATTGCCGGCACCATTTCTTTAATATTACGGGTCATTACATTTGGTTACAGAGTTGTCTGTAGTTTATGTATACAGTGGTACCTCTGGATACAAACGGGATCCGTTCTGGAGCCCCATTGCATCTGAGCAGTCTGTATCATGAAGTGCCCGCGTCTGCCACTATGCTCGACATAATTCGGCACTTCTGTGCATACATCATTTGACACGTCTGTGCATGCGCGAACCGCTGAACCCGGAAGTAATCTGTTCCGGTACTTCCGGGTTTGGAGCATTCATAACCTGCGCCAAATGTAACCTGCAGCGGCCGTAACACGAGGTAGACTGTATCGTGTATCATATCAGTGCACATGGAATTTGAAGTGATTTGCCTGCATTCTGCAGCAAGGTGTTCCCAGGGAGAAGACGTTCGTCTGTATCACCCAACGCCTTGAGCGTATGCAAAGTGCCCTTTCACCAGCTACTGAGAAACAAGCGGTCAGGCAAGTCCAAACTCCCTGACAACCACTCTCGGGTCAGAAATTGTACTGCCTCTCCATGGGCACACAAATACACAAACCTAAAAAGCTTACCAGTTGGCATTTGCTGTATTTTCCTCTGCACGGCTTCTGCTTACCACCTACCCTTTCAATAACACGACTAAAGATATTCTGCCTGAAGCGAGGCGGGGAAAAAGAGTCTTACTATATCCTTCAGCCCAGTCATGATTAACGTGCTTAAGAATAGTCACAGGGGCTGCGGCGAGGGAGGGATGATACAGACTCCTGGTAACTAACCAGCATCAAGAATGTCAGGAATGAGCAATGCCACCTTCTCCCCACCGCCAACACCCCCCCGCCAAGCTGGTATTTCTCCCCTTTAAGTCTGAGAGAAGGGGGCTCTAAGGAATGGGACTTTCCTCCTTTAGCAGCATGGAAGCTTCTCTGTTTCGGATAAATGTGTGATGCATTAACAGCTCCCAGGAGGATTCCTTACTCTCTAAAAACCAAGTGCGGATCCCGCTTGGAACAGCACTTCTGAAGGGCATCTTAGAAATAAGAATCAGTACAGAGGTTAGAACGATGGACTAGGATCTTGGAGCCAGGGTTTGTATCTCCACCTGGCCATGAAGCTCTCAGCCACACAAAGTTGTTGTGGGGATTAATTGAGGGGGACAACCATGTACATGGTTACAGCTAATTGACGTTCCTTTATTTTTATCTTCTTCTATGTCATCACCTGTCATTGTTTCACCATGGAACCCTCCCTCTGGCAATTCACCTTATCCAGGCACTAACCAGACTCAGGCCTGTCTACCTTTCACAAGGTGCCTGCATCAAGTGCCTTGCTGGACTCCAGCTCCCATCAGCCCATGGTGGGGGGGGGGGTGATGGGAGTTGTAGTCCAGCAAGCTTTTGAGGGCTACAGCTTTCTCATCCTGTTTTGCATGAACACAGCATTGCATTTCTGCATTTTAGTCTTTAGTTAACCTTTTTTTAAAAAACAAAAAACCTGGCATTTTCCATGTCCAATTTCATTTCTCGTTACCACACTTGTATCCCATCTTACCCTCAAAAATCCCAGAATGGTATACATGGGTTTATTTTATTTTATCTTATCCTCACAATCATTCCCTTCTGTGTCATGCCTTTCAGACTGCAAGCCTGAGAGCTGCATATAAATGCTTGCAATCAATCAATATGAGGTTAAAGTAACATGCCCATTTACATATAGGCTTTCTGTGTCTTGTTTTACCTTCCCTTAAAGCTGGGGTAGGCAACCTAAGGCCCGTGGGCCGGATGCGGCCCAATTGCCTTCTCTATCCGGCCTGCGGACAGTCCGGTAATCAGCGTGTTTTTACATTATTAGATGTGTGTTTTATTTAAAATGCATCTCTGGGTTATTTGTGGGGCCTGCCTGGTGTTTTTACATGAGTAGAATGTGTGCTTTTATTTAAAATGCTTGTCTGGGTTATTTGTGGGGCACAGGAATTTGTTCATTTCCCCGCCCCCCAAAAAATATATATATGGTCCAGCCCACCAACATGGTCTGAGGGACGGTGGACGGCCCACGGCTGGAAAAGGTTGCTGACCCTCCCTTAACGCTCTGCAAAGACTGAGACAGGCAAAGTGAAGCTTATATTTTGTTCAGATAAAGGAAGGAAGCTTTCTTTGTGATATGCCACCTGCATGCTCTCTAAACTTAACCGCCTAGGTTTTGCAGTGTGAGAGCTCCATAATCGCCAGTTCTGCCCTCATTCCCACCCACCCACCCACCCCAATCACACTTCCAGGTGAATTGAAAGCACAAGCAATGGCTGCAAGGTCAGTAGCGGGAAGAGTGTAAAGCTCAGAACCTCTGAAGAAGCTACAGCAAGGTTCAGTGCAAAAAAGTATTCCATTGCTCATCTCCAAACCTGAATGGCTTACAACACACCAAGCTCTCAGACATCATGCGTTCTTCAGGTGCATTATGGACAACAGGCAAAAAAAAAATAATATGCATACGACTAACTTGCATGTTTCTCAACACATGCCTTTGCAACTCTCAGGTGTTTACTTACTAAAAGGTTTATACCCTTGTTATTTGTTCAGCAAATGCCCAAAATGTCCTTGCAGCAAATGGAAAGCCTTTGGGGGTGGAGTATAAAAGTAAAGGGCGATGGGGACACGGGTGGCACTGTGGTCTAAACCACTGAGGCTCTTGGGCTTGCCAATCAGAAGGTCGGCGGTTCGAATCCCCGTGACGGGGTGAGCTCCCGTTGCTCGGTCCCAGCTCCTGCCAACCTAGCAGTTCGAAAGCAAACCAAGTGCAAGTAGATAAATAGTACCGCTCCGGCAGGAAGGTAAACGGCGTTTCTGTGCGCTGCTCTGGTTCACCAGAAGCGGCTTAGTCATCCTGGCCACATGACCCAGAAGCTGTACGCCGGCTCCCTCGGCCACTAAAGCAAGATGAGTCATCCGCAACTGGACCTAACAGTCAGGGTACTTTACCTTTTTATAAAAGTAGAAGTAGAAGAACCGAGACAACCCATAAAACTACAGAGCCCCACAAGAAACTAGCCTCTACACCGGAGGTGGAAAACCTCAAATCTGGGGGCGGAATGCAGTCCTCCAGCCTTGTCTGAACCTTGGAAATCTCCCAGGTCACAAAGCCTCTCTTCAGACCACACCCGTAACCCCACAATGCATCACAAGTGTTTATACCTGACTGGAATGTGTCCCCATCCCTGTTATACTACAACAAGGATCAGAGGCCCACCCACCCACAAAAAAAGTTCTGAAAACAATGCAGCCTTTGTCAAGAGGCTGAAAACCACTAGGAGAAGAAGCAAACTTCACTCAGATGGAAGTTCCATCTCAGCGGCTCAGTTGAGTCATCTTCCACTGCCTTGCAAGCAGAAGGTGGCAGGTTCAATCTCAAGGTAGGACTGGGAAAGACTGTTTGATACAGTGAGTTAGATGGAAAAACAATCTGACTCAGAATAAGGCGGATTGCTATGTTTCTTTGATGCAGCGGAAGCTGGGAGAAGGCATCTGAGGAGGGCGTTGGCATTCAGGTAGTGAATTTGGTAGACTTTCAGGAAGCTGGCTAGCCAAATATCTACAAGAAGTATGCGGGCCATTCAGAAGTTGCAAAAGCCCGTTGCCTTCAGCCACTTTCCGATGCACATCTTAAGATTTGTGCGTCCAGGGGAAAACTATAGGAGAAGCGGGATGTGGAGTTGAGGAAGAGTGAGTGTGAGTCCTTTTGCGTATTAGGCAGGCAGAAAAATTAAGGGCTGGGCTGCTCCAGCACCATCTCTCCAAACTGCTATTCCTAAAAGAAAAGAAAAGAAAAGAAAGAAAAGACCAAATCCCTTCCAGTAGCACCTTAGAGACCAAGTTTGTTCTTGGTATGAGCTTTCGTGTGCATGCACACTTTGAAGCAGAAGTCACCAGACCCTTATATATAGTGAGAGAGTGGGGAGTCACTCATGCTATTTGCAACTGCCCTTCCAGTTCAATCCACCTTCCTCTGCAATCAATGCTCGGTTGGAAAAGGGCTGGTTTGTTTCTCTATTCATGATTCACCATTATTAAGAGTTTGGCGCAAACAATGAAAAAGCCGGGGAGAGAGGATGGCAAGGCAGGAGAGATGCAGGGAAGGCCAACACTTTTGGAAAGGCACAAGTTGCAGAGGAAACAAGAGGTCCACATTGCACTGAAAGTTGGGGTGTGTGCTCTCCATACAACACATACGGGGTGTATGACGAAGATCATCACTGCTATCCATGCGACATGCTGACGTTTGCAAAATGCCTTACAACCTTGTTTTATTACTCTCTACTGCAACCATCAGAGGTTGCTTTTACTCTGTTGTACGGATGGAAATCTTTGTGAGGTAGTCACACCATACATTTAAAGCACATGGCTTCCACAGAGAATCCTAGAAACTGTAGTTGTTAAGGGTGCTGGGAACTGTAGCACTGCGGGTGGGTAAACTACAGTTCCCATTATTCTTTTGGGGCAAGTAATATGCTTTTAAAATATATGGTGTGGATGTTAACTAAGCTACTCAGCAGTGTTAGAATGGGATAGAAAGCTAGGAGCCAAAGGGCTTCTGGGTCCTGGGTTGTGGGCACCAAAACAGAATGTCTAGTCGCCACGGGGTGTGTGTGTGTGTGTGTGTGTGTGTCCAGCAACATTTTTTATATATTGATAAGCATGAACTAATACGCAATTCACATTGTTAATATCACATTTTTAGCAGAAAATGTTAATACATGTTTAATTTGGTGTTTACAATAAAAATATTGGTACCATACTTCAGTTTTCAAAACACTCTACTTTTTATTGTTAACTCCTTAACATATTTTCTATCCTTAACATATACCGGTACTTTGAGGCTTCAAAGCACATACATTTCAGTAATCCTTGAGTGTCAGCAGGATGCAAAAAATGGCACCCAGACTTCTTGAGGTACTCACAAATGGAGAACATTTAGGTGCAAAAATGTGACTGGCGCCCTGCTAATTTCGAGCCCTGGACAGAGAATCCCTCCCACTTGCCTCCTCCCATATGGTGTGAGTGGGTGAACAAACCAGAAACCACAACTCAGCTCTATGGCTTCCCACAACATCTGAATCTAGGGACTGTGGCTGCTTCTCCTGAACAGGCTAGAATTTGTATGCCAATAACAAAACCATGGTTTTCAGGCTGGTAAACGATCCTGGCTTGGCTTGTTAGGGAGAAACAAGCCGAAGTTCCGACCACTGTGGGAAGCCGAGCTTAAGTGCTGTTTCCTGCTTAGTTTCCCCCACTCATGCCAAGGGAGGAGTGAAGCAGGAGCCACTGGACATTCGCAATAAACCATAGTAAGCAACCCTGGCTCATCATGATGTGCCAACGTGGCCATGGGGGATTACCAAAATGATTTGATATGCAACCAATAGAAGAGGGGGAAGTAGCAACAATACCAGTTTGTAATGCACGACGCATTAGGTGGCGCTGTGGGCCTAGGGCTTGCCGATCAGATGGTTGGCGGTTCGAATCCCTACGATGGGGTGAACTTCCATTGTTCGGTCCCAGCTCCTGCCCACCTAGCAGTTCGAAAGCACATCAAAGTGCAAGCAGATAAATAGGTACAGCTCCGACGGGAAGGTAAACGGCATTACCGTGCGCTGCTCTGGTTCGCCAGAAGCATCTAGTCATGCTGGCCACATGACCTGGAAGCTGTACGCCAGCTCCCTTGGCCAGTAAAGTGAGATGTACGCCACAACCCCAGAGTCATCCGCAACTGGACCTAATGGTCAGGGGTCCCCTTTACCTTTAATGCACGAAATGGATTTCAGCCTACTCTCAGACCATCACAATATCCTCTGGGCTGTTCCTCACCGCCCTGTCCCACCCCAGATTTTTATTTATATATAAATCTCTCTTTCTCCATTTTCCCCCATGCTTGGGAAGAGAGTGCCTATTTTGCAATGCTTTACACATTTGTGGAATCTGTCTTTTATATCCAGCCCTTTAAGCAAAGATCAAGACATAAAAAAATGGCCCTAGGATTATCCCAGTACAGGGAACCCTCCACACACAGCTCACCTGGGCAATATATGCAGCTTGGGTAATAGGGGAAACGTGTGTGTTCTCTCCTCACACTCCAATTCCAGCATTACACTGCGTTTTATATACATTATAAAGCAAGTCTGCTTGATCCAGTCGGGTGCCTGCTTATTGCAAAGCACATTTCATCCATTCACCACTGGTGCAGGAATCCAGTGTGGCCTCTCACCCCAATCTCTTTCCTGAACAAAGCTGTGCATCTTGTTACAGGAAACACCAAACCATCTCCCACCAAGGGGATGATCCTGCATTTAGGCACTGATGTCCTGCTGAGACTGAGCACTCCTGATTCTCCTCTGCTGCCATGTCTTTCAAAAAAAGGGGGGGGGGCTCTGAGGTCAGAATTGTCTCAACTGGGCCCAGGTGGAGTTAGGGAAATCTGAATTCTCAGATGACATGAACAGGAGCCAGATGGTGCAATTAGGTCTCTCCAATCCTGAGTGTTTAATATTTTCAGTGTGGTGGAGGAAGGCATATTTTCAGCTATTTTGGATCTCCAGAGGGTTGTGCACCATGTGTATATCTGTCAGCATCTTTTATTTTTAATTGTTACACTTCTAATTAAGACGTTTTTCCAAGGTGATTCCCAACTTTTTGTTTCAAAGCAACATTGCTATGGTCATTGTATACATACACCGTGTGGAACTTCTTTTTCTTTTTTAATTACAAAAAGCAGAAAGTCTATAGGCATTTCAAGAGTCCTTTTAAGAATCTCAGCTTTTATTTAGTTAAACATAAGTTTCCAGCACTCATGGAACGAAAAAGGATTCTGAATAAAATCTTGAAAATTAAAAGGGATTTTCAAATTTTATTGGAGATTTTATTTAAAAAAATCATGAGATTTTAAAGCCAACAGTTTTCATTTTTGGGAAGTTAAGGCATGGGTTCTAAAACCTTGACAATACCAAGGTTCATCCTCACTCTGTGTCTTAGCCCGTGAAAAGTGGGAACTGTTCAACAGTGAATAAAAGTAGGAATGATGTCTCCTATATGTCTCCAGCTCATGATTCGCTTCTCAGGGCCACACTGAAAGTTAACAAGTTCCTACTTACTTTTCTAAGCTTTATACTATTACTACCGGTACTCAGGATGCATTCCTCAAAATACAAGATGTAAGCCAAGATTTAAAAAAAAATCAAACTACACGCAAAAAAGGTTAACTGAGGGGGCTGTGACCTGAGGGTATTCAATGCTGCCATAAAAGGTTGTTCCAACCTAGGATAGCCACTTGTGCCTCTGCCTTCAACTATAAGTCAGGAAACAGCAAATGTGCACAAAATGTAGAGGATTCAGCCCAGATTTCAAATGATCACATAAAATACACAAGAGTTCCTGATTCCACTGACCTTGCAAAGAGTAAAAAAAAAGAAGGCTTCCCTTAAAACAGAGGTGGGAAATGTGGCCCTCCAGGCTTCTTGGTGTGGCCCTTGCAACTCTCCCCAGGCTGCACCCCATGTCCCCAGACATACCACTCACTGGCCCTGCTCTGCCACCTTGCAAGCTTCTGCCAGGCTGGAGTGCCTTGCTGGGCCAATGCCTGGCTGGAGAGACGCCTATGTGGATTTGAAGTTGCTCCTCACAGTGGAAAACCTCTGACTTTTGCATGGCTGGAATGCAGCCTGTTTCACAAAGGTGAGAATCGCTCTGCTCATTCTTGCCTCTGGCTCCACCCAGTCATTGACACGCAACCCCTGGTAGGATCCCCACAGAGGAATGTGGCTGGTGAGGGTGTGGCCTGGGAAGAGTCCCAAAAACCAGGTAGAGAGGCCTGCAGGGCTGCATGCGGACCCCAAGCCTGAGGTCCCCCATGATCCCTGCCTTCGAGTTCAAAGCTTGGAACACCAATAATTTATTCTGGATGTGCCAAACCAGCACAACCACCCATGAGCTGGATGGGGAAGGACACAGCCTCTCGAGGGCAGGTTCTAAACACACCCTGGTGGCTGGGGCAATTTTTTAAAGAACACAACTGCTGCTGGCACGGCATTAACTTTTTCACATCCTTTTTGTGGCTGGGTGGGTGGGCAGTGAGGAAACTGCTGGAAATCTTGATGTGGAGGAGCCCAATCTGTTCAGCTGGGAGGCAGGGCCCTGTGCGCACACACACAACCCATCCCCCAGTGCAAGGAATCCAGAGTTGCTCTGACCCAGATTTTCAAAAGCCTCGCAGGCCGCAGCTGATCAGATGATACTCCGGAGCCTGCTCTGCACTTGGCCTCTTGTCTGCTCATCCTCTGCTCATCTAAAGTCCAAACAGTTCTGCTCTCCCTCCCTCCCCATGCACAAAACGGCAGGAATCCCCTTTCTTCCTGGGGTTGTGGGAAAGGGTTCTCCCTCCCCCCCCCCAATTCTACCCTCTCGTTTCTCGCTGTGTTATTTTTGGCCTGACACGTGAGGAGTTGACAACGCGAAGAGCAGCACAAAAACACACAGGCAGAATGCGCCAAATGAGGAATTATTTTTTTAAAAAACCACCTCTAAAATCTGGCCCTATTGCTGTAGGGAAGTTGGAAAGTGGGGGGGGGGGATTCCTCTCTCCGAGAAAGAGACAACAACGAGAAAGAGACAACAACGACCCATTCCCTCTTTTCAGCAGCATCAATTAGCTCTTGTTAATCTAGCATCACTCACATTCCCCCAGCTCAGCACCCACTGAAAGAAGGGCTAGGGCCCCACACCTTTCACCTCCATTCAGCCAGCTTGCACAGAAGTCCATGGAAGATAATGATCCACACACAAAATATGTTGACTAACCCTGCCTGCTAGAACACACCGACAGCTTGAAAGCGACAGTGAACACCCCATGGTTAAAAGGGTGTTCAGTGGGGAACCTAATTTGCATTATGGGATGGCAAGTAAGGCAGTCACAGTCTGGAAGGTCTCAAAAGTTCCCCAGGACTCTTGGAAACACAAGGAAGGTGGGGGACGGCCTGCAGAAATGAGACAACTCTTGCTCACTTAGGGAATCCCCAGGCCTGGGGTATTCTTTTCATGAGTCAGGGCTTTCGAGAGAGATCTTTGTCACTTGGGCTACAGATCCAGCGTGGCATAGTGGTTAGAGTGTCAGAGCAGGACCAGTCAGACTAGGGTTCAAATCCTCAATCGGCCATGAAGCTCACGGGGTAAACCTGGGTTAGTTGCTGCCTCTCAGCCGCAACCTACAGCACAGGGTTTTTGTGGGGGTTAAATGAGGAGGTTGTACACCCGCTTGAGCCCCTTGGAGAACAAGGTGGGAAATAAATGCAACAAATAAATAAAAATGAATAAATAAATATATGGTCCCCAAGGCCAGGGACTGGGCGCCTTTCAAAATACATGCATTTTAAATAAAATATGCAAATAAGAAGCTGCTGTCACCCCAGGATGCTGAACACTTGGTATCACTTTCTGTATTAGTATCATGTACTGAAACAACGGCCCGCTTCTGACAAAATGGACACCTCGGGCCTGATAGAGACACACATCTAACATTTTGAGGAAAAATAGAAAAAAATTCCTTCCAGTAGCACCTTAGAGACCAACTAAGTTTGTTCTTGGTATGAGCTTTTGTGTGCATGCACACTTCTTCAGACGAAAGTTCATACCAAGAACAAACTTAGTTGGTCTCTAAGGTGCTACTGGAAGGAATTGTTTTGTTTTGTTTTGTTTTGTTTTGACTATGGCAGACCAACACGGCTACCTACCTGTAATTTTGAGGAAAGTTTACATTTACATGTTTCCCACCAGCCTGCTCCACATCCCAAGATAATGTCAATAGGAAGAGTAAAAAAGTCAACGAGAACAAGTGAGGTGTGGTGAATAGAGTCAGACATGGCACAGAGATACTGATGCTCACCTATGGATCTTACTTAAAGATGCTGAACCAAGTCACCATCACTCAACCTAACCGTACTGTAGGATCTCCCCCTCCATAGCCCTTGCCCAAGGTCCAGCTGGGTCCCCGCTTCTGGGTTTCAGACAAGCTGTGAAGATTTTATTTCATCTGACTTGTGGCTTGAGTTAACTCTATGAACTTATTTTTTAAAAAAAAAAAATTACACCACCCAGGATCTTGACCAATCCTAGGGTGGTCTACAAATAAATGCCCAACTCACCATACTAAAATTCCTCTTTCATATATAAAGGTGAAACTCGAAAAATTAGAATATTGTGGAAAGGTTCATTTCTCTCAGTAATTCAACTTAAAAGGTGAAACTAATATATGAGATGGACTCATGACATGCAAAGCGAGATATGCCAAGCCTTTATTTGTTATAAATGTGATGATTATGGCGTACAGCTGATGAGAACCCCAAATTAACAATTTCAACTTTGGGGTTCTCATCTGCTGTATGCCATAATCATCACAATTCTAACAAATAAAGGCTTGACATATCTCGCTTTGCATGTCATGAGTCTATCTTATATATTAAACTCCATTAGCTAATGAAAACAATTGCTTACATAAATGGACTTTTCCACAGTATTCTAATTTTTTGAGTTTCGTGTGTGTGTGTGTGTGTGTGTGTAAACACTTCAAATCATCATACTGGCTGATTATGTCTTATTTTGATCCTGTATCGCTTTTGGTTTTACATTTATTTTAATTGTACGACAGGTGCATATTATTGGAATTATTTTTGTAAATGGTTTTGCGGTGAAGCAGGAGGAAGCTGGCTTTTAAGACCGAAAAGCAGGGAATGCATAAAGAAAAAACAAAATAGCCTTCCTCACAGGATTGTTGTAAGGAGAGGTGGTGCGGCAAGGGAGATGGACCGCACAAGCTACTCGGAACTATCTGGATAAAAGGTGGGATTAAAACGTAATACTAAAATATCAGAGGAAGCCTGCAGATCAGATCGGATTTGCATGTTCTTAAAATAAGCAATGGAAGAGGAAGTGCAAACTCTCTCTTTCTCCTCATTGACATCCCAAAGTTACTCCAAAAGCCAGTTCTCATTTTGTATTGGTCAAGTCTGGTTAGGGTTTGCCTCCAACCAAAATACACAAGCCTTTTGGCAAGTGTGAAGTGAGCACCAATGCCCCTTTAACCTACCAGTACTCTGAAAAAAGTCCTTCCCCAATCCTTTCTGACCAGCCTTCTCAATATTTTTAAAAGGACAGGTGTCTAATTCAACACAAACACGAGCTTCACGCTTGACAAAGTTTTGTGCACTATTTTGTTCACACCCAGCTACAAAAGTTGGAGTGAGAACCAGTCCTCATAAAAAATAACAATGGCATTTGTGCTTACTAAGCCAAGATACGGACAAGCCTTTTGCCTCAGTCCCTTTGCTCCTCCCTTCACAATATGCAGCCACGAGTCGGGAAGTCTCTAATTAACCATCGTTTCCCACTTCATCTGAACCAGGAAACTATGGTTATCATCTCTGGAACAAGCCACGATGTGAAATCATAGTCTGACACCAGTTAAAGATGCTAACTTGTGCTGAAGCAGGCAGCCATAGCTTTCCAGTTCAGATGAAATGGGAAATCATGGTTCACTGGAGACTTCAAGTTGTGCCACAAATAGAGGACCAAGTGGGCTGCTTAAACAAGCAAAAGTTTTGTAGGTATCTAAGTTTATTAATCAGTAATTGATTGTCTGAAGGAAGCCTCAGAACCCTAGGAGACATCAAACTGTGTGGAGAATGAGCCTCTGGTCACAAAAACCTTGGTTCCCCTCCCCCTCCAGAGGCTCCTTTGTCATGGAGAAGATTAAGCCTTGCCAGGGGACCTTTCACCTCCGAACTGTGCATTCCACTGTTGTCCTGACAATACCCAAGCCAAGAGGTCAATGAAGACAGGCTCTCTCCAGAGGATGGAGTCATGATGCTGGAGGAGTGGAATGGAGCCATGGATTAAGAAATATCCTGAGCTGGCAGAGAGAGTTGAGAAGGAAAAGACTAATAGAATCTAGAGGAAGAGGCCACCATCAGGTCTCAGGCAACGCTATTGGAAAAAGAATGGGACAAGAGGAAATGGAAGAAAATTTTCTCCTAAATTAGTATCCAAAATTATGGCCAACAGGAAATGGGATTGGAAGACATGGATCTGGGTGTGAATTAATGGACATACAATAGATAAATCACTATGGTTTTCTGCTCTAATATATGACCACAGTGAAGAGGCTTTGGTGGGAATAAAGATCAAGGATTTATTATTTCTCAATAATAGAGACAAATTTGTTACGTTGGACTGGAGGAAGATGATTGTTGACATTTATCAATAATAGCCTGGAAAATCTCTTTTAGACTTTTTGCCCGAAAAGAAAAATGAATGAACTTGAGATGTCCGGATCTGAAGACTACAAAAGCATTGCCTAGATGTGGTATGGAAAGAATACATGATTTGCATGCTCAGTGGCAGACCAGTATGTTTTGCATGAAATCAGATTCAATCCCTGGCATCTCCAGGAGGAACCAGCAATGGACTCCTGTTTGAATCCCTGGAGAAGTGCTGCTAGTCAGTGTAGGCAATACTGGTTTAGACTGACCAACAATCTGACTCAGTAAAAGGCAGCCTCCAAAGTTCCTATGGCAAATGACGTTTTCTGCCCAATCGCCCACCCACATCAGCGATCAGGAGAGTACAGAGAGGCAGGCTCTCTTTTCTGCAGTTCTCCTGCTTTCTTTGATGTTCCTAGATGGAAAACCCCGAAGAACGCTGCAGAAGAGAGAGAAAGAACCTGTCTGCACAACTCTTTTGCATGCCCAAATTTGCTCCAAAGTTAAAGAGGGACGAAGTACACCAGGAAAATGTCTTTGGTTCTCTGAGCATACAGTGTGATCGTACTTTCATTTTCTCTCGTAACTGAAAGGATCTGACTGAAAGGCAACGTGCTGGTGCCTTTTCTGAAAGGGTTATCAATAGGGCAAGGCCAGTGTGATGTTCTCAAGGACCCAGGGGCTTATATAGGAGGAGCTACAAAGATCTAGCTCTAGATAACACACATCAGGACAGGAGTAGGCTAACAAGCATGCATGTTTTCAACTAACTTAATAGTAGTTGCAACCACTTTATCACAGGTTTAGATTCTCTAAGGTAAAGGTAAAGGGACCCCTGACCATCAGGTCCAGTCGTGTCCGGCTCTGGGGCTGCGGCGCTCATTTCGTTCTATAGGCAGAGGGAGCCGGCGTTTGTCCGCAGACAGCTTCCGGGTCGTGTGGCCAGCATGACAAAGCCGCTTCTGGCGAATCAGAGCAGCACACGGAAATGCCGTTTACCTTCCCGCCGGAGCAGTACCTATTTATCTACTTGCACTTTGACGTGCTTTCGAACTGCTAGGTGGGCAGGAGCTGGGACCGAACAACAGGAGCTCACCCCATGGCAGGGATTCGAACTGCCGACCTTCTGATCAGCAAGCCCTAGACTCTGTGGAAAAGGATGCTTGGTTATCACAAAAGAAGGTGAAATGACATGATCGTTAGGCAAGCCATTCCAACCTCACTAAACCATGGCCTCTCAAGTGGCAGACTTGGGCCAATCACAACAGGTGAAGGGGAGAAAACCATGAATGCAGTGTTGAGCTATTTGGATAGGATAAAAACGCCACTCTGAATGTGTGATATGGTTACTCAGCCAGAGAAAAACAACATGCCTTCTCTCTTTCTTTCTCAGCCTCTCATCAAAGGCAGGGTCTTGCTACTAGAGGGGGAGAAGCTTAAGTTCCGGTATGAATCATGATGTCATGAGTCAGGTAGATCTTGGGCCAATCAAAAGCATCTAGCACTTTCGATGGCTTTTTGGAACAAAGGAATGAAGTCTGACTCACTCTAAAGAAGAAAGAGAGCAGCTTGTCCAGTAGGGACTGATTAACACTTAGGAAGAAGGCATATCTGGAGAGGACTGTCTGCTAGCCCCAGTTTGTGAAAAATCCTCATAATGCACAAAGGGAGAACAACAGGTAGTCAGACCTGATGGACAGAGAGTGTTTATTTTGATAAGAGCAATTTAAGAAGGAAAAAAAGGTGACTGCACCTTGGGCAAAGGGGCTGCCAACATTTAACAGAGATCATCTCTGCCTGTCATGGTGTCCGGTTTAAACTTTGGCTTAACCAGTCAAAATTGACTGTATATACACACAAAGCATGCACACACATACTTATCTACCATGTAGTGCTGGCATACAGGAGCCAATGAAGTACAGTGGTTAGAATCCAGAGTGTTGGGTTAGGGACCTGGGAGACCAGGGGTCAAGTCCCCACTCAGCTATGAAGGTCACTGGCTGACCTTGGGCCAGGCCTGTCGACCTTAGCCTAGCCTACCTCGCAGGGTTGTTGTGAATATTTAAATAGCGAAGAGGAGAACCATGTACACCACCTTGAATTCCCTGGAGGAAAGGTGGGAGATAAATGCAATAAATATAAATGTTATACATGCACACTTTTTTTAAAGGGGTGGGAAGCAAGTAAAAGGGATTTATCTTCCCTTCCTTTCTACTCCACATCCACGTGGAACTGGATCCACGGAGGCAGCTCAGCATGACTGAAGCCTCTTGTGTTCCAGCCAGGAACCACCCAGCTTAACCAAAGGAGGCCGCTGGCCTCTCCGGTTCGAAGGACAACCACTGCCAAACCTACCTCCCGGTAGGAGCTATGCCATTCCTTCACTGCCTAAAAATTCTTCTCTTCTTGGCCAAAATCTTTTAAAACCAGGGATGTGAAACCTGCAGCCTTCCAGATGTTGCTAGACTCCAACACCCACCATTCCTGACTACTGGCCCAACAATATTTGGAGAGCTGCAGGTTCTCCCATCCTTGGGTAATAAGACCTTCCAATATTTTGGTACAGAGAACGGTTGCCGTAATTGCTCCCCAAAAGTTGCTTATTCAAGATTATTTAATCCAGACTAGTTATACCCCTTGGCCACACTATTTTGTTCACATGATTGGTGGTTTAAGAGTAGTTAACATGTGGATTTTGCCTGTTCCCCTCAATGCAAGGTTAAGGGTGAAGCGTGGGTTCTAACCTCCTGTTAGAATGCTACAAAGGGCAACAGTTTTTTCCAGACTTGAAGCCAAATGAAAAGTGTGATATTGTGTTTGCTGCAAAAAGGCTGTTGAAGTTAAAAGGCATACATGGTTTTTATTTAACCCAGAACTAGAAGGAAAGGGTAGAATATTTTTTTCTTCCAGGGCTGAAAAGATTTCCATGCTAATAAATGTTGTATCCTAATAGCACTCCTTTAAGAGTGAGATTTATGCATGTGAAGATCTACTGTACTGAACTGACGGGGGTCTCTAGCAGCGGTAGAGATTCTCTACACTTGCACAAAACAGTGTGAGAAAGAATCTTTTTCTTCCCTGCAACCAGCTCCAAAGAGTGCTGGAAGCAAATGGTTCTGCTTTTCAACTGCCTTGGAATATCTATGGCTGCAGAGAGAAGCAGACAGGTACTGGACCCCAGCCATTTGGGGCTGCAGTTCAGGAGCCTAAATTCAGCTGGCAGGGGGAGGAACTGCCCTCCAAGTAGGCATATGACCCCCAAGCACAATAGGAAAGGGACTGCTCCTTTACCATCAGCAGCAGGAATGAAGACCCAGTGGCCATCTGAAAATTATTGGACTCTCATCTCCTGCAAGCTCCCAGCCAGAAGGGCCAATAAGATGAGAGCTGAGGCCCAACAGCATCTAGCATCTAGCCAAAGATTCCCTGCTCCATCTGCTTATCCCCCAAGTTAATGTCACAGATTTCAAATATATGCCTTTAATTCTTTGCTCGCTGATTATTATAGTTCAGCCTTCTACAAGTATAATAATGTGTCTTTTTTAAAAGTTCCAGCAACATCCCATTTCCAACACAGGTGGTTTAAGCATTACCTAACAAATATACACCATTTCTCATGTAGGTTTTTGCACCCCTAGACTAAGGTTTAAAATCTGCTGTGCTGCAATACAGCAATTCAACCATTCAACCATTGTCTGGGCACAGAGTGAGGTGCCTCACCAATGTCAAGGGTGTCTGACATCGATTCTTCTTATCCCATTTACTAGAAAACATAGTTCTTCAGTATGAGCTCAGAGCAATGTCCTTTTACCTCTTAACACCCACACTCTTGGGCTCTGTGGTCAACCAGCTACGTAACCGTCACCACCCTACGGCAGTCTTTGCAGCCTGGTGCCTTCCAGTTGCTTTGGACTACAACTCCCATCAACCATGCTGGCTGGGACTGATGGGAGTTGTAGTCCGAAACAGCTGGAGGACACCAGGTTGGCCAAGGCTGCCTTAAGCAATCAAGAAACGGCAATAAAGGCTGAGCAAGTCACAGCAGACCTGCTGCAAGAATATCCAAACTCCGTCGAAAGCCAATCGTTAAAGTCATGCCTGCTCGTGGGAAATAAGTATGTCAGGCAAAAGTACAGCTACAAGCTTTTCACACATAGGAACAGTTTTAATTTTAGGTACCGTATATTCCGGCGTATAAGACGACTGGGCGTATAAGACGACTGGGCGTATAAGACGACCCCCAACTTTTCCAGTTAAAATACAGAGTTTGAGATATACTCGACCACAGATTTTCCACCCGGCGTATAAGACGACCCCCGACTTTTGAGAAGATTTTCCTGGATTAAAAAGTAGTCTTGTACGCCAGAATATACTGTATTTGTTGCTTCCTACCAAAGAGTCTCAAGGCAACCGAGAACAGCAACACACCTATGCAGATGCAATTCACATCATTACGGTGTTTAAAACGAAGGACGCCACACCAACAGTTCATCGTCCTTTAATAAAAATTGATGAAGATTTCCTTTCCTTATTCAACACAAGCACAATCAGCAAAGAGCCCAGAGAAAACCGCTGCAAGAACAGAACATTATTAGCACTCAAATGCATCAGACAATAAAAAGGTCTTCACCTGTTGTCCAAAAGATGCTGGTGTCAGGCAAGCTTCCCTGGGGAGAGTATTCCAGGCTTTTTGGAGTGGCGCAGAGGGCTACCATCAAAATAGCTACCCTCTGGACTTCTCCTGGAGGGAGCAAACAGAGAAGGGTCTCTGATGAGAATCCTAGGTCACTGGTTGTCAATCAGTGCACTGGGGCACCCTGGGGAGTCTTGAGGAACTTTCAGGGGAGCACTAGGGAGCAGTCCTTTCATTAACTTGCAGCCCATTATCTTCCTGCATTATATTTCTCTCCACAGCACATTCAGGGGAGCTGGCGGGGGCAGAACAGGGTGTGGTTGCACCGGGGGAATCCCCACTTATGCACATCCTGTAACAGAATTTCGGGGGAAATGGCCCAAAAACAACGCCGCTCCAGGAAGTTGCTCTATACAGCGGACACTCAGGTTGCGAATGCGATCCGTGCGGGAGGCGCGTTCACAACCCGTGCCGCTGCGTCTGCGCATGATGCAATTCGGTGCTTCTGCGCATAGCGTGATTTAGCGCTTCTGAGCATGCGCCGAAACCCGGAAGTAACCCGTTCCGGTACTTCCGGGTTCGGCGCGTTCGCATCCTGAAAACGTGCAACCCACAGCAAGCGCAACCTAGTCCTATGTGAAGATGCCAGGGATTGCATCCGGAACCTTATGCATGCAAATGATGTGCTCTACGAATGAGCTACAGCCCCTTCCATACAATGCTCACTACCTTTGTGCTGTAGCAACGCAATCCCAGGTCAACAAATGGACGTCTGAAGAGGCCACTCTTAGCAATGGAGTAATTGAGGATACAAAATTGTTCCTTACTAGTCAATGGACACTCCCAGCTATCACCTTGAGGAACAATACGTAGACAAATGCATCAACCCCTCTGTCATAACCAATTTATACTGATGATACACCTTTTTTTTTTTAAGCCTCTGGGCAGGTCACCTAGATATTCTCCCAAGAGAGTCATCACAACACTGGCCTTTTCCACCAACATCTCTCCATGGACTTTCCCATAACTGAATCCATTTCCTTAAGATACGAGCCAATGAAAGCAATGGGATCTTACAAGTGGCTAAACAGAATCTACATCAGAGGGCACCGACTTTTTCTCAGGCATGTGGACTGACAAGCACACACCCCAACCCATTCTATTGGCTGCAACAGTATGCTCCTTCCAAGCTGAACCCTACATCAGGACAAGCACAGAAAACTTGGGAGCAGCAGGGCAAATCAAACCGTGGAACCTTCAAAGTGCATTGGCAAACAAAGAAGCAGTACCATCGGCCACCAAACAGAACCTTCTTGTGTAGGTAACACAGAAACTGCTCTAAAGAAAGACAACCACCGTTTACAAACTAGCAATGCTAAGAATCACCTTTAATGGAAGGATGTTCTGCCGGAAAAGCAAACTATGGGTCAGTTCAGAGGGAATGCCCAGTCAAAAGTGTTGCTACTTTAAAAGGCCCTGTGCTGGCACACACATCCCCATGTTTCTCTGCATAATGCAATGAGGCAGTTGGCGGCAAAGAGCCTTCTCAGTGGTGGCCCCCGATATATATGGAATGCCTCCCCTGATATGGCACCACACTATGAAGCCACCTTTAAACACTTCCAAGCCTTTCAATGTACCAACAGGCACACATTTGTGGTGTTTCTTGCACATTTTTCCCTTACAGGGTTTACACTGCTTTTAAACTGATTTTATCCTGCTGTTTCTCTGCCGGCTTTTACATGGCAATATGTGCTGATTTTTATTGTTTGTAATAGGCTTTTATTGCCTTAGAGAGACGGTGGGGGGGGCTGTATGTTGTAGCTTGTATTTTTAACCAGGTTATAAACTGCCCCAATGGGCGGCACATAAATATAATAAATAATGACAACATTTGAATATAACACACACACACAAACACACACACACACACAAAGCTTATCTTGGAGGAGATTATACTTTTGGACATAGTGTGACTCCTTCCTCTCCTGGGCTACATGCCACAGTCTCTCTTTCAATCCAAGCTGTGTGGGGTGTCCTTTTGAAAAGCAAAACAAAATACTCTGCCACGTCAGTCACCCGACCCACCAATGCAGGGCATCTGTTTGCACCATCATCTGTTTTATACCCCACAGGGCACCAGCTTGGTTTTTTTGGCCTCGGTTTTTGCTCCCAGGACTTTTGAGTGACAGGCTGCCTGGTTTGCAGTGAGCAAACAGAGCTAGCTTGCTAGGTAGAAAAGTTAACACCAGCTATGCTTTGCCACCCAATAGCACAATACTGGGCACAGCCCAAAAGCAAAGGTGCACAGCCCCCCCAAAAAACCCTGAAAATGTGTTGTTGTTTTTCTGTGCTCCCTCCCTCCACCACCCTCCCCCTTCAGTTGCTGAAAGCCCCACTCTCACTCTCCAAAACTGCACACCTCCACGTTCCTGCTTTAAAGCACCTGACCTTTAGAGACACCTGTTTTTAAAAGCCCGTACTGCATTATATAAGTGAGTGGGCGGATGACTCAGTGCTTAACCTAGTTACCTAGTGAACTATTTCATCACTAACGCAATTGGCAGTCTCCTCGGGGCAGTGGGTACGACGGCACCACCACACCCTGTGTTGGATGTGCAGAAAAAAAGGGACAACCACGGCTGTGTCCCGAGAAGCTAAAATAGCCTAGAGCGCAGAGCCACTTGGCTTCCATGGGACAAGTTTGATGGTCTTAATAAATGCCAGCCAGACCTTAATATTTAACTTTATATGCCCCATGGATCAATAAAATTATTATGAATTGCATTCTTCCTCCAAGGAGTTCAGGCACATGATCTCTCTCCCCCCCCCCCAACCCTCATTTTGCCCTGACAACAACCCTGTGAAGTAGGTTAGGCTGAGAGCTGGTGGCTGGGCCACGATCCCCCGATGAATTTCATGAGCGAGTGGGGATTAGAAGGTGGGTCTCCCCAGTCCTAAGCCAACACAAAAACCACTACCCCACACTGGAAAGGCACTGCGTGTCTGCATAAAAGCACTTCTTGAAAGGAGGTTATAGGACTAGGAAACCCTTGTGAGCTAGGAATGAGGCAGTGGGGGGCGGGAGGTTTTTACATCCGAAGCAGACACCTCATTTCCAACTTTATGCACCCTAGGAAAAGGAGCTGGTTGCAGGTGCCAAATGAAATGTCCAGGGCATCATCGAGTCTGATGTTCTATAGGGCTATGGCATTCTGGAAAAAAGGAGCTTCAATATGACTGCAGCATTCTGTAAATAAGACGCAGGCAACACCAGGTAGCCTTCACCCACACAGGCCTTCTGTTGTCACAGGAGATGGATCTAACCTTGTATACGGTAATCTCTGCTGTGATGTTCCTTGGATCCCTCGCAAGAGCCTGTCTGATCGGCAAGGTCACAGACGTCGCATTAAAATTTCCAATGCCACTACCTACTGGCTAACAGAAACAGGACTGCATACAGAGAGCAATTTATTCCGTCTCCCCAACATTTTTCCTTAACTTTTTTTTTCACATTTCATGTTACCTTTCCCACAAAGTTAAAAGCCACTTCTGGAAACCTAGTGGAATCGAGCAGAAGTTTAGCACTTGTTTCCGTGCTAATGGTTTCCAGAAGAAAGAAAAATGTCATTTGCAAATTGTCCATGTCGGGCTTACACAGAAGTGGTTGCCAAAGGACTGTATCAAGAACTTTCTGAAAGTCAAAGTGCCTCCCTGCCTACTGCAACATTCACCAAGAATGTATCTGAAGAAGTGTGCATGCACACGAAAGCTCATACCAAGAACAAACTTAGTTGGTCTCTAAGGTGCTACCGGAAGGAATTTTTTTATTTTTTATTCACCAAGAAAGCTCTCTAAAAATTTAGGCAGGACTTACCATTACAGAATTTTATACCAATTCTGCATCAGCTACACTGACTGCAAATATGCTTCAGGCCCAACTCCAAGTGTTGGTCATAGCTTTTAAAGAACGTAACATCTTAAGGCCAAGTTACTTGAAGGTCTGCCATAGGCAGTGAAAGCCTGGCTAATTTCGAACATTGGGTGCACGGCATGCTAGCATAAGTTCAGGATTGGCTCTGTGCCAGTGCACTTGTCCATACCCCTATCCAGGTAATCTGCAGCAATGCATGTTACTAAATAATAAAATAAACTCTGTACCAATAAAGCAATTTGTTTGAAAATGGGCCTGCGTGTTTAGACTAATTAATCTGCAATAGCTACCACCTCCCAGCTCTTAACACTCACAATCTCCAACATCACCTAGAATCGGGCCGCACCTACAGAGAGTATGTTGAAAAGCATGATGAGGAAAGGAAAACAGAAAAGAAAAAAAGTAATCGTCTCGACACTCGTTTTAATACACGCTGGCTTAAGGTTCTGGGCAGGGCTGCAGAGAGGTTGCCAACTTTTCAGCCAGGCCCTGTAACTGTGCCTCTAGCACCTGTCAGGTTTACAGAAATTAGCAGGCAATGGTGTCTAGCTCCTTGCCAGGAAAAGCCTTGTATCAATTAAACGCACAGGAGCAACGCCATTTAATTAAATAAATAAATAAGATTTACAGTGGCAGCAATTCACACACGCTGTTCCTTTTACCCCTGGTGGAACCACAGGCAAAAAGGGTCTGAGAAACAAATACAGCTATCAAAGACACACCAAGTGTTCCTATTTTCCAGGGACAGTCCCATATTTAGAGAAGCCATCCCGGTTTCTGATTTAATCCGGAATGTCCCGCTTTTCCTTGAGATGTCCCTATTTTCATCGGAGAAATGTTGGAGTGGATGGAGTTATGCAACCCCTGAGCCAAGGAGATAAGTAATGATACAACCTTTAGAAGTTTTTTATGTTTTATTATGTTTTTCTATATGTTGGAAGCCGCCCATATGAAACAGAAGAAAATATTTCGTGGCTTCCGGGGGGTGGGGAGATGGGGAAACCTTTGGCCCTCCAGATGTTGCAGTCTCATTAGTCACAGACAACATCACCAATGGTCAGGGATGATGGAAGTTCCACAACAGGCATATAGGCAAACTCGGCCCTTCAGATGTTTTGGGACTACAACTCCCATCATCCCTAGCTAACAGGACCAGTGGTCAGGGATGATGGGAATTGTAGTCCCAAAACATCTGGAGGGCCGAGTTTGCCTGTGCCTGTTCCACAACATCTGGAGGGTCTTCAAACTTATTTCATTGCTGCAAAAAGATTCCTGAAGACCAAGCTGCCCTTAACAGTCACAGAAAACAGGCCATTATACTCTGGTCACTTGGCAATCCTGTTTCCTGCTTCTCTGCCTATAACTATTTCAAAGCACTCCAAACAAGGTGCGCCGGGGGGGGGGGGGAGCTAGACAGGAGGTATCCTGCAAATCAGTGATGGGGGAACTTTGGCCTTCCAGATGTTGCTAGGCTTACAGCTCCCATCATCCCTGACCACTGGGTATGCTGGCTGATGACAGCTGGAGCCCAAGAACATCTGTAAAGCAACAGATTCCTCGTCCCTGCCTGTAAACACCATGCTATTGCTACATCATCAGCAAACTATGGGCAGCAGAGGAGCAATCAAATGTTTGCATACTTCCCTCCCTCTGCTATGCATTGCAAAACTAGCATTTTAGAGAGAAGGCTAGCCTTCTACGGGGCTGAGAGCATTCAAATATTTGACCTCCCTGCTGTAGACTGTACTGGTACAGTCCAACATGCAGATGCATCATGTAAAGGTTGCTGGTTGTTTAATTTGGCTCTAAAACCTGAAAAACTTTGTTCCAGGAGACTGAATATCAAGCCCTCCAACAGGCAATTCCACTAAATTTTAACCAAACTGGCTTACTGCCTTGTGTTGTTTGCATATTTATCTCCAGATTTACTACAATCGTGACTATTTTTGTTCCCTGGTTCCTTGTTTCCTATTCACATGGGTTCTGAGAAACATAATCGAGGCTGCAACTCCAAGTACACTTATTAGGAAGTAAATTTGGTGGTTATTATTTCTGAGTAAACATGCTTAGGATCATGCTTGTGAGTTAAGGGCTACAGGAAGGTAAGAACTACACTTTAAACTTATTAGTATTTATTTTACTTTTTTAAAAAAATTCTACTGCTCTTAGGTAAACTTCAGGAATAAGATTCCATAAAACTATTTCAAAAGAATACCTTGGTTCTCAAACTTAATCCATTCCGGGAGTCCATTCGACTCCCAAAACCATTCGAAAACCAAGGCGCAGCTTCCGATTGGTTGCAGAAGCTTCCTGCACTCAAGCGGAAGCCGTGTCGAGGACGTTCGGATTTCAAAAAACCTCCGCAAACGGAGCCGATTTGCTTGACAACTAAGCTGTTCAGGAACCAAGGTACCACTATACCGAGGAGTAAAAACTAGATATATATACCTGTATTTATGTGTAGTATTCCTTTATTTTGTTTTACCAGTTCAGACGTCATGATAAACCATGGTTTACTGTTACATGGGCCGCAGTGAGCCTCTGGCTTATACTGTATACTCACTGCCTTCTTCAGCACAGTCATGATATAAAACTTTTGCTTCTGGTCTTGATTCACTGCAGTTTAATGTTACGCCTGGAGCTTAAACAGTGGTTAATCTTAAGTACAGTTTGTTGAAACAAGCCAGCTTCATAATCCATGGTTTGATTCTGCTATGCTTCATGCAAACAATTGTAGGCTCACATAAATTGTCAATCAAAGAACGAAACGAAATCGGAAGTGAACATTTCCAGTCTCCTCTTCACGGCTTCGTCACAGGAAGAGAAGAAACAAGGGCACCAAGGCCAAGGCTGACTACAGCTTCTTTTCATCATGGTAATAAACCATGGTTTGTCATGACATCTGAACCAGCTCAGCATCTGTAAAAGCCCTAAGAAAACTGAACCTCCCGCCAATTTCTTGGCTAAAAGTTAACTATTTGTAGTATTATTTGTAGTGGCTACCCTCACTGCCTTTTGTTCTGAAAAGAGTAAATCTAATTAGCTACAACCAGCGCTGTTTTTTATAGAAAAATAGGTGCCGGAACTAAATTCCAGTGAGTTCTGGCTGAAAAAAAAGCTCTGGCTGCAACTTACACAGAAATCTGTCTTATTTTGGCTCCGAGCAAAATGCCTGGAGCAAATTTCAGTCAGCTCATATCAACCAGCTCTTACGGAAGTCCTACATTCCTTACTAGGAGCTCATCCAGACTGCATTTTGTGCTGGGTTTCTAGGCACAAAGTCCGCTCTTTAAAGCTCCGTACCCAAGCGGTGTTTTGTTTTGTTCTGTTTTGCTTCCAACGCTTTCGCTGGGAAAACCAGTGTTCTATCGCTGAATTGGAGCTGACGGCAATCGGATATTTCATGGATTCCCATTTGCTCTGGTTCTCCTGTAAAATGTGGGTTTTCCCAGGGAAAGCGCAGAGTCCGGGAAAAAAAAACCCAACAACAACAACAACCACCACCACCTCAGACATGGTGTTTTAAAGCGCTGACTTGTGCCTGGAAAGCATGGCGCTGATGGAAACCTGGATGAGCCCTAGGAGACACTATAAACAAAAACAAACAAGACAGCTGCCATTTCATACACTCCACCTACACGTGCCATTACCATTTACCAAGTTCAACCCAACTTGGAGATGCTGGGAATTGAACCTGGGAATTTCTGCACGCAAAGCAGATGCTCTACCACTGAGCCACGGACCTTCTAAAGTAGAAATTGGTCAGGATCTACTGGTAGACCCTGGGCTGATGTGCAGAAAATGGATTTGCAGCTCCAAATGGTTTTTTAATGCCAGCAAATTAAACTGCAAGAATATTTGTATGAGTGCAGCACCAAGTCTGGTATGTGGTAACTGCTTATCGGAGTCAGTATAGGGGTTGCCCTACACCAGGCATGTCCAAAGTCCATTTCGGGGGCCTAATCCAGACCGCCAGCCGATTTAATCCAGCCCCCGTGGCAGTATATGTGCTGAGCTTTTTTTTAGGATTTTACCATAAAACTTTGATCAGCCCTCATGCATGTTCACCTCATCAAATCTGGCCCTCTTTGAAAAAAGTTTGGGCACCCCTGCCCTACACTGTAGAATTCCTGACACCTGAAAAGTTGTTGTGCTTTTTTATGAAGACCCCAAAATGGTTGAGGTTTTTTTTGTTCTGTTGAGCTTTTTCCATTGAGTTGCCATATATCCAGGTTTTAAAGCAACCCTTTTCAGCTGTGGGTCAGTCCACAGTCCCTCAGACCATGTGGGGGGCCGGACTGTATTTTGAAAATAAATTCCTATGCCCCACAAATCACCTAGAGATGCATTTTAAATAAAAGGACACATTCTACTCATGTAAAAACACGCTGATACCCGGACCGTCTGCAGGCCGGATTGAGAAGGCCCATGGGCCGCATCCAGCCTCGGGGCCTTAGGTTGCCTACCCCTGGCCTAGACTCAGTGCCACTTCTTCTGCACTCCCAGGGTACTGACAGATTGTTTTTGGATAGTTTTAAGCTGTGTGTTAGAATACCCCATCTACAGTCATTCACAGGTAGGTAGCCGTGTTGGTCTGCCATAGTCAAAACAAAATAAAAAATAAATTCCTTCCAGTAGCACCTTAGAGACCAACTAAGTTTGTTCTTGGTATGAGCTTTCGTGTGCAAAGGTATCTGAAGAAGTGTGCATGCACACGAAAGCTCATACCAAGAACAAACTTAGTTGGTCTCTAAAGTGTGGGAGGCAGTGAAAGATAGGCGTGCCTGGTGTGCTCTGGTCCATGGGGTCACGAAGAGTCGGACACGACTGAACGACTGAACAACAACAAAGGTGCTACTGGAAGGATTTTTTTTATTTTTTATTTTGTACAGTCTTTCAGACGTAGATTTGACTGTGCATACAAGCAAGGCATTCTGCTATCTCGATTGTGGTGGGCAAGCAGGAAATCTGAGTCATCGTTTTCCATGAGGCTCCAAAACGATCCCAGCCACTATTCTGGACCTTGGTGGTTCTACTGCAACAAGGCTACAGTACTTCCCCTCTGTATGTCTAGTGTGTAGAGCTTTCCTGAATGCCACGCCCCACCCTTCAGTCTTAGAAACTCAAGATATATAAGCTAGGCGCCAAGTGACTCCTTAAACCAAGGTTGCAGTCGCCAAAACGGAATGCCTAGTTGCCATTTTTGGGTAAGACAGCTCTAAAGTCTTATTTTTCAAATGATGGACTGACTGCGATTGATTCTGAGTTAAACACCTGTCTAGTTCGGATGACAAGCTTGAGATAGGTTGTGCTTTGAAAACTTAAAGAAAAGTCCCTTGATCCAGGGACCGTCCACATATATATTGGCCTATTCTGACCTGTGACTGCTCCTGCTTAGGCTGCACAGAAAAAGCAATTGGGTTCCAGAAATCCATTCCAATTGTGCAGATAAAATGTAACTGATAGAATTCTACAAGACGGAGTTTTGGTGTGTGAAAACAGTCGTGATCCAATGATCCCCAGATGGTGAAGATGTCAGGTGCCATCCTGGCACCCAGGCATCTTCCACTGGCCGCAAATGATCAAATTTTGAACACTGGGAATAAGAAAGGTGAAGGGCAAAGAAAGAAGGGTCCTGGAAGCACTGCACCAGGCCAAATTCTAGGTGCTAGCACTGCCCGAAATGTCTTGAGCCCCAAGTACCTAATAGCTTGCCTTGGTCATCCTCAAGCTTCTTAACACTGACCCTATTACCAGCAGGTGAAATCTTGTTGGTGGTGCTGCCACTGGGAGCTGCCTGGTTGGCGTTGACTTGGGACAAGTCCTTTCCAGGGGTGATTCCGTTTGTGGAAAGCTCTTCCGAGTGAGTTGCGTCCGTCTCCCTCATTGCTGACTTTTACAAGAAATTTTAAAGCATTCCAGTTTATCCAGGCAACTGGTGGCTGAAAGATATTCCGGGGCAATGTTTCTAAACAGTTTCTAGAATGGTTTTTTAAACTGTTTTTGTAAATGTTTTATCATTGCTGGGTATGCCCAGCTCCTTAGGGAAGAAAACGCACGGTATAAATCGAATCAATAACAAATAATGTTTACTGATAACATTAGCTGACCGTGTCTATGAGCTCTAGGTATAGCTAACAGCTATTGAGAGTTGTTTTGAGTTATCATATTGAGTTACAATCCAGCAGTACAATGGGTGGGATTTGGCTGCTCAAAGAGACAGATGCTGCTACTGTAGTCTTATTCATCAAAACCCAAGAAACTAATTCTACATGTGCAAGTCATTACAGGATTAACAAATCCTGTAATATTTATCAACTCATTCACTTTTGGACTGTCTCCTCATAACTTGTGTTCCTAACTGACTGGTTTTGACCTGCTTTGGTTCCTAATCATACCAAATGCCCCTGGAAATTATTATTATTATTAACTGTACTTATTAGTAGATACACACACATACACACAACTCGAAGTAACTTACAATATAATTAACAAAATTAAAACCAATGCAAAACTAAAACGAAATAAAAGCTAAGAACATTCATATGCATAGAAAGCAGTCTAGTACATCCCACCCATTAAAGAAGGCCAGAATACCCCAAACTCTCCGAATTAAAGGCCCAAAGCCTGACTGAAACGGATTATTTTTGCCTGGCACCTAAAAGCAGCGAGTGATGGGCCTCCCTGAGAAAAACAATTCTGAAATGGGTGGGGGAGGCACCAAATAAAAGGCCTATTCTTTCTTTCACTGCCACCTTCCACATCTCCCTCAGAGGACACTCTGAGAAGGTCCTTCAGAGATGGAACACAGGGTCAGGATTGGCTCATTATTACCTTCCCGGCACTCACAGCTGTGAGAGAGTGGTGCTACTTTCCTCCCTCCCCCCCCCCTTTTTAGGGAGTTTTTCTTCTTAAGCTTCTTCTTCTTCTTCTTTGGTACTTTTATAAACCTTGAAATTTCCCGTATCTGCTGACACCTTTCCCTCTCTTGTGTGGGTGATAGTGCCCAGCAATGAACTCACTCAAAGCCTGAGAACCTCACCATCGCACAACAGAAAACCCTTTTCACGAAAAGTGTTTTATCCTTACAAGTTGCATGCCACGTGTGTGATGAGGAACAAGTCGTCTCCGTGCATGGATCAATCAAGACGGTTCTAAGGCCTCATCTGCACTGTGCATATAAAGCGGTATCAAACCGCTTTATATCCCGGATGCCCCCAAATGAGACTGGGAACGGTAGATTGTTAAGGGTGCTGAGAGTTGTTAGGAAAGCCCTATTCCCCTTACGGAGCTACAGTTCCCAGAGTGGTTGAAGAGTAAATCCCCCTTCCCAAGGAACTCTGGGAATTGTAGCTCTGTGCAGGGAGCAGAGGTTGGCCAGCAACTCTCAGCACCAGAATACAGCGGCAAAGTCTGAGCTGGTAGAAGAGAAGAAGAAGAGTTTGGATTTGATATCCCGCTTCATCACTACCCGAAGGAGTCTCAAAGCGGCTAACATTCTCCTTTCCCTTCCTCCCCCACAACAAACACTCTGTGAGGTGAGTGGGGCTGAGAGACTTCAAAGAAGTGTGACTAGCCCAAGGTCACCCAGCAGCTGCATGTGGAGGAGCGGAGACACGAACCCGGTTCACCAGATTACGAGTCTACCGCTCTTAACCACTACACCACACTGGCTCTCCATCTACAGTTGCCTCTGGTAGAGGCAACTGTAGATGGGGCTTTGGGCTGAAGTGTGTACAGACACAAACACGAGCAGGAGTCGGGCATCCAGTGCAGCATTATCCCATGCTCACTTCATGGGGCCATAAAAATGGCCGCATGGAGAATAGCATACAACCACATGTCTATCATGCATAGGTTTCCAGGAGCAAGTTCCCAGTAACCCCAGTTAAAAGGTTCTCAGGTAGAAGAGCTGGGAAATGCTGCTTTCCAAGGTCTATTTTGTCCACTGCCAGTCAACCTTGGGACCAATGGAATAACCTTAGTTTAAGTCAGCAGCTTAAAAGCCACTTCTTCACTGCCTCACCAGCTGCATCAACAGTGATGGAAACCAATGCACCGGGGCTCTTAACCAAATACAAAGCTAGAGAGAGTTTATGCAAGGATTGTGCATGAGCAAGAAGACCCCGCAAACCCAGCCCTTTTCCGTCTAGCACAGCGAAAAAGCGACTAAGGGGAAAGGAAGCGGATCACATGGTCTCTGCCCTCCCCCAAATTCTCCCTCTTGCAGGTGCCCAAACATCGCCATGGCTGCCATACCCCACAAGCAACACGGTGAAAGAAAAACAATACACCCAAGAGAGAAGGAAAGGAGAGAGGCAAGATGAGCTTTGCAGAACCAACCAAACCAGCCAAACTCCTGCTGAGTATTCCTGGCTCTGTGATTATTCTGGTTCATTCATGAAATCTTAGTGCTTCATGTGTATTTATAGACTCAAGCTACTGACTGCGAGGACGGGCATGCCCTCCCTCCTATGGCTCCTCAACTAGACAGAAAAGGGGGAGGCGTCGCCTCACATTGGCAAGGGGCTCTGCTTTGTGCCCCATTATTGGCCCGAGGTGCACAAGACAGGGCCTTTCTGTTTGTGGCACTCAAGACTGCTAAGATTCTCTGCCTTGGTTCCTTTGTAGGGAACAGCTGCTGTGTTACTTGCAAATGGTCTCAGGTTCGATCCTTGGCATCTCCAGGTAAGGCTGCGAAAGACCCTTACCTGAAGCTCTGAAGAGCTGTAGCTAGTCAGGGTAGGTTACGGAGAGCCAATGTTGCACATTCCAGGTCTTGTTGTCAGTGGTGTGCGGTCAGCAGACTAGCCTAGTCGCCTGAATGTTCCCTGATGCCTCCTTCCTAAAGCCTGCGAAGCTTCGGCCCAGCTTAGGGAAGGAGGCACAATGCTCGCATGCGTGATGTCACGATGTCACGTGCGCAACATCACCCCACCAACTGCCCTTGCAGTTTGGTGCCTCTGGCCCTAACTTCTCTCCTATGAAAAATTTCACCGCATACCACTGGGTGTTGTACAACTGCCACCACCCCTGACCACTGGCCAGGCGGGCTGGGACTGATGGAAGTTGCAATCCAACAACATCTGGAAGGAACCACATGGGCTAGCCCTAGTGTGGACAATCCTGAACGGATTCCCCTGGCCAAATCCAAATGATAATGTTTCATGACCTGGCTGGATACTGAGTACCTGTACATCCAACCCACCTCTCTGTCTCTCTTGGCCCTGCCCACAGTCTCATCTTGTTATTCTTTCATTCATTTGGTTTCGTTTGTTTCTTTATTTGTTTTGAATAAAGTTTCTCTCCCCTGCCTGCTTTGATTGTCAGCCACTTAGGATGTTCCGCAAAGGGTATTTATGACATGTTTTACTATACAACCCTAGGCATGTCCACTCAGAGATAAGTCCCACTGGATTCAATAGGGCTTACTCCCAGGTTAGATCACAGGCTTAACGGATCAAATAAATAAGAATAAAAAGGCCGCTTGACAGTCTGGGAGGTTCCTTGCCTGCTCGCTGGCTTTACGCTGATCCAATAAACCCCAAATTCAGGTAAACCTGGGAAACGCTCTGGCCCAGACAGATTAGCAGTGTCTAGAAAAGTCAGAAGCACAAGATGAGTTGGGCAACCAGCAACCCGGAAAAGAGGGTGCTCTCTCCCACCCCACCTTGCTGCATTCATCAGCCCAAAGCAGTAAGATAAACATTTTTTAAAAAATACCAGAAAACAAGAGCAGTGTCAGCAGACAGCTGGAGACCTACCCCTACTTGCCAACAGACCATGATCGGTGCACAAAACAGGAGAACGGTGGAATCTCAAACTTGTGTTGCAATCATAAGGCAGAACAATAAACTTCTCTTTTTTGCTTTTTTTGTTTTGCTTAATGGGATATAAAAATACCATCCAGCTCCAGAGAAGAACAGATTGTAACTGTGTGAATATCCTAGCAGCCTGACACCGTCCCGTTCTCTGCTTTGGACTCATGCAAGTGAAGGGGTGAAGATGTGGGGAAATCTAAAGCTGACACCCACGCTTCCTAAGTTTCTGGCTTTGAAAAGCCCTGCTGGCCTTGCACCCACCACAGATGACTGAAACCGTGCTTGAAACTTCCACAAGATCAGTCAGCTACAGTACTGTACTTAAAAACTGAAGTCGCCAGATGAAGCACATTCCAAGCTCTCTGCAGTACCTGGTCGTCTCACACTCTCCCTTTGGAGTAGGGTTTCTCAGACACAAACTATAGGGCGGCATTTGAACAGGGGCCTTGGCACTTAAGATGTCCTCTAACAGCCATGCAAAAGATTTGCTTATCAGAGGAAGAGATGTCCTTCTCAAGTACCAAAGTCTCTTCCCTTAAAAAAAAAACACCCAACGACAGCGGTGCAGGGCCACCTCATTCTCAGTCTGAATGCCCAGGGAATGGCATCCCTGCCTGCAGGAACACCAAGTGATTTTACCCTCACCTCCACAGCACACAGGAGCCAACAGCTGGCCAGGCAGCAGGTGCTCTTCGCAACAACCCCGCTCAGCCTCACAACACCCCCCCCTCCCCAGGTGCCCACATCTCCCATAGCAGGTGCCACATCGTGCCCACATCTCCCCATGGCATCAGTTTCTGTTGCCATAGAAACTCACTTTCTCTCTCTCTCTGGCACACTTTAGCCAATAATTATAATATTTTTTAAATATATATATATGTTTTCAGAACAACAACAAAATATGGCAGCCTGGGTGAGGTGGGTGCCCCCCAAAACTGGGCAGGGTCCCCACCTCACCCACCCCTCTCTCCGCCTCTTCTCTTTCTGCCCACCACCAAACCCTCCCAGTTGCCAGCATGGAAAAAACAACAGGGAAATCCAGGAGCGCCCAGCAAAGCCACCGATACGAACAAGAGGGGGAGATATTTCTCAGTGAAATAGCAATTGGAGGGGGGGGCGAGGTTAAAACACACACAAAGCTCTCACACACAACACAACCTCTCCTCTCTCCCCGGGGAACATGCCCCCTCCACCTCCCCACCACCACAAAAAAGCCACAATCAGTAACACAACAGATCCACCTTGCCTCGCCTCCCACCCCGCAAAAATAAAAAACCCTTCAGCCGCCACTAACCTCCGAAGCAGGAGCCTGCAGCTGCCCAAAAGCCCGAGCTGAGCCACGTTAAAATGGCCTTTTTTTCTCGCCTGGCTCCTCTTGTCTCTCTTCCTGGCTTGGAGGGAGGAGGAGGAGGGTTCGGATGAGCCGCCGCCGCTCTCCCTTCTTCTTCCTCCCCTTCTGGGGTGTGTGTGTGTGTGTGTGTGTGTGTGTGTGAGTGTGGGTCTTCAGCAGATCCTTGTGGCTCCTACAGATCTCTCTGCCCTCGCTCCATCGCGTCCGCTTGGCTGTGGCTGGCGGGGGGCTGGATGGGAGACGATTGTGTGCAAGTTAACAAAGCCCCCCCCTCCCCGCTCCTCCTCTTCCCTCCCCCGGTGCAGGCGGCTTCTGCTGCTGTTGGTTTGCTCGGGCTCGGCTGCTGCTGCTGCTGCTACTGCCGGAGCCACAAAGCTGCGAGCGCATCGCCGCTCTCCACCTCCATTCTGCCTGCGCTTTCCACCTCGCAGCTCCAATTGCACAATAGAGCCCCGGCAGCCTCATCAATATTCATGGCCCTCCTCCTCCTCCTCCTCCTCCTCTTAGGCTAGAGCAATGGAGCTCCTATCTCCCGGTTCGAGAGGAGGAGGAGGATGGTAGGAAGGAGGGAGGGAGGAGAGCTTGCTTTGCATTTTGCATTGCACTTTGCATTTTGCAAGGAGCGCGCGCCGGGGGAAAGGTTCCTCCCGGGGCTCGATGCTGCCGTCGGGCAAGGCTCGCAAGCGGGAGCAGCGTCTTCCCGCGGGTGGGAAGGTTGTGGAAGGGATCAGACAAAAGAGCGCTGGCTCCCTTCTCTGCCTCCATCGCCGCCGCCCCCAGCCCCCTCTGTGCAAAAGCTGCAACCTTAGGCGCGTTTAAGTCTCCTTGAACTCAGTGGGATTTTTCATTTTATTTTTTTCCTGAATTGCACGGATGGCTGTGCATTTCATTTTACGGTGCCACCCCGCAAAGATGGGTGGGGGGAGTAACGTGGAGGGCGGCTCTCTCTCTCTCTGTGTGTGTGTCTCTTTTTCTCTCTTCCCCCCTCCCCAACAAGCCCACACACTGCCTGCTCGAGGAAAGGTTTCATCACAACGAGCAGGAGAGGCTGCAGCCTGGTAGATGATGAGACGGACGTCCATGCCTTCAGCGGAGGGGCCGCCGCCGCGATGACGAGGCTGAGCTGGGAACTCCCCGTTCAAAGCTCGCCGCAGCTATGAATACACCACGGCTCCCGATCCCCGTACGCAACACGTACTCGAGACGGGAAAAGCCGCACAAGAAACGTCCTGCCTCGGAGGCTAGTGGCGCCCTTACAGCCAGGCGCGCTCGTGCTCCCCAAACATCTTAACTGCTTCAAAAGCATATGTTTGCTGCAGTCCCCACCATGTGTAGAGGGTTTTCCTACAGACACTGGTGACAGGCGGTCCTCCTGCACACACGGTTGTGCAGCTACAGTCAGCAAATTCTTGCACAACAAGACGCGAGGGGCTTGGATTATACTGTGACAGCTTTTTCCCAAACACAGGGTTCTCCAAATGATTGCTGGACTTCTTCTTTTTTTCCGTAAATAATTTTTATTAATTTTTAGTCGAATACAAACACAAAAATTATTACAATAACTTTACAAATGAAGACAAAATAAAAATAAAGATTATATCACTCCAAACATTTACATCTTAAACCCATAGACTTCCCTTCTTTCATATTATGTCTTCCTTATATCTTAGATCTATATTTCGCACGTCAAAATTTCAATTTCATTCGTTAAATTCCCTCTCTTACTTCATATTCCTTTATTTTTCCAGATTCACTTTTAAAACTTATAAATCCTCTCATATTTAGATAATTTCACTTACTAACAAATCTTTATAATACATTTTCCAATTCTTTTTATACACCATGAGTTATATGTCTATATTTCACAACTTGCATATCTTATCCAAATATTCAATAAACTTTCCCCATTCTTTTTTAAATGTTTCATCCCCCTGTTGTCTGACTCTCATTGTCATTTTTGCTATTTCCATATATTTAGTGACTTTCTGTTGCCACTGCTGGACAGTTGGTATAATGATTGCTGGACTTCAGTGCCCATCCGCTCAAGCCAGCTTGGCCAATGCTCAGGGCCGGGATGATGAAAGTGGTAGACACCCAGAGAGAGCCACCAGGGGACGGTGCTTAATTGGATATATTTATTACATGCCACCCCATTCCCTGCCAAGCAGTAGCAAAATTCCAGGGGTTCCAGGGACTTTACCCAGGGTGTGCTTCTTTTGAGAGTCCAGCCATGGCGGAAGCTGTAGTGCAGGGGTCAGCAAACTTTTAAAGCAGGGGGCCGGTCCTCTGTCCCTCAGACCTTGTGGGGGGCCGGACTATATTTTGGAAGGGGAAAAAAAGAACTAATTCCTATGCCCCACAAATAACCCAGAGATGCATTTTAAATAAAATGACACATTCTACTCATGTAAAAACACGCTGATTCCCGGACCGTCTGCAGGCCAGATTTAGAAGGCGATTGGGCCAGATCCAGCCCCCGGGCCTTAGTTTGCCTACCCATGCTGTAGTGTTTTAAGATATATGGTCTATTTTGCACCTATATACACCGAGAGTCTTCCATGAAGAGGGAGAGAGTTCACAGCATTACATCTCAAGCGGGCCTTGCTCCCTGCAGCTGCGTAGCATTACAGTCCAAGGCATGCTCACTGCGAGAAGTGAGGTTGCAGGGAATCAGGCGGAGAGCCTTCTCGGTAGTGGCACCCGCCCCGTGGAACACCCTCCCATCAGATGTCAAAGCAATAAACAACTACCGGTACCTGACTTTTAGAAGACATCTGAAGGCAGCCCTGTTTAAGGAAGTTTTTAATATTTGATGTTTTATCATGTTTTTAATATTCTGTTGGGAGCCACCCAGAGTGGCTGGGGAAACCCAGCCAGATGAGCAGGGTATAAATAATAAATTATTGTTGTTGTTGTTGTTGTTGTTGTTGTTGTTGTTGTTGTTGTTGTTATGCACACCATTGTAGTGGCTCTCTCCCAGCCTCCAAAGATGGTTCTGCCCTTCAGCCCCCCCCCCCCCCCGTTCTACCTACTTCCTTTCTTCTTCCCAGAAAACTATTGAGCCCAAACCCTAAACCTTCCTGTAACCTCACATCCCTCCCCATCACTGTGGTAACCTCTGTTTTGCACAGACCTGGGAGGGGATTTCTTTTGACTGTCTGTTGTTTCATAATGACTTTCATTCAGCTAGCCCAGCCAGGTTAGTTTGCATAGGCTACACACCCAGGAGAACGGCTGCAGGCTGTATTTTCCCTTCAGTATCCCAGATATTAGTTAGATTCTGACATGCATTAACTTCTTGGGTTTATGACATCCCCTCTATTAAATAGTGGGTGGACATAGCAGACGACACAGTGATTCTCCAAGCAGCTCTCTTTATTCTCAGGGTGGAACAGAACTGAAGGGCTGAGCCAGCCTGTTTATATAGTACTCAGTAACATGCAACAGTAACATGACGCGGGTGGCGCTGTGGGTTAAACCAGAGAACCTAGGGCTTGCTGATCAGAAGGTTGGCGGTTTGAATCCCCGCGACGGGGTGAGCTCCCGTTGCTCGGTCCCAGCTCCTGCCCACCTAGCAGTTCGAAAGCACGTCAAAAGTGCAAGTAGATAGAAGGGGACTCATTTAAGCTGAAAAGCTATGATCAAGTCAAAAATCAAGTCCCCGACTGGCTGCAATATCATCAAGTTCATGAAACATTTAAATTGGACAAAAAAGTTGGTTTTCAAGTTGAAAAATCAAAACTGGAAACAGAACTGATTGAATCGAACTTTAAAAACCTTTCCAAGATGTATAACTTGTTGCTAGAGTGGCATACGAAAGATGAATTGGTGAAATCAACAATGATAGATTGGGCAAAAGATGTGGGTCATAATATTATGATGGAAGACTGGGAGAGATTGTGGCAGAAAGGTATCAATTTTACTGCATGTAATAGTTTAAGAGAAAATGTTATGAAAATGATATATAGATGGTATCTGACACCAGTTAAGCTAGCTAGAATGAACTCTAAAATATCGGATGTGTGTTGGAAATGTAAAGTGTCGAAAGGTACCTTTTATCATATGTGGTGGTCGTGTCCAGGGGTAAAGGCCTTCTGGGACAAGATTTATAATGAGCTTAAGAAGGTAATGAAAATTACCTTTTGTAAGAAACCAGAGGCTTTTCTTTTGAGCATGACCAATGAAGAGATACCCAGTCAGGATAGAGTATTCTTTATGTATGCCACGACAGCGGCTAGAATTTTATTGGCAAGAACTTGGAAGGGTGAAGACATACCAACAATTGAGGAATGGCAGATGAAGTTGATGGAGTACATGGAATTGGCAGACCTGACCGCCAGGATCCGAGACCAGAGGGAGGAGAAGGTGTCGCAAGATTGGAAGAAATTTAAGGACTATTTAGTTAAGTATGTTAAACTGAATGTTTGAATATTTGTGCAGAAATATATAAAAGAATCGGCTTTAGAAGTTTAAGGTTAGTTATAATGGTTTGAGAAGAAATTTTGATGTGATAGATTTATTTGTATAAGAATGTGATAAGATATAGAATATAAGTTTATATTATATTGGTTTAGACGAATTGGAAGAACATTAAGATATTGAGTATGAGTTAATGGGAAAAGAAATGAAGCTACCTAAAAAGTATATATGTATTTGAAGACAGAGGAGGGACCAGGGGAAGTCCCCTTTAAGAAGTTAAAAAAAAAGTAGAGAAACAAAGATAAACAGTTAGTAAGGTTTGTATAAGTTCTTTTTTTTCTTTTTGTAGGGTATTGTTGTGTTTTATATCGTTGA
This sequence comes from Lacerta agilis, assembly GCF_009819535.1. Classification (NCBI taxonomy): domain Eukaryota; kingdom Metazoa; phylum Chordata; class Lepidosauria; order Squamata; family Lacertidae; genus Lacerta; species Lacerta agilis. The sequence goes on along the minus strand of NC_046326.1, from coordinate 9,464,782 downwards.
TTGTGTATTTTGTTTTTATTGTGTTTATGTATGTCTAACGTTGTTTGTGTTTTGTTCTATGGAAAATAATAAAATCTTTTTTTAAAAAAAAAGTGCAAGTAGATAAATAGGTACTGCTCCGGTTCGCCAGAAGCGGCTTTGTCATGCTGGCCACATGACCCGGAAGCTGTACGCCAGCTCCCTCGACCAGTAACGTGAGATGAGCGCCATAAACCCAGAGTCCGACACGACTGGACCTAATGGTCAGGGGTCCCTTTGCCTTTAACATGCAACAGTAGCAAATCTCTCTCTAGCTACCCAATCCATGAGCGGCAATCTCAATCCTTCGTTTGCATGTGTGGACCTGAGTGAGAACTGCAGCCACGTGAAACTATATACACAACACCCCTCGTGGCCTAGGGTGAGAACTTCAATACATAACACCCCTCCCCACCGAGATAAGGCATAAGGTTACAATCATAGTGGCAATAGCAGAAAGAAAGAAAGAGAATACAACTTTCATGTAAAAAGACATACTGCAGAGATAGTAGGCCCAGCATTAAAAACAACAACAACCAGTCTCAACACTAACACAATGACAGCTCATTTCCAGGCAATTCCTGGCTTTGCTGGAATTCTCCAAGCTCTCCCCTTTCTCCTTGGGGCACACCCTGGTTTGTTCTGCACCCTAATGCAGCTAACCCGTTTGGCAGCCCAAATGGTGAGTTTCATAAGGACATGTTTAAGGGCGAATGCAACCCTTGGCACCACAGGTGTTCCCCCACCCCACAAGCCCCTCCTTCACCACTATCCCCATTATCAGCATTTCTTATCAGAACAATTCTTAAACCTCATCAACAGTGTATGTATTTGTTATAAGAATTTTAGGTTCTTATATATATATATAAAATAGATGTTCCAAGATGTACCAAGCAAACACATACAAATATGTAAACCACATGTCTGAAACCCACAGAAAAGTCCTGACACCATTTTCTCTCTCCCAAAATGGCCTCAAATTGTCTCTTTCACAAATCCTTTCTTAAGGGCACATTTAAGATATGAATAGGGCGAGCCTGTGACCTGGACTCAGGAACTGAGTATTTACTTTTACAAAGGAATCGCCAGACTGCCAAAAATAATGTACAGTAATCAGTTAACATTCTCAGGTAACCTGGCAGACAGGTTTTCTGCTGTAGACCACCTCTTCTGCGATGTAGGTATGATGTATCTGGGTGGTGGTCTTGGGCTCCAGGGCGGGCCATTTAAAATGTCTATATATGGGCTTGCACACCTTTGTCCTGGGTCCCTCCCCCCCTCCTGTGTGTGTGTGTGGGGGGGAGCACCCTATTGCAACAGCTTTAATAAAGATCAGGCTTACTAGCCGCTTTGCTTTTCTATATCCTGGCCTGGTCTCTCTTCATTTCCCAACAGGTTTAAAAGGTACACTCTCTCCGAAGGTCCAGTCTTCCTTAAGAAGCTGAACCCCTTGAAAGGACCCCATTTTTATTCTTATTTCCTATTGTAGTAAGTCAAGTAAATTATCCTAAACCTCTCAGCAGTGTGTAAATGGACATACTTGAGGGCTGACTGTGCACATGTGAGTCTAGGCACACACTTTTCACAACTTTGGTAACCTCTGTTTTGCACAGACCTGGGGGGTTCCTTTTGAGGTGATGACGACTGTCCTATTGCAGGAGAACTGCTGCAGCCTGTATTTTTACCCTTCGATATTAGCTAGATGCTGACATTCATTAATTTCTTAGGTCTAGGGAGGATTCCTCCTCTCAAACAGATGTATTTGTACTGTGTCTTGTTGTTCCCTCCCCTCAGTTATTATTTCCAGGAACCTGAGGCCCATTGTGGGCAGGTGGGGTCAAATACTTGTTTACTTTCTGAGCCCAGCCATTCCTTTTTGAGTTACAAGTTTCCTGATGTATCAGACTTGCACAAAACACTGAATTAAATGAAAATCAACTATATTGCACCCAGCCCTACCACCAGCAACCCAACTGAAGAACACCTCACCTAGGCAAGCAGGTATTGTGGTGATAGCTGGTGTCCAGAAAAATGTCCCTGCATGCGTATTACAAACGTACAAGCACACAATACGCTTCAGTACATCCACAGCTGGCTAACACACAATTTAATGTCAGTTTTTCCCTCCTTAATATCGCCTTATCCGCGGATCGTGAAAACCTGAAATCAGCAGGGTGGGCTGCCATTTGGGTCCGGTATATGCCATGCAGATAATATTGAAAATAATATACACATCGAATCCACTATATTTAGCAGCCTCAACTAGTAACGTTTTCTTTCCGTAGCCAAAATGGCACCCTCCACGCATGAAACGAAAGTATCGGCAATCCTGGGGAAACCCCAGGGGGGTTTGCAGAAGTACAAAAGAAGAAGTACCAAAAAAAAAAGTTTGGGAGTGGGGGAAACCCTAAGGTGGGAAACCCCAAAAAACCTCAGTGATGGCAATGCAAGTTCAGGGGGCATAGAAACAAAAGACCTGGGAGGTGGATTCAAATTCTTGGCTGCCTACAATCCTAAACAGAAGCACACTCTACACTGGATCGCGTGGTTGCAGATCCCTCTTCCTGAGGGATCTCATTGAGATTTAGTCAGGACACCAGGAGCTTGAACTGAAGGCAAATGATGAATCTAGCCAGTGATAGATTGGGGAGTGGGAGATCCCTTGGGATCCCCAAATAGGCTGCCTTGACTTCTACAGAAGAGAGGGGAGATATAAATGCCACATGTCAGTTTGTGGTTTCAGTCTTGAAACTGGCTGTGCCACAGTTCCCCAGATGCTATGCCAATGGAAGCAAAGGGTTTGTTTTATTTAACAATTTTTTAAAAATAACGCTTAATTGCAAAAGCAACAGCTTTTAAGTGGTTTACAAAAATAGGACATAAAGCATTAAAATTATAAACAAAAACAGTTAAAAACAAGTACCGGTATGTGAAAATATTCAAAGGATGTGTGTGCGTGTGTGAATCTGTGTGTAATATGCTGCCTTCTACTGAGTCAAACCATTGGTCCATATAGCAGGGGCGGAGCAAGGGGGCGGGGAGGTGGGCCGCCCCGAGTACCGCCCTGGGGGGGTGACACTCGGGGCGGAGCCCCGCCCCCCGCAACCGGCGCCTCCAGCCAGCGGTGAAAAAAGCCGCTGAAAGGGGGTGGGAAAGGAAGACAAAGCAGGAGCTTTCAAGTGTGTCCCCCCCCCCCCGCCGCCTTTCAGCAGGTTTTTCCGCTGCTGGGCTCCCTGGGCAGAGCTGGGGCATGGAGAGGGGTGGGCCAGCGAGGAGGGGTGTCACCCCTCCTCGCTGGCCCGCCCCTCTCCATGCCCTGGCTCCGCTCAGGAAGCCCAGCGGTGAAAAAAGCCGCTGAAAGGGGGGAAGCCCCTTTTCAGCGGCTTTTTTTGCCGCTGGGCTACCTGGACGGAGCCGGGCAGGCCAGTGAGGAGGGGCATCACACCAGCCACAAGCGTGATGCCGCTCCTTGCTGGCCCGGGCAGAGGCGTCGCTCCGTGCACATGCATCATGACATCATGTGCACGGAGCGACGCCCCGCCCCCGGGGGTGTCGCTTGGCTTGCGGCCCCTGGCAGCCAAGCAGCTCACTACGCCCCTGCATCTAGCTCAGCAATATTTGCACTGACTGGCAGAAGCTCCCCAGACTTCAGTCAGAAGCCTCTCCCAGACCTACTTGGAGATGCTAAAGCACTCTGTGTGCTATACCACTGAGATATGTCCCCTTTTCTAATTAGTCCCCCAGTCTCGTTTTTTTAAGGCAGCCTGCAATGCCTCTGACCTGAAGCTACCACATTTGTCCATCTAATCAGAGGTTCTTCCTATTCCTTTTTTCTATTTTTTCTTTTTATTTATACTTTTCAGATATATACATTTCACAGATTTTACAATCACTTTGACATTTCTAAACTTGACTTCCCCCTCTTCCTGTGGTTCCTTAAATTTATTTTTAATATCTTCTGCATATCCAAATTAACTTAACTTACTCATTTGTTTGTCTTCTTTAAATATATAGTCTTATGTAACTGCAGGTTATTACAATAATCCTGCCAGTGTTTTTATCTGTTTACAATTTATCTGTAAATATTCAATAAACCATTTCCAGTCTCTTTTTCTTATTTTTCTTACAAATGTTTGCCCTCTCTTTTTGTGCGGTTTAATAAAACTGGAAGAAGAGACAGTTGCTTTCCACAAGTGGTGGAAAATCCTCTACATACTTGTTTGAAGGAACTCCATCAAACTTAGTGGGCTGGGAATACTAATCTGAAACAGCCATGGAGGAAACTGGAATAGAGTGATTGTTGTTCCAGAATAGTTAATCCAGAACAGTGTTGTTGTTTTTTCCTGGGGTTCTTCCCATCTTCAACTCTGGCTCCACTCACTGCTGGCATGCGGCCCTTGAAAAATTATCTCTGAGGAAATGCGGCCCTTGACAGAAAAATGGTTGACTACTTCTGCAGTAAATAAAGAAGCACATTGCAGAGTTAGTATACCTCCCACCCACACAAAATCCCCCCCCAAAAAACCAAGCCAAGTGATTTTTATGGAGCCTCCTGTGAAAACCCTGTCCAGATTTACCATCAAGTAGTGTCTACATTTTATGAAATAAATAAGCACGTAAATAAACCTTCATCCTAGTGAGAATATATGCGAAAGAGAATCAAAAGCTTGTAATAGTAAGAATTTGCACACAACAATGGCAGAGGTTGGATCTGCACATGGGGGGAAACGCTATCGATAAGTCATAAATTAAATGAAAGAAAAAAACGCTATGTAAAATCACATAGAAAAGTTTTGTGCTCTACAGAGCCATCTGGTGTTGCATGTTTATAACACATTTAAAACGCTGTTTTTTGACTAATGTAGCTGAGTCCAGATATTTTTTATAATTAGGGGGGAAATAAAGAAAAATGGTTATCATAAAATTCATATGCTACTACAAACCCTAGGGACTGACCTTCCACTTTCTGGTATATTTGTTGATGACAGCTTAGCTCATCAAGGGATCACTGAACTCAGGAGTTTGGAAAACCCTGATGTAGAAGCTTGCATGACGGTGCTGCCAAGCTGCCTCTTAGACAAGCAAGCCCTGAGCAGACGTACCGTAGCTGTCATGTGAACCATTAACCTTCAACCAACCAACCCCACAGCTATTCTGTTCTTAACCATAAGGGTTCCCTGCTGGAGTTAAGAGCAGGTGGTTTTCAGATTTGTTGGACTGCAGTTCCCATCATTGCTGACCACTGGTCATCGTAGCAGGGAGCCAGTGTGAGTTGCGAGTCCAGCAACATTTAGAATGCCGGTGTGATGGCCTGGGAGTCAGACTCAGATGCTGAACCTGAGGGATCCCAGCCTGCACAGGATTCCCCGCCTCCAGAACCAGCTGAGCCGGGGCCAGGGCTTGAGACTGAAGGATCCCCACCTGTGCTGGATCCCCAGGTGCAGGCATCAGCAGAGTCTGCTCTGGCTCCTGATGGGAGGGAGGACCCATTGCCTGCAGGTGATCCACTCCCAGCCTCTTCAGAGGAAGCTGAGGCATCCCTTGGGTCCAGTAACCCACCAGCCTCTCCTGAGCTGCAGAGGCTCAGGACAGAGAGGCGAAGAGAGCTAAGTGCTTACAGGAGGAGTGCTCGCCTCCAGGCCCGGAGGGGAGGCGAGTCTCCAGAGGATCGGGGCCGCCCTAAGCATAGGGCCAGATAAAAGCCAGCCAGACCCAGCCCAAGTTGCGTGAGCAACTTAGTTGCAAACATATGCTTGACCTGCAACCTTGTGCCTGCACCTGCCTTGGACCTTGACCTGCTCCCTGCCTCGCTCCCCGCCGGACTGACCTCCTTTGGACCCCTCGACCCAGGACTGGACTTGGACCTTGCTTCACGGACAAACCCCTGGGGCCAGCACAGCCACAGATTCTCTACCCATGGTTTACAGGGATGGTGTATAGAGGATGAAAGGTCAACAGAGGAAATAGCTAAAAGCAAACTGGTAGCTTTCTTTGTACTGTACAGTGGTTCTCAAACGCCTTGGTACTCAAACAACTTGGAACCCAAACACTGCAAACCCAGAAGTAAGCGTTGGTTTGCGAAATGTTTTCGGAAGCTGAACATGCTCCGTTTTGAGTGCCACACTTCCATTTTGAGTGTTACGCTGAGGCCTGTCTGTTTTTGCTATCTATTTTGAGTTTCTGTTTTTGCGGCTCTTTTTGTGTGTGACTGTGTGGAACCCAGTTCAGCTACTGATTGATCGATTGATTGTGTGACTGCAGTACATTGTTTATTGCTTTCATGTTGTGGATCAATGGTCTTGTTGGATAGTAAAATTCATGTTAAATTGCTCTTTTAAGGGTTGTTTTTAAAAGTCTGGAACGGATTAATCCATTTTGCATTACTTTCGATGGGAAAGGGCGCCTTGGTTTTGGAACGCTTTGGTTTTGGAATGGACTTCTGGAACGGAATAAGTTTGAGAACCAAGGTACCATTGTATTTTTCAACATTACGAATGAAGCAGAGCTTGCAGATCACTCAGCATTAAATCTCCTGGTCGAGGTTGGTCATGCAGGAGGGTGCCACTCCCCCACCCACCCACCAACCCACCCCGGTGTTCCTTGAAGTTCCAGAAAGCAAGAATTATAAAAAAAAACTTGCTGCTTTTATTCTGTATTTTTTAACTTGTGAACCGCTCTGAGATTTTCACATGAAGGGCAGTATATAAATTTAATAAGTAAGTAAGTAAGTAAGTAAATAAATAAATGTGATGGAGGTGGCAGGATCCTGATGATCAGCCAACTATGGAACTGAATGAGAACGTGACCCAGCCCTAAGAGAACAACTGCATTTGTTCCGAATTCGTCAGAAACTCACAACTGGGGAGCACCAGGCATTTCTCAGACTGCCACATCCATCCAACAAAGCAAAAACGACAACAGCAACAAGGCCAGATTGGTATCTAGGCTAGGAGCAATTTACTAGAGGACTGAGCTGGGAGAGAAAATGATAGACCACTACTTACTGTCATTTAGCCTGCAGTTAAAACCACCGAAACGTATCATTAATGATCTACAGTCCATCCTGGGCAAAGACACTTCCTGCCCAAGCAAATTGGGTGGCAGGTTGGTGCTTGGTTACAGACAGCCCCCCCCCCCACATTTAAGTGTGCACGTGAAAATGTAGCGTGCTTTGAGGGTTACATCCAAAGTGTGCTTCTTAAGCACATGGCACAAGGCACACCTCAAATAATCCTGGGAACTGTAGTTTAGCACCCTCTTCGTAGACAGGGATTTGGGGGCGGGGAATCATTAATTCCTCCAGGGGGAGTAGAAATTATCCAGCTCTTGGTGCTGGGGCTCATAATTAGCGCCGTCGCAGTAAGTGTAATAAGTTCTTATCATTACAAGTGACAGCAGCAGCAACTGTGGTCAAAGCGTGGCCAGCATTTTGCCACCTCCGTAACACTGTGGACCACGTGGCATAATTCCACAGCCCCTGGGGGTGAGATGGCATCCACCACAGAAATGGTGGAGGGAAACTTGGGAGGAAATTCTGCAAAGTGGCCTTCTCCGTGTGGGTGATAAAAAGGCGAATCAGAAAAAGGACTTCTGTGACATTTTAGCTCAGCTCTAGTTCCACCTGACGGATCCCATCCCTCGGAAAATCAGATCCCTGAGCAGGGCCTCTCCAGTTGATCTGGATTCCCAAGTACTACTGGCAACCTCGCTGTGTGTCCAATGTTTTTTTTTTCCTGTATCCAGAAAAACTGGTTAGAACAAGGGCTCTTTTCTTCTGTTCCGTGGCCTCTTAATCTGCTTGCTTCCATTCACTGATGGGAGCTAAACTGCACAGGCTAGGTAGAAAAAGGTGCCTCTATTACATAGCTGTCAACTTTCCCTTTTTTGCGAGAAATTCCCTTATCCCAGCGCAGTTTCCCTTTGCAAAAAAAGGGAAAGTTGACAGCTATGGCCATTTCCCAATGCAAAAAAAAAAAAGGAAGGTTGACAGCTCTGTGGACATATGGTACACTGAGTATACGAATAGTATATTCAGTGCAGTATCAGGAGGAATGCAAAGACTCTCTTGCACTTTCTGGTATCTTTCTAGACAATACACTTGCAAATGCTTGCACATTCCTCTGCCTGAAACCACGGCCCGCCCACTAGTTTCCAAGCATCACTATCAAAGGCCCACTCAGAGGAAATGATATACACCAATTTCTCCAGAAAAATGAACAGTGACTAGGACTCCGTGTAGGCGGCTCTCCAGTTTGCCAGTTTAATACATACTGTATATAGTAACTGGAAAAGCTTTGCCTTCTGAGTAGAGGAGATGTTAAAAAGTGCAGAAGTCCTGGAATTTAAACAGGCTACTGAGAACAGGCTGTGTTTAACACGAAACTAAATCCAGACACAAAACTGCCTAGTTCTCATCATGAAGGTGTTTTTGTAATGTCCCAAGTCAAACAAACTGTTATTTAGCACAGCGTTAAGTGAGTTGCAAATAAGTGATTGCCAGATGACTGACTGACTATCTATCTATCTATCTATCTATCTATCTATCTATCTATCTATCTATCTATCTGCATAAAGGCAGTAAGTCATTCTGCTGGCTAAACTTTCTCTTGTGCATAACGAACAAACATAAACAACTGGGATCCAGTCCAGAACACACACACAAAGGCAAACACCCAATTTCCCCTCCCGCCCCACTGGGAATGCAGTACATGAGCTCCTGAGAGAGTTAATAAATTACCTGGTCTGATGTACGCTTGCAAAAATCAGTGAATTTCTGGAGGAAAAACCTAAGTACACACTGTACCTTTAAAGCACATTTGAAGCACATTATTTCCCTGACAGAATTCTGGGCACTGCAGTTTGTTAAGGGTTGCTGGGAACTGTAACTCTGTGAGGTATAAACTACAGTGCCCAGAATCCTTCAAGGGAAAGAATGTGTTCCAAATGTGCGTTAAAGGAACAGTGCGCTCACAGCCCCCTACCCTCTCAAAATCAGGGCTCGGCAATCTACATTGGTGTCCTTGAACTCTTCTCCTGGGGCCCACAAATCCTTTGAGCGCCCCTCACTGTGTCTTTGGGCATGAGGTCGTGAGGGCGGTCACTTTTTTCCTCCCTTCTCACACTCGTTCCCTCTTTCAGTTCTGCTAGATTTGACTTTTAACCCAGATTCCTCGAAAAAGCAGCGTTTCTGCTTTCTCTCCGTCTGTCTCTTGAGGTGGGGTGTGTGTGCGTGTGTGTGAAGGGCAAGAGGCTGATTTAAGGAGAGAGGAGAGAAGTGGCCAGGGGACGGCGACACCCATGGCACCTGCTCAAAAATCGAAATGCTGCCACAGGCCAGAAAAGGTTGCTGACCCCCTGCTGCAAATGATCTGAAACACTATGATCTAGTTACCCCTTTTGAGCTTCCTATTACTTTGAACTGGCTTTCGGAGCTTTCCTCCCCCCACTCTAAAATACAGATGCACACCTTGCCTGGATTGTACAGGTTGGCAGAGAAGTCCAACTGGGTGTTCCTTAATCCCTTAGGTGAACAGGCGAGTCAACATTCATTTCTGTCAGCAGGCCACACCTAACTCAAATCTGAAACTCAAATCGAAACAAACTCCATATATGTGCGCTGCAAATACCCGCTCTTCGTAGAAGCAAAACAGAACAAAACAAAACAAAACAAAACATTGCCTTTCCTGCAGCCCATCTTATAAACAACATATAAATGTATGGGACTTGCTTCCAGGTAATCCCTGCACATTTTATATGGACTTTAATTGATGAGAGGGATGCATAGGGTGTTAGGGGAGCAGTAGCACTCATGGTCGGGGACAGGTCGTGCTCCTTCTGGGGTAGGCTATCCACGTTTGGTACCCACCCAGTTCTCACCTGGGGTTCCTGGAAGCTGTCAGCATGTGGCAGAGGCCACACCCTGGGAATTGGCTCCAAATGGCTGGCTAAACCAGGTGAAAATATGGGTCTCGAACCCTCTGGCTCTGGCGAAACAGAGCGAATGAGACCACGAGTGGGTCCAATGGTCAAGAAGGCAATTTCTGCACATGCTGTAGAGGGAAGTGAGGGGCAGATGGGGCTCATCCACCTGGGAAGGTAATAATAATAATAATTTATTATTTATACCCCGCCCATCTGGCCGGGTCTCCCCAGCCACTCTGGGCGGCCTCCAACAAATACCAAAATACAATACAAAATCACAATTTAAAAACTTCCCTAAACAGGGCTGCCTTTAGGTATTTTCTGAATGTCAGGTAGTTCTTTATTCCCTTGACTTCTGATGGGAGGGCGTTCCACAGGGCGGGCGCCACTACCGAGAAGGCCCTCTGCCTGGTTCCCTGTAGTTTTGCTTCTCGCAGTGAGGGAACCGACAGAAGGCCCTCGGCGCTGGATCTCAGTGTCCGGGCTGAATGATGGGGGTGGAGACGCTCCTTCAGGTATACAGGACCGAGGCCGTTTAGGGCTTTAAAGGTCAACACCAATACTTTGAATTGTGCTCAGAAACGTACTGGGAGCCAATGCAGATCTCTCAGGACCGGTGTTATGTGGTCCCGCCAGCCACTCCCAGTCACCAGTCTAGCTGCCGCATTCTGGATTAATTGCAGTTTCCGGGTCACCTTCAAAGGTAGCCCCACGTAAATCATCTAGGAGAAGGAAGACTCTGATCTTAAACCTCTGTTGCCTTGTGGTATATCTTTGGGAGGAGAAAAGGCTCAGGAGTAAACCCTACACATATCCAGAGCAGAGTTCTTCAGACAGTTGGACGACGCCTAGTATACCTCCTTGCGGCAACACACTGAGAGCCAGTGTGGTGTAGTGGTTAAGAATGGTAGACTCGTAATCTGGTGAACTGGGTTCACGTCCCCACTCCTTTACATGCAGCTGCTGGGTGACCTTGGGCTAGTCACACTTCTCTGAAGTCTCTCAGCCCCACTCACCTCACAGAGTGTTTGTTGTGGGGGAGGAAGGGAAAGGAGAATGTTAGCCGCTTTGAGACTCCTTCGGGTAGTGATAAAGCGGGATATCAAGTCCAAACTCTTCTTCCTGCAGCCAAGCTGGTGCCCAACATACATCTCTGCTTTCCTTTGGACCACATCAGCGAGGCTGAAAGTGGGGTCTCGTCCCCTGGGCATCCCATGACCTCCATACACGCTGCCTAGGCTTGCGCCCCGGTGAAGTCACTTCAGTGCTGCTAACACAGCCCTCCATTGTCTCTCGAGACGGATGGATGTCAACAACAAATTGGCGAGAGAGGAAATTTTAAAAGAGAGAATGCTCTGTTTTGCCAGGGAGATTCAGAATTTTAAGTTGACCGTGGTTTTGCATACTTTTACCGTATTCAAATTTATATCACTTTCATTTTATTTCTGTCATTTTCGCCCAGTGCTAGCCAGCCTGTGTGAGCCCAAAGAGACTAACATTAAATCTGGAGAAGTGTGTATCTGAAGAAGTGTGCATGCACACGAAAAGCGCATACCAATAACAAACTTAGTTGGTCTCTAAGGTGCTACTGGAAGGAATTTTTAAATTAAATTTGGAGGACTCTGCAAAAGACATTATCCTCCCCTGGGACTTATTGTGTGATCAGTGGGGACAGGCAGCTTTTGAGGGTAGAAAGGGAAGCCAAACAGCAGGTGGAGCCAGAGCCAAAGGTAGGCTGAGCTAGAGCCAAAAGGACGGAATTCTGGTTTTGTCTGAAGGCTCCTCCCTGCTGAAATACACAAAGGCAACACTGGGACTGAGGAGGAGGAGGAAGCTGACGTTAGGTGCCACTCCTTGGAATGGTTGTAAGTAAGGAGCTAGTAGCTGGCTGAGGGGCAGAGGCAGAACCTGGTGGGGCCTGACTTCTTACATCCAGCGCAGGGAGTGAGTCTGGCTGCTGTCTTCCTCTACCTGTAGAACTTGGCAGGAAGAAAGATGGGGGCAAAACTAGAACTGCTTGGATCTGCTAGCCACTCTGTCTTCTGCCTCATCAGTCCCAGAGGGCACCTGCCAGCCCTGATCAGATCAGACTAGTAATCCCATCCAGCCCAATTTTGCCAAGTCTGACTGGGTCTTGTGCATAGGTGTTTCCCCCCACTGCCCCCATCACCTGGTGCTTGATTTATTTTATTAAGTGGAGATGCCATGTTTCAGGATTTGAACCCAAGGCCTTCTGCAAAACAGGCATTTTCCCATTGAGCCGCAACCCTCTCCTTTCGTACCTCACTCCTCCACCAGCCTCACCGACGTTTGCTTCCAATTCGAAGCTCACGTCCACACCATATAAAAGTGCACGGGTTCCCCCAAAGAATCATGGGAACTGTAGTTTCTTAAGGGTGCAGGGAACCGTATCTCTGTGAGGGGCAAACTACAGTTCCCAGGATTTTTTTGGGGAAGCCAGGAGGTTTTAAATGTGCTTTCAGTGTATCAGTGACATACCACGGGTTGGGCACGCGGGCGGTTGCCCTGGACGCAAAATTATGAGAGGCGTGAAATTGCTGCCTCAGTACAGCTGCACGTTTCCGTCGCTGGGATCCGTTGGAAACGGCTTCGCAATGCAAACCTCTCCAGACAACGGAACAACTCTTTATTTTCTTATCGTTGCAGCCTGCAATCTCCTGGGGGGATGCGGATGCCATTAGGCAGCTGAATGCGCATTTGTACTCCATTTCTTTCTTTCCCTTGCACCCCCCTCCACGTGGCAACCCACGCTACGCCACTGAAATGTATGGTGTGGATGTGAATTAAGCCAACCAGTCTTGACATGGGACTGTTGCCTATTGCCAATGAGAAATGCTTCCTTGCTGCCTTGGCCAGTAACAGAAACCCCACCCCACATCCCAGCTGCTCCACCTTAAGAACCTCACCCCATATATTACAAAGGCCCCTTCTTTGGGCTGTTGCAAGAGGTTGTGGTGGTGGGGATCTGAGGCCCCTAGTCTCCACCCCTTTGACTCACCCCGTTTGTCAATTAAAAAAAAAAAAAGATATCCGGAAGCCAAGTGAGGCAGGCATGCTGCTCTCTCACCTTGGGTGACCTTTATTCTCCCTGTGTGTGTGTCAGAGAAATGTTACTCAGCAACTCTGGCTGACGTGGCTCCTTCAGTCAGAACATCCTCACCGCGTAGGTGGGCGAGATGGGTGAAAGAGGAATCGGAGGCACGAAGGCAGCCTCCGAGCATCCCAAAGGAGGCTTACGCAGCGCCAGGCTCTGCAAAGGGGGGGGGGGAGTTCGCACACCCCTTCTTCACTTGCGTCTCTGGGGTGGGTGTGCTGCCGACGATTGCATTAATTCCTCTCATCTTGCATCCCTGCCCTGGCAGCTCTGAAACTACCCCTAATGAAATCGTGCCAATTCAAGCAAATGTCAGCTGCCTTGCCCTTTCCCCAAAAGCAAAGGTTACAGCTAGTAGGCACGGATTCAACAGGTGCAGTGTCCCTCCAGCACAAAGAAGCAGCACGGAGCAAGTTTATTGTTGAGCAGATTCGATTTGCAGTTACTGCACTTGTTAATTTACGGGACCCCCCCCCCCCCCGTTAATCATATGGCTGTAAGATTTTGTTAGTCACCCTGAAAGCATTTGTGCTGCAGATTGTGGGATACAGATATCCTCATCAGAATGATGATGTGATGGAATCTTCACCCTGGCTGCCCATCAATGTGACCCACTGGACACATTTCAGTGCGTTCAGTCATCCAGTCAGACAACTTGATTTCAGTGGTCCCTGAAGGACCGGCCCTATCATTAGACAAAGGGAGGTGACTTATGCAGCAGATTCAGGTGGCAGCAGCAGCTTTCCAGTTATTCCTCCGATCCTCCTCTGTTGGAAGACAGAGCTGTGCGTGTTGTGTCTTCCAGCTGTCCTGCGCTGGCTCTCCTACACCAGCCTGCTTCCTCAGATGCCATGGATGATGCTTATTTATTTATTTATTTATTTACTTGGGATTTGTATACCGTTTAATCATAAAGACCTCCAAGCACTTTACCTAAAAAAAAAGGGGGCATTAAAATTATTGACAAGTTAACCTAAACAAACCCCTTCATGGATCACTGCCTTGTCGTGGCGAAGGGGCTTGAATTACTCAGGGAAGCTATGGACAGGTCAAGATGGGCAGGTCTTAGTGGAGAGTTTGGACCAAACGTGATCCACCTGGAGGAGGAACTGGCAACCCACTCCAGTATCCCTGCCAAGAAAACTCCATGGACAAAGACAACAGGCATATAAAAGTTATGACGCTGGAAGATGAGGCCCTCAGGTCGGAAGGCGTCCAACATGCTACTGGGGAAGAGCGGAGGACAAGTACAAGTAGATTCAGTACAAGTACAAGTAGAGGCTCCAGAATGCGGCAGCTAGACTGGTAACTGGGAGTGGCCGCCGGGACCACATAACACCGGTCCTGAGAGATCTGCATTGGCTCCCAGTACGTTTCCGAGCACAATTCAAAGTGTTGGTGTTGACCTTTAAAGCCCTAAACGGCCTCGGTCCTGTATACCTGAAGGAGCGTCTCCACCCCCATCATTCAGCCCGGACACTGAGATCCAGCGCCGAGGGCCTTCTGGCGGTTCCCTCACTGCGAGAAGCAAAACTACAGGGAACCAGGCAGAGGGCCTTCTCGGTAGTGGCGCCCGCCCTGTGGAACGCCCTCCCGTCAGAAGTCAAGGGAATAAACAACTACCTGACATTCAGAAAATATCTAAAGGCAGCCCTGTTTAGGGAAGTTTTTAATTTGTGACTCTGTATTGTATTTTGGTATTTGTTGGAGGCCGCCCAGAGTGGCTGGGGAGACCCGGCCAGATGGGCGGGGTATAAATAATAAATTATTATTATTATTATTATTATTATTACTTTGGCCACCTCATGAGAAGAGAAGACTCCCTGGAAAACACCCTGATGTTGGGAAAGATGGAGGGCACAAGGAGAAGGGGACGACAGAGGATGAGATGGTTGGACAGTGTTCTCGAAGCTACTAACATGCGTTTGGCCAAACTGCGGGAGGCAGTGAAGGATAGGCGTGCCTGGCGTGATCTGGTCCATGGGGTCACGAAGAGTCAGACACGACTGAACGACTGAACAACAACAATAACCTAAACAAAACTAAAATGTGACAAAATAAAATATTTCAAAGTATACATTCTATAAGATAAAATTGCATATTAAATTAGAACGCCCCCTTGCATTTTTCCAGGGTCCCCCTAGTCCTTCACACCTCTAATTAAAATACATATCACCTTACCAAAGAAAGAAAGAAAGAAAGAAAGAAAGAAAGAAAGAAAGAAAGAAAGAAAGAAAGAAAGAAAGTAAGTAAGTAAGTTTTGGACAGGTGCCAAACATAGTGCAATGAAGGAGCCTGCCTAATGTCAGATTAGGTCTTTGGAGCAGAAGACCAGGGTCCCCCACTCAACAGCATTACCATGAAAGCCCCCCAAATGCTGCTGGGCTGGCTTAATCACATGATCGCTTCATACACATACAAAAAGCACCCTCCTCCAAAGAACTCTGGGAACTGTAGTTCTCATGGAGCTACAATTCTCAACACTCTGAACAAACTACAGTACCACGGCCGGATTTAGGTTTGATGAGGCCCTAAGCTACTGAAGGTAATGGGGCCCTTTATATGTCCAGCTGTCCTTTGTCAACAACAAATTGTCGCTGTTTTTTTGTGTTGAATATATGCTATATGGTAATTTATGGACCTGATAGGTATCTAAAGCCATTTGCGCATGTTGCCATGCAACCAGTCCATGCAGAATGTAGGCACCCTATATATAGAAATGAGCAAACCAGTGATATTTTAGGGAGCAGGCTAGCAGGTGGGGCCCATTACTTACATCATAGGACCCTACGCAAAACAAAACAAAACAAAACAAAACACATTGTTGCAATATGTAGGTTTTATTTTATTTGTTTTTTATCTTATATTTTGGAAATGTACATCCAGGTTTTTTTCCCCTTTAATTTTTTTTGGGGCCCCCAAGAGAGTGGGGCCCTAAGCTATAGCTTGTTTAGCTTATACGCAAATCCGGCACTGTAGAGTACCCAGGTTTATCTGGGGGTGGGTGGGTCGGCAGGCAGGCAGGAAGTGTGATTTAAATGTATGGCGTGTGCCTAGGCCAAGTGCAAAAATACACATTTCTGTCTACAGAGGGACCCCTCCACAACCAATACGATCATTCAGCCAAGAGTCTTTGTAGCCTTTAGTATGGGTTGAATCTCTTTGAATCTCTTAATGTGCATCTTCTCTGTTAATCCAGGTCTATTAAATCTCCATTACAACCATAATCCAACATTTAACTACAAGTGTCCTTCCAATCCTGCTATAATCATTTTAATTGTCTACAGTGATTTTTTAAAGGTAAATTATATATTTTCATCATTCCTTATTAAAACGATTCCCAATTCTTCCAGTCATTGTTGCCATTTCTGCACAGTCCCGCACATGACTGCACAAACCTTTTCCGAAGTCCAGTCGCACACTAACAGCAAAACAAATATTGGTTAAACTCTGGAATTCGCTGCCACAAGTATGTGGTGATGGACCTCAATGGCATTCTAAGGGAACGAGACAAATTGGTGCTGGTGGAGGAGGCCCCCAGCGGCTATTACTAGCCAGGATGACCATATTCTTTAGGGATATGCTTCTGAATACCAAACACTGGGAAACAACGGTAGGGAAGAGCTAGTATCTTCCTTCCCTGCTTGTAGACTTCCTTATAGGCATCTGGTTGGCCACTGTAGGAAACTGACTACCGGACTACATAGCCCTTTATTATGTCCTTCTTATAGAGCTGTTCTTATGTTCTTTGTTGGAACAATGAGACTTGTGTGCTGGCGGAGATCATTAGTGCAAACCTCCAGAAACAGAGGGGACTATGCACAACCCACTTAGCTGTGTCTTCCTTTTCTGTTCTGCTAAGAAAAAGCCCATCTCTCACAAGTAGCCATTATTTTTTCTGCCACGTACTACTGCCAGATGACATCTTTGGAGGCACTGATGCGAGCGGCAGTGCTTTTTTTCTTTCAGGGGATACTCAAGGGCACGCAGTACCGACACTTTTGTTGTTGTTAAAAAGTGTGGCATTTACTGTAACAACTTCCATGGTGAGTACCGGTGATGTAAAAATTAGGGTTTGGCTTTTGCTGCCCAGCTCCCCATGGGACTCTGAGTCCCCTAAGTCAGAGAAGAATGGATGGAGGCAGGATCCAGTGGAAAGCAAGGCAGATCTTTATTTTTCTGTTGCAACAGAGTCCCCTGCCCTCCTTCCAAGGAGGGAGAGACCCTGAACAAAAGTGTGCAGCAGCCTTTAAAGACTTTTGACGTTGCCCAACCCCCTAAGCCAAAGACCACCCCAAAATCATCGTACATATATCATAGGAGGCGGTCTACAGCAGAAATCCTGCCTGCCAAGATACCTGATAAGGGTTGCTGATTGCATTACCTGGGCAGCCTGGCCCCAATGTTTCTCCTTGTATTTTTATATATGAAATCATCATCGTCGTCATCATCATTTAATTGGCATTTTGAAGCACTTTTCCCTTATAGCAAAGAAATCGTTTTAAGGAAGCTAACTATTTAAATGTATATTTAGATATTCATGCATTTACTGCGCATTGGGACTTCACAGTTGGAGGAGCTGCCTAAGGCTGCAGCAACCCTCATTTAGTTGGTAGTAGATCCCATTGAAATCAGCGGGACTTCTGGGATAGGTCAGACGGGGTATGTTGTTTATGCATGCGGCAAATGCAAAAAATGCTGGCCTCTACTGGAAAAAAACCAGAATTGCTTGTGCATTGCGCCTACCAACATCTTATGGGGAAAATAAGTACTGTACAGTACTGGGAACTGTGTGGCAAGTATCCATATATGAGCGCACGGCTGTTCAGCAATAAGCTTGTTCTAAGGCAGGGATGAGGCACCTGCTGCCCTCCAAATGTTGCTGGACTCCAAATCCCATCAGCCCCAGCCAGAATAGCCAGCATCCAGGCATTATGGGAGCTGCTAGGACTAGGAGGCCACAGGTTCCCTGTTCTGGACAGCTGTTCTAGACTGTTTGACACAGCAAAGAATCTTGCGTCACCTTAAAACAGGATGGTCCAACATGTGGCTCTCGAGGCCTTTTTTGTGGCCCTTGGAAACCTTTGAACCCCACCAGCCCTTGTGCTGTCTCTCCAAAGCCGGAAAGGGAGGCCCTGGGCTGGGAAAGAAGCATGAGAGCTCCGACAGGGTCCTGGAGTCCTCCCATCTCTTCACCAAAGCCCTGCACATCACTTAGCTGGTTTTGGGGAGGCAGCAGAAGGGCCGAGGGATGTGTGTGTGTGTGTGTGTGTGTCAAATTCTGGGTTTCTTTTCCCTACCACATGACAAGGCAGTGTGCAGCCCATGAGTTCTGTGTCAAAACTCTCTTCCTGCCCACTTGGTCTGTTAGGTTGGGCTGCCTTGCCTTAAAAGACCTACTACGGATTTATGGCAGTGCCAGCCTTTATTGCCTAAAGGTTATGCAATCATCTGGCGAAATCCTCAGAAGCTTACACCACAATCAATTTGATAGGTCGTCTCTGGTGTTTATTGCCAGTGTATCCTGCAACATGTACTTAACACAATAATAATGCACTCCTGATGGATTCCCCCCCCCCCCGTTGATTTCACTCTGCCTCCCCCATGTTACCACCACTACTGCCATCTGGAGGGGCTACAGTACAACAAAAGCAGGACAAAAATGACCTTTTTTTTTAAAAAAGTTTATGGGATTTCAGCAGGAAGTCTGGAACCGAAGCAATGTGACCACCCCAAAACTTTTGTAGACACAAACACAATTGAAAATGGTCAAGAGCACAACTAATCATAGATGCATGATAAAAAATAATGTTGGGAGAGACCCTTAGCCAATGTGATGCTGGACTGGACTGGACTCCCAACCAGCCCAGCAAAAACAGCCAGGGATGATGGGAGTAGGTAGTCCAACATCCAGAAGGCACTATGTTGGCTAAAAGGTGTCAGATTCTTTGCTGTGCATGTCATAAGCAAGGAGTTCCAAATTCCTTTGCTGCAGTAAAACAAGTTCCCGATTTAGTCATGCCTCAGCACATGATAGCTCTCCAGCCAGCAGCTATCTGTAAATTATCTATTTACCAGGCTCCTCAAAGCTGCACTTTCCCAGGTACTTTGCACCCAGTCATTTGTGCCTTACTATTTCCATGCTAGAGGGACGCGGGTGGCGCTGTGGGTTAAACCACAGAGCCTAGGGCTTGCCAATAGGAAGGTTGGCAGTTCAAATCCCCGTAACGGGGTGAGCTCCCGTTGCTTGGTCCCAGCTCCTGCCAACCTAGCAGTAAGAAAGCACACAGTGCAAGTAGATAAATAGGTACCGCTCTGGGGGGAAGGTAAACGGCATTTTCGTGCGCTGCTCTGGTTTGCCAGAAGCGGCTTAGACATGCTGGCCACATGACCCGGAAGTTGTACGCCAGCTCCCTCGGCCAGTAAAGCAAGATGAGCGCTGCAACCCCAAAGTCGTCCACGACGGGACCTAATGGTCAGGGGTCCCTTTACCTTATTTCCATGTTAGTTTTCACAGCACTAATATGCCACTTGTTTCCCATGACTGTGCATTAGCGATGGTGCGCCGGGGGCGGTATTTTTCTACCCAAAGACACTCATGTGCCATCGGCAAGAAGGGTAGCAATAATTCACACGCCCAAAGGGTTGTCATTCCCATTGCTTTCATTCTGCTAACTCCTGCAGGTCCACATTAAACGGTTTCACTTGAGAAGGCAGGAAATTAACTACTCTAAGGGGCCGAATTAGATGTTAGCCTACATGCAGGCTGGTAAAGGATGAGGTGGGGGGAGCTCTTACTCATCCTGCAGCGACACACGGGAAGAGTCACATTTGAGAACTCGCTTCCCACATGTGTTGCAGTGGTGGGCAGTGCTGGCAGGCAAACTTGCCATCTGTTCCCCCCCTCGCTGACGGCGGTGGCCTCTAGTTTAGATGATTTTTGGAAAGAATTATATTAGACACCTTCACAGATGAGAACTCTGCCAACAGCCACAAGTCATGATGGCTATATTCAAATTTATTTTACGTAGACAATTTGGGTAGGCAAACTTAGGCCTGGGGCAGGATCCGGCCCAAACGCCTTCTAAATCTGGCCCGCGGTCCGCGAATCAGCATGTTTTTACATGAATAAAATGTGCCCTTTTATTTAAAATGCATCTCTGGGTTATTTGTGGGGCATAGGAATTTGTTCATTTTTTCCCTTCCAAGCTACGAATCACGACTCAAAGTTCAAGGGCCAATGGCAGAGGCCCGAATCCTGAAATGTTCGGTGATCAAATCAGAACACAGCAGCTCAGAATCCTTAGTCCAGACTCAAGCTCAGGCAAACACAGACCACTGAATATGTAACAAAAGACATTCATTGCACGCAGAAGTTCACAAGTTCATCCCTGGCTAAAAGGATCAGGTAGCAGCACAGGTGATAAGAAAGACCTCTCTCTCGACTTAAGGCCATGATCCCTAGACAGTTGCTGTTCAAATAGGCTGTGGTTGGTGTGGGTGGAGTGGCCAGAGTGTTAGACTGTGACCAGGGAGACCAGGGTTCAAATCCCCACTGGGCCATGACACCTACTGAGTGACTTTGGGCCAGTCACTGCCTCTCAGCCTAACCTACACCACAGGGTTGTTGTGAGGACAAAATGGGGAGCTTGGTGTGAGGCACCGTTTTCAGAGGCAGGAGAAACCAGGAAAAGCATGTGTCGTCATGGGCACGGTGATTTGCCAAGCCTTCCTTCCCACAACCACTAATGACTGGTTTATGCCGCCACAGCGGTAAGGCAGGTATCGGCATGTCCTCAGAAATGATTTTTAGTCTGGAATAGCTGTGGGCAGATGAGGTGACGGGGGAGGAGCATTTTTCAATGTCTGTCATTTTGTTATTTTTTATATTTTGCTGAAAGCCACCCAGAGTGGCTGGGGAAACCCAGCCAGATGGGAGGGATATAAACAGACAGACAGACAGACAGACAGACAACAACATACAGCCTTAGACCACTGCCCCATCTGGTTCAGCATTGTCTACAGTGACTGGCAGCAGCTCTTTGGAGTTTCAGACAGGGGTCTCTCCCAGCCCTACCTGGAGATGCCAGCAGTTGAACCTGGGACCTTCTGCATGCAAAGGAGGTGCTTATTCATGATCCTCTACAATTGTGACATAATACATGCAAATTGTAATGCAGTAGCTGACTCCAGATATTCACTTGCTTGCCCTAATGAACAACGGTGGAGAGGGCTGATTTTTTAAAGCTGCATGTGTGTGGCCATAAACGTGTCGTGCACGAGGACCCACAAGTTCTAGGGAGCCCAGCCCACCCAGAAACCTTCAGTCATCATACACAATACAGTGGTGCCCCGCTAGACGAATGTCTCGCTAGACGAAAAACTTGCTAGACGAAAAACTCGCTAGACGAAAGGCATTCGCTAGCGGAAGGCTGCCCCGCAAGACGAAAAAGTCAATGGGGCTGCCTCGCAAGCCGAAAAAACAATTTTTTCCGTCGCGAAAACCGCTATTCTGCCTTGGTGCTTCGCTAGACGAAAAATTCGCTATACGAAGAGACTCGCAGAACGAATTATTTTCGTCTAGCGAGGCACCACTGTAATTTCATTGCATGTGGCAATTATATGATAATGTTGCTTTGTTTTTTCTTCTTTCCTCTGACAATATTCTAGTATAATTTTGTAATGCCAATTCATATGACTGTTTATTAACTTTTTATATAGCCTCCCTCCCTCTCAAAGAAGCCACAGAGTAGCCAGCAACAAGTGATAGAGCCTTAAAACCATCTCAAAAACAGTCACAATTGCTGCTTAAAGGATTTGCTGAAAGAGGAAGGTTTTCAGTAGGCACCGAAAGGGAAATAGAGACAGCGCCTGTCTAATATTTGTTGGTAATTTTCCAGGCAGACTGGAGCAGCTGGGAGGCCCCAGTTGGCTCACTCACCACCAGCCAAACTGGCGGTCCAGTTCTGATCCCTGGAGCAGAAATCAGGGACCTAGCCTCCAGCAGAAGCTAGGCACGTCTATGTAGTCCATTGCACAGCAGAAGTGGCATGACAGAGGCTGGTATTAAGAAGCATTTTATTAAGCAAACATCAGGACAAAGAGATGAACATGTGCAATCTCTTCCATGTCCAAAAGCGAAAGAGAAAGAGCTAACTACAAAATGGAAGTTTTGTAGGACTTTTGTAGCATGTGACATGCTACAGCCTCACGGCTGCTGTTAAGGTGGAATTGAATATCACAACAATACTAACATGAGAGGAACCTAAAGGTTTGGTGCTGCAACATGAAAGGCTCAGTTCCTACAGTGTGTGGAATGGGCCTCCTGCAGAGTAGGCTACAGGTGAGATGATATTTCAGGTATCCTACTTACAGGCTATATAGTGCTTAATACACGAAAAATTGCACCCTAACTTGGCAGCTAATTGGCATTGAATTTATATGTAACTTATGTAACTATTAGGGGCGTTCCTGGCACTGACCAGAAATTTTTAGAAACCAAAACTAATCTGTGATTTTTAAACGGAGAGTGTAATTTGTTAGTTTGCATCCGTCACGCCAAAAATTAGGTAAAGTCATGCCGAAGTCGCATTTAAGTCTGCTACCTTAATTCAAAATGGTGGCCAGTATCAATAGGTCAACAGTAAACAGCACGCCCCATCTTGGGAGCCCTCAAGCCAACTTTGGCAAGAGGTGTCCAAAAGCACAGAGAACAAACAAGCAAACAGACAAGCCATTTCCTCCAATATGTAGCAGATATTACCCATAAAAGATGCACCTAGACTTTATATAAATTCTGAAGATATGTATCACCTCTTGAATTTATTCCTTCATCTCGAGTCAGGAGGTATGGAATTGGTTACTGGTGCGTAATCAAAACTAAATTGGGATTCCCCTCCCCACCACACACACACACGGGGGGGGGGGGGGAAGCATAGCTGACACTGTTACTAAGTCAGTGAAGACCGAACTGGCTAGCGAAGAGGTCGATCTGTTGTGAGATCATGCTTTTGTGCCTCCCGTTTTCCCCTCCTGCAGAAGGGATGATGTGCTGTTGCCATGGTGACAGCAGGGCACTGTGCTGCTGCCTCTCCTTGTCCTAGGTCCTTGCTACGCACATTAGCAAAATCGCCTTAAGGGGTCCCTGAATCCCTGGCTGGTCACAGAGACCCAGCCAAGCTCATCGTGCACTGGGCACAGCTGACAAAGGTCAGGCACGCAGTGACCATCTGAGACAAAGGTGTGGAGACGAAGGAAGGTGACTTCTTTTTCCTCCACCCTTGACCCGATGACAGAAGTCACTTGCTGCATGCACGCTGAACCCCCTTGCAGCACAAAAACACGGTTTTTCTCATCCTGGAATTGTTCACGCCACTTTCAGCCTAGATTGGTTCTAGATCCTGCCGTCCACAAGGGCGTGCAAGGTTACTTGCTAATGCATTAACCCGCCCCTTGTTAGGCTGCCCACACCTTTTTTCCCTGTACATGACCCAGGTGACGGGAGGAGAAAGTTGAGCTTGTGATCTTGGTATACAACCGCCCACAATGTCACTGGGCAGGTATGGCTCCACACTTCTTGCCAGGATCTGGGAATGTGGAGTCACCTGCAGTGAGCTTTTCTTTCCGGAATGAAAGCAGTTTCTCAAGAAGTGCTTTTCAGGGGCAAAAAGCAGGCAATCAATTTAGACTGTGCATGGACTATGTAGGAAAAACAACAACAACAAGTACCAAAGCATAGCTGTCAACTTTTCCCTTTTTTAAAGGGAAATTTCCTTATTCCGAATAGGATTCCTTACAAGAAAAGGGAAAAGTTGACAGCTATGTACCCAAGTGCCAGTATGTGTGTAAGCAGCCACATTCTCCTTAGTATTATCTCCCACTCATTTTCCTACAAGCACAACACACCCCAAAGGCCCCACAGCAGCCCACAGGCTAATAAACTTCCATGGGCACACGACAGAGTTGTCTGTTTTGAAAGACTTTTATGGCCCAGTAGTTGTGAACTGATTAGTTAAGGTGACTGACTTTATTGGTTTTTGTTTCGCTACATATTGCATGTTATCTGATATTTACACATGGCTGTATTTTTTATTGCGAACTATATACGTATTGCATTTGTTCCCTTCCCAGACCTACAGATTCCCCGAGTTCCATGTGAAGAGGAACTGATTGTTAAATCACCCTGAGAATTTAATTCAGGGTGGGAAATAGGGAGCCTCATCGCAACTCTCAGCACCCTTAACAATCTACAGTTCTCGGCATTCTTTGGGGGAAGTCATTACTGTTAAAGTGGTATAATCGTGATTTAGATGTATGCTTTAAGTTTAAACCCTCCCTCACAGACCCTTCTCCAGACCTCAGTTCCATTAGAGGTAGCACCAGTGATGATCAGAGATCAGGGTCTTCTCTGTGGTGACACCCCAGTGCTGACTCTCGTATATTTTCCATTGCCCTTTACATTTTCCTAGGACTTAGTTACAGGTGGGTAGCCGTGCTGGTCTGCCATAGTCGAAACAAAATAGAAAATTCTTTCCAGTGGCACCTTAGAGACCAACTGAGTTTGTTCTTGGTATGAGCTTTCGTGTGCATGCACACGAAAGCTCATACCAAGAACAAACGCAGTTGGTCTCTAAGGTGCTACTGGAAAGAATTTTCTATTTCCTAGGACTTAGATATTTTGTTCCCCTGGTTAAATTGCTGTTGCATTTTATTGTATCATCTACTTTAATCTGTTATTATTGGGGGGAGGGGAGTATGGAAGGCACTCTCCTAATTTACACTGCAGAACTAAGTACGAGTGTCTAAATAGAATTAAACTCCTGTGCACAAGCAAGAGCCTTGGCACTACCTTAAAAACCTCCTGGGGTGTAATTAAGACAGATGCCATCTTGCCGACTGATGGCAGCTGCAGCGTGCTTGGAGTTCAGGAGAGGCAGCTCAAGGGTGTCCTAGACATGACTGCGACTGTCTGCTTGCAATCTGCTGCAGAAAGAAGGCCTTTCGGAGTCTTGCCCGCACAGGGGAAGCAGTATTCCAGCTCCACCGCTACCCCGCAGGCATAAGCATCAGCACACACAGTCTCCAGCACTTTTGGATCCCATGTGCAGCATCACAGAGCAAACTGTCAAGGAAAAAGCTAAATCCCCCTCCCAATGAATCACAGTTGCAAGAGTTTCCCTCCCTGCCTGCGTCACCCAAAGGATAACAGCTTGCGTTATCCATTAACTAAACTTGCTCTGCAGGCAGCAGTAATGGGCCAAGACTTAGGCAAGAGGTGACACACATAAGGGAAAGCAAAAAACCCAAACAAGCAAAAGCAAGTCTTTTTTTCCTTGCAGAACAGGAGTAGGGAACCTGTGATCCTCCACAGGTTCCCCACCAGTGATTTAGCCAAAGTGTTGAACTAACATAGTTAGTTGCTTTTGCCCATTGAGAATTGCATGGTGGGAAACGGAGGACGAACTACAGCTTCTTGCAGCGTATTCCCACGTGCCGCAGATGTGGGTGGCGCTGGGGGGGGGGATGGATGCAGCTGCTTTAAATGCTACGAGATAGACACAGGTAGATGTTATAGTTGTAATATGCATCCAGTAACATCTGACGTGGCCATCAGGCTGAAGCACCTCAATGCTGTGGTTCAAAACTGCATTCTCCCGCTCCACTGAAATCATGGCAGCCATTGGGGTCAGCCCAAACATTTTGCCACCTGAGGTAAACCACAAAATGGTTCTGCTCACTCCGTGCCCAGGGAAGAAGGGGTGAGGGAAGCGCGACCTCAGGAACAAGCCCCCCCCCAAGATTTACATCATGAACAAGGCTGGGGAGAGACCACCAGCGCATCCTCTAGGCCAGGCATGTCCAACAGGTAGATCGTGATCTACCGGTAGATCACTGGACATCTGTGGTAGATCATTGGTAGATCACTGGCTTCCCCCCAAAGAAGCTCAACAACTCTGGCTCCCCTAAAAAAATGCTCAACATTTTAGCCTTTCACCCCCCCCCCAAACAGGGATTTCCTCCCACCTCAAAAAATCTCAACAACTCTGACCTGAACCCCTAAAAAATGGGCCTTCCTCCTTCCTAAAAAAATCTCAGCAACTTCGAACTGAACCCTGCAAAAGGGGGTAGATCACTGCCAGTTTTTAACTCTGTGAGTAGATCACAGTCTCTTTGGAGTTGGCCACCCCTGCTCTAGGCTAAGAGGCCACTGTAGAGGCCGCAATGGGGGACAGATCTGGCCTCCAAGGAGCACACCAAGGTGGCAGCAGCTGGATCTGCTGCCCCCGTGGATCCTGCCACCTGAGGCACTCGCCTCACCTTGCCCGATGGGTGCAATGAGCCAGGTAGCCATCTTGAGCTGTAGACCACAGAGCACAGTGGCCTGAAGGTACATGAGACAAGACACCTTACAGAAGCTAAGCACGTCTTGGTCTGGTCCGTGTCGGGATGGGAGGCACCTTCGGAATGTGCTCTACACTACCGTAAGCTCCATGACAGCAAAAAGGTGAGAGATAACCAAGTGTCAGAAGAATCATGTACATAAGAACAGCCTGCTGGCCCAGTGAGTCCAGCCTTCCGTTCTTCACATTGTCCACCCAGATGCCTGTGGGAAACCTGCAAGCAGGACCTGAGCACAAGAGCCTTCTCCCCTCCTGAGGTTTCCAGAAGCTAGATATCAGTAGCTCTGCTGCCTTTGACCATAAAGGCAAAGCCAAGTCATCATGACAAGCAGGTATTTGTAGTTTTCTTGTACATGGATTTGTCCAGTCCTCTTTCAAAGCCATTTCAAAGTTCGTGGCCATCACTGCCTCTTGTGGGAGCAGCTTCCATTGGTTTAACTATGCGCTGCTTGAAGGAGGACTTTCTTCTGCAAGTCCCGGATCTTCCAACATTCAGCTTCATTGACTGTCCATGAATTCTAGTGTTATGAGAGAAGAAAGACCTCTCTCTACTTTCTCCACGCCTTGTGTAATTTTATACGCTTCTTTCATGTGATAGAAGTTTCCCCTAAACTAAAAGTCTGAAATACTGCAACCTTTCTTTGTAGTGGAGTTGCTCCTCACAGAGTTACAATTCCCAGCAAACTACACTGCCCAGAATTCTTTGAGGGAAATAATGTGCTTTATAATGTAAACAGCTGCGAGTTAGATGGACAAAAAGCTGCTTTGTAGTATGCCAGATCAGAACTTACTCTTCTTAGAGAACCCCTTTTCCATTAGGCTGCCAGATCTTGTGCTTTTTATCAGGTCTCGTGATTCTGTACTCACCCTGTAATAACCGCAAAAATACATTTTTAAATACCAACCCCCACACAATCCCCATTATCTCCCTCCTTTTCTGGAGTTGACAGAAGAGGGCTGGCAATCTAACAAGCCTTCATAAGCAGGAAGGAGATTCTGTGAAGACTATGTAGGGAATAATAAGGTTTTGGGATATGAAATATACTCAGAGTCAGGTGTGAATTTCATGCTCTTTATTCAGCTCATAGTAGTGAGGAATGCAGTTCCCCGAAAACGTTTGCTTTATATACACTATTTACACAATGGGCCCCACGTGATTGGCTAATTCCGGGATACTCCTGTATGCCAATCGGAGTGCGGATTCACTTCCACCTGGAGCTGGATTGGGTAGCTCCTGCGGACCAATCAGACTGCTGCAATCTCAATCCTATTGTTCTGGGACCAGTCAGATTGCTGCAATCTCAATCCTATTGTTCTAGGACCAATCAGACTGCTGGATTTTGGATCCTATTCAACTCAGTACATAACAGGATAAAAGACTTTTGCTAACTCTTGCTTGATCCTGCATGGAAATATCTCCCAATCCATTATGCAAAATTACTTCTCTCTCATTATGTTTGAGGTTTCTGCAAATGCACCTGATCACTTTCATCTCTTCGTGCCACATGATTTAAAGCAGGGGTGGGGGACATCCGGCCCCCAGGAGTTTGAATTTGGCCGATGAGGCTGACACTTAACGCGTCCCAAAGCAATGTCTTATGTGACCTCAGGTGTGTGGCAGATGTCTCTGCCAATGCACAGTCCTTAATATGCAATCCTGATTGTGCATAGGCATGGGCAAACAGCCATTGGCTCTACCACCTGTCAGTGTTAAACTCTCCAAAGCGGAGACCTCTACTGATAATGCTAAAAAAGCCAAGTGTAATGTGCCCTATTATAATGATAATCATATTATTTTAAGCATGGTACCATAAGCCATACTTCTGTCTACAAAAAGCAGAATAATTGTGACATGCATTTTGATAACAACAGTGGTTCTCAAATTATAGGGGCAGGCTACCCTTGGCACAACACCCCAGAACAGGAGGATGCAGTGTTGCAGGGGTGCATAAGTTTCTAAGTTTCTCCTCTCAGCACCCTGGGGATTTGGTGGCGAGCTCTTGCTAGAACAGTTGCATTGATCCACATGAGAATTATGGGGCCAACTGCACCTGCCTTATCCCATTAACCCCACCCGATGTTCGGGAGCTGTTGCTATTTAGTTCTATTGATCATTCACTTGTGGTTTTAGGAGAGGAGAGTCAACGATGCCATGCTCTGTTTTAAAGTTCACCAGCATTGTCAGTGCTGAATTGGCGGGAGAACCAAAATTTATGGGTAAATTCTGAGTAAGAGGGTGGGTTTAAATATCCAAAGACTGGAGAGAAGGCATATGAACTACAGTATAGAGAACCTTTCAAGGTTCTTCCCTGCCTCCATTTCCTTGCCATCACCTACTCATTACTACAGTTTTCTCATTACTCTGTTTTCTCTGACATCGCCTACTCATTACTATGGTGGTGCCTGGCAGCCAAGCCCATTTATCTAGCTTTAACAAGAAAAACCAGATTTTCCGCCTTGGGTAGAAAGAAAACTCCACCCGAGTTTTCTCTTTAAACAAATCTGTTGACCAAGAAACAGAGGCAGTGCTGGATCACAAATAATTATGTATGGGATTGGTAGGACAGTTTTCACTGGAACAGCTTGGGAACCTCCAAGCTTCTGCACAGGGGGTGGGAGTCCATTAAGGAGTCCAAGAATGTTGCAGACTACAGTTCCCATAATTCCTGAGCTTTGGCTAGGCTAGTTGGGGCTGATGGGAACTGGAGTCCAACAACTTGTTGAGGGCTACAGGTTCCTTACTGCTGCATTGAGCTGTTGTGCATTCCCTTTCTTTAGCATTTTAATGTACCTTTGGTTGCTATTAACATTCATTTTCATAGAAGAGCTTAGGAGAATTAAAATGCTCGTGGCAAGTACTCTTTTGAAGTACTCTTTGGTTCCATCTTGGGCTGCCATATGGCTGGAATTTCCCAGACATACACGGGATTCGTTTGTTGAAAACGGCATCCGGGCATATGGCAACCCATCAGAAGTGTCATTTATTTGCCCCCCACCCCAATAAAGCTCAACAACTTTTGTGTCCGGATTTTCACTTTTTTAAATATGGCAACCCTAGTTCCATCTCTATCAGATTTAATTTCAAATCTATGCCAATAATGTGCTGCCATCTGGTGGCTCCATTACAACCCATCGTCCAGCATTGTAGACTGGAGGCGCATTACATTAAGGCTCCAAGCATCTGGGTGCTATAACAAAACCTTTCCAAACCTCCTAAAAAGGGTTCATGGGCTATTTTCAAGATAACAATTGGGAGATGTGTTAGACATTTCCCAGGTCTGTTATATCTCAAGACATTTAAGCACTTTTGTATGTCACTGTCAGCACCGTGAACTGTCCCTTAACAGGCTGTTAATGAGTGTGTTCTAGTGTCACTGAATTTTTACAGCTTCAGAGCTCTCCGTACAGCTGTAGATGCAGGAGACCGCACACAAAGGCCACAGGTGGGACTGAGTTCTGTCTGCTGCCCCTAGCCAAGTCCATTCTGTGTAACATCTCCTTTAAAAAATAGGCACCTGCCAAATGAAATAAGCACCACCCCTTCCAAAGGGTTTTTGGACTGGTTACTTGTGGTGCAATATGATATTACTATGCCAGTCACATGCATAGTCCCACTTGCCACCAAAACAATTTGCTTTCCTTAGAATCATCTGATGAGCAGAGTTTGATCCTGCTGCTTTGGCTGCATGCACCAGTTCCCATCAGGGGAACTGCAGGGCCTGGCAAATGGAAAGGAATGTAATGGGCAGAGGCTTAGCAAGTCCTGAGGGTACCGGGGTCGACAAATTTTTTGTCACCCCCCAGGACGGCGCCTGTACGGCACCCGGTACGGAGTGCACATGTGCGGAATTCTGCACATGCACACTCCCTATGGGGTTAGAGTGCAAATGCGCGGGATGCCACACATGCGCACTCCGTACAGGGCCGCCGTGCAAGCGGCAGCCTGTACAGACTCGCATGGCAGCCCCTACAGAGTGTGCATGTGTGGCATCCAGCGCATGCGCACTCCGACCCTGTACGGAGTGTGTGTGTGCAGAATTCCACACATGCACACTCTGTACCGGGTGCCGCTCGCGGGCCCGCCCCTCGCTGCCACGCCAAGCGAGGCTCGCAGCGTGATGAAGCTTGGGGGTAAGGGGCACGCCAAGTGTTGCCCCCTCCAGGGTGGAACACAGGGCGCCCCGCCTCCATCACCCCCACCTTCCTACGCCACTGGCAATGGGCACAGCCATCAAAGAATTGAGCCTCATGCACCAGCACATATCACCAGGACAACAGCAGAGGAGTGTGGTCCTGTGAAAATGGCCGCAATAACCAAATTGGATCCCCTGGAGGGCCAAGATTGCTCTGCCAGCTGGGGGTTCCTAAAACTATAGGGACATCTGAGCTAGTCTAGATTTAAAAAAGTGTGAAAAACACACTGTGGTGCTCAAGTCCTAATGGCAGAGTGGTACAAAGACCAGAGCTTGCAGTCAGTCACCCCATCGCTTTCTTGCAAGGCCTGCTGCTATTTCATGGTGTGCCAGCCATGCGGAATTCACACGTTTTCTCAAACAGCACCTGTTAATTTGCACCTTAGGCAATTGTGCACTTCATTCCTGTCCTATTTATACTGCTAATGCAGTGGCAACTTAAGTTTCAGCTGTTCCTCTACACAGTACCAGTGCAGAACAAAATAGAGCACTTATCTCTTATGCCCCTGTATTACGATGGGAGTGGAAAATGGAAAGGAAAAAAAATCCCATTTGAAAAGGACACGTGTCTAGACAGAACAAGCACCTGCTCAGTTTCAGAACCATTTGCAACATGGGTGGGAAACCCAGTCTAGTCAATCAACAACTCCCAACACCCAATTAATTGGCTATGCTAATTGGAGTTGATGGACTTGCTGGACACCAATAGCTGGAGGACCACAAGTTCCCTGTGACCCTGATCTACAAAGTTGCTTTATTCTTAGTGGGTAGATGCCAAATAATTATTCTAGCCTATCTTGACTGCCAGACTATATATTCAAATGCATCTTCATAGCTGCATCTGCAGTGTTTTTGAATAGCAGCTGTACTGCACCCCCACCGCTGTTAAGATTGCAACCACAGCAGATGGAAGGGAATTTTACCTTCATCCCATGCTAGTCTGGATAAAATTGCCCTCTGAAAGCCACTTGCCCTTGGCCTAGAAACGTAAGCAGCTGCCCTCCTGAGGCAAACTGCAGTTTCAGTGGTACTTGTTAGACACTGGCACTCTGTACACACTAACAGCATGGGGGGGGGGGAGTGAGAGAAGAGCTAAAAAACTGCTCCAACAAAATCTGCTTGTTTTGAAATCACCAGTCTTGACTTCCAATGAAAAGAGGAGAGCAAGGCAAACCTCTTGATTAGCAGGAAATAGGAGTGGGTTGGCCACCATCCAACTCATTTCATGTTCTCTGTGGCTGGAACAAATTACATTTCTAAAATTGAGTTATTACTTAACCTATTTATTAAATCTGCATATATTTGCAAATAAACATGGCATGCCTGAAGGGGCATTATTTTGTTTTCAGATGATGCACATGTGTAATAGCAGCATTTTAAAAGATGCATTCCCTGATGCACGAGGAAAAAGGGGGAGAGACTTCTTTTAAAATGCCAACTTTGTTTTCAGAAATCTGCTGCCCAATTGATCAGGGACTCCTTTTCAATTCAAAGCTCCTTCTCTCTCCCTCACTCCCCAAACTGTGCTGGTGGACACTAAAGTTGTCCCGGCTTTCTTTCGTTACTGTACTTCATAAACCAACTCTATAGGAGCATTTAAGAAAAAAAGTTTTTTTTCTCTCTCTCTAAAAAACGCCGCTTTCTAGGTGTGGGATAACGAGCTTCAAATAACCAATATGCTTAAAGTCTGATTAATGCATGAATATGTTAAAGACCATATAGTAAGCTATCCTGCCAGGCTTAGCTCACCTTGGAACTAGGTAATCAAGTCTTTGTTCCTATTGAGTTCACCATGTGAGAACATCTGATCTGGCTGCTCCAGCTCAGACCACATGGCTCTCGCAAACCACTCTCAAGTTTCTATACCAATAATTTAGATACTTTCACCATTTCATAACTATGCCACGTTTTACTGCCTGTGCAATTTTCTGAAGCACATGAATCTGACCTTTGGAGAGTTCGTAAGGAAACTTATTTTGTAGCTTACCAAACGTGTGGCCTTTTTGCTATGCTGGGGTAAGAGAGAAACTTTGGCACTCACTTTAAAGGACATATTTTAAAGGTCTAACAGCCTGTATTTCCATGCTTTACTCTGCTGCATATTTTGTGATGCTTGTTAACCAAACGTGAATGAGAAAAATTCAGAAGTCACTTTCCATGCATCCCATTGCTGGCTTTGACTCCTTTGAACACGTTAGGAAAATTATGCTGCACTGAAGCCTAGTGGTGGCTGCTGCTGTCGATTCAGTACTTACCTTGAGATATACTTGCCTTGCTGGACCACCTGGACTTGCAGGTTGGACCAATTCAAAATGATGTTTAAGCTTTTAGTGTGCCTACTTGGGGATGGATGGTCTTCAGACCAGGATCAGGATGTGCTCATTGAGCACCAACTGTAATAAATAGCTTCAGATAAGCACAGATTATGACTTTTGCTGGCCACTGCTTGTCATTTTATACGTTTTCACAGGAGTATGCAGAGTTGCAGATGGAATTGGCCCTTCCTGGTTTCCATCCCACCTGCCCCTCAACAAGGGCCTGTGTCATTTGCACCGGGTGAAAGAATGAATCTCGGACAACTGAGCAAGCTGGAGACACTTTGGGAAGAAGATCAGGCTTTATTGGTTAAGCCAGACATGTCTGATTTTGTTTTTTGTTTTAAAACCAAAATAAATAAAAGTCAGGCTGTGAGTTTGAGGGGAGCCCTAGGGTAGCGCTAGCCCTGAACAGGCAACCTCCCTCTCTCCACTGGCCCCTGGCTTTGGCAAAGGTTAGACACTAGGATTTCTCTCTCTCTCTCTCTGCAGAGCTAAAGAACAAATATTGCAGTCCCACATAAACCCTTTTGTTGACAGCCTACCCCCAAATAGTGGGCATCACTTTTGGAATGTGCTGTTCCCACTAGTGAAGCAGCACAGATTCTTACGATTATAGAAAAGTATTTATTCACAAGATGGCACATTCTTTTGGTATGGCTGGCAGCACACACAGAAAATAGATGGGGACAGTTGGAAGCTGTATGTCTCTCAATAACGCCCAGGGGTCAGACAGATGAATACAGATCTGGACATCTCCTGTCAAAGACAGCAAAGATGTTTAGGTTTTCTTTTCTTTGAGGGATGGGAAAGCTCTGATGTGACATGGCATGGCAGCATACACAGACCACATTCAGAAGCTCAGGAGATTAACACAGAATAGAAACAGGCTTAGGCAGAAGTGCAACAGTGGGTGCATGCTATGTGTTCTGTCCAAGAGGGAAGGCTCAACCTAGTACAGAATTTCTCTCTTCAACAGCCTTGCCAATCAAGTCATTGCTGCCATTGCCACCAAATGACATTGTGATGACCGCACGGGGGGGGGGGGGGAAGGGACAGCCAAAGCACTGAGGTACATTCTATCACTGGCAGACCACTGTGTAATTACTGTGATTGAAAGCAGTTGCCAGATATCAGCAATGGGTTAAAAAAAAAAGACAGAGCCAAGAAATGGCATCAATTCCTGTTGCAAAGGCCACAAAGTAGAAGGGGTTGACTGTGGCCATGCTTGAGCCTCTCGGCTGCAGGTGGAAGATAAATGACATTAACGTTCCTAAGATCAGTCAGTATATTCCAGTGTGCACATGGATGAGGAAGCAGCAAGAAATCTCATGTGGGATCAATTTTGAGCTATCTTGTTAGCACACTACCTACTGAGAGGGGCCCTGCTCAGGCAACGGCTAGGAAAGCCCCAACACCCGAGGGGCCCCAGAAAGGCAGAAGACTACAGCAACATAAAGTTAGGGAGGTTCACAGAAAAGATCCTTGGAACTACCTCAAAACCCTTTTCTTAAAGCCATAATGTTTAATTGGTTTCACTGTGTCTCTCCCCGCTCCCCAATTACGGCTGTGTTTGAGAAGCTGTGTAATTCAGGAGAAAGCCAATGAGAAGTAGGTACAAGCTACTCCATAGTGGAAGTGCATGCCGTCCTAAACTCTGCTCACACAGTCTAAGCACAGAGCTAGGAGAACACAGGGCAAGAATCTATCCAGCAACAAGGAAACTGGGTGTTTATATCCAGGTTTGAGCCTCCTGGGACAAGTACAGTAGTGGTACCTCTGGTTGCGAACAGGATCCGTTCCAGAGGTCCGGCCGTATACTGAAGCTTTCGCAACCGGAGAGACCGCTTCTGCGCATGTGGCAAAACACTTCCGGGGTTGCCGCTTTCGCAACCCGAAGTTTACGTTACCCAAGGTTAACATAACCCGAGGTTCCACTATATCTACCTTGCTAGAAAGCTCTGTGGAGGTCAGAGACACCGACATAAAAATGTTTCTAGTAGGCTACATATCAATTATGCTAAGTTGTTGTGACTCAGGTCTCATCCAAAAGTTTTGCAATGACAGAAAATAGATCTTTTCTTTAAAAAACAAATACTTCATCCGCCAATTCTATATACACAAGTAGTCCTTTAAAAGCATTGCTAAACTCAAAGTTAAGACTGAAATAATCATTATGGAAGTAATTTATGAAAGAGGTGTGCAGCAAAGGTGGATTCCCATTTGCATGAAACTCAGGAAAAAAAGTGCAATGTGACTATAGCCCATGAAGGGGCGGGGGGAACATTAAATTCTGCTCAAGTAATAGTAGAGAGACTCAAATTTTGCTTTACATGTGGTATTACAGGCAAGAGTGTGATCTAAGAATCAGCCCCAACATTTTCCTATACAAAACATTAGTTCATGGGTATTTTTTTATTCCCAAGTGTAGTTTTCTCTTGGTCAGAACCTGAAAGATAAGCAAACCTGGAGGCTGAAAGAGAAGTGGCTTTGGTGACTGTATAAAAGATTCTTTATAGTGTCCACTGTATACCAAGTTCCTACCCAGGAAGGGATATTAGGACTACAAATGGTGGAAGTTTTGAAAAGAGCACGCCCCTCCCGCAAACAGATTAGTGCCTGGGCTGAGTTATAACATCATTAAAGGGGGAGGGACCCCTCCTGAAAGAAGAGTGCCTGAATTTGAGCTGTCTGTGCGTGTATTCAGTATGGGTAATGCTAGGCTGCTAAACCACAAGAAACAGCAGCAGTGATTTAGGGTGCTAGCCCAGGATTTTCAGTACTAGGGTTGTCGTGCTTAAGGAAAGGGAATCTAATCTCATTACACAACTGAAGAGTTATGCCAGATCAAAAACTTCTAGAGAGGAAAATGGAATGAAAAGACATCATTCCTCTCATCCTTCCAGGTGGGCACATTTGTGTTTGTGATTTAAAAGCAACGCCTGCCTCCTGAATCACTGTTGGGTTGGAGACAATGGCTCAGGCATCATCTGGAGTCATCACAGTCTCAAAAGAGAGACACTTGTTTGGAACGCAAATACCAGTCCCTCTAAATCCCTCATTCTGGGGACTGGTTAGTCCCAGGGTTGTCAGAAAGGACATGGGCTTGTGCTGGAGTGATAACACACTGTTCCAGAAGTTTGATCTACAGCACACAGAAGATAAAACCTAACATGAGCATTCTGGACAGGGTCATTGAAGAGGCAGTTCCTCAAGAGCAAACAAGAGATTAATAACAGGCGCCTTAAGTTAGCTTACAAGGTCTATAGTTAAGGACATAGAAAGGAAGTGAGCAGACAGAGAAACACACACAGTGCGCTGCAGAAACCAGTCCAAGAGTATTTAAGACAAGCCCTTGAAAGAGTCGAGGTTGAAGGCAGTGTCCAACAAGCGCTGCAGCTCAGTCAGATGGTTCTTTTTGTTGCCTGTGGCTGGCGCGGCAGCAGGTTCACGTCCAGCATACCTAGCGTGTGGAAAGGAGAAATAGAAAGATGGCAATTTGTAGCTGGTGTCCATAAACTGCTCATCTGCAGTCACACTGGCCCTATATGGGATAGGCAGAGTTCGAGACCGGGGGTGTACTTTGGGCCCTGTAGCTCCGTGCTTTTCTGCTCCTGGATCAGCTACCACAAAGTCACGTGCGGGTTTTTGTTGCCTGTGTTCTTCAGCAGCGGTTGCCCCACCCCTTCTTTGCCCTCGCCCCCCAGTTTTCTTGCCAAAACAAGGTTTCCATGGGAAACTCCAGCCGGTAGACCAATTTTCATGCACACCTGTCAATTAACTGACATCACTGGAGTTTCCCATGGAACCAGCGTGTTCCCCCGTCTCCCCCCACCATAGGCAAATTTTGATAGGTGGGCAGGATTGTTCAGCTATCAGTTACCCAATGCAACTGGTGAAGGAGGATAAGGAATTTGGCCTGCTGGGTCACAAAGGTCCTCCAACTTAGGCTTAGGTCATTTATGTGCCCCAGTGCAGCTCAAATACCCCACAACCGTCAGTTCCCAGCACAACTGTTGCTGCTGAATTATAGACTATGTCCAGTTATCAAGCCGTCAAGACTAATTGCAGCCGTTTAGAGTCGTCAACAGGTTTTCCACACTTATCAGCCTATCACCCATTCCCACCACCCTTCTGAGTAATACCCCTCCCCACTCCCCCACTATATTTAAGGATCTGGTGACTTCTGTTTCAGTGTATCTGAAGAAGTGTGCATGCACACGAAAGCTCATACCAGCAACTAACTCAGTTGGTCTCTAAGGTGCTACTAGAAAGAATTTTCGATTTTGTTTTGACTATGTCCAGTTATGTAAGCCCAGTTATGTAAGCCCACAGTGCTGTGATATTTCCAGGGTCCCCTAACCTGTTCCCAGATGGTCGAGTCCAGACCTCCCTTAAAATACTTCTGCCACAACCTATGCTGCTCTTTCTGCATTCTTACTCGAGTACATTCACACCAGGCATGTGGAGGGAGAGACGTTTACCTTGGAACCCACCCACACCAGAGCAGAGACAGTTTAAACATTCATTTAAGTACCATAACAAACAAAACAGATGGTCACGGTATACCAATTTCCCAACTTAAAACAACTGTCCTAATTTTCATGACCACTATCCTCTTTTACATATGCTTTCCCAGCCTGCTCCAGCTGCAGCACCACTTGCAAGGCAATCTACCACCAACTACTACTCTGTTCTGTGGGAAGGATCCTGGTGATTTTTTAAATATGTTAACGGGGTTTGTGTTCTCAAAATATGCAAATTTATGTTACTTGTAAGCTGCCTTGGAAAAGCGGGATAGATTAATAATTGTAAAAAAATAAATAAAGTAACAAACATTCCTTTATTATAACCAGGCCTTTGGCCATTAACGGTTTGTAATCTTTTATATGGGTTTATTGGTTTGCTTGCTTGTCTGTTTTCATTACGTGTTTTGTGTTCTCAATTTTATTTTGCATACCACCCTGAAATCTCCGAAAGATCAGTATAAAAATTGAAAAAATAAATAATTTTTTGTCACATCTCATTCCCTCTGTCTCTCACAGCTTTCCAATAGTCATTTTCCAACTGACACTCTGTCATTCGCTAGCTCAGTTTGACGTTTTGTTCCACTCCCCTACTGTCCAAGAAGAATGAGTGGAAGGAATGATCGCCACAACTGTATCTACCTCCAGAGCAAATATCTGAAGCTTGGCCTCCACCCACTGATCTGGCACCTGACTGTCAGAAGGTGATCCTTACCACACTGGCTTTGCCCGGTCAATGGTTGTGCGGAGTCTGGGCTTCACGTAATCATAGTATCCTTGGTTTTTGTGCTCTTCTTGACACCAAACAAGGTCTGCGTTTGGGTATTTATGGAATTCCTTCAGCAGAAGATCAAATGGGAATGGCGACAGCTACAAACAACAGAAAGTTTATAGTTCACAAGGACTGTGACCACCCAGCAACAGACAAGTTGTGGTGGGAAAAACAGCAGCCTTCGTTTGTTAGTTCTATGCAGTAAGAAACAGGTTGCATGCAGCCTTTTTCTTTTAGTAAAAAGCTTTTGGAGTCCAGAAATATACTTCTTAATCCCAGCAACATTATACTATTTGAAGTTTGAGGTTACTCTTGAGGCCAAATGCAAATGTAGCTACAACTGTATGACATGGGCACAAACCACTTTTCCTTGAAAGTAAAGGCAGATTGCAAGAATATTTACCTCCGTCCTTGTTCATAGATCAGGTGGGGAAG
Source organism: Lacerta agilis (assembly GCF_009819535.1). NCBI lineage: Eukaryota > Metazoa > Chordata > Lepidosauria > Squamata > Lacertidae > Lacerta > Lacerta agilis. Next base: position 9,426,087 of record NC_046326.1, on the reverse strand, counting down.
GAACAAACCCCCAGGGCTTAATGGAGATGTCCACTATAGGAAACTCAGCTGACCTGAATCTCTTAAGTACTGTATTCTGCAAATTGCTGCTCAACACCATTAAAAGTCTGTTTCTAGAATGAGCTCCTTGTTATATGTCTGCAGCATCCTTGAACACTAAATGCTCCTACTTCAGAACTTTAGTCTGTAGGGCTCAACTGAAGTACTAAAGTGTGTCCCCTGGAGGGGTTTTATTGCCTCCAGAGCAGTACTTGGAAGGTCAGACTAGGCTATCAAGCCAAGAGGTTTGGGAGTATCAATTTAAAATTCAGCCCATACCTCCTCCTAAAATGCCTTTCAGTTTAAAGAGAGAATCTAAAACACTTCATTTCAGACCTCAGAAGGTCACACTACAGACTCGCATTGACAAATTTAAGCAACAGAAATAGTTCCTGCTCCCCCCTACCTGCTCCACCCTTGTGATCGCCACTTCTGCTTCCATCTCCCGAGTCTTGCGCTCTCGGGTGAGTTCATAGTAGATTTTACCAGTGCAGAAGAGAACTCGCTTCACCCCCTCTGGATTCTGCGCAGCAGGACCATTTTCTGGGATGACACGCTGGAAATGAGTCCCTGCAAAGGAGAAGTCTTTTTTTGTTTGTTTGTTTGAAAAAACAACCTTATTTATATTAGTCCCATCAGCAAGTCTGGTGCATTACAGACCACAAGAGGATAGGTTCCTGGCTATAGGGAGCTTACAATCTAAAAGTTCAACACAGGGAAAACAGAAGAAAGGAGGTAGGGGTAAACAGGAAAAGAAAATGCTGTTTCAGTTGAACAAGCTTAGGGTTAGTTACAGATCAGTTAATGCACCCATTTCAGAGACAATTAGCCCCGTCAGACACAACGTTTAATTACACAGTGTTTACATGGACAAGACTAAGCTAAATAAATATGATTAATGTAGAACCAATAAGAGCTATGCAAATGATGCTTAAGGAAATTCTGGTTCTCAGCTGCCCATCTTGAACTTTTGAGTTCCTATATTAGAATTAAACAGCAGTGGAGAACTGGTTCTTATGCATGGTTCTCTTCACAGGGACTTGAAGCAGGGGTGGAGCAAGGGGGTGCGTTGGGGGCGGGTCACCCCGGGTGCCACCCTGGAGGGGATGACACTCTGGGCGCTCCTCCCTGTGACACCCAAGCCGAGCCCCACTGCCCGGTAAAAAGCCACGCTGCTTTCTGCTTCTTCCGGCTGCCAGCGGAGATAACGGGCGGGCCTCCGCCGGCAGCCGGAAGAAGCAAGAAGCAGCAACGTGCGTGCCGACTGCTAACCTGCTTGGTGTGCACTTTGCTTTTTCCGGCTCAGCCGCAAAATGCAAAGTGCACGCTGAGCAGGTTTGCGAGCAAGCTGCAGAGTGTGGCATGCACTACGGAGCGATACCGTGCCCCCGGGTTTGCCACTCCGGGTGGCAAAGCGGCTTCCTTCGCCACTGACTTGCAGCAAGTCAGAAGCAAGGCAAGGCACTGCCTTGCAAACACGCTGTGTACCACAGCAGCAGCAAAGCCAGCAAGTTGGTTCCCTTAGACCTGGGTTCCAAAGCTCCCAGGTATAGTGGCTTCAAGGGCATGGTTTTATTTATGGTGATGACATCTGGGGTGGGGGAAAGGTGATTTTGTTTTGTTTTGATTATGTATTTCGATCTTGTATTATTATGCTGTGAACTGCCCTATGATCTACGGATGAAGGGTGGTATACAAATTTAATAAATAAAATTAAATCTGTCTCTGAGCATGCAGAAGAATCGAGAAACATCAACCACCATTGTGGGGTATTATGATCCTCTAGGAAAGAAAGACAAAGCAACCGATGCAGCACTGTGTTGTATTTCTGGCTTTGCTAATCCTGATTGTCAGGGGGCAACTGCTACTCTGCACTTGCAACCTGGAGAATGCCAAACTTAAAGACTGAGTTAGAGACCCCTTTGACTGGGTCTTGACACTCTTCAAGGGCATAATACTGAACCAGAGAACTGCGCTATCGAACTATTATTGTGGGACACTGGTGCAGTATTTAAAGTGCTGAATGTGAAGTTCTGCTGTATTCTCCCAGCAAACTGAATTAGAAATGAGATTCTACAGTGGCCTCCCAAATCAACCTTTCTAGGAATCTGCTCTGTCTAGCTATATTTCTAACTACCAGATGAAGAGAAAAGGAGATGGGAAGTGTGGGAGCAGGTATCCAGCTAAAACCTAGTCAGCAAACGTGCTTTTCATGGCCACACAAAAAAATGGACCAGGTTTTTCTGCAGAGAACAGCTGTCCCGAGTCAAGGCTACAGTTTCCTCACCTGACTACCAAGTCACATTATCTTCTGCCTGGCAGTGGAATACAAGGGAAGAAATTCCTCCCTGAACCCAGTCCCAAGCCTGCCGTACCTGGCAACATGTCATCAAAGCTGGAGCGAGCTTCAGGGTGACGCAACAGGGACTTTGGAGTGAAGACTATCAGCTAAGACAGGAAAGGAAAGAAAAAGGATTCCAGAGTTATAGCCAGCATGGGATGGAAACACTTCCTGAATTAAGTACTGAATTATTATACTTACATTCAGGAGTAAAAAACCCCAATAATCTGAAGTCAGTCAAACACAGATGTTTTGAAGTAGTAACAACGTGACCCAAAGTCTACTAGGAAAGCACTGTCTACCCAGACATGCCTAACACACACCAAGATGATGATAATTACCAGGAAAATAATATCAATTTTCATGCTTGTAATTCTGCCTTATTGAGTCATAATTGTTTTGCCATGATGAACTGCATCATACACACAGAATGACTTAGGGACGAATCTGTGAACCTCCAGACATTGCTAGACTCCGAACTCCCATAAAGCCCCAACCAGCATGGGCAGGGATGATGGGAGTAGCACCAGATCCCCAACTGCTGGCTCAAAGAACAGCAATACAAACGAGATACACAGAGGGCTGACTGCAGATTTAATTCCCCCTTAGTATTACTTTTGTGTGTGCCAATGAAGTGGTATTATGTTTTGAGTATTCAGTGTTCCTTACACTAGAGGGATGTGGGTGGCACTGTGGGTTAAACCACAGAAGGTTGGTGGTTTGAATCCCCGCAACAGGGTGAGCTCCTGTTTGTTCAGTCCCTGCTCCTGCCAACCTAGCAGTTTGAAAGCACCTCAAAGTGCAAGTAGATAGGTACCGCTCTGGCGGGAAGGTAAATGGCATTTCCATGTGCTGCTCTGGTTCGCCAGAAGCGGCTTAGTCATGCTGGCCACATGACCCGGAAGCTGTACGCCGGCTCCCTTGGCCAATAGAGTGAGATGAGCGCCACAACCCCAGAGTCGTCCGCAACTGGACCTAATGGTCAGGGGTCCCTTTACCTTTACCTTACACTATTGCAAAAAAATGCCAGTGTCAATGTCTTGTGAGTGAGCACAATGGTGTCAAATTTGCACTCACTGTGATACTGCAGGAGATCCTGAAACATACTGGATCATGCAGATCAACTGCTGGGGACAGCAAAACACTGCTGGGGACAGCTCGGGAAATAGAAGGTTTTAATGCAATTTTATGAAAAATAAAATAGATCCATCTTTGGTCTGGTCCAGCAAAGCTCTGAAGCCTCACTCTACTGGCATGACAGCTGGATTTGACCCAAACTAGCCTTTTTCCATCAGCAATGAGTCTTGACTCAGCCTTTCTAAATAATGAATGGGCAGGAGCTGCACAAATATTTATCAAGAAGAGCGACAAAGTTATGCAGCTTGAAGGAGAACCAAAATAATACATTCTGTCCAAAGGCATTCATTTAAGAAATCAGAAACAGAGCTCCTATGGAATTAGGTGCCGTAAAAATACAAAGGAAAAACACTTTCTGGATAATCAGAATTCATCAAGGATTGGTTGACTTGCCAGACCACTTCTAACTTATTTCTGGTTCCAGGCTAGTGGTTCCAGCTCTCTCATACAGCAAGGCTTTTGTCTTTCCTTGATGCATTGATAAGATAGAATTGCCAGGGGAACAAAAAGGCTCTACAGGTTCCCAAGTCATTTCATCATCCCACTTGTATTGTGTGCTGGACTTGGGGGGAGGAGAAAGCACATGCTCCTTCTGAAGTGAGGAAGTCATTCTACATACTGACCGGCTTCCGAAAGGGGAGAAGAATCTGCCTCCGCACAACATGGAAAAAGTTTGCTGGTGTGGAGCAGTTCACTACAATCCAATTGCAGTCATACAGCTGGCGCACATCAAAGTCATCTAGTTTCTTCAGGAGGAAAAAATACAAGAGCCATAGTTAATGGCTGGGAAATGCTGCAGGCGTAAACAAATAGTCAAACAGCCAAAACACAGCTGTAATAAAATCAATTGTACAATATATAGTGGTACCTCTGGATGTGAACGGGATCCATTCCGGAGCCCCGTTCGCATCCTGAGCAGAAAGCTTCTGCACATGATGTCATTTGACGTGTCTGTGCATGCGCGACCCACCGAACCTGGAAGTATGACCTTTAATACCCAGGTAGGAGTAACACAGCACTGAGACTCATAGAGGCTTCAAGGACATAACCTCATTCATGGCTGAGGACCAAGACACACAAGGCCGCCATTTCACATGTTACATTAAGAAGTCCTTTCCGGAACCACTTCTTGATATGCTCAAGAAATAGGGACTAGAGTGTGCTTACGCAAAAAAGGAAGGAGCAGGAAGTACTCTTACAGACTTAACTCACCGGGAAGACATCTGGATCGTCATTGCACATCTGCAGAAACCTCTCTGGTCTGGCAGAAGAGTGCTCAGGGCCCTGCAAAAACACAAGGACTTTCAAGGGTTTGGATTAAAACTTTATTGGCTAAACTGTATACTGACTGAAGCAGTTTAGGCACCAGCAGTAGCCAATACTGGTTGGGGAATAAGCCTTTGTTCCATAATTTTATCCTAAGGTTCTGACTGTGTCCCAATTTCATTGTTTAGCGAAAGGAATATAGCTGTCAAAGGCTTTGGCTTACTATCAGACTTTACAATGGCATTCAGAACACCAGGCTCTATTACTACTAATACTTCATCTTTAGCCATGCATAAACTTACAATGGAAGAGGCTATGCTAAATTGTTCCATAACCTGCAACATACTTATCAGGGTCTACTGCAGGCATCCCCAACCTTCGGCCCTCCAGATGTTTTGGAATACAATTCCCATCATCCTTGACCACTGTTCCTGATAGCTAGGGTTCATGGGAGTTGTACGCCAAAACATCTGGAGGGCTGCAGGTTGGGGATGCCTGGTCTACTGCCTTCCTATTCTCAGAGGAGCCTTTTCTATGAGGCAATTGCATGGGCCACGTCTATCTAAAATCTAAGTCTAAAACAGGCAAATCACTGTTTAGCAACAATAATGTATCCTTACCATGCCCTCCATGCCATGGGGCAGCAGCAGTACGATGCCATTTTGTCTCACCCATTTGGCCTGTCCAGAGCAGATGAATTGATCAATAATACACTGAGCTGTATTGTGGAAGTCACCAAACTGGGCTTCCCACACCACTAAAGCGTTGGGGCTGGCCATAGCAAAGCCTAGCTCAAATCCTGCAATGACACAGATGAAAAACAATATGCTTTTCTGGAACCTTATGAGTGGGAGACTCAAACAGTACCAAATTAACTTACCCTCGATTTCTGTAAGGAGCCATGAGATGTACTTACCTAGCACTCCATACTCCGAGAGGGAGCTATTGCAGACTGTATATGGAGCTTGGTTTGGCCACAGATGGTTCATGGGAATACAGGTCCTCTTGTCAACATTTTGATCATGCAAGACATGGTGTCGATGGCTGAAGAAGAAAAAAAGAAAGCCCTGCAATTTAACTGGTTAGAGTGACGAGGTGAGGCATTAAAGCAAGCACAAATACAGTCCAATCCTAACATGGAGTGAGGTACACCTAACCATACAGCTTTAATAGATTTACATTGCTCTGGTCAATGTGTTTCATTTGCAGCTGGAAAAGCTTTAGACCAAACTCATTTTTGTGACCTGCTGCTAGGTACAATGACACGTTGAGATGTAATGTAACCCCTTAGGAATGCATTCTTTTTTAGGTGGGCACTTTACCTGAATGTCCCTCTCTCAACATCCTGCCCGCTCAGTCGGATGTGGATTCCCTCTTTAAGAAGAGAGCCGAATGCCATGTACTCTGCTAATGCCCAGTCCACAGTTCTATTGTTAACCAACTCTCCACGTGTTTTTAGAATTCTGCTTAAACCTGCAGAGAGAGAGAGAAGAAAAAGTTTTCAGCCTGCCTTGAAGAAACTACAATGATTGACTCCAGAGTACAGTCTTAACTCTACGGATGACTCTAGGACAGCACTGTTCACATTTGTGCTTGAACTCAGCACCCAAAATACCTTGAAATACCGCTGCTCCAGAGAACGTGGGGTGAAAACATGAAAAACATTATAATATAAAGGTGCAAAAGAAAAAGCGGTGAAGGAGCCAAGTTGAAGGGTTCTGTTTTGAAGCAAGATCTCCTTCCACTAAAGCAAATCTACAGTGGACTGGGACATATTATATATGGAGAATTCCTAAACGTCCAAAGCAAACAAAGAACAGAAATCGATGAACGTTCATCAGTTGCTGAACATCTATCTGAAAGTGACTGAAGAAATTTGCAAAGGATGTTGTAAGCATATGGTCCTCACGGACCCCTGCAGACATGACTAGTACTTAGCCCACTGTGAGGCATGCTCAGTATGTGCTGGGCAAGAGCACAAGTGCCACAGAGTGTCCTCCTCTCCCTAGTGCTCAGATTATATGTGAGTCTCCCCATACAAGAACATCACTTCACTGAAACCCCTTCATGAGTAGGTTGTTTATCCACAGCATTCCCACACTGACTGGCTCACCGTGTACCTAAGAGCCCACCTAACCAACTAAAGTGGAATGGAATGTTAAGGATTATTATTAAATAGAAGCCCAGTATTGCCTTTTCTTGTGCAGCCTTCACTACATTGAAGATGAACCCTGAGGAATTAATGGCTATCAATGCGGAAAGTCATACCACCATGAATTGTGAAGTTTTCAACAGGCACTGAGCTGGCCACCTTTCCTATATGGCCCAAATCTTCTTCATTCAGACCAGTGGAAGGGCAAGTCATGCTTCTGGGTTGGCCATCCAGAGTGAAGAAACCTAGGGAAGTAAAGTAGAGCACATTTAATGAGGTGAGTCTCCCACTCATAGAACAGTGGAGGAAGATCTGGTTTCTGGAACACTAAACTATGTAAAAGTGGCCCATTCATTGCATTTCTGCTTTTGAGAAGAAGAAACTTGGCAAAGAAACCATCCTGAGCTAAACACTGAACACAATATTCCTTGCCAGAGCACCTGCAGAAAGGACAAAACTTGCTCATAAAGTGCCCCGCTCTTTACTGTCTGTGCATTTTGTTTACTAAGTGTGTAATGCTCACTTCTTCCTACAGTTTTTATGCGGGATTTCAGTACTCGGAGCATGGGGCAAGTATCTCTCTTTTTAGTGCCAGGAGCTGCATGTGTAATCCCTTGGCAGCAGAACTACCTTTTAACAAAAGGTACAGTATTAGGAAGCAGCCAGTGCCTACCAGGCCACGGAGAATCTAGCCAATGCTTGATGTGAAGGATTTTCTCATCCTTGGACCTGGCAAGGGCCTCTTCACAGATCTTATCATACTTGGAAATTTCCTCCTGAAATGCATAACCAACACAATATAAGAGTTAGAAGGGTGAGCCTAAACTGAAAAATTGGCATCAGGTTCATTCTAAGTAAAGAGAGTTCAGGAAGCATTCTATTCCATTATTATTCCTTTTATTCTTAAAAAATATTAAGATACTACTTTTCCTTTATAGGAAAATGCCAAAGCTGTTTCCAACATATTAAAGACCATGAAAACTAGTGAACAAAATGAAGACCACCAGAAAACAACAGCAGCAAAACCATGTGATATGGAATTTCAAGCTGCTCATTCAAGTTGACTGATGTTGACTTGTTTACTATATTTCCTTCCAACACAAAACGGCATTGTCCTACTACAATCAATATGGTCATAAAAAGGCAACACAGAAAATAACACAGCTGGGGGAGAATGTATACCCAGGAGACACCTCCTTTTTAAAAAGGAAAACGGCCCCGAAGTTGGAAGACATTGCCCATATGCTGCCATGGAACTCAGGCGGCATGAGGGTGGCACACAGACACAAGCATAGCTGTCAAGTTTTGGATTTGAAAATAAGGGATCAGCAGTCTCACCTATCCTGGGGACAGTCACATGTCAGTGGTGGGCGGAGCCAGAAGCAAAAGTGGGCGGAGCAGCAATGTAAACTCCAAGTGGGCTCGGGCTCGGAGCGGAGCAAAGAGGAGGGCAGCCATGTGCTCCACGCGATGGAGCCCCATCGTCTTCTTGTCTGATCCCATCAAAACAGGACAGGAAGCAGCAGCTGCTCAAAGTCAGCCAGGCTCCGCCCGCCAGCTAACCCTATTGGCCGGCTGAGGGGCTCGGCAGCAATTGATAGGAGCTGAAGCAGGGAGAGGAATACACCCCCCTGTAAGCACGGGAAACGGCTCCACCTTGCTTTGAGGGCTGAGGCTTTTCTCTCCAAGTAGGCAAGGTCTTCCCACCCAGTCCCTGGCCAGCAGGGGAGGAGCTGCTTCCATTAAAAACGGGAAATTTAAGGGAAATAAAAAATAAGGGAGAGCAGCGGGAAACTGCTTGAAATAAGGGAGAATCCCGGGGAAAACGGGATACTTGACAGCACTGGACACAAGTTATCTGTGCATTGGGTGGCAGGCTGAAATAAAATGACACGCTCTGCTACAAGTAAGGCATACTTTTGGGTTGGGGGTGAATTATGGAATTATCTAATGTTTCTGCCATGCTGCTCCGTTCGCTTCTTAAAGGTGTCATGTGAGGTGAGAGTGAAGCCTATTTGCTCCAAGTTAACCCCATCAGAATCTGCCAATAGTGCAGAATCCACAACAGCTTAAATAGTGCTAGATGGGGTGGGGAGATTGTGGTTGGATGATGTACACCATTGGGTATTTCAATCCTGGCCCCTCTAATCATGCAGGGTATGTATGCTCCTATTAAATCCTAACTCCCCTTCTGCATGGTATATTGGTGGGTCTGAGGATAGTGATTTTTCCCCATTCCCCTTGTTTACCTCCATTTGAGAGTCACCAACTTGTATTTTTAGTCTGCAAATAAAGGTAATCCTATCACATGGCAACACGAATAAATATAATTACAACTTATCTTAAATATGTATCACTCTGTATTGTTTTGATTATTTACAGAATGACAATAGGCTCTTAAACCCCTCTCCATGACAGTTAACTGTTAGACATTACACAATAAATGTGGTTTTAGACTGATCATAGAAAATTGTTCTAAGCTTAAGTGTAATATTTACAGGCCTAGAGTAGAGGAGAAATTCTGGGCCAAGAAATGCATTTTTTAAAGAGTTTTGATGTTCTGAAGTGTAACCACACATCATACTTAAACCTCTCTGATATTTTGTTCAGAGCTTCATCCTCCCCATTTATCAGAATGCTTCTGAAACCTCTTTATATTTCATTTATACAGTCGTACCTCATGTTATGAACGCTGCGTGTTGCGTTCGTCACGGAATACAAACGTGTCGAACCCAGAAGTACCGGAACGGGTTACTTCTGGGTTCGTCGAATTGCACATGCACAGACGCAGAAAATGACGTCGCGCGCATGTGCAGAAGCGCCGAATCGCGTCGCACACATGTGCAGACGCGGCACTTCAGGATACGGACCTTTCAGGTTGCGAACAGGGCTCTGGATCGGATCCTGTTCGTAACCAGAGGTACCACTGTACTAGATTCTTTTCCTGGTTCTTTTTCAAAAATGCTGTTACAACCTTCTGTATTCAGCTTGAGATGGTGACAGTTGATCTTGCCCTATATGCTAAAGTAAAATTTAGTTTGCACTTCTTTGACCTCAGTTGAGCTTCCTTCCGCTTAGTCATTAAAATAAGATTATACAACATCTTTAAGAGGTTAAAATGGGTCAGTAGTTCCAGATTGACTGTGAAGACATAAATGAATGTACCTCATACTCTGGCTGATTTACCACTCCTTGTGAAACTAGAGTCTCAGCATATTTCTGCAGCACCGGCTTCTGCTTTCGGATCTGCTTGTACATCAATGGCTGGGTGAACATTGGCTCATCCATTTCATTGTGCCCATTGCGCCTGTAGCATACCTAGCACATTTGGAGAAAAAAACATAAACCTCATTATGCTCCATCTTCGAAAACTAAAGGAAGTTCCAAGCACCAATTATTAACTATTTGGAGATATCTGATGCAAAGAAAAGTTCAGAGAGACTAATTGTGATGACATTTTAGCAAGTTTCAGTGTTATCTAAGTACCGGCTTACTTGAATGAAAAAGGGAAATGTTAATCACACAAACAAAGGCTTATGGGTTTAAGTTTTAGCATGTTTACTACAATATATTTATGTTTCCTCTCAAACATATTATCATACCCAAAGATCACACAGGTGTCCCCCACAACAGGAGGCAGCACTTACCAGATCCACCACTACATCTTTGTGGAAAGTACTCCTCCATTCAGCTGCCACATTGCATACATACACCACAGCCTCTGGGTCATCAGCATTGACATGGAAAATGGGTGCATTAACCACCCGGGCCACATCTGTTGGGTACGGAGAAGAACGAGCCATTCGAGGGTCAGTAGTGAATCCAATCTGCAGAAGATAATAGAAGCCGTTTAAGTAATTGTGAAGAGTGCTTTAAAGGTGGGGTTTTTTACTGTTGATTTGTCAACTGTTTTACATAATTTGTTGCAACTGTGATGTTCCACTATATTATTGTATGTAAGCCGCTTTTTTACTCCTGTGAGTGAAAAGCGGCATATAAATAAAATAAAATGAATTAATGTTTGCACACCGTGTTTTTTTCATTCTTGGGTCCCACCCCCTCCTTCAAAAAGTTGTAATCAGCATTTGTTTTCTTTGTGTACAATGGAGGCTACTTCAAGCAAATCGTCCAGCATCTGTAAGGTTGTGGCAGCACACTGAGAAACTGGAGGGATCTCAGTTGCTGAAGATAATTGTGGGAAGAGCATCTTATCGATAGTAGTCCCTCCATTTTTCATGCCTACCGTCCAGCTTCTCATGGCTGCTAATTGTTGAATTCCTATGTGTCTCTTTTCAGTAAAGGCTTCCCTCCCCACAAAAACCAAACTGGTCAGCAATGACTTTCCTCTTAAACAGTGGAACAAGACCATTTTACTGGAAGACCCTATCTACTAGCACGTTTTGGAATCATCAGCATTATACCTTAGGGAGTCCAAGATGAAATCTAGTTCATACTTATTTAAGTCACTCCAAGTTCTCTCGCCTAACCACTAAAAAAAAAGTTATTCACCAGGTAAGTCTGAAGTACTGCTGTATTTGCTTCAATTTTTATATAATCTCAACTGTGCAATAATTTAGCTGCTTTCATTTTAAGGTTAATGGTAAAGAAAGAAGCAGTGAATTATTGCTGCTTAACAGAAAAGCTTAGCTATATTCTGGACTTCAATTTCAAATGTTCATTTGACAAATTTGAGGAAAGGAACAAGAGAAAAAACCAACTAGTCTCTTTTTGAAGAGTTTTAGTTTTCAAAGAATTTGCACAGATGAGACAAAAGTAGATTCATTTCAACAAGCCTGCCAGGAGCCCAGAAAGTCTTCAATACTCAGTTCTGCCACGATTCAGGAAAGCTAGCATGAATAAGATGAGCCAAACCATTTTCTCAATGAATTAGCTCAATTATGAAAAGCTAATGCTTTGGTTGTGAACTCAACTGTTATAGCTCAGCCAGCAGCAATCTGTGAAGCTGGCATGGCCTTCAATATGTTTTCCCATATATTTTGGAAGGAAGAGAAATTCAGTTTCAATACATAACAGCATCACCCAGCTTCTACTATAAATGCACACAACCAAGTTCAAAAGATCACTCTGTCTCTTCTTGGTAGATTTTAAAGTGGAAAAAAAGAGTTAGAGAAGCTGACATTATAATAATGAAATCCATATTTTACCTGGTTGTTCACTACCACATGAACAGTCCCATGTGTGGTATAGGAAGGCAGGTCACTTAAGTGGAAAGTCTCATAAACTATACCTTGCCCAGCAAAGGCAGCATCTCCATGCAAAAGAATAGACATCACCTTTGAGAACCAAAACACAAACAAAAGGCTTGTCAATAATCTTGAAGCAGTTAAGTGCCCAGAACTGAATGCAGACTGTAGTGATGCTCTTTGAGGAGACATAATTGGCTGGAGAAGGAAGCAGGTACAATAAGCAGTGTTTGATAGCTGTAACTATTTGGGCACCAGATAAAAGTTTTTCCATTTTGTCCACCTATACACGTACAACTGAAAAGAACCAACTTACTTTCTTCCCTTCGGTGTCCCCACAATAAAACTGTTCTGCCTTTGTCTTGCCCTGAACTACAGGATTAGAAGCCTCCAAATGAGATGGATTTGCAACCAGTGAAAGGGTGATGGTTCGGTCAGTGACACGATTAATCCTCCGATGGTACATTCCCAAATGATACTTTACATCCCCTGAGCCCTGAGGAGAGAGAGTGTAAAACAGATTAAGTAGCCTGGGCCTTTGATGCTGTCAATTTTCAGAGCCTCATGTTTGGTTGCACAATGTTTGTGGTTTGAGTTATTTAGGAGGGAATGAACTGGAATTCCAAGGTGCATGGAGTGCTCATTCAGAGCTATCATAGAGAGGGCCAGAACACAAACACAGAAGAGGGAATGAATGGTGCTGATCAGATACTTTCTTTCTTTCTTTCTTCACCTCTGTTCAAATTGATGAGCTTTTGCAACTATCAAGAAGGAATCTATCCAGAATGAGATTTCAGCACTATTACCTTATATGTAGACACCTGTACGAGTGGCTGCTAGGAATCAATAATCCTGTACCATGGTTACATTCGGTATTATCCGAGGTTACCTGAGAAGTGCTTGGTATCTCTCAAGGCTCACTTTAATAAAGCCACCACTGCTCAGAACAAGGCAGCAGTAGTACTACGGGATCATAACCTGTATTATCTACTCTGGAAGCTCAAGTTCTATGAAGGCCAGGTTCAGAGAACTGAAAAATTCCCCAATGACATTCAGTCACAACAGAAATGACATTCTGTGCTGTGTAAAAAAAGTTGCATATAACTTCAACACTGTAGAAAAGCTGTTCAGCTTAGTAGCCAAGCTGGCCTCACTGAACAAGTGACAAAAATACTGGAAGGCAAGCTTTTAAAATCCCACATGACTCAGAGGACTCAGCTACATTCCCGCAATTATATCGTTATAACTGTGTTATAAACATGCAACACCAGATGGCGCTGTAGAGTTTGATCCTTCAGCAATCTATTATGAGATTTAGAACGTGTTTTCCTGTAACGCTTTTTTATGTGTCTAGATCCATCCTAAGAGAGGATGCTTGGAGGGGAAAACGGGGACAGTGCTGTTGTGTCTGCTTTCAAAGTTAATCATTATCTCCCCGTGGAGTGGAGTAGGAGGAGACAATTCAAACACAAATTAAGGAGTAACTCACCTCATCGGCAGCTTCCAGCTTGGAATCAAATTGGCAGAATATCTGCTCCAACTCCTTCCTGATAACATTGGCAAGCACATTCAGGCGCCCTCTGGAAAACCAAAACCACATTTAGCAAGAAACTGTGCAGGCTTGTCTTGGAAACAAGATTCTTTGACTCATTCTGACACACCTTCCCTTAAAGTAAAAAAAAAAAAAAAGATAGTAACATTTCTTGTTTATATAAACATCTACCACTACTACAGTTCATGTGACACTTTCATTCATTCATTCATTGTTAAAGTCATATCTCACTTTTCCTACAGGGACCTCAAAGTGGCACACAAGTTTCTATCCCTCCCTGTTCCATCTTCACAACAACCTTGTGAGGTGATGATCAGCCCTAGGCCGCCCAGCGAGTTTCATGGCTGAGGGCTGCACTACACTTCACAAGTTCTGTGTTTGTCTTTACAACATGTCTGTCAGATATAAAAATACCAGTCATTTTAAAAGTGGGACACCGAGCTGAGAGAAGAAAGACTTGCCTAACATATAAATTAAATTAAATAAGGCCATGGAAGAGATGAAGTATCAGTTCAGGCCTCTCAGATTCAAGTACAACTTGCTAGCCAGTCAGTGTATCTTCAGCACTCTTAGAACTCTCTTCCGATAATCAGTTTTCTGTAAGGATGAAGTTACCTATGAGGCATCCCCATGATGACATAATCCACTCCTTTCTGGCTAGACCTGTCAATTATTGCCTTTAAGGCGGGGATCAGCACCTCACAGCCTTCCAAACCAAATCGCTTCTCAGATGACCATTTCCTATGCAGGAACTCCTCAAATCTGGAAAACAGAAGATATAAGTCATTTGTCAGGCCAGAATTGCCACACAACCAACTAGAATGACTCAAAAGCTCTAAGAAGGAAGTGATTCTGAAAGGAATTTATCTCTGCACCATCACCCACTGGCTCTGCATGGGATGTTCTGGCCGTTAACCCTTCCCACTATTTTCCCTCACAAGCTGGACATCAGAGACAACAGAGGTGAAAGATGTGTGTGGAGAACCTTCATATAACACCCCCTCCTCCTCGATCTAAAGCAGGCATAGGCAAACTCGGCCCTCCAGATGTTTTGGGACTACAACTCCCATCATCCCTAGCTAACAGGACCAGTGGTCAGGGATGATGGGAATTGTAGTCCCAAAACACTGGAGGGCCAAGTTTGCCTATGCCTGATCTAAAGCATTGTGGATGTGGTCACAAACAGGAGTTGGAACATCGGTAGTAGTTAATGGCTGAAGAACTTCAATTGCATTAAACTTACAGGCATATTAAGCATTACTCAAGAGGTGTAGAGGAAATAGCAACACCTGGTCAGGTCATAATGAGTTGCATTATTAAAAGAAAAGGAAGAGTTAAAACCCAGTACTAAATCATGGTCATATCTTTCCAGATCTCTCAAATCTCTTGTTGTGTGACTTAGAGACAGGAGGTGGCAGTGGGGTGGGAAGATGAAGGGGAAATGGTAACGATTCAGAATAGTTTTGCAAGTCATCTCTAGAGAGACAGCAGAAGAATACATGCAACTAGATTATGACATACATACACATTACTATTATTTATTAAATTTGTATACTGCCCTATACCTGTAGATCTCAGGGTGGTTCACAACATGTGTGATCTGAGGTTAGATACAGTTATTCTCAATGTAAAACTAGGTCAAATGTGTGAGTAAGCAGAGAAATGTGAGAAGAGCCAACATCCAAGGCCTTTCCTAAATGAAGAGCAGACTTTTCCCTTCATGCCATACTAATGATGGCCTACACTCAGTGCTATTAGCACAAAAAAATACATCCTGTATAACTGCGGTAGGATGGAGAGGATAACACCACTCCTGACTGCAGCTTTAGCTGGAAAAATATAGTCAAGGAACATGTACATGCCTAAGAGAAAGCTTAGCTTAAAAAACAAAAACCTCACTTAAACTGCATTGGAGGAGATGACAAATCCAGATAATAAAAACAGATAGGTTAGAACTGGCAATGGGGCTCAGGAGCTGTTATGTCACCCCTTGCCTGCAGAACCGGCAGCCCCTCATCCCTTTTTGAACACCCTCCCTTGTGGAGTGTTCCCTTAGCCTCTTCTCCTCTCCTCTCCCCTCCTCTCCTTAGGAGTCCTCTGGGCAGCTGCTGCCATTGGTCTCTGAGCTGCCCCGCC
This sequence comes from Lacerta agilis, assembly GCF_009819535.1. Classification (NCBI taxonomy): domain Eukaryota; kingdom Metazoa; phylum Chordata; class Lepidosauria; order Squamata; family Lacertidae; genus Lacerta; species Lacerta agilis. The sequence continues at coordinate 9,410,260 of NC_046326.1, read as the reverse complement.
CCCGTCCCAGTGAGTGGTGTCTCCTCACACTGTCCCACAGGGCCCTGGGACTTGTCTGTCCATTCCCAACAGCAAGGGCTGGTGGACTGGCTGGCTGGGCTCCCTCACCCACTTGCTTGCTTACCCACTTGCTTGCCGCCTCAGCTGCTGGCAACCAGCACGCCCCCTGACCAGCCCCAGAGGCACTATTCACCTGGCGAGCTTGTAGCCAGAGCTGATACAACAAAGAGCTGTGCAAGCCTTGGGGAGGCAGAGATGCAAGAGGGCATCAGAGGAAGGAGGAAAAGAAAGAGGGACAGAGGCCAGTGTTGACCCACGGCACCCCTGACCACCATTCAAGGCACCCCAGGGTGCCACAGCACACTGGTTGAAAAACATTGGGTCAGAACCATATGTGTGCATCTCAGTTTGTTGAGGATGTCAATCAACTCTTGAACCATTTGGTACTTCTGGGCTGTGAACCTATGCTTGTAGACCGCTTGTACACTGCCATGAAACTTGAACTCTGAAGGGCCTAAGAGACTCGACCCAAACACACACATACAAAAACCAACCAACCCCCACCCCCCACAATTCAGGGAAGTTGAAGAAATGCAAGTACCTGGTCGACCGGACTAGTCTAGCCAGCAGGGTGCGCTTCTCCTCATTAGTGAACTGCATGACACCAGGAGTTTCAAATTTCTGCCTTATCCATTGGCACTGCTCCAGATCATTAATAAACATGAACTCTACACCAATGTGTTGGCAATAGGCCATCTATTAAACACAAAAAGGATCAACACATAATAAAGCAAAAGTGTTGACCATCTCACAGCACAGATAAAAGAAGTACTTTTTGAACAACTATATATCACCAAATAATTGCATTTTATTTATTTATCCTTCTTTTCTTCTAAAGAACTTGGGGCAGTGCATAAGGGGTAATTTCATTTTACCATCATAAGCATTCAGTAAGGTACACTACACCAAGGGAAAGGCAGAAGACTGTCCAGTGATGCTTCATAGATGACTTAGGATCTGAACTGAGGTCTTGACAATCCAAATCTTATATACTGCACCACACCGGCTCTGGAACTTGCTAGTTTAATTAATCTGAATGACATATACTTTCCTGAAACAGTCACAATCAGGCACATAGAGACTGTGCAGTTTCATTCAAATCTGGGACTGGAAAAACAGAAGTTGAACATCTAAGGTCTTCAAATAAGCTAGTATTTTTCAAAACTTGGAAACTTATCAAAGGCTTCTCAATAAGATGATTAATAATGGCAGACAAACTTCCTTGAAAACAATAGCTTGATTACCACTAATAATCTGTCTTTGAAATGTGTAGCTGCAGGGGAATGTATTTTTACATTCACATGCAGCAACAGTAAGAGTAAAGAGGGCTGGTCAGTAACCTATGTACCTTAAAATGTGCCCCAGAATCCTTTGCAATGCACAGCCAAAGTGCTAAAATGCTCCCTGAAGGTAGATGTTTGAAACTCAGAGAGGTAAGAAATAACGTGACTGTACTAGCTACTTTTTGAATCGGTTATGTTGAAATTTTAATACCAATGAACTGGCAGGAGATGCAAGCAGAAGAGCAAAGGAATGTCTGGCAAGTGTTGGCAAGACTGACCTTTGCACAGCCTTGTTGGAAATTATTTTTAGGCATAGTCATGACACAGAACTAATGTAGGCAGAGGACACCAAGGTTGCATTTTCTTCATTAGGAAGTGGTGTTGCCTTATGAAGTATGTAAATTATAACCTGCTTGCTGAGCGGAAAGATAACTCTGAAACCCAGAATAAAAGGAGATACATTTTGAGAAGTTAAGATGGGCAAGAAAAGCCACTGCGGGTGAGGAAGCTGAGTGATTGCCTTTATTCTGCACAACACAGTTACAGAAGACAGAGACAAGAAAGGAGTGCTCCTGTCCTTGAGGTTTTTCTTCTCCTTCCCATCTCTTCCCCTTTCAAGAGTCAGCAGCAGCTGTTCGTTTGCTGTGCTGAGCAAGAGGCACCCACACTGGCAAGGGGAAAAAAATCTCTATGACTGCCAGAAAACAGGAGTAAGAAATGCTCTTCCATCAAGAATGACCATTAAAATTTTAAGCTTTCATATGTTCATAGTTTACAGAGCACAGTAGTTTTTGTAGTTGCAACATCCAGAAGGATTGGTGTTCTTACATTTTCCCCATTGGATAACCACATTTTATCTTCTATTTCACTGCCTTTTTGAGGCTGCCAGAGCACCAGGGTCAAATACCTTATCCCTCTACTGTATATTACCCTAATATAGTTTCTCTGGGGACAGGTTATTTGTCACAGCATCTTATCTGCCCAAATCTTCACACACAATGCTAACATCCCTAAGGAGAATTCATATAGACTTCAAAAATGTACTTTACATTTCAGACTACAGTGTAGAATGGTATCAGCACGTAAAGTTGTACATGGGCTTCCACAATATTCCAACAAGAGGCAGCTCCTGCTGAAGACTCCTCTTGCAATTACCAGAAGCAGCACATTGGCAACAGAAACACCACAGGCAGCTACCGGTATTTTACCACCTATGAAGGGGTCCCCCGCAAGTCCTATAGTACCAGCTTGCCATCCTTCATGCAAACACTCGCTTCTTCACTCGTAATGGCAAATGGCAGCATTTCTGCTTTGCAGGGGGTTGCTTAGTCCAAGACTGTGACTGGCCCAACATCACTCAGCAAGCTTCATGGCTGAGCAGAGATTTGAACTTGGTCTTCCAGGACCTTGTCCAATAATCTAATCACTACTCCACAGTGGCTCTCTTTCCTACACAAAGATAATACCAAATGGAAATGTAGGTATGATGTCACTTGGGAAATAAGGTGCCAGTGTTTATTTTGTCACACGAGTGTGTAATGGGATACTTTTTCTGGCATGGAATCATAGAGTTGTAGAGTTGGAAGGGACCACGAGAGTCATCTAGTCCAACTCCCTGCAATGCAGGAATCTTTTGCCCAGTGTGAAGATTAGCTTCTGGACTACAATGTTAGCACCATGTTAAAAAGCAGACCGACCAACCGTAACTATCGCAGAGGGAAATTATTTGGGATAAATTGGTTTGCTTCTGATTAGAGCGCTGTTTGGACATCACTCCACCTTGCAAACTCTATGCACAGTGAGTTTGGGAGTTGATCTCTGGGTAATTTTTTATCCACTCTCGGCATGTAGAAGAGGGAGTGAAGATTGTGTGCTGAATTCAGCATGGCTTGGTGGGGAGCAGTGTTTTTATAGCTTATGAAAGGAACAGAGGAAAGACACAGTTCTAAAGCCTGTACCTTGCCTTGTTATGTATATGTCAGGGAACTGTCCCCAATGCAGCGCAAAGTGGTGGAAGGGCTCTCCGGATGCTACAGAGAGCCCCAGTCCCACCTTGCCAGCAGCAAAAGGAGTGGCGAGATGTCCAGCGAGGAGGGGGAGAGATCACAGGGGAAAGGCAATAGAGGCTCTGGGGATGCAAGAGAGACCCAGCACTCCCACAGCCCCGAGGGCGATACAGGGGGAATGCAATTTCCATCACCCCAAAGACATTGTGGGGTGAAAAGAAAGGATGGAAGGCGGGGTTTTCGTATACCGAAACTCTTTTGTTGGGGTCAGAACAGGAAGGGGCCATTCCTGGATTCTGACACCGCTTGATACATACATGAACTTTTTAGCTCTGCACTGTACATAGTTTGCACAATAAAATCTTTAAAAGAAACAGCGGAGTCCTGGCTGCTTACTCATGAGCAACTAATTGAGAACCTTACAGCATACATTGGGGTAGGAAGGGAAGAAAAGTGACAACATCCCAACAGTGTTGACTCTCCAAGGCTCCTGCATCCTGTGCAGGTCTCTTACCTCTAAACGGCGGATGATTTCCCGAAGAGGGAGAGCAGATTCATTTCCTCCAATGAAAGTGGTAGTGGGCAAGTGAAAAACCTTGTCGAGGTCCGATTCGTCCAGGCCATAAAACCCTGCAGAATTTTCATGGGTAGGAGAAGGCAAAGAAGGAGTGGGAAGAGGCGTTCAATGCAGACAGCCGCAGCACAGGAACCAGGTTTTGTTGAAGGAGGGGAAGGACAAGAAAGCAGCACAAAATAAGCATGAAGGAGGTTTGTATGAACAACAACAACAACAACAACAAAAGGCGGCAATTAAAATGATGAACAGGTAAGCAAGAACAAAAAAGGTTACTGTAAAAGGCACGGAGGGTGTAAACACAGGTAATATACTTGCCGTTAAAATTGGTAATTAAATCCAGGGGAGGAATCAATAAGAATTTTAGACCCACATTCACACATTTTTTGGTTGTTAAAGAGAAAAGAAGTATTGCAAAAATACATTGTCACCACATTTCACCACATATTTAAAATTAAAAGTAAAATGAAGCAGGAAATAAAAGAGTTAAAGGCCCAGCTCCCAGAACCAAAAGGTAGAAAAGCAGCATGATTATGTATCAGTTTTAGGGTTCTGTATAGGACTCTCCTGAATAGCTCACTCCATGGGAACAAAGATTTGAGAATGAACTGGACTCCGAGAACAATGCTCTTCACAGGAATCACAAAGGTTTTGCTTTCACAAAATCTCAAAATTCTCCCTCAGCAATACATTTAATCACCCACTATTCATGTTTACTGTGCACAGACCAGAAGTATCTTATTATTATTACCAATATTAAAATACTTCAGCATCAGTTGCTGGAATAATTAAGGAGTGTCCAGCTGAAGATCATACAACTGAGAGCCAGAAAGTTGTCTATAAAAAGATACGCCAACTAATCCAAGTGGAGATTTTGCACAGCAACCTGACAAGCATTTTCGACATTAAAGAAAAATTCCTTAATGATGGTCAACTTAGTATCTAGTGAGAAACTATTTTGGGAGGAGTTTTGTAACAGAAAGGATTTCAGCTTGCCAGACAGAACAATTCTGCCTCTCCTCCCCAGGCACGCTGTTCCAGGGGGTTCTCCTAAGACTCCCCCCCCCCCACAGCCTTTTCAGGGGCCATGAGGGGAGGACAGTGGGAAAGCCCCATAGGGCAGGCAGAAGTTCTACCATAGGGCTTCCACTGATGGGACTCATTAGCTGAATCCTGCCCTTTATGTGTTCTGAAATTTCTATTCCGCTTTTGACCTTAAAGTAAGTACTAAATGCAACTAACCAAAAACAGTTAAACACAAACTGAAACAGAGGAACCATCTGAAACCTCAGACAATAGAAGCACACAGATCAGCAAAATCATCATGAAGCCAAGGGGAGACAAAAGCCAAACAAAGGCCGGACTAATGTCCTGTCTAAAATGCTGCAAGATGGTGGCATAAGGTCACTGACATGGATGGTTTTCTTGGAGCAGGGAGATCCACATAACCAAGGAGGCCCTTTCCTGTTACCACCAGCAAGATTTCAAACGGCAGCAAGACACAAGAAAGGGCTTCTACAGGCTCAAAGAGAAGACTGTACACGTTACGTCATTTTTCTTCCTGTATCAGGCCGATTGCAAAGCAATCAATTCTCACCAGACACTTCTGCTTCATCTGTCAGTAGAAGATTACATAGACTTGGAAACAGGCTGGTAGGCAGAGCTATACATGCTGCTTGATAAAGGGTTGCTACTGAACATTTAAATGATATGCCAAACTCTAACTCCTTTCTGCCATGTTTAGTCCTCTGTATCCCATGCTGCTCTCCCATCAGGGGGGCAAGGAAACAAAATGGGGTGAGTCTGACTAAACTAGGAATGGGGTCAGGAATTGTTTCTGGCCAGATCCTTATCTTCCTCATCTCCTGCAAATAAACTTTGACAGGTGGGTGTTCCACCTGACTTCATAATGGCATGAGGTGACTGACACTTGTCAAAGCTTGAAGGTCACTGTAACAGATAATTGACCGAATGTTGGTTATAGGGAACTCCTTTGAAGTATCTGCAGAGGGCAAAATGCTCCTATAACTGGAACATTTCCTTCTTTGTAGAGAAAGCTGTTTATATTCAAAGCACTTCCTCCAGTGCTTTGAATATAAATTGCTCCCCTGGGAAAAGAAAAACAACAACGCACCAAGTTTTTAAATCGAGCATTTTTTCATCTCTTCTGAGAAAGCAGTGAAGGAAGTGCTTTGAATCTGAGCTACTTCCTCCAACTCCCTGGGCCAATCCCAGTGGACTGTTGGGATGTGGGCTGTGCAGGGCTCTCTTCAAGTACCACCAGCTGATTGCTGTTGCTTGGAAAGGGAGCTCTGCACTGTACTTTAGGGCTCCAGTGATCAGCTGACAGCCAGGGCTTCAAAGTGCCTTGCAAATAACTTTCCATCCAGTGCTGATCAGCTGGGTCCTCCACCCCTTTTTTGGTCATGCTTTACTTGCCGTGCTAGACACCATTTATGATGTGAAGTGTGATGCCTTCACATAGGCAATAAAGAAGGGCCAATGGAATGCCTGTTATCTTCATTATGCCTGGTGGTCCAAATGGGGAGGCATGGTGGGCTAATTAGGTTCACTGTCAAGAGATCGTCACCTCAACTCCAGCTGAAACATGATACAGAGGTCAGGGAGTACTTGAAATTTTGCTTTCATATTGATGGCAACCTGAATCAAGTGTAGTTCTGTCCTCAGGAGGAAGATTTGGGTAATACCCATACCTTTTTACCCAGGTCTAATTCCTGTGTTTGGCACTTGCTGGTTTTTAAAATCTACATTGTTGGTTCACAGCATAAGCTCTTTCATAAAAGGGGGGGGGATTGCATGGGAAAACCAAATATTGTTCTTGTGTCAGAACATATTGTGCTATGTACATATTTCTGGGTCTCCCTTTTGCTTTGTTGTAAAAACTGAAGCATTTTTTAAATTGTGAAAGTTTCAATTAAGGGAAGATATCAGGGTGACTTAAAATTCATCTGAGTGAGGTGATAGTTACATTAGTCCTGCTAGTTAGAAGTAGTTCTCATCTGTTTGGAAATTCAGTGCATAGACCTGTTAATACTATGTATCAAGAGGTATGAGATAGATGCTTTTTTCTTATTCACCCATTAGAAAAAAGTAAAGTATCAAGTAATTTTTAATGCTTATTATTATTGGCAGAAATATGACATGAACACACCCTCAGCCTGAAGGATATAATTTTGCTACCCTGGATGCAGAATCAGGCTAGGGTAGTGCAAGTCATTCTGTTACTCACCACTGCATCTCCCACCCCAGTAGAGATACTGAAGTAGGGAGAATGTGATTAGCAGGGATTTTAAAGTTACAAATGCTGAGAGAGAGAGAAAGAGAGAGAGGACCTATGGTATACCCATCCACAAAAGGGCTGCTGTAGGAGCAAACCAGCCTTTGCTTTTTTTATTTAACTCCATAAATTTCTGATGGTTGGAAAGACTGGGGGAGTATGATCAGGGTTTTTGTTTTGTTAAAAAAAAAACCATTTAGTTGGCTATAGTCATAACTTTTTAAAGTGGTCTTCTGTTTAGGGACATTAAATCCCAATACTGTAAATGAGATAGCAATTTGTTTAGCTAGAGATTTTACAGAGACAAATCCAAATCAAGGCCCACAGTAGGTATGATTTAGGAGACGAATATAGTATCATGTGACAACAAGAAAGCTAAATATTCATTCTTGTGCATGCAGCAAGCAATCATTTTCTTAATATGCTTTACTTCTTAATTGTCACCTATATGCATTGCAGCATACCAGCCTGCCAGAAAGAAGCCCAGATTAGCTGTGGAATGGCAAGCACCACAAATAGTGTGGGATTCATCTCTCTTTAGAAATATATTGCTCCGTTCAATCAGATTAAAAAACAGTAACATGGAAATTATGATTAAGCATTTGGACACTGAAGTATCCAACTCACAGCATAAGGCTACCATGAGATGGGAATCTCTTAGCAAGATAGAAAAAGAAGCAAGCCTGGCTATTTAGATGCCTGAATGTCACTGACAAAAGTCTGGCATCTACATAAATGTAACATTTACTTTTGTGCACCAAATAATATTAAATGACACAAGTCAGGTTAAGTATCAAAGGCACTTGAGTAAGTGATCTAATAAACATGTGACAACAATTACATTTTTGTGGAGTCCCAGATGTTAACGCAAGACAATACTCAACACAACAAACAATGGCAAGCAAACAATAGGAAAAAATGGCTACCACTCAATCAAATAAAGAGGTATGTAATTTGGGAAGAAGACGATGATGAAGCACTTTGGTCACATACATTCCAAACCACTCTGAGAAGAAAACAAATGCGGTTTGACATGGGGGCAAGCTGCAACTTTACCTAAACTATACATGCTCAGAGTCAACTATTCAGAGAGTCCTAATCTCCAGAAGGGGTTAGAGGCTCATTATTTGCATACCTCCTACTGTTAGCACTCTCAGCCGCTCCTTGAATACTGCAAGATCTGGGAGAAGGGGGCAAGGTGGGATGCAGAAAGGAGAAGACAGAGAGACCCAGTCAAAGTTAGTTCTTTAAAACCCCAAAGAACCGCGGAAGTAGCAATATACTGTACAGAGAAAGTCAACGTTTTAAACAGTACTCACAACCACACCGTCAACACCACCATAGGAAAGGAGGTTAGAATGAAGGATGACTGCAATACTACAGGGGGGAATCCATGAATGAATCTTTCAGAGCCAGCCATATAAACCACACAGAGAAAAAGAGGTGTGAAAGTTACCCGATACACAGCAGTTAAGCTACATGGTTTGAGATCTCCTCATTGTTTCCTTATGTAAAGTATGCAAGCGGGGGAAAAGTTCAGAGCAACAAGTAGTAAATCGTAGAACAAGCGGTCTCTAGAGCAGGAGCCTAGTTTAAAAAGTACAAATGAATAAACGAAAGCCTTCTTACAGAATCCTGTATCTGCTCCAGCTGAAGTAACTTTTTAGCACTTTCGTATCGCATTCTACCTCTGTGGAGCTGAAGGCAATGTACAACGTGTTCACACAATTTATCCTTACAAACAACCCAGTGAGATAGATTAGACTGAAAGATGTCAAAGGCTAATGAGATTCCCAGCTTAGACTGTGTATCCTGTTTTTTCTCAACAAGCTAACTATTGACTACTTTGGCTCACCTGCTCTTTGGTTTGTCAAAGTCAGAACAACTGTCAATGGCTTTGCTTTAAAGTTTTAAACCTAGCTTGGCTATCAACAGAGATTTCAAGGGCAGCTCCTAATAAGGAACAATTTACTGGCAGGGTTATTTATTGGCGGGATTTTGCTAAACAGAAACTTATTGTGTACTACTGCAAGTCACTGCTGCTATGACTCATCCTTCTCAAATGGCCTCGACACCCAAAAGCATTCTTCGTCCTGAACACAGCTTCTTCTGGGAGGGAAACCATCAAACCCTTTATCACAGGGAGCTGAGTAGGCACCTTCCTAAGCACGTTCATATGACCCTCTTGAGGTTCAGAGTTTCCACCACAGGATGATCATTATTTTGGAATGTAACCATAAACAACTTTGTTCTCTGTATGCAGTTGTAAGCAGCTATAGCAAGATTCCTTTGTGCAACAGTATTTCAGTTGTGCCTCAGCCCCTGAACTAATTATCAGGTTGTGCTGATTGAATCATGGGTATGGTAGAGATATTTGAGAAAGCTTTGAATATCAAGGGCAGATTATGCCAAATGATGTGCTTATTCGCTCCATAAGAAGGCTGAGTGAATTGCACAAAGGCTTTGTTGACATCTGTTTGTTGACAATGGAGTGTGCCCGAGGGGGTGAAGTCAAACTGCTGCCCAGGTGACAAGACCCTGCCCTGTCTGCTTCACTGATGTGGTCCAAAGAAAGCAAAGCAATATTTCTGGCACCAGCTTGGATGCAGGAGTTGCTGTAAGGAGCCCACAAGGTGCAAACTGTATTAGAGAAAGGAATGAATCGAATATGGCCTAACAAATGGAACAAATCAATTTAGTTTAGAACATATGATGTCCAAGTCGCTGCCTTATATAACTTTCTCTAGGAAACTTTGGAAGTGACGAATTTCTAAAGAATGCTAAGTTGAAAGTTTAACCATTCTACAAAAGTATTTCCATTTCACGTGGTAAATCCTACTGGCGGACTTTATGTTAGACCACAAGAGTTCAAAACATTCACTGAACTCAAATGTCACATAATCAACCACAGCATGCAAGGACTGGGAGTCTTCTTGTTCTGTGCTGAATATTTTTGGATTGGGTCCCAGGAGCAAATCAGTTAGAAACAGGAAATTTGTGTGGGCAAAAAGGTAGCTGCATAGCACCATTCCCTGACTCAAGGGCAAGAATGGACTGACTCACAGAAGCAGAGAGCTTGCCCTTCCAAAGACCTCCTGAGACAATGTAGATTGAATATTCTGTTTCCAGCCATAGGTTTGTTGCTAGACCTTGAAGGCCTGCTAATAAAAACAAACAAACAACTAGCATGACATTTTCTGCTGAGTCAAAATACAGCAGAGGCTACAGAGAAGGAAGGTGATGTGCCTACTGTCTCCGATGGGTTCTGTGTCTGTGTTTTACTGGCCTGAATGCAGCATAACCTATCTTGTAGAACAGCACTGGAGAGGAATAAGATTTAAAAAGTAACAATTCTATGTACATTTTATGGAGGAAGGAATGCTTGTTCTCCAAGGGTATATGGTTGTAATAATAATATCTGCATTGGATATTGGTGAGACAACAATTAATATAGTGCAGTGAAAGCAAGGAATAAAACAAGATAAAGTCATATTTTGAATGAGAAAATGTAGTTCTGAATCTCCCTGTCTTAATTATAAAATACTTGTATCCAAGGAATAAAATGTCAAAATGTACAAAAAGGGGGAACAGTATTATAGCAACAACTGAAGTCATTTTGCTAGATCATTTAAAAGGTCAACATTTCCTCCCACTAAAATGTAAGCCACACTTCAATGGGTACTATCAACCACCTTCCATGTGACTCTTCCTAATTGGCATTTTCATATCTAGAAACAGTGACTTTGTACTTGTTTGAATTCATGGTTTAAAAGGCAGGCACACAAGCTCAGCAGCACAAGGTCAGTACTTATCTCTACAAATTGTACTTTAGGATTATTTGGGACCAAAAATAATCAGAGAGTTTATTCCTATGTACAGCAAGCAGTTCAACATAACAAGTTGAATACCTATACAAACCTCTTCCATAGAAGTTGATAAACTGCAAATGGATGTCACTTAGCTTCCAGCAGCATTCAGCATAAAAACCACATTAGCACAGCACTTCCACTGTCAAAGGACAATAGTAACAAATTCATCCTTTCAGTGCTGCTAAACAGCAGAGAAGGGCTCTAGTAATGGTGGAACCACTTCTGAGTAAGACTTTGGCTTCCCCTTCCCCCAAATACTAGTTAGATTTGAATTATCTTATCCTATTTTTATTTATTTCATTAAAATTATACACCACTTGATTATAACCCCCCTCTAAGTTATATATGTGTGTGTGTGTATAATGTATTAAGCCACTAATTAGTTTCAAAGGAAATAGCAAGATAGGGCTCTGAAAGCTTATTTTGCTGCTGGCTTATCTCCCAAGAGGCACAAGTTGTATTTACTTAATAGTCCCCCATTCCATGCCTGCAGTATGAATGAGGCATTGGTATGAAACAACTGGCAGGAGTCCCTTTCTTATAAACAGATATTACTATAAGGGCTCTGTCCTGTCCTTGATACAGGCCAGGTTTGCATCCAAAGCTAAGCCATGGTTTATTAAACAATATTTAGTATGATAATCTTCAAACTGCCTAGCAGCTTAACTATGGTATGTTAACTGTCAGCAAACTGTGATATGAAGCCATGGCTTGTTGTTGGATTACAAAGCTTGACCTGTTATATCTATGACATATACCTTTAGCTATGGTTTGTTTGCTTACCCTGTTCAAGTTGCCTGCCAAGCAGCCCTTAAGAGCAGACCTGCTTGCCTTTATGTCTATAAGCACATTTATAAAGAAGCACTAAAAAGGAATTCAGTTTCCCAAAAATGAAGTAGAGCTCACAAAAATGAATAAACTATGTTGAGGTACAGTGTGTGCCAGCTGTTCCAAGACACATCTCAGGAAAACCAGCCGGTGTGTGGTTGGTGCGTAATTCACCAGATTGCTGCAAGTTTACTAATACAGATAGCAGTTCCCCTGTGTCATGAAATATACTCAGTAATAATTTCAAGAGCAAATTATCTTTAAGTTAACAAAACTGCTTTTTAACAAACTTTTTTCCTGAGCTACAGGTCTGTTGCAATAAGCACCCAGTAAAATCCTGTCAAGACATAGCACCCAATTTTAAGCCAGTTTATTGAGCTTAAAGCAATGCTTGAGAAAGCAGCTATATGGAGAGCAACCAACTGCTTACATGTGGAAAGTAAACATAACTCAGTGGTAGAATACATGCTTTCCACACAGAAGATCCTGGGTTCAATCCCTGGCACATCCACTTAAAGGCTCAGGTAGAAGGTGATGGAAAAGGCTTCAGCCCGGATATCCTGGGGAGGCACAGCCAGTCAAAGTAGACAGTACTGGACTGGGCAGACAAATGATTTGGTACAAGGTAGTTCACTATGTATTCCAGAATTTGTTTAGGATCCTAAGGGAAAGAGATGGTAAGCAGGGCTCTTCCATCAGCTCTGCTGAGATACCAGGCACATTTGGCTCTTCCTCAGTTTTCACCTAACAGTACCCATTGCATCAGGCTATCTGAACTGCTTCCACCTATCTGGTTGTTGTATGAGCTGTAACTTTTAAAAACTAGTGCCTGAGCTTGCACACATTTGCCCATTTTGTAGTATGCCCATTTTGAGTATACACAACTATGGTAATTCCACACTGGACAGAAATGGATGCTGCTATATCAGTGTGAATACACTTTTGGCTACCATTGTTCTAAGGCAACATGAACCACTCTACACCTTACTTCTCAAACTGAGTTTGCAGTGTCCATTGCCACAGATAACTTGCATGTAAGGTGGCACATATTTCTCAGAATACAACCTAGCTACTGTATGAGAGCCCCGTAAGGCTGGATAAGATACTAAATATTAGTAGATAAAATAATCATCACTAGTGAATATTTAATATCCCAGTTAACTTTATTTAACGTGAAACAGCCTTGATTTCACTCTCTGATCAGAAAAAGTTTATCTAAATAATTTCATACACACACTGTCTATGCAAGGTAGCAGAGTTATATACAGATTTATTAAAATCTTAGGATTCACATATATGAACATGTATAAAACCGGTGGTGGTGTAACTCTACCCTTGTGAAGTATTAATGACAGACTACAAGAGTAATAATGAAGCCATTATCAAGCAGGGACATAAGTAAAATGGGTTATAGAGTCAGATTCTCTATCCTGCAGGGGCCCACTTATGATTCCCCCCCTCAAAATGTCAATTCCATCTGAATTCATCACCACCACTCCACTGTAAAGGGGTGCTGCACTCCACTGTCCTGTATCTGACATACTTGCTGAAGATGATTTAATGTGTGTAATGTCAAAGGAGTACTGTAGAACACATTAGGGATCCCCCCAAGGCCTGTAAAGAACCCCTAGACTTCAAGACCAACACTCTTGTATGAGTAATAGATCTTTAACATAAAGGGGGCAACAACATCAGAATGCCAACTGTAAGTTGAAGATGATAGTGTAGCCAAGTGGACTGAACATGAGTAGAACAACATCCATTACAGTTTTGTTTTTGTTTTTTTCTCCTTTGGATACCTTCCATTTCACAAATATACATTCTATGAGCACATCAATCATGGCCATCTCAAAACATTACATGCACAAATACTCTAATCACATGTCAGTCTTGAAAGGAGTTAGTTAGTGGTCATTATTATTGTTCTATTCTAAGTTAGAAGCATGCTACTTAAAAGCGCTTGCGGAGCCAGGTTGATTAACCTGTAGAAAGCACCAGCAATAAATAGAGCTCAGCCACCGTAACCTGTGCTATGCTTGGAAAAAATACTAGTGGTCAAACTTAAAGATCAGGTTGAACTTTACTGGAAAACTGAATTTCAAACATGGGTCAGCACACACACCCTCATCTGAGCAACATACATGCACCTTGCAACCAAGGGTCTCACCATTTCAGTCTCTTGATTAGATGTGGGAATAAACTCCAAAGCTTCCTCGTCATGATCACTGAAAGTCATTGGTTCAGCTACTCTTAGGATTTTAGGGCAAGCTGCATAGCTAAGGATTACAACTGAGCTGAGTGAGGAAATACCACAAGACTTGCCTGAAGGCTTTTGAAAAACCATCCCATTCCTCCCCAGTAGCATCACTGCAGAACTCCAAGCTGCTGAATCAAGTCGCTGCAGTTCCAAGTGAGAGACCTACTGAACACTGGGGGACAAGGGATGCTAAAGGCAAGAAAGAAGGCCTGTGTACGTGACTTCAAAATATTCCTTATTTCCTCATAGGCAAATAATAGAGACACTACTAACCTACTCAGAGCCATTAACTACTGAACTAAAAATTAACAGTAGAAGAGAACAAACTGGCTTGTATTGCACATGTAACACCTTGTGCCCACAGTAGTAAGTGACAAGGGACAGAACTACTTTGCTGCTGTTCAATTTTTTTAAGTGATCATTATAAAGGAAACTTAAGACCTTTCCCTTCAGACTTAGTGAAGCAATCTAACTAGAAGCTGTGAAAGTGAGAGAGGAGGAGCTCAAGCAATGCGGCACTAACTGCTCTCGGAGCCCTCACCCAGTTTATCTGCGGAAGTGATAATATCGGCTGGAACGGAAGAGTCCAGATCAGCATCCAAGATGCCCAGTGGGTCGAGCTGTGCTACATGATGCCCTCGAATCTATGAAATGGGCCAGGAATGAAGAGGAAAGTGGATACCAGAAGAGGGATGGGGAGGAAGGGGATGGAAAGGAAAGGGGTATAAAAGTTAAAATTACATTAGAATTAATTTGCAGAGTAATTCTCACCGACGTTTGGAGAATCAGTTACTGCCGATTCATCAAAATTTACACAATTAATGCCGAGAGGATCAAGCTTGGCAATGTGGTGACCCCTGACCTAGAAACAACAACAAAATTAGTCACAAAGCTGGTTATCAATCATGTTTCACATTGCAGATTTTCTGTAATGCTATTGTTTCAAGTTTACAGAGTTCAATGCAAATCTTAACACTGATCCCATTTTACACCATGTCAGACTAGAACCGAACTTGTCTTAAACTAAAGGAGTAAAAATACTTTAATAGCACATAAACTCAGTGGGGCAAAGGGACATCCATGATAAATATTCACTTAGAAATGTAGAAAGTGCTGAATACATCTGTTAAAATGCTGTTTATTTTTGTAAATTTATTCCCAGAAAACATCTTTGTGGCTTACATTCAAAAAGATGTAGCCCATGATGGCTCGGTCTCATGTCCTTATTCTAAATATTAGATGGGATCTTGAAGGACATGATTGTATTGCTTATTAGATGCAATAAGTGAAATAAGTAGTGCCTTTACCATGTTTGCCGAGATATATATATTTCCTCAGCCATTCAAGGGATGAACATACCTAATTAACATATTTGTCTGGAAGTGGCCTTGTTGAGATTTATTTCTTTTCTATTTCACTCCACCGTTGCATTTCAATTAAAAATCCTCCATGAGGCCCAGCTTCAAGAGAATACCAGTATATTGCTTTTAGCTACTGTTCTACAGAAACATGCTTGCTCCTTCAAAAGCTTTCTCTGTATTAAACTTCCTTGTGCCCAAGTGTGTTTTATCTGGGTCATGCAAACTGACAAGTCAGACATTACCGGTAATTAGCAGGAATTTCAGCCCAGAAGCATGAACGATGTAACCAGTAACTTTTGGAACTTGAAGCTTAATCACTATACAATAAACTAAACATCTGCTTAATGTAAATATGCAGGAACTAGATTTCACTTTTACTTCTTGAGTTATCATGTTTTAAAAGAATTGTCAGAATTCAGAAGCCAAACTACATATTTTTTACATTATTCTTGTTAAGGTTGTATTAAAAAAAAGACTACATCTAATGGGCTGCTCACTCTTATTTGTATTGTTTGAGCAATAAGACCTCATTATTGGCATCTGCCATGGATTATCAGAAACATCAGAGACTAGATGCCTCAGAGACCTCAGTCCCACTGCTGCTCTTTAGTTCTGATTCATATCATTGATTTCCTCAGCGGCAGCCAATTGTTCATCTATTACAGGGGTGGCCAACTCCCGAGAGACTGCAATCTACTTTCACAATTAAAATCTGGCGGTGATCTACCCCTGTTTTTGGGGGTTCAGGTCAAAAATTTTGAGCTTTTTAAGGGAGAAGGATAGCCCTGTATCTACAAATACTTTCTTAGGAGGGATGCTTTTTTGGGGGGGGGGGGTTAAAGGCAAGGCTCAAAGGGAAAAAGTCACTCACAATAACATCGCTTTGAATGAAAACAGCCACAGAGAGAAAGTCTTCCCTTCCACTGATCAGACAACAATTGAGGGCAGGGCGAGGGGGCGTTGTAGGAGTCAGTTTCAACAACGCTGAGGAAAGGGAGCAAGAGATCGACCCGCGATCTACCAAAACCTCGCGGGGATCTACCAGTAAATCGCGATCAACCTGTTGGACATCCCTGATCTATTAGATCCTCCTCCTAACTAGTAAAACTTTTCTGATACAGTATTTGTATATAGAGTGAAATCAACAAACTTGTTACTTAAATTCACTGGTTTCAATGAGTCTACTCTGAGCATGAGTAACATTATCACCCTCTCTAGTGAAGCAACTTACCTGTTTTCTTGTTTGTTTCCAGAACTTGAAGAGCAAGATATATGAAAAGAATCTGCAATGGGGAAAAGCTGTCCCAAGGAGTATAACACTCTGAAGGATACAATCATTTTAACACATTCTTTTCACTTGTATATTCTGATCTTTTTCAGGCATATGGGTAAAACCACACCATTGTGTGACAATCATTTAATAGGAGACTGTTTTTATCAAGGAAAAAATTATATGTGTTGCAAAGCTTTAAGTTCAGTAGATATCACGTGGCCTACATTTAGTTGTTGGAGAAATATTTTCAAGCTTTCATACTAGCCTCTTAGTGAAGTATTTGAGAGTCCTTTCATGTAGTTTTAGTAAAATTATCCTAGTTCTGAATTTTCATTTTTGTGTGTGTGCTTTCATCCAAATTAATTTCCTAGCTATTATAATCTTTAACTCTGCCTTATCTTTCATGATTCCACACAACTCACCTGCACAAAGCAGCAGCTGAATAGAGCAGTCTGCTGCAATATAACACATCTTGTTCCTAAAACTTGGCCAAAGCCAGGCTGATATTTGCAGTGCACATTTTGGCAAACCATGATCTACTTTCAGTTTTGGACAAATGCTAGACGTAGCAGGTTGGTTGATCTTCTTTTGATACTCTCAACAATAATCTAACAATCTTGTGTATTTTGAAATCTGCTTGAGGTTAAAGGGTAGGGATTTTCTTTTTAAAAGTAACATTAATAATGGAAACTTTTTTGAGACCATGGATTAGATCAAGAAAACCGCACATTTCCTAAGCACTAAAATGGCAATGTTGTAACCTTATGTGGTGGGCTTGCAATAAGCTTTATATGGTGATAGCAGGCCAGTCTTATCATCTCAAGCTTTCACAGCCACAGGCTACCTGATGGGTGTGATGCTGTTCTTCCTAAAAGTGAGGGGGAGCAACTCTCCAGCAGCCACTGAGTCTCCCACTGGTGTGTGGGTACACAACATCCCTCATTTCATTTCTGAAGACCAGCTATAGCTATAGCTTACCATAAAAAGGCAGATTAGATGCTTACACACACTTCATTTCCGCACATAACCTCTCCTGAGCAGTCTACTGTTCAAGAACAAATTTTGGTGTACTGTATAGAAAGTTTGTCCATGTACTGGAATACAGAGTCTAATATAGCTCAGCCTGGGCCTGAAGTGGCAAATCTGTGTCTGCCAGTGTGGGATGCAAGGCCCTCACTGGTAGAAGAACTCTTACTCCAGTTTATTTTCCCTAAATTCCTATCAATGTTTGATTCTTTAAGTCTTATTTTGGAGGCAAATACACACACACACTATAAGAATCTCTCTCTTTTAAACTTGGGGTTGGCAAAAAATAGTGCTAGATATTTACACATCAGAAGAGAAGTAAGAAGAGGTTATCTTACCTGATATGCCCTAATAAGAGATTGGACTGCAAGATGATCTTCCACCAGTTTATCTACATTCGGCTGTGCTTGAACCAGAGACTGTGCGTGTGTTAGCGTTGATAGGCTGGTACTTAACGGAGGGGGGCTTTGGTAAGCAGTACCTGGAGCAGCTCCAGCATTGGCATTGCGAAAGAATATGTCCCATGACTAAAAAAAGAATAAAATAATTTTTTAGAGAATTACCTCTTCAAACTGCTTAGTACGTTTTTCAACCATGTCAAATGTAGCTTGATATTTTCCTACTACTATGCACATTGCCAAAATGATATTCAAATTGTAAAGTTCAATAAACAGAGCATTGCAATTTTGTATTGTAGAATTTAGATCAGGAAAATGATATGGGGAGAAATAGTTAAATAGCACAATTGCTCTGATCGATTTTAGACCCATCATTGCTACTTTTATGTAAAACAAAAATCAAAATCAAATGTTCTGATAAAATGTTTCATGCAATATATAGTTTGGTCATCAGTTGCTCATATGATGAGACCACACACCATTCTTTTCAATGTCCTGGGTTCCCCCAGATCTTCTAATGAGCAAAAAACAAATGCAAAAGCAACATCTTGACTCAGTTACCATTTTCCAGGAAAAAGACAGGCAACCAAACAATGCACACACACACATGTGCCCATGAGAAAGAGCAGTAGGTAAGAAACCAAGACAATACAGTGCTTTCCATTCAGTAATTTGGAATTTGGCCTTATCTGTTGCTAGTTAGGAAACAATGGCAATGTCTGAGATATGGCTTATCTGATTTCTAGGAAACAAAAACCTTAAATCTCTAAGGGATGTACCGTAACAACTCTTCGGTATAGCAATAATCTGTAATATTAGCCATTATAGTTAATAGTTAACTTTGTGACTTCAGCCTGAAGGAAACAGCACCAGCAAATGGTATCTAAAGTTCTTTTCAGGTCAGTCTAAATTCTAGAGACTGTCCTATCCGTGATATTTGATGAATAAGTAGAGGTGACTGCCAAGCATTAGCTTTGAGATGCCACATATAAAACAGGTTAAGGCTCAACTATTCATTAAGACATTATTTAGTGCTTCCCTTTTCAGTGACCTAAAAATAAAAAAGGAACCTATTCACTTCTCCACCCAGTTGTCACAAGTCTCAAATGAGTTTGTAACCAGCACACTTAACCCATCATTAGAATTCCAGAGAACATCCCTCCACCTACCAAAGCTCGGGAGAAAAAAAAAAGGTGTAACAACAGTATTTAAGCATAGCATGTCCTTACCAAATGTGCCAAGTACCCAAGTCACAAGATCTATACAGTACAGCATGTTTTCAGCTGGTATAGCATGAGTGGCTGGCTCAAATTTAATTTCTTCTAGGTATTTAAGTCAAACCACTTTTACTTAGCCTTTGCTCCCATGTACCGGTATAATACAGGAATACTGTAATAATACCGATCTACATTTTAGGCTATCATTAAGGATTACAAGAAAATAAAAAGTGTGATGCAATAAGGCCAGGGGTCAGCAACCTTTTCCAGCCGTGGGCTGGTCCACCGTCCCTCAAACCATGTGGTAGGCCGGACTCTCTCTCTCTCTCTCTCTCTCTCTCTCTATATATATTGGGGGGGGGGAATGAACGAATTCCTATGCCCCACAAATAACGCAGACACACATTTTAAATAAAAGGACACATTCTACTCATGTTAACACACGCTGCTTTCCAGACCGTCTGTGGGCTGGATTGAGAAGGCGATTGGGCTGCATCTGCCCCCTGGGCCTTAGGTTACCTATCCCTGAATAAGGACTATAGAGATACTATGTAACTGCTACTTAGAGTACAAGTGGAGAACCTTAAAAAAATGTTGTGGTTTTATTTCCTAACAGGGCTCCAGCAAGAGATAGCTCAGGCAGCAGAGCGTGAGATTCTTAATACTAGGGTCATGGGTTTGAGGCCCACATTGGTCAAAAGACTCCTGCATTGCAGCGGGTTGGACTAGATGACCCTCGTAGCCCTTTCCAACCTCTACAATTCTATGGTTTTACATAGGGCTGTTCAAGGCCTGTAGTGGTAGTGAGGGAGATTCACCCAAGCACTTCATTGCTATGGGAGAGAAAGGTTTCTGAGAAGGGTAGTCTTTAGCCCAAAATCTCCCCACTCCTCCAATTTGGAGGTGCTTGCTAAATTCTGACACATTTGGTTTTAGTGTTGCAAGGAAGCTCGGAATCCACAAATCTGCAGAAAAAATGTACCTTTGCAGAGTCCTGCTGTTTATAGAAAATGGACCTTGCTTGCCAATGTTTTGCCTCAAGCAGCAAGGAAGTATAGTCCCTAGCCACTCCACATCCTGTTGCTGTTCTTCCAAGTTTTCACACAGGTGCTGTCACAGCAAGATGGCTGGGAGTTGCATGTGAATGAGGCAATCAAAGGCATATCTCCATTGGTGTCTATAACTGTATGTCAAAGGCAATACAGTACCAACAGCAATAAACTGTTATTGGCTGTTCTTCCTACACTCCCACTGTTTTCCTCAATTGTTGCCCACGCACTTGGATGGTGTTTCCACCTGTCATCTTCTTAGCAATAACAGTATTTATAGAAAGATTGAACTTTATCTCTTTTTCTTGTGCACACCCATCCTACCCTAGGTCCCTATTCCCAGGCTATTTACTATAAATTGCCAAGGCCAACAGGCCAATCCGCTCACTTTCATCCTCTAATCCCTCAATCCCCACCCCAACTGACACACACAACATTCAGTAGGAGAAACAGAGATCCCTTGATTTTTAATATTATAATAATATTAAATAATAAAATAATAATAAAAGGAAACAAAAACAAATATCCATCTAGTCTTAAATTATAGAGTTAAAAAAATGAGGTAAGGTTGTAAATTGTCTTGAGAGCTGTTGTTCCAAAACACAATCTCAATTTGATTTTTAAGCTAGTACCTGGAAAAGTATACCAATTTAATAACGTGGTATCTTCAACACTTTTGAGCTATTCCAAGCTTGTGTGATTCCCCCCCCCCCCCAGGTTTGCGGGGTCCCTCTTTTAAATTTACAAACTAATGGGCAAGATTCATCTAATGAGCTCAGCCAGCGTTTCAGCTTGCCAGACACAACAATCCTCTCTTTACTTTTCTCCTGCACTTTATTTTAGGATTTCTCCCAATCCCCTCAAAGCCAGTTTCCACGGGGGGGGGGGGGGCTTATTAAGATGAATCCTGTCCTTACCACGAAAAATCCAATAAGTAAAAATAACCCATCATACATCTGAAGTAACGGAGATGGAAGAATGAGAGCATTTTTTTAAAGGGGGCTCTTTTCCACATGAATGGCAAAATTTTCAGTGGGTGGCCTCTAATTCACTCTTAATTTCTTCTTCACCTGAGTACAACAAAGCTAAGAAGTATGAATTTATTCGCATCTGCCTCAATTATTTTGACACCACTTATTCTTGTTTCTTTCTTCTCATGGTAGGTGCAATATGTATGGCTAATTAAGTGGTTATTTCAGTGAATATTCTCAGAAATTTGTATTAGATTTTAAACACAAAAAATTAAACAGCAAGCTTACCATGCAAGCTTATTATTTGCTATCTGAGCCCTAATGCAAAGCTACCCTTTACCTCAGAGCAATTGTTCTGACATTTCAAGAAAGTTATCGTATATGAAATATTTATAGTGTTAACTATTATCTAAGGAGTGCATGTTCACCCCCTTAGCACACATCTTCTCTACCTTAAAAGAACAAACTACCGTAAGTGGGAACAGGCTCCTCCACCTCCATTTAACAATTATGCCTGTACAAAGATCACACTCCTGTTGCAGGGTGATGGGATCTGCCAACATAGCAACTTTCTCTTTTGCACTGCCACTGCAGTCTCTTCTCTTCCCATCTGCCAAAGAAACTGACAGAATGCCTGCACAAGCACTTTAGCTTGCAGGGCTCAATATTTTGTTTTACTAATTTGATTCTGGATTTCTATCAACAGTATAATTTTCATTATTTGTATTCTAGTCTCGATTTTATGGTTTTCACTTTGTAACCCATTTACATTTAGATATATATATATATATATATATATATATATGAAGACATCTATAAGTTCATAAAACAAAACACCATGCAGTATCCTTTACAGTTCTTATTCACAGTCACAACCACCATCCTCACAATGTTCATTGCTCAACTGGAATTACAGATGTTTGTACCAGGTGTGAAGTGTGTTCATAAAGAGATAACACTTGAAACCAGATCCCCGTAGGGGCTTGTAGAAGTTTAAATTACTGCAAAATTTTGAAACACAGGCACTTGCTGGAGATGCACATGATAAAAGGAACTCAGCACATCTAACAAACTCAACATAAATGTTTTTTTTTCTGCTAAGAATCTACACCAACTGGAAGTCAGACAGCCAAGATGAGTTATAACTTTCAGAAAAAATTCACTGTGCAGAAATATTGGCTATGCAACAGTTAATGATCACTCACTAGTCTAAACTATGATGAAACTACGTAACAGTTGTTTTACCAGAAATCTTTTTAAAACAAAGCTGGGAATTAATATACAGCTTTTGAAAACAGTGAGTACTTCTTTCGTTCACCAACATTTAAATTATATATGCACAGAACAGTGCAACACATTATGCACTGCTGCTAAAGTTTCCTGCACCAACTGCACCAGAAGTAATGCATAAAAGTGCACATACATATTTTCCAGACATGGACACAAGGGTGTTTAAGACACCTGTATTACTTTCACACTCCAAATAGTTCTGTACCAGTTTCCTGCAGCAATAGTAACATGTTGTTGTGGTTTAAATTAG
The DNA here is from genome assembly GCF_009819535.1 of Lacerta agilis. Classification (NCBI taxonomy): domain Eukaryota; kingdom Metazoa; phylum Chordata; class Lepidosauria; order Squamata; family Lacertidae; genus Lacerta; species Lacerta agilis. Next base: position 9,387,250 of record NC_046326.1, on the reverse strand, counting down.
TTTAGCTTACCAGGATTCTGTTAGCAGTGGCTGCAATGCAGTATGGATTAGTTGAAAAGGAGCTCAGCTGTGAAACTATTAGACTAATTATAGTTGCGTTTTGCCTTGCTCTGAACTACTTTCTAGCTCTCTGTATCCATGTATCATTTAAATTGTTCTAGTACTGTACTTGTTCTTGAGCTACCTCCAATCTGGCCTTATGCGAACCCAGATTATACTGTGCCATTGCCTTGGTAATTGTCCTGTCATAGCTAGTTCTACAGTAAGCCAGCAGTTCCGGTTCTGTATGCAAGCACTCTTTGACCTTCAGACAGGCAACTGGATTTCATTACATGTTATCTCAAGAGACATGGACTACTTTCCCCGATAAAAGTTTAGAATTCCTAGGTGCTGAAAGCATCTTGAGCGGTGAACTCACAGCAGCTCAAAGGTCAGGGCACACAACAATACAAGGTCATTATGCTGCAATGTGTCCAACCCTGCAGTACAAAGCTTCTTTCCTATGAATATGTTCAGCAGGTGGGCCTCAGAAATGCATTTCTTCCAGACTCATGAAAGAAACCAGTTCCAGTAGAGATAGGGATTACAGAGCTTCAGAAACAGGTTTAGCTATGAATCTCAGACTTGCGGTTGAACGTCTTTGGTATTGAGGGAATACAGAAAGCAAGTTACCATAAAAATTATTAAATCACCTCACTGTCATGCCCTGACAGATAAATCTAAGGAGTTTATTATAGCTTACTTGCCTAGATAAACATATAGTAGGATATATCTGGTGTATTTATGCCTTAATAGAGAAAGAGCAAATAAGACATTTGTGTAATTTAAGAAAGCTAACCTCTAGGCTACCAAGCAAGACAAACTAGTTAACAGAAGAATGTTCTCTCTGTCTTACAGAGAGGGTACTTAGCTTTTTATAATCCAATACTACCATCTAATGTGAAAACAGAACATACAATTTTTAAAACCAACCCATAATGCAAACTAAAAAGTGCTGGTAACACTAAGCCAGTGGCGTAGTGTGTCTCCACGCTGCTGGGGACCTGTGTGTGCATACATGGGCATGCCAAGGGGCAGAGCACAAACGGAGCCCACTACTCCCACTGCTGCGACACCAGCTCCGAGCAGCAGCTCCTCTCCACAAGCACCGGTTCCTCCAACGCTGGGAGAGGAGCACCGGGCTGGGACACGCTGCAGGCATGTTTCCTGCACCCTCAAAAATCCATGCCCGGGGCCACGGCTCCTCTGGCACTCCCCCATGCTGCGCCACTGCACTAAGCACAGAACAGCCAACTGCAAATAGCAGAGAGCAAGGTCAAACAGTCCAGTTGCAGCTACTCATGTCAAGTAAATTAGCATTTGTTTCCTTGTTTCGGTCTCATACTATATCACTTGAGTCACATGGGACTACTGATGAATAGCTAATAAATTATTTGCACAGCATTGATCGAAAAAGGGCATCAAGCTGGTTCCCCCACCTGAAGGCAGATGTGGTAGTGAAATATGTTTACATGAAACCATGAACATTGCCACACTTTAAAGCTGCATGTCATGGATTATTTATACCAGTTCACTGGTGTTCACTGTTAAATACACAAAGAGGGAATGAAAGTTCATTGATGGTTCGGCATAATATCAATTTGCTGAAATGAAGTCAGATGCTTTCTCAAACATATCAATATTTAAGTACACTGAGACAACAGGCTAGCATGTGTGTCTTCTCTGGGTAATTATTTTTTTAAAAAAACATTCTATGCTCACTGTCAGTTGCTCTCCACAGCATGGACAGAAAAAGGTATGTGATAGCAGATTCTGCATCAGATTTTAGAAACTATTTAATGCCTCCCATTCTATTATTGGCATGTATTAATTTCTACTGGGTATGTACTATGATCAAAGTATTTTGCACTCTTCAGTATACATGTAGCTAGTCCAAAACTTAAAATGGATTGGGAGCACGGCATTCAGATAATGGATGTACTTGAACTTGTAGTAGAATAAATTAGGAGTCATGTGTAGCTTTATCTTAGCAGAAAACAATGAAGCCATAATTAAAGCAGTTTCTCAAATGTGATAAACAGCTAACAATATAAGTCACTATTCATGCAGTATGACCAAATTTAAAATAAACACACACACACACACACACACACACACACACACACGTTAAATCCATGGCTTAAAATGACTGACCCTTGAATGTGGTTGTTATTTACACTATAATCAGAACTGTTCCTATACAAAAGGAGACCTGTCTCAATTACTTCAAAAAGGAACATCAACAGCAGCTCAGCAATTCCTCAGTGGACATCCAAGAAGAGGAGTTCATCCTTCTTTATATCCATGCCAAAGCCAAGAAGATTCCTCAGGGGGAAGGCGGTCATAAACTTTCCAAATTCATTCCGATGTTGATTCTCTCAGTGCTATCCTTTGTCAGCCGAGCCATTTTAATTTTTGCACAACTGAAAACTGACTGGATTCAGAAGGTTTCCAGGTTCTTCTTCAAGTTGTTCAGGTTGGAGCTCACTCTGACAAAATGCACTTACCTGAAGACATGAGAACCAAAGTGTAGAAGAACAGGCTTTATTCTAGGGAGGCTGCTCCTTACCTTATGTACACTTTTGGGATTTTCCAACCAAGCATAGTACATTTCCTCCACATAGTTTGAACTAGTCCCACTCAAAAATGGCTCAGCAGCAACAGGTGCACTGTAGCACCTGATTTGTTGAAACGTCCTTGGCGCTGCTGGCTTGTTCTGAGAAATTGTCTTAACAGTCTGTGAGGCTGTCAGAGGCCTCAGTTTAATAGCACAAGTCCTTAAGTGAAACATTTTTGTTATGAAGCAGACAGGCTCCTGTTGGGAAAGAAGAAATAATGATTCAGTCATAAAATTAAAAAAAAAACCGCACAGGTTGAAAAGATAATCATTTATCTGACTAATCAAGTTTATCTGTTGCAATATCTATACTAAAGTTCCAAAGCAAAGTTAATATCTTGATGTTCACTTAGCACATCAGTAGCAAAGTAAGACAAGCTAAAACTTGCTGCTGGAGAAAAGGAATGAAAGGTACAATCCCTTGCACAGTTTAGTACACTATTTTAAGGTGCTTTAGTCTTTGTTGTATTGTGATCCGTGACACAGGAACACTTCAGACAATTTAAATTCCAGATAAAGGGATAAATTGATGAGATTGACCAACAATACTGCTCAGTGATAAAGCCAGTAAGTCAAGCATTATCATAGCGAAAGACCATGAGAAAGACAACTTCTAAAATAAACTCTGCAAGATATAGCATCTACTCAGGCAGAAAAGAAGCCCTGTGGGATCAGATCAAGAAACTACCGGTATTTAGTTCAGCATGTTACTTCCAACACTGGCCCACCCTGCGCTTCCCAGAGAAGAAGCTGCTGCTTTATGCTAGATCAGATGTATTGACCTCACTAGTTCAATACTGTCCAGTCTCACTGACATCAGCTTTCCTAGATTTGGGGCAGAAATCTTTCACAGCCCTGCCATTGTTTAACTGAAGATGCTAGGCACTGAACTTTGTATGTGTATCAAAGTTACTGGCATTTAGTTTCCACAGCCTGCAGTTCTCTCCTGTCCCAACATTTTCCACACAGTGTTAGAAACTAAGATATAAAAGCTAGGAGCTAAATGGCACCTTAAACCTAGGTTATGGGCGCAACAACAGAATGTCTAGGTGCGCTTTTTTATAACATGAACTGCAGCTAAAATTCATGTTCATTTTTCACATGGTCTGGTCCTTCCCCTGCCCACCCCAATACTCTTAAGAGGGTCTCTTCTCCAGTCTTCAGAGAGTAGCTGGAAGTGAAGAGGCGGAAAAGGTCCTTCTCTCCTTCCACTCTGCAGTTTTAATCTGAAATCTTCGACGCAGTACTGCGCCCAGAGCTCAGAAACTGCTCACGCTAATGAAATTCCCTGTCACAAAATTCGCCTATAACAGTGGGAGTTTCGAATACTGTTTCTATGTTATGAGCCCAAGTTTTTCCTGCAAAGGCACTATGGATGTAGTTATTGTAAAAACACCATACTATTCCTCAGAATGCATTCCACAGTTCTCTGCTTACATCAGCAAGGTCATCACAATGTCAAACTTTGGAAGATCCAATCGCTAGGACAGGAAACAAAATGCAGTAGAATGCTCTTTGAATCAAATAATGCTGAGCAATGAGGAGCAGCAGAGTAGCCAATAATGTGTTTAACTAATTACTACTCTAAAATCTTAACTATTCTACTGACAAGACCTGCATTTTGAACAGCTTTGTTTTCTAAAAGGTGGAAAGTAGCAAAGCAACCCACGCTGGACACAGATTAGTTTTGAAGATTTGCTCCTTAAGAATAGCTCTCTGCCAGTCTGAAAGTAGATTATTACTAATGGCATCTACAGCACAGTATTCATGTAACATCTTTAGGGTAACAAAATACAAAACAATTTAATTAATGTAATAATGAAAACCAGCTACTTTATTCATTAACCCTGCTTGAACAGGGAAAAAAGGGAAACATTTTATGAAGATAGTATAGATTCTGATGCTGTAAATGATTTCATACCAGTTTTAAGCTGGGAAATGCAAAACAATGAACAATACCCTGCTACTTTAAGATTTACAAGAAAGAGGTTCAGTTACATAAATTCTTATTTGAGGTATTGTTCTATTCCTAGTTATCAAATACAAGTTTTATTAGCATAGTGTTCTCCTCTTCCTTTAAAGCCAATTGTGGCTGTATAATTCACCCAAAGTAATTATACTCACAAATCATTGCTTAGTTTAGACAAACTGTACAGCTAGGATCTCAGTCTGTGACAGCGGAATCTTAGGAAAGGGGTTTGAAGATTAGGTTAAATTTTAGGATTAAAGGATTGAAGATGGTGCTTGTGCAAAGAAGTGGAAGCAAAGAAGTGGAAGAAACTGCATGGCTAAAGAAATGAAGGACTACCAGAGCACTTCCTTCTGAGTAAGAATGTAGGGCTTCCTTTTTATATTAGTTGAATAATACCAACAGCAAGTGTCACAATCTCATCGAGTGTACTCTTTATTCAATAAAATTTATATACAGCTTGATTGTAAAGCAACAGCAGCAACCTCAAAGCAGTTTTAGAACAATGATACTTGGTCACTACACAGTGCTGGAACATCATGTGTCAGCAGTGCATGGTAAGAACAAGTTCTTTTTATAGAGTGAGGAAGGGCAGCACAAAGTCAAAGAGCTAGAACTTTTCAGCAGCATAAGATATGCTAACAAGTTGCATAAAGTCAATTCAGCCATCCAGCAGTTCAATAAACTTTGTCACAGATTGACCCATGGTCATTCTGTCCTCTTATTCCAGTGTTTTTCAACCACTGTTCCGCGGCACACTAGTGTGCCGCGAGATGTTGCCTGGTGTTCCGAAGGGATCTTTGCGCGCCCCCCCTGCCCCATTCTCGGTGCAGGGCTGTAAATTCCTCCTGTCAAGCCACAGATGCAGCAGCAGCAGCGAAACCTTGCCGCTCTCCGCTCTCGCCGGGCTGCGGCGCTGTGCCCTGGCTTGCAGCCTTCGTGACATGCGGCAGCTCGTACTGCCGCTGCGACTGTTTCACCCCGGACTGCTTCGGATCCGGTGCGGCGTTTCCCGCTCTGCGCGCTGCTCTGGGGCGCCGCAGGGTGAGGCCGCCGGCGGAGCGCCTGTCCTGCAAGTCCCAGCCTCCACGGCCCGCCCGACGGAGGTCACCTTGTGTCCCAGGAGGGGAAGGGGGAGAGGTGGAAACTGCGTCCGTCCCGCCTATGCCCCAGCCAAGACAGGCGACGAAGCCTCGGGGGGGACGGACGCCTCTCCCTCCTCCCCGCGGTTCCGAAGTGGCGCAGCACTGCGGGGAAGGACCCTCGGGACTTTGGGGGGGCACACCCCAGCTCCTGGGACCTTTGGCGGCGGGGAAAGACCCTCGACGAAAAGGTCCCAAGAGCTGCCCGCAGTAGCGAAGGTTGAGTTGCCTTCTTGGGCGTCGGGTCCAACCAACGACGGCAACGTGAAGTCGACAGCAGCCGCTTCTCCACGTCGCCAGCCCTGATCTTTCGGGCATGCGAGGCATGTGCACGTCCTCGCCACCCGCCTCCGCCCGCGTGGTTTCGCTAGCCTGGGGGTGGGGGAGTAATCGAGTGGAGCTGAGGTGCCCCCGAACTCGCGTCTTCTCCTTTCGCAAATGCGGCGCTTCGCTTGCCGAGAGTCGCGGCGGCACTTTGGGCATTTCTGCTCTTTGCACGCTCTGGGACTGGGCTGGGGAACTTTCGGGGTCCTTGCACCCTGGGAGACTCTGAGAAGGGGTCCCTTGGTAGAAATCCACTCAGGGGTAATTCCCCACCTGTGAATATGGGCTTTGGGCGAGCTGCAGTCACAGAATGGTAGAGTTGGAAGGGAGTCCCAGGGGTCATCAATAAAGTATTTTATAATTTTTCATATTTCTGTTTACTTACTATTTCATAATAAAGTAATTATAAAATACTTTCTTTGTGTTTATTTGATTCCTATTCAAGAGAATTACTTTATATATAGTCAATATAGGCACAGAGTTAATTTTTTTCACATTTTCTAATGGTGGTGTGCCTCGTGATTTTTTCCATGAAACAAGTGTGCCTTTGCCCAAAAAAGGTTGAAAAACACTGTCTTATTCAACTAAACAGTTTCCATATACAAGGTCACTTCCAGGTTTGGTGCCGATCATGCATCTTTTGGACACACATCAATCAGTTCTTGCCTATATCTCATAAATTGAATACTGTAAATGATTATCTAAGTAGAAAAAATTGAGCTAATGAGCCCAATTTTTAAGTGCTGCACAAATATTAGTACTTTTTTTTTCTATGAGAAAGAAAGCACTTAAAACCCCATGCCATTACAGAACTAGTTTTATGATTCTTTGGATCCTGCTATAAGTACATGATCTATTTGGTGCCCTTAAACACGTAGATAAAGCTAAACAATTATTTTGCTCAGTTGCTCCTTGCTTCCAGCAGATATGGTAAGTGCCTAACACATGAGCTATATGATAAAAGGTTTCCCCCCGAAGTAATCAATTTTATTAGTTGCAAGACAAACTTTTTTGTTCTTGCACCCCACTTAGCAAGCATGGCACTTATTCTGAGAATTATGACTTACAAAACTGAAGCCTTTGTGTGTGTTGTTACAAACAAAATAATAATTTAAATTCATGATTTAAACCCATATTTCCATAATCTGGTAATAACTGAGCTTTTCCTAGCTAATCTATTTAGAATGATGAAATTCATCTAAGCCAGGAACAGCTAACTTATTCTGTGTGTTCTTGAACAACACCAGTGTTTCCCCCTCTTACAATTTGACTCCAACTGTCCAGCACAAGCTGAAAAACACTTGGGCACCCATCTCTCTCTTTGTCTTCACAAAAGCCTCTAAGACAATTTCTAATTTCCTGATATGTTTATATGGGTGACCTTATAAAGAGTCCCCCTTCACCTACCAGAGTTTTTGTGAAGTTAGCTGGAGAAGCATTCCAACCCAGAGCAAAGTAGCCCCAACTAGCTTCACAAAAACAGGGTGGGGGGGATCTTCATGTTGATATTTAGCCAGGAATATATTTTTCTTCCATATCATGGCTGAAAAAACTCAATCTAGTTTCCTCCCTAAAAAGAAGTCTGAAGATTGTAATGTATGTAATAGTTATACTGACCTTTTAAAACTATATTCTTACAGCTTTTGGAAGCAATCATTGGGAGTTATCTAGGAATATTTGAATAAACAACCAACCAACCACTAAACAAGCCAAACTTAGTTTAGTGATTGGTAGTTTAAGTAAACTAACAGCCCACTGGTTTAGCAAGAGGTTGGTGCTATGATAATTATTTAGAATATTTATTCTAAAGATGGTGTTGAAGTATCAGTAATGTGCCAATGAGCCAACAAAGGAGTGGCAGCCTACCTTTTAAAAACAAATAAACTGTACAAGTTCAGTGAGTTGTCATCTCTTGTATGGTCAATTCACAGATGATAAGAGAATCAAAAAGGCTAGTGTACCTCCACACTTTAAATGGTAAAGGTAACCACTGTGAACTGCAGATTCCTGCAGCAAATATAAAGACCACACAGTACATGTTCCTTGAATAGGCAGATGTTTCCCAATGGATGTACAGTACACAGGTGTTCGAGGACACATTATTTCAATGTTTGCTGCAAGAAACACTAGTGTATGTACAGCAATTATGCTTGGCATGTAAATGTACTCTTACGGAAAGAGAATCTGGTGCTTCAGTTTTACTTCACTCACTTAGGTTTTAGTACCTAAATCATTCTGCAGTGCTCTAGTCCTCATTGATGTCCAGCAGGACATGTCTCATATATGGATAACCACAAATTATGGCAAAAGAATAATGCTCTCCCGCTATTATATCTCCCATTATATCTGTTTTATAACAAATTCTGTGTCCATGCAGTAATATATTTGTTAGGATTTCTTTCAAAGCTGAACAAAGAAGTTGCAAGTCCCTCTTACTGAAATGTGTTAACTTAAAAAGTTATAAATTTCATGGAGGCTGGCTGCAGGAACAAATGCAACCCTCTACTATCATGGAGGCTGGCTGCAGGAACAAATGCAACCCTCTACTATCAGAGTGAAACTTTTCAGAAAACTCTTATGCCCAAATTCCTTCCTTCCACAGATCTGCTTTTGAGCGAAGATGAGGGCTTAGCTTTTCTTCACCCCTGAAATGAGGGGGGGGGGCCTGGGGGGGGAGAGGAGGAATTTGCAACTCCTTGTAGGATTATTATATGATAACCACCTTAACCACTAATCTAGTGTAACGTACTAGCTGGAAGCATTCCTGAGAGGCCTGAATGTTTTAAAAATGTGATAGTTGATCACGTCACGACACTGTGAAGTACCATGATAAGTAAAATTATCATCATCTCAATTGTTTCTTCTTTAACCTTTGCAGCATTTCTCATCTTATCTCCTCCTGTGCTTCTGGATATCTCTGAGTACTGGGCCCCTCTAGGCTCAGAGGAAGAAGTCAAATGCAGGGTTCCCAGAAGTATAGTGGTTTGTGAGCATGAAACTGGGAAGAGCCAGTTCAAATCTGTACTTAGGCATTAAACTTACTAGGCAAAAAGCATAAGTTGAAAAAAATAATAATCAATGACTACCTATTCACTTCCAAGCCCCATTTAAAAGGATGGTGCTCACTTTTAAAACCCTAAAACAGTTTGGAACCCAAGCACTTCATGCCTGCTCCCATACCAGCCTGTCTGCCTTCATGATAAGGTAATTTGCCAATGACCTTCTCCAAATGCCACCTCCAACAAAGGGTAGTTACAACAAGATAGAGGCCTTTTTGATAGTTGGCACCCCAGCTACAGAATGGACCAGAGAATGGATGTGCTGGGGGGGAAAAAACCTGTATCACCATGCTCATTACCCTTGCCTAACCATGCTACAAATCACATTTCAGGAGGCGGTTTGGGGATGGGGTGGGGTTGGTGACTGAACAAGTCTACAACCCTGTGTACACCCACCTGGAAACAGGTCCTACAGCGAGAACACAGTGGGACTAAAGCAGGCATGCATAGGACTGCGCTGAAAAAAGAAAACCCTCAACAGTCCAAAGTACCTTTCCCCCTTTTCTTTTTAAGAAAATCCTTTTTTCTAAGGGTAGCTTTCAAAACAAAACAAAAAAAAGGCTTGAAGCACAAAAAAACAAACAAAAACCCCGTGGTTGTTTCCCACCCCCGCCCCCAACCACTCATGCAGACGTAATAGCCCTTGGCTTCATTTTCTAGGGTTTTAAGAGGGCTGTAAGCCCAGAGGCAAGGAAGCCAGGCACCCCCATATCCTCTCCACGCCCTCTAGCCAGCGCGCCCGGCTAACACAGGAAGCGACGCAAGCCGGGAGAAGCCGGCAGGCGCCGGAGCCTCTCTCTCTCTCTCTCTCTCTCTCTCTCTCAGCCGCCCAGGGAGAACTCAGGGGAGTCCCGACTTGGCGCGCGCTCCAGCTCCCACGTGGGCTTGAGCGGGTGGGGCGCTCGCGCTCTTCCCGTCACCCCCTTCTCTCTCTCTCTCTCTCTCTCTCCCCCCCCCACGCCCGCGCGACCACGATCGGTCACCCCATTCCGAACAGCGTCGCGCCAAGGACACTTCGCTCCCCGCTCCAAAGGCCAGGAAAGGAGGCGGCGGCGGCGGCGGCCCTCACTCGGCCTCCCCCCACCATAACTCCCCCCAAACCAAGGCCCGCGCCGCCTCGGGCCCGCCGGAGCCCCCGCCATCGACACTCGCCCCCTCTCAGGCCGTTACCTGCCAGCGCCTCGACGTTCTTCCCCCGCCTCACGGCTCTGAGCTGCGCTTGACAGCGCCAGTCGCTGGCCCCACCCCTGTCGTCCGCGCGCGTCACCCGGGCTGCGTCACCGCGCAACGCCGGTCCGACCTCGGAGAGACGAAACGTGCAGAGCGGCACCTAAGCGCTGAGTTTCTGAGCCCGTCACTCCTGGAACTCTCCAGGTTAAGACCACCCCTCGGACCACTGGCCATGGGATGGGGCTGATTTGGGGGGCGGTGGTAAGGGTAGGAACAGTGTCTTGAACGCCCTAATTTCCCTGCCCCTGGCCTGGTTTCGGATTTTATTGTATTTGTGTAAGCTGTCCTATGACGCGCAAAGGTGGGATCTAATCAATCAATTAATTGAAATTAGTCACTATTTTACTAATAATTAATTTAATTAATTAATTAATTAATTAACTACTACTATTAGTAGTAGTAGTAGTACTACTGCATCCAGTGGGGCTTACTCCCAGTAAGTGTAGTTAATTACTTAATTACTTAATTAGTGCTGCAATCCTAACTACACTTTCTGGGAATCTGGATTCAGTATTACTATGATTATTTAAATCTTTATTCGTTCCTCTCCTCTCAGAAGTGACCACGTAAAGCTGCTTTATAGAAGCACTAAAACTCAATATCACAAGCAACCCATGAAAGAACCTAAAAGCACCCGTAATAATACATTTCTCAGCGGGTTTCTATGGGCAGCTCTTAAATTCTGTCCAGGAGAAAGATTAAAGCATGCATTCCAATGGCAGCCCGGAAATGCCATAGATAAGTCTACTCTTTTTTCATCTCCGTGGAGCCAACCCGCTCCCTCCGATTGATCACATGAGTGAAAAATAAAAGCCCCTCCTTCCTTTCTCTGCTCCCCGCCATATCCGCAGTTGTAGAGGTAGAAACAACTTTGAGGGATTCCTGAACCCTCCTTTACGGTATTGTAGCGCGCTCAGGTGTAACTCCTGCTGTGTTAAATGGTGCTTACTTTCTGCAGACGAACTCCGGAGATCTCTCTTGGAATCAGCCCCTACTGCAAGACCTGCATCGTGTCGAGAGGGATGGAGGGGGTGGTGGGGAGGCGTGAGACTTGGCTGCTGCAAAACGCAGCGGTCATATTGCTGATGGGAAGCAGATTATTGCCAACACGATTGATGCTCAAAAGTTTGCAATGGCTGCCCATACGCTACCCCGGCAGGTTCAAGGTCCTAATTTATAATGCCAAATTCCTGCAACCACCAAGGGATTTCCAGTATCACTTTAAAGACCCACAGCGTTCACATAAATACTGCTTTCAGGAAAATGTGCATATTGTTTTATCACGCTACAATTGCATTCCAGTTTTCCTCCAAAGAGTTCAAGGGTAGCATTGCACAGCGTCTCACGTTGACTTCACGACAACCTTGCGAGGTAGGCTGGTCTGAAGGGTAGTGACCGCACAAAGTCACCCAGTTCCATGGCAGCCAGGCCGGGTTTTTCGAATCGGGACCACCAGGCTATAGGGCTGCAGCCTTGCAGTTCAATGCCATGCACGTCTCCTAAGGAGTAAGTAAGACTAAGGAATAGCTGTGACCTGGCCGCCGCTCTGCTAGCCAAGACTGCAAAAAGAACCCCGACGTCTGGGCTGTGTACAAAAGAACCGTCGACCTACGACGCGCGCGCTCGGCCCGCCCCCTCCGCAAGAGTGACGCGCCACCAGGCTGCTCACCTTGTCCTGCCCGCCGCGTCCTCACGTGACTTTATTCCGCATCCGCGTGAGCGTCGGATCCAGTTGCAGCCTCTTGTTGGCACGCGGCGGAGTTGCAAAGGGGAGCGGCCGCTGCTGGAACAAGTGGTTTCGTGGGCAAACAGAACTCCCCGCCTTGCACAGCAACCTGCCTGGCCTTGTTTGCTCCGTGTCCCGGGCAAGGCAGCCTCGCCCCATCGTCCCAAAGCGACATTCGACCTTTCCCCTCTGGCGGCCAAAAAGATCAGACACGATATAGCAGTGAACTGCAAGGGATATGCAGAGATCTAAATAGAGACTATTATTTATGGCGCATTTCGTGGATTTGTTTTTGATTCAGATTTGTCATGGCCAGTGGCTAGTACAATAAAGTTATTTGGATTGGAATGGCTAGCTGGCTTATTTTGGCAAGAGCCACAATCATTTCCAACAAAACTAATGCTCAGGCCACAGTAAGCGGGTTTCTCTAAGTTGCCACAATTTGGTTTCCCCCCCCCCCTTCTTTCTCCAGACTATTGTGGCTGCTGTTCTGGGTTTGATTTCTTCTTGATGAGCCAGTTATTTTCATGAGAATTCTGTACCAGTTATGATTTTCGTTATTTTTGTACTAATTAGTTGGATGGATTTCAAGTCTCTGCCCTTTGCGCCTTCTCCCCCATACATAGATTGCACCCTGCTTCCATTGCTGGACCTCAATATCAATAATAATAATAATAATAATAATAATAATAATAATAATAATATAAAAGAGCAAATTTTAAAATTGCAATTGGTTGCTTCCAAATAAGTTTTGCTCAGAGTAAGTAATTGCAGTTAATGGGCCTTAGTAATGTCTTAATATTTTCAGTGGGACTGTTCCAGGCTGGGTGATCACTAGACATTCAAAGCGCCTGTGAAGCTCAGAGAATCGCAGGCAGTGCAGTTCACCACTCACAGAGTTACAAATCACAGCGGCAGTGCATACTGTACATTTAAAGCATGTTGCTTTCTCAAAAGAATCCTGGGAACTGTAGTTTGTTAAGGATGCTGGGACTTGTACCTGTGTGAGGGGTAAACTACAGTGCCCAAGATTCTTTGAGGGGAAAGCCTTGTGCTTTGAATGTATGATTTAGGTGCAACTGAACATTGGATATACAACCCAATATCCTCCACTGTGCCATCTTTTCAGGCATAAGTCCCACTGACTTGGCCCCAGGGTAGTGAATATAGTGAGACTGGGGTACGTGTGGATCTTCAGGTGTTGTTGGGCTGCAACTCGCCAAATACCTGTCAATTGGCTGTGCTGCTGTGGCTGATGGGAATTGGAATTCTAACCATGTTTGTTCCCCATTTCCCAAATGCAGGACTGTACCCAAAAGCAGTGAGAGATGATAATGGGAGTGAGGATGTAGATTCACTTGAGGGAGGGGACCCCATGGAAGGTGTCTACCCCAAGGACCTCCAAAACCTGGTATTGACCCTGGTACATAGCCACCAAGTTTATTGGATGGGTTCAGGCACCAGGAATCAGCTTAAGTACCATGGCCTGTTAAAAATGCACTGCTTCCTTTCCCACACGTCTGGACCAGAAGAAGGTCAACATGGACACATTATGCTCAAGAACTTTGTCCTGGGCAAGGTCCATGTGAACAAGCTGGAGCCATTGCCTGTTTATTTGCTCTGGAGCAAAGTTCTTGTGAGCAGAGCTTTCTTTCCTCATGGAACACCGACTCCCTCAGTTCATTTAAATCAGGCACGTCCAAAATCTGTTTCGGGGGCTTAATTCGGCCCATGTGGCAGTCCTATCTTCATCTATCTTCAATCCTAAAAAAAGGTCAACAACTTTGGTCAGCCCTCACGCATGTTCACTTCATCAAATCCGGCCCTCCTTGAAAAAAGTTTGGGCACCCCTGATTTAAATGAATAGAAATGGACTTCAGCTCTCTTGTGTACAATCCGTGGGTCTTTCAGGGCAAAACTTTGTGGCCAAAGTCTGGAGCTCCACTAAGCAGAATGGACTGGAGCCCCACCACTACACAGCGGGTGGCGCTGTGGTCTAAACCACCGAGCCTCTAGGGCTTGCCAGTTGGGAGGTCAGCGGTTCGAATCCGCACGACAGGGTGAGCTCCCTTTCCTTTGTCCCAGCTCCTGCCAATCTAGCCATTTGAAAGCATACCCACGCAAGTAGATAAACAGGTACTGCTGTGACGGAAAGGTAAAACGGCGTTTCCGTGTGCTCTGGCACTCATCATGGTGTCCCGTTGCGCCAGAAGCAGTTTAGTCATGCTGGCCACATGAACCAGAAAAGTTGTCTGCGGACAAACGCCAGCTCCCTTGTCCTGAAAGTGAGATGAGCGCCGCAACTCCGCAGTCGCCTTTGACTGGACTTAACTTTCCAGGGGTCCTCTACCTTTACCATAACATTGTGAAGTAAATAAAATATTGCACCTTATCATCTAAACCTACCTCCACCCCCATTAAGTGAGAGTCTATGGCTGTGTGCACACTATACTTTTAAAGCACATTTGAAACACATTCTTTCCATTGGTGCCTCCCTGACGCTGCTGTTATTGCTGCTTACCTGGATGAGGCAGCGAGAAAGAGCTTCTTGGGTGCACCAGGCAGTGGGGCAACCAGATTCATGGGGACCCTGCCGGTGCTTTTGTGTCGCTCTGAGCTCCCTGCCTCCACTGTGTGGATAAGCAGTGGTGACACGGTTATAAGGAGTGCTGTTCTGTGGCTCCAATTCAACTCCACACCCTGCTACTGCAACAGCAATAAACCAGTGATAACTCAGTCATCTTATAATTGAACATCTTAATAAGCTGCAATTCAGCAGTGTCACACTGGAGTTTCCCTTCAAGATCCCTTTCTAAATCACAATTTACCTGGAAGTTCTGTTCCATTCATCCAATTTTGAACAGAGACAATGGTTTCTTATCCCACTACCAATGTTTGTTTATGCAGCCTCGCTAAGATGATTGTGCTGTCATAACTTAACTGCTGCTGTGAAGGGTCCTTGTGCTTATTTTGTGTTTATATTTTAAGCCAGAGCTGTTCCTTGTCTGCTTTGCTGGTGGGGCTCCTGGAGGCATCTGGCTGGTCACTGTTGGAGATGGAATGATGCACTAGATCAGGAATGGGAAATTGTGGTTCCCAGATGTTGGGTTCCAACTCCCATCATCCCTGACTGCTGACCATACTGGCTGGGGCTAAAGCGAGTCAGTCCAACAACATCTGGAGGGCCTCCATACCAGATCCCCCCTAGTTTGCTTGGGGTTGAACAAAGGATGGCACAAGCAAAAAGGGAGGGGGGTTATTGGTTTGTTTTTATTTTTTGTTTTTATTATGTATTTTGTGTTTTATGGGCTCCCGTTGTTCGGTCCCAGTCCTGCCCACCTAGCAGTTCCCCAGAAGCGGCTTATTTATGCTGGCCACATGATCCGGAAGCTGTCTGCGGACAAACACCAGTTCCCTCTGCCAGTAAAGCGAGATGAGTGCCGCAACCCCAGAGTCGTCTGCGACTGGACCTAACGGTCAGGGGTACCTTAACCTTTTTTTTTACCTTGTATTTTTAAGTTGTGAACTGCCCTGAAATCTATGGATGAAGGGCAGTGTAGAAATAATAATAATAATAATAACAACAATAACAACAATAATAATAATACAGCATTGGTGTTTTGCCCCAAAGGCTTACCCAGATGCTGTCACTGCACAAGGATGAGTATGGAACTCCCAATTCTTTCCCACCACCTTGTTAAAATTTTGTCTTTTGAACACCTTTGTTCCACTAGAGGGAGTGCGAGGACAAGCAGCTCACAAATAACTATGGTTTGACACTTGCTCTGAGGACTAGGCAAATTTTCATTTGAACGCTGCGTAATCTTTGAGGTTCTGTAAAGTCCTGCGCTGATACTGGTACGATGAGATGGCCCTGACCTTGATGTTCACTTGGTGCAACATGAATTCCTACACACAGGATAAAAACAACAACATCCGAACTTCAGTTCACTGCCATCTGTTATAACAAGCCACCCACAACTTCAACCATCCTTCTTCAGCTGAAAATATAACTCCTTGAATGAGTTTCTAACACTGCAGTAGCCAATGTGGGCCTTCCCAATGATGCTGGACAACAACTCCCATCATTTCTGCTTGTTGACTATGCTGGTGAATAGAATTCGAAGGGGTTGGACTAGATGACACTTGGGGTCCCTTCCAGCTCTATGATTGAAGTCCAGCAACATCTGAAGGGAACCACATTGACTGCTCCTGTTCTGGCACTACAATGCTATGATCAGTGAGGCTTACTAGTTAAGGGTAATTGGGATTGCCGGCTTAAATACATTATCCAGGCTAGATTCTTAGGAATCTTCTGAAAATACTGCAACCTCAGTCCATAGTTTCTGGTTACCTGAACACATTCTCATTTTGTCAATGCTTGGATTCCATCATGAGCTCCCCTCCCACTTTGAAATATGAAGCATGAGCCACAGATTTTAACATGGAACCGTGGGCCACAGAAAGTAGTTGTGCTTCTTCTGGGATGCTCCAACATCCTTTTTTGGATATTTGCAAGACTTCTGGGGATAAAAGCTTCTGGAGAACCTCAGAGATAACACTGTGGACCATCGCTAAGGCAGAAGGCAGTGAACGATCCCAGAACATCGCCACATCTGGTATAGTTGTGAGGCTGAAATAACTTGTCATCCAAGTATACCTGTTACGTTTTGGCAAAGTTTCTTTCTTCCACCCCTCATTTAGCTGAATCATTATGGGATAGGCCACTTACCTATCATCAATCACTGCTGGAAGTAGAGTCATGCAAGAGTCAAGCAAGTACATCCAGGAAGATGTCCTTACCAATGAGAAGTGGAATTCCCCCTAAATGGCATCTTACGCAGTCTGGGAAGACTCTTAATTAAACAGCAGGTATAACTAGTCATTTCTATACCTGAGTCTTCGGTGTTTCAATCAGGCCTGGCGTCATCATCCTGCACTTTAGGGTAACTAAAGTGCCTGTCAGTGTAAGTGCCTTCCCTGGGTTCCTTGCGCTATATGTCAGGTCTGGAAACTAACACTGTAGTTGTCTGCAATGCTCTGGAGTGATACTACATGGGGGACTTTGTGGAGAATAGAAATGATGATTCCCACTCAATAACAAACAGAATGCTGCCACTGACTGGGGTTGGATACACTAGGGCCCCATTTGCACTATACTGTACATTTAAAGCAGTATCATTAAAGAGCCATGGCTTCTCCCAAAGAATCCTGGGAACTGTAGTTTGTTAAGGATGCTGAGTGTTGTTAGGATGTCCCTCCCCTCCCCCCCCCAGCTACAATTCCAGAGCTCCAGGGGGAGAGGGATTGTCTGTTACCTCTATGGAATTTTGAACTGGAGATCTTTTGCATGCAAGACTGTACCACTGATCTGTGGCTCTTGCCCCACAACCACTAACCATTGAGCTAAAATCACCTTCTTTCCCCCACATTCTGTTTATCCATCTGCTACAGAAGCACTGATCAGGAAACTAAAAGAAACCACCCTGCCCCTCTTCATTGATTTATTTAGTATTTACTTATTATCCATTTGGGTGTTACCCTGTTGTTCAGAAAAGCACCCCTGTCCCCGGAGGTGATCCTCTCCACTTTCTCAAAGTTGTTGACCCTACATTAAACTCTCTGTGATCTGCCACTGATTGCTTGGGTGCGCTTAGATGCCTGATGGAGAGATATGATCTCTCCCAGCGGTTTTCTCTGATTGCCTGGTTACTGCTGCAGGCTGCAATGCTCTGGGGAGTTCTCATGTCATGTAGCCAAAGCACAGCAGCCAGATACTCAAGAATACTAGTGGTGGTGCTAAACCAGATTACAGCAGGGCTCATAAAACCCCCAAACCCAAAACTAGCTGCAGGGCACTCAGGCAACACCAGAACAATGTAGAAAGTGAAACAAAGGATTAAACACCCACCTATGTACCCATACCCACCCACCCCTCAAAGGTGATATTGAGAAATCTTGTGTGTGTGTGCATGTGTCTCTGCACTCCGCTAGCAATTTAGCTTTTATGTGGAAACTCTGCTTCCCATAGAAACAGAGAGTTTGTAGGGACATCAAAAGGCCTTCTTCAACCTTGGATTCCCCAATGTTGTTGGACTACAGTTCCCATCATCCCTAACCCTTGCCTAAGCTGGCTGGGGATGATGGGAGTTGTAGTCCAACAAACACTTGGGGAGTCAAGGCTGAAGAACCCTGACCTAGTCCAACATTGGTAATGCAGGAGGAAAGGTGGCCATCCTGTTTCTTCTTAAACACATCTAAGGAAGAGGAGCAATGCACATTCACTATGTGCATGTGTTTCTCGCATGTGTGTCTTGCATTACTATCAAAGGACCCGATCCATTGTTACCATCTTTGTTGAGAATGATCTTGACGTTCTCAGGTTCTGTTTGCCAGGAATGGCAACCCATGACAGTGGTGCATAAGATCCCGCACAGCATGGGGAAAATGGAGAGGAAAGTTTTTCTCATTCTCATAGCACTAGAACCCTGGGACATCCAGTGAAACTGAGCTTTGGAAGATTCAGGATGGACAAAAGAAAGTCCTTCACATGGTAGATAAGTTAGACTATGGAAATAACAATAACAATAATAATATATTTATTATTTATACCCTGCCCATCTGGCTGGGCCTCCCCAGCCACTCTGGGTGGCTCCAAACAGAATATTAAAAACACAATAAAACATCAAACATTAAAAACTTCCCTAAACAGGGCTACCTTCAGACGTCTTCTAAGCGTTGTTTATTTCCTTGACATCTGATGGGAGGGCGTTCCACAGGGCAGGTGCCAAAACCTAGAAGGCCCTTGGAACTGGACCTCGGTGTCTTGGCTGAATGATGAGGGTGGAGACGCTCCTTCAGGTATACTGGGCTAAGGCCATTTAGGGCTTTAAAGCTCAGCACCAACACTTTGAATTGTGCTCTGAAATGTACTGGGAGCGAACTGTAGGTCTTTTAGGCTCCCACAGGAGGCCACTAACTTGGATGGCTTTAAAAGAAGATTAGACAAATCCATGGAGGATGTCAGTGGCTACCAGCTATGATGACTACATTCTGCCTCCACTCTAAGAGGTTGTTGTTGTTCAGTCGTTCAGTCGTGTCCGACTCTTCGTGACCCCATGGACCAGAGCACGCCAGGCACGCCTATCCTTCACTGCCTCCCGCAGTTTGGCCAAACTCATGTTAGTAGCTTCGAGAATACTGTCCAACCATCTCATCCTTTGTCGTCCCCTTCTCCTTGTGCCCTCCATCTTTCCCAACATCAGGGTTTTTTCCAGGGAGTCTTCTCTTCTCATGAGGTGGCCAAAGTACTGGAGCCTCAACTTCAGGATCTGTCCTTCTAGTGAGCACTCAGGGCCGATTTCCTTGAGAATGGATAGGTTTGATCTTCTTGCAGTCCATGGGACTCTCAAGAGTCTCCTCCAGCACCATAATTCAAAAGCATCAATTCTTCGGCGATCAGCCTTCTTTATGGTCCAGCTCTCACTTCCGTACATTACTACTGGGAAAACCATAGCTTTAACTATATGGACCTTTGTTGGCAAGGTGATGTCTTTGCTTTTTAAGATGCTGTCTAGGTTTGTCATTGCTTTTCTCCCAAGAAGCAGGCGTCTTCTAATTTCGTGACTGCTGTCACCATCTGCAGTGATCATAGAACCCAAGAAAGTGAAATCTCTCACTGCCTCCATTTCTTCCCCTTCTATTTGCCAGGAGGTGATGGGACCAGTGGCCATGATCTTAGTTTTTTTGATGTTGAGCTTCAAACCATATTTTGCGCTTTCCTCTTTCACCCTCATTAAAAGGTTCTTCAATTCCTCCTCACTTTCTGCCATCAAGGTTGTATCATCAGCATATCTGAGGTTGTTGATATTTTTTCCGGCAATCTTAATTCCGGTTTGGGATTCATCCAGCCCAGCCTTTCGCATGATGAATTCTGCATATAAGTTAAATAAGCAGGGAGACAATATACAGCCTTGTCGTACTCCTTTCCCAATTTTGAACCAATCAGTTATTTCATATCCAGTTCTAACTGTAGCTTCTTGTCCCACATACAGATTTCTCAGGAGACGGATGAGGTGATCAGGCACTCCCATTTCTTTAAGAACTT
Source organism: Lacerta agilis (assembly GCF_009819535.1). Lineage (NCBI taxonomy): Eukaryota > Metazoa > Chordata > Lepidosauria > Squamata > Lacertidae > Lacerta > Lacerta agilis. The sequence goes on along the minus strand of NC_046326.1, from coordinate 9,367,037 downwards.
TCCATAGTTTGCTGTGGTCGACACAGTCAAATGCTTTTGCGTAGTCAATGAAGCAGAAGTAGATGTTTTTCTGGAACTCTCTAGCTTTCTCCATAATCCAGCGCATATTTGCAATTTGGTCTCTGGTTCCTCTGCCCCTTCGAAATCCAGCTTGCACTTCTGGGAGTTCTCGGTCCACGTACTGCTTAAGCCTGCCTTGTAGAATTTTAAGCATAACCTTGCTAGCGTGTGAAATGAGTGCAATTGTGCGGTAGTTAGAGCATTCTTTGGCACTGCCCTTCTTTGGGATTGGGATGTAAACTGATCTTCTCCAATCCTCTGGCCACTGCTGAGTTTTCCAAACTTGTTGGCATATTGAGTGTAGCACCTTAACAGCATCATCTTTTAGGATTTTAAATAGTTCAGCTGGAATATCATCACTTCCACTGGCCTTGTTGTTAGCAAGGCTTTCTAAGGCCCATTTGACTTCACTCTCCAGGATGTCTGGCTCAAGGTCAGCAACCACACTACTTGGGGTGTATGAGACCTCTATATCTTTCTGGTATAGTTCCTCTGTGTATTCTTGCCACCTCTTCTTGATGTCTTCTGCTTCTGTTAGGTCCTTTCCACTTTTGTCCTTAATTGTGGTAATCTTTGTACGAAATGTTCCTTTCATATCTCCAATTTTCTTGAACAGATCTCTGGTTTTTCCCATTCTGTTATTTTCCTCTATTTCTTTGCATTGCTCGTTTAGAAAGGCCCTCTTGTCTCTCCTTGCTATTCTTTGGAAATCTGCATTCAATTTCCTGTATCTTTCACTATCTCCCTCGCATTTTGCTTGCCTTCTCTCCCCCGCTATTTTTAAGGCCTCATTGGACAGCCACTTTGCTTTCTTGCATTTCTTTTTCATTGGGATGGTTTCCGTTGCTGCCTCCTGTATAATGTTACGAGCCTCCATCCACAGTTCTTCAGGCACTCTATCCACCAAATCTAAGTCCTTAAACCTGTTTTTCACTTCAACTGTGTATTCATAAGGAATTTGATTTAGATTGTATCTTACTGGCCCAGTGGTTTTTCCTACTTTCTTCAGTTTAAGCTGGAATTTTGCTATAAGAAGCTGATGATCAGAGCCACAGTCAGCTCCAGGTCTTGTTTTTGCTGAGTGTATAGAGCTTCTCCATCTTTGGCTGCAGAGAATATAATCAATCTGATTTCGATGTCGCCCATCTGGTGATGTCCATGTGTAGAGTCGTCTGTTGTGTTGTTGGAAAAGAGTGTTTGTGATGACCAGCTTGTTCTCCTGACAGAACTCTATTAGCCTTTGCCCTGCTTCATTTTGAACTCCAAGGCCAAACTTGCCAGTTGTTCCTTTTATCTCTTGACTCCCTACTTTAGCATTCCAATCCCCTATAATGAGAAGAACATCCTTCTTTGGTGTCATTTCTATAAGGTGTTGTAAGTCTTCATAGAATTGGTCAATTTCAGTTTCTTCAGCACTGGAAGTTGGTGCATAAACTTGGATTACTGTGATGTTAAAAGGACTGCCTTGGATTCGTATCGAGATCAATCTATCATTTTGAAATTGCATCCCAGTACAGCTTTCGCCACTCTTTTGTTGACTATGAGGGCCACTCCATTTCTTTTACGGGATTCCTGCCCGCAGTAGTAGATATGATAGTCATCTGAACTGAATTCGCCCATTCCCGTCCATTTTAGTTTACTGATGCCTAGGATGTCAATGTTTATTCTTGCCATCTCATTTTTGACCACATCCAGCTTACCAAAGTTCATGGTTCTTACATTCCAGGTTCCTATGCAATACTTTTCTTTACAGCATTGGACTTTCCTTTCGCTTCCAGGCATATCAGCAACTGAGCGTCCTTTCGGCTTTGGCCCAGCCGCTTCATCAGCTCTGAATCTACTTGTACTTGTCCTCCGCTCTTCCCCAGTAGCATGTTGGACGCCTTCTGACCTGAGGGGCTCATCTTCCAGCGTCATATCTTTTATATGCCTGTTGTCTTTGTCCATGGAGTTTTCTTGGCAGGGATACTGGAGTGGGTTGCCAGTTCCTCCTCCAGGTGGATCACGTTTGGTCCAAACTCTCCACTATGACCTGTCCATCTTGGGTGGCCCTGCACGGCATAGCTCATAGCTTCCCTGAGTAATTCAAGCCCCTTTGCCACGACAAGGCAGTGATCCATGAAGGGGCACCTGCAGTTCCCAGCAGCTGCCATTTAGATGAATACTACCTCTAAGAGGTAGTATTCATCTAAATGGCAGCTGCTGGGAACTGCAGGTGCAGAAGGTACTGTCGCTTTGGGGAGTCTCATTGGCATCTGGGTGTTTGCTGTGAAAGGAAGATTCTGGACTAGATGAGCCACTGGCCTGATCCAGTCAGCTCTTCTTATGTCAATCTCCTTGAGTAACTCCCATGAGGAGTCTAGCCTTGCATGCAGAAGCGGCAGACAAGAGCCTGGAAGCTCAACCTATAATAGAGAAGGACTTGAGAAAATAAAAGAGGTTGTAGAGAAGAAAGAGGCTCCTAAGAAGGATGTGGACCAGGAGATGACAGATTTATTCCATGTTGTTGTTGTTGTTGATTTATTAATATGCTGCCCATCAAACTGGGTTGCCCTAGCAACTCTGGGCGGCTTCCAACAAATTAAAACATCAAACACAAGTCAAAGCCAGAGGATTTTTTTTCCTAAAAAAAGTTTTCTATTGGTTGCCCTTTAGTCCTTCCTAAACTGCACAGTTATCCTTAATCATTCAAACAAGGGATTTAAACCAGGGCTTTAAAAAGAATTTAAACTTAGAACTCAGCTATACAGCCACAAATAAAATGTTTTAAGCGTGTTTTAAGTGCAATATTGTAATGTGATTCTAGATGGCCTTATGGAAAATTCAATGAATTTTTAAAAACACTTTTAAAAAAGCATTTTCAGAATGGTTTTTATATGTGTGTATCTTCCACCACAGTTTCCAATGTTCACACTTCTGTTCACAAAGAGAGAATAGGTTCAGAATTCCTTCGCAAGCTGTCTAAGACAAGCTATTCTGAACTCTTGGTAAATGAAATATCCAGTTGACGAATATTGAAAACAAAGTTATATTGTGGGTTTGTTTGTTTGTTTGTTTGTTTGTGGGGGGTGTAGGAGACACCAGCTTTTATAGCCCTGCTTTGCTTCAAGTTTTCATGGCTCAGCATGCTTCTCTGTCCCATTTTTTTTGCAGAGCCTGCTATAGGCATCCCATCTCACAGAACAAGAGATTCGGAACACAGGCACAGGCAACAGTTTGAGTAAATAATCGGGAAAGTGATGCAGAGCAAAATTATCTCCAGCTGGAATTGTTGTGGGGAGAGGGTGGGGAACAGTTTAAGAATCTAGTTAAACCTGTCAGGTGAGAATATTTAGCTTTTACCCAAGCCAAACCCATTGAAATCAATGCAACTAAGAAATCTCAGCTGATTCCTGCCCACTGGGCAGAGTGAAACCCCTGGGGACACCTGGGAATAAGCCTGGACTGAGAGGGACATGACTCAAAGCCAGAGGCCAAGCAGAAAAAGTCAGATATAATGCAGGAAGCTTACCTGATACTAGAATTGTGGGCAGCTCCAAGGCAAAGGACAGTACTATGTAGCTGGGCACGTCATAAAGCTGGGGTGAGGTGGGGTGGGGTGAGGAGGGCCAGCAATCCTTAAGAAACATGCATAAACTAACTGCTTGGGCAGGTGAGTTGCAAGAAAGCTGGGGAATCTGACAAAAGGTCTCATTGAAAATCCCTGGTTTGTTAATGATAATACAATCTCCCTCCCCCCCAATAATAAAAAGCATGTCTCGCTTTGGAACAAAGTGTGCGTGTGTGTTTAAAAATTAATATTTGGAACTGAATGAGAAGGAAAAAGGAATGAGGAAAGAATACACTTAAGAGAGGGAAATGGTATCAACAAAAATGGATGAAAAGGGGATTTTTTGTGGTGGAATGCTCCTGCGTCCTGAGGTCATTTTTAATTGCCCAAAAGGTGCTCCCTTTTGTTTCAAATGCCAATAGCTGCTGTTATTTTGATTTTTAAAATTCCTACTGTAAGATATATTTTAATTGATGATGATGATTAAAATGTTAAACTAGGTGACATTCTGGCACCTGGAAATGCTTTTTAAATGGTGGGGCTTTTTACTCCTCGTTTCTTTTGCGTGGTGTTTGCAGAAACGAGCGACTTCCCTTCTTCTCTTTCCATGGTTCATTTTGCTTATCTTAAATCCCTGCATATTTTACATAAACCAAACCATTCAGTATTCCATTACTCCCATCAAAACTTGTTTACACTGTTGAATTTATCTTAATGCTGCCAACGTTTTCAAGTGTACACAATTTCCACCCATATATTCAATAAACATTTTCCAATCTTCTCTAAACGTATGTTCTTCTTGTTCTCTTATTCTGTATGTTAGATCTGCAAGCTGCGCATATTCAATCAGTTTAAGTTGCCATTCTTCTTTGGTTGGGACCTTGCTCGCAGTGGTGGAGCTTCTTGCTCCGGCACCAGGGTGGTGGTGGAGAGCAGGCGGGGGTGTGGTTAGTGCGCCCCCCGCGGGGGTGTGGCGCGCCGCCTGCGGGGGCGTGGTGCCCAGCACGCAGGGGGGACAGCTGTGATGCCACCCCACCAGGACCGTGGTGCCAGGGGTGGTGCGCTCACCCCACCCCCCCTTTCCTCCGCCAGTGCTTGCTCGTTTTCCACTTTTGGGGCTAACAAAACATGGGGTGCAGTAGCGGCATACATAAATAACCTTTTCTGAGTGTTCCTCTTTTTATCAGCAAACTCACAGTGTTCAGACAATTCAAACCCCCCCCCCCTTCCCGGACTTCTGAGATTTGTGGGACAGAAGCAGAGCCTGTCATAAACCACATTCTTCTTAGAGATGAAATAGCACCAACCTTGGCCAGAACAGCCTCATAGTTGTGTTTATGGCTCCCCTTCAGCAAAGGTAAAGGATTTATACAGTTGTGAGCTTCACCTCCACCCCACTCCCTTTAGCATAAAGGAATGACATTACCTGCGGTATTCCTTTTGCCTTGTGGAATGCTATGAATGGGTGAAAGGAAGCAAATCTTTCATGCCGAGCTATAGGATTATCATCAGAACTGCCAACCACCTTGTTCCAATTGCTCTTATGAAGGGGCCATCCCTTTAGGGCCATTGGCCCTGGATTGGCTGTGAGGACTCAGAGACATTTGAGGGAAAGGTCCTCAGCAGGATTATTAAAAAGCTAAAGGCTTGTGATGGAAGCCTTGTTAGAAATTTCTGGATTTCAAATATGATCTCTTTGGCATGGGAATAATTATTACCATCATTTATCTGTTATATACCCATCACCCACACTTTTTCCAATTATACAGTATGTTCAGTTCTCTACATTTCCGTTTTTTTTAAATAGTCCTCATAATGCCGTATGTAATTGCATAATATTGCATACAATTGCATACGCAATTTCCCCTAAAAGAATGCATTTCTGTATGTTATTTTCACTAATATATGCATTTTAATGGACATCCTACTTGGCCAGAGAACTGCACTGCAAAATTCAGAGCGGTGGGGATTTGCAAGTATGACTGTGTTTGATTCGCATATTGTTTTTAGGTAAAGGTGAAGGTAAAGGGACCCCTTACCATTAGGTCCAGTCGTGTCCGACTCTGGGGTTGCGGTGCTCATCTCGCATTACTGGCCGAGGGAGCTGGCGTACAGCTTCCGGATCATGTGGCCAGCATGACAAAGCCACTTCTGGCGAACCAGAGCAGCACATAGAAACGCCGTTTACCTTCCTGCCAGAGCGGTACCTATTTATCTACTTGCACTTTGACGTGTTTTCGAACTGCTAGGTGGGCAGGAGCTGGGACCGAGCGACGGGAGCTCACCTTGTTGCGGGGATTCGAACCGCCGACTTTCTGATCAGCAAGCCCTAGGCTCTGTGGTTTAACTCACAGCGCCACCCGCATTTTTAGGTAGGTTTGCCTTTAAATGAGAACTGAATGAAATTTCTCCCTCATCCCTATTTCCAGTGAAAGTCTAGTTTGATCCTCAGTTGCTTAATTTTCCCAGTTAGCTTCTCCACCAGCTGTTCCACATCTAGTAAGCAAACCGTCCATGCGATTGGCATTGCAGAAAGGTCTGCCCCGTTTCCAACGGAGAGTCAACAATATTCTTTTTTTAAAGAAAGGGTTACATGAATAGATGCTTCTGTCCCTCCCTGAACACTTCTGAATATTAGAGGGAAAATCCAGCTAGCCATTTCCCAAAAGGCCTATGAGACTTTCATTTATTTATGTCTTTATTGCATTTATAGCCTATCATTTTCGCCAACGACCTCAAGGTGGAGTATGTGCTTCTCCGCCCCTCATTCAGCCCCCACAACAACCCTGTGAGGTAGGATAGGCTGAGAGGCAGTTATTGGCCCAAGGTCACCCGGTGAGCTTCATGGCTGAATGGGGAATTGAATCCTGACCTCCCAGCTCCTAGTCCGACACACTAACCCAGGGGTCAGCAAACGTTTTCAGCAGGGGGCCGGAACACTGTCCCTCAGACCTTCTGGGGGGAGGGCAGACTATATTTTGGAAAAAATAATAATGAACAAATTCCTATGCACCACAAATAACCCAGAGATGCATTTTAAATAAAAGGACACATTCTACTCATGTAAAAACACTAGGCAGGCCCCACAAATAACCCAGAGATGCATTTTAAATAAAAGCACACATTCTACCCTTGTAAAAACATGCTGATTCCTGGACTGTCTGCGGGGCAGATTTAGAAGGTGATTGGGCCGAATCCTGCCCCCGGGTCTTAGTTTGCCTACCCATGCACTAACCACTAAACCACACTGGTGGCATTAAAAAGCTTGTGCTGTCTTAACTTACATTTTAAAGTATCACAGGACTCACAACTTCCAGAAAGAAGTAGCCTGCTATAAGGCTTAGCCATGCATTTGACCCCAAAATTACCCTTAAGCATGTACTCACGCCCACCAGTGTCACCAAGCCACTATAAAGCACCCTGTAAATTCTAGAGGAGAGCACTGAGAGAATCTTCTGCTCAAGGCACAGGAGTCTTCCAGCTCAGGCTCACAGGTACAATCTTCTCAATTACCCCTCTTGACTTTCTTTCCTTTGGTTAGATGGTCTGCTTCCAGGACTGCTTGTAAATAGGGATGAATGACTTTTTCGATTCTGGTTTCTTTTTCTTTCTCATTTTTCCAATCTTAAGTTGAGTTCACCACATTTCCACATCAGATGGGTTTTTTAAACAATAACAACAACGACACAAGAGTTTTTGGAGGATTTTGGAGCATATTTCACCATACAATTTTTTTGTGCAAGCTGTTTCCCCATAGATAATGCAATGGTGCATGTTATGTTATTTTATTTGTATACTATATGCGTTTTCATGTTCACTTTCCCCTAATATATGCATTTCGCAAATGCGTTAGATGGTTTGACAACTGAATCACAGAATTTGGAGAAGTACAGATTTCAAAGGATCCTTGTTTTTCAGTTCACATGTTGTTTTAGAAGTTGCGAAATTAGAGCGATTTTCAGTAAACCGTGAACAGATCCAAATTATTTCTCATCCCTCCCTGTGAGGCAAGGGGATCTGGGTCCATCTCCTTCCTTAGCCAATTTCCCTATCTACCATTATGGTTCGTTTGGGGGATCAGGCATGTAAGATTTCCCTGAGATTTTTTACTAACAAGAAGAGCTCATATGTCCAGATATGGTTTGCTGATCTTTAAAAACCCCTCAACACTGTTTTAGTTATTCTTTTAATAATTTGGCTTTTCATTTCCTGTTTTCCTTTCATGTATATCTCTTTCTTCTAGTGGTTCCCATGGAACCATCTATTCAGACGCTGACCGGACTGAAGCTTTAGCAAGCTGATAGCCTTGTGTGCTTTCAGATCATACCCTGAGCTGTAGCCACCCAGAGTAGACATGCTGAAATTGATGTACAGTGGTACCTTGCTTCTCTTTTTTAAAAAATATTTTTTTATTGTTTTATACTAAATTACTACAAAAGTAGTAGCCATGACTTCCCTCAGACCTTCCACATGGCATTCAGATTTATATCTTAATGTTATACTTCTTTAATCTACCATTGCTTACATTATCATGTATCTCTTACTCACTCACTCTATCATAATTACAATAATATTTCTACACATTAACTACAAAGCTTCGATTAGCGTATTCAACTGCGAATTGTTAGTAAAATAGTTCGTAAACTAACCAGACTTTGATGAATTTCTGGTCCCGCTGTTCCTGGATTCTTCCCGTCATTTTATCCAGTTCTGCATATTCCATTAATTTCACTGTCCAATCTTCTTTTGTTGGTATTTCTTCTTGTTTCCACCTTTGTGCTAGCAAAATCCTAGCTGCAGTCACTGCATATTGGAAAAGTTTAACATCCTGTTTTTTAATGTCTGTACCTATAATACCTAATAAAAAGGCTTCAGGTTTTTTTTTTAACAAAATTGTATTTCAACATTTTTCTCAGTTCATGATATATCATGTCCCAATATGCCCTTACCTTCTTACACTCCCACCACATATGATAAAAGGTACCGACATTTCCCTTACATTTCCAACACTTATTATCAGACTTATACATCTTTGCTAGTTTAACTGGGGTAATATGCCATCTGTACATCATTTTTAACATATTTTCTTTTATTGATGTGCATGCCGTAAATTTCATTCCTTCCTTCCAAAGTTTTTCCCAGTCTTCTAACATGATGTTATGTCCAAAGTCTTTTGCCCAATGAATCATCACCGACTTTACTTCTTCATCCTTCAGGTTCCATTCCAACAGCATCTTGTACATCTTAGCAAGTACTTTAAAGTCACTATTTAATATTTCAATTTCAAATTTTGATTTACTCTCGTTAAAACCTGTCTTTTTCATGTCACACTTAAACATCTCATTAATTTGATGATACTGCAACCAATTGTTTACATGTTCTTTCACCTCTTCATATGGTTTTAATTACCATAGTGCCATCATTTTTAAGCGGTACCTTGCTTCTCAAGCTTAATCCATTCTGGAAGTCCGTTCCAAAACCAAAGCGTTCCAAAACCAAGGTGCGCTTTCCCATAGGAAATAATGCAAAATGGATTAATCCTTTTCCAGACTTTTAAAAACAACCCCTAAAACAGCAATTTAACATGAATTTTACTATCTAATGAGACCATTGATCCATAAAATGAAAGCAAGAATCAATGTACTGTACTATAAAATAAATAAGACAGTATAGTAGATGTTAAAAATTAAAATTATTATTTTTTCTTACCTGCACTCATGATAGTCATTCTTTGGATGGGGGGGGGGCTTTTATCCATTTCCACAGCCACACAATCAATCAATCAATCAGTAGCTGAACTGGATTCCACAAAGTCACAAAAACAAATTAACCGAAAGAGCCTCAAAAAACAAAAACGCAAAATAAATAGCAAAAACAAAAAGCGCCATACTTAATATGTTCTGGAAGTCCATTTGACTTCTGAAATGTTAGGAAACCAAGGCGCAGCTTCTGATTGGTGCAGGCGCCCCGGAAACAATGGCCGACAGCCGCATTGGATGTTTGGCTTCCAAAAAACGTTTGAAAACCGGAACATTTACTTTCGGGTTTTCGGCGTTTGAGAACCAAGGCATTTGAGAACCAAGGTCTTTGAGAACCAAGGTACCACTGTACCTAAATTAGTCATGTTCATGAACTTCTGTGGGTGTCCTGTGAGGAAAGCCCCATCTACACTATAGATTTAAAGCAGTATCATAATATTTTTAACTAGCGATGGCTTCCCCTGAATAATCCTGGGAAGTAAAAAGTGCCGACAGATCTACAATTTGCAGAGTTATCTGTGAAGTGGGATTGGTTGTTAGACCACTCTAGGAATTGTGGGTCTGTGAGGAGACAAAGTAGGGAGCTGGCCTTGGGCAGTTTCGCCCCGGTTTAGGCAGTGCTTCCCCCCTGGAAAAATAGTTACTGGTACTGACCATGAAGTTGTTACAGTAAGCGCCACACTTTTTCACAACAACAAAAAGAGGTGCCGGTACTGCATACCCTTGAGTACCCGCTGAAAAAAAAGCACCAACTACCTTCTCTTGTGGGGGCTCAATTGGTCCCGGTGCCTTCCGTTAAGAGTTTGGGTGTAATCCTAGACGCCTCCCTTTCCATGGAGGCGCAGGTTACAGCAACAGTTAAGGCGACATGTTTCCATCTGCGCCGTATCAAGCAGTTGGTCCCTTACCTTCCCTGCCCCTACCTTTCCACAAATAACAATAGTTTAAGGGTCCCGGGCCCAAAAGAAGCCAGATTATCCTCCACAAGGGCCAGGGCTTTTTCAGTGTTGGCTCCAACCTGGTGGAATACAAGAAGGGGAGTCTAGGGCCCTGTGGGACCTGACCTCCTTCGCAGGGCCTGTAAGACAGAGTTATTCTGCCTGGCCTTTAATCTAGCCGGATCCCCTATTCCTTTTCCCTTTCCCTTCTTACTGAAGAAACCCTTCTGGGTCCCTACATTAAAATTCCTCCCTGGACTCCCTACTGGCCTAGCATGACTAACCTGGCCAGTTATCCTGGGTTATCCCACTGATGTTTGTTTTTTATGCTGTTTTTTAAGCTGTTTTTAAAGTTGTTTTAATCATTGTCTTATATTTGTTGTTAGCCGCCCTGAGCCCGGTTTTTGGATTGGGAAGGGCGGGGTAGAAATAAAGTTTTATTATTATTATTATTACTGGGTTTAGGCAAATAGTTTTTGTCTTCTTTGGTGGCTTTCATTTTTCATACTGCCTCTGCCCCCTTTTTACCCTGTCAAGAGTCATTGTGGTATAGTTGTTGGACTAGGACCTGGGAGACCAGGGTTCAAATTGCCACTCAGCCACAAAGCTCGCTGGGTGACATTGGACCAGTCTCCGGCTCTCAGCCTAACCTACCTCACAAGGTTGTTGTGAGGATAAAAACAGGGAGGAGGAGAAGGATTTAATAATAAATAGGTAAGTACTTAGTAACTGAATGGATTTTCCAGCAAGGTCAAAGCATTTAAAAAGGACAACAAGAAGTGAAAACAGAACAAAACTTTTCCTACAGGCTACAACAAACAAACAAGCGGCCTAACGATTGAATCAAAATTTAGCAGGGACAGTTGTATATAGCCTCCGCGTAGGGGAGACGCAGTGATATAACTCCAAATCGGAAGGGATAAGTCAGTGGTGGTCCTACATTTGGGGGGCCTTGATGCTTAAACTGTGGTGGGGGCCCCTTCGCAACCAGCAATGAGGTCTGGGCAACAACCGTGTTCCATGACAGATCACCACACCTTTACAAAATCTGTGCTACTGATTCTCAGACTGACCTGGGAGTGGGGCTGGGGCCGCCGGCTGACGGCGTTGGAGTATCACAGAGCTTAGCAAGAGAGAGGGGCGGCGATACTGCCGCAGCCGCTCCGCCACTTCTGCCCCAGAGCCACACCCTCTTCCTCCCTTCTTGGGGGGCAGCAGTGGCTGCACACTCCCTCCCTCTCTCAGCCGGCCCAAAGGTAGGGCATGTTTGGGCGTCCCTTCACCAGACACAAGGAGAAGGAGGCGCTGCCGCCACCCCAGCCCTGAAGGCTCGACCTGTGCACCGTTTCCCTCTCCACAACTCCAGCCTTGCCTGTCGTAGGGGCGCCTGGTTGCGAACCCACAAAAATTGCACCCAAGGCCATGGGCCTCCAGCCCTCCATGCTACACCCATGGATCTGCCCCAGGAATATGTTGAATGTGTGGGACAATTGGTGAACCTGCTCCACAGCCATCTTTGGTTACACCTCGATGCCCTGAATTCTTGTCATTTAACTGTAGTCTATGATATGGATGTATTTTAATCACTACTCTCAGGATTGCAGCTGTGACTGCAGAAGACCCTGAAGTCCAACCAATTCTAGACAAGCACCGGAGAAAGTGGGAGAAGCTGCAGCAATGCAACCGGTTTGTAAGCCTCTCAGGCCAGCACCTGAGAAGAACTGCACGGCTCTGAAGCCTTCAGGCTGGAAGTGTAAGCTCCGCAAGACGGAAAACCGGCAGAGGAAGCCGCGGAAGAAGACTTGGGATGAGGAAATGACAGAATTATTCTGTGAATTTAGGCCAGGTGAGAAAGAACTCACTTATTTTTCTATTTGCTGCCCTGGAATATTTCCCAAACTGTGTAAATATCCTTAAATGTTCAGACAAGGGCAGGGGAACCAGATAGTCTGTAGCTGGAATACCAGCCCGAGCTGCTAAATAGCACTTTTAGCTACTGCCATTTCATGGATTTTCACAGGACTCATCTACACAGCTGCAAATAAAATGTTTTAAATGTGTTGTAAAGTGCAGTATACAAATGAGACACTAGATGGCAACAGTGAGCTATGCAAAATTCATTGTATTTTTCAAAGCTCCCCCCCCCCAAGTATTTTCACAGTGTTTTTATAGGTGTGTAGATTCCACCACAGACAACACTCAGTCAATCAATTGCAAACTTGGCCCTGCAATCCCATCCATGACTGACTGCAAACCTCCATCCAGACTGGCAAACTTCCCTACCTATGACACCTCTGTCTTGACTCAGTTAAACTTTAGCATATTTGCCTTCATCCACCCCAAATTCTATTCCTTCTTTCCTGTCTAATGTTGCACAGAGCCAGTCCTAACCATAATATCTCATGGTGGGAGAAGACAAGAACACAGCCTGATGCAATACCCGATTAAAGAAATAGGAGCATTTACCCAAGAGGAAAGTGACCGCCCTACTAGGCGATGGAATTAAATGACCTCCTGTGAGAATTCTTGGAGAAACCAGCCCAATAAGCCAGTTAAACTAGTTCAACAAGACTACTTGGTTTTCAAGCCAGGTCAGTCCAGTTGGAACAAAGAGGACCAAACAATAGTATATCCCAGGAATGGTTTCAGCTACAGGCCTCAGGGCAGCAGTGCCAGATCAAACCCCATGGAGGCCCCTAGGCAGTAAAAATCTCAGGGTCCCCCTGGCAAATCATCTCCTAATACATTTTTGAAAGCTTTGTATCTGGAGGTTTCCTGAACACGAGCTATAGTCGGTTAACTAAGAAAGCTTGATTGTAATTTCCTTGCAAGCTCAAATCAATATTATTTTGGTCTGTTGTTGCGGGGGCCCCAACAGGCGTGGGGCCCATAGGCCAGTACCTACTCTGCCTATTTGGTAATCCGGCACTGCAGGGCATGGCAGAGAAGCCACGGTGGCAAAGTGGAGCCACGTGGAAGCAGAGGGAGGTGACAACTCCAGAGGCCAAACAGCAAAGGCAAGAACAGGAAGCCAGTGTGTCAGCCAGATAAAAGATACCTAGTATGTTGTCACTCCAGCTATATAGTTGTGTATCTGCTAAATCAGCCTTTCCCAACCTGGTGCCCTCTAAAGATTTTGGACGACAACTCCCATCATCCCTGCCCATCAGTCCCGCTAGCTGGGGCCAATAGGAGCTGTCGTACAAATAATCTATTGTAAAAGGCACGAAGTTGGGAAAAGGATGGTTTTTTTGAAAGACACTGCACTCTAGCTTGGAGTCTAGCATTCCTTGATCTTCTCTTTGAAGACTGGTTGATTTCTTAGAGAAGAGGGAAATGATAAACATGAGATGTAGGGTGGGTAGTTTCTTGAAAAAGGAAAGTTGTCGATTCAGCCAATGCACTCACCGTTTCATGCCCATGAAAACTGCATGCATATTCTTTGCATATTGTACCTGTGATTACATCTGGAAGCTAACCCATATGATGTGTTTGCAAAACAGTGTTCAGAGAGCCAAACATGTTGCTTGTTCCTTCATCAGAACATTTTACTTACTGGTATGTATGCAATAAGTATGTACCTATGTATGTTTATCCTATCTTCCTCACAGTGCCTCCCACAAATCCAATAATACTCAACAGTGAAAAGCAACCACGGTTATTCAGACTATGGGATATTAGCCAGAAGTTCCTCTTCCTGGTGAACAACATGCTAGTAGCAAGCTCACAACAGTCTGGCTCATCAGGTACTTGCTCAACCTTTTCAGTTTGGACTCCTGGGTGCTCACTTGTGGGGTGCCTTAGGGCTCTGTCCTCTCCCCCATGCTTTTAAACATCTATATGAAACTGCTGGGGGAAATCATCAGGGTTGGTTGGGCTGGGTGCTCACCAATATGCAGATGATACCCAGCTCTACCTCTCATTTACATTAGAACCAGTGAGGGCGGTGAATGTCCTGTGTGACTGTCTGGAAGCAATTGGAGGAAAGATGGTGTTTAATGGAGTGAGGCTGAATCCTAACAAGACAATTGTACTGAATCAGAAGTACTGATTCTGGGGGATAGGGGACTCCTTGGTCCTGTATGGGGGAACTGTGCCCCTAAAGGACCAGGTGCATAGCCTTGGGGTGATTTTTGGGTTCACAGCTGCCCATAGAGGTGCAGGTCAATTCTGTGTCCAGGTTGGCTGTCTACCAGCTCCATCTGGTATGCTGGCTGAGACCCTACCTGCCTGTGCACTATCTTGCCAGAGTGGTATATGTCTGGTTATCTCCCACTTGGACTACTGCAATGCACCCTACGTAGGGCTACCTTTGAAGGTGACTCGGAAACTACAACTAATCCAGAATGCAGCTTCCAGACTGGTGACTGGGAGTGACCGCTGGGACCATAGAATACCGGTCCTAAAGTACCTACAAGGTTCCCAGTACGTTTCTGAGCACAGGGTGCCAACCTTCAAAGCCCTAAATGGCCTTGGCCCAGTATACCTGAAAGAGCGTTTCCATCCCCATTGCTTAGCCTGGACACTGAGGTTCTTCTCTGAGAGTCTTCTGCTGGTTCCCTCACTGTAAGAATAGAAGTTACAGGGCAGATGTGAGGGCGATCTGGCTGCGACATCTGTCACCCCATTGATCGCCAGGGTTGATTCGGCTGATCTGGCTGGCTAGGCGGGTGTCCCCTCCCTCCCTTCCGAAGCTGCGTGCTCAGTGGAAAAGGATGACCATCCCAGATAGAAGGAGTGTACCGTTCTTCAGTCAAGGGTATACGATAGCTGTGCTCCCCTGCTAGAACCTCCAAACAAGTTACAGGGAACCAGGTAGAGGGCCTTCTCAGTAGTGGCACTCGCCTTGTGGAACGCCCTCCCACCAGATGTCAAGGAAATAAACAATTACGCTACTTTCTGAAGACATCTGAAGGCAGTCCTGTATTGGAAAGTATCTAATGTTTGATGTCTCACTGTGTTTTTACTTACTTATCAAACCTTTATTAGGCATATTATGTTGAAAGCTGCCCAGCCCCCATCAGCCCAACCAGCAGGGCCAATGGCCAGTGGCCAGAGATGACGAGAGTTGTAGTCCAGCAACAGATGGAGGGTCACAGGTTCCCCACCACTGCTGTAAACCTAGATGTTGACCTTCCATTTGTGGCTTCTTAGCCAAAACTCTTTTATCAATGGAAGATGCTCTTGTGGCACTGACCCTGTTTCTTGCCTGTCATTCCCCTTCAGACCAGTTAATGGCGGTGGTCCCCAATCTCTCTCTAAATCCAACGAACCAACCCATCTTTATGGGCCTCAGCGATAATACACGTACACTGAACTGTGTGTCGACTGTCAAGGGTCAACCAGAGCTACAGTTAGTGGTGAGTTTCGTTTGCAGTTCAAAATGTTTTTGGATTCTCTGAGGAATTATTAATTTGACCTTTGCTTCACCCCTATGATTGGGACTGCAGGTTCTTTGCTAAGTACAACCTGGTATTCTGCACCAAAGTGACTCACATTACCCACCCAGAAGATACTTAGACCCTGGGTGCTTCCACTCTGCCCATTTTCTCTGGAATTACCTTCCTTTTGGAACTCTCTTTTTACAGAGAATCTAGGCAATGTGATGGCCATAGCAATACATTATCATCATTTTATGTTCCCTCCCTTGTTTTCCCACACCTGATTGGTGGCTGTCTTTGAACAATAGAAGCTGATTGGAGCTCTAGCCTGTGCAGTATGGAGAGACAAAGCACAATTCAGGGCTACTGTGCCTTTAGTTAAAAACTTTTTGCCTTTGCAGGTCCTGCCTGCTTTGTTGCTTCCTGTTCAGTACCACTGGTTATTAGAAAGGTAAAGGACCCCTGACAGTTAAGTCCAGTTGTGAATGACTCTGGGGTTGCGCTGCTCATCTCGCTTTACTGGCCGAGGGAGCCAGTGTTTATCCGCAGACAGTTTTTCCAGGTGATGTGGCTAGCATGACTAAGCTGCTTCTGGCGAAACCAGAGCAGTGCACGGAAACGCCATTTACCTTCCCTCCAGAGTGGTACCTATTTATTTACTTGCACTTTGACGTGCTTTCGAACTGCTAGGTGGGCAGGAGCTGGGACCGAGCAACGGGAGCTCACCCCGTTACAGGGATTCGAACTGCCGACCTTCCGATTGGCAAGCCCTAGGCTCAGTGGTTTAGACCTCAGCGCCACCCGCATCCCTAATCCACTGGTTATTACCGGTAATTGTCCCTTAATTAGCCAGTTTCTAGTATTTAATTATTGGTTGCTGCTACTTTTGAAAGAGTGCTGTGAGAAAATGAAAGGAATAGAAGCCTTCTAGGGTGCAGTTCATTGCTAATCCTACAATCACACTGTCCAATTTATGTGCTATAAGTTTTGTTTCTAACTGAATCGTCATGTTCTCTTAGGAGAGAGATATAATGGATCTTTATAGAGCAAATGAGGAATCCAAGAGTTTTACTTTCTACAGCAATACTGATGGCAACGATGAGACTTGCTCTTTTGAATCTGCTGCATTTCCGGGTTGGTTCCTAAGCACTTGGGATGAGCCAAACAAGCCTCTTGTTTTGAGTCAAGGTGGAACTCACTGCATCACTTCATTTTATTTTGAAAGGAAGGACTCCGTTTAATAGTCCAGAACCATTGCTTTCAAGGAAAATAAGGGAGGAAGAATTTGCAGGCTGTATGCTAATATATTCAACATGTGGCAGAGTAAAAAAATGTGAAAAATGGTTTAGCCCTTTCTCCCCTGCCTTGTTGTTATTAGATTCAAGGGCTAAATATAAGCTCAAATCGGCTTCCTCCTTTTCTGGTTACAGTCCTGTTGAAGATACGCACCTCCCCTCCTGCTATTTTTCTTTTTAAGGACCTGATGATATTCCCAATAACATGTTAAGCATCTTGTGAAGTCTGGCCCTCAGCTGAGGTGTGGCATGGAATCTTTGGTTAATAATAATGATAATAAAAACATTTGGAATCCTCATGGTGTGGAGTGAAACGTGTTTTGCATTCAATGTGATTTTTGTTGAACTGAATGGAGAGCCTGTGCAGAAACAGTGGGCAGCATCTCAAGGCAACACAGAGGCACTTCAGGCTCCGGATAGAACTGCCATTGGATTGGCAGTGATAGGTCTCCTGATGCAAGCATGAGCAAATATATCACCAGCAACAAATTACTGTACCTTTTTTCCTGTTTGCAGAGGAGAGTTGCTGTCTTAGGCAGGCAATTAACGACACCAGCTCCTTAAGCAAGAACCCATCTTAGGGAAAGGGCCATAGCTAAGTGATAGAGAATCTGTTTTGTATACAGAAGGTTCCAGTTCAATCCCTGGCATCTCCTGAGATGAGACCCGTTGCCTGAAACCCCGGAGAGCCACTGCCAGTCCATGCAGACAACACTCAGGCTGGATCTAGACACATCAAAAAAACGTTTCAGGAAAATGTGTTGTAAATTTCATCATGGGAAATCACATTATATATATATATATATATATAAACCTTTTCCTCAATTTGCCTTTCGTCTGCTCTCCTTTTAATTCGCTTCTCCCGTTATTCCCCTCCTTCGAATCCCCTTTCTGTCAAATATCCCCCTCCCTGCACTGCCCATTACCCTACAGGTATTTCCTCAATTTATCCTATCTCTATTTTTATAATTGTAGCCAAGTATTCTTTTGTAATTATAATCAAGTGGTTGTTTTTTTTAAAAAATAATTGTATCCAGGTAATTTTAAATTGTATCTAGTTCCATCCCCCCTTGTAATTTACTACTTGTAAATGTAAAAACTTACTGTGACCCTTTTGCAATTGTTACATTTGGCATATGTGCAAATGGAATTGACCCCTTTGTAGCCTTGTGCCTTATCAGTGTTTGTTCAGTTTCTCAATGATTGTAACTACTTTCAGGAAAATAAGAATTGGAATCTGTGTATTCAAATTGCATCACTTTATTGTAACCATGAAAAGCATAAATGTTAGTTTTAGCCTCAACCCAATCACTTCCACTCAGCTCCCCTTCCTTCTCCAGTGTGGTGTAGTGGTTAAGAGTGGTAGACTTGTAATCTGGTGAACCGGGTTCACTTCCCCGCTCCTACACATGCAGCTGCTGGGTGACCTTGGGCTAGTCAAACTTCTCTGAAGTCTCTCAGCCCCACTCACCTCACAGAGTGTTTGTTGTGGGGGAGGGAGGGAAAGGAGAATGTTAGCCGCTTTGAGACTCCTTCGGGTAGTGATAAAGCGGGATATCAAATCCAAACTCTCTTCTTCTTCTTCTTCCTCGTCCTCTTCTTCTTCTTCTTCTTCTTCTTCTTCTTCTTCTTCTTCTTCTTCTTCTTCTTCTTCTTCTTCTTCTGTAAAGGGCCAGAGGACCAGATCCATTTCCCTTGACCTTGCGGAGAGACGAATTCAGCTGTTAGATAAAACTCTTATCCCTATTGTTATTCTAGAAAAACCAGATTATCATATCATTTGCCACCTCTTCCTGGATTTCTAGGGTATCTTGCACCCGGACCTCCCTTTTGCACCCTGCACCCATGTACCTCCCCCTTACCTCGTAAATTGACAAACCTGTGACAAATAAGACCACCCACAATTGCAACTGTATAAAATTCTGAATGTACCTTTGGGCGGCGTTCCTCATACCTTTTGTCACCTTTGCGTAGGGAACCCGGTTGCAACCGAATAAAGGACTTTTGCTTTTTAAAAGCCGCTTGCTTCTTTCTCTCCTTGGTTGAACGTCACCCGTCTTCTCTGACTGTAGCGGACCCCTTTGAGGCACCGAACTAAAATTCTAAGTGTTTTACATCATTGCCCTGAAAAATCAGGGAGGAATCTGGCAGCGCCAGATCCTGCAAGCATCTGTACTCACCTACTGAATTTCTGCAGTGAAAATCCATAACGAATTCCCCAAAATTCCTCATTCCCTTTTGCGCTATTAAGAGACAGAGGAGCACCACTCCCTCCCATCTGTCTCCTTAAAGAGAGACAGAAAGACCTACAATTCATAAGCTAGAAGGAACTAAAGAGGGCACTGCCCTGTTTTTGAACACTAGCATTATAATCAAATCGAGTGGTTTGTAATTTATCATTCTTTACATGTCATGTGAGACTTGGGCTGGCATTCCCAGGAAGGACTTTTGGGACAGCGAGCTTCAATTTCAGTTTGAAGTGTGCAAGATGCACTTATGCGGATGCGAGAGGCATAATGCTCAAATTGCAGCTCTCCGTCAAATGGGGCTCAAAACCCTTGCAGATTTGTTGCGAAGCTGCTAGCAATATAAAACGATGTCATATAGAGGAGGGTGAAAGGTTGTTTTCTGCTGCTCCAGAGAGGCGGACACGGGGCAATGGATTCAAACTACAAGAAAGAAGATTCCACCTAAACATTAGGAAGAACTTCCTGACAGACAGTGAGAGCTGTTCGACAGTGGAGTTTGCTGCCAAGGAGTGTGGTGGAGTCTCCTTCTTTGGAGGTCTTTAAGCGGAGGCTTGACAGCCATCTGTCAGGAATGCTTTGATGGTGTTTCCTGCTTGGCAGGGGGTTGGACTGGATGGCCCTTGTGGTCTCTTCCAACTCTATGATTCTATGAATGGATGTGTTGAGGGTCAAAGCAGTAAAAAAGGATAAAGAAGCAGGCACCTGGAGGTGACAGATGAGACTTTGGGCCTGTCCAGATTGGTATTTTCTTGCAGGTCTATTCTGCAACATGTCATTGACGCAATTATAATAGAACACCAGTGGTGGATTTATACTGGTCAATCTGCATATCATTCCACTTCATTTTCTGTGATGTTTCCCAAATGTTACTGCATTATTGCCATCTGGAAGGGCACTTCTTGGACTGCAGTGCAGGAAATCAGGGCACCCTTGAAGGTGTGTGTGTGTGTGTGTGTGTGTGTGTGTGTGTGATATTTGTTAAAAAGTTGCAGACTTTCAGCATGACGTTATGGGCTGCACTGATTGGAAACAAAACAGGCTAGCTGCCCTGAAAGGTGCCTGAGAACTTTTTGAATCTGAAAGTCAAAATCCAACTAGCCATTCCCCAAAAGTCATGGCTGCTGCTATTTTCCTCCTCCTCCTCCTCCTCCTCCTCCTCCTCCTCCTCCTCCTCCTCCCCCCCTCTCCGCTCTTCAGTCAGAAAAGGTTCCCAGAAAGGCTTACAAATACCAGTGAGAAGAGAGCGCCTGTCCTCTGGCTCACAATCTAAGAGACACAGCACAAAAGGAAAAACGTACTGAGAGAGAGGAGGAAAAAGGGAACTTGCTGATCATTCAACACAGCCAATGGAGACGCTCCACGGCCTCACCTCTCGCAGCCTGATGGCTCAGTGGAGAAATCTGTCAATGTTGGCTTCTTTTGGTTTCTCATTTTCCAATTTTAAGGGTTGTACCCAGCTAAGTTCTGCTTAGAGTAGACCCACTGAAATCAATGAAATGAAGTTAATCATGCCCATTAATTTCCATGACCCTGAGCAGAACTAGCATTAGATACAACCCAAAGTTCAGTTCTTCACTTTTCCACATTTCAGTTTGCATTTTCTTTTTAAAAAAGTCACCAGCAGCATTTTGATGTGAATTTTTTCTAATCTTTGTATTAGATCTTTGTATGCAATGGACCATAAAGAAGACTGATCGCCGAAGAATTGATGCTTTTGAATTATGGTGCTGGAGGAGACTCTTGAGAGTCCCATGGATTGCAAAAAGATCAAACTTATCCATCCTTAAAGAAATCAGCCCTGAGTGCTCACTGGAAGGGCACATCCTGAAGTTGAGGCTCCAGTACTTTGGCCACCTCACGAGAAGAGAAGACTCCCTGCAAAAGACCCTGATGTTGGGAAAGATGGAGAAGGGGATGACAGAGGATGAGATGGCTGGACAGTGTTCTCGAAGCAACTGGCATGAGTCTGAGCAAACTGCGAGAGGCAGTGAAGGATAGGGGTGCCTGGCGTGCTCTGGTCCATGGGGTCACGAAGAGTCGGACACGACTGAACGACTGAACAACAACAACATGCAATCTTGCTTAACAGACACATTTTTGCAAAGCAATCCCCACTAATGTAGCGTTGTTTTCAACAAATACTTCATGCACACTTTAATTTACGCATTTCTGGGCACATTACTTGCCTGGAGAACTGAGTTGCAGAATTTAGAGAAGTGCGGATTTCAAAGGAAAGCTTGTGCTGCTTTAAGTTCCTCTTTACAGTGTTACAGGGCCCCCAGCTTCTAGAAAGAGCAGCTCTACAATCAGGCTCAGCCACGTATTTGACCCCAAAATAACCCTTCAGCACCTGGTCACACCCACCAGTGTCACTGGACTAGCTATAAAACGCTCTGCAATTCCTTGCGGAGAGCACAGGGAGGGAATCTGCAGCTCAAGGTACCGGACTTCCCAAATCAGCACAGGTACTGTCCCTTCGATTACCACTCTGGACTTTCTTTTCTTGGACTTGATCAGTCTGTGGGGCGCTGGAACCATCCAGGGGGTGGTGATAGTAACCTCAGGTGCAATTGGGGGGCGTTGAATAAAAATGAGGGAGCAGTGGAAGCATAAAGAAAGGAGAGAAGAGAAGAAAAATTTGAGAAACCGTTCAAAAATGTGGGACAGCAACAACACCTCCCCTGGATCCAGTGTTTGTGCTGGAGGCGAGAGTTTTTCCTGGGCTTGGGGTGAACCTTTATCAGCTTCGCCCAGGCCCAGGAAGTGGATTGCAGCTTGCCTGCCTATATGGTCAATGGCAGGCAGGTTGCGGTGCCATTCCCGCCCCTGGGGTTGAATACAACCCCACGGCGCCATTTTGGCTGGGAAGGCTCTTCTCTGCTTCCCGTAAGGCACCTGTAAGGCAAATATTTCTGTGTATAGACCTTCCCTTGGCCCATTTCTAAATACTTAAATTTCCCGTCGTTACGGTCATTGCGGGGCAAAGCTAAATATATTTCCCTGGAATTTTAAGAATGAGAATAGCTCAGATTTTCATTTGTGATGGGAAATGGGAAACTGTTGGCAGTCAGATGTTGCTGAACTACAAATCCCATCACCTGTAACCATTCCTCATTCTGGTTGGGACTGCTGGGAGTTGGAGTTCAACAGTGTCTGGACTGGAGGACCACAGGTCCTTCCCACTTGATTTATAGCTTGCCATTAAAAAAAAAAGTTTTGGTTTATTATGATTATATCCCTGTCAGCTACCTTGTGCGTTTCCTTAATAAATTTCTTCCCTTGCCTGGCAAACCTGCTATTAGCTCTAGAGCAGAGAACAGGTCACATCTACAATGGACATTAAAGCACAGCCTTTCCCCAAATAATCCTGGGAACTATAGTTTGTTAAGGGTGTTGGGAGTTGTAGCTCTGTGAGGGGTAAACTACAGTTCTCAAGGTTCCTTTGGAAAAGCCAAACCATTACTGTTACAATGGCATAAATGTGTTTTAAATATATCATGGGGATGTGACACCACTGTTTAAAAATCCAGCCACACATAGGGTTCCTCTTTCCATGCCTGTCTGTATGATAGGACTGGAAGAGGCTCCGGCCTGGGGGGTCCTCTGGGGAGCTGCTGCCACTCAATGTAGACAAAACTGAGCTAGACGGGACAATAGTCTGATTCAGGAAAAGGCAGGTTGCAATGAGGCCATTCACTCTATATTTTTCCCAGTAATAATCAATTACTCTTGCTTCCCAAAGGTGAGACTGCAGCATAGGCCATAGAACTGGGATGGGGTTGCCTGCGATCCTCCAAATATTGTAGACTACAATCTCCATCATCCCAGACCAATTAGCCATGCTGGCTGGGGCTGATGGGAGTTGTAGTCCAACAACATTTGAAGGGCCGCATGTTCCCCATCCCTGGCAGAGGGCAATCAATGGATCTGCTCCCCAGCCACCTTTCTTTGGAAAGATTTGGATGCTGTCAGGTCTCTGCAAATCAGGAATCATAGCCTATGATATCAATCTCTTTTAATAGCTCCCTCTCAGGATTGTTGCTGTGACTGAAGAAAAAGCATCCGCGAGCCTGAAGTTCAACCAATTGTATAAAAGCACTGGAGAAAGTGGGAGACGCTGTAGAGATGGAACCCCAGAAGTATGAGCCCCGTAAGGTGGGGCCCCAGAAATGTGAGCCAGATGAGGTGGAAGCCAAGAGGAAGAAAACTTGGGATCAGGAAATGGCAGATTTATTCACTTCATTTGGGCCAATATCAGGTGAAAAACAACTTCTTACTTTTCTGTTTGTTACCCTAGAAAACGACCCGAACTGCATATATCCCTATTTAGCCAATGAAAAAATTTCTTCTTGTTGTTTGAAATTTAATAATCAATATTCAAAACATATAACCATTAATGAGCACTTAAAATTTAATATTTGCTGTATATTTAAACAAATCTCTGAGTGGTTTACAACACAGGTTAAATAAAAGAAATAGCAACTACAAAAAATTCTAGATAATTTCTATGGTCTGTAAAATACAACTAACAACTAAACAGAGCATCCTCTTTGGTATCAAAATAAATGCTCCATATGTGTATACCGGTATGTATTATTAAATATATATACCAAAGTATCACATAGTTGTAAAGAAATGAATATGACCCAATTTATGTTCTGATTTCTATAGATTCTAGAATGTTAATTTCAATCAACTACATTTAAAGGGGCTTTATTTTTATTACCCACACAATAGGTATACTAACCAAGTGAGGACATGTCCCCCTCTGGCAACTTACCACAAAAACAATTAGGGGCCAGGAGCATTTGAATACAAAACTCTTAATATTACATCTCTCGAAAATCTTTGTGCCAGCAAAGTTGTGCCTGCACAATTGCAGGTATCCTCCAGATAATATAATCCTGTAGTTTCTTGATATGTTTTTCTCCAAACCAGCTTCAAGCCAAATGGAAGAAAAAGAATGACCTGGCTGTGTTTTAACCTGGTAACACGTACACAGCCAAACTGATGACCATATCGTATGAGGATACAATGGATGACTAAAGAAACAGGAGACTTTGACTGACTGGAAAGCAGCAACTGTATTTTGTTGTTGTTGTTGTTTAGTCATTTACTCGTGTCCGACTCTTCATGACTCCATGGACCAGAGCACGCCAGGCACTCCTGTCTTTCACTGCCTCCCGCAGTTTGGTCAGACTCATGTTGGTCACTTCTATAACACTGTCCAACCATCTCATCCTCTGTCATCCCCTTCTCCTTGTGCCCTCCATCTTTCCCAACATCAGGGTCTTTTCCAGGGAGTCTTCTCTTCTCATGAGGTGGCCAAAGTATTGGAGTCTCAGCTTCAGGACCTGTCCTTCCAGTGAGCACTCAGGGCTGATTTCCTTAAGAATGGATAGGTTTGATCTTCTTGCAGTCCATGAGACTCTCCAGTGTCTCCTCCAGCACCATAATTCAAAAGCATCAATTCTTCGGCGATCAGCCTTCTTTATGGTCCAGCTTTCACTTCCTTTTTTTTTTTTTTATAAGATTTTATTATTTTCTATTAAGACAAAAGGAAAACATAACATAAAAACAACATTAACAATACAAAAATACAATGCATAAACACAACACAAAAACACAATCAAACAATCACAATAAAAAGAAACATATACAAACCTTTAAACTAACACTTATCCTCTTATTTTTCTTGTTACTATCTTCTCTATTTTGGGGGACTTCCCCCATTCCCTCCACTGTCTTCAAAATCATATATACCTTCTAGGTAGCTTTGTATCTTATTCTATTCACATTTGCTCAATTTTTAATGTGCTTTGCTTTACTTAATCATATCTTAACTTAAACACCAAATCTTAACATATTTTCTAACAATTAAATCTTTCACACAAAAATGTCTTACTGACAACTTTATCTAACATATACCTGCTAAAGCCGCTATTCTATTTAATT
The DNA here is from genome assembly GCF_009819535.1 of Lacerta agilis. Taxonomy (NCBI): domain Eukaryota; kingdom Metazoa; phylum Chordata; class Lepidosauria; order Squamata; family Lacertidae; genus Lacerta; species Lacerta agilis. The sequence continues at coordinate 9,341,850 of NC_046326.1, read as the reverse complement.
CTGCTCAAATATTCAATTTTACTGATTTAACTAAATAGTCTTTAAATTTCTTCCAATCCCGTGACACCTTCTCCTCCCTCTGGTCCCGGATTCTGGCGGTCAGTTCTGCGAGTTCCATATATTCCATCATCTTCATCTGCCATTCTTCCACCGTTGGTATCTCTTCGCCTTTCCATGTTCTTGCCAATAAAATTCTAGCTGCTGTTGTGGCATACATAAAAAACACTCTATCCTGACTGGGTATCTCTTCATTAGTTATGCTCAGGAGAAATGCCTCTGGTTTCTTACAAAAGGTAACCTTCATTACCTTCTTGAGTTCGTTATAAATCTTATCCCAGAAAGCATTTACCGCTGGGCACAACCACCACATATGAAAAAAGGTACCTTTCGCATGTTTACATTTCCAACATACATCTGACATTTTGGTATTCATCCTAGCTATCTTAACTGGTGTCAAATACCATCTGTAAACCATTTTCATTATGTTTTCTCTTAAACTATAACAAGCAGTGAATTTAATACCTTTTTGCCACAATCCCTCCCAGTCATCCATCATAATATTATGTCCTATATCTTTCGCCCAGTTTATCATTGACGATTTAACCAATTCATCTTTCGTATGCCACTCTAGCAAAAGATTATACATTTTGGAAAGGTTTTTAAAGTTCGATTCTATCAGTTCTGTTTCCAGTTTTGATTTTTCTACTTGAAAACCAACTTTTTTGTCCATTTTGAATGTTTCATATACCTGATGATAATGCAGCCAGTCGGGGACCTGACTTTTCACTTGATCATAGCTTTTTAGCTTGAAAGAGTCCCCTTCCTGCTGCAGTATGTCCATATATCTTAACCAGTTTGCAGACATGTTCGGTCTCTTGTAGGCCTTGGCCTCCACTGGAGAGATCCATCTAGGGGTCTTTCTCTCTAACAAGTCTTTATATCTAATCCAAACCTGATACAGGGATTTTCTAACTATATGGGACTTAAAAGTTCTGTGGATCTTAGCCTTGTCATACCAAAGGTATGCATGCCAACCGAACATGTTATCATATCCTTCCAAGTCCAATACATCAACATTCTCCAATTTAAACCAATCCTTTAGCCAGCAAAAGGCCGCTGCTTCAAAGTAAAGTCTTAAGTCCGGCAGGGCAAAGCCTCCTCTCTCTTTAGAGTCTGTTAAGATCTTAAACTTAATTCTTGGCTTTTTGCCCTGCCAAATAAACCTTGATAAGTCCTTTTGCCATTTCTTAAAGCAATCCAGTTTGTCCAAAATTGGTATGGCTTGGAATAAAAACAGCATCCTTGGTAGGACATTCATTTTTATCACGGCAATTCTTCCCATTAACGACAGTTTCAATCTTGTCCATATTTCCATATCTTTCTTTATTTCCGTCCACAGTTTTTCGTAATTGTCCTTGTACAGGTTCAAATTCTTGGTTGTGAGGTTGATACCTAGATATTTTACTGTTTTGACAAAATTGAGGCCAGTGCCTTCCTGTATTCTTTGAATTTGTTCTGCACTCATATTTTTTCCTAAAACTTTGGTTTTCTGCTTGTTTAATTTGAAACCAGCTACAAGTCCAAATTGTTCAATTATTCCCAAGGCTCTGGGAACACTGCTTTCCGGTTCCTGCAGGGATAACATCAAATCGTCTGCGAAGGCGCGTAATTTATATTCCTTCTCTCCCACACGGATTCCTTTTATCTGTTTATCCTTTCGTATCATATTTAGGAGGACTTCCAGGACCGTAATAAAAAGTAAAGGGGAGATAGGGCACCCTTGTCTTGTTCCCTTTTCAACTTCGAACTCCTCCGATATCACACTGTTTACTATTACTTTGGCTCTTTGCTCTGTGTAGATGGCATTAATGCCATTCAAGAATTTTTCACCAACTCCCATCCTTTCCAAATTCTTTTTCATAAATGTCCAAGAAACTTTATCAAATGCTTTCTCTGCGTCAACAAACAATAGTGCCGCATCTGTATTTATGTTTCTCTCCAGTTTTTCTAAAATGTCCACTATAATTCTCGTATTATTACTAATTTGTCTTCCTGGCAAGAAACCTGCTTGGTCTCTGTGTATATAGTCTTTCAGCACTCTTTTCAGCCTTGTAGCCAATATATTTGCAAAAATTTTATAATCCACGTTCAAAAGGGATATTGGACGATAATTTTTCATTTGAGTCTTATCAGTATCTGGTTTTGGAATCAGTGTGATAAAGGCTTCCTTCCACGTCTCTGGTGCCCTATCTCCTTCTAGTATCTTGTTGCAAACTTCTCTTAGTGGCTGCAATAGCCAGTCTTTCAATGTCTTATAATATTTTGCTGTTAGTCCGTCCGGTCCTGGAGCCTTCCCTGATTGCATGTTGTTTATTGCATCTTCCATCTCCTGTGTCGTTATTGGGTGGTTGAGAGTAATTAATTTTTCCTCTGGGACCTTTTGCAATCCATTCTTTTCCAGAAATCGGTCAATTTCTGCTTCATCTGTCTTCTCCTCCTTGTACAGTTGCTTGTAGAATCTTTGAAAACACCATCTGATTTCCTCTGGTTTCTCCACGTTTTTCCCGTTTACTACCAAGGTATTGATGACATTTACCTTTTGTCTTTTCTTCAATTGCCAAGCTAGTAATTTTCCACATTTATTAGCCGATTCAAATGTTCTTTGCTTCATCATTTTCACTTTCCATTCAATGTCCTGGTTCATTATATTGGCATACTGGGATTGCAAGTATTTAATTTCTTTTTGAATTTTAACACATCTGGGATGTCCTCTTAGTTCTTTTTCCTTTTCTTTGATTAATTTTAATAGTCTCTCCATCTCTGCATTTTGTTGTCTCCTCTTTTTTGCTTTTTCACTAATGAGAAATCCTCTCATTACAGCTTTACTTGCATCCCAAGCAATTCTTTTCTCCACTTCGGAGCTCCAATTAATCTGAAAATATTCTTTCATCTTTTTCACCGCTCTTTCAACTAGCCTGGTATCTCTCATCAAAGAGTCATCCATTCTCCATCTAAAAGAGTCCTTGGAAATCATTTTTAAATTTAACTGTACCGGATTATGGTTTGAAAGAGTTTTGGGGCCAATTTCTGCCTTTTGTATTTTTGGAGCCAATTCATTCGAAATCCAAATATAATCTATCCTCGACCATGACTGCTGAGGTTCGCTGAAATATGTTGCCTCTGTATCTGTGGGATTTTTTAATCTCCAAGAGTCCACCAAATTCAAATTATCCACCATTTCGAAAAAAGTCTTTGGGAGTTTCCCATCATTCGTTAATTTAGTTCTTTGAGATCTGTCCATTAATGTGGAAACTGCACCATTGAAGTCTCCGAGGCAAACTAATTTGTAATCCAAATAATCCAACAGCAGATCATGTATTTTCTTGTAAAAAATTGACTTTCCATCATTTGGTGCGTAGAGTCCCAGAATCAGAAATTTTTCGCCTTGTATAATAATTTCAATTGCGATGTATCTCCCTTCTTCATCTTTAAAGAGCTGTCTTGGGCTATATTTCTCCTTTGCGTATATCACTACTCCTCTCTTCTTGACCTTATCCGATGATATAAACTCTTGGCCTAATTTTTTGTTCTGTAGTAATCTTCTATGCCGTCGGGCTATGTGGGTTTCCTGTAAGCATATTATATCCAAATTCTTCTTTTCTATGCTGTAAAACACTCTGCGTCTCTTTGGTCTCTGATTCAATCCCCGGACATTCCATGTCATTAACTTGAGCGCCATTTTCCTTTCTTTGGTCTTCTCCTCCAGTTGCTTCTCCTTTCTTGTCTTTCTCTGATTCCTGGCTTGGACTTGGTAACCTTGGTGGTCCCGGCGGTGGTGGAAATACCTCTGGGAACCTATAAAGTTGTGCTGGATCGAGTGGTGTACCTTTGAATTGTTCCAGATGCTTGTCCAAGAACTTTTGCTTCTCCGCCAGGGACCTTATTCTTATCTTTTTTCCTTCAAACGTAAATGCCAGGCCTTCTGGAAATTCCCAACTGAAGGGAATTTTCCTTTTTCTGAGCTCAGTTGCCAAATCGTTGTAAGGAACTCTTTTGTCAAGGAAAAATCTGGGGATATCCTTATAAAAAATTACTTTATTCTGCTCTACCACCAGGTTGTTTCTATAGTGCAAGTCCAGAAAGTAGTCCCTGTCGTGTCGATCGTGTAGCACAATCAAACAGTCACTGACTGTTTTATTGCTTTTCTTTCCTCTGGATCCTCTTGGACCAAATCTGAAGGCCTTTACTATGCGCGCTGAGACGTTGATTTCTTCTATTTCCCAAAATCCTGAGAATAGCTTCACTATGTAATCTTTAAGATCTTCCCCTTCCAGCTCTGGAAGATTTCTTAGGCGGATGTTGCCCTCTCTTTGGTGTAGTTGCAGAAACGCGAGAGACTCTTCAACAGACCTCTGTCGTGATCCAATATTCTCTATCTGTTCCAAATCTAAATTGTCCAATTTTTCCTCCACCTTTTTTATTTTTTCCTTGACCACTTTGATTTCCTCTGAATCCTTTTTCAAGGTGGTCACCTCTTGCCCAATCCTATTAATCTCCTCTCTGTTCTTCCTTACGTTCTCCTCAATTTGCCCAATAGATTTTTCTAGGGTCTGCGTAGAGTTTTTAATATCAGCTTTTATATCAGCTTGTAGTTTTTCTATTGCTGAATTCACTGCTGTATTTCCTGATGAAACTTGATCTTGTGTTCGCTGCAACCCGTCAGTAACGCTTTTCAGTCCTGCTGCAATTTCTGCAACACTAACAACTAATTTCTCCATTTGTTCCTGTAGAGTTAGGGAAACAGAGCCTTTTCTTTTTTCAGAGCCAGTTCCTTTAGATCTAGTTTCCATTCCCTGTGGGCTCTGCAGCTGTAATCTCAAGGTCACTCCAGTTGCTGTAGTAACAATCTCAGACATTCACAGCAGAAGGCCAACAGTCCCAAAAGTAAACACCAGGTGGCCAGCAGCTCAGTCCTGAGAACAAAGAGCCTGCTGAGCCAGGAGCCCACACCAGTCCCAAAATTCCAACTTTTAGGCAAAGAGTTTTAATTTTCCAAAATATAAGTTTTTAAAGCCAAGAAGGGTCCACTTTCATGTAGCCCAAGTCAGTAACAGTTTCTAACTTGCAGTGTTACCGTCAAAGTCCACAAAGTAACTTGTATCTGGTTACAAAAAAGTCAAAATGTCTCCACTGGTAAACAGTCACTGAAACACCAACAAAGAAAAAATGGCAACAATATGTCACAGCCCGCTACTGACCCGGAATCCTAATCCAGAGGGTGAGGGGCATCTTCTTTTGCCATATCAACTGTTTTTAAGTCTTTAAACATCCTTTAAACAACTTTTAATCAACTTTTAAAAAGTTTGGCAGAGTTCGCAAAACTTTTCCGTTAGTCGCGGCTTTGATCTTTTAGCGCTACCAAGCTCGCGCAAACAGTTCAAAGGGAACAGGCTTCCTTTTGCAGTTCCTCTGCAAGCAGTGTTCTTTAAGCTTGTAGAAATAATCCAAATCTTTAACTTACAGAGTTTCTTTGGAAGTTTCTCTGCAGGAAGTGCCGGGTGCTCGAGTCTGGCGGGATCGCTGCTTTGATCCTCCGCAGGCAGACGCTTCTTCAGTCCCGTGCCGGCGCTCCGCTCGCCCGATTTTCCCCCTTACGAGGGTCAATCGGGAACGGAGACGGCACGTCTGGGACCCACGAAGCTCAGGTCCACGGGACGCTCTTCCCGTGGCTTTAAGGGACCCGTGGCGCAGGCACGGAAGTCCCTAAAGCCTGGCGGAGGACGGAGCCGTTGGACTCCCGTCCGCCATTGACCGGCACCTAACCGGAAGTCCCCAGCTTTCACTTCCATACATCACTACTGGCAGATGGAATTAGTATATGATCACTGTTGGGTTTTTTCTTTCCTAGAGAAACAAGAGTACTTGGTATTCAGCCAGGTCAATCCCACTGGAACAAAGAAGGCTAAACTATCGCCCAGTACTTGCCTTGACTGATGATTGTGGCCTGGGGTGGGGTGAAGGTGGAGCCACATGGAAGCAGAGGGAGGTAACAAGTCAGAGGCACAGAATCAAAGGCATGTAGAGACAATTCTGGAAGTCAGCAAGATATAAGAAATGTCAATGCTCCCAACTATTCAGTACTGCAGACCCTAAATAGAGCCTTTCCCCCAGTGAGATAATGTGGATCTCTTAAAGCAGGGATAGGGAACCTTCCTCCCAACTCTACAATTTATGCAGTAAACACCTGTGTCCCTCCAACGCTGTCAGGTTACAGTTTCCTTAAGCCCTCATCCTTGGCCATGCTGGCTGGCGCTGACGTGTGTCAAGAACCTAACAACATCTGGAGGGATGCAATTTCTCCACTCGTGTCTTCAAGGCATGACATTCTAGCCTGTCTCCAGGAGACTTTTGACGTTATCTCTGAAGACTGGTTGGTATCTTAGGGCAAGGAAGAAATGGGAAATGTGAGATCCAGCACAGGTGGTTTCTTGAAAGGCTTTAAAATAAGCAAATAGATATAAAAAAGGAATCTTGACATACCAACCAAAGCATTCATCTTCTCATGCTATATATTAGAGGGATGGGAACCTTAGGCTCAGCGCTCAGATATGGCCAACCAGCCCTCTCGATATGGTCCATGGAACACTCCCCAAGCCACACCCTCTCTTCCCAGGCCACACCCTCCACTGGCCTTAAATCCCACCTTCTTGGGTTATCTCCCTGGTCTGGAATGTGTCCTTGAACTCTGATTATAGCTCTTGGCTGCCTGGATGGAGAGAAGCATGTGTATAAAGTAGCCTAGTGTACCTAGGTTAAATTTGCAACCGTTTCTCTTCCCACTTCTGCTTCTGGCCCCAGAGATCACTGGTATGTGGCCTCAACCTCTGAAATATCTCATGCACATTATTTCCAGCTGTAGCACAAAAATTAAAAATGTGGCAACTGACAGAAGGTGCAAGATGGTGTTCAGAGCCAACCGAGTTGGTCATTTCCTCCTCCAAATATCTCTTGGCTTATATGTTTTTGTGTAATATGTATCTATGCATGTATATATATTTCCCCCTAGGGCCTTTGCACCCCTCAAGTACAGAGGATATTCACATGAAGAGGGAGCCCTGGTTGTTCAGATTTTGGGATATCAACCAGAATTTCTTCTTCCTACAGAACAACGTACTAATAGCAGCCCCACAAACTTCCAATTCATCAGGTAGCTGCTGAAGCTCTTCTCATCTTTATGCATTTCTCAATCATTTGTAAATTTGGGATTTGGGTAATGGAGGTGTTGGGTTTGCCACTCTTTTTATAGGGTGCATGACTATTGCCATTGCTGATAGATGGACCATGCTCTTATCTACCTTCTATCATCTCTACCCCACTCTGATTCCTCCCCATACATGAAGATTCCTATTTGTGTATATTGACCCTATCAGCACCAGTAAATCTTATAGTTAAGCAAAATGGTGTAGTGGCTAGAATGTTAGGCTAGGACCTTGGAGACCAAAGTTGAAATCTCCACTGAGCCATGAAGCTGACTGGTTAACCATGGGACAGTCACTATCTCTCAGCCTAACCTGCCTCACAGGGTTATTGCAGGGATGAAATGAGGAGGGTGAGGATCATGAGGGTTATTGCAGGGATGAAATGAGGAGGGTGAGGACCATGTACACCATCTTGAACTCTATGAAAGATGAAAGATGGGATATGAATGTACTGGGTATGTAACAACAAGAGCAACCGCCACTGCCACCACCTTCCGATCAGTATCTTCTCATCCAAAACTCCTGCACCATTGAAAGATGCTTTTCGCTCTCTCTTGTACCATTTAACCTGTTTCTCTGTTGTTCCCCAGATGAGTTAATGGTTGTACTCCCGAACCATTCTCTAGATCAAAAAAAGCAACCCATATTTATTGGCCTCAGAGATAAGAGCTACACCCTGTTCTGTGCGAAGTCTGGTGGAGGCCAACCTCGGCTAAAGTTAGAGGTGAGTTTCAGGTGTAGTTGTAGTTCAGTTTCAGTTGCTGAATTCACTCTGTTCTGAGAGAGCTCAGTTGGTAGAGCACGAGACTCTTAATTTCAGGGGTGTGGGTTCAAGCCCCACATTGGGCAAAAGATTTCCTGCGTTGCAGGGGGTTGGATTGGGTGACCCTCATGGTCCCTTCCAACTCTACAATCCTATGGCCCTAAGAAATTATCTTGTCATGAAGATAGTGACTATATTCCAATGCATGTCAAGAGCACCATTCTAGAGTCTATGACACTCCTCGACCTCTGTTGAGAACCCTGGCCTGAATAGACAAATATCCTTGATTTTATCTCCAATCTATGTTTACAGTTTAACTCCCCTTTTTTCAACAGTTCAACAGGTCTGAACAGGCTAGTTCTTATCTGATGGAAGTTCAAAGCATTAGGAAGATGAAACTATATTCTAAGTAATATCTGGTTGGATATTACCTGAACCACTTATATCAGAGATGGGTTGTGGGTTTTTTCTTTCTTTCCCCAATTCATCCCATCTATACTCTCTGCACAGTTATTAACCTACCCTGCTGGTTATAAGAGCATCTCACATGGTTTTTGTTAAAGCCTGTGACTGGGCTTTGGAAAAATAAAACTCTAGTTCCTTTCTTTTTAAGAGTACTTACAGAGTTGGAATTAAAGGTGGAGTCCTTGTCAGTAGATCTTTGTACCCCTCTCTCGATAGTCAGGCAGCCCTTATACAAAGGGAATCCCCCATGTCACATATCTGTTTGTCCTCTATGATTAGGATTATATATATTCTGTGCTGAGCACAGCCCTGGTATTCTGTACCAAGATGACTCATAGTCTTTGCTTACAGAGGAGGAATACTGAGACCTGGGGATACTTCTCCACACTTTGTTTGGAATGACTATCTTTCGTTCGCCCCCTTTTTACAGAGAGTGCTTATAGGGATGCACATTACAATGTTTTATACATAACAGTAGATTACAGTGCATTCTATGTATCCTTTCTATTTCTCCCCCAGACATGATTGGTGGCAGTCTTTTTTGTGAAAGAATGTGATTGTTGCGCCAGTCTATCCAGTGTGGAGAAGCAAAGTATATTCAGGATTTTAGGGGCTATTGTGCCTTTAATCAAAAGGTTCCTGTGCTTGCTTGTGTTTCTGTCTGCTTCATTATGTCCTGTTAACACTGTTGGGTGATTAGTTCCAAATTGTCCTTTAATTAATTTGCTTCTATTTCCTGTGCAATAGAATGAACTTTAATTACTGGTTTCTATTATTTCCCCATTTTTAAAAAATAATAATAATGAAGTACAGTATTACCTCTAGATACGAATGCTGCGTGTTGTGTTCGTCATGGGTTACGAATGCGCCGAACCCAGAAGTACTGGAACGGGTTACTCCCAGGTTCGGGGCTTCTGCGTATGCGCAGAAGCGCAGATGCGCCGAATCACGTCGCACACATGCGCAGACGCGGCGTTTCAGGTTGCGCGCTGCTCATGTTGCGAATGGGGCTCCGGAACGGATCCCATTTGCAACCAGAGGTATGACTGTAGTATAAAACACAGAAAAGAAAAATGATAATAGAAACTATTGGCATGGAACACAAGCTTTGAAAGGGACTGTTTGTTGTTAATCCAGAAACTATGTTGTCCTATTAATACCATGTAACTTTTCTGCCTGAGTTTTCATGTTTTCTTAGGAGAGAGATATTCATCAGCTTTATGAAAAAAACGAGGAATTCAAGAGCTTCACCTTCTACAGCAAAACTGATGGCAGCAAAGCGACATGCTCTTTACAGTCTGCAGAGTTCCCAGACTGGTTCATAAGCACTTCACCCGAGCCAAACAAACCTGTTGGTTTGAGTAAGCGAGGAGGGTCTGCAAATACTCTGTTTTATTTTGAAATAAAATAATTCATCAGCATAGATCGGAACTATTGTTTATAAGGGGAACTGAAAGTTGGAATCTGATATATTTGGGGTGTAGCAAAATGAAATCCATTGCAGCATTATGTGGACAGATTAGGAAAGCAATTAATACCTCCCCCATCCATTGCTGATGCTATCGGCTTTACAGCCCGATCAGCTGCATTTTATGAAAAGCAACAACCAACACATTAGGAGCAGTCAGAGGTTACCCTCCTGAGTAATACCCTTCCCCACTCTCTCACTATATATAAGGGTCTGGTGACTTCGGTTTCAGTGTATCTGAAGAAGTGTGCATGCACACGAAAGCTCATACCAAGAACAAACTTAGTTGGTCTCTGTTAAGGATCTTCCCAGGTGCTGCTCATGAGTAACTACTAAACCTCCTTTGAAGAACTGACGTTATTTATTAAGCATAGCTATTTACAAGCGGAGCTAGTAAAAACATGACCGTTCAATCACTATCAGAATCCGCAACTACATTTCTTCTGCTACCCGCCCAACACCAGATCTTAGGCACCCTGAAATGATGTCTCCTGGGTCCTCTAGCCCCCCTGCACTGTGCCTGTGTCGGAAGCTGTGGGCTTGTCTGAATGGTGGTGCTGTGTCTTTCAGCAGTGTCCCGGAGCCCTTGCTCCTCTCCCTCGCTTGGAGGCGATTCCTGTGATAGATTGGATGATGATGAGGAGGAGTCCGTCTGCAAAAGGGGTCTGGGCTCCCTATAGCTTCATGAGCTGTCTCCCCTTGAAGAGCAGTTTTCCCTGCCCTGCTCCTGAGCATGGCTTTCTCTCCCCCTCTCCTCATGAGTAGCCGGGCTACTCCTGACAGTCTCTAAGGTGCTACTGGAAGGATTTTTTAAATTTTAAATTTTGTTTTTAGTAAAAAAGGTGTTATGTAGAGACACTGGCAGAGGAAGAGGAGTGCGGGGGGAGAGCACTGCCCCCAGCAGCATGATCCCAGTAGGGTGCCATTTCGGCTGCCCCCCTGCCCACACTGGGCGCCATGCCCCTGCAGGCAGTGTACCACGCCCCTGCGGGCAGCGTGCTGCCCCCAGGACACGCACCCTGCCCCTGTGGGTGCCGTGCCTTGCCCCGGGACACCCGCCAGCCCTGCCCCTGCCTGCTCCCTGCCCTCCAGTGCCGGAGCATGAAGCTCCGCCACTGTGTAGACGTGCAGAGAAATGTGTCAGATGAAGGCTTTCTTTAGAAGATGTTCGTGCTTTTTCAGCAGCCTTCAGAAAATTGTCTCAAAATGAGTACTTGGTGGCATCTTACAATGAGGGAAAAACTGTATAAGAGAGGGGAAAATATGGGATACGTCAGTTTCCAAATAGGTATATGAGTACAGAAAGATAGCTAGATATTGGATGATAGTAGTGGGAATAATCAGTGAAATATTTCAGTGGAAAATAGAGCTGGACCCAGTGGCCCAGTGGTGTGTTTTTAATGATTTTTGTAAAGAACTGCATCCCAGTAGATAAACAAATCCCATTCTTACACATTGTTACAGTGGCATGAATAGCATTCGCAATATCATGGAAAACACTCAACATTACAAAAGATAGATGATTAAATGGAAATCATTAAATGGTCAGCTTTGAAAAGAAAGATGAAGAAATATAGAAACAATCTTCACAGCTAGGATACAGTTACAGGTAGGTAGCTGTGTTGGTCTGCCATAGTAAAAACAAAATAAAAAATAAAAAAAATCCTTCCAGTAGCACCTTCTTGTTGTGCAGTCGTTCAGTCGTGTCTGACTCTTCGTGACCCCATGGACCAGAGCATGCCAGACACGCCTATCCTCCACTGCCTCCCGCAGATTGGCCAAACTCATGCCAGTCGCTTCAAGAACACTGTCCAACCATCTCGTCCTTGGTCGCCCCCTTCTCCTTGTGCCCTCCATCTTCCCCAACATCAGGGTCTTTTCCAGGGAGTCTTCTCTTCTCATGAGGTGGGCAAAATAGTGGAGCCTCAACTTCAGGATCTGTCCTTCCAGTGAGCACTCAGGGCTGATTTCTTTAAGGATGGATAAGTTTTATCTTTTTGCAGTCCATGGGACTCTCAGGAGTCTCCTCCAGCACCATAATTCAAAAGCATCAATTCTTCGGCAATCAGCCTTCTTTATGGTCCAGCTCTCACTTCCATACATCACTACTGGGAAAGCCACAGCTTTAACTATACAAACCTTTGTCGGCAAGGTGATGTCTCTGCTTTTTAAGATGCTGTCTAGGTTTGTCATTGCTTTCCTCCCAAGAAGCAGGCGTCTTTTAATTTCGTGACTGCTGTCACCATCTGCAGTGATCATGGAGCCCAATAAAGTAAAATCTCTCACTGCCTCCATTTCTTCCCCTTCTATTTGCCAGGAGGTGATGGGACCGGTGGCCATGATCTTAGTTTTTTTGATGTTGAGCTTCAGACCATATTTTGCGCTCTCCTCTTTCACCCTCATTAAAAGGTTCTTTAATTCCTCCTCACTTTCTGCCATCAAGGTTGTGTCATCAGCATATCTGAGGTCGTTGATATTTCTTCCGGCAATCTTAATTCCGGCTTGGGATTCATCCAGTCCAGCCTTTCGCGTGATGAATTCTGCATATAAGTTAAATAAGCAGGGAGGCAATATTCAGTCTTGTCGTACTCCTTTCCAAATTTTGAACCAATCAGTTGTTCCACATCCAGTAGCACCTTAGAGACCAACTAAGTTTGTTCTTGGTATGAGCTTTCATGTGCATGCACACTTCTTCAGATAGGATACAGTTATTCAATATACAGGGGGAGGGAACTCATTATTAAGGGAAAAGAGAGACATTTTATGTTTGTCATATCACTTCCCACCTCACTGTCCCAAAAGGGATCTGAGTATGAGCACTTTTGCAGAGGGAGAGGCAAGAAGCCGCTACCTCTGATGTCACTGGCAAGGCTATAAAAAGTCTTATTACCCCTCTCTTCCTCCTTCTCCCCTGAAGACAAGACACGGCACCCAACCTGCTTGCCCTGTATGCAGTGAGTCATCATAGTTGCAACTGAGCAGGACTTCTTTTGTTCCTTTCTGCAACTGGCTGGTGGAAGGAAATACTGTAGGCTTATTACAAGCCTGGAGCAATTAGCTGTGGGTGCTGAAAATTAGGTTGATTGGCTTGATTGGCTTCTGGTTGCTTTGCAGGTACATAAGTGTGGGGAAACGGGGAAGCAAGTGGACAGAATTGGTGGGTATAATTATTACTATTAATTAAATTTGTATACTGCCCTTCATCTGTAGATCTCGGGGTGGTTCACAGCATAAAAATACAGGATAAAAGCAAAACAAAAGAATACATAATAAAAACAAGAACAAAACCAAAACAAACCAATAACACTCCCTCAAGCACTTTTCAGGTGAATAGTGATTCCAGAGACTTGCACAGAGGACTTTGCAACCTTGTGGGACATGTTATGGACCACTGACCCTTGTCACACACTCTGGAGTATGTACCTTGGAGGGTAGGGTGTTTCAGGAAAACATCTCTCCTTACTTTAAATGGGGGTAATGTCCAGGTTTATTCCCTGCAGTTTAGGCTCGCCCATGCAAGACAGGCTTAGGAGTCTGTTAGAGAATTGGTAGGTTTCCCACAGATTGTCTGATTTCCCTTATGAAGTTTTGATAAGCTCTTGGGTCTCAGTGTTTCTTACACACATAAAGGTAAAAGGATCCCTGACCATTAGGTCCAGTTGCAGACGACTCTGGGGTTGCGGCGCTCATCTCGTGTTATTGGCCGAGGGAGCTGGCGTACAGCTTCCGGGTCATGTGGCCAGCATGACTAAGCCGCTTCTGGTGAACCAGAGCAGCGCATGGAAACACCGTTTACCTTCCCGCCGGAGCGGTACCTATTTATCTACTTGCACTTTGACGTGCTTTCAAACTGCTAGGTTGGCAGGAGCAGGGACTGAGCAATGGGAGCTCACCCCATCACAGAGATTCGAACCGCCGACTTTCTGATCGGCAAGCCCTATGCTCTGTGGTTTAACCCACAGCGCCACCCACATCCCTTATTGTTACACACTTAAGTTGTGGCTAATACAGTGATCGTAGTTTACCCTATAACTTGCTACAGTACTTGCCTCTTTATTTCTCACCCAAAATTTGGGAGTCAGATAGGAAGCTAAAGTGCACAAAAAGAGGAATGAAATGCAATTCTGTAAATAGTGGTTAAATAGTTAATTTTTATGTGGCTTTTGTAAGTTTTAAAATTAAATAACAAATATGCCAGAACTCAGGTTACTAAAGTTACTAAGCTGAATGCATATTAGATGAGCCTCAACTTGGCTTTGACTAGTACTACATCAGCAATGTAGTGCTCAGATGCTGAAGAGATAAAGGAACAGTGTTGTAATCAAAGGAATTTTAATATTCAGGAAGTCTTTTATGAGTCATATTAACTTTGCATTCCAAGTGGGACTTCAGCTAGTATTTCCAGGAACAACTTTAGGTGCGGTCAGTGCTTAGTTCAGTTTTGAGAATGCTTGATAGACTTATTTGAACATGAAAGGAGTGATGCCCACAGCTGTCCTGGACAATGTAGTCTGACCTTTCCTGGGATACTTCCCTGGAAACGACTGTCTGTGAAGGATAAAATCATGTTTGTGTTTGTTTGTTTGTTTGTTGTTAAATTTAAATACAACAAATAAAAATGGCTTTTTATTTGTTGTGGTTTTTTTTTAAATGTAGTGTATTTTTAAAAGAATATGTATTGTATTTTAAAAAGTGAAGAAAGTGGGACGGGATGAGGATATGGGGGATGGGGTGGGTGCATGTCCACTGTGGCTGCTGCTGCTTTCCTGCTGACTGAGAAAAGCTTCTCTGCCTCAGTGCCAGGGGAAGGTAGTGTCACAGTGCCTTGAAGTGAGGGCTACCAGCTGCCCTGTTCTCCATCAGCATGAGGGAAGGAAGATCAGATCAGCAGTGTTATCGACTGAGATCATTGTTCAATATTGGTGGTGCCTTGCAATCAGCTGCCCTGCTTTCCTTTGTGTGAGGAACGATAGATTGCCGCATATTGCCAGGTCAAAATCATTATCATAGTGAGATTTCAATACCGATTTTGGTCAATATATTGAAAACTGCACAGCGCTAAAACCGACCATAAAATTTACCATGCAAAAATAACAAAACGTGTGTTCCATGGACCCCCAGGGGTCCCCGGACCCTTAACTGGGAACCAGTGTTCTAGATAGTTCCTTTCTATGCAAACCAAGATTATAACACTATCAAAGAAAGAAATGAGATTTGCCAAAAGGCCATTGGAGTCACACTTTCAACTTTGCTTAACGTATTGTTTTTAAATCTTTTGCTCTTGTATTAAAGAGTGTGTAAGAAATTTGTTTATCTGTCAGTAAAGTGCCCGGTCAGTGTTTAACCACTTGCATATTTATTATGAATTTCTGATCCAGTCAATGTCCTGCTAATCTTCCCACCTGCAGGTTTGGGGAGTTGTTGATGGTTTGTGAGCTGTGATCCTTTTGCAGCTCTTGAATGGTCAGTAATTCTTAACACCTAACCGTGCTCTTGCCTGTAACGGTTTGTGCTACCTTAAGTTAGGTAATAACAACGAACAACAAAACAACAAACCAACAACAACAATAACAACTTCTTCTTCTTCTTTCTTCTTCTTCTTCTTCTTCTTCTTCTTCTTCTTCTTCTTCTTCTTCTTCTTCTTCTTCATACCCGCCCATCTGGTTGGGTTTTCCCAGCCACTCTAGGTGGCTCCCAACAGATTAAAAACAGAATAAAACATCAAACATTAAAAACTTCCCTACACAGGGCTGCCTTCAGATGTCTTCTAAAAGTCAGATAGTTGTTTATTTCCTTGACATCTGAAGGGAGGGCGTTCCACAGGGCAGCCACCACCATCAAGAAGGCCCTTTAAAGTGTCATGAGATTGGCATCTTCTGTAAACCTCTGCCAATAATAAGTCTCAACTCAAATTACCCTTGAATATGTAAATCACACCCACCACCTGGGCTGCTATAAAGAGTCGTGTAAGGACCATTGGAGGAGCACATAGAAGGAACCTCCGTCCCACAGCACAAGACTGCTCTACATCAGTGCAGGTACCATCTCCACAATTGTCTCTCTAGGCTTTCTTTTCTTGAGCTGCTTTGTTCCCCTGCTAGGGCTAAATCACCTGTGAGGCAGGAAAGCTGTCTACAGTATAGCTCAGGGATCACCAATATTTTAAGTCCTATGGGCACACTTAGAATTTTGAGTGAGTGCTGTGGGAGGTCCCCCCCCGCCTGTCACTTATCTCTCTTCTCCCCCAAATCACCCCTCTCAAATAAAAGGAGAATGCATGCACATACACACTTCACAGGTATCTGGGAATTATCTCGAGCCTTTTAAAGTACACACAGCTGAAAGAGGATGTGGGAACCTGCAGCACTATAGAAATTTCCAAGGGAAGAAAAAACTAACCACCCTTACCATCTCAGGACTAAGGGGGCAGTCAGGGGTTCCCAGAGGCTTTGTGGGTGCCAGCGAAAGGCCTCAAAGGTCCCATTGCAGTCATTAATGCAATGCTGGTAATCCCTGGTCTAGCTCTTCCCTTGGATGATTTCCCTATCATTATAGCCACTTAAGCGGCAGACTAAGAATCCCAGGAAACTGTGATGGTTTAGTTTAACAGCTCCTATGACCAGGTATGGTCTGCTGTTTGTTATGATTATGCATGCATCCATCCTTTATTTTTCCATTTTTCTATTTTTCGTTTGCTGTATGGTTGGTTATGAATTTATTGTAATGCCAAATTATCTCAGAGGCAGGAAATCTCTGTTTTGCCTTTCCTCAGACCTATTTCCCCCACCTGTCATTATACTCTTTTGGTGGGTGGTGGGCAGTGAAGCTGAAGGAGACATATTTCCTTGATTTTAATGTCAATTAATTGTAATTAACAATAATAATTCGGATGTCCTTTTTGTTTTTCCTTTCTAAACATTCTGAACAGCTGTTTAATTCATTCTCTTTTTACTTTGGCTCTAAGTGGCATTGCTATTTTTTTTAAATGAACTTATCGTAAGCTATTTTGAGAATTTTTTGTAATACAAAGCAGGGACATTTGTTTCTTCTGTAATGTTCTTTTGTTCAGGATATATGTTTTTGAAAGAAATATATTGCCTCCCTAGCCCAGCCCAGCCCAGCAGGTCTGTACCAAGGGGGAAAAATTGATGTCCTTCATTCCCTCTCCCCTTAAAAGAGGGTACAAATGTTTGGAGAAGGTGGGTTAAGCTTGATTCAGCACAAGGGAAAGGATTAAACATTTACCCCAGAGCCTCTATCCTGATTGAAACTGGAAGTCTGTGTATCTGTTTTAAATTTCAAGAAGGTGGAAGATCTGATTTAGTGATCTGCTACACTGCATCAATTCATACCAGTGTCATATCATTTGTTTCTCTGTTGCTGTTTTCTTATTCATGGACATTGGTTGTGTAATTAGCCCTGCTTCACCCTGGCCTTGTCCTGGGGTATTGTTTAGGCAGTGGGTTGTTGCTATTATCGATACTTATTTTTTTGATTGATACTGATTGATACTGATATTTTATCTTACATCTTATTGTGATTTATATGGAACTTGTTCAGATTGGTTATTATGTTGTAATTATGTAGTTTTTCAATGTCGTTAGCTGCCTTGAGCATGCTTTGAACTATGTAAAGGTGGCTAACGAATAAAACTATGTTTGTATATATCCTGGGATCCTGGGATATTGTGCAGAGGGCAATCAATGGAACTTTGGATTTTCGCAGCCTCTAACAATTTACATCACTCTCTTTTAATAGCTACAACTGTAGAAGAGAGAGCTTGTAGCCTGAATCTCAACCAATCCTTGGGAAGCAATGGAGAAAGTAGACACAGAGACTTTAAGGGTGAAGCCCCACAAGATGACTGTGGACCAGAAAATGAAGGATTTATTCCATCACTTTCCTAAGCCAGGTGAAAAACAATGCTTTGCTTTTAGATTTGCTGCCCAATAGAAATTCTGAAAACCTGCAGTGATCCTTAAATTAAATTAAAATTTCCATTATCCATATAGGCAAACAGGGGCATAACATACTGGAGGGCAGGGAGACTGTGACTCCTGGGGGCACAATTTTGAGGGGGCGCAAACCAGGCATCCCCATGCAGGAGCTGGTATCTGCGTGGATTCCTGTCCAGGCACGTCCTGGTGGGCCCTGTCCTCAGCTCCTCATCCTTCCCTGCCTGCTGCAGGGGTGTCTGGGCCCCAGAGTCTGACCTGGCATTGCCACTACACCCCAGACTTCTTCTTTGAATGGCTGTCTGACCAGCACAGTGCTCACTCACTCCTCACTCAGTATGTTCTCCCGATGGTGAGTTGGCACAGATGGAGGGAAGCAGGCAAGGGGCAACCTGAGCACAGCCTGACACTCCTCTTCATGGACATCAGGGGGATACACCTGTTCCCCCCTGTGTGGGCAGGCAGGCAGTGCAGTGTGGCATTGACGGTGAGGACTGGCCTTGTGTGGCAGGCTCCCTTCATCTTCTGCATCCCACGCCACAGTGCCTGTGCATCCACCTGGCTCCCACCTGGCCCAGAAGCCAGCAAACCCTGCTACGTCACCATAAGCATGTACACCAGCTGAGTGAAACAACATTCCCCATGGGAATATTTTCCATGTTGGTGGTTTAACATAAAAGCAAGGAGGACTTGTTCCCCAAAAGCTAGCCGTGTTAGTTTGTTTCAGCAAAAAACAAGTGGTACCTGTTGGACTATTTCCCTAACAATATAAGCTTTCATGAACTACACTGCATTTCATCAGATGCATGAAGTATTATCCTGAATTACTGGGTTATAGAATTTTTTGGGGGTGGAATGGGGGTCGTAAACAACCAGGACTATTTTTTTTAAAGTACATATTTCATGGACGATATTGTGTGCAAATATACTTGCAGATAACCAAATAGATATACTTCTTCATTAGCTAACCTCATTCATTCATTCATTCATTCATTCATTCATACATGCATGCTCTGTGCCCTAGGTTATTTTGCTTATCTCTTTTTCCCATGGTACAGGAAGACAAGAACATGGTTAGAATCAAAACTGATAAGCACACCAGCAGAGGGAGTTGATGGATTTCACCTGGAGAAACCAGTCAAACTAGTCTACTTGGGTTTCAGCCAGGTTGATCCCATTGGATTAAAGCTGAAAACAGCCAGTCAATAAAACTTGCAACTAGGCTGTCTCTTTGGCAATATATACACCTGTATTCTTTTTATTTTATTTTATTTTAAGAATATTTTTATTCACTTTCCACAAATAAAAAAGGATTACAACATACTTAAATTAACAAAATTGATATACACCATCACCAACTTATAACACAAATAGAAAATTTAAAACTCCTAACTTTCCTCACATATTTACATGACTTCCTCAAATCTCTCTTTGTTGAATTTCATTATAGTACATCTTTAGCAGTTTTCCTTTACCTGATTTTTGATTGACTGCTTGTTTTGTATTGTATGATTGTATTGTATGATGGGCGCAAATGCCGAATAAACATCTATCCCAGCAGTTTTCCAAATTCATTATTAAACTTTAAAAATCCTGAAAATTAACCTTCTTTTTAACATCTTCTATCTTTATTACCATAATTTTTCAATTTCACTATTTTCATTTTGAACCTAAGCCACAGCTTACTTCCAAAATCTTTCCAGTTTTCAATATAGACCTGTATTCTTCCTCCCAGATGAAGAGAAAGATAAACTAGGAACTCATTAGTGACTTGCCTGTGCAATATCTTAAGGATAGAGGAAGTCCTAGACTCACACCAGAAACTCCACAATGTTGCCACCATGGAAAATGTGTTGTGCCAATCATGGCTATCACCACTTCGCACAGAAGGGGAGAAAAGAATTGCAGCTCCAACACAGAAGAAAACAGATATGTCTGAAAAGTTGCTTGTTCCTTCTTTAGAATATTCCATTTTTTCCCTTGTGTATTGAAGTTTGTGTTACTTCTTTTCATCACAGATCATTCCAAGCCTCATATCGTAACCTTAGATAAGCCATGGCTCTACAGGGTTTGGGATATCAACCAGAAGTTCCTGTTCCTGAAGAACAACATGCTGGTAGCAGCCCCCAAAGATGGCAACTCACCCGGTAACAATGGTTATGATCCCTTCACATCTCACAGCTGCGACCTACACTGTTACTGATTGAACACTTGTGCAAATTCTGGGACTGGGTAACCAGGTGTCAGGATGTGTCTGATACAGCTGTGCTGTCTTCAGCTAGGATCAGAAATAGTGCTCCATAACTTTTCCATGGTCACACCCCACACTTATCACACTGATCTTTGCCTGTTTTTTGGTTCCAGATTACTTGGTGGCTATAACCCCCAATACAGCGAATCATGAAAACAAATTCCCCATCTTTTTGGGCACCCAAGATGGAGCACAAACCCTCTCCTGTGGTGAATCTGGTGGTCAACCTCAGCTGACCTTGGAGGTAGGTTTCATTTCTGGTTCAAAGTCACATTCAATGGCTTCAAAGTTCTTCTGCTTCTTCAGTTGCATCCAACGTGACAAAGACTTTAGATACTGGTATTCTCTGCTGTTTGCTCATTCTTTTTTTTTCTTAATCAGGGAATCCAAATGACATCTTTGCTAAATCGCTGCATTCCATTCTTCTCTCTGTTATCCTTCTGTGCTTCTTCCCTCTCCTTTGTCTTCCTAGCCTGTCTACTGGGGAGAGACAAAGATCTACTGAGGTTTTTAAGGGCTGCTACTGTCCTTTTGGACATGGGTGGCGCTGTGGGTTAAACCACAGAGCCTAGGGCTTGCCGATCAGAAGGTCGGCGGTTTGAATCCCCGCGATGGGGTGAGCTCCGGTTGTTCAGTCCCAGCTCCTGCCCGCCTAGCAGTTTGAAAGCACGTCAAAGTGCAAGTAGATAAATAGGTACCGCTCTGGCGGGAAGGTAAAGGGCATTTCCGTGCGCTGCTCTGGTTCACCAGAAGAGGCTTAGTCATCCTGGCCACATGACCCAGAAGCTGTACGCCGGCTCCCTCGGCCAGTAACACGAGATGAGCGCCGCAACCCCAGAGTCGGACACGACTGGACCTAATGGTCAGGGGTCCCTTTACCTTTACTTTTACTGTCCTTTTAGTGAAAGCAAACACTTCCTGATTGTACGTTCTGCACTCTTCTCCATTAGTTATGAATTTCTCCTTAATTATCCAGCTTCTGTTTCTATTTCCTGTTTTGTTTTTTAAATTCAGTAGTGAAACCTTCCTGGTTCGGTATATAAACAAAGTTTCAAACTCATGAAAGGCAGACAGGAATTGAAGCATGGCTGAAGAACCAGTGGTGGTTCAGATCTTGTTGGACTTTAACTCCCATCAGCCCTATCCAGGACAACAAATGGTCAGAGATGATAGGAACTGTAGTCCAACAACCTCTAGAGCAGTGTTTCCCAACCTTGTGCCTCCAGATGTTTTCAGACTACAATTCCCATCATCCCTGACCACTGGTCTTGCTAGCTAGGGATGATGGGAGTTGTAGTCCAAAAACATCTGGAGGCACAAGGTTGGGAAACACTGCTCTAGAGGGCCACAGGTCCTCCCTTCCTTTGAATGAAAGGCTTATCTCATGGCTGAATGCTTGGTGTATTCATGACACAACCCCAATTTAAACTTGAGGCTTCCAGTAAACTTTGATTTTGTATATGCTTTGGTTACAATCATTGGGATTTATCCCCAAGTCTCGCTTTCTCCCAGGCAACTGATGGCATCTGTTTGTGATGCAGTACAACCTTACTTACTACTAAACCTTTTGTATGTTTTAAAATTTTAAATAGGGTAAAGCCATTATGGATCTCTACAACGATGGCAAGGAACACAAGAACTTCACTTTCTTTTGTATAATTGGCAGCAGCACAGAGACTGGCAGCTTTGAATCTGCAGCATTCCCAGGTTGGTTCCTAAGCACGTCACCTGAGCCAAACCAGCCTATTCGTTTGAGTCGCCAAGGAGGTACTGAGATCACTCAGTTTTATTTTGAAAAAGTAAAAGGTGATTAGAACTTCTGAAAGAGGAGGAATGTTTTAATGCCAATGTATGTATATCCTAATCAAGTAACAAAAAACTTTTCAGTTCTAACATGTTCAGAACTTCCAGTATTCACTCATGCTACAAAAACACAAGGAAATTGCAGCTATCAAGAGTAGGGATGTCAATTTTGGTTGCTCTCAGTTTCTCATTTTTCCAGTCTTGTTCAGTTCTCCACATTTTCATATTAGTTTGCATTAAAAAAAAAGAGTGCCCAGGAATATCCATCAGCATTCTGGTGCAAATTTCTCATTAATGTTCACATTTTTGCATGCAATTGTACCTAGAGTGCTAGAGTCCTATCTAGTCAAGTTGCATGGGTTCACTTCCAATTTGTCACCTCTGAAGATGTGGACAGGCTGCTTGGATGAGTGAACCCGATCACCTGTCTCCTTGATCCTTGCCTATCTTGGCTCATAAAAGCGAGCCAGGAAGGGCTGGGCGATGGGCTCCGTGGGCTGGTGAATGCTTCCCTCTGCGCAGGAGCCTTCCCAGACCCACTGAAAGAGGTGGTTATTAAACGGCTTCTTAGAAAGCCATCTTTGGACCTGGCCAATATGGCCAACTATCGCCCAGTCTCAATTCTTCCATTCTTGGGCAAAGTGATTGAGCGGCTGGTTGCTGAGCAACTCCAGGCATGCCTGGGGGGTGCGGACCATTTGGATCCCTTCCAGCTGGGGTTCAGGCCTCATCATGGGACTGAAACTGCCTTGGTCTTGCTGGTCGGTGATCTCTGGTGGGCTAGGGACAAAGTAAAAGTTGTTTCCTAGTTCTGCTGGATCTCTCAGTGGCCTTTGATACCATCGACTATGACATCCTTCTGAACTGTCTAGAGGAGTTGGGAGCTGGGGACACTGTTATACAGTGGTTCCGCTCCTTCCTCCTGGGCTGTGTCCAGGAAGGATAAAAGGGTCAGACCCTAGGTTCCATCCTGGCTAATAACACAGCAAGAGTGGAATAATTTGTGCCGAGAAGATTGGATCTTTATATACCCTTGTATTCAAAGCAAATTCCAGAATGGATTGCAGCCTAGAGCTGAAATAAAACACTGACTCCCATGTCTTGGTTGAACTTTTGGTCACTTTATGAAATTCAAACATAAACAGAACCACGATAGATAGATAGATAGATAGATAGATAGATAGATAGATAGATAGTGAGCTATTGGTGTGGGAGCTAAATAAGAAAATCTCTGGAAAATGCCTGCAGATGTAAAGGTGACCAGCCCCTGCCAGGATAAGGGGAGGCAATTCCTCCTGCCTCCATCCCAGCCTCCTTCCTGCATTCCCACCCCGAGGCCAAAAAACTCCAAGTGGATGTGGTCAGTTTGACATGAAAGTCTACTCAATATTGATCCAGAGTAGGTTCCAATGTATAGTTAGCAGAGTAAAAATTCAAACACATTGCAGGATTCCCCAAAAATAGACCAGAAGCAATTGTATTTCATCCAGCACAGCTTTTCTGCTGCTGAAGGCAAATGAGCATAATGGTCACAAATCCAATACATTCAGGACTGGCCCTGTCCATAAGGAATCCAGTTGCAGCAGAATTATTATAAGTTACTGTAAGTTTAAGTTAAGTCCAAACCTTAACACTAAGCATACTATGTACAGAACACCACACCAGAAGGAAGAGAGATAGAAAGAGAAAGTGAAACCCAGACTCCTTCTGGCCTCTTATTATAGTCAGCGTGACCTTGACAGAAGAAATAACAGAACCAGTTTAATCCAGCTTTGCTCAGCTTCTCTGAAAGAATAACTCAAACGTCACGAACCTTCTGCTTGTTTCTTTCACACAGAGAAGCTTCCAGCACCCTCTTGAATTAATTAGAATAGGAAAGCTCTCTACACATCAGATCAATACTTTCTGCACTAAGAAATACAAACACTGCAGGGGTCAGCAAACTTTATCCTCAGGGGGCTGGTCCACTGTCCCTCAGACCTTGTGGGGGGCCGGACTATATTTTGAAAAAAAGCAAGAACGAATTCCTGCGCCCCACAAATAACCCAGAGGTGCATTTTAAATAAAAGCACACACTCTACTCATGCAAAAACACCAGGCAGGCCCCACAAATAACCCAGAGATGCATTTTAAATAAAAGGACACATGCTACTCATGCAAAAACGCGCTGATTCCCGGACCATCCATGGGCTGGATTGAGAAGGCAGTTGGGCCGGATCTGGCCCCCGGGCCTTAGTTTGCTTACCAATGCGCTAAAAGAACACTACTGAAGGATCGAACATAATTTATTATGAACCCCAGTTCTGAGTACAAAGTAACCAAGTGTGTTTGTTGGCAAATGTACCCCAAGCCCCTAATAAAGGAAAAACTTCCTTTCTGCAAGTTTGCAATTTACGAAGGGTGAATGAAAGTTTAGTCTGACTGACTGAACATTGTCAGAGTTGGCAGCATCTAGCAGTAAGGAAGCAACTATCTCTGAAACTTGGAATCGAAGTTTGTAAACTTGCTACAGGAAGGGACTCATGGGGAGGATTCGTATGATCTTTTGTATGCTTGCAAAAAATGGCTTATCTGCTTTGGAACGCTATCAACAGTAGCTGACACGGCCAGCTTGTTTGCAACAACAGAATATATTGCTTTGATTGCTCCGAAGTGCTTTTATTAGGGAAGCTGAAATGTCAACTTTTGGAAGACAGTATGTCCTGTTCCATACATCAACTTTTGGCTTACAATTTCTTGGCTCACTGTATGTCCTGTTCCATAAATCAGTGTTTTTCAACCTTTTTTGGGCAAAGGCACACTTGTTTCATGAAAAAAATCACGAGGCACACCACCATTAGAAAATGTTAAAAAATGTTAAAAAATTTAACTCTGTGCCTATATTGACTATATATAAAGTAATTTTTCAATTTTTCCCACGGCACACCAGGCAACATCTCGCGGCACACTAGTGTGCCGCGGAACAGTGGTTGAAAAACACTGCCATAAATCATGCCAGAGTTTTGGCCTGCAATATAATATGCTCATACGTCATGTAGACTTGCTTTCTGAAAACTATATAAACCTGCTCTGAACCGAGTTCTGTGCTTCAGTCTGTTGGGACTGTGGCCTAGCTGTGGCAGATATAATAAAGACGTCTCCTCGAACAGCCTGGGTCTGTCGTTTGACTGAGAACACCCGCAACTCTACTTCTGATCTACGAAAAATGGCCCTTTCATTCTAAAGAAAAGAAATGATTTCACCACCTCCTTAAAATAAAGCTCCATCGGCCTAATACATGCCTCCCAAGGAAATATGAAAACTCGATTCAGGTGGTTAGAGTGGTGCTGATAATGCCAAGGTCATTTCCATGAATGCAGGGGGTCACTGCAGCAGAAGGGATCAGGCCTGTTGGATTTCCAATCAGTTAAAACACTCAGTGTTTGGATGGGCCTAGTTAGCTCCTTCACCAATACAAATGTGAAAAACATGTGTGCATCCCATATAATACAACGGTGAGAAGTAATAAAAGCTGACTCTTCACGCTTATAAGAAATAAGAATAGCCTGCACTTATAGCTTACACATTTAATAGAATGCACCATAGTTATTCATTTAACCTATAAGTTAAAGGGACCCCTGACCGTTAAGTCCAGCCGTGAACAACTCTGGGCTTGCGGCACTCATCTCGCTTTACTGGCCGAGGTAGCTGGCGTACAGCTTCCGGGTCATGTGGCCAGCATGACTAAGCCGCTTCTGGAGAACCAGAGCAGCGCACGGAAACGCTGTTTACCTTCCCGCCGGAGCAGTACCTATTTATCTACTTGCACTGGCATGCTTTCGAACTGCTAGGTTGGCAGGAGCTGGGACCAAGCAACGGGAGCTCACCCTGTCGCAGGGATTCGAACCGCTGACCTTCTGATCGGCAAGCCCTAGGCTCTGTGGTTTAAACCACAGCGCCACCCGCATATCTATAGATATATTCTAAACCCCAAATCATGTAGAAAAATAATTAACAATGTCTGTTTATTTGCAAATGTACCCAAGGCTGAAATCAAAAATGACCATTAATCTTTGGTTTCTTTCTGTCAGTAAAAATTTCTCCGGGGGTGGAGATATTGCTAATCCAACAGCCACACTGTCTTATCAATACAACAAGCCTTTCATTTTTAATTAAGCACCCATAATTTCTTAGGAAACATGCATTACAGAGCTTTATTTTTAAAAAAAACCCCGAAAGAGGCTCACTATTTACAGTAAATCTGGAGAGAGCTAAGGGAATTTCTCTTTTGAATCCATGATGTTTCTGGGTTGGTTCATGAGCACCCTTTCTGAGCCAAACAAGCCTCTTGCTCAGAGTCAGCAAAGAGCTGCTGAGATCACTTTGTTTCATTTTGAAAGCAACAACCATTTTTAATAGATCAGATCCACTGGTATTGTGGGGGGGGGGGGGAATCAGAAGGTTGCTGCTATCCATGCTTGGCATCTGTCTGTCTTGGGAGACAATGGGGCAGTGTACCTTTTGGACAAACGGACAAACTGTTGGAGAATTACAGTGCCTTCTGGGGCTGTAGAAACCAATGCAGGAGAGACATGTTTTGTTGCAGTTGAGGAAGATGAAGGCGTCCAGTTGTACTGCTGCAGATGCACCATGGCGTTTCTTCTGTCTGCGCTCCTCCCAGCGGTCATTTCTTCTCTGGTCACTGCTATGGATACACAGCTTGACGGTCTGTCTCCAGGCACTGTGGTTGTCTGCAACGGATTCCCACACGGCAGTGTCAATGTTGTCAGCCTTCATGTCACGCTTGCAGAGATCTTTGTAATGCAGAGTTGGTCTGCCAACTGACCACCAGGAAGCTGTCTAAAACCCTTCTGGTAAACTTGTTAGGTTACTCACATGTGATGATTCTGAACACCATAATCAAGGTTCAAAAATCCTTAGGTGGTATAAGGTGAAGCCTCAGACAATGGTTGCAGGCTTTAAAAAAGGAAATATCTAGATGGGATGGTGCCTTAGACTGTTAAAGCATGACGTTACAGCTCTACCCAGCTTGGAGACCCTTCTCCTAATTTCTCTAGTGTGAAGGTTTTCCAAAGTTAGTGGTGAAAGAAAAGCACTCTGGACTTGCTTAAAAGCAGCTCATTCTTAATTTGCATTAAGAATACAAATTCAGAGGTGCCAGGTTGGAGCCTTGGTGAATCCAGATGAATCCAGATGAAAGTTAAACCTGTCCCTTCTCCCGGAGTATTGCCAAAATACTCTGTTTCCATTTCAACCACGGAGGCAAAGATGAAATCACTCTCACACAGCAAAGGCACAAGAGCTGGAAAGTTACTAGCTACTGAGTGAGGAAATGGGAAATAGGTTTTTGCAATTTCACAATAGTGTGAGTCCCCTGGTCATTTTAATATTTGGTGTTGATAATCACAAATATGTAGGGTCAAAATCTACAGTGTTGGCCAGAAATATTTATTGGGTTCCAAATGTAACAAAATAGTGTGAAGGTTCTCCATCCATGTTACAAAAAGCAGTGGGCGGGAAGATGAGGAAACAACAGCGGAAGCTACAGATATTAGGCGGATATTATAGGCATGAACCGACGTTGAGAGTTAATCCCAAAATGGAGGCTGCATACTGAATTAGTCTCTGCTAATTAGGTCTCAGGTTACACCAAGGATTCTGCAATAAATGACTGTTCCTCATTTATTAAAAAAACAACAACCCCCAGAAACAATAGAATGTAAGAAGAGGCCGCTGGATCAAGCGAGTAGGTCAGGGGTCAGCAAACTTTTTCAGCAGGGGGCCGGTCCACTGTCCCTCAGACCTTGTGGGGGGCCAGACTATATTTTGAAAAAAAAATGAACAAATTCCTATGCCCCACAAATAACCCAGAGATGCATTATAAATAAAAGGACACATTCGACTCATGTAAAAACACGCTGCTTCCTGGATTGTCCGCAGGCCGCATTTAGAAGGCAATTGGGCCACATCCGGACCCTGGGCCTTAGTTTGGGGACCCCTGTAGTAGGTGATGTAGCCCAGCATTGCGTTCCCACACAGGGGCGTAGGAGGGGGGTGTAGGGGGCAGTTTGCCCCATGTTCCATAATGGTGGGGGGTGACAAATTATCAAGGAACAATTACTGCCCTACTAGGGCAGTTCATAAAAATCCCTTTTTTATATAAAAAAATGCCTGCTCCAAAGGTCTTATATTACTATACTAGGGATTATATAGCTATATATGAAATTTCATGCATATTGGTTAATATCTTGACCCTCCTCCACCAAAATAGCTGTTTACTTGGCTGTTTTCCTATGTCATGATGGCTGAAATTTCAGTTCAGTGGAGTACTTACTGTTCCCAACCCTAACCCTGTGGAAAGCCAACTAATTAGACTTTATTTGATTTTGAGATGTTTTTAGGAGGTAATTTAATTATTGTTTGATTTTATACCAATGTTATGTATCTGATGTTAGCCACCCTGAGCCCGACTTCGGCCGGGGAGGACGGGATAATAATAAAAATTATTATTATTATTGTTACTTGTTATTATTCCTTTGTAAGAAAATATGAAATAACGTAAAACAATTTTTGCAGGGGAGGGGGATCAATGGGGGGGGTGACAAGAAATTTTCTGCACTGCGTACCACCTGACCTTCCTATGCCTCTGTTCCCCCAGTTGCTAGCCAGGGATCTAAGCTCATTAATGATCTCCCTAGTCCCATGGACTGCAAGAAGATCAAACCTATCCATTCTCAAGGAAATCAGCCCTGAGTGCTTACTAGAAGGACAGATCCTGAAGTTGAGGCTCCAGTACTTTGGCCACCTCATGAGAAGAGAAGACTCCCTGGAAAAGACCCTAATGTTGGGAAATATGGAGGGCACAAGGAGAAGGGGACGACAGAGGATGAGATGGTTGGACAGTGTTCTCCAAGCTACTAACATGAGTTTGGCCAAACTGCGGGAGGCAGTGAAGGATAGGCGTGCCTGGCATGCTCTGGTCCATGGGGTCACGAAGAGTCAGACACGGCTGAACGACTGAACAACAAAGTCCCCAGCAAATGTTATTCAGGTACTAAGGAAGCAAAGGAATGATTGTGTTGTAATCAAAGGACTCTTCATAATGTTCAGGGAGTGGTTTATGAATATTCATTCTTAGCATTCTAAGTAGGATCGGAGCCAACTTTTCCAAGTACTTTCAAGGTAGTTAGTTTTAATGTCATTTCTGAGTGTGCAAGATGCACTTGCTTAGACACGAGATGCATAATGCCCCTGGTGCTACCATTTGTTAAGCTGAGCACAAGAGCCTTCCAGGTTGTTCTTGCTCTTGTGGTTGGTGCAGACTATGAGCCCAGCAAATGCCAGCCTCACCCCCAATGTATTAACTGTTGACCAGAGCAGAGAGGAAAAGGTGGGAGTAAGTGTTTGGAGAAGGGTGGAATGGAGTATTCCTTCAGGGAGTTGATAGCATAAGGAAGCTTCAAGCCTTTGTCTCTGGAATTTTGGATTCCTTGCTTTGTAAAAGTCTGTGCCAGGCTGCTGGTAATTAATGCTGGAGATCAAAGCAGCCAAAGGAATGAGGAAGCAACAGCATTTAATTGAGAAGGGGGACAAGGCCAACAGCTGAGTCTTCCTTGTTAGTTCTTTTAGCAACGCAAGTGTGAAACTTGGTAGCACATCATTAGACTTATGCAAGCAGCATTGCAGAATGATCTGTCTCACTGCTGTCAACCCTCCCTGCTGTTTCCCAATGCTATAATAAGGGAATTTCCCGCAAAAAAGGTAAACGTTGACAGCTATGTCTTCTCTTTTCTCTCAAATATTTTATAATACAAATGGTCAAATGAATCCATCCTTGCTCAGAAGTTCTTCTATCAAAAGTACTTCAAAAACAAAACAAAACAAAAACAAAAATAAAAAAACAATAAAATAAAATAAAACCCAAAACAAAAAAAAAACAGATGGAAATCCCACTACTAGGCATTTCCCAAAGAGCCTGTGAAGTTTTGTGCAGCTGATAGACCTGAAAAACTGGTTAAATTAGTATTTCAAGTGCTAAGAATCTGACATGTAAATTAGCATGCAGCATGCAAACCACACCTACCAGCCTCACTGAGCAGCAATAAAATGCTGTGCAAATCCCAGGGGAGAGCAGAGAGAAGGATCTCTCCCAAGGCAGAGGACTTTATCACATCAGTGCAGGTACCACTTCCTTAATTACTTATCTGAACTGCCTGTCTCTGTGTTGAAATGTTATCTACAACCTGCTGCCTTCTAGATTTTATTGGACTGCTATTCCCATCTTCTATGAGCGTTGGCTATGCCAGGTTGGAGTCCACAACATTTGGAAGGCACCAGGTTAAGGAGCAGTATGCCAGATTGTCTGCTTCCACTGGCTTTCCTCTTGCCAATGTTCCCCATCTAGCATGCTTCTTTTTGTGCAAGATATATCTTTCGAAACAAGGCAGCTTCAAACTATGGGCTGTGTTGGACAGTCAAATGGGTTCCCTCGGGAGGTGGTGGACTCTCCTTCCTTAGAGGTTTTTAAGCAGAGCTTGGATGGCTATTTGTTTGTACCTTGGTTCTTCAACTTAATCCGTTCTGGGAGTCCATTTGACTCCTGAAACCATTCGAAAACCAAGGCGCGCCTTCCGTTTGGCTGCAGGAGTTTCCTGCAGTCAAGCAGAAGCTGTGTCGGACATTCGACTTCCGAAAAACATTCACAAACCAGAACACTTCTGGGTTTGCAGCGTTTGGGAGCCAATTTGTTTGGCAACTAAGCCGTTCGGGAACCAAGGTTTGACTGTATGGGAAATGCATCCGGAAGACAGAATGTATCCAGGAGCTAGTGGTCTGACTTGGAGCCCTTCCTGCCTCTGTTCCTTCCCCTTCCCTCTCTCTTGTTAAGTTTTCTGATGGAATGTATTCATCGCTATTTTACAATATGAATGTTTTTGAGAACAGTCCTAAATGTTTGGGAATGTTGGGAGGAGGTGAAGCCCCCCTCTCAGAGCTGCCTTATCAGTTGTGGAGGATAGTGCTGGATACCATCTTTCATGTTTGTTGTGGTTTGAGAAAGTGAGGCATTGGGAAGGGGTGGCTAATGGATGATCTGCACGTAGCCAGTCTTGAAGGCTACACAGGTTATCTATAAAATCTGATGGTTTGGGCAGAGTTTCTCTGAAGCTCGTGCATAGACTGATCAGCTGCAGAGCCATGCAAACTGAGGCTACCTGGGGGAGTCACTTCGCAACTTCTTGAGGGCTTCCAAGTGGCAGATTGAAGTGCTTGCTTGGTATGTATACATTGCTTACTGTTTTAGAATAAAATCTTTAATCTTCTCACTCGTGTATTTTGTATTGCTTCTGAATCTCATTTTAAAAGAACCACCTTCCCTTTGGTAAGACACTGTCCTGCATGCTTTAGTTGAGATTCCTATATTGCAAGGGATTGGATTAGATGACCCTCATAGTCCCTTTCAATTCTACCATTGTATGATCTATAGATGAAATAAACCAAACCGGAAGCTCGTTGGGGATTGCAGCTTAAGACGTCACTCTCTTTTAAAAGATCCCCCTACAGAAATCTGAACTTCATATAGTCTGAACCTCAACCACTCCTCAAGAAGAACGGGAGGAAATGGGGGAGGCTGAAATGATGAAACCCCACAAAACCGTACAACAGGAAATGAACGATTTATTCAATCACTTTAAGAAGCTACCTCCAGGTGAAAAATAATTCTTTACTTTTCTATTCATCCCTCAAGCTAAGTTTCCAAACTATGCCAATAAGCATTATGCCAATAGTTCTTTTTATTTATTTTATTTTTTTGCCTTTTTAACCATCCAGGTACGGTTGTGATCCACAAATTACCAGGTCCCTGGTACTTCAAAATTTGGGATATTAACCAGAAGTACCTCTTGTTAGTGGGTGACCGGCTGCTCTCAGCTCCCAGGAATTCCAACTCACCAGGTAACAGCTCCTACCATGCTTCTCAGTTCCTCCACCCCAGGTGGCTGGCTGTTCTCAAGTGGAACTAGGTAACCAAGTTTCAGGGGGGTGTCTGATTCAGCAGGGCTGGGCCAAGACATTTTTCTGCCTAAGACAAAAGACAAGCCAATGCCCATCCTTCATTCCAGGCATGGAAGCTAACTGGATTGGCAGTTGAATCTTTTTTAATGCTGGGAGCAAGATAGCCTCACTCTTCCTAATGGTAGGGCCAGCCCTGTTGTCTTGGGTGAAGGACAAGATAGTGTCTTTCCATTCCACATATACTAGAATCTGCCTGGCAGTGGCATTTGAATCTTACTTCATCACTAGTAATGGGACAACATCCTTGACCACACCCAGGGGAAATGGACTAGCTTAAGTACACGGGGATTTGCTGCCTGAAGTGAGCGTCCCACTTTGCCTAGTGGCAGGGCCAACCCAGTGAAGCGGCAGCATCTTCTTAAACAAGGCTCAGCAATGCTGTTGTGGGACTTATCCATGGGGTTCATAAGAGCCACTGTGAAATGGGGAAGAGGAGTGTTCTGGGCTGAGTCTGATGTAATGCAATGCCTTTAGTCACCAGTTACATAGGCAAGTGCCAAGTCAATCCATTGCTCTATCCTGCCCAGATCACTGGTCCATTTCTCTTATTCCAAGGCTAGTCCATGTAGTCTCACTTATTCCAATTGACAGTGGTTCTCCAAAGGTATCAGTCAGAGAATGATCTGTCATACCATCTGCCACATGAACATTTTAACTTGGAGATGGGGAGCCTGTCCCCCTCCAGATATTGCATGGACCATTGGCCATGTTGGCTGGAAGTTGAAGTCTAAGAACAACCTTGAAGGGGAGGCACTGGTCTTCCATTCCTGCTTCAGCTAGAGATGACAGATAGAGCTAGTCAATCAGCATTGTGCAAACCTTGCTTGTCACCAGGTGAGAAAATGCAGTCTTCATGCTACAGGAAAAGATGTTGCACGTGTGTTGCAACTGTGGTGAGTGGTCTCCATAGTGGACTCACCACAGCCTTATATTGAAATATCTTTCTGTGGCTCCCTTCTTTCAGATCTACACACTTGGATAGTTAGCAACCCATAGAAGGAAGACACAGCTGGCAGGGTACAAATTTGGGGCTATTTCTTCAATTGGAAAAACCCATACAGCTTGAGAACAGCTCCCCAAATGGAGCAAATAACTCTGAGATTACAGAGGGAAAGGCTGGTATGGATTAAAATGAGGCACCATGGACAAGATGCATGCCCCAGGCACTGCAGAGAAGCAACAAAGAACAATGTTATGAAACAAACCTCTAATGCAGGTGCAGGGAAAGTTTGACCCTCCAGTTGCCTTAAGAGGCATGGCCAATAGCCAAGGATGTTGGGAGCTGTAGTTCAGCAACGTTGGGAGGGATAAAGGTTCCCCACACCTGTTATAATGGTTGACAGGTAAGGGCTGTAATTCACTGGTAGAGCACATGCCTGCAGAACAATGTGCGCTACCCCTTAGTTAAGCACCCATTTTAAGAGGTATCAGTATTATTTTTTTGGGGAAAATAATCCGTAAGAGGACTGAAGATACAAAATTTGTGGGATGTAAAATGCAGGAGCAGTCAAACACAACATTGCTAGAGTGGACATAGAAAGGAAACTC
Organism: Lacerta agilis; assembly: GCF_009819535.1. NCBI lineage: Eukaryota > Metazoa > Chordata > Lepidosauria > Squamata > Lacertidae > Lacerta > Lacerta agilis. The sequence goes on along the minus strand of NC_046326.1, from coordinate 9,308,267 downwards.
TAGGCCAGCCAGTCGGAACTCGCTGTTTCCCCTGGGCTGGGATAGACTTCCTCTGTGTAACTGGAGATGGGTATGGTCTCACCTGGGCAGGTTAACACAAAACCACAGGGGCGAGACTCCATCCCTCTCTCTTTTGGACCACGCTCTCAAAGAAGCTGCTTTGCTAACATGCTCTCTTGGCTTCCAGCCAAGAGAGGACAGAGGAGCTGTTTTCCCTTATGGAACAGTCTCCTGAGTAAATGTAACTTTTACTAAGTTTAAGTCTGCCGTCTGGGATCCAATTGTGAACAGATGGTTTCTCGTGAGTAAAAGTTTGTATACTTTCATAGAAGAACTGTGTAGTGTCTTATTTTGAGAGGGATTAATGGGGAAAATACCAGGACATTTATTACAAAGGTTTTAACAAACCTGAGCAAGCTATCTGCTGCATGGGTGTTTAAAAGGGGAATGAGAACTCTGCTAATTTCTGGGACTTGTAAACACAAGTTGGAAGAGGATATCTTAAACAATATATCCTCTCCTGCATCCCAAAACATTCCCACAAAATTGCCTGTGCACTGTGCAAGCTACCTGTGCTATGTAGTGGACCTCTCATGATATGAACATTGGGCATCCTTCTAGTATAGGGGTTGAGCTCCTTTCTAGAGACTTGTTCTTATGGGTCACTTCAACAGCTTTCAATCTGATTGGCGGCCTTCCATTCTCCTAAGACCCCTGCACCAATAATGCTTTCTCTCTCTCTCCCCCTCCCTTCCACCCTCTTTCTCTCCACTGATCCTGTTTCTGAGTTGCTCACCTCCAGAGGGGTTAATTGCTGTGATCCCAAATCAAGCTATTGGGAAAAAAGATGACAGAACATTTGCCATCTTTATGGGTAACGAAGATGGGGAACGTACTTTGTCCTGTGTGGAAGTTGGTGGTCAACCTCAGATAAAGTTAGCAGTGAGTTTCATTTGTGCTTCAACGTCTCTTTTGATTCCATATTTGTCACCCCATGTCTGTTTGAGAAGCTCAACATATGAGGTCTGAGCTGGCTGCTCCAACCTCAGACCACATGGCTCTAACAAGCTTCCCTTGAGTTCCTGTACCAATAATTTAGGAACTTTCACCACTGTAACTAAGCCAATTTTTACCACCTCTGTCTTCTGACTGATGTATGGAAGAGCACATGAACCTGGTCTTTGAAGTGTTTGTATGTAAACCAATTTTTAACTTACTAAATGTGTGGCCTTTGGGGGAAGAGATGAACTTAGAAGGAACTTAGAAAGGCACATTTTAAAGGTCTTACAGCCTATATTTCCACCCTTTACTTTGCTACATATTTTGTAATTTTAAATTTCTGATGGGGTTCTCTCACCAAAGAGTACTTGCCCCAAACCTGCATCTTGGCATCCAGGAATTCTCTTTTAATACCTATATTTTTTTCCTTGCCACCAACATAATGGAGTTGGGGGCAGGGGTAACTTCGGCTAGCTTGTGTGAGTTCTACTGTCTTCCTGTACTTAGGATTGCTCAGTATTGCCATGCCTCCTTCCTCCCTAACACCGCAGAGGGTTTTATAAGGTAACAGAGGGCCTCTTGTTTAGATGGATGAATTTAAATAAATTATTTTGCCAATTGTTGTGAAAATGTTTTTTTTTTAAGGGAGAAAAAATTATGGATCTATATAATAATAAAAAAGAGGAATCCAAGAACTTCAGTTTCCTCTGCAAGACTGGCAGCGGCAAGGAGACGGGCAGCTTTGAATCTGTAGCGTTCCCAGGATGGTTTCTTAGCACTTCGCCAGAGCCAAACAAGCCTATTGGTTTGAGCCAGCAAGGAGGTGCTGAGATCACTGAATTTTTCATGGAAAAAACAAATAAAGGGGCATGAGGTGCTGTTGCCATTCTATAGACCCTGTATAGGTGTATATTGCTGTATTGCATTTTTATGTTGTGAACCACCCTGAGATCTACAGATAAAGGATGGTATACACATTTAATAAATCATTAAACTGGATCAAAGGATGCAAAGGAATGATTGTGTTGTAATCAAAGGACTCTTCATAATGTTCAGGGAGTGGTATATGAATATTCATTCTTAGCATTCTAAGTAGGATCGGAGCCAACTTTTCCAAGTACTTTCAAGGTAGTTAGTTTTAATGTCATTTCTGAGTGTGCAAGATGCACTTGCTTGGACACGAGATGCATAATGCCCCTGGTGCTACCATTTGTTAAGCTGAGCACAAGAGCCTTCCAGGTTGTTCTTGCTCTTGTGGTTGGTGCAGACTATAAGCCCAGCAAATGCCAGCCTCACCCCCAATGTATTAACTGAGTCTTCCTTGTTAGTTCTTTTAGCAACGCAAGTGTGAAACTTGGTAGCACATCAACAGTACGCAAGCAGCATTGCAGAATGATCTGTCTCACTGCTGTCAACCCTCCCTGCTGTTTCCCAATGCTATAATAAGGGAATTTCCCGCAAAAAAGGTAAAGGTTGACAGCTATGTCTTCTCTTTTCACTCAAATATTTTATAATACAAATGGTCAAATGAATCCATCCTTGCTCAGAAGTACTTCTATCAAAAGTACTTCAAAAACAAAACAAAACAAAAATAAAAATAAATAAAACAATAAAATAAAATAAAACCCCAAACAAAAAAACAGATGGAAATCCCACTACTAGGCATTTCCCAAAGAGCCTGTGAAGTTTTGTGCAGCTGATAGACCTGAAAAACTGGTTAAATTAGTATTTCAAGTGCTAAGAATCTGACATATAAATTAGCATGAAGCATGCAAACCACACCTACCAGCCTCACTGAGCAGCAATAAAATGCTGTGCAAATCCCAGGGGAGAGCAGAGAGAAGGATCTCTCCCAAGGCACAGGACTTTATCACATCAGTGCAGGTACCACTTCCTTAATTACTTATCTGAACTGCCTGTCTCTGTGTTGAAATGTTATCTACAACCTGCTGCCTTCCAGATTTTATTGGACTGCTATTCCCATCTTCTATGAGCGTTGGCTATGCCAGGTTGGAGTCCACAACATTTGGAAGGCACCAGGTTAAGGAGCAGTATGCCAGATTGTCTGCTTCCACTGGCTTTCCTCTTGCCAATGTTCCCCATCTATCATGCTTCTTTTTGTGCAAGATATATCTTTCGAAACAAGGCAGCTTCAAACTATGGGCTGTGTTGGACAGTCAAATGGGTTCCCTCGGGAGGTGGTGGACTCTCCTTCCTTAGAGGTTTTTAAGCAGAGCTTGGATGGCTATTTGTTTGTACCTTGGTTCTTCAACTTAATCCGTTCTGGGAGTCCATTTGACTCCTGAAACCATTCGAAAACCAAGGCGCGCCTTCCGTTTGGCTGCAGGAGTTTCCTGCAGTCAAGCAGAAGCCGTGTCGGACATTCGACTTCCGAAAAACATTCACAAACCAGAACACTTACTTCTGGGTTTGCAGCGTTCGGGAGCCAATTTGTTTGGCAACTAAGCCGTTCGGGAACCAAGGTTTGACTGTATGGGAAATGCATCCGGAAGACAGAATGTATCCAGGAGCTAGTGGTCTGACTTGGAGCCCTTCCTGCCTCTGTTCCTTCCCCTTCCCTCTCTCTTGTTAAGTTTTCTGATGGAATGTATTTTGGCTTCTCATCGCTATTTTACAATATGAATGTTTTTGAGAACAGTCCTAAATGTTTGGGAATGTTGGGAGGAGGTGAAGCCCCCCTCTCAGAGCTGCCTTATCAGTTGTGGAGGATAGTGCTGGATACCATCTTTCATGTTTGTTGTGGTTTGAGAAAGTGAGGCATTGGGAAGGGGTGGCTAATGGATGATCTGCACGTAGCCAGTCTTGAAGGCTACACAGGTTATCTATAAAATCTGATGGTTTGGGCAGAGTTTCTCTGAAGCTCGTGCATAGACTGATCAGCTGCAGAGCCATGCAAACTGAGGCTACCTGGGGGAGTCACTTCACAACTTCTTGAGGGCTTCCAAGTGGCAGATTGAAGTGCTTGCTTGGTATGTATACATTGCTTACTGTTTTAGAATAAAATCTTTAATCTTCTCACTCGTGTATTTTGTATTGCTTCTGAATCTCATTTTAAAAGAACCACCTTCCCTTTGGTAAGACACTGTCCTGCATGCTTTAGTTGAGATTCCTATATTGCAAGGGATTGGATTAGATGACCCTCATAGTCCCTTTCAATTCTACCATTGTATGATCTATAGATGAAATAAACCAAACCAGAAGCTCATTGGGGATTGCAGCTTAAGACGTCACTCTCTTTTAAAAGATCCCCCTACAGAAATCTGAACTTCATATAGTCTGAACCTCAACCACTGCTCAAGAAGAAATGGAGAAAACAGGGGAGGCTGAAATGATGAAGCCCCACAAAACCGTACAACAGGAAATGAACGATTTATTCAATCATTTTAAGGAGCCACCTCCAGGTGAAAAATAATTCTTTACTTTTCTGTCCATCCCTCAAGCTAAGTTTCCAAACTATGCCAATAAGCATTATGCCAATAGTTTAGATTTTTTTTTTTTGCCTTTTTAACCATCCAGGTACGGTTGTGACCCAGGCATTACCAGATCCCTGGTACTTCAAAATTTGGGATATTAACCAGAAGTACCTCTTGTTAGTGGGTGACCGGCTGCTCTCAGCTCCCAGGAATTCCAACTCACCAGGTAACAGCTCCTACCATGCTTCTCAGTTCCTCCACCCCAGGTGGCTGGCTGTTCTCAAGTGGAACTAGGTAACCTAGTTTCAGGGAGGTGTCTGATTCAGCAGGGCTGGTCCAAAACATTTTTCTGCCTAAGACAAAAGACAAGCTAATGCCCATCCTTCATTCCAGGCATGGAAGCTAACTGGATTGGCAGTTGAATGTTTTTTTTTAATGCTAGGAGCAAGATAGCCTCACTCTTCCTAATGGTAGGGCCAGCTCTGTTGTCTTGGGTGAAGGACAAGATAGTTTCTTTCCATTCCACATATACTAGAATCTGCCTGGCAGTGGCAGTTGAATCTTACTTCATCACTAGTAATGGGACAACATCCTTGACCACACCCAGGGGAAATGGACTAGCTTAAGTACACGGGGATTTGCTGCCTGAAGTGAGCGTCCCATTTTGCCTAGTGGCAGGGCCAACCCAGTGAAGCGGCAGCATCTTCTTAAACAAGGCTCAGCAATGCTGTTGTGGGACTTATCCATGGGGTTCATAAGAGCCACTGTGAAATGGGGAAGAGGAGAGTTCTGGGCTGAGTCTGATGTAATGCAATGCCTTTAGTCACCAGTTACATAGGCAGGTGCCAAGTCAATCCATTGCTCTATCCTGCCCAGATCACTGGTCCATTTATCTTATTACAAGGCTAGTCCATGTAGTCTCACTTATTCCAATTGGCAGTGGTTCTCCAAAGGTATCAGTCAGAGAATGATCTGTCATACCATCTGCCACATGAACATTTTAACTTGGAGATGGGGAGCCTGTCCCCCTCCAGATATTGCATGGACCATTGGCCATGTTGGCTGGAAGTTGAAGTCTAAGAACAACCTTGAAGGGGAGGCACTGGTCCTCCATTCCTGCTTCAGCTAGAGATGACAGATAGAGTCAGTCAATCAGCATTGTGCAAACCTTGCTTGTCACCAGGCGAGAAAATGCAGTCTTCATGCTACAGGAAAAGATGTTGCACACGTGTGTTGCAAGTGTGGTGAGTGGCCTCCATAGTGGACTCACCACAGCCTTATATTGAAATATCTTTCTGTGGCTCCCTTCTTTCAGATCCACACACTTGGATAGTTAGCCACCCAATTGGAAAAACCCATACAGCTTGAGAACTGCTCCCCAAATGGAGCAAATAACTCTGAGATTACAGAGGGAAAGGCTGGTATAGACTAAAATGAGGCACCATGGACAAGATGCACACCTCAGGCATTGCACAGAAGCAACAAAGAACAATGTTATGCAGGTGTAGGGAAAGTTTGACTCTCCAGTTGCCCTAAGAGGCATGGCCAATAGCCAAGGATGTTGGGAGCTGTAGTACAGCAATGTTGGGAGGGATAAAGGTTCCTCACACCAGTTATAATGATTGACAGGTAAGGGCTGTAATTCACTGGTAGAGCACATGCCTGCATAACAACGTGCGCTACCCCTGAGTTTAGCACCCATTTTAAGAGGCATCAGTATTTTTATTTTTTATTTTTGTAAAAATAATCCAAAATTTGTGGGATGTAATACGCAGGAGCAGTCAAACACAACATTCCTAGAGTGGACATAGAAAGGAAACTCTAGGCCAGCCAGTTGGAACTCGCTGTTTCCCCTGGGCTGGGATAGACTTCCTCTGTGTAACTGGAGATGGGTGTGGTCTCACCTGGGCAGGTTAACACAAAACCACAGGGGCGAGACTCCATCCCTCTCTCTTTTGGACCACGCTCTCAAAGAAGCTGCTTTGCTAACATGCTCTCTTGGCTTCCAGCCAAAAGAGGACAAAGGAGCTGTTTTCCCTTATGGAACAGTCTCCTGAGTAAATGTAACCATTACTAAGTTTAAGTCTGCCGTCTGGGATCCAATTGTGAACAGATGGTTTCTCGTGAGTAAACGTTTGTGTACTTTCATAGAAGACTGTGTAGTGTCTTATTTTGAGAGGGATTAATGGGGAAAATACCAGGACATTTATTACAGAGGTTTTAACAAACCTGAGCAAGCTATCTGCTGCATGGGTGTTTAAAAGGGGAATGAGAACTCTGCTAATTTCTGGGACTTGTAAACACACGTTGGAAGAGGATATCTTAAACAATATATCCTCTCCTGCATTCCAAAACATTCCCACAAAATTGCCTGTGCACTGTGCAAGCTACCTGTGCTATGTAGTGGACCTCTCATGATATGAACATTGGGCATACTTCTAGTATAGGGGTTGAGCTCCTTTCTAGAGACTTGTTCTTATGGGTCACTTCAACAGCTTTCAATCTGATTGGCGGCCTTCCATTCTCCTAAGACCCCTGCACCAATAATGCTTTCTCTCTCTCTCTCCCTCCCTCCCTCCCTCCCTCCCTCCCTCTTTCTCTCTGCTGATCCTGTTTCTGAGTTGCTCACCTCCAGCGGGGCTAATTGCTGTGATCCCAAATCAAGCTATTGGGATAAAAGATGAAAGAACATCCGCCATCTTTATGGGTAACGAAGATGGGCAACGTACTTTGTCCTGTGTGGAAGATGGTGGTCAACCTCGCCTAAAGTTAGCGGTGAGTTTCAATTGTACTTCAACGTCTCTTTTGATTCCATATTTGTTACCCCTAGTCTATTTGAGAAGCTCAACATATGAGGTCTGAGCTGGCTGCTCCAAACTCAGACCACATGGCTCTAACAAGCCTCCCTTGAGTTCCTGTACCAATAATTTAGGAACTTTCACCACTGTAACTAAACCAATTTTTACTGCGTCTTCTGACTGATGTATGGAAGAGCACATGAACCTGGCCTTTGAAGTGTTTGTAAGTAAACCAATTTTTAACTTACTAAATGCATGGCCTTTGGGGGAAGAGATGAACTTAGAAGGAACTTAGATAAAAAGGAAAAAGAAGAACTACACCAACTGACAGGATTAGAAATTAAAAACAAAGTCAAGTATTTGGGAATCTATATAACGCCAAAAAGCATTAACCTCTTTGACGATAATTACAAAAAGGCATAGAAAGAAATAAAAACAAACATGGAAACATTGAATAAATTACACCTTTCACTATGGGGAAGAATATCGGTCGTTAAGATGAATGTCCTTCCAAAAATGATTTTCTTATTTCAAGCAATACCAATTTTGGGGGGCATGAAATGTTTCAAGGAATGGAAAAGAGATTTGGCGAAATTTATATGGAACGGTAAAAGACCGAGGATTAAGTATGAACTGTTAACGGACAGGAAAGAAAGGGGAGGATTTGCCATGCCAAACTTAGAACTATATCATGCGGCAGCAGGACTAAATTGGTTAAGGGAATGGATAACCTTGAAAGATCCCGAAATACTAGACCTGGAAGGTGTAGACAACAGGTATGGTTGGCATTCCTACTTACTGTACGAAAAGGTGAAGGTTCACAAAGGTTTCCTCAATCACTTAGTACGGAAATCATTATATTCAATTTGGGTGAAATTCAAAGGAATATTAGAACCAAAACTCCCACTGTGGACCTCACCCATAGATGTAATAACAATTAAAAAAGTGAACATGGAAGGAGGAAGAGCCACATATCAAATGTTATTGGAAGAAAAAGAGAATGAATTACATCTGAAAAAGTATGAAGAAATCAAAGAACACCTCACTGATTGGCTGCAATATTTTCAAATTTACCAAAGATTTATAATCGATAAAAAAATGGCATAGCAAAAGAAAAATCCAAATTTGAAAAAGAGGTGCTCCAAAGTAAGGGGAAGTATATTTCTCGTATTTACAATTTACTATTAGAATGGGAACTAAAAGAGGAAGAAGTAAAATCTGTGATGGTGACATGGGCCCAGGATTTAGGTTACAACATACTAATGGAGCAATGGGAAAGATTGTGGCGGGTGGACATAAAATTTACTGCCTGCTACAACCTAAGAGAGCATATACTAAAAGTGATGTATAGGTGGCATCAGACACCAGAGAAAATAGTAAAAATGTATAGAAATGGATCCCCTTTGTGTTGGAGGTGCGACAAAGAAATTGGGTCATATAAACATATGTGGTGGACTTGTCCAGCTATAAATAACTATTGGAATGAGATATATGAAGAACTCAAAAAATTGACAAAAAGTGCATTTAAAAAAAGACCAGAATTGTTCTTGCTAAGTATCCTGCCAGAAGAAATTAAAAAGGAAAAAAGAGTATTATGTATGTATGGCACAACTGCAGCAAGAATGTTAGTGGCCAGGAATTGGAAAAGTAAGGCTGTACGAACTATAGCTGATTGGCAGAACTTAATGATAGAATACCTGCAGTTAGCCAAAACAACGGGTAAAATAAGAGGACAGACGACCCAGGAGGTATGGAGAGAATGGAGGATATTTAAAGAATATTTAATGGATAGTGGTTTAAATGGAATCCTAGTAGCAGACGTAGATTGAACCTTAGATTAAGCAAATGGAGATCGTGAGAAGAAAAATATGAGTAACAAATGGGAATTATAACTGTACGTTATGTTAAACAAAAAAAAAGTAATATGAAATACAAAGAGGATAATTGGAAGTTTGAGAAAGTGTGTCCAAGTGTTGAAAGTTGGTTTGCATGGTATGTGAGTATAAATGTGTGCGTGTAAGTATTTATGTTTGAAAAATAAAAATAAAAATAAAAATAATAAAAAGAAGGAACTTAGAAAGGCACATTTTAAAGGTCTTACAGCCTATATTTCCACCCTTTACTTTGCTACATATTTTGTGATTTTAAATTTCTGATGGGGTTCTCTCACCAAAGAGTACTTGCCCCAAACCTGCATCTTGGCATCCAGGAATTCTCTTTTAATACCTATATTTTTTTCCCTTGCCACCAACATAATGGAGTTGGGAGCAGGGGTAACTTAGGCTGGCTTGTGTGAGTTCTACTGTCTTCCTATACTTAGGATTGCTCAGTATTGCCATGCCTCCTTCCTCCCTAACACCGCAGAGGGTTTTATAAGGTAACAGAGGGCCTCTTGTTTAGATGGATGAATTTAAATAAATTATTTTGCCAATTGTTGTGAAAATGTGTTGTTTTTTTAAGGGAGAAAAAATTATGGATCTATATAATAATAAAAAAGAGGAATCCAAGAACTTCAGTTTCCTCTGCAAGACTGGCAGCGGCAAGGAGACCGGCAGCTTTGAATCTGTAGCGTTCCCAGGATGGTTTCTTAGCACTTCGCCAGAGCCAAACAAGCCTATTGGTTTGAGCCAGCAAGGAGGTGCTGAGATCACTGAATTTTTCATGGAAAAAACAAATAAAGGGGCATGAGGTGCTGTTGCCATTCTATAGACCCTGTATTGGTGGTGTGGTAGAATGAAGTCCCGCAGAGATATAATTTTTCCAGGCTTAAGTTCAATACCCCACATTTCTATGCTTGCTATACATTTTTTAAATGTCCTACTGAAAATTCATTAGTATTTTAATGCAATTTTCTCCTACTACAGTGGTACCTCGGGTTAAGAACTTAATTCATTCTGAAGGTCAGTTCTTAGCCTGAAACTGTTCTTAACCCGAGGTACCACTTTAGCTAATGGGGCCTCCCGCTGCCGCCACACCATTTCAGTTCTCATCCTGAAGCAAAGTTCTTAACCCGAGGTACTATTTCTGGGTTAGCAGAGTCTGTAACCTGAAGCGCCTGTAACCTGAGGTACCACTGTATACACATTTAATGCTACTTTGCATATTTTTTTGTAAAGTATTTCCCCTCCATACACAGCATTTTTGTGTCATTATTCACTAGCATATGCATTTTTTGTGTCATTTTTCACTAGCACATGCAATTTTCTGCACACTTTAACTCTAGCATGTGCCCTTTTGTACACATGGCTTGGCTGGGGAAACTGCAGTGCAAAATTCAGAAAGGCAAATTTGGAAGGATGACGGTGTTTCAATTTATGCATTGTTTTCGAAAGAGTGAATTATTTATGTGAAATAAAATTATCTTATACCCCTTTTAAATGTGTTTGTGGTTCTTTTTTAAATCACGTATTTTGTGTTTTCATCCTGCATTTTTATGTTGTGAACCACCCTGAGATCTACAGATAAAGGATGGTATACACATTTAATAAATCATTAAACTGGATCGGATTGAATTTGTCTGCCATCCCTACTTTCAACAACCCTATGAAACAAGCGAGATTGGGAAATGGTGACTGACTGGCTAAAGGGCACCCAGCCAACTTTATGGCTGAACAGGTACAGTCGTACCTTGGTTCTTGAACACCTTGTGACTCGAGCGTTTTGGCTCCCAAATGCCGCAAACTCAGGAGTGAGTGTTCCATTTTGCGAACGTTTTTTGAAAGCCAAATGTCTGACGCAGCTTCCACAGCTTCCGATTGAGTGCAGGAAGCTCCTGCAGCCAATCGGAAGCCGCACCTTCGTTTTCAAACTTTTTGGAAGTCTAACGGATTTCCGGAATGGATAACATTCGAGAACCAAGGTATGACTGTATTTGAACCTCCTACCACTCTGACTCTCTAAGTTTACAACTTGTAAAACAGGTATTAAAATCTGCAAGGGAGTTTTTCAACCGATTCTCCCCAATACTAGCCATATAAAAATTTATGCTCTAATTTTTTTGTAAGATGCTTAGATACTCCTATGGGGCACGTGACATTATCATAATATGAGCCCCACATTGGGCAAAAGATTACTGCATTGCAGGGGGTTGGACTAGAAGACCCTTAAAGTCCCTCCCAACTCTACAATTCTATGATTCCATGACAACCACACTGGATCTCCCAGATTTATAGCTTGTAGAATAGGTATTCCAACAGGAATGGAAGTTTTCATTCTTCCAGAACACAAACACTGTTCCTGATTTTCATCATTGTAGGGGGTCATAGTCTTAGATACCAAGGGACATATCTCAACCCCTGTGAAATGGTCCATAAGTGTAGCATCTTCTGTTTCCCAGTACAAGAGCCCACATACTAGTGGATGGCAGAGTTCAAAGGAATCCAATGCAACAACTGTGCTAGTAGAAACTTGTTGCACAACAGCAGATTCTTGCTGCAAAATCTGTTGCACAAGCATCTTTGGTAATGTCCTTGTGTTTTCCCTTGCACAACAGTATTTTGCCGTTCTTCCTGGTCATTCAAAAAAGGAATTATTTTGTTCTTTTCACACATCTTTAAAAGTGACAAGGAAGGTGAAACTGAAGCAACTTCCTTTTTAAATCTGAAACATTTTCATTCACCTACACACACTCACACCCTCTTCATTCCTGAGAGGGGCATGCCACTAACCATTGGTGCAATGAACAATTGATGAAATAAACCGGTGGCAGTATTAGCTCAGAAACACAAGAGGCTGCAAATCTTTCCTTTTTTATTGCAGTAATCATAGAGGCCTTTGTCACAATAGGTTTGGTCACACTGGGTGCCAGCCCCACACGGGGTGCTGCAACAATGATGTAGAATGGAGTGTTGGGGAGTGGCACCTAATTTTAAAGTCACACAGGTCGCTGCTGAAAGTTGAGAGCCCAAAGTCCCCCACTGCTGGCAATGCTGAACATAAGAGACCTGCTGGGTCAGACCAAAGGCCTGCCTAGTCCAACATCCTGTTCTCACAATGGCCAACCAGATGCCTATGGGCAACCTGAGAGCAGGACCTTGGTGGAACACCCCATTTGTGCTCCCGAGCAATTGAAGGAACACAGATAGCTCAGTCAGTAGAGCGTGGGACTCTTAATCTCTGGATTGTGGGTTTGAGCCAAACATTGGGCTAAAAGATTCCTGCATTGCAGGGGGCTGGACTAGATGACACCCTGTGGTCCCTTCCAACTCTACAATTCTGTGAGTCTATAATATTCAGACACATACAGCTTACTTCAGGGCTAGATTCATGTGCAGGCAATCCAAACTGGAGGCTCTGGGCTTATGAAGGTGTGTGTGTGTGTGTGACCTGCCATTTTTAAAAATTACATCCCACCCTTCTTCCAAGGAACTCGTGGTAGCATGTATGGTTTTACCAATCCTCTACCACCATATCCTTTGCCTTTACAAATATTGACTGGCCCAAAGTCATCCTGTGAGCTTTATGGCAAAGTGGGAATTTGAACCTGGGTCTCTCTAGGATTAGGACACGGGTGGCTAACCCGCAGTTCAGCAATTTTCAGATGGCCACAACAACAACATCAGCCAGCGTGACCAAGGATTATGGGAGTAATAGTCCAGCAACATCTGGAGAGCCACAGGTCAGCCACTTCTGGCCTAGTATGATGTACTAATCACCACCCTATGGGGCTCTCATGTGTTTAGAGCTGATGGGAGCTCTTCTACCAGTACCTGGGGCGGGGGGCAGAGGTTTCCCACCCCTGCAGTCAGGTAAGCCAAGAGAGACAACGAAGGCCCTCAACCCCCTAATGAACTTTAAGACTGAACAAAGATTTAAACGTGATGCTTTCTGTGTGTCTCCACCCGGCACCACACTGTGATGATTGCTGTTCAGTTACACCCGCCTCCCTGCTGCGCTGTCTGACATGACTTGGAGGAGGGTAGGTGCCGGCAGAGCTGGGAACACAAATTTCAGCAGGGCGTATTGGCGGGTGGCTGCAACTTTGTGGGAGAAGAGAAGTTAAATCACTAGGTGGCAGCCGATTCCCTTCCCTTCCCTCCCTTTGTCTAATGAGCCACTATAATGAATAAACACATCCTCAATGGAGGCTGATTTAGAAGAGCTGCATCTCAGGCCCCCCACGGAAAATAACCAATTTAATTGGGCAGGTTAACCTTCTTGCAGTCAGGGGGAGGGGAGAAGGGAAGAAACAGCAATCCCATGACTTTTCATAGGTTACTGGCACCAACGGCAGCTTCCCTCCCTAGGCAAATAGCAGCTTCTGAGATTAGAATTTCACCGGGACTTTGGAGCGAGGGGGAAGGAGAGCTTTCCCTCCCATAAAACCCCATGCCTTGCAGTCCAGAACATGATTGTCACAGAAACATAGGAAGCTGCCTTATTCCCAGTCAGATGCATTGGTGCATCTCAGTATTTTCTACACCAGTGCTACTAAAGGGGTGGTCCACGGATCAGAGTCATCAGCTGTCAGTCTCCAATGACTCCACTACAGCCCAGGTTGTGTGGGATGCTTCAGGGACCAAATGTGCTACTGGTCCCTGGCACATTGCGGTCCGGGTGTGTGGGAGTGCCAATCCAACACATTGGATAGCTTGAGAAGCACTGCTGCACACTGTGGCTCTGTAGGGTTTCAGTCTGGATGCTGTCCCAGACCTACATGGAGATACCAGAGCAGAGGTGGTTTTAGGGTGGCCCAGTTGGTGTGGTTGCAGTGGGTGACACATTGCAGAGGGTGCCAAAACAATGCTGCAGAACAGAGTGGGGGGGGGGGCAGGGCATTGCACAGGACTCAAAGCCCTTCACTTGACTGGGGATTGAACCTGAAAATTTATCCATGTAAGTCTGCTACTCTATGACTGAGCTATGTCCCAATCCTTCTCCCAAGTCCGTTTTAAAGTAAAAAAGGCGATATCTTGAGGTGCAAAGATGCCATGTCATCTACCCTTCTCCTCTCTTGTTTCTACCTGCTCTGTAGACTCTGTGGTTAACCACTGTCTCATTAATTCCTACCATCAATTCTAGACATGTCTGCCGTTCTGTTTACCCAGGCTCACCCGATATTTGCAGGTGTTTTCATGTACCTGAGTGCTTTTGAAGGGGAACAAAAGAGCTGCTCGACTTTGTCTACTGTAAATTCATGGTTGGGCATTACCTGTGTTAGGATCAGCCACAATGTTCCAAAACAATGGCAAGCTTCCAAGTTCCCCAGGATTCCTCATCGTGGCTAAAATTCTATGGAAAGCTGGGATGACGGGGGAGTGAGTGGGTTTAAAAAAAATGCAGAAGGCTGATATTGTAGCCACGAGGTCCGCCTTTAGACCCAAACTGTGCACATGACACATCATACCTCAAAGCACATTCTTTCCCCACAAAGAATTATGGGCACCGTAGTTAACCCTCCACAGAGCCCTGCCCCTCATGGGCACTGTAGTTTATCCCTCACAGTTCCCAGCAATCTTTAACAATTCCTTTTCACAGTGGCCAACCAGATGCCCATGGGAAACCCAGAAGCAGAACCTTACTGCAGCCGCACTCTCTCCACCTGTGATTCCCCGCAATTTGTCTCCAAAGGCATGCAGCCTTTGACAGTGGAAGCTTTGTTGTAGTTGTTCAGTTGTTCAGTCGTGTCCGACTCTTCGTGACCCCATGGACCAGAGCATGCCAGGCACGCCTATCTTTCACTGCCTCCAGCAGTTTAGCCAAACTCAGGCTAGTCGCTTCGAGAACACTGTCCAACCATCTCATCCTCTGTCGTCCCCTTCTCCTTGTGCCCTCCATCTTTCCCAACAGTGGAAGCAGAAAGTGCTATTTTTCTAGAAAAAGAGGTGCCAGCACTCACCATGAATGCTTCCTTTGTTCTCTTATAATGGCAATGGCACCTGCCTGAATGGTGCTGGAACTGAGTTCTGGTGAGTTCCAGCTGGGGGGAAAACAAACAACCCCTGGAAGACAGCCACCATAGTTTGTAGCCAGTGATAGCTTTATCATCCAGGAATTTGCCAAACCTCTTTCAAAGTCATCCAAATTGGTGGCCATCACTATCTCTTGTTGATGACTCTCGATTCTCAAACACATTTGTTGCTGGCCCTGTAGCATCTTCATACCATTTTCAAAACTTCCAGATATATTTTGAGTTCACTTTTTCATGCAAATGTGAATCCTCCAGTTTCATCTATGAGTGTAGTGGGGAATCCAAGAGTCCTTGGGGAAGCTGCCCTTGTTGCCTCGAATTTTGCAGATTAAGATGCAGCAAGGCTGTTTTCCCCATTGCATTTCAAGTCACATTTACATGCTGTTTTACACACACACACTCCATGTGCATGACCTGTTTGGTTTCCTTGTCCCTGCAATTCCCCAACTCCTATTCATGAAGCTGTCATCTGCTCATGCCCAGTCACCCATGCATGCACAACAACTGCCTCAAACACACTTCCGTTTAATGGTGAAGTGGATGTGGCCAAAGTTTTCCTTTCAGATTGAAGTTGGTTCGAGGGGAAATTCATCAGACAGCAGTATTTCCCAAGGAACTGCAGGATAGCTCTGCATCATGCACGATGTTTTGTGTACATGTCTTCAAAAGCCAGTGGTGGGAGTGCACTGGAACCAGAGTAAATGGTGATGTGTACACAGCCTAAGAAAGTACTTATGGAGAGAGGCTCATTAATCTCCATCTTGCTGTAGCTGAACAAGTGCTCCTTGAAATCACACCAAAGAGGGTCTCTAATGAAGTGGCCCTTCTGGTCCTGCATTGATCTCCTTTTCAAAAAACAATGGCTCCAGTCTGCACGTCAAGGGCAAATGTGCCAGCATAAGTAGAGGCTGATGTGTAGATAAGAGAAACTAACATGCACAATGCTCCTGAAAAGATAAAGGTAAAGGACCCCTGGGTGGTTAAGTCCAGTCAAAGGCGACTATGGGGTTGTGGTGCTCATCTTGCTTTCAGGCTGAGGGAGCTGGTGTTTGTCCACAGACAGCTTTCTGGGTCATGTGGCCAGCATGACTAAACCGCTTCTGGTGCAACGGAACACCGTGACAAGTGCCAGAGCACACGGAAATGGCGTTTACCTTCCCGCCGCACTGGTGTGCTTTTGAACTGCTAGGTTGGCAGAAGCTGGGGGAGAGCAATGGGAGCTCACTTCGTTGCATGAATTTGAACTGCTGACCTTCTGATCGGCAAGCCCAAGAGGCTCAGTGGTTTAGACCACAGCGCCACAATGCTCCTAAAACCAGATATCACATATACTAAGCACTAACCAAGTTGCTGCTAAGCTTCCTTAAGAATCCCTAAACTTGTAATTTCAAAGGAAACCAGACCTCTAAGCATCCCACAGTACAGAAGAACCGGATCAGCTGGAAGGGGAGGGGGTGATGTTGAGACACCTCATGTTATTTACACCTACACAACTCTGATGGGTTTAAGAATGCATGCATTGCAATGTGGAGCACTCCTACTCAGTGTTCTGGCCAGCCAACCAGCCCTTCTCCCAGGGCCTCCACTCCATTCCTTCTGGCAGAAGAGGAAGCAGCAGGAACCCGTCCTGTTAACACCTCTGTGCTCCTGCTCAGGTGACTAACACATATCTTGGGGTTATATTTTGCAGCAGCTCTTGCCAGAGTCCACTCCCTGGAGATCCAGGCTGACTCAGACATTCAGGCCTTTGTGGGTGAGCCTGTGACCCCAGGGGCGTAGCAAGGTAAATTGGTACCCGGGGGCAAAACATTTTTGTCACCCCCCCCCCACAAGGCATGGGAAGGTCAGGTGGTACCCAGTGCGGAAAATTTCTTGTCAAACCCCCCATTGATCCCCCCCCCCGCAAAAATGGTTTTATGTTATTTCATATTTTCTTACAAAGGAATAATAACAAGTAATAATAAAAAGCCTTTTATTTATATCCCACCCTCCCTGACCAAAGTCAGGCTCAGGGTGCCTAACATCAGATACATAACATTGGTATAAAATCAAACAATCATTAAATTACCTCCTAAAAACACCTCAAAATCAAATTAAAGTTTAATTAGTTGGCTTTCCACAGGGTTAGGGTTGAGAACAGTAAGTGTTCTCTGAACTGAAATTTCAGCCTTCATGACATAGGAAAACAGCCAAGTGAACAGCTATTTTGGTGGAGGAGGGTCAAGATATTAACCGATATGCATGGAATTTCATATATAGCTATATAATCCCTAGTATAGTAAGATAAGACCTTCGGAGCAGGCATTAAAAAAAAAAAATTCAAAAAAAAAATTCCCAAAAAAATGTTCCTTGATAATTTGTCACCCCCTCCATTATGGAAACCGGGGCGGCCCACCCCGCCCCCCTTGCTACGCCCCTGCATGACCCTGAAGTGCTCGTTCAAGTCCTCCTTCCCAGTCACAGAGAAGCTCACCATCAATTGGACATATCGACCTCTTGCAGGGGGCAATTTGGAGCTGGTGAGCGGGGTTTTCGCTGTCTGCCTCAGCCCTGAACAGACACTTACAATTCTGTGGCCACTAAGCTTCAATCCTCAGTGACAGTTTTGGGGTGATTTTTTTTTTGTCTCATCTTAGGTCAGGGCAGGAGAACTCTTTCAGCCTGAGAGCCACAGGCCCTTCTATAGTCCTACAACCTTTCAAGGGCCACATACCAGTGGTGGGCTGGGCCAGAAGAAAAAGTAGGCAGAGCAGAGCAGCAATAAAGGTGAATGTTGCCTTTGAACAATTGGTTCACCCCCCCCTCTCCATGCAGGCAAGGAAAAGGCATTATTATTCGGCCCCTGACCCTGAGGTTCCCCATCCCTGATTTAGAATTTTAGTAGTGTTTCTGGGCCAATAACCTGTTAGGAAAGTCACTTAATGCAGATACAGCACAGAGAGAAAAGAAATGGATAATCCTTTCTTGAATAAACCCAGTACATAATATGAGAAGAAACACACAGAGTGGTTTTGTCTTTCTTAGTCCAGGTCCTTTCCATAGCATGGTTCCCACCAAACATACAGTGGGAAGCTCCCTCAGAACTACACAGCCAATCAGAGCAGTGTAGAGACCACCCCTTTTGACTGATTGCTAAGCAACACTTCCACCCAGTCCCCTTCTTGACTAGTTGACTTTAACTCCTAACAGAATTAACCCTTAAGTTGCACACTGAATGATCCTTGCTGTTGCACTTTCCCCCATACCCCCATATATTTTTTGTACTTCTGCAAACCTTGGGGTTCAGTTGAACATATTAATACCTTCACAGTAGCCCTGCTTCAGCTACAGTCCTGTCTGCACTCACCAGTTGAGTCAACAGTACGAAGGAGTGATGGCTTCCGCGGTGCATTACATTAAATAATCAAAAAAAGCTTTTGCAATTGATGCTTTCTTTGTGTTCTTCGGTACTGTTCGAATGTGAAAACACTGTATGGGGTTTCTTAAATGTCTAAAATAATTGTGAAGCTATAAGTAAAAACCTTGCAATTCCATGATATTAATGAATTTAGAATTGTATGTGCCATCTGTGAGACTAAGTGAAAATATAATGATGCAGCAACATAAGATTGCCGGGTGGAAATGTCAAAACCAGGTGCGCTTTTTAAAAAAAAGAAAGAAAGAAAGAAAGAAAAGGTGTGCCCTGCTTCACAACCTCCTTGATTGTTTTTGTCTGGCTAGAATGTGCCCTTGAACTTTTGGTTGACTGTGAATACAGAGGGGTTTCTGAGTGTGTGCAGAAACTAGCCAACTGCGCAAAGGCAAAATGGGAACTTCTTGCTCCACCCAGCAGTGGCATGTACCTGCCCCCGGAAGGTTGCCCAGAAGGGGAAGTGGCTCTCAGGCTCAAAAAGCTTCCCCACCCCTTCCGTAAAGCAATATCAACAAAAACTGAATGCCCAATTGTAAGGAAATTGACATTTTATTGCCGTTCCCAATAAGGGTGTAGGAGTGTCCCTGTTTGCACCTGTGAAGTGTCGAGAGACAGGGGTGGCCATCGCGGTAACATCAAGACTCCCTCGGGAGGTGATGGACTCTCCTTCCTTGCGGGCAGTGCTTTTTTCTGGGGGGGGGGACAACGCAGGGATACGCATATCCCTAAACATTTTGTGAATCTATGTTTGGCCTCATTGAGGGGCAGCTTTTCAATATGAGTAGGAAAATGAGAGTACCCCTAAACATTTTTTATAGGGGAAAAAAGCACTGCTTGCGGGTTTTTAAGCAGAGGTTGGGTAGCCACGTGTCATGGATGCTTTAGTTGAGATGTCTGCATTGCAAGGGGTTGGACTAGATGGCCCAAAATGCTAAAGGACTGCAACTCCCATCATTCCTGATCATTGGCTGTGCCGGCTGGGGCTTGCTGTGAGTTGTAGTCAACAAACCGCATTGGCTATTCCTGTTGCAGGATATACAACGGACTATTCTGGTGTGTGGGACACAGGTGGCACTAGGTTAAACCACAGAGCCTAGGGCTTGCCGATCAGCAGGTCAGTGGTTCGAATCCCCGCGACGGGGTGAGCTCCCATTGCTCGGTCCCTGCTCCTGCCAACCTAGCAGTTCGAAAGCATGTCAAAGTGCAAGTAGATAAATAGGTACCACTCCGGTGGGAAAGTAAATGACGTTTCTGTGCACTGCTCTGGTTCTCCAGAAGCGGCTTAGTCATGCTGGCCACATGACCCGGAAGCTGTACGCCGGTTCCCTCAGCCAATAAAGTGAGATGAGTGCCGCAACCCCAGAGTTGTCCGCGACTGGACCTAACGGTCAGGGGTCCCTTTACCTTTATTCTGGTATGTAGTAGTGGATGCAAATATATTTGACCCTCAGCCCTTGTTTCCTGATGGGGTTTGGTGCTGGAGGAGTTAAAGTAAACCCTGGTAAGATTGTCGTGCCCGTCCGATGCAGCTGAAATGGAAGAGCTGCTTGTTTCTTGTTTCACGAGAAGGTAGCCAGCGAAGCAAGGTGCTGTGCTGCTGCTGTTGTTGATGGAGGAGATTTGGAATGGCCCAGAGCTCACATACCTTTCTCTTCCCTTTTATTGCTAACCCCCCCACCCGCAGAGACTGATAATGGGGCTTCCAGCAGTTGTTTCCGAGATGTTGGGTGCTGGGTTACTATGGGAACAGAGCTCTGCACATACCTTTATCAAAGAGCAAGAACGCGAATTTGGATAGCTATGTCAAACAAAGACATGGGCTGCTAGATCCACTTTAGTTTGTGGTTAAGATAAAAATGGAAGTGTGTAAGCAGTACATGACAGGAGCCTCTGCCCTAGCTATCCCATAGAGCCAAGTGATCTTTCCATACTCTGCACTGCTTGACTGGGATGGCGAGTTAGGCATTGTCTCCCCCCCCCCAAAAAAAAAGGAAAAGGAAAAAAGACAACAGAGAGGACACTCATTTGCAAATTTATATGGAAATGTAGAAATAACAGTTATAATTTAACCGGGCTCTAAATGCAGCCACAGAACCCTTTAGATTCCCCTAGGCAACAGTGGCTGGAAAAAAAGATCCAATTTTCTCTTTGCTGGAAGGTGACAGATCAATGACCAGGTGCTGCCAGGCACACTCTCCAAATGGAAGCAATTTATCCAGGTGACAGACACCACTGTTAGCATCCTGCCATGGCACTATATACAATGCAGCCTCCCTCCCCTTCCTACCCCTTCATGTTAAAAGCCAGGGCATGTGTGATAGACACAGCAGGTCCCAGTGAAAATGGAATCTTGCCTCTCCTCTGCGCAGGAGTTGGGAGTCCGTCTTGTGGTGTTTTGATTGCCTCCTTGACTCTCCGCAAGACATGCAAGGCTCTTAGCTGGAAGCTAAACAAACAGCCTGGCCTTTCATGGTGGGTCCGGGAGTCAGCGTGTAGTAGCACACACAGTGGGGCATGCTGATTCTCCCCAGCTGCTGCCCCAATGCACTTACCCCTTTTAAGTCTTAATTTTTGTTGGAGTACCAATTAATGAGGACTGCCCACAGGGCCTGCCCTGCTGCCATCTGATTTCAGCCCCTTGGAGAAGCCAGGAGCAGCTGCCTCACCGGAGAACAAACATTCACCTTCCCCCAAGGGGGATGCTGGGCTGAGCTGGCAGATGTAAAGCAGGGAACAGGCAGAAAGGAAGGGCAGCAGAGCTGATGAAATTGGCCGCAGTGCATTTGCATCTCAAAGAGGGGCTGTGGGGATGGGAAGGTCTCTCCTAGATCCTCTCCTGTGATCAGTGTGGCTTTCTTTCTTTTGTGGTTCACTTCCCAAGACCTTGTTGGGATTTGCAACGGCGATCCAGTCAGTTTTTACAAGCCGGTGGTGGAAGAGGAGCAGAAGTCCTTGGGGAAGAGAGGAAAACCACGCAGCTGAATTACAGCCAGGGATGTTAGGAGGCAGCGATTTGTATCCCATCCCTTGTTCATTGCAAACAGCACTGTTTCCATTCCACTGCAATTCGGTTTCTGCTAAAACATATGCTATTTATCTCACTGTTCGCAATGGCCAAAATACACTTAGTTAATTTCAGTGTATTTCAATGGAAGGGGAACATCAAAAAAGATGCAGAAAGCAATGCCATTATTTATGTGATGTTTGCAGGATAGAACAATAGCAAATACTGTGTGTATTTGTGTGATTTCTATTCCTGACCTCAGACAAACATGTGGATTGTGGCAGCCCAAACTGAGAGCAAATTTTCATGATCATTTTGAGGGCTTATTTTTGGCTGTTGATGATGGGATGTTGACCATGGCTTCTGATATGGATCTATCATGGAACTGCAATCATTGGCCTGGTTTGGTTTGGGGCTGGTCCACTTCCCCACCCCTTGTCCTCTACTGTGACCTTGAAGAAGAGAAGAACGGAAGCCTACCTTGCTGCCATCTTGCTTCCGTCTTCTGCTCTCCATTTCCATCACGGTGTTCCGTTGTGCCAGAAGTGGTTTAGTCATGCTGGCCACATGACCTGGAAAGCTGTCCGTGTAAAAATCCCAGCTCCCTCGGCCTGAAAGCAAGTTGAGTGCCGCACCCCATAGTCACCTTTGACTGGACTTAACCATCCAGGGATCCTTTACCTACCTTGAATGGGACACGGGTGGCACTGTGGTCTAAACCACTGAGCCTCTTGGGCTTGCTGACCAGAAGGTTGGCCAACCTAGCAGTTCGAAAGCATGTCAGTGCAAGTTGATAAATAGGTACCACCGCAGCGGGAAGTTCAGCGGTGTTTCCATGCACTCTAGCTTCTGTCACGGTGTTTGTTGTGCCAGAAGTGGTTTAGGCATGCTGGCCACATGACCGGGAAAGCTGTCTGTGGACAAACGCCGGCTCCCTTTGCCTGAAAGCGAGATGAACACCGCAACCCCAGAGTCGCCTTTGACTGGACTTAACCGTCCAGGGGTCTTTTACCTTTACCTTTTTACCTGAGATATGCTGAGATGTGTCCCAAGAACCATCACTCTAACCCCATGTGATATAGAGGAGATTGCAGGAAAGCTAGCTGGTTAATTTCGGTGCCATTGGTATAATTTGCCTCACCCGCCACTTATACAAAGGTTGCCCATAATTGAGGTTGGTGGGGGTTGGAGAATGCTGTGCACCCCATGAAGGAATAGGGCAGGGGAATGGGATAGAGTGTGCCTGCTTGCTCTGAGTGCATGCATGCATGTGCATGCAGAATGTCCAAAAACAGATATGGGGGTGAACGAAATGAGGGGTGTGCGAACTGCATGCTGAAATCAGACATTAGGATTCTTTGCCAATTCCAGCAGTCATTATGTCTTACTCAGAAGCTTCTGTTTCCATGGCTTCTGTAATTAAAATGTGACTTACACCACGACTGTTCAGTTTTATGATCTAGCTATGGACACATAAGAGATCAAAGAAACCCAAGGCAGGCTTTAGGGACCAACCATTTGAGCAATTGATGGATGATAACATTATGGCCTCATCTGGGGTCTGAATGTTTTAAGGCAACTGCATTTCTACTCTTTAGCACAAGCGGTAGACAAAGTGATAGGGTATGGACTCTGGGGTTGCCAGGGATTTCAGCCTTGACCAGCCTGTTTTTGGACAATTACGCTCATTAGCTGCAGGCCCCCAGACAGTACACAGCTGTACTGCCTGGGGTTGATGGTAGCTGTAGTTCAAAACTTCTGGAGGACACTGGAAGTTGGAAAAGGGTGGATCATCTAGTCCAACCTCCTGCAATGCAGGAACAACAACAACACAAAAGGTGAAGAAGTCACCTACACAGACACGTTTAGGGGGAAGGAGAGAAGCCAGGATGATACCTAGAAAGCTGCAAGATCTACATTTTTCTCGCTGAGATAATCACTGCCTGAGCATGCCAGGTTTTAAGCCAGGAGCACATCTGCTATGCTGAAAGCATTCCACGGGTAATCAAAATGAAGCCCTTTCTTATTTATTGCAGAAGGTGGGTTTTTCCTTTTTTTTTTTTACAGGTAGCAGGTGTGCTTTCCTCATAATGAAGTCACAGCTCCTGCTTCCTAGTGGCTCCTGCATGGCAGAAAGAATGCATGTAAGGAGGTGAGCACACGCGTGAGTGCACATGATGCATAGCATCTGCCACGAGCAAATGGTCCAATCTGCTTGTCACAGCCAGGAACCTGAAACAAGGGAGGAATTCAATTTTGTTTTGCCATCCTTTGGGCTTGTCGCTTTCCGCCTAATTAAGAGCTGCAATCGCAGTCTCATCGTTCCACTTGCCAAAGTCAGGGGTCTCCTGCCAGGGGTCGCTTCACACATGTCCATTCCTCAGTGAGGTCACATCGGTGTGCAAACTCCCTGGTCCTGGTGAATTCCCTGTTATTTCACCGGCTCCTCTCAGTTGTGTGCTCTTCTGGACTCTTGGGGCTACTGAATAGGAAGGACCATAGCTCAGTCATAGAGCTTTGTCTGTGCATGTGGAACAGGCATGGCTCACACCCCAGCATCTCCAGCTAGGGCAGGGTAGGACCCCTGCCTGAAACCCTGGAAAGTCAGCGTAGATGATACCGAGCTCCATCTGCACCCCATGCCAGTCACTTAGATTTGCCAGTGAATATCAGTTACAAGTAGGTAGCCGTGTTGGTCTGCCGTAGTCAAAACAAAATAAAAAACATTCCTTCCAGTAGCACCTTAGAGACCAACCAAGTTTGTTATTGGTATGAGCTTTCGTGTGCATGCACACTTCTTCAGAGTGTGCATGCACACCAAAGCTCATACCAATAACAAACTTAGTTGGTCTCTAAGGTGCTACTGGAAGGAATTTTTAAATTTTGTTTCCAGTGAATATCAGTTGATGTTGCAACTAGTCCCTGTGACAAAGCCTCTTGTGACTCAAAGACATATTTTGTGGCCCAAATTCTCCGGGATTCTCTTGCCTCTGAAACCAAGCAAGATCCAGCCTTGCTATGTTTGTGACATGTCGAAAGTTTCTTTCTTCTCCCAAGGCTCCTAACATTAGTGCCCCATTTTATTGCCGCAGTTTCGAAGGTCTTATTGGACTTTAAAAAAAAAAAACTTTCTTATAACTGCCCTGTGTTTTGTAGCTTATTTTTGCACACCATTTGGATATTCTCTGAATGTAGTGCAGTTTAGGAACCACAAACAGAAACTCTTAAAGAGAGAGAACACCTAGTTGCAATCGAAATATTTGCAAATCTGGTTTATTATCAAAATTTTCAGACTTTCAGCTGTTTGCAATGAGCAAATCAAACAAAAGCAATTGAAATAGCTTGACACAATGGATGCTTCAAGTGGTTTCCCCAGATTTGGCTGGAAATGCAACTTACACTGGCTTTTGTTTGATTTGCTCATTGCAAGCAGCTGAAAGTCTGTAAATTTTTCATAAAAAACCCGATTTGCAACAGGGGTTGAATAATTTCGATTGCAGCTGTAGATAACATAGGTAGCTAAACAACAACAACAACAACAAAAAGCCAGTGTTCTAAATTATCATTGCCTAGAGTAGCTTCTGTCAGCCTGGTGCCCTTCAAAAGTTGTTGTACTCCAACAATCCCAACTCTGGAAAGCACCGGCTTGGAGCAGGCTGGACTGTGGGCTCATTTTCATAGCAGTTCTCCCCGTTCAGGAAACTCAAAGAAAATAAAAGAAAATAAAGGAATATTCAAGACAGTGTTACTCTTGTTTTTAAAAATTTTATTCATACATAAAAACATAAAATTAAGTCTACATTGGTCACCAGAGATAACGTGTAAAAATAAATAAATAAATAAATAACCACCAAGAGCTCAATGGAAAGGGGGGGGGGGGGAGAGAAAAGAAAAAGACAGTGCTAATATTAATATGTACAGCCTGAAATCTGGCTTCACCCATGTGAGCCTGGGATGCGCCAGGCAGGCAACATGCTGGCAATGCGGACTATCAGTTTCAAACACGGCATTGGTGCAAAGGCATCAGTCATTAGGGGGTGTTCACATATCACATTCAGTGGGTATGCCGTCCGCGCACCTGTGTACAGAAGTAGCTGGGTCGTACACTCATTTGGTTATTCACATGTAACAATCAATGAAAGCAGTGGTGTAGCATCGGTTGCCAGTGCCCGGGGCAAGGTGCAAAAGGGTGTTGTGCTGCAGTTTACCTGTAGAATGCCCACAGGAGCCAGCATGCTTCCGGCCAAAGCTTGCGTGGCTGCTTCTGTGCCCACACCGGGTGCTCCAGCGGCACCCTGATGTGCTACAGCTGCCTGCTCCTGTCTGGGGGCTCTGTGGCGGCCCCGGGGCAGGAGGGAGCCACCTGGTGCAGCAGCAACCCAGTTTGACCAGCAGCGGCAGCAGCCATGGTGCAAGAAAAGTGTGTCATGCCATCCCAAGGCGCCGAAAGGGACGGGCAGTGAAAGGGGGCTTTGCCCCAGCAGGAGTGGGCCTGCCCGGCTGCCCACTCTCCACTCCCAGCCCGTCCGGCTACCCAGACAACATGCACGCTGCACATTACCGGGCTAGAAAAGGGAGCCACCTCCCTCCCAGTCACCTTCAGAACTGCTGTGGCCCAGTTGTGCCCTCCTGAATGTGCACCTGGGGTGATGGCTCCTGCTGCCCCCCCCACCACGTTGCACCTTTGAATACGTGAACAGCCTGTGCACCTGTGCACACCAGTAGCTGAGCTGTACAAATAAACACGTGCACACTCTTTCACACAAACACTTGTACAAGTGTAGGGGCAGCATGTACCTGTGTTCAGCATAACATGTGAACAAGCCTATTGTCACATTAGACTGGGTGTATGTGTGTGTGCATGGCTGGTGAGACTGGGGGTTCTCTGTACCCCCTTAATGCTTCATGGGATTGACACAAAGTCTTACATTTCCAAGATCGCTAATGCAAATTGCTTACTTTTCTTGTAGCACGCTGATATAGGCCACATCCACACCATACATTTAAAGCTCTACGATACTACTTTAAACAGGCATGGCTTCCCCCCAAAAATTCTGGGAGCTGTAGTTTGTTAAGGGTGCTGAGAGTTGTTTGGAGGCCCTTAGTCCCCTCCCAGAGCTACAATTCCCGGAGTGGTTTAACAACCAATCCCTCTTCACAGGGAACGATGGGAATCGGAACTCTGTGAGGAGAAAAGGAGTCTCCTAATAATTCTCGGGACTTTTTAACAAACAACACTTCTCATAATTGTTTGGCAGGATCCATGGCTGTTTAAATTGGCAATGAAACCATTTTAAATACATGGTGTCAATGTGGCTGTAGACAAAAGGGAGATGAGGGAGAAATCTGTTTCAGTGTGCATTATAAGTAGGGCTGTCTCTGAAGATGGGAACTTCGGCTGGTGCAGGCTGCTCACCGGGGCAAGACAGTTTGTACATATTACACCGATCCTGGCCCAACTGCACTGGGTGCCAATGAATTTCTGGGCTCAGTTCAAAGTGCTGGTTTTGACCTCTAAAGCCTTAAATAGCTCAGGACCAAAATAACTTTCCATATGAACCAGTCCAGACCCTGTGATCATCGTCTGAAATCCTTCTTTGTGTGCCCGTTTCATGGGGGGCCCGGAGGGTGGCAACACAGGAATAGGCCTTTTCCGTGGTGGCTCCCCACCTTCATGACATATCTTTAGATGCCAGGAGAAAATGTTTCTCTATAACCCAGGCCTCTGGATGATTAAACACTCTATGGTCTGTTAAATGTATTTGTGGTTTTCTTTTGGTTGTATTATGTATTTTGTGTTCTCATTTTGTATTTTCATGTTGTGAACCGCCCTGTGATCTTTGGATGAAGGGCGGTATACCAATTCGACAAATAAGAACAATAAAAATAATAATCTGAATGCAAACCCACCTTGTTCCCAGTTCTTGAAACAAGATACAAACAAAAACACAGCTAACTTTCAAATTCACACTTCTCTAATTCCCCCCCCCCCCGCAAAAATCACAAGCCCAAAATGTGTGCAAAAAATGCATACATTATGGGAAAGTGTGGAGAGAAATGCATACATTGGTGGAAATAACATATAAAAATGCATCATATTAGAGGAAATGGCTTGCAAAAATGTGCATGTATTGTTAGGCGACATGCACACTAAAATACAGATGAATTTTAGCAAGGACCAGTATTCGCAGACCTCTGTGGACATGTGGAGAACTGAAGGCATAACTGGGATAATGAGAAGCTGCAACTGAAAAAGACAGATTCATCCATCCCTAAGTCACAATCAAAGCAATTTGAACAGCAACAGGAAGGACTCGTGGCAAGATTTGGCACTGCTGGGCTCCTGCTGAGGCCCACACCTGTTAGGGGTCCATTGCTAATCCTCAGAGCTTCCATGCACCCCCCCTCCTTCTTTTCCTCCTACCTGTTTGGTCAGGGGTCCCTTTACCTTTTTATGAACCCAGGGTTGGGAGCCTGCATTGCCACAAGCCTTCAGGAAAAGAGGAATGCCACTGTGTTCAGCCTTCTAATTCAAGGCCTCGTACACTGCTAAAATGCAGAGCTCTAGAAATCACTTGCAAATTAAGGTCTGCTTCACACATTACAGGTTAAGCACATATGCAACATGAGTGTGGAGGGACACCACGCTCAAATTGACTATCCACATCTATTTTGTACCATGTATGTGGCCAATGACAGCTTTCTGGCTTCTCTCCCCACCTTTCATTCTTAAAATTACATGAAGCTCTTAGGCTCTAATCCGTATTGAGGGGGATTTGAAAATGATCAGAGGTAAACTGGAGTCCAACAATTTTTTTATAGAAAGGAAAAAAGTAATTTCCTATGGACTCCTTGCAATTCTCAATGGCATGAATCCTGATTTTGGAAAGCAAATAGGAACAGAAGGAATACAACAGACTGCGGCCTCATCCTTTAATAACAAGGAAGTGGGAAGGACTGGGGAGATGGCATAGCTGTGGACTTGTTCCCAGTCAGGATGTTTTCCTGCGAATGATCTTCAAGGCAGCTAGAAACCACCACCGGCTTGCAAGGCTGTTTCTGCTAGTTACAAATGCTACAAAGAATGCTATAGTGACCAGCTGAAGTTCTAACTAAGCATTATTTGAAGATGTGTATAACTAAAACCTGATGGGTGATTTTCTTTACAAAAAGAAAAAAGCAGCCAGGGTGGTAGAGGGAGAGGATAAACAGCACAACGCTACACATGTCTATTCAAAAATTATTTCCATTCGAATGGAGAAGTGGCAGAAAAGAGTGCATTCAAGCTGATTCACTGTTAAAAATTTCTGCAGCCTCTTTCCCTCTGCAGAGTTCCAAATACATGCTTATTAAGAGTCAACATGGTTAGGGAGCAGTTTGAGGGCATGTTTGGAGCAGAAAAGCAATGGACATACTACATGGCAAAATGCTGAAAACAAGCTGACCTGCAACTCTCTGATGCAGTGGGAAGCTGGTGTGGAACCCTAAACTGCGGTTACTGTTAACTATGGTTTGTTTAAGCAGGGCGTTTTAATAAGTTATGGCTTTAAGTTGACCTGTTCAAAACAAATCGTTGTTGAGATTAACAATGGGTTCTCAGGTTCGGATAATGCACCAAGTTGCAGTCAATTAAAAACAGAAGCAAAAATCTCCTTTCTAGATCTCCTTTCTAAGACTCAGTGTGCCTCATCCCTGCCACATTAAACCATAGTTTACTGTGGCACTCAAACACAAACAATGTCAACTCATAAAAACTAACGGTCAGGGAAGGGAGCCCAATGTCTCAATGCAAAATGGAATTCATGATCAAAGAAAGAAGGGTAATATATATATATATATGTATAATCTGCTGCAAACTCCTGTCATTGTTTTTTTTTTTATGTTTGCTCCGATATGAAGACCACAACAGCTAATTTACCTGGCTGCACAGTGTTTATTTTAAAGCAGTAGTAGAGTCGCTGTCATTGATGCTTTCAATATTAAAAACACATAATCACCACTCAGATTTGAAATGCTCAAATCATCAACATTCATCCCCATTGGCACTGCCAAGAGATAGCAGTGAGACTGTGGGAACGAATGTGTTCTCAAGAAGACTTCAAAATATTTGTACACTATCAGCTCAAACCGCTGGTGCGGATGGGGGCCGAGGAAGAGAACTGGTGAGATCCAATTCTTTCACATGACAAATTATTGCTCTCTTTTGGAAGGATCTGCTTGTAGATGCGGTGGAGCATGGAAGCAAACAAACGAGGCTTCTTTAAGCCACCTGTTAAGTTTCCTAAACTGTTGGTGCGGGCTAAAGATCTTAATGTGCTGTGAGCAAAAGCTAGGGGAGCAAGGGGTAACGGGAAATATCTTTAGGGAGCACCCACTGCCTCTTTTATAGTTAACCCCTCATTCCATTACGTATGGAAGGAAAATACTACAGGCACTGTACTTTTAGAAAAAAATAAAATGGCACCAGGTGATCCAAACACAGGCCACCTCCATACTGTCAGTATTCTGCAGGAGAGATTCACGAGCACACCTGAAATTTAGGATTGCACAATTAAAGTTCATTAAAGCACTCAGTTGCCTGAGTGTAACACATCTACTTAAACACCCACCCACCTCCCCAAATTGACATTTTTCAGTTAGGAAAGTGATGGGGGGGGGGAATGCACTGGCAAATGCGGGATGAACAAACAATTATTACCAAGTAAGCAAATCAGGATGAATTCAGGACTAATGCTTATCGTTGTATAATCTCCTGGCAAAGAAATCAGAATGGATGTTCAATGAAGACCAGACATAGCCTAACCTCTGTTTAGGCACAAATCATGACGGAATGCTCAACAAACAAGTCATCTGGAGGAGCTGAGCTAAGCCTTTGGGGCAAATGCAAAATTGTACCGGAGGTGCTCTGCCCTCTTAACAAAAGATGACTTTGAGGCTTAAATAAGAAAACAGGCTCCCAGTTTAATGGTGTCTGCCAACAGCTGGTCCCCTGCCCTTAGGTGAGGTAGATGGAGGGGAGGACAAAGACAGCAGACTAGCACTGGGGGAAGTTGATAGGATCAGCAGGATATGGCAAGCAGGCTACACCAAGCCGCTCCCACTCAGAGGTAATTAACCCCATGGGGTCATTGGCGGTTCACCAGGGAGCAGGCTGGTTTTGAGACTGCAATTAAAAATGCAAATTTTGCTAATCAGAAACATATGTGCAGAAACCCAATTAGCTGGCTGGGAGGCAGGCAGAGAAGAGGGGACGGTGTCGGGGCTTCGTGTTCACAAGCCCAAGAGTGATGTTTTTAATCACCACTGCAAGCTGAGAATGACCTGCGGAGGTTTTCCCCTCAGAGGAGGAATGGAGGAGGCAAAAGACTCTCCACTTCTGTCTCAAGCCCTAGATGCTGACTGGCATCCTTTCAATTCCTCCAGAACGTCAAACAAGGTGGAACGTACCATGCAGGGCTGCCAGCCTGCGGGATGTTTGCTGTACGTTTCACACCAGCAACTGGGGATGGAGGTGGAATTCAATTTAGTTCACATTTAAAGGGTAACCTACCTAGTTTGCGCTTTTTATAAAAGAATAGGTGAACTGAGACACAGCCTGCCCTGTGTCACCCTGGCAACCGGTTGGCAGGCTCTTTCCACAGCCATTGGGGCAGAAGCAGGTTCTTTGCTAGCTTTTTACGTGGTTGGTTTGGGGCTCTCTTGGGGCGAGGAGATCCATACAAAGGCAGAGAACTTACAAGCGCCTGTCTGGAACAAGTGCTGCTTTTGATTGTTAACTGATGATCGATTCTTTTTGCCCCTGAGAAGAACAGAGTTTTAAACCTTTTGATCCAACACTACTGTGTTCCAG
This sequence comes from Lacerta agilis, assembly GCF_009819535.1. NCBI lineage: Eukaryota > Metazoa > Chordata > Lepidosauria > Squamata > Lacertidae > Lacerta > Lacerta agilis. The sequence goes on along the minus strand of NC_046326.1, from coordinate 9,276,861 downwards.
AATTACTACATTAAGATCTCCACTTTGCTGTACCAGTCTGGCCTAGTCCTTCCTCCGTCCTATTCCATCTGAATTTCACAGCTCCTGGGGTGTCTCAATGAAGGTAGGGGTGGGTTCCTGTGGCCTTTGAAGGTCACACCTGCGCCCTTCATTTAAAGTAGCATTATCCGATTTTAAGCTAGCATGGCTTCCCCGAAAGAATCATGGAAACTTTAGTATGTTATGGGTGACCAGAGTTGTTAGGAGACGCCCTATGCTCCTCAAAGAGTTATATGTAATTACGGGAGATCACCAGGAAGAGGGGTGGATTGTTAAATCAGTCTGAGAGCTGTAGCTCTGCAGGGGGAATAGGAGTGTCTTAAGAACTCTCAGCACCCTTAACTACAGCTTCCAAGATTCTTTGGGGAGAACCATGACTGTTTAAAAGGCGCAATACTCTTTGAAATAGTGCAGATTGAACCCTATTGGCAAAACAGAGGACAGGTAATGCGGACAGTAAACACGAGATATTTGCCAAAAGCAAGCCTTCCCAAAAACGCCATAAAAATATTCACATTTTCGGTAACTGAATATAAACATTCCCATTCAACACACACACCATTTCAGTTCCCACTCCCACATTAAATAAAAAATAGAACTCTCTCCCAGCTTTTACCTGCTCATGGAAGAGGCAATGCCAAGCAATGACAAGGAAGATCTGGTGGCTGATTTGCCAGTTTATGGCTTCTAGTAGCCTAGAACACTAGCCTATTATTTTGGACAGGAGAAGTATGCTGGAGAAAGAGGGTTCTCCACAGGCAACCAGTGGAACAGGGTTGTTTCCTCCCAGATGAGAAAACACAAAAAATGCCTTACATTCCATCTGATCCCCAAGTATCTCAGAATCCTATTGCCTCATCCCACAGTTTAGTAGCTGCAGGAGAGCTATAATGGCATTTGCTATGGCTGGCACTCCAGTAGCCCTTGGGAACTGATATTTGGGTCATGGGCAAGAAGCAGCCACCTGTGGTAATTGGCATGGAGATTATTGCATATTCTCCACTGAAAGCAGCTGCTGCTTTGATTCTATCCTGACAGAATGGTCAACTGGTAACATCCCTTTTTATTTCTCACTGGGGTGCTCTAGTCAGGATAGCGCTCACAGAAGGATGTATTGGGCATGACAGGGTTGGGATTGGTGCCTCACACCATTAACATGTGGCAGGACAACAGCTGGCGATCCATTTTGGCCAGGCGAAGGACCTCAACCAAGAAAACAGGTGGTTCTCCTGGACTGTACACACACAATCTCCTCCCCCCCAGTTGAAAGATGCATCTCCTCTCCAGAGCGGGCAAGACAACGCAGAACCCTTCAGATTTCAGTGGCAATGATGTCCTCATAAGGGACATCAGTTCCATGGAGGTCAAGGTCTAAAGGCTCTTTGCCATCCTCCCCTGCAGCCAGCTGCTGGAGCATCTTCTCCAGGTTCTGGTTCCGTTTGTACATGTGCAGGTAGCTCTGCTGCAGCTGCTTCTGGTAGTGGATGACTTTCTCTTTCTCCTCCTTCCAGGTCTGCCGCTCCTGCTGGAAGCCGGCCGTCATCTGCTGGTTGCTGTCCTGAGCCTCTCCCAGCTCTGCCTTCAGCTTCTCCACTTCCCGCCACAGGGCTTGCGCTTCCTCCGTCATGCTCCCCTCCAGGCCCGCGGAGGCCGTCCCACACTTCATCTGCTCCCTGAGGATGGTGAGTTCCGTCCGCAGCTCTGCGATCTCCTGCTCCAGCAGGTTCACCTTCTCCCTCAGCAGCTCCGACTCGTTCTTCTTGCGCTGGAGCTCGTTCTCGCACACCTCCAGCTCCATAGCCTTGGCGCGCAGGGAATCTTCCAGGTCCTGGATTTTCATATCTAGCAATTCCATCTTTGCCCGGACATCCTTCAGCTGAGCTTTCAGGTTGAGGACCTCGTTGGTCTTGCTGTTGAGCTCTGTCTGGGATTCCTTCAGCTGCTGCTTCAGGAGAGAGATTTCACCAGACTTCTGGCACACCTGGGGGGAAATACGACAACAACAGCTAGGGTGTCATCCAGGAATCAGCTTTCCTGAGGCCATAGCTATGGTGCAACTAAGTTTAGTGTGGACAAGCAGTGATTATGGTATACATGAGAATAGATTAGATCAGGGTGGGGAGCTTCAGGTCCGGAGGCCAAAGGAAGCCCTCCTGGCCTCTCCAGCTGGCCATAAGATCTCTCTCAAGCCACACCACCTCTCCCCAGACCACGCCCCTTCCTGGCCCTGCTTCACATCCAGAGTGCTTTTGCCTGGCTGAAATATATCATTGAATTCTGATAATGCCTTTTGCTTGTTTGGCCAGAGGTTAGAGAACGGTATGTGTATAAACAAGTGTACTGTACAAAGGTAAATTCTAGTTGTTCCCCCCAATTTTGCCTCGTGTGGCCCCTGGAAAGTTGGGTTGTAATCATGGGAGAAGGTCTGTAGAGCCTCCTGGGAGATGAAATCCATTTAGCACCCATTGAGTCAAGTGTTTGCTGCCAGCCTATTTGTTTACACAGACATTTCATTGTGGCTACCCGCTTTCTGAACTACTGCATGGTTTCCCATGCCTCCAGTGTTTTTATTTCTTTTTTTTTACTGTTGAGTTTCTGATTGATTGTTTTAGGCTTATTCACAACCCACCTTTTTCGCCAAGGGGTGCAGGGTTCACCCCACTCCCCAGTTAATCCCTACAATGACCCTGTGAGGTTGGCTAAGAGGCTGTGACTTCATGACTGAGTGGGGATTTGAACCCTGAACTCCCAGATCCTAGCCTGACACTCTAACCTCTACGCCACACTGGCCTCCTAGAGTCTTTCTGCTATGGGGCAGCTATAGAAATTAAGCAGGTAAACAAATATGGGGAGAGCGAAATGTCACTTAGAGAAGGATCTGAATTATTTCCCTGGAAGCTTGAATTTGTTTTATTCTGGATTGTTTTAATTCTATCAGCTGTTCATTCCGTTTCCAAATAAAATCCAAATATTCTTTGGATTTTAAACTCTCCTGGTAAAAGGCAGTCAATAACCGGAATAGCCAATACAGAATGCTGTCATGTCTAGACCTTTTAAGATGGTGATGTGGGGTGTGTGGAATCGTCAAAATGCTACAGCATTTGTTTATTACATTTTGATGCCACCCTTCTGCCAGAAGAAGAGTTTGGATTTGATGTCCCACTTTATCACTACCCTAAGGAGTCTCAAAGTGGGTAACATTCTCCTTTCCCTTCCTCCCGCACAACAAACACTCTGTGATGTGAGCGAGGCTGAGAGACTACAGAGAAGTGTGACTAGCCCAAGGTCACCCAGCAGCTGCATGTGGAGGAGCGGAGACGCGAACCCCGTTCACCAGATTACGAATCCACCGCTTTTAACCGCTACACCACACTGGCTCTATTACATTTATTACATTTTGATGCCACCCTTCTGCCAGAGACCTCAGGACTACATCTGCAGTGCCTTTCCCTTTATCCTCACAAAAGGGCTATGAGAAAGGTTGGGCTAAGAGACAACTACTGACCCAAGGCCACCCTCCCAGTTGAAGCCTAACCCTCTAAAAGCATTGCATTTTCAGTCCCTCAAGCACTGCATTCTCCAAGCACTGAGCACTCCTAAGCACTGCATTCTCAGTTCAACAAAAGCATCTTAAGAGACCTGAAATTTAACTTTAGATTGGGTTTTTTTTCCAGCCTGAGGGCCATATTCCCTTCTTGTGGGGCTGCATAGCAACTGTGGGAAAAGTAGATGGAGCATTATTGTACAGTGAATCAAAAGTTGGAGGTTTCTAAAGACAAGTGTGTTTTTAGAAGTGTGTGCACCCATGCACCACAGCTCTCCATCTGCCTTCCGGGCAAGGCAGAGATATTATCCCAATACAGGGGCATATTCCAGCCAGGCAAAAGCAATGAAGGAGGGTGTGGCCTGAGGGCCAAATAAAGGGGACTGGAAGCCTGCAGCCTCAGGCCTTAGGTCCCTTACCCATTTCAGATATTTGCCATTTACAGCCCACATCTTGGGAAATTTGCATGACTGCGCAAAATATATAACTTTTGTGCATGACTGCGCAAAATATATAACTTAACTTGGATGCAGCAATCCTAACATTAACCCCAAGTAGGACTCCTTAAGAACAAAGTGATCTTTAAGGAAAAGGCCTCCTAAACTATGATATGATGTGTTCGGTTTCATTATGTGGGAATAGCAGGCAGTTCTCAGGTTCTTTTTCAGAAAGCAAAGACAGTTAATCCTGCGTATGTTTCATGTTCATGCATTATAACATGAAGGAAAAATGCAGTTGCTTTGTTCATTTCAACTTGGCCTGAATATGACTTCTTGAGGTATGTCATGGATTTGTAGAGCATGAAGCTACATTAATTAATTCAACCCCTCCTTAAAATCAACCTTTTTGGTGAAGCCTTTGGCACAACTGCCTAGTTCTCTCTCTTGCTATAACTCAGTCTAAGCAGGTTGCTTCTCTGTTTACCCCCTACTTCTGTTTCTCTCCTCTTCTAGGTTGAAGTTTGTAAGCTCCTGGGGGCAGGGACCTTCCCTCTTGAACTCCGTTAAGCTCCATGCACACTGATGGCGCTAAACAACTAGCTCTTCATTGAATTATGAACCTCTAGTGCTCTCCTGATTTTTGTTCCAATGCAATAAAATGACTGTATAAACATAGCAATATTTCATCCCAAAAAAGTAACCGGCAAACTTCCAGCACACCCACTGAAGTTAATGGGCCCAAGTTAGTCATGTCCATTAATTTCAGTGAGTCAACCATGACTCCTCTTGGTTTCAACCCAATGAAAGTGATGGTGATGATGATAATGAATATCACATCAACGAAAGAACTGGCAATGTTAACTACAATTCATTTTATGAATGTGACATACCAAAGGGAGTAGCTGCATAACAGGAGGAGGTCCTTTCAGTGGCTCAGGCCAGCCCAATTAGATGAAACTTACAGGTGAAACTCGAAAAATTAGAATATCGTGGAAAGGTTCATTTCTCTCAGTAATTCAACTTAAAAGGTGAAACTAATATATGAGATAGACTCATGACATGCAAAGCGAGATATGTCAAGCCTTTATTTGTTATAATTGTGATGATTATGGCGTACAGCTGATGATAACCCCAAATTAACAATCTCAGCTTCGGGGTTTTCATCAGCTGAACGCCAAAATCATCACAATTATAACAAACAAAGGCTTGACATATCTCGCTTTGCATGTCGTGAGTCTATGTCATATATTAAACTCCAGTAGCTAATGAAAACAATTGGTTACATAAATTGACTTTTCCACAATATTGTAATTTTTCGAGTTTCACCTGTATGTGAGCACCATTTTGGTACCTACGCTTGCCTGACTTGTGGTGGCAACACATCCTTTACTCCCTCTGTGTACCCATGCACAACACATTCCCACCCCATCGCGGCGCAAGCTTTTCCCTATTAGGATGGAGCTGAGCCTCACCTCCCACTGAGTTTCCTCCAGCGCTGGGGCAAAGTTGGTCTTTTCCTTCTCATAGGACCTCAGCTTGGCCTCCAGGAGGTCCTGCTCCTTCATCAGGTTGGCCAGTTCCTCCCGGAGCTGCTGCTTCTCCTGCTGCAGCTGGAACACTTGCAGCTGCAGCAGCTGCTGCGCCCTGTGGCTCTTCTGCGACGTCTGCTTGAGTCTGTTGTTGCATTTCTGCTTCAGCCCTTCCATCTCGTCCCTGCAGCGCCTCTGCTTTTCCTCGTAGCTTTGGCAGGAGGCGATCTCCTTCTCCTCAAAGCTGCACTGCAGCTCCTGCAGCTCCCCCTCCCTCTCCAGAAGCTTCTGCTCCAGCTCCTGGATGGCAGACTCCTCCGTGGAGATCGGCGAGCGGACACAGGAGTTCTTCTCGCCGGGGTGGGGAGGAGCAGACATTTTGCCAGGGTTCAGGATCTTGGTGCCCCCATCCGAGAAGGACAAGGCCTTCAGGCTCATCATGTTACTGTCCTGCAGGATGGCGCACTGAGTGATGTTCAAGGCAGAGCCCCCAAATCGGTTGATGGGTCCCACGGGAGCGACAAGGGGGTCCAACTGGTAGCTGCTGGCTGTACTGTGCGTGGGGAGGCTAGACATGGAGTTTCTTCCAGAGTCTGACAGTCCTCCGGAGCACAGAGCAGGCTTAGCATCCGCATCCTTGGCTTTCTCCTGCGATTGGAGCTTCTGGGGAACATGGTTGCCGTGCTCTGGGGAAGAGTGGAGGACTGTGCTGGAGCGAGGGAGCACGGGCTTGAAGGCTGTGGGCCTCGTAGCACTCTTGTCAGTGGGCTGCGAAAAAAAAAAAGAAACAGGATAATTACTGGGGGTACAGGAACTGGCAAAGGTGACGGAGACAATTAGGAGACAGCCAAACCAAAAGTTCAGAAAGGAGTGGGAAATTTATAAAGAATCCTTTTTTAAAAAAAACAAAACCCAGTGCCCTCAAGTTAAAACCTGGACATGCAAAGAGAGGGGGAGCTACAAAAGAGAAGGCAATAAAAAGGAAGAGGAGCAGTAGAGGACTAAGAGAAGAGATGTGGAGTCTTCAGGAAGCGGTGAGAGAGGTAGCCCTTAAGCAAAAGGCAGAATGGAGTGGGGGAGAGGGGAAGGAAAGGATGCAGTTTGAGGTAGTAATGCTTCTGAATACCAGTTGCTGGAAGCTACAGGAGGAGAGAGGGCTCAGATCCTGCTTGCATGTTTCCTACAGGCATCTGGTTGGCCGCGGTGAGAACAGGATGCTGGACCAGATAAGCCACTGGCCTAAGTTCTTACAACAGTGTGGTAAGGAATGAGCCAATACAGGAAGCCTCAAAGATGCCATACAAAGGAGAGAGGGCAATACAGAGGAAGGCATGGGGATCGGAGGGGGTGGTGTTTAAGAGAGAAGAACAAAAGAACATAGTTCGAGTCCTGCTGGATCTGGCCAAAGGCCCACATGGTCCAACATCTTGTTCTTACAGTGGCCAACCAGTTGCCTTTGGGAAAACCAAAAGCAGGACCTGAGGGCAACAGCGCTCTGCTAACTTGCAGTTTCCAGCAATTCCTAGCACTCTGTCTCTGAGGAGGCAGAACATAGCCATTTGCTGCTGACTGCAGGCATCAGCCCTGGCACAGAAACCAGCAGGCATGGTGGGATGCCATGTCAGTTGATTAAATCTTCCATTTGGTGGTGGTTGTTTTTAAAAACAGATTTAAGGTACATGAGGTCAACACTTTGCTGAAACTAAGCAGGTCTGGGTTTGGTCAGTGCCTGGATGGGTGGCAGCCGAGAAAGAACATTTATGCCACCTTAATTCACTGATCAGCTGGGTGGGTCAGCCCCCAATGCACTGAGTCATGGGTCCCAACAGCAGCACCCCCACCACCATATAAATAAAGGGTAACTCCCCACCCCCCAAAATGCATTTTGCAATTAAAGATGGGTCCTGGGTCTGAACATACTGAGGCCTACTTATCTGAAGGTTGATTGTGCATGATTGCAAGCACAAATTGTACTACCACTCGACCAGATCAGATCACATCTTTACACAAGGATGTAAGAAAAGGTTGGCTGGATCTCTCCAATAATTCACTTAGTCCAGCTTCCTCTTTTGCCACAGTAGCCAACCAGAAGCCCCCATGCAAGACATCAGGGTAACGGAAATATTTTCTTTCCCTGTGTCAGAGCCTTGGTTCAGAGGCAAGGCCCCCTCTAAAAGACCAGTTCTTGGGGGAGAACTGTGGGAGACAGCGACTGTCCTCGTGTCCTACTTTGTGGATTTCCCCGAGACATCTAGTTGGCTACTGTGGAAAACACAATGCTGGGCGGAACAGACCTCTGCCCTGATCCACCAGGGTTCTTCTTCAGTTAGCACAAGTGAGATCTTTTGGTATACACGGGCCAGGTTTCATACAACTCACTAGTTCTATCTGGTTGGAGACTGGCTTCAGTTTGGGTGGCGTCGTGGTGCCAAAGTCCACACTGCTCCTCCCAGCCTGGCCTCCCAGCTCCCCCCCAGAGAGCGGGGTGTAGTCCGTCCGGTGAGCCTTCTGGTTGACCTTGATGTAAAAAAAGTCTTCATTCTTGTTGCCCTTGGAGCTGGACTTATTGTGAACAGTTTCCTGAGAGAAGCCAAATTTCAACAGTCCGTCTGAATATCTGTTCAGCTTCTTCAGGTGGGAAGACTTGCGCAGCTTGTACTGGGATGCCCGGCAGTGTTTGCTGTGGAAGCTGTGGCCAGAGATTAGGCTACTGACACTTCCCATGATCGTCCTGGGTGGAGGGCATGCACAGAAGGGAGGGCACCCTGGGTGGGTCTTCTAAGAGAATGTCCTCACTGTTGGGAGAGAAGGCTGGTGTTGTGGTCATAGCAGAAGCCTTGCTGTGCCAAGGAGCAATAAACCTGAGAAAAGGTGAGAAAGAAATGAGGATTGGTGAGAACGGGCCAAGGTGCCTAACATAAGCCCGCTCAGAAAACAGTCACAATGGATATGGAGGAAACTTAAGTCCAAGTCCCACCTCTGTCGTTGACACATCATATGGTGTTGGGTAAGTCACCATCTCTCAGACTTGGCATCCCATCTGATAAATGAGAGTGGCAAACCCCAGAACCCCACTTCCTCTTGGGAAGACGCCAATGAGAAAGGGATACAGGGCGCCCTACAAAGTAGGGAACCTTTAATGTCTCCTCCCAACCTCAGGAACATGGTCCCTTTGCCTTCCTCAGACTCTGAGTATGAATCCCCAGTGGTGATTCCCCTGCCACACAGAAGCCAGAGGTTGTGGAACTGGGCAAAGAGCACAGTCAGCTTTGTCAGTATGGTGCTGCCAATTGCAGAATAGGCATTGCTTTTGATAACTTGAGATCTTGGCTGAAGCAACATCCCTTTGTGATTTACTGTATAATGTCCAGGGAGCAACAACCAACTTACTGGGAGCTCTCCATGGTCCTGAAAAGGCCAGCCAGAATTTAAACAAACTGTGTAAAGTCAAGATATATAAGGAGTAACCAATTTTTTTGCCCTCTAGCCAACATACTTGATAGTCAGGGGTGATGGGAAGTGTCCATCAGCACCTGCAGGGCATAACATTGTCTTTTTTTAAAGCGTCATGCAACCAAAGCACAGTCATCCTTAGAAACTGATTTTCCTCTGATTTTTGTAATAAAGTTCTCCAACCAGGCAATGTGTACAAAAATGCATACGTTAGTGAAAATAACATAGAAAAATGTGGTTTTAGAGGAAATTTTAGAGGAAGTTGCTTTGAAAATTTGTGTATCTTAGGCAAAGGTGCATTAAAAAGTGGTTATGAGGACCGAAAACGTAAGACTTGAAAAATGAGAAACTAAGAGGAACCAAAACTGACAGATTTGCCCATCACTTGTTCTGGGCAACCAACTCCAATGAACAGCCTGGTCCGGTAGAGATCCCCTCCCCTCCCCTCCCCCTGAATCCCCTGAATCAAAGCTTCATAATCAAAGCTCTAGAGTGAAGCTTAGCCACGGTAGTTTCATCTTTATTCCCAAATAACCCCTTTGCTCTGCGCTTCCCCTACAACATTCAGCACTTTTTGATCTGCTCCAAAATGGATGCTGTTGCAGTTCTTAATTACAACTCATGTCTTGTATACCATTCTCAAAGGCGCAGTGTGTCATTGCCGTCATTACAGCTCAGCGCTCGTATCCTATATATTTCCCCTTTCCCTGGGGCTTTAAAGCACCTCAATCAACCCAGTGTGCCTCGGTCATCAACTGGTGAGAGAAAGGAGGAAATGCTTTCCTGGTGCACACCTAAAGGTTAAAGAGGGTGGAGCAGAGTTGCAGGAATCAAAATGACCTCCATCCAGGTGCCTTGGAGAAGGGGAGGGGGTGGAAAGGGGGGGCGTGCTTTGGAGGCTGATTCATTGCAGCAGGGAGATGGAACGGAAGCTGCTCCACTAAAAACCACTAAAAGCTTTTCTGCTCTCCATACTGCGGGCGTTAGGGAGGCTGTCTCCATCTCCCTGGCAGGGACTGGGCTTTGTTTTTGCTTTCTCTCTCCCTGCCACCCCAAATTTGGAATGTAGACAAAATGGCAGTACCTGTATAAAAGAAACTCCCCCTTCCTTCCACCACTGTCCCCCACCCCGCTGCCAGCATCCCACCCATTATTATTTTTTAAGTCTTGTAGGCTGTTGCAGCTGCAGAAGTCTCTGTGTGGGAGGATAAAGTTTGCAGAGGAAGCTGGAAAGGGTGGCTGTGACTGATGGCAGAAAAATGTCGTCAGGAAGAGGAAACTGCAGAACAGAGACGCCTCCTGCTTGCTCACTTTTCGACCTGGTTCTGGTCGTAGATTTTTCTGTTTGCCACCTCCCCACTCCTCTGCTCCCCACAACTGTCTCTTAACATGTTCACAAAGGAATAGGGGAGGCTGCCTCAAGACAGTTGGTCAATCTAGTTCAGTTTTCTTCTTCTTCTTCTCCTTCTCCTTCTTCTTGGGGAGCTAATGTGTCAAACTCCCATCAAGCCCAACCACCACTGGAAGGAAGCTGCCTTATGTCAGACCATTGGTCCATCAAGCTCAGTATTGTCTACACTGACTGGCAGTGGCTCTCCAGGATTGCAGGCAGGAGTCTTTCCCAACCCGAGCTGGAGATACCCACAGGGATTGAACATAGGACCTCCTCTTTGCAGGGCAGATGCTCTGCCACTAAACTGTGGCTCTTCCCAGCACTTTTGCCCAGCAATCAGCAGGTTGCCCCCGGTCGACACAGGCAGGCGTCTCTCCAGGCCCTACCTTCACATGCTAAGGACTTAACTTGGGACCTCCTGCATGCAAAACAGATGCTCTACCGCTGATCTGCAGCCCTTTCCCTTAAAGCTACAGTAGTTCACTAGAATGGACAGTGATGGCTTCAGGTTCCGAGAAGTCCCTAGGTGGGCTTCCTGTTTAGGGAAAGGGGAGAGGCTCTCTACCTGAAATCCTGGAATGCTAAGGCCAGCCAGTGTACACAATACTCAGGTGGATGTGCCAAAAGGCTCTCCAAGGCACCACTCATATTCTCCCTCTGGGTCCAAGCCACCAAAGTAGGCAGAGCACAAAGAAAGTTGAAGATGGGATGCCCATCTCCTCACTGCTTACATTAATTAATAATAATAATACACTGCCCTATACATGGACGTCTCAGGGTGATTCACAGAAGAAAATCAAAATATAAAACCACAAAATACATAATCAAAATAAAAACAATACGGTCGTCACAACTGAATGTCCAGGTGCCTTTTTTTGCAGTAACATTTATTTTGATTTTTATTATTCATTTCTAGACCACTTTATATTTCAAAGGGGGGGATCTCAAAATGGTTTGCAACACATTAAATCAAATAAAAAAATCCAGACCATTTTTTTTCAAGCTTTCAGGAAAATATCCTTCTCTGAGTAGCATTTTGCTTTCCCCATATTTATTCCCCATATGTATTTACCTACTTAATTTATAGAGCTGCCCCATGAGGAAGTACTCTAGGAAGCCAGTATGCTGTAATGATTAGAGCACCACAATAGGAGCTGGGAGATCAGGGTTCAAATCCCCACTCAGTCCTGTAGCTCACTGGGTGACCTTGGAGTCAGTAGCAGCCCCTCCTAGCCTACCTCGCAGGGTCACTGTTGGGATTAACTGGGGGGGGGGGGTTAAACCACATACTCCTTGGAGGAAAATAAATGCAGTGAACAAGCTCTTCTGCTTACTGCTTAAGAAAGCTGGAAGGGTGGAGATACCCGTCGCCGACCTGGCATCCAGAGATCTCCACATGGTCGCAACAGGACCTGCGCCAGTCGCAAAATGCACCCAGCACCTCACTAATTTCTAACGCTTTTGCACTTAGATTCAGTTTGCGGGCTTCCTAGGGGCATCTAGTTGGCTGTGTGAACAGGATCCTAGACTGAACGGTCCTCTGGCGTGTTCTAGCAGGGCTCTTATGTCTTTTAGTAATCTCTTTTATGTGCCTGAATCCCCTGGATTTTTGTTTTATTTGCCCTTATGTTGTTTTGTTTTAATGATATTGTTCATTTTTCTATTTTAGAGATTTCTAAAATACTTAGCAGTCCACAAATGCTTTTAAATAAAACAAACCTAGCCATCTCCAGGGTCCACAGACCATGCTATTTCCATCAAACATTTTCCAGCCCTGGACGGAGATCGTTCTCCGCCTCTTGCCTTTTCTAAGACAGCAGAACTAAGTTGTCTCATTGTCTGGCCCCAGCCTAGCCTGATTCGGAGGGTTAAAGACAATTAAATCAAAATGGGATGGGGCTTATCTTCTCCTTCTTATTCCCTGTCAGCTGGGGCATGGCAGAAGCCTTTGTCCCAGCTGCCGAAGAGATTGCCCAGCGTCAGGCCTGCCGTATTGACAGCCCATTATGATACAGTGGCCCGGGGAAGGAGAAAGAAGCACGCGAAGAGCTAACTCTTTATGATGCAAATTGGGGTGTGTGCACACGTGTCGGTGTGCAAGTGCCAGAATGGGATTTGAAGACCGCTGAGATTTTATCTGGTGGGTACAGAGTGTGCTGGTGTGAGCATATGGAGTCCCTAGCAGCCAAGAGCACCTGGCCTTGCATATATATTAGGGAGCCGCGAGAGCTGGATGTAATAAAAGGGGCAGGGCCTGGAACGTATTCTGTATGCTGAGAGGCAGGAGCCGCACTCGCCTCCAGCTGGATGACCCTTAACTGGATATTCAAGAGCCTGTTAATGCAATTAATCAATGCAAAGGGGGAGGGGTAGGATAACAGGCCATATGCAGGGCTTGTTAGAAGGTCACCGAAAGCCACACTGCTCATTTCTGTGCTCAAGCACAAATATCGGAACGCTGCCTCTAGGGAGGAGGGAGAAACTCAATTCGGTTTGCATGTGCCTAACTCATGCTCTCTGAAATAATATGCAGACTGAAACATTCACACTTCTCTGAATTTTGCAGTGCAGCTCTCCAGCCGAGTGATACGTACTAGGGTAAAGCGTGCATAACAATGCATATAAATAGTGAAATGCATGTACAAAATGCATTTTTAGAGGAAACTGCTTTGTATCACCACACAACTTGGAGTTTCTCCTTCAAGTCCCCAAAATATCAGAAGCCTGCTTCACAGTACTATTCAGTATGGCTGCCCCTGTTCCGCTGAGATAAACCAGGCAACCACTAGTCGTACTTCATGAAAAGAACTGAATATGTCTTTGTTTTGGCAATCTTTTCCAGCAGGATCTACGTCTTAGGTTTAAAAATGATACAAAGTAAACACCTATCTTCAGCTGGTGTTTTTTTTTTTTCCTCATTGCTTTTAAAACAGATTTGTGATATGCTTGTAAATCCTCTTAACATTCAGAAATAACTAAAGAAAGAATTATTGTGGGGGCAAATTCCATAGTTCTGCCATGTCCTGTGTGAAGAAGTGCTTTGTTTTTCCTGCCCAGTATCTTCCAACATTAAGCTTCACTGAATGGCCCCGAGCTCTAGGGCTGCATTTGTTTATAACCCATGAGATGCCTGTTCCAGGAGAAGGAAGGTGAGCCTAGAGTCCAGGCATGTCCACAGTCTGCTTCGGGGGCGTAATCCGGCCCACCAGTCAGTTTAATCTGGCCCCTGTGGCAGTCTTTCTCCTGGGGGGGGGGGGAATCCTAAAAAAAACTCAACAACTTCAATCTTAAAAAAAGTCCAACAACTTTGGTCGGCCCTCACGCATGTTCACTTCATCAAGTCCAGCCCTCTTTGAAAAAAGTTTGGGCACCCCTGCTAGGCAATCCTGCAGATGCCAGTGACCCTCATCCCAACAGAGGCAATTGCAGATCCTCCCTTCTCCTCTGCCCTCCATTTGCATTTGTGGGAAATGAATTTAAACAGGCACCCATTGAGGGAGCGGGTGCTTAATTGTCTTTCAGAGTGGATGAAGGGACCCCATTACAAGACGCTCATTCACTCTAATTCATCAGCCTCATTCATTTTGCTTATATTCGCTTGGGATTATTTTGATTGTGGGCAACGAGGGCATTCAGTTGGGAATTCACAAAGCACACCCGCACAAACACCCACGCGTACCACCGCGATCTGTCATTAAGTGAGAGAGAGCACTTCAGACTGAATTGCATCTTACAGCTGCTCAAATAGGCTGGGAGTTCATCGTATTTCATGTTAGTTCAATGAAGAGCATTTGGGAGAATCCACGCCCACCGGCGGCCTCATTATCAAAGCAAGGAATGGATCCGGCATCGAGGATCAGAGCTAGGAATGGACACAACTGCTGCAGAGAACCATCCATTGAATGAGAAGTCTTTATAGTAGGCTACGGACACAAGCATGGGGTTTAAAAGAATAAATCCAAGACCAAAAGGCACCCCCAATTAACTGGGCAACATCCCCCTGCCCCAATAATTGTATGCTATTTTTAACAGAAGGTTGTGCACACACCAAACATTGAAAGCAATGACTTCCACTGAAGAATCCTAGAAACTATAGTTTGTTAAAGGTGCTGGCAACTGTAGCTTTGCAGGGGTAACCATAGTCCCCAGGATTCTTTGGGCAGAGTAATGTGCTTAAAATGGAAGGTGTGTACACGGACTAAGCATCTCATGAAGGCCACAGATGACAGGCACCGTTTTAGCAGAGGCTTTCCCTCCTCACTCTCACATGCAAGAGAGAACGCAGTTTTGAAGCCGACACCTGTGGCGATGTGCACACACAGTTTACAAACTCAGTGGAACAATTCTGAAGTGCAGACACCCTTCATGACAGCACTCAGCGCCATGTCCCTCCTAAAACTATACAACAAACATGGATTTTTGACCAATGCAGACATCACGGCTTTAATACCAAGTCAGACTTCTCCTTACTCCGGCATCCTGCTTCGCCCAACATCCAGTTTAATGAAGGGCTCAGTCTATGCTGAGACAGAGACAGATCGAGAGATCGAGAGAGAGATCCTAATATTTAGGGCAGGGTCAGTAAGGGGGGTGTCCTGAGGAAAGGTTGAGAGATCTAGAGCAGGGGTCAGCAAACTTTTTCAGCAGGGGGCCAGTCCACTGTCCCTCAGACTTTGTGGGGGGCGGACTATATTTTTTGGGGGGAAACAGTGTGATGCAGCAGCTAAAAAAGCCAATGCAATTCTGGGCTGCATCTAGATCAAGGGAAGTAATAGTACCACTGTTTTCCGCTCTGGTCAGACCTCACCTGGAGTACTGTGTCCAGTTCTGGGCACCACAGTTCAAGAAGGATACTGACAAGCTGGAACGTGTCCAGAGGACGGCAACCAAAATGGTCAAAGGTCTGGAAATGATGCCTTATGAGGAACGGCTTAGGGAACTGGGTATATTTAGCCTGAAGAAGAGAAGGTTAAGGGGTGATATGATAGCCATGTTCAAATATATAAAAGGATGTCATACAGAGGAGGGAGAAAGGTTGTTTTCTGCTGCTCCAGAGAAGCGGACACGGAGCAATGGATTCAAACTACAAGAAAGAAGATTCCACCTAAACATTAGGAAGAACTTCCTGACAGTAAGAGCTGTTCAACAGTGGAATCTGCTACCAAGGAGTGTGGTGGAGTCTCCTTCTTTGGAGGTCTTTAAGCGGAGTCTTGACAGCCATCTGTCAGGAATGCTTTGATGGTGTTTCCTGCTTTGGCAGGGGGTTGGACTGGATGGCCCTTGTGGTCTCTTCCAACTCTATGATTCTATTCTATAAAAGAATTCCTATGCCCCACAAATAACCCAGAGATGCATTTTAAATAAAAGCACACATTCTACTTGTGTAAAAACACCAGGCAGGCCCCACAAATAACCCAGAGATGCATATTAAATAAAAGGACACATTCTACTCATGTAAAAACACACTGATTCCTGGAACGTCCGCGGGCTGGATTTGGAAGGCGATTGGGCCAGATCTGGTACCCGGGCCTTAGTTTGCCTACTCATGATCTAGAGTGTCGCAGTTGGCCCCCAGGCCTGAGATTCCCCATCCCCGCCTTAAAGATTAACTCAGAGTAGACCCACTGAAATTACTGAACCAAAGTTTAGCCATGTCTATTTACTTACTTCAATGGGTCTATGCCGAGTCACACTAGCATTTGGATATAATCCTCGCAGTTTCACTGAAGAGTAAGCCAGCCTGGTCCTGTGTCTGTCAGCACTGACATCCTCCACTCCAACCTTTTTCTTCCACGCCAACAGTGTCTGCTAGGAGCCCAAGTACAGAAATAAGAAAGCTGAGCTGGGTCACACAGTCCTGGCATGGGTTACAGGGTTCTCCAAAGAGAGCTTAACTGGCTCGTCAAGAACTCCTAGTCCACATACGATGGCCACATTCTCATTGCCTGTACAAGACTGCAACTGTGGAACAGCAACTGATGCCCATTGCAGTGGGACCAAACCAGAACATGGGGGAGCTCTTTCAGGATACACATCTCTAATGATGGTCCAGTCCAAATTTCTTCTCTGAATCAGGACCCCTCTTCTCCTAAACTTCTCTATGATCACATACTGAGTTGTAGAACAGGAAGATATTTTGTTATTACAGTGGTACCTCTGGTTACGAACGGAATCCGCGCATGTGCGCGACGCGATTTGGTGCTGCTGCCCATGATGTCGTTTTGCACGTCTGCACATGCGCGAACTGCTGAAACAAGAAGTAACCCGTTCCGGTACTTCCAGGTTCAGTGCGTTCGTAACCTGCGACGAACGCAACACGCGGTGTTCGTAACATGAGGTATGACTGTATTATTACTAAACAGCTACTTAGAGGTTTTCACGATTAAACAGGACAGTATATAAATTCTGCTAAATAAAAAAAAACTGATTTTTTTAAAAAAAATGTTTTTTAAAGGTATTTATACTCAATTTGCTATATCGCGAGCTGCTTTGTGAAGGTATTTTGCCTTGAATGGCAGGGATATAAACCTATGTGAATAATCCATGTTAAACTAAATCAGTGACAAACATTTAGCATAGCCTATGACAGGAGGTATGATAGTCACCTTCAAATATCTGAATGACTGTCAAATGGAGGATGGAGCAAGCTTGTTTTCTCCTGTCCTGGAGGGCAGGACTTGAACCAATGGCTTGAATTTACAAGAAAGGAGATTCCAACTAAACATCAGGAAACACTTTCTGACAGAAAGAGCTGTTCGACAGGAGGTGGTGGCCTCTCCTTCCTTGAAGGCATTTAACCAAAGCTTGGATAGCCATCTGCCATGGATGCTTTAGCTGAGATTCCTGCATTGCAGGGGGTTGGACTAGATGACCCTCGGGGTCCCTTCCAACTCTACAGTTCTATGATTATATGTGTAATAAACACATTAGAGGGAGCAGCCTTGGGATATGATAACTAGTGCAGTAACTGCTGCTGGAGTTTGAGCCCAATTCTCCACCGATGTTGTGCCAACTTATATCAGACTTTCCCAAGTTGGTGCTGCTCACCAGATGTTTTGAACCACAACTTCCACAAGTCTTCCAGTTAGCATGGCATGGTTGGGGGTTATTGGCGTCATGACCCAACCACATTGGCAGGGCACTGCATTGGCTGCCTCCGATTAACTCCGTTTCCCCTGATGCAGCAACAACTTTCATCACGATCAGAGAGATGAGAAAGACTGCAGCATGCTAAATCTAAGTCCCTACAATGATTCACCCCTAGAACATTAGGCCCACTCACATCCGGAACATCCTTCATCTTTGTGGCACAGTGGGAACACCCCCATAAGCCCTAGCTAAATATGCCAGGGAAGGGTGTTGATTTCTGTGTATTAAATTACAGGGAGCCTCTCGCTTTCCCAGCTGATGTGCAACTAATACTGCAATTGAGTTGTCACTAATTGTGCCTCTTTTGTTTCCTCTTAAGGGTTGGCTGGATCTTTGGGACCTGGGAATCCATGTTTCGTTACCCTACGGCAGGGGTGGCCAACTCCCAAGAGACTGCGATCTACTTACAGAGTTAAAAACTGGCAGTGATCTACCCCCTTTTTGGGGGTTCAGGTCAAAGTTGTTCAGCTTTTTTGGGGGGAGGAGGAAGGCCCGTTTTTTAGGCATTAAGATCAAAGTTGTTCAGTTTTTGTTTTTTTTAGGGAGAAGGAAAGCCCGTTTTCGGGGTACAGGGCAAAAATATTGAGCTTTTTTAGGGGAGCCAAAGTTGTTGAGCTTCTTTGGGGGGAGCCAGTGATCTACCACAGACATCCAGTGATCTACTGGTAGATCACGATCTACCTGTTGGACGTGCCTGCTCTACGGGAAGTGGCAGGCCTACTAAGAATTCTACTTTTCATGGGACTCAGGTGGTGCTGTGGTCTAAACCACTGAGACTCTTGGGCTTGCCGATCAGAAGGTCAGCAGTTCGAATCCCCGCGACGGGGTGGGCTCCTGTTGCTCTGTCCCAGATTCTGCCAACCTCGCAATTCGAAAGCACACCAGCGCAAGCAGATAAATAGTTACCGCTGCGGCAGGAAGATAAACGGCATTTCCATGCACTCTGGCTTCCGTCACAGTGTTCCATTGCACCAGTAGCAGTTTAGTCATGCTGGCCACATGACCCAGAAAGCTGTCTGTGGACAAACGCCGGCTCCCTCTGCTTGAAAGCGTGATGAGCGTTGCAACCTCATAGTCGCCTTTGACTGGACTTAACTATCCAGGGGTCCTTTTCCTTTACCTTCTACTTTTCATCAAAGTAAAGCTTCTCGCTTTTTTGGGATGGAATATGTTTAAATGCAACTATTTCCATAGCATGCAGAATGCCCCAGGTTCGATCCCTGGCTTCTCCTGTTAAACAGACCTGGAAGCCAGTATTGGGAAAGGCATTATGCCTGAGACCCCAAAGAGCTGCTTCAGGTCAGAGTAGACTATACTGAACTAGACAGATGAACAGTCTGGCCTGATGTAAGTCAGTTCCCTAAGTTCCAGGTGTAAAGCAAGTCAGCCAAGCCACGTAAAGGCAAACTAAACTGGGATACATACTGGTTCCAAACTACAGTTCATTGTTGGAAAGTTCCGCTGCCCCTTGGTTCCATTTGTATATTGACAGGCCTGCATCATGCCTCACCCTGTTTCATAGTCCAGGTTTCTGTATTGTTCAAGTGTTTCCTCTGTGGCAATAAGCGAGTCTTTAAGGGTATCTTGCTGAGGGCAGCAACCAGTTGCCCAGTGCAGCTCCTTTTTAGCCAACTGCAAGATAGGACATGACCCTTGACTCAGCTTCTTTAGTCAAATGGCAGAAGAGTGTGACAGTAGGGATGGGGGTTGAAATTCAATTTTGGTTTATTGTCATGTAGGTAATTTAGTAATTTGCACTTCCTGAAATGATAAGAGAACCAAAACTCTGCTAGCATTCAAAATTTGCACTTCTCCCGATTTTGTGACACGGTTCTTCAATCAAATAACGGGTGCGCTCGGGGAGTGTGGGGCAAACAAATGCATGTATTTGTGAAAAGAACATACAAAAATGCATCATTCTCAGGCAAAATTGCTTACTAAAGTGTACATATTAGGAGGAATTTGCACTAAAATGCTGGTGGATTTTCATGAAAACTTAAAAATAAAAAAGCATTAGCAAGTTGATGTGGAAGTGTCTGAACTTTTAGCTGGAGTCAGACAACCACGCAAGTTAGGAACACTGGAAGTCATACCATTGGTCCAGCCAATTCAGTACTGCTTACAATGGGAGGCGGTAGCCCTTTAGGGTTTCCAAGAACAGATTTCCCCGGCTCTACCTGGAGATGTTGGGAGCTGAACCCAAGACCTTCCTGCATGCCAGGCAGGTGTTTCCCCCACTGAGCTACAGAGTCCTTCCCCTCTCCGGGAAGTTGCTTTCTGGGGGAATCCAAGTGCCTTCTGTCCACCTCCACAGAAGTCCTGCTTGTACGATTGCTCATTAAAAAAAATAATTACAAATGCAAACGACTCTCCAGTTCCAAAGGAAACCAAGTCGTATGCCCAAGCGTGGGGCAGCTCTCCTCTCAGAGAAGTGGAGAACATTCTGTTTGTGGCAGGGAGCATCCAGAGAGACCATTTGGAGCGCCTTAAGCTTCACACCTAACAATCTGGTTGGTGACACTGACGGTGCTCCCGTGGGTCCTCATTGCAGCAAATTACCTGCTTTAAGTATTAAGAAGGGGTGGCAGTGGCGGGTGGGGGGGGGAGAGCCATTTAATTTTAGATTGGAGAAGTTAGTAGCTGAGCCCCGGGGGTTGCCATGGAAACTAGGCACTGGTTGCCATTTCTCCCTTCCCACCTCTAAGTAATTAGGTAGCAAACCTCTCCGCAGGGGGGAAATAGGACTGGAGCTCAAAAATCACATTTGAGCAATTTCACCATCATGTGGGAAATCTTCTGTTAACACACAGTTTCACCTTTCGGAAGGTAAGCTTCTTAGCACTTTAAAAACTCACCACATCCCTGGCAGAGGGTGCAGGAGAAGATGCAGGGCTATGCCTTCCTGGTGGCGTGCTTAAATGTCCTTCCTTCATCAGTCCTGGAGGGAAGATACACAAACACCCCAAACCACAAGCACAAGTGCCCTTACAACTCCGGAGAGCCCGAGTCAGTGACTCATGTCCTCCTGTACTCCTTTGGTCGTGGCATACGTGAAATCTCTACTGAACCCTTCTTATAAAATCTGCCAGGAGTTGCACGTCTCTCAAGACGCATCTCTCACTCTCAGTGTGGCCAAATAATGTGCTGCAGGAAACAAAATCCACCAGGAACCGATTGCAAGCACTCCCTGGAGTCTCTGACAGGACCACATCATTTAAGCCGCTGGTGCCCATCTTATTCTACTCTACGTTGTTGTTTATCAACCTCATTTCATTTCATCACCTTTTGTGCTTTGTGTGATACTTATTTGGGTTCCTTGGTACTACTCATTGACTTCAACAATCAAGATTCGATAGAATGTGCTGCTGGGCTACGCATCCCAGCCAGGACGCAAGGCGGAAATCTCATAATTCCATGGCTGGTGGATGTCTGTCAATAACACCTCTCCTATCTGCCTTACTTGCCTGACCACGTCTGCAGTTTCCATTAGTTAGTACCTTCTTCTGCAGTCTCCAATGAAATGACAAGCTCAGGGTGGGGTGGGAGCGGAAACAGACCCTTGCCAGCTTCATTAAGAAGAAGAAGAAGAAGAAGAAGAAGAAGAGTTTGGATTTGATATCCCGCTTTTCACTACCCGAAGGAGTCTCAAAGCGGCTAACATTCTCCTTTCCCTTCCTCCCCCACAACAAACACTCTGTGAGGTGAGTGGGGCTGAGAGACTTCAAAGAAGTGTTGTGACTAGCCCAAGGTCACCCAGCAGTGCATGTGGAGGAGTGGAGACGCGAACCCGGTTCCCCAGATTACGAGTCTACCGCTCTTAACCACTACACCACACTGGCTCTCACTTAATTAATTAAGTGGCTCTCACTTAATTAATGCCACTTCTCAGTTGTTGTTTTTTTAAATATAAATATAAAAGTATTACTATGGCTGCATTCACATGGCAGTATATTCCATTTCCCCAATGTCCCCCTAATTTTTAATTTCTGCATTATATTTGAGCAACCAAAGCCACTTCTGGAAATCACCTGGAAGTTTAGGGCTCAGTTCTGTGTCAGTGCTTCCAGGAAATCCATCTGCAACCCCATTAATCCACAAAACTGTGGGAGTAAAGTGATGGAATTTGGGGTGGCATGCCAACACAGAGTTCTTTCTTGCTGTTTCCATGGGGGAATTGTGGGGCAACAGAAGCATGCATGTGCGGAAAGGGAGTGGCGGCACTGCCCAATGGTGCACGTTCTTGTATCACACCAGACACAGTGGTGTGAATGAAAAGAGAGTGACAGAGAACCATAGAATTGTAGGGGTTGGAAGGGACCACGAGGGTCATCTGGTCCAACCCCCTGCAATGCCAGAAATTTTTGCCCAAAGATTAAGAGTCTCATGCTCTACCAAAAAGCTGCAGTTCCACAGCACTGCAGGTATAGCAGTGTGAAAGGGTCATTGGAAAGAGCCAAGAGCATTCTAACCAGGCATCATAATGACGTCTGAATGCGCCCTTTGTGAATCAATGGTTAGGGCTGACCCTGTCATTAGGCAGCATATGCTGGGAGGCAGCAGGGACAGCCAATTCCTTCTGCTTGAGAACAGAACTCTGCATGCCTCGTGACCTGCCCTTGTCCCATCACTAAGATGCAGTGAAGGATGCTAACCCATTACTAGTGTTGAGGCAAGATTCAGCTGCCATTCTGGTTGGCTTCTGTATGTGGAATGGGGAGAGGGTACCACTTTGTCCTTGCCTCTCAGGCAGCAAAATGTCTTGAGCCAGCTTTGCCAATGGAGATGCACAGTTCTCATGCATGTCCGGGGTTAAGGGATGCAAGAACAGTGAAGAAAATAGCCATACTGCATAGATGTCTCAAAGAAATCAGCCCTGAATGCTCACTAGAAGGACAGATCCTGAAGTTGAGGCTCCAGTACTTTGGCCACCTCATGAGAAGAGAAGACTCCCTGGAAAAGACCCTGATGTTGGGAAAGATGGAGGGCACAAGGAGAAGGGGACGACAGAGGATGAGATGGTTGGACAGTGTTCTCCAAGCTACTAACATGAGTTTGGCCAAACTGCGAGAGGTAGTGAAGGATAGGCGTGCCTGGCGTGCTCTGGTCCATGGGGTCACGAAGAGTCGGGCACGACTGAACAACTGAACAACAACAAATAGATGGGGGTGGGTGGTGCGTGGGCAGGGGGAGCAGTCATGGAAAAGAAGAAGGGATCACAGGGTTATTGTTGCTAATTTATTTAATGGAGTTATTAAGCCTGGTTTAAAAAAAAGCAGATTACAGTGTACTCTAAAACAAAGAGTAAAAAGCTAACTAACAAACAACCCATAAATGCAGGGCTGTAAGCGGCTAACTTCTACTCAGAGTAAACCCACTGAAATGAATGAGTTCTAAGTTAGACATGCCTAATAACTGCAAAGGGTCTATTATGAGTAAGACTAGCACCGGCTACAACTCACAATCAACAATATTCAGGACCTGAGCCACTAATATAAAAAATAAGAGCAGCAGCAGCAGATAAAAGGGCAGTATGACAAAATCAACCAAGTGCAGACTGGATTAAATAAGCCTTTGGCCAGCAAAGGGGAATGGCATACTTCCTGGGAGAGGTAATTCCAAAAAATGTGGTGCCACCCCATAAAAGGTCCTGTCCCCAGTCTCACTTCATAAGAAAGCTGTGTGTGCCTGTTAGTAGTAATTAAAGAGACAATCTCCAAGGTGGGAAAAGATTCTCAGGTGTGGTTCCAATGCACATCTGAGAATACATTATTTAATTATTCTCTCTTTCAACTGTGTAATGGATTTTTAAACTGCTTTTCAAGAACAGTTATCTTCCCAAGGCAGACTAGCAGCTGTTCACAAGGGACGTGAGAAATGTAGGATGCTTGCAATGGAACAGTAGACCTACCTTTGTGCATTGCCATCAATAGGCTGAATAACTTGATACTTGTGTATTTAAATGGCACTTCTATCTTTCACACATGCTCAAAGACAGCAGGTTGGGAGAGGCACAAAAGTATCTTAAGTGCCATGTGTGAAATATTCCCAAGTCCCAGTGGGAGTACAGTGTCTGACACGTCCACAACCGAAAGCTCTTGGCTACATCTGAGCCTCCTTGGCAGATATCTCTCCTGTTTCATGGCACTTAACGCCCACTGTAGGGATTTCTGAACAAGCACGGTTGGCAATGAAAGAAGATGCATGCAGAGGAAGGATGGGGCAAGGGAGGCAGAGGAAAAGTGCAGGAAGGGAAGAAGAGCCAGATAGCATCATAGCTCTCAAGGGTATCACATTGTTCTGGGGACAATCTGGGAGAGGGCATTGCTGTAAAGAAGGGAAATTGTTTTTTGGGGGGTGGAGTGAGAAGCTGCAAAGCTAGAAACAGTTCAGTCCAATTCCTAAAAATAAACTGAGTCTTGCAGCACTGTGTTCATGGGACTTACTCTCTGGTAAGAGCCTATAGGATTTCAATCTTAACAAGTTGCACAAAGAGCCCTGCGGGCTCAGATCACAAGTCCATATAGACCAGCATCCTGGTTCCAAAAGTTGCCAACAATTTCTACTGTTCTCTCAATGGCAGCTTAACTGAAAGCCAACAGCTTCCCATACCCTTGAACTTTGTCTCCCCTTGCAAACCCGTAAAGGGACCCCGGACCGTTAGGTCCAGTCGCAGACGACTCTGGGGTTGTGGCGCTCATCTTGCTTTATTGGCCGAGGGAGCCGGCGTACAGCTTCTGGGTCACATGGCAAGCATGACTAAGCCATTCTGGCGAAACCAGAGCAGCACACAGAAACGCCGTTTACCTTCCCGCTGGAGTGGTACGTATTTATCTACTTGCACTTTGACATGCTTTTGAACCGCTAGGTTGGCAGGATCAGGGACCGAGCAACGGGAACTCACCCCATCGCGGGGATTCGAACCGCTGACCTTCTGATTAGCAAGCCCTAGGCTCTGTGGTTTAGACCACAGCGCCACCCGCATCCCACTGCAAACCCATATTATCCCCAAATGCAATGCCCATTTTCAGATGGTAGAAAACCATTCTTCCATGGGTTTTAGATTCCACTATCAATGGCTAGATTTAAGAAGTACTTTATTCTTTTGCCATTATGAAATGTGTGCTTTCAGGGTTTTTTTTTTCCAATTACAAGGTGAAATGAACAGCTTTATCAGAAGTGCAAACTGACACAGAAAGATTTGCTAGAGTTATTAATTTTACTCTTACCCTTGTAAGCCATAGATGTAGTTAAACATGGAACACAGCACATCGTACAAGCAGGTTTATTGCAGAGAAGCACGTTTATTGGACCAGCAGAGGCAGCGGCAGCCACCACCAATGTCTTGTAAATGTCAATTACAACATCTAAATGTGCTCTGCAATTTTCATGCCGAATTAGAGGGCCTATAACACCATCTCCTTGTTTATGAGATATGGCAGCCAGCCAAGCGCATCCATCATGCATCCGTGTGAGACCTCAAATCAATTCCCCTTTCAAAAATTCTCTTGCAGGCAAAGGGCTGTGCAGTATTTCATGGGGATGAAGAGCTGCTCATCAGAGATTTGTCTTGCAGAGAAAGAGCCTGATAAGTAAAGCACCTACATCACTGCCTATATTTAAGACTGTGAAAAAGACCCAGAGGTGTCTGTAGCCAATGCCCCTTCCCACACAGAATAAATTAAAATATGGTTGCTATGCTGAAGAGGAGGCGGTGCCTGTTCCTAGATTTATTTATTCAATTTCGCTAACAGACTCATAACTGGTCTTTAAAGAAAGAGTCTTCACAAAGGGGCTTATAATCCATCCATCTACATATCTCAAAACATGGCTGATTAAATATAATTCAAAACAATTTGAAGTATCAATTTCATAACACTATTTTTTTTAAAAAAGCACAAGAACAGCAATGGCCCGGCATGCATTAAATCATCTTTCCTGAAACAAATAAAAGTATGCGTGGTTTAGAAAAAGTGGATAATTCCCCCCCCCCCCCTTCCTGACTCCCTGCCAGTTACATTACAACTTGGAGTCACCCAATGAAATTGACTGGCCTTTAATTCAGAGCAGACAAAACAAGTGTCTCTTATCAGACTGATATGCTTCACTGCTGCAAGATATGATGGTGGTCACTGGCACTGATAGCTTTGCAGGGGAATAGCCCTATTCTCCATAAATTGGCCTGCCAATGGCTTTTGGTTAGGCTATTGTAAACCTTCATGTTCAGAGGCAATCCATCTCTGAATACCCCTTGCTGGGAGAGGGGCCTTTGGGGCTTCCTGGAGGCTTCTGACAAAGCACTGAGGGAAGCCAGGCTGTTGGATGGAAGGGAACTTTGGTTGGGTCCAGAAGGGCTCATCTTATGACAAGGGTGGGGTAATTTGCTTGGGCCACATTCCCACATGGGCAATTTTCTGGGGGCCGCATCGCAGTGGTGGGTTCGGTCAGAGGCAAAAAGTGAGCAAGGCCAGAAGCCAATGTGGTGGAGAGATGCATGTGCCCAGCCAGGCGAAGAAGAATAAGAATTTGGATTTGATGTACAGTATAGCTTTATCATTACCCGAAGGAGTCTCAAAGCGGCTAACATTCTCCTTTCCCTTCTTCCCCCGCAACAAACACTCTGTGAGGTGAGTGGGGCTGAGAGACTTCAAAGAAGTGTGACTAGCCCAAGGTCACCCAGCAGCTGCATGTGGAGGAGCGGAGACGCGAACCCGGTTCCCCAGATTATGAGTCTTAACCACAACACCACACAGGCTCTCACACCACACTGGCTCTAGCAAATGCTAGAGGTTTTTTCTAGACTCTCAGCTTTCTATGGAAGGGACCTGGAGAAGGATTGTGGGCTGGGGAGACTCCCAAGGGCTAGACAGAAAAGCTCAGCGGCCATATTCAGCTCTTGGGCCCAAAGTCCCCCACCCCATGTCTTACGGCCTTATTTTTTTAATCTTCTGACCTTCCACACAGGCTAGCATAACATTCCCCTAGCAAGACTGCCATCTTTGCTCCAGAGAACAGGGTGCTCTTTCATGTCACGGACACAGTGTCTCCCTGCCTAAATGCAGTATTCAGCCCACATAAGAGCACATTCCTTCTGTAGCAAATTTAGAAATGAAGTAATGGGAGGTGGGTGGAGGGGAGAAACGTTTCGCCCGGCACGCAACTGGTCCTTGAAACTTGTTGCTATGGAATGGAACAATGCCTGAGAAGGATAACCATGTTAAAGAATACATCCATTAACCAATGGTTAGCTCTGAGCACTCCTATGTCAAGATGACAAATGTATCCTTTATTTTGGGTTGACTGCTGCAATGTGCTTTGCGTGGGGCTGCCCTTAAATACGCACTCACTGCTGTCCTCCCATTGGCTATGGAGAGGGTGCTGTGTCCCGGTCCGATGCTAGATTCCAGGGAGAAGGGAGCTAGTAGGCTGGAGCGGAGGGGAGGTAGGGCTGCTCAGAAGATGCAGGGCTGCAGACAACTCTGAGGGACCAACTTGCTCCAACAAGGGTTGGGAGCTAACAATGGTTGGGAGCTAAGGCTCTGTCATCAAACTATGTTCTCCAAGCTCCACCTGTCCCATGGAGAACTTCAGGGCCTCAAAGGGCAATCCAGGAGGGATTCCATAGCCTCCCTCCTGGTGCATCCTTTGTGCCACTGGACTAATGATGTGTGATGGGAGGCACCTGGTGGCTCAGGAGAAGGCCTTGGTGGTCTACGAGATTCCTCTGGGTGGATCCTGTCCCCCAGTCTCAATGGTCCCCTGATCTTCAGGAGCAAACTCTACTCATCAGATCTCAAAATAAACAAAAAGAATGACACAGGAAAAACAACAACAGAATGGAAGCAAATAAAAGGATGTCAGAGAAAAAGGACTAGTACGGAAGGAGCAAACTAGGGCTTGGACATTCAACCAAGGTCAAACAATTTATTTGCTTCATCTCGTGCCGGGGCTCAAGTTCAGCTTACAGCATTCTCTTCCCTCTTGTCTCCTGAATCCGGTAACTTTAAAGCTGCCAGTTTCCAAGCAGAAAACTACTGTTCATCAACCTCCCACTATGTTTCAGCCCTGCCTGCCAGTGACTAACGTGGTGGTGCAGCAAGAGAAACCCAATTTTAGCAGCTCGCAGTGCCAAGCAGAGGGTGTGTTGTCAGGGACTGGGGCTGCCTCAAACAGAGAACCAGGTGGTTTCGACAGCCAACAAGCTGCCAGGATGAAGGGTACAGTACAGCATGGCTGGGATGCGCAAGACTCAGGGGGACAGAGTGTGCAAGTGTGCTGTTCTGGTTATACACACACACACACACACACACACACACACACAAAACCAAGTGCTATCCAGCTACTTCCACTTTGAGGCTAGAAGCTGTGCTTCCATCTAAAACCAGTGTCGCTTTGCACACACGCCAGACAGAAAGGGGAAACATTTTGCATCTGGTGCGCCATGCCATTCCTGTTCAGGCTGCTTTGAAACCCTTTTCAGCTTGAGGGCCACATTCCCTCCTGAGAATCTTCCAGGGGCCACATGGTGCATGTGGTGGGTGGGTCCAGAGGCAAAAATGAATGTGAACGTTACCTTTGCGTGGTGGGCTCATTTCTGCAAATGCTTACACCACCTCTCTGTCCGCCTCCACCCAGGCAAGCAAGAAGCAGTATTAGCAGCCAAGGAAGGTGCAAAGCACAAGTGTGGCCTGGGAAGACATGGCACGGCTGGAGAGAGTTTCAAGGGCCAAACAGAGAGATCTGGAGGGCCATATTTGCTCCCTGGGCCTAAGGTTCCCCTTCCATGTTTTAAACCATGCTTATGCCCCACTTCTCTTCCTTGTCCCATAATTCACCAGATCTCTGATTTCACACCATCTATCCAGAAGGTCGGTGGTTCGAATCCCCGCAATGGGGTGAGCTTCCGTTGCTCGGTCCCAGCTCCTGCCCACCTAGCAGTTCGAAAGCACATCAAAAGTGCAAGTAGATAAATAGGTACCGCTCCGGCAGGAAGGTAAATAGTGTTTCCGTGCGCTGCTCTGGTTCGCCAGAAGCGGCTTTGTCATGCTGGCCACATGACCTGGAAGCTGTATCCCTCAGCCAGTAATGCGAGATGAGTGCCGCCACCCCAGAGTCAGATACGACTGGACGTAATGGTCAGGGGTCCCTTTACCTTTACCTATGTTCATTTCAGCAGTGTTTGAAATTAGCCATCCTGCACCAACCAACCAGCTCCGCCCCCTATCATCCATGCACAAATGCCTGCAGGGAGCAGGTATCCGTGTGGACAGCTGCATGTGCAAAGGCTTCCTCCAGGCAACCTGGAACATTGCACAATCAGGATTCCAAGTCAATTTGCAAGCATTGCGCATGCAGCTCTGGTTACAGAGGACCTCTGATTACAGATGTTCATGCTGTTTGCTCTGGAGTAAAGCTAACTAGCGCTGGCCCTGCATGTCAGGAAAAGCGTGCAAAAGAAGCCCGCCGCCTGTTTCTGTGCAGTCAGCTGCAGCAGGGAAGAAAACTGCTGTTCTTCAAAAGACAGCAATTTCCAAAACAAGGTATTACTGTGTCCCCAGAGCGCCAGAGACATTTGCACAGGAGGTCACAGAGACATCCCATGAGCTGCTAGCCAATGCCGGCCAACAATCAAAACCATTTGCAAACAATGCCTGGCCAGGCTAGGCTTCCTTGGCAAACCACACTCCAGCAATAATTATGAAGTGAGGTATTCAGCTTTCATCTGGCACTGCTCTATCAGGAATTCTAGATAGCGCAGCCTCATTAGGACTTTTGTTCCAGGTGGTGCGCTCCACGGAAACCACATCTGCGCTCACTCCTACCTATCATGTTGCACCCTCCTCTTAATGCATTTGAAAAACACAATGATCACAAGGTCCTTGGTTTGGCTCTGATCACACCCCCTCCACCTCCAGGGAGAGGCCTTAAGTCACAAAGGCTGTTTGCAGTTTAGTCTTAAAACCCCTTTTCAGTTTCCCTTTTATTTTCCCCACCCCTCAAAAATATGGATCAAGGCAAAATAAGGAATGATAGGAGCTGGCCTGATGTTTGTGAACAAGAACAGGAGCTCAGCGGCAGAGAGCATGTTTTGCACAAAAAAAGCTCCAGGTCTTTTTTTAAAAGGGAACTTTATATGACCAACAGGGGCCAGAGTGGATTTAGAGCTGTGTGTCCAGTGCATGCAAGCTGAGGGGGTGGCAAAGCCTGATAAGTAAGGTGCTGGGCTTTGGGAAGGGGGCACGAGGCTCTGACAGCGCCGTAGGGTCCTCCTGTCTCCTTCCCAAAGTCTACTTAGCACTTTCCCAACTTTGGGTAGGAGGTGGGAGGGCTCTAGGACTCTGCCAGATCCCCAAGCCCAAGCCTGTTACTAAAGGGGCTAAACTCAATTGGAATGGATCAGGCATAGGCAAACTCTGCCCTCCAGATGTTTTGTGACTACAATTCCCATCATCCCTAGCTAACAGGACCAATGGTCAGGGATGATGGGAATTGTAGTCTCAAAACATCTGGAGGGCGAGTTTGCCTATGCCTGGAATGGATGGATTCAGGTCCGAAACGCAAAACTTGTGTCATGAAGTAGAAACAATGGCTCTGCAACCATCTTGCCACAAGGTGGAAGGAATGGGGCATCATTTCAGTAGGGCTACATCTGGTGGAGGCTGGTCCAATACGGCCCTGCTGAGTCTTAGTGGCTCCCTTGTAGAAATCAGCACAGAGGAGGATGGAGACAAAACTAGAATTTGTTGTCATTGGCTCTGGCTTCCAGCTACTGTTTGGGTTCCCTGCCTCCCACCCCACCAATCGCAATGGGTACCAGCCACTACATCAGAATTGCAAGGGAAGTGTACCTCCCAGATGATGATCTCACCCCACTGGTGCTGGGAGTTTGGATTTCCCCCATGGGAAAGTTTTTGGTGGTCAAAGAACAGACAAAAGGAAAGGAGTAACACAGCATCTGCTTTCCATGCTGAAGGTCCCAGGCTCAATCTCTCACATTGATGGGATGGGAGTCTTCCCAGAAGGAAGCCTTGGAAAGCTGCTGCCAGCCAGTGTGGACAAGACTGAGGCAGGCGGCCCAATGGTTTGACTTGGTGTAAGACAACTTCCTACCTTCTCTCTCTTTAGGACTTACCCAGATGATGTAAAACAACAACAACCAGATTTCCCCCTTAGCACTGTACTTCTAAATTTAACATTTCATGAAAGAGCTTTTGTTGCTTTTACAATGCGTATAGCGTTTCTTCTCACAATGCAAATCCATACATGCCTTGCACAGGCTCGTATCAAATTCTAGGTCCTACTCAGAGTAGACCCACTGATATTAAGAAACACGAGCAAGTTAAAGCCATTAATTCCAATGAATTACTCCAGAAAGAAGTTAGTTGGATATGATCCTATGTCTCATGCTTAGGATGGCAGCACTGGTTCCCTGATGCAAAAAGTGCAATTTAGTGGATAGACAACAAAAACTGCTTCATTGCAGAATATGATGGTGCTGATGAGTATTCAAGCACTGGAATTCTATGGGGTATAAATATTTTTTTTAAAAACCACCTCTCTCTCTCTCTCTCTCTCTCCCTCTCCCTCTCCACTCCAAGCTTACAAATCAGATAAATACACATGTCATGAACTTAAGTAGCCTCAGACTGTGCACATGATGAAGGATGTGAAACATTCAGCAGCAGCAGTGTGATCTCCTGCCTGTTTGTAATAAATGACAATGGGTCCGATAGCAGCAGAGGGGAAGGTTAGCTCTGCTTCCAGGAGATTGCTATTGCAATTAAAACAGAACATCTGTAATGGCCCATTATCTGTTCATTCTGGGCGACATACATTCAAATGCCATGGTGAGACGTTGCTAACGGTGAGCACTGTTTTGTGAACAATGCATGCTGCAGCATTTTGCTGGACACCACAGACGGTTGTCTTCTAAGACCTGGGCATTACACTGTGAATGGCCGGAGTATTTTATGCACAAAAACACACCCGTTTCTCAGACGGCAGTTCTAAGCATGCTTAATTGCAAGACAGCCCACTTGAAAACAAAAGGGAACAGCGGGTCTTAAAGTCAATTCAAATCTGCACCGACCACATCAAGACGATTGCATCCTAGGTATGGTACATTTCACCGCAAAGGGATTTTTATCACAAGCATGGCATTTCATCTAAGAGGGATCCACTTCCACTAACACATAAAATATGTCACAAAACCAACCAACCAGTCTAGAAGCTATACCTCTTGGCATGCTGCCACAAATAAGTTTCATTGTGTATGCATGGGGGTGAGTGGGGGGACAGGCACACTGTGGGTGGGGAGAGAGGGAATCAACAAGAACTACGGTCTTCACCATATTCTCAGCAAGAGTAAATCCACTCTTTCTTCCAGGTCAGCTGTTTTCAGCATTGGTGACAAATTCCAGAGGAGCGGACCTGTTTGTCTGTTGCAGCAAGAACAACAGAGGTTCCATGTCCGCTACACATTTTAAGCAGTATCATACCACTCGTGGTTTGCTCCAAAGAATTATGGGGACTGAAGTTTGTTAAGGGTGCCGAGAGTCCCCTCACAGAACTGGAATTCCCAGAACTCCCTGGGAAGAGGGCTTGATCGATCAATCGATGAATCCCTCTGGGAATTATAGCTGTGGTTGAAAACCACTGCTGTAAGCTATTCATGCAGCTGGCTCACAACAGCTTATCTTTTGCAACTGGTCTAGAGTTCCAAACACAGCTTGTTCTTGAACTGGTGCCATAAAGAAAGCTGCCATACACCAGCTCAATTTGTCTGTTTATTATCTATTTCCCCTTTTAATCTACTAAATTTAACCTATTAATGTTACTGTACCTATCATCACTTACCCCTTTTATATAGATTCTCTGTTTATCCCTTTTATCTACTCTGCCAGGAGTTCTCCAGGGCATTCTCTACCACCCTTTTACCTAGTAATACCCCAAACAAAAACTGAGACCTTCTGCATGCCAAGCAGGTGCTCTGTCACCGAGGTATGGTCGTCCCCCCCCCCAGCACTGAGCTATGCTCCCCAAGTCATGCCGCCTATTGAAGATACACTGTGTGCAAGTGCCTTCAATAAATGCTGGCTAAGCCCAGCACCACCGTATTAGAACAGCCCAGAGTCTCATTATCAGATGCTCGGCGCGACTTGTGTGCCAGGGGTTATTTCTGAAGACACGCGCTTTTCCCCTGTGCCCTGAGCAGTCTGCATTCCTGGCACAGGAAACACGATGCTCTCCCAACTGTGAGAACAGCACACCGGGCACAGACTTCTTCTTTTTTGCGCATACCAATGTGCCAGCGCAGGCAGCCCATGTCTGGTGTGGGTGGATAGGTTTGTTCCTGCAAGAGCTGTCCGTGCGCTAAGTAGTTCATTGGACCCACCTTAGGAAACGTTGCTACCTACCCAAACCCTGTGATGCGTGGCGCGCACGCACGGGGCACATGATGGATGCTGTCTGGTTTTGTCTGTCTGCTTCTGTTTACACAACATGCACCTTCTCCTCCTCTCTACCCGCCCCGCCCCCCGCAGGATTCGGCGGTCGGAGCAGCAATCAAAAGCACCCGAATTTGAGCAAACGCTTCGGCTCAGTAGCAGCACGCCTGCTTTTTGCGCGCACAAACGTCCCGGGTTCGATCCCCGGCGCGTCTCCAGGTAAGAGTCCGCAACAGAGCCGTGGACAGCTAGTGCGGACCCTGGCGAGCTAAAACGCTCTGCACTCCCTACAAGGCAGCTCCCGCCGTTTTGTCCCTAACGCACGACCGAGACGCGCTTTCTAGCCCGGGCTAATCCCCCCACCCCACCTAGTCCCAGCCGCCTCCCGCCCCGGGCTCGGATCCTGCCTCTCCGCGCGCCACCCTCACCTGAAGCTGCCTCTTCGCTGCAGCCTGCTGCCACCTCCGGAGCGCCAAGCTCGGGCGATCGCGCCGCCGCCTCCTCCTCCTCCTCCTTTCGCCGCGGGCCCGGCCAGGGCTGCTCTCGCGCTGCGCCGCCACTTGCACGGAATTGGGGAGGCGGGAGATGCGCCGCGCGCGCGTGGGCGGGGGAGAGCGAGGAGGGCGGCGCGGCTTTGCATACGCGGCGCTAATTGGCTGCTCAACCGACTTTGGGCACGCGGCGAAAGGGAGACGACGGGCGCGCTTTGGGCGCCGCCGGCAGCTGCCCTGCGCGCGACGGAGAGCGAGGGAAGGACGCGGGGGCGGGGGCGGGGGAGGAGGAAGGGCCTGCAATCAGAGGAGTCCCCAAGGGGCGGCACGTGCCGGCTGCCCTCGCCTTCCGCCCTCCCTATCCCGCTGGCAGGGAGGGAGGGAGGGAGGGAGGGAAAGATAGGGTCCCATGTGGGATAGAAACGGAGGGCAGGGAAGGGGCTGCGGAGGAGGAGCTGGGGGAAGGAGCTGGGCTGAGCCAGCTTTGCATGTACCACGTCTCCTGCTGGATACCAAAAGCCATCTTGCAAACTCTCCCCATCATACCTGTCAAGTTTCGGATTTGAAAATAAGCGATCAGCACCCTCACCTGTCCCGGGGACAGTCTACGGTTCTCAGGGACAGTCCACGCCTTAGTCCACGCTACAAGTTAATTTACACCAGGCTACACACCATTATCTTTCCCCACATTCATATGTGGGATTTGACTGGAGTAACACATGACTGGAAAGGTTTGCAGTTCCACAAACATAGGTGTGCACTGCCTCGAAATAAAAAGAAGTGAACAAAAGAAGGCTCACTAGGGGGGCATTGCTAAATAAAATGTCAACTTTGTAACCAGAGGTTCAACTGAATAGAATCTGAATCACATGCACCACAAGGCCTATGCAGCCGCAACTTAAGGAGGCTCCCGGCCTGGCTTTTTAAAGGCTCCAGCTGACTGCACAACCTGGCCTTTGGAAAGGCCATATAGACAGATACCTTTAGCTTCTGCACCCCTCCTTTGCACACCTGTCAACACAACCACATAGGCATTTTCCACAACAGCTCCGCAGCACAAATCCCTTCTGCAGGCAGGCACCCGTGCACAAGAAATGCGCTCCGCTCCCCACGGCGGACCCATGCTCCCTCGCCCTCTGGAATTTCCCCTCTACAAGCGGCATCCATGGATAGAACATCGCACCTAAATATTTCCATTCTGCACAACGTGCAGCGTTTGCACGACCCCCTCCTGACAGCACAACACACACAGCTTGAGGGGCACATGTGCAACCCCCCACCCCGCCAATATATATATATCAGATCTGCATCAGAGGGAATGGCACACGCCTCCTTGTCAATTTGAGCATAGTTGTGCTCCGTGGGCGACAACATGCGGGAATAGAAAGAGATGGGCCTGGGCAGGCCGCAGGCAGGCCGGGTCATCCTCTTATATACCTGCAGGGATTGACAAGTCATCTGACCCTCACCCTCACCCTCACCTGAATCTCATAGCTCGTCCTCTTATATACCTTCAGGGATTGACAAGTCATCTGACCCTCACCCTCACTTGAATCTCATAGCTCTCCGATAGCTGCCTCCGATCAGTTATCATTGAACTCTTGGAGAAAATAATTAGCATCACACATCATGTGCCTGGAAGTTGCCAAACCAATTAACCAACCAGAAGGATTTCTGTTAATAGCACCAGTTTTCCTATAACTTTATATTCCTGGATAGTTTTGATCAACTGCAAAAGCATGTTTAGTTAGAGCAAGGGATCTTTTCTTCAATGGAGGGGCATTGACCCATGGAAACAGAAATCTCGGGGCCTAGGGCCAACAGTGGATAGAGCCAGACTTGATAGTTGGCTGGAGGAGCCGAAGTCAAATGTTGGTGGAGCCAGAGCCAAATGTGGGTGGGATCATCTCTCTACAGGTGTCTCTCTCTGCCAGACCCTCTCAGTCTATTCCTCCTGCCTTCTTTGCTTTCTGCCTCTCATCAATTCTCTCTCTTCTCCGCTTACATAATACCCATGGCTCTTGTCATTCTGAAACCGGAGCCTGTCTTTTCATAAGACATTCTGGATAATGGCCAAGAGTATTCCCAACATGCACAAACATTTTGGTCTGCCTTTAGCACAAGCACACTGTAAACACAACCTCACAGCCTCTGCCTTCCACACTGGGGAACGGGATGCTTTTGAGGACATACTCATCAAGCCCTCCTACGCCGCACCCTCTGCCAGACACAAAACAAGGGGAGGAGATGGGGCGGATCCAGAACAATGTTCCCCACTAGACCGTGCTGCATACTAATCCCAGGAGTTGTCTGCGCAAGCTCCGAAAGGCAAAGGAAATGCTGGAAGATGGCAAAACTGGTGCAACCTGTAGTAACCCCTGGAATTTTGACAGGCATTGCACTGAGAGCAAACCTGGTGCAAGCCAGTATTTGAGCCTGCATCTATAAAGCTCCCAGGAAGCTGCCTTTTGCCAGGCCAAGCTATTTGCCTGGCCATCCTGGCATTGCCCACTCTACAGCATGGGAGGAAAGGGTTGAAACACTAATATCCCCATCCCCATAGATCCTGCCCTTCCCCATGACTCCTATTACAATTTGTTCTGGTTTGCATTCATAAGTGAACTGACTTAGCACACACTTTTTGAAGCAACATGTGAACCTAAAGAGGGCCAGCCATATAAATTTGCACATGCAATTCTCCAGCCAGGTAATGTGTACAAATATGCCTGTACTTGGGTAATTTGTGCAGGGGAAAAAAATCATATATTCCTGAAAGCAGCATTTAAAAATGCATTGTGTTTGGGGAAATTGTTTTGTAAAAATGTGTGTATTAGGCAAAATTTCATGTGGAGGTAGATTTGCACTACAACACTGCTGAATTTTCACGAGGACTTTTTTTTTTCCTTAATGCAAACTGGAAATGTGGAGAACTGAACTTAAGGGTGGAAAAATGAGAAACAGAGAGACCAAAATGGACCAGTTTGCCCATCCCTTATTGTGATAGGGGGGGAAATGGATGCACAAGGGAATGTGTAGTTTGGTCTGTTGTACTCCATCCTTTAAGACCACCTAAAACTTTCCTTGTTACTGCACTGTCTGTGCCCTAAGACTGCACACCAAGGGCACACCATTCTCCAGGGCTGCCCTGAAACTGTGGCGCCCAAGAAAGGCCAAGAGTTTTCCAGAAGAATTGCAATAACCTTTTAAATTCAAGCTGGGCTTTGAAAAGCTAGACAGACACGGAGTAACTTTCTTAAAAAGTACATTTCCTTTATTGCGTTGCATATTTGATTTGCATCCCTATGCTAAGCACATTTACTCGGAAGCAAAGTTTCATTTATTTCAGTACAACTTGCAAATGCGTCTGCATAGGATTCCTACAATGCAGCATGGTTTTTAAGCATGTCTGCTCAGAAATAAGGCATGCAGAATTGTATGAGACCCTCCCATTCATTAGTCTTTAGGACTGCAGCTTTCATTACATAGTCAGCGCATCCAAGCCATCATCAAGACTGCCACTATTGTTGGGTGGGATTCAATCCCATAGTGGCAACTTTGAAGAAGGTACTGTACATCTTGGGGAGAATCTCAAGGGCCAAATAGATAGGCTTTGAGGGCCACATTCTGCTCCTGGGGCTCCAGCTCCTCACCCCTGGTATAGGGTGTATGAGATAGAATTGTTCTGTTTAGCCGTGGATTCATAGATTATCAGCAAACGGCTCCTCTTTGCTTTGCTTTGCTTTGCTTTGCTGCATTCTTTGCCCCAGGGTGAAGAGCAGTCATTAGCTTACAATGGATGTTGATTCATCTGCTTGGAATGTGCTGACTGAAGGATCCTGTGGTTTCTCCATAGGTGCCCCTCTGGTTTGGTGTCATGCTGTTTGCCTTCTGGTCAGGTGTGTAGTTGGAGCAGCCACACCTTTATTTATTCCTGGAGAACAGAACCAAAATCAGCCACATCTCTGCGGTTTTTGCTTTTAATCAGGCCCAGACATCAGTGTTGGCTGGAAAGAAAGAAAGAAAGAAAGAAAGAGAAGAAGAGTTTGGATTTGATATCCTGCTTTATCACTACCCGAAGGAGTCTCAAAGCGGCTAACATTCTCCTTTCCCTTCCTCCCCCACAACAAACACTCTGTGAGGTGAGTGGGGCTGAGAGACTTCAGAGAAGTGTGACTAGCCCAAGGTCACCCAGCAGCTGCATGTGGAGGAGCGGAGACGCGAACCCGGTTCCCCAGATTACGAGTCTACCGCTCTTAACCACTACACCACACTGGCTCTCTGTAGTTGTGCTTTCAGCTCTAGAAAACACCAAAGACAGCAACAGGGGGGGGGGGAGGATTGTAAACAGTGCTGTTTTTCTAGAAAAAGAGGTGCCAGAACTCACCATGAACACCTCCCTTATAAGAGAACACCTTCTCTTATAATGGCAATGGCGCCCACCTGAGAGGTGTTAGAACTGAGTTCCAGTGAGTTCCTGCTGGGGGAAAAGACCTGGTTGTACACACGTATTCAAGTTCACCATGATATGTGCTCCCCCTAGACCAGGCATAGGGAACCTTCGGCTCTCCAGATGTTTTGGCCTACAACTCCCATGATCCCTAGCTAACAGGACCAGTGGTCAGGGATGATGGGAATTGTAGTCCAAAACATCTGGAGAGCCGAAGGTTCCCTATGCCTGCCCTAGACCATGTATGCTTCTGAAGACCATTTACTGGAAACTGCAGGAGGGGAAAGTGCTGTTGTGCTCATGTCCTGCACATGGGGTTCCCATAGGCATCTGGTTGGCCACTGTGGGAACAGGATGTTGGACTTGATGTGCCAATGGCCAGCAGGCTCGTCTTGCATTCTTAAGGTCCATGGTGGGCATTGCCCTGCTGTTCCCAACTCCCAAACCATGCAAAGCAGCCGTTCTATTATTTCAGCTGTTGCAGCCTAGCTAGCTCCTTGACTCATTGGCGGTTGGCATGCGCTGCACAATGCCACATGCTGCCTCCTTGCCTTGAAAGCATCCCCAGACGGGAGGTGCTATTTTGAGCTGTAAAATGGGAAAGGGAAACATGACAGGGTTTGTTTTGAGCGGAGAGCAGACAAACTGATGGGATTCCATTCAGAAGGGGAGAAACCAAACGAAAAGGAGAAGGCAGTTGAAATGGGTCACCTTTTCCTTTCCATCTTACTGAAGGGGCAGGCAACATATTGGGCCTGAAGGAAGGGATGGGGGCACAAATTCAGCTTGGTTTGCATTTTTAAGGTGAAACTCCCCTCTCCCAAACACAAAAATTGCACTTGAAATGAATTGTAGCTATCCTTCAGAATTCACGTTTCCCCCAAATTTTGTGGTGCAGTTCGCCACCCAAAAAAGGGGTATGTGTACAAAAGGGCATATATTAGGCAGACGTGGGCATAAAGAGGCATATCTGTTTTTTAAAAAAATGCAAAAATGCATTGTGCTTGCAAAAAGTATGCATGTTAGACAATGTTGAGTACAAAAAATGTGTATATTAGGAGAAATGCTGGTGGTTTTTCATGCAGATTAAAAGAACAACGACTGATGTGGAAATGTGAACTGAATTTAAGTTTTGAAAAACGGGAAACAGAGAAACCCAAGCCGACTGATTCATCCTACTTGAGGTGTGACACCCAGATTTATCTGTTGATGGACGGCCATCCTGACTTGGCCCTGGACACACTGACCACATGCTTGGAAGCTATGGCTGGATGGCTGCGTGGGAGCTGGTTGAAGTTAAATCCTTCAAAGACAGGTCCTCTGGCTGGGTTGGGATGACATGGGGTTGGGGGGGGGGACAACTCCCATCTCTTGCAGGGACTCGATTAGTGTCAATGCCCTCTGTCAAGAGCTTGGATGTAACCATGTAGGTTGCAGCTACAGCAAAGGCGGCATTTTTCCATCTCCGCCGTATTAAGCAGTTGGTCCCTTACCTTTCTTGCCCCAATCTAGCCACAGTGATCCATACAATGGTTACCTCCAGGCTTGATTACCTGTACTGTAATTTGCTCTACATGGGGCTGCCCTTGAAGCTGACTCAGAAACTCCAGTGGGTGCAGAATGCCGCAGTGAGACTCCTTACGGGGTCTTTGCCGCAGGATCACATTCATCCAGTGCTTTACCAGCTGCACTGGCTCCCGGTGGACTACAGGGTCTGGTTTAAGGTTCTGGTTTTGACCTTTAAAGCCCTATGCAGCCTAGGACCCTCGTATCTACAGGACCTCCTCTCCTGGTATGCCCCATGGAGGACCTTAAGGTCTATAAATAACAACACTTTGGAAGTTGTTATTTATAGACCTTAAGGTCCTCCATGGACTCTGAAGCTGAACCTGAGGGATCCCAGCCTGCACAGGATTCCCTGCCTCCAGAACCAGCTGAGCCGGGGCCAGGGCTTGAGCCAGAAGGATCCCCACCTGTGCTGGATCCCCAGGTGCAGGCATCAGCAGAGTCTGTTCTGGCTCCTGATGGGAGGGAGGACCCATTGCCTGCAGGTGCTCCACTCCCAGCCTCTTCAGAGGAAGCTGAGGCGGCCCCTGCGCCCAGTAACCCACCAGCCTCTCCTGAGCTACAGAGGCTCAGGGCAGAGAGGCGAAGAG
Organism: Lacerta agilis; assembly: GCF_009819535.1. Lineage (NCBI taxonomy): Eukaryota > Metazoa > Chordata > Lepidosauria > Squamata > Lacertidae > Lacerta > Lacerta agilis. The sequence continues at coordinate 9,236,777 of NC_046326.1, read as the reverse complement.
GGCTAAGTGCCTACAGGAGGAGTGCTCACCTCCAGGCCCGGAGGAGAGGCGAGTCTCCAGAGGATCGGGGCCGCCCTAAGCATAGGGCCAGATAAAAGCCAGCCAGACCCAGCCCAAGTTGCGTGAGCAACTTAGTTGCAAGCGTGTGCTCAACCTGCAACCTTGTGCCTGAACCTGCCTTGGACCTCGACCTGCTCCCTGCCTCGCTCCCCGCCGGACTGACCTCCTTTGGACCCCTAGACCCAGGACTGGACTTGGACCTCGCTTCACGGACAAACCCTTGGGGCCAGCACAGATGCATTTTAAATAAAAGGACACATTCTACGCATGTAAAAACATGCTGATTCCCGGACTGTCCATGGGCCGGATTGAGAAGGTGATTGGGCCACATCCAGCCCCCAGGCCTTAGTTTGGGGACTCCTGTTCTAGATAGTGAGTGGTTTGTGACTCTATGTAGGGGCTGTCATGGGTACAATGGGTACCCTGAGTTGGTTTCTTCAATCCTGGCAGTGGAGGAGCCAAGTAGAAGTAAGTAGACTGGGCTGTCATCAGTTAAGAAAAGTTCTGATGGGCGCAATTTGGTCTGTAGTTCAAATTAATTGAAATCACCCCATGAGTTTTTAATGAGTCTTTCATAATGTGTTTGTGCTGGTCCTCTCTTTATTCCATGGCTGAGCAATGTGCTGCTCTTTATCTTCCTTGCTTTCTATCTTGAGAAGTAGCCAGGCTCATATTTGCATTTCCTCCACCAATGCCTTCTTCTGCGTCCCAAATGTAAATTCCACACACACACCCCAAACTGCTGATCTGCAAGTTGGAGCTCGCCCTGTCTCCGCTTCTTGCATTTTCAGACAGTCTGACTCTTTTGTGCATTACCTCGCCCTAAAAAAATCACCTGGAGGATTTCTCAGGAAGCAGCAACTGTGAGATGATCTGGCGAAGGAGTGCAGGAGAGCAGGGAGAGTTCACTGGGTTGTCTTGTTCCTTGATAGCTGCACCTCAAGTCAAACTTACAGGGAACTTTCCCATGCACTCAAACCCAACCCTAAGCAGGATCTTGCTGTGCATCATCTGATGAAAGGTGAAGTCTATTCTTCTTGATTTAAGAGGGTCCCTTTTGTGGGGGGGGGGTCTTTATCTCCCCCAATAAAGACCTGACTGATAGTACAGAGTTGGAAGGGATCACGATGATCATCTAGCTCCAACCCCGTGCAGCACTGGGATCTTTCATCCCAACATGGGGCTCAAACCCATGACGCTGAGCCTCTGCCTTTGTTGTGGAGAAAGATGAATTAAAGACATAGGAAAAAGAAATACTGTAGCAATGTTTTTTTTAAAAATGGCATGCTTTTAACAAGATAAATCATGATTAATAAGATGAATAATGTACTTTATGAAGTGACAGGGAGAGGGAGAATGTGGGATGATCCCTGAGGTGCTGGCACAAGCATTTTCACAGGTAATCAAATAATAATAATAATAATAATAATAATAATAATAATAATAATAATTTATACCCCGCCCATCTGGCTGGGTTTCCAATTATGGCGAACAGCTCATTCATAGCATTTGCTTGTAGGCATTCATGCAAACTACAGTTATCCGAAGTCAAACTGTTTTTTATCAAATTAATGAGAAAGTTTGGTAGGTGTAGGGCTGGCTCTGGACAACCAAGTGGTCTTTAGTAGTCTCCATCCTACACTGGTGACACCAGTTGGCTTACAGTTGGCAGATGGCAGTCCAGCAATCTGCTATGGATGCTGCAAGCTATTCAGCCACCATTTTGGGTTGTTGTTTAGTCGTTTAGTCGTGTTCGACTCTTCGTAACCCTGTGGACCAGAGCACGCCAGGCACTCCTGTCTTCCACTGCCTCCCACAGTTTGGTCAGACTCATGTTGGTAGCTTTGAGAACACCTTCCAACCATCTCATCTCTTTCGTCCCTTTCTCCTTTTGCCCTCAATCTTTCCCAACATCAGGGTCTTTTCCAGGGAGTCTTCTCTTCTCATGAGGTGGCCAAAGTATTGGAGCCTCAGGATCTGTACTTCCAGTGAGCACTCAGGGCTAATTTCCTTAAGAATTTATAGGTTTGATCATCTTGCAGTCCATGGGACTCTCAAGAGTCTACTCCAGCACCATAATTCAAAAGCATCAATTCTTCAGTGATCAGCCTTCTTTATGGTCCAGCTCTCACTTCCATTAATTACCCACAATTCCCCCAACAGACAATCACTTCAGGGCATTGTGCATAACTAGAATGGTAGGTGCTTCACAGCCACAGCCACCTGGTGTGTGTGTGTGGGGGGGGGCCATCAGTCACACAGCAAGTCACCTTGCTAATGACACAATTGCCAGACTCCCATTTTATGGGACAAGCTAAAGAGGCAAGACCCCTAACCAGAGTGGACATTCTTCAAAGAGGGTGGAACAACAACATCTTCTGGGTCTCCTGGATGGGGAATTTTTAAAGAAGGCTTTCATTATGGGGCAGCCTGGCTGAGTAAAGAGAAAGGATGAGGAGGCAGAACTGACAATCAAGGAAACAGATGGAAGGTAAAACAATGGGCAGAATGGTTGCCTTCCCCCTCAATAAATGGCGCAGAGACTGTTGTTAGCACAATATATCCTGCTCTGTGGGCCTTGAAGACCACAGAAAAAATGGGCAAGGTCAAGCTGTCTCTCCTGAGGCTGGGCGGGCCAAGTCAACTGTTGTAGTTAAGTCTCTTGAAGTGAAGTCAGTGAAGTCAGGACCATAGACAGCTCCCAGCAGGCCCAGATGACTTGAGCTTGTCCTCCTACCATGGCTATAAAGGGATGTTGTTTAAGCAGAGAACTGAAGGCTGCTGAAGCTTTTTATACGCTGACACGGTCTGTACTCTAGTTGGCCCTGCCTACCTGGAGGGGCTGCCTGATTTTGTGCCTGTGAACTTCTGCAAGGAAAAGATGTTGAATGTGCTGGAGGTGAAGCCAACTTCTGAGACCAAAGACAATGGTAAGTTCACATCCTCATGATGAATTTTTATGAGAACATTTGTTAAAAAATAGAAAAATGCAAACTGGTGTGGCAATGTGGAGGACTGAACTTAAGACTAGAAAAAAATGAGAAACACGAGGGGAACTGTAGCTGACAGATTCACCCACTCCTTGTCCCAACAGCTCAGAGTTAGAAGGAGGAGGTTTCCTGAAAGATTTGAACCCTGACACCTCTTTCCCCAGAAATGGCTGTGTATATAAACCACCCCGGTGAAAGTGGCTGGGTGTCTGAAAGCACTGGTTGCTGTTGGAAACACCAATCAAGGCTTTCATCCTATGCATATTTACCTTGGAGTAAGTGCCATTAAAAACAAGGAGACTTGTGAGTAGAGGAGCATAGGATAGCACTGTTAAGACATAAATATAGATCCTGCAAGCACATTTACTAGAAATAACAAAGATGCAAATCCCCCCCCCCCAAATGCACACAAATAACAAATGATGATGTGAGAAGGAAGATCAGGAAGAAATATCTCCATGATTTTTAAACAAGAGATTTCACTGCACTTTTTTGTTAAATGCTATTTATTGTACTATTTTTCTTTTGGAGCAAAGGGTTTACAAGGTACCTTATGGTTTTGTTTTTAAATCCCCATGCACATTTTCATTCCTTCTAAGATTTCATTACCCAGTAGCACTGAAATGAGTGCTGTGCAGCTTGACTATACCATTTTATTTCCCTGCAGTTCTCAGGTGCAAAGCTCTTTGAGGGGCATGAGGGAAAGGGAAATGGTGGGTGGCTCCCTGAACTAGCCACCCAGTGAGTTGGTTTCACCAGGACAGGTGGTTTCTCCTGCCAGGGCACTTTAGCCCCTGAGTGAGGCTACCAAGGCAACCAAGTGGTGGTTCTGGCCCTGGGTATAATGCAATAAATCAGCAAAGCAGAGGAATGAAAGAAAAGAAAAGCAGGGCCCAATTCATCAAATAAGGGGTTGGAAATCTCTCTTAAGGAACAGCCACCTGAGCCAACTGCCTAAAAACTAGAAGCAACAGCACAAACACTTCTACCAAGGGAGGAGTTCTCTTCAGCTTTGATGCTACTGCTAAACCATCCCACAACTAAAGGAGAAATGTCCACAGTCTGGGTGCCTCTGTTCCAGTACTCCTGATGGCAAATTTGTTGCCTGAGATGGACAAGATGCAACCCTTATTTCATGGATGGAAGCTGACCAGCTAGCAGCTGGATCTTACTTCAACACTGGCAACAGGACAGTGTCCTCCACAACATCTATGGGCAGCATGTTTCTTCAGGGGAGGCTGCATGGAGCATAGACACAGTTGTGCCCCTCAGCACATTGCCACTGCTCCCCATTCCCCAGCATCTGCTGCCGGAGGGGCAGGAGCCTAACTCTAACAGTAGGGCTGGCCCAAGGTCTCAATGCAAGGCCTCCGGCGAAGGTCTTTGAGGCATGGGCTGGTTCTTATGGCAGAAGTAGATGATACATGAGTTATCATCAATGAAGCTCATTGTGGCAATGCTAATGGTAGGGCTGGCTCTGTCCCAAGGACCAAGGAAAATCATGGAAGCATGGGCAGGTTCCTATTGGAGAAGCAGGCGATACTTAGGATATCACCAATGAGGCTCCCTGTAGCCATGTTTAAATCCTCAGTTCCCAAAGCAAACGTCAGAAGCTGCCCACATCTCCAGACTTCCCCTCTGGATCAAACAGGTGGCTCGCTAGCAGCTCCATCTCAGTAGGAGAAAATTGTCATTTTGCTTCTGCAAAACCCTGAGATTATTTTGTCTTCTCTGAAAGAGCTCGTCAGAGTTCCTAATTGCTGCCGCCCACGTGCATCACGGCGTGCCTGCGAGAGGCAGCTAAAAAGAGAAGCTGGCTCTCGCCAGGCTGTCAAACCCAGGCCCAGAGCTCTTGTTCAGCTCCACTAATGAAGCCTTGGAGTTCCTGATATGGAACAGCTGGAACAGCATATACATTCACTCAACAAACAAACAATAACAGAAAACAACATAAAAACCAATAACCAACAGAAACAAGGACATCACATTCCTCCTTAAACAAATCAAGTTTCTTCCAGTTCCCTGGGATGTCTGCCCTAGGAAACAGCTCCCACGGGCCAAAGAAAAGGGTATGTGAAATAAGCACAATTTTCCTGGGCTCTCAAAATAGAGATGCCCAAACTGAGTAGGGATGGGGGCAGGGGTAGAATTCACTCAACTCCCATTTTAATGTAACCCTTTCTAATTTGCATTCCCTTAACCAATTAGCAAACCAGAAGACAGCTATCCTTTGACACCTGCACTTCCCTGGATTTTGTGATGCAGTTCTTTAGCCAAAAAGTGTGCACAAAACAACATTACATTTGGGGAAATTGTTTGCAAAAGAATTGTGTATATTAAGCAATATTGCAAACAAAAATGCATGCATTCTGAGAAATATGCTAAAAAATGCATACGAATGTGGACTTTTAAAATATAAACGTTGATCGATTGTTTGCATCACCTTTCCTCCAAGGAGCTCAGGATGGTGTACGTAGCTCTCCTCCCCATGTTATCCTCACAGCAACCTTGCAGAATAGGTTGGGTTGAGAGATAGTGCCTGGCGCATGAACACACCCAGTGAGCTTCATCGCTGAGTGGGGATTCACAAGCCTACACTAACCACAAACTGACCTTCAGATTGGGAAAATGAGAAACTGAGAGGCCCAGCAAGCAGCAGATTCGTCCATCCCCAGGAATGTGACTCCACTGGAAAAGTCATAGCAAAGGGAAGCTATATTATTCTGCCCTTCTGAAACAGGCTAGGTGCTTGAATTTTACCACCCAGATCTGCAGATGTCCCGTCTTTGTGAAGGATAAGGCTGTCAATAGCTATCAATGTCTATGATTTCCTTCCACTGTCAGAGGAAGAATGCCTTTGAATCCTAGTTGCTGGGAATCACAAGTGGGGGAGAGGGCTCAGATCTTGCTTGTGGGCTTCTCATGGGCCTTTGGTTGGCTGCTGTGAGAACAGGATGCTGGACTAGAGAGGCCATTGACCTGATGCAGAAGGTTTCTTCTTCTTTTCATTCTGGCTCCAATGGTTGCCCTTAGCTTTTATTTAAAACTCTTGCTTCCTAGCTTTGCACCTCTCTTTGCATACATGCAGAACAGCCCTTCCAGCCTTTGACGCAACATATGCTCTGAAAAGCACACCCACACAAAACGACTCGTGCAGCAAACACGGCTCAGCTTGGGACGGTGCCTTGCCTCCTTTGCTATGAATATTGTATCCCGTTGCTTTTCCGCTGCCAGCCAATGGCTGAATTCTCTCTGGGGATTATGCAACATGCTGCTCGTCTCTGTACACTTCTGCTTCATTGGCTAGCACCCCCTAAGTCCCTCTGAATAATTCAGCCAAGTTGCTACATCATTTGTCTAAATAATTTAGCTTTGGGGAACCAGAGGCAGTATAGACGCAGTTAGAGAGGGGTACTCACTCCAGCTCCCATTCAGAACAACTGGTTTGTGGGTCATTTGAAGAAGCAGTTCAATTGCATCTACCTGCTTTTTAATTCAGAGAGGAAACTGGGCAGAATAAACTGGGCATTTATTTATTTATTTATTTATTGCATTTACCTATATCCCACCTTTTTCCTTCAAGAAGCTCATGGTTCTCACCTTCCCTATTTGATTCCAACAAAAGTCCCTGTGATGCCCACCTGTGATCCCCAGCAACAGGTCTTCTGAGGCATTATTCTTCTGACAAAGGAGGTAGAACATAGCCACCATGCTTAGTACTTTGCCTACCACATTCCACTATTAAAATAGATTTTGATCTGCTAGTTGTGTTGATCAACCAATTTATATCCTAACATTTCTTTAGCCAAAACATGCACACACAACCTTGGCTTTCTAGAACCCTGGCACCTCGCACAAATACAAGGCAGAATCTAGCCCACCCCACCCCACCCCAGGCCTCTACATGTAGGAAGCAGGAAGGTGAGGGTTTTGTTGTTGTTTAGTCGTGTCCAACTCTTCGTGACCCCATGGACCAGAGCACGCCAGGCACTCCTGTCTTCCACTGTCTCTTGCAGTTTGGTAAGACTCATGTTGGTAGCTTTGAGAACACTGTCCAACCATCTCATCCTCTGTTGTCCCCTTCTCAATGTGCCCTCAACCTTTCCCAACACCAGGGTCTTTTCCAGGGAGTCTTCTTTTCTCATGAGGTGGCCAAAGTATTGGAGCCTCAGCTTCAGGATCTGTCCTTCCAGTGAGCACTCAGGGCTGATTTCCTTAAGAATGGATAGGTTTGATCTTCTTGCAGTCCACAGGACTCTCTCATGGTGAGGGTAGGAAGTCAGATTACTTTCCGGAGGATCCATAACTAGATTTATCTACTGATACTTTCAGCTACGAATGCATTTGGAAAGTCAGAAAAACCAGAGGACCTTCCACAGCCAAGCTGTATTAGATAATAAGCATAAGAGCACCATGCTGTGGCTGATAATGGCACAGCACTCGGAGAGAACACCACCAAGCTGAAAAGATTTTTTGTTTTTTGTTTAAAAAATCATTTATTTGCAGGATTAAAGAATAGGAGCTTGTTTAAATTCCAGTAAAGCAAAATGAACCATCTCTAGATGTGGGCTGTTGCTTTAGAGTTTTCAAAAAGCTGTGGTTACAATTCTGCCTTTCCCTTCTTAACCAAGCGAGAAAGGAAAAAGGCTCCCCCCCCCATTTAAGGAAGAATTTAACCACACCCACCCCACCATACATGCCAGTGCCAGTTTTATACCAGGGGTGGGGAACCTGTGAGCCTCTGATGCTGGACTGCACTTCCCATCATTCCTGAACATTAGCTCTGCTTTGCAGGGGCTGATGGGAACTGGAGTGTAACAACTAGAAGTACACAAGGTAGCTACCTCAGATGTAGACATATGTGCAAGTGCTAGTTCGTTGCCCCAAGAAAAGCTCCTCATTACAGCATGCTCACAAGTGGCACTCAGGATAGAGTTGCATGTACCATGCGGCACATAGAGAAATGACTATGAAGCCCTAGGCAGCGAAAATGCAGCTTCAGCGCTCCACTTCTGAAATGGGCCATTGCAGTTTTTAAAATTTAGGAGCTTGCTCTTCAAAATTAAGATACTTAGGGCATTTAGGCTACAACCCTAAGCACATATCCTAGGGAATGAAGCCTCATGGAACATAGTGGGACTTCAAAATACACCCCCATAGGATTGCACTGAAATCCTGCATCCCAGACCAAGTGGCTGTGTCCTTGTGCAGTGAGCTTCTGGAACAGATCTCCACAGTGCTCTCTCATTTTCAGCACAATAATAAAAAAACCTTGGTGTTTTAGCATGCATGTACCTTTGGTAACACTAGTTCGATATCCTGGCTTGGCACATACACGACCAGATGCTCCCTTAGGAGTGGAGAGTCTGGTAACAGAGAGAGGAAGACCACTGTGTTGTTGACTGTCAGGTTGAATTTCCAGAGGTGATCCTTGCTTATAATAATGTGTAGCTTGGCCCTTATTCTCAAATACCCAATGCACAAGGTTCCAAAACTATCCATTGTGCCCTTCTCCAAAGCATCATGCATTGTTGAAAGGATCCTCTACTAGGGGAACATAGCAAGCCTTGAGATGCAGGCACTTTGGGGACTTCCAGCGAGAACGCCATGCTGAGCGGTCGTGGGTCGTTTCGGTAGCGAGACTACCCAGGCCAGCCCGGGGGTAGGAGCCCCGCTACCGCACAGCGGGGCTCCGATAAGCCGCGGGAAGAGCGTCCCGCGGCTTGGGCTCTCCAGCGAGCCCGCTATAGCGCTGGGCTCTTCTCCCAATCCCCTTGTAAAAGGGGAAAGGGAGTGAAGGGTACCCAGCGCTGGGCTGTGGAGGCAATGCCCCAACCGGGCGGCGATGCGGCGGCCGCCGCCTGCATGAGCGCGTCGTTCTTCTGAAAACTGAAAAAAAAAAACCCCGGCTGCTGTAAGTACGGACTATTTGGATTACAATTTAACAATTGGCAACCGGGAGGGATGTTAAAAGGAAGCCCGTCCCTCTCCTTTGTTGACAGAGAAGATAACTAAGTTTCCAGTAGCTGCAGCTGAACCGTTGGATACAATGTTGTTTTGAAGTTTCTTGACAGATGAGATGGATTGAATCCCTGTTAGGGGATTGAAGGTATTGGAAATATCTCTTCTTTGGAGTTTTGGATTGTTCTTTGCACTCTGCCTCAGGGAAAAATGGCGCTGGGAAACTAGCAGTTAAAGATGGAAAAGTACTGAAACTTGATACCCTTTGTCTTCTTCAACCATGCTCGCTTTTGCTTTCAAACTGGTTTTAGATCCGGGCATTACCCATGAAGTGATGATATTCCAGCTGAACTATTTAAAATCCTAAAAGATGATGCTGTTAAGGTGCTACACTCAATATGCCAGCAAGTTTGGAAAACTCAGCAGTGGCCAGAGGATTGGAGAAGATCAGTCTACATCCCAATCCCAAAGAAGGGCAGTGCCAAAGAATGCTCCAACTACCGCACAATTGCACTCATTTCACACGCTAGCAAGGTTATGCTTAAAATTCTACAAGGCAGGCTTAAGCAGTATGTGGACCGAGAACTCCCAGAAGTGCAAGCTGGATTTCGAAGGGGCAGAGGAACCAGAGACCAAATTGCAAACATGCGCTGGATTATGGAGAAAGCTAGAGAGTTCCAGAAAAACATCTACTTCTGCTTCATTGACTACGCAAAAGCATTTGACTGTGTCGACCACAGCAAACTATGGCAAGTTCTTAGAGTGCCGGATCACCTCATTTGTCTCCTGAGAAATCTCTATGTGGGACAAGAAGCTACAGTTAGAACTGGATATGGAACAACTGATTGGTTCAAAATTGGGAAAGGAGTACGACAAGGCTGTATATTGTCTCCCTGCTTATTTAACTTATATGCAGAATACATCATGCGAAAGGCTGGACTGGATGAATCCCCAACCGGAATTAAGATTGCCGGAAAAAATATCAACAACCTCAGATATGCTGATGATACTACCTTGATGGCAGAAAGTGAGGAGGAATTAAAGAACCTTTTAATGAGGGTGAAAGAGGAGAGTGCAAAATATGGTCTGAAGCTCAACATCAAAAAAACTAAGATCATGGCCACTGGTCCCATCACCTCCTGGCAAATAGAAGGGGAAGAAATGGAGGCAGTGAGAGATTTCACTTTCTTGGGTTCCATGATCACTGCAGATGGTGACAGCAGTCACGAAATTAGAAGACGCCTGCTTCTTGGGAGAAAAGCAATGACAAACCTAGACAGCATCTTAAAAAGCAAAGACATCACCTTGCTGACAAAGATCCGTATAGTTAAAGCTATGGTCTTCCCAGTAGTAATGTACAGAAGAGAGAGCTGGACCATCAAGAAGGCTGATCGCCGAAGAATTGATGCTTTTGAATTATGGTGCTGGAGGAGATTCTTGAGAGTCCCATGGACTGCAAGAAGATCAAACCTATCCATTCTCAAGGAAATCGGCCCTGAGTGCTCACTAGAAGGACAGATCCTGAAGTTGAGGCTCCAGTACTTTGGCCACCTCATGAGAAGAGAAGACTCCCTAGAAAAGACCCTGATGTTGGGAAAGATGGAGGGCACTAGGAGAAGGGGACGACAGAGGGTGAGATGGTTGGACAGTGTTCTCGAGGCTACTGGCATGGGTTTGGCCAGGCTGCGGGAGGCAGTGGAGGATAGGCGTGCCTGGCGTGCTCTGGTCCATGGGGTCACGAAGAGTCGGACACGACTGAACGACTGAACAACAACAATTACCCATGAACAAAGGATAACCCTTTTAAAATTAGAATTGTTGAATCAGAAAATGGATTTGATAAGACTGAATTTCGAAGAAATGTTTTATGGATCAGGAAAAAATAGTGAGATTTTGGAGAACTTTGCCAAACTGGAAGTAAACTTTGCCAGGGAACTGGAGGGAATATTGGAGAAATGTAACAAAGCAACTTCGCAACTCCAAGGAGCTGAAAAACCCTGCTGGAGTGAGAGACACAGGGTTGGTGCCCTAAAACCCTGGGGGTGTGAGAGACCCAGGGTTGGAAGATTTATACCCTGTCTCTGGAGTGAGAGTCCAGAGATGAAGGTGAGAAGGTTTTTGAAGATACAAGTTGAAGATAATCTGAACTTTGAAATGGTGTTGCTGGAAGATGAGAGTTGGCGTTCCCCGAAGCTCCCTGCGAGGAAGTTGATGGACTGTGTTTTGATTTTTGGCATTAAAGAAAAAGAGCTGATACTGAACAAGGATGGTGGAGGGTGGAGAGATGTCTGGTGGGTGAGCCTGAGATGGCCAAGGAAAATGCTTAGAAGAGGGATAGGGTGAAAATGTTTGAATTATAATTAGGACGGCTCTATGGTACCCTGAGGATAGCGTGTTAAGATTTTATGATTTTGAACTAGTGAAGAGATATGTGATTGATTATCAGCAGCAGTTTAAGCAAGATATGATTTAAGATTTGATTTAAGAAGTATTATGTTGTATTATAAGATGTTAAGTTTTTATGATTTTGAACTAAAGAAGTGATATTTGAATGATTATTAGCAGAAGTTTAGGTAAATAAGATTTTAGAATTGATTTAAGAAGCAATATGTTGTATTATAAGGTTAATCAAAGGTAAAGACGTTTATTTGGCTATTTTAAGGATAATGGATAATGATAATGGATTTTAAATTCAAAGATGGATGTTATCAAAGTATATTAGTATTGAAAGCAAAGGAGAGAAAATGGGGGAAGTCACCCTAAGAAGATTTGAAACAAGAATTTTTTTTTGTAACAAGTAAAGGGATGTTGGTGTTCCGATTTAGATGTATTTATGTTTAGGTTTGTTTGAAATTGTTGTATGTTGTATTTGTGTTCTGTATTGTCTCTGTGTTTTTGTTTTTGTGGAAAACCAATAAAATCTTTATAAAAAAAAGAGATGCAGGCACATTGATACTTCCAGATGTTGATGCTCCCATCAGCTCCACCCAACATGGCCAATGATCAGGGCTGATGAGGTCCAGCAACATCTGGAGGGCCACAGGTTTCCCACTCTTGCTTCATGAGACCATTGGGTTCCAGTCCATTTTTATTATGTAGCAACTGCCTGGTATCACTTTCAGGGAAGGCTCTGTGGGACTGTCCACCACGATTTATGGGATTCGCTGGCACAAACTGTGGCGACAGCCTCTTTAAAAAGAGACGACAAGTTCATGGAGGGGCCAAATCTACGACCGTGACTAGCAGGGCCTGCAGCAAAATGTTGCAGCGTGGGTGTTCTCCCTTCCTGAAGGCCTATTCAAGTAGATATGGAAGGGCAATGGAATCCACACAGCCCATTGTTTTATGTTATCTGGCCTCAAAATAACAAATCTCGTGGGAAGGGGTTCATATCGGCTGCTCTCTCCAATCCCTGTGTTTGTGGAGCTCGGGAAATGCCCAGGAATTATTCTCCCCATGTTCACTTCCTCTTCAGCAGGGAGGCCACATCATTTGGTTGTCATCAGGACAGGGAAGCACAGGCTCTTGCAAGAACAGCACTGATGGCTACAAGGGCTGTTTGTGGCCTACGATCTAAACACAAATAAAACAAGATTCTTGTTTCAGAATTTTTTTCTGGAAAATCTCCATGACCGAATGAGGAGTCCTGGGCCATTGCATACATGTATAGCTCAGCTTCCTTTATTCTGTGCTGGACTACTGCCTCGTCATTCTATAAGGCAAGTTACATGCACTACGTTTTGACAATGAGTCTCTCCTTTAAGGCCCCTTTTTAGGCTATCTGCATCTGGGGCTGTATGTGACTAATTTCAGCTTGCTGGCTAATGTGAAATTGCTTTTATTTTTACTTTTTCTCGCTGGTGGTGCCTGCCCTGTGGAATGCCCTCCCATCAGATGTCAAACAGATATACAACTATTAAAGGTAAAGGGACCCTGACCGTTAGGTCCAGTTGTGGACGACTCTGGGGTTGCGGCGCTCATCTTGCTTTACTGGCCGAGGGAGCTGGCGTACAGTTTCTGGGTCATGTGGCCAACATGACTAAGCCGCTTCTGCCAAAACCAGAGCAGCGCATGAAAACGCCGTTTACCTTCCTGCCGGAGTGGTACCTATTTATCTACTTGCACTTTGACGTGCTTTCGAGCTGCTAGGTGGGCAGGAGCTGGGGCCGAGCAATGGGAGCTCACCCCATTGCTGGGATTCGAACCGCTGACCTTCTGATTGGCAAACCCAAGAGGCTCAATGGTTTAGACCACAGCGCCACCCGCGTCCCTTATACAACTATTAGAAGACATCTAAAGGCAGTTCTGTATAGAACAGCTTTTAATTTTTGATGCTTTAAGCCTAAGGTGTTTTTATAAAGCCACCCAGAGCGGCTGAGGCAACCCAGTCAGATGGACAGGATATAAATATTATTTCCATAGAACTAAATTATTTCTGATGAATGTACAAATGTCCTACAGCTTTACTGATCAGAGTGCCATTGTCTACATGTATGCTGAAGTCACATTTCAGCCTCCAAGTAGGCTATGTGAGTTGTGTCTTTCTCTCGACGGTATTTAAGTGCTTTATCAAAGTAACTTGGTAGCTGAAACAAGTCATCCAAGGTGACAGTAGATCGAAATAACCTCCAAAGTTGGGGAGGCTGAATTATCAACGGCAGTCATCCAACTTCGAAGTTGGCTGGCAAGATACATCTACTGAGCCAAAGATCATCCCTGGGGCGCTACCCAAGAGATCCTTTCCCAGAATTGTGTATTCCAAGCTTCTGGGCATAGAATGCTCCCTTGGGGAATCTGCTAAGAGGAGCTTGTGATGGGCCCCCAGAGAAATCAAGAATCAACCACTTCTTAAGCAGAGAACAGAGTCTCATTTTGTTTACATTTATTGTTCATGTTTAACTTATTCAGATATCACAGTTTTCTACATTAAATATTTCATGCTATCTCCCCATCCCCACGATTTCCCCTCCTCTGTCCAGAGAAAAATAGAATCGACACAACTTTGATGGAATGCGCTAGAGTAAAGAAAAGGCTACTGCACCCAGGTTACAGAGCACACAGACCAAAAAAACAATACAAGAAAGATCTGCATAGGAAAGCGCGTTGGGAGGGCTGCATGGTGGGTGGGGAAGACGCTGGAACCACCACAGTCTATGCGGCCTGAGCCGCAACAAACCCTTCTGACCAACTCCCAGCCGTGATCTAGGAGGTTGCCAACAGTTTGCAATCTGGGTCGCTGAAGCTGGGGTGTAGAATAGCCTGGAAAGCAAAATCAAGGAGAAGACACAAAGATCCTGTTTGCTTCCAGGCATCGAAATCCATTCCATATAAGCATTTGGCCGCCACTGACATACACATTGAGCATCAAGCTGTTTCCCCCCCAGTGTACGATGGCTTGCCAACTTCACGATCGGAAGGCGGTTTAAAAACAAACCCAAGGTCGGTTCAGAACCCAGTGTCATCCAAAGGACTGCTTAATAACAGAATTTAAAATATCCTCCCTTCGCACATTTGATTTGCCTTCACCCTTTCCTACCTCATTGGGTAACATTTGATGAGACAAGTTAAATCGGAGGGCCCATCGACTTCAAGGGATGAGGTTATATTCTGTGATGCGCAGTCTGAAAGTGCTGGCATATCTTCTCAATGGCATTATGAAGACTGACACTTCTCAGGATAAATTTCCATTTGCTATAGGCTAAGCCACTTTACCAGCAGGGTTCTCCAGTTGCAACGATTCTGCAGTTCAGGGTTGGTCAGGTAGAGGCAGGATCCCTATCCAGTTTCGTATTATGTCCACCTCTACACAAAGTGGCGGTGGAGACAGTGAAACCAGGCAGGTTAGCCCGGCAGAACAAGCAAGTGGACCTCGTGCCAAGTTCCTGGAAGAGGTAGGAATCTTGTACCTGTTACTGGGCAAGCACCAGGGTGTGCAAACATTGCAATGTCATTGCTGTGTAATTTTCTCAGCCATAATTGAAGCTAAAGGTGATTTGTGGGTTTGACCTGCCACCAGCCATCACTCTGCTCTGTTGTGTGTGCCTCTCTCGTGCCCCCTGTGCCTCTTCTACACAACAGGACAAAGGCAGGTGGAACTTTTGACTGGACAAAGGCAGTCTGGGCTAAGGAGAAGAGGACTTCTTTAACTCTTATTCAACTACACCTCCCATATGACTTTATTACTTTTCTCACAGTGCAATGGGTAGAAAACTGCAGCCTCAAGGCTATTCTTCCTCCAAGACTGCCTAAATAAAAAAATTTATTCCAGTAAACCAAATAAGAGTTGCGAAAGAACATTTTCCCCTCTATTAAATGTAAACAATTCAAGATCCTAGTGCTTGAGAGAAGGGGTGCATTTTAAACTCTGTTATCAGCTTAACACATCAGGAACACTGGCACAAATATGTCACTTATTCTTGGTTTAATTACAGGGATGACAAGTAAACACCAACACAAGGGAAGAAAACCCAGCGTTTCATGGAAGGTGAAGGTGGAGCTAGTGCTTTGCTGTGGAATCTCGGGGATAAAACTCTGCCAAGGTGCTCTGAGGGATTCTCTTCAGCATCTCCTTGGGGAAGATACGCAGCAGCTGCCAGCCGATGTCCAACGTCTCGTAAACAGTGCGGTTTTCATAGGCCCCTGAAGAATAACCACTGGCATGGTTACACACTGGTAGGGACCAAGGCTTTGAGACTCAAGTTTCCCCTCTCCCCCATAGTACTAGAACTTGAAACGCTCCAATGGCACTGAATGTGGGAAGGTTCAGGATGGGCAAAATTAAGTACTTTTTCACGTGGCACATAGCTAAAACTTCAGAGTTCACACTCGCAAGAGGTAATGATGGCCACCAACTGGGATAGCTTTAAAAGAGGATTCATGGAGGATAAGGCCATCTACAGCTACTAGCCATGAAGCTTTTTAATGTGTAATGTTGTATTATGTTTTTATGTATGTTGGAAGCCGCCCAGAGTGGCTGTGGCAACCCGGTCAGATAGGCGGGGTACAAATAGTATAAATAATAATAATAATAATAATAATAATAATAATTTTTAATCTACTTCCACTGTCAAGAAGCAGTATGCCTTTTAATATGCTGGGGACTGCAAGTCGGGAGAATGCTGTTCTGCTCAAGTCCTGCTTGGAGGTTTCCTATAGACATCTGTTTGGCCACAATGAGAACAGGATGTTGGACTAGACGGGCCTTTGGCCTGATCCAACAGGACTCTTCTTAAATTCTCATGCAGGCAAAGGACCCCTGGGAGGTTAAGTCCAGTTCTTGTAACAGTAAGGTAACTTGTAGCTTTTCCCTCTGAGGGCGATGCACAGGGCAAATGTGTGGCTGGGTTCTCCAGTGCACACTGGAAGTAAACAAAACAGGAATGTACTGTAGCTATATTGGAGCAAGGAAACCTGGAGAAGGCCTGCTTCTGCATTCCTATAGCTATCATATAAACAGCTCAGATGGAAGCATCAGAGGAAGGGAGAAAGGCTGAGGGCTCTCTGCTCAAAGAGCTTAATAAGAATGTCAGAGAACCAACAGGTTGCACCTAAACTCTGGGCTTTTGACTCTGGAAACCTCACAGGTTCTCCCCCCCCCCCTTTCTACCCCCCTGATGGCACAAGGAAAATCTAGTTGCCCTCTAAGAAGGGATTGGAACATGCTTCTGAGAGGTGAAGAAACGGTTACGCAACACTGAACATCTGATGAATGGTATACCTACCCTGAGCAATGAAGTTCCTCTCAAATTTCTGCAGGAATTCAAGATAGAGAAGATCATCGGAAGTAAGCGCTTCCTCTCCTACAACAGCCTTCATGGCTTGGACATCCTTCCCAATGGCATAGCATGCATACTAGGGGAAAAGGAGAGTGTGGTCAGGGACAGGTAGCCAAGATATGATTGCCCAAGCACTAACAGATTTAACTTGTGGTCCAGCATCTGACCACAAGTTAAATCTGTTAGTGCTCCTATCATGCCTGGTCACTGGTCATGCTGGCTGGGCTTGATGGGAGGCAGATGGAGCCCAGCAACATCTGAAGGGCCACGTTGGTGCCCCCACCTCTTTAAATTAGAAATCCTAAAAGAAACAATTTGAAGTTTCATAATAGCTTGTCGGCTATGTCACCCCCCACCTTCCAAGACATGTACTTAAAAGGGTAACAGTCACACCTACCAGTTGGTTTGAAACCTCAGCGTGATCCTTCCTGGTCATCCCCTCTCCAATAGCAGATTTCATCAATCGAGACAAAGAGGGAAGTACGTTGATAGGTGGGTAAATCTGGAAGGAGAGACGTGAAAATTAAGAGCTTCAGGAGCTTGGGACAGGTTGTTGTGAAATGTTAAATGCTTTGATTGAAGAATAGCAACAGAAAGCAGACATTCTCCTGCTTGACACCTCCCTTGCACTTCCCTGGCTTGTAATACAGTGCAACCTTGGTTGTCGAACGTAATCTGTTCTGGAAGGCCGTTCCAAACTTCCGAAACGTTCGACAACCGAGGTGCAAAGGGCTGTCCGCAATTTCAATGGGGAAAATTGGAAAATACTCCTCAGAAGCCGTTCAACTTCCGAAATGTTTGGCTTCCGAGATGCCTGAAACCGAGGTTCCACTGTATTATTAAAAATAAATCCTTCCTCCCAGCTTCATCAAGAAATACAGCTTTGAAATAACACTTGCTTCAGAACAAATTTAGCCTTTAAAAGTCAGCTGGCAAATTGTTTTATGACTGTTTTACCTTATTTACCGGGTTCATTGCTTAGACAATTTTTATTAAGCTGTTTATAATACTTAAAATAAAATAAACATCGGAAATCTTCAATGATGCTGGGCACCAAACAGACATTTCTGGGCGGTTGCTAACAATGCAAGATTAATTACGAAACGACCTAGCTGAAACACCTTAGCATTATGCCTGTGCCTTTAAGACACCCACATTTTGCTTCTTGTAATCAAGTTCTCAGGAGTACCCTGATAATAAGAGGCAGACAGCACTGTATGACAATAGCTGTTAAAACTGCCTGTCTCAAAAAGTACAGAGGAGTAGAAGGGCATGACACTTCAGCCCAAAGACATCTTGAAGATAATCTCAAGATACCATACTGACCTGTCTGTTGTGCAGCTGCCTGTCTACGTAGATCTGGCCTTCAGTAATGTATCCCGTCAAGTCAGGGATAGGGTGGGTAATGTCTGAAAACAAGTTACATTTATTTATTTGCTTATTTCATATAATTTACATACCACTAGATTGTAAAAAAAAAACCAACACCCTCAAAGTGTTTTAGACCTATAAAATCAGGAAAAATACCATACACTAAAACATACAAGAAGTTAAAATACTAAAACAGATTAAATTCACACCAGCTTTTCTAAGCATCTTGTGCTTTCAGATTTCTTTTAACTGCTGCAGGCAATGTATCCACGATGCTGTAATGATCAAGACTTGACCAAGCAAAAAGACTGCTTTTACCACAGCAGCATGGGTAACAGAATCATCTAAGGTCTTTGAGAATAGGGGTTTTTGTGGTACTTGGGGAAAATGTGGCAAGTATGGATTTTGTCTGTAGAAGTACAAACAGGAGGAAGCAGAGGAGGGAAAATACTCGGACTCTAACCTGGAAAGGGAAAGCTGAGGGAAAAGAAACCATTAGCTACTGGAGGAAGAAAAACTCTCTCTTCTTGCCCTATGCAGGCATGGCCAAACTTGCCCTCAGCTGTTTTGGGACTACAACCCCATCATCCCTAGCTAACAGGAGACCAGGTGGTCAGGGATGATGGGAACTGTAGTCCCAAAACCACTGGAGGGCCAAGTTTGGCCATGCCTGCCCTATGGGGATATGCAAACCTGGTCTCAATATGTGTCATTGGCTTGGTAACACAAAATGCTAAGCCAAACCTGGCTTAATGGGACTGCACAGATTTGCAGGATGTGTAGAGATGCTTGTAGCTTTGCTCTTCCATGGTCATTTTTGCTTTGGCACTGAGCGAAGCCAAGGTTAGGAAAACATGCAAAGTCAGACCTTAGCTTAGCTCACCATGGCAGCAAAAGGACCATGAAGGAGCTGGCTGCAAGCTCCTGTGCAGGAGCCCACGTATTTGCATGGCCTCACTAAGTCAAGGTTTGGCGTGGTATAGAGTGCAAACCAGGCATGCAATGGGAGTAATACATTGAACTTTCACAACCTTCTCATTGCTTTTTTTTATACCAACAATTAAGAAGGGGCCAAGAAATGCCTGATATTTCTGTCTCTCCCCAAATATTTTTGCAGGGTGCTTGCTTCTCGCTCCACATTTGCTGGAGGGGAAGTCTAAGAACTTGGGATTTGCAAGTCAGAAGACTCTTCAGGTTTTCCTCCAGCCATCTAGCAATGTCAGAAGCCTTATGCATCTGCCAAGTGAGTGGCAATAGAACGGGTGCTGAGGAAGAGCAGAGCTTCCCCTGGTATCTGGGACCCCTGCCTAGATGGAAACAATATGGAAGGAGCAATGTAGGACAAGGACTCACCATCATTGGGCATGGTAAGAATAGGAATTTGAGTAATGGACCCATTCCTGCCTTCCACTCGCCCAGCTCGTTCATAGATTGTGGCCAGATCAGTGTACATGTAACCAGGAAAGCCACCGGCCTGGTATCTTCCCTGGCTGCTGAGACCTTTGGGGAATTAGAACAAAAGCAAAATGTTAGCAAAGGTGGGCTTACCAGAAATAGAGCAAAATCAAACGGGGGGGGGGGGAGGAGGAAGCTCACGATTGGCAGCATCAAAACTCTGGAAGTCCTTTTTGAAATGGGCTTCTGCTCTGCTGATGTGAGGATCACTGACAGCTTAATCCCTATCTCTCCATCCTCTCTGTCAAACATGAGGCCATTAGGGCCTAGGCAGAGATTTTTTTTTATGACTGGGGTGAGGAACCTGTTTCCCTCCAGATCATCCCTGACCATGGACCATGCTGGCTGGGCCTGAAAGGAGTTGTAGTCCAACAACAAATGGTCACAGGTTCTGTACCCTTGGGTTATGGGGGAAGCATAATGTACACTGTGTGCAATGCAAATCACTGTATATAGCTTACAGTAGCAACAAGCGCAGTCTGCAGTGATGAGTCTAAAGGGTGTGTTCAGATGGCAATTTGCAGCATCGCAGAGTCAAAAATCTCTCATAAGAAGTGATGCACAGAAAACATGGGGAAGCGCCCCTTGAAAGGCTATTTATTCCACTTTAAACTCAGAAACCCAGGTGGGCAAGCACATGGGCCAGTGTCAACTCCTGCCTAATCCCCCTCAATATTATGGACTGCGGGGAACAATGAAGATGAGTTTGGGGGGTAGTATTTGAAAGCTTATAAAAGGTCATTTTGAATTGTCAAAGCATCTCTGTGTTAATGTCCTAGTAGAGGACGCAAAACACATGCATAGTGGAACATTCAAAAGTAATCGTTATTCAATAAGAACATAAACAGCAGGTTCTTTAAGCACCTCACAAGTAATCAGAAGCCCAGTACCTCAGTATCCTCCTTCTCCAGGTTCGGTTAAGTCATTCTGGAGCATTCATTAGCTTCATCGAAGGTGCGACTCAAGCTTCACTAACTAATGAATTCCAGCCTTTTGACGAAGTCCTTGCATGCAAGGCAAGGACTGGTCTGTTGAATACAGTAAATAAAGTACCTCTCTCAGCGCCTCTGCATAGGAGCTCATATCCGTCAGAATAACCAATACATGCTTTTCACACTGATAAGCCAAGAACTTGCTGTGGTTAGAGCAAGACGAGGCGTGATAATGCGCTCAATGCTGAAAAAGAGCAATTGGAGACCAATTAACGTGGTTGCAGAATGGGAAGTGATACTCGACACAAGCCTAATGCTATTTCTGAGAAAGAGCAGTTCAGAAGGAGAAAGGTCTAGTGCAACAGTCAATATGCATAAGGAGTTATTTAGTGGTAAAGGAGTAAGCAGCACTTTCTACCACCTGTGGTACAGAACAGAGTTGGGGATCCTTTCTCAGCCCAAGGACCACATTCCCTTTGGAACAAACCTTCTGAGGGCCACTTGACAGAGTTGGATGCGACCAGAGGTATAAGTGGATGGGGCAACAAATATAATTTTTGCCTTTGTACAGTAGAGCTAGTTTCCACACACATTCTTACCCCTCGCCATCCTCTATGAAGCAAGAAGCATTATCCAAGTTAAAGGGCATATTCCAGCCTAGCAAAAACATTTAGGGGGTGGCGGCGTGAAGAGAGGGGGTTCAAGGTTGGAGAGAGACTGGCGTGCCAGACAGACAGGCTTGGAGGAAAGCATTTGGCTCCTGGGCCTGAGGTTCCTTTCCCCAAATATCAAGAGAGTGATACTCAAAGTACAAATTACAAGCACTCAATCAGATCTTTCCAAATCTGATCAGATGCGATTTCATAGCTGGGTGGCCAGAAGCAGCTGGTTGTGACAGAAGGCCTGATTGGACCAATACTCTTGAGTGATGACTCTCCATTTGACAGGAAGCAAAATAAAGTCCCACCCCATCCCTCTCACTTCCTAATGTCAGACACCACAGGTGTCCTTGTGTATAAGGCATACACACATAAAATTAGGTCAGAATGAAAACAATCCAGAAATTAACAAGACAATCTTAGCCTACATGTGTTGCATTTTAATGTGTGCGCTCAAGTCAAATGCTGAATTGAGATAGGTTGATCCATCCAACCCTGGCCTATTCCCCCCCCCCAAAAAAAAACTCGTTTTATGCCTGCCAAAGCCAGCTCCATCTCACCATCCTATTTATGGGGTTTTTTGTCTTAAAATCCATCTGTTTAAATAAAGTACAGGTGAAACTCGAAAAAATTGAATATTGTGGAAAGGTTCATTTCTTTCAGTAATTCAACTTAAAAGGTGAAACTAATACATGAGAGAGACTCATGACATGCAAAGCGAGATATGTCAAGCCTTATCTGTTATAATTGTGATGATTATGGCGTACAGTTGATGAGACCCCAAATTAACAATTTCAACTTTGGGGTTTTCATCAGCTGTATGCCATAATCATCACAATTTAACAAACAAAGGCTTGACATATCTCGCTTTGCATGTCACAAGTCTAACTCCAGTAGCTAATGAAAACAATTGCTTACTGGAGAGCCAGTGTGGTGTAGTGGTTAAGAGTGGTAGACTCGTAATCTGGTGAACCGGGTTCGCGTCTCTGCTCCTCCACATGCAGCTGCTGGGTGACCTTGGGCTAGTCACACTTCTCTGAAGTCTCTCAGCCCCACTCACCTCACAGAGTGTTTGTTGTGGGGGAGGAAGGGAAAGGAGAATGTTAGCCGCTTTGAGACTCCTTCGAGTAGTGAAAAGCGGGATATCAAATCCAAACTCCTCCCTCCTCCTCTCTTCTTCCATAAATGGACTTTTCCACGATATTCTAATTTTTCGAGTTTCACCTGTACTTACGAGGTGGTCCAAGAGCTGCCTTTTTCTTACTTTAACATTTTAAAGTTTCATAAAGCAGCTGATGCCTCCTGCTGGCCATGAGGTTAAAAAAAGCAGTTTTGAAATGCTCCCAGGAAGCAACTTTGCATCTGCACTTGTTCTTCTTGAGGGATGAATCATTATGATGTACAGTTGCTTTGTGGGAGTATTTCAAAATAGTTTGGTTTTTTTTACTGTGTGGCCATGAAGGAAATGTTAGCTGTCCCAAGTAGCATGTAGTGAAAAAAAACAGCCCTCAGACCACTTTGTAAGTACAGTGGTACCTCGGGTTAAGAACTTAATTCATTCTGGAGGTCCGTTCTTAACCTGAAACTGTTCTTAACCTGAGGTACCATTTAGCTAATGGGCTCCTGCTGCCGCGGCGATTTCTGTTCTCATCCTGAAGCAAAGTTCTTAACCCGAGGTACTATTTCTGGGTTAGCGGAGTCTGTAACCTGAAGCGTCTGTAACCCGAGGTACCACTGTACAGTACACACTCCTATAGAGAAAGATTCGCTGATTATGTGGCTTAATCCACAGATTATGTTCTGATCCATGCACAGGACTGAGGGGGTGAAATAGCTAGATTGCTCGAAATGTGAAGCAAACCCAAATCTCCCATTTTAGGATACACACACCAGGTAGGCGGGAAAAGGTAGCAAAGAAGAATGCAACCTGCTTTCCACATTTTTTATATGCAAGGAGTAGCAGCTTTGGTTGCCGACTGACAGCACTGGGGGCAGCTCCCTATTACAGGTCTCTTTCCAGGACTCAATTTCAATTGAAAATATAAATGGAACAAGCTGACGACATTCCAAAAAAGGCACTCAATATTTTTCTGTATGCAACCGCTGCAGCTAGAATAGTATATATGCGAAAAATAAATTTAAAAAATGGAAAGAAGAAGAGATATCCACAAAGAAATTCGGCAGAACAATTGATGAATACACAGAATTAGTAACCATGACTGCGAAATAAAGGAATAAGGATGAGTTAAAGATAAGAGAAGAGTGGAGGTGTTTTGGAGATTATCTTAGAAGGTATAATATACAATTTACTGGTAACCTACAAGTAGGAGTTAATGTATGAGCAGCAGGTAGCATCAAAAGAGGAAGACTTGAAATGATAATGGGTGAAATATCAGGATATGCAGCAGATCAAGATTCCCCTAGAATGCCACAGAGAATGGATTGGGAAGTCTTAGGAAAAGAGGTAAGTGGTGGATACTGTATAAAAGCTGTTAAAATTGCATAAATAAAAGTTTTAAAAAGGAAAATATAAATGGATTAGGTGTTTGAGTGCCATGTTACAGCCATCTTCCATTCTGTCCTAGATGCATATGAGAGACTTGGTGTTTTTTGAGAAGGGAAGCTCATTGTGGAAGAGAAATTTTTTTCTAGATGTTTGCCATTTTGCCAAACTTCTATCCAACTTTGCACAATGACTGCCTTTCAACATAGTCTTTGGAAGAAGCAGACAAGTTTCTCCAGTTCTCAGTTCCCTACATTTCCTCCAGCTGTATATAAAGTCACATATTTTTTTTACTTACGTTGGATCATTGGCTAAGTTCAGGAACAGACACACATTGTCCATGGAGCCATTTTCCTCAAAGTCAGACTTGAAGAATCGAGCGTTTCCATGTTCACCTACAGCAAAGCATCAACACTAGGTCAGTTGCAAAGCTAAGTATTATTTAGACCCAATTTATGAAAGTTTCTAAAATGTCAAGCAGTGGAGGGTGGCTCCTCCTTCATGCTTTGATGGATAAGACAAAGTTAACACAGTTGATTTAGCACCAACAGTTGTGATTATTTTGCTTTCGAGTTGCTAGGTGGCCACCTGGAGAAATACGATGTCTTTAAAGCAGAGATGGTCCTCTCGATGTTGCTGGACTCATAACTCTCACCATCCAATGACCACTGGCCATGCTAACTGGGCCGGATAGGTGCTGGAGTCCAACTAATGCTAGACTTTGTACTTCTCCACCCTACCCCATTTTTTCCTTCCCTTGTCCTTTTGCTCACCTTCCCTGCTCCACAGTGATGAAAGAGGGAGCAGACAAAAAGGAGGAGAGTTTGGATTTGATATCCCGCTTTTCACTACCCGAAGGAGTCTCAAAGCGGCTAACATTCTCCTTTCCCTTCCTCCCCCACAACAAACACTCTGTGAGTGAGTGGGGCTGAGAGATTTCAAAGAAGTGTGACTAGCCCAAGGTCACCCAGCAGCTGCATGTGGAGGAGTGGAGACACGAACCCGGTTCCCCAGATTACGAGTCTACCACTCTTAACCACTACACCACACTGGCTCTCAAGGAAAAGTGAGAACTGGAGGAGCTGCAGCTCACATTTAAAACTGGAAGTTTTAAAGGGGAAGCACAAGTCCTCAGCTTGTTGTAATATAAAGCATCTGCTGCAAATCCCTAAGAACAATTCTTTGGTCCATGACCAAAGCATAGAAGTGAAAACACTATTTTGCAGAGGAAACAGTATGGCAATCCCTTAAAAAGAGATCATTTCTCAATGGGATAGCAGCTTTCCCTTTGAAACTAAGGTCTCAACTCTTAAAGTGCACCCTGGCTAAGTTATTCTATACATGTGAACAAGGAATCCTGTTGCAGCTAGTCTGGGGACCAAAATCAGAAGTTTTTGAGATGAACAGATATTGTGTACTCTGTTTCATAGATGCCAATTCCACAGCACATTAACAGCTCCTGCAAAATTGTTTACATAAAAGTACCTCCAACTTGGTTGGCAAAGATGGTGACAGATAATGAACTGGAATACACGGTTTGTATGCATTCAGCTACTTACTCCCATAGCAGCAAACACAATGGCAAAATTATCTTCACTGTAGTCCACATCTTTGGATTTCTTCACCAAGCCTGCCTGGCGACAGATCTGAGCTGCTATCTGAAAAAGGATGTTCCAGAGTCACCCATGTTTTCAATGTACAAGGCTTAATTTCTAGGAAGATTTCCAAGGGAAGGGAATTTGAGAGTCTGCTTTATCATATACGAAGTGTAAGAACAAAGCACAGGGCAGTATCCAAAGCACTCGTTGCATTAGCGCTACTGCACATGTGTCTTGCATTCCCATCTTTTCTAGAGGGGCTGGAACCCCCTAAATAGATTTAGGGGGTGCACAGGGAGTGACCATTGCACATGCACAAATCCTTGTGCTAACAGAACAGGTTCCTTAGCGCTTGATTGGATACCACCAACAGCATGCTTACTCGTCTTGGACAGGCTGCTAAACACAATGGTACGTGTATGGGAGGTAGTCAAATACATAGGTTGGTATGTTAAGACGCCTGCCAAGCAGGAAAATGTGTTCATAAGAAATGCAAATATCATTTGGGGGGGGGAATAAAAAAAACCTATCAAAACATTAGTAAAGCGAACCAATTTTTTTTTAAAAAACTTATTCGGTGTTTTAATACCTAAGTTTTGTTTTACTGTCTTTGTGTGTATTGGTGTATCCCCCCCCCATTTCATTCCCCCCCATTCTGTAATATGCTAAGCATTATAGGGCAGCCTGTAAATAACATAAACATATTTTTTTTGTTTCAGTTATGCCCAAGGTATATAAGCAAGCTGCATTGAAGAGAGTCCATTTGGTCCATCTAACTTAGTACAGACTGCACTTACTAGTAGCAGCTTTCTAGGGTTTCAGACAGGGATCTCCCCCACTAAACAAGGTAATTTATATTTTAAAAGCATTTATATCCCCTTATTTAGCCAAGAAGACCTCAAGTGCCTCAGACTTAGAATCTAAGAGGCACGGCCATTTCATGCTTGCACAGTAGGCCACATCTGCCAATGTTTCATCCCAAGGGCAATAAAAACTATCAGGAGCATGAAAACCAGGGAGAAGGAGCAAGATTGTGGTATAGCATCTGAATGCATCAGTAAGTGGCACCAGAAGGTATTTGTTTCCTCCAAAATATTAGTCCAATTCAAATATAACACAGAGCACACACATTAATTTAAGATTATTCTGCAGCACAGGGTATTAGCACTCTGCTTAGCACTGCGTGGATTTGGAATATGCTTTGCAAAACTGAGCATTAAGTCCTGCTAAAACACCTACCTCATTGTGGGGCAACCCAGCAGCAGAGAAAATAGGAATTTTCTGTCCTCTGGCAATGCTGTTCATGCCATCTATAGCAGAAATGCCAGTCTGAATCATCTCTTCTGGGTAGATTCGACACTGAGGATTGATTGGTTGACCTATTTCATTTTGACAGGGGGAAAACATCATTTTCAACCTGCATTTTCCAAGAAGTTAGATTCAAGTTTCAGTAACGACTATTAAATCCAGTGTTCCACTCCTAAGCTCTGAGACTTGCACACTGGCAGAAAACTTTCACAATGTTTTATTCACAATAAGGTTTTCTTTAAATAAGTTTGATATTTCTGACATTTATTCTAACATGGTGTGTAATATTTAGGGTTCTGCATGACCTGCGGGCAACATACTATTTATGTGCTAGGAATGAGCCTGTGTCTGGAGCCATCTACTGCCAACGCTGATCCTGAACAAGGAGAGCTTTGGGAAACTCATTCTGGTTTTTTTTGCAAACAAAACCATCATCTGAGAAAAGACAGTACAAGCAAGCAGTTACTTAAACTCCTGTCTGTACAATGGGCAATCACTAAACTGTTTTGTATTTATGCTGACTAGCACCTTTCAAAACTAAGCGAAACTACATCTCTCTGAGAAATTAAAGGGCAACCTTACGTTAGCAATGTTATGGTAAACATACCCATGATATCAAGGTAATCTTCAGCCAAGACCATAGGGCCTCTGTCTATGGGCTTTCCTGATCCGTTAAACACTCGCCCTGCAGAGTAAAGAACAAGAGAACATTTGGTCATGTTACCAGGAGACCAACTATATTAACAGTATAGCTATCATTGTACTTGGAAGCTGGCCAAGGACTAGTGATCAATGCAAGAAGTAGGATCTTGTACTTACCAAGCATATCTTCAGATACTGGGGTTCGAAGGATATCCCCAGTAAATTCACATGAGGTTCTCTTAGCATCAATACCTGAAGTTCCCTCAAAAACCTAAAAAAGAGGGGCAAATATTTTAGTATTTCATATTTTGGGCTTAATCTCATTGCTTCAATTTGCATGGGCAAGCTCTGCAAGTGAATGAGTAGGTAGGTAAAATAGACTTTTGATGAAACAATGCGCAAACACACTGTATCATTAAATAAATGATGTTACAATCAGCTGTCTCATAACTTGCTTCTTTGTTCCTTCAGCAACCAAGTTCTATTAATTCTTAAAGTCTTAAAAAGAGGCGACAAACAGCCTTTTAAAAAAAAAAAAATGAAGGAAGTGCATTTAAAAGCATGAATACTAAAGCATTTTAAAAGCATGAATACTAAAGCAACACATAAACAAATGGGATTTTTTGCAGTAACTTACCTGGGAATTAAAAGCCTTCTGGCCACTGGCTTCAAATAAAATATTATGTGCAACTTGCAGACACAGGGCAAACCTTCCAAGATCAGCCATTCCCTCCAAGAATAGATACACAGGATATAGCATCAATTCCATCAAGCAGGTTGCCCCACCATTTACCTGAACTACTGCTTTGGATCCACTGACTTCCAGCACCTGCCCGCTTCTCTTTGTTCCATCCGGTAGTGTCAAGTGCACAATCTCTGCATACCTAGGGAACTAAGTGACAAGTTAGGTGGGTCAGGAGGTTTCCACCAGGAAAAGAACTGATCTCCATTAAAGACTCAAATCATCAACAGTGAGAAAGCACAGGTGCCAGCTCCTGGCCAAATTCAGAACTGGAGACAGGCGAATGTAAATGTTGCTTTTCACAATTTAATCAAACACATTCATTCAGATTGGAACACGGTCAGCCTTTTGCTACTGCTCTGTCAGTCATAGAGGTGGCTTGTTTGCGCAACCCCAGTTGTAACAGCATTATTCTAAGCCTAACAAGCAGTACTGTCTACTTTCTTACCCTTCCATGACATACAGGGCACACTTACTTAATTTTACCCTGAAAGGGTTTTTATATGCCTCCACAACCCCAGTGAGAACAGAAGATCCATATAATGCTGCTCAAGGTGTACGTGTGTGTACACGTTTCAGAGGAAACCTTCCTCCATGGCAAGCCCTATCTGTGATCTTCCACAGCACATGTAGACTGAATAGGACAGGTGTAGAAGCTAACACAGCAGCGCTGTTAGCTCCTGCTGTGCTCCCACAGGGTCTCTGCACCAGCTGGATAATTGGCTGGGAAAAGCCAAGTGGGCCAAATTTTACTTTAACAAAGACTTTTGAGCATGGATTTTAGCCATTAATTCCTATCATGCAATGAAGCAGACACAACCCAAAATTATTGTTGATAACTAAAGGGTTTTGCTTGGATGCAAAAAAATTTAAAAATCCACATTGATGCTCAAGCCACAACCACCCACTGCAACAGTATTATCAAAATGGGAAATTCAACTAGCTGTTGAGAAACCACTTGTTGCCTTGATACTTTATTATGAAAATACTCTCTGCAGGGAAAGATTCAACTGCCCTTATGCAAACCTTGAAGGAAGGATCATTCCCATTTTAGGTGCCAGAAGAATCTGCAGAATGCCAGTCACAACAAGGCCTATTTACAGAAACACCCACAAAAAGACAATGTTACCTTCACTTGATCCAAGATTACTAGTGGTCCATTGACTCCAGATACTGTCTTGTATGCTGAAAAAACAACCAGAGAGAGGTATCTTTTTAAAGACAACTTAGTACATTTCTGATTCGAAACATTCTGACAGAAGTCATTGTGCATGATTGGCAGCAAGAATATCAAGACATTCTCTGCTCAACATGCTAGTGTGATCCTTTACGCTATGCTGAGAGGCTGCCTTTGGGAGACAAATTGCAACCCCTGGGGGAATGTGTTGTGTTTAAAGGAATGTCACTTGTTCAGGAGTACTAAGTGTTGCAACATGGCTGAGAAGGCCAAAGGGTTCCCTCATTTTACCACTTCCATGGCTGCTACCCCATTCACCAATTACAGTGGTACCTTGGTTTATGAACTTAATCCATTCGGAAGTCCGTTCTTAAACCAAAGCGTTGTTAAACCAAGGCGTGCTTTCCCATAGCGGGGGACTCAATTTACAAATGGAACACACTCAACAGGAAGCGGAACATGTTCTGCTTCCAATGCAAAGTTCACAAACCAAAACACCTACTTCCAGGTTTGCAGCGTTCTTAACCAAGTTGTTCATACAGTAAATAAGCTGTTCTTAAACCAAGGTACCACTGTCCTGTATCCATTACTACCTATCCAACTGCTGAAGCTGGTAACTAATTCTTTTTAAATTAGGAGATGGGTTGTTGGCAAGACTAGAGAAGAATTTCAAGTCCCAGATGCCTGAATCACATTTCCAGACACAAACAATTTATCCAGCCTGGTTATAATGAGACCTTATTAATTATCCTTTCCATTCACACCCTGTTTAGTGTTCAGTCTGGGGAGAGCTATGCAGTGGGTAAGATCCTGAAACACATTGCATAGCCCACAGTGTAGGAAGGCACCAAACCTTCAACTAAGCAAGTGGACATCAGGACAATTTAAGGTACAAGGCTATGAATGTTATGCTATTCTGCTGAAACTTGCATAAATATCTTCCTTTGCGGGGGAAAAAACCTTTTAAGTGAACAGCACAATGCTTGTAGAGAAGCTGACTGCAGGCTTCATTTGTTTTACACTGTGCTGTGATGCCAAAGAAGACATCTCATACTGACACAAGAGCCGAAATCCATAATAATCTTGGGGGCAGGATCTCTGGCACACAGAATGTTAAGACAGCATGCCAAGTGCCCTCGGAGTCATCATTAGTTGAACTCTACAAGCTTAAATTTCCTTCAGCCAATAGCTAGGAAACACAATCCTATCTACGCTGCCTTGAGGTATCTGCACCATCTCAAGTGCTTGGAAAGAAAACTGACTGACAGCATGGAGCTGTGTAAGAGTCTTACTGCAGGGTTAAGCAGCTCTGCAGAGGGCTGGATCAACCGATACACGTTTTCAAGAACTCCTGCCACTCCAGTAGTTAACTATTATGGTTCTGAACACTGGCAATAACCTGCTTGTTGTGGTCAACTCAACACATTCTACTCTTAATGAGGAAAATGTGTAACAAAGTTCCATTTCAACCAATACTGTATTAGTTTCTGGAAAGAGGGGGCAGGTAGCAACAGAAGCAAGA
Source organism: Lacerta agilis (assembly GCF_009819535.1). Taxonomy (NCBI): domain Eukaryota; kingdom Metazoa; phylum Chordata; class Lepidosauria; order Squamata; family Lacertidae; genus Lacerta; species Lacerta agilis. The sequence continues at coordinate 9,206,082 of NC_046326.1, read as the reverse complement.
CTCCCAAGCAAACTCACTCTATCCTTGACCTGGCTCCATAATTCTGGCAAAGGAGAGCTTCCTATCCACTTTTATTGTTGTTTAATCAACTCTAGAACCATTTCTCCCAACCAAACAGATGGATGCTGTACTCTCTCTGCTTTTCCAAGCCATTAGAAGAGGGTTTAAAGCATGGGTAGGCAAACTAAGGCTGGGGCCGGATCTGGCCCAATCGCCTTCTAAATCCGGCTTGTGGACGGTAGGGATCAGCATGTTTTTACATGAGTAAAATGTGCCCTTTTATTTAAAATTCATCTCTGGGTTCTTTGTGGGGCCTGCCTGGTGTTTTCACATGAGTAGAATGTGTGCTTTTATTTAAAATGCATCTCTGGATTATTTGTGGGGCATAGGGATTCGTTCATTTCCCCCCCCCCATATAGTCCGGCCCCCCACAAGGTATGAGGGACAGTGGATTGACCCCCTGCTGAAAAAGTTTGCTGACCCCTAGTTTAAAGCCTAGCTAACACAGTCATACATGGGAGTACATGAAACTGCTTCAGGCCATTTGTCCACATACACCAGCACCATCTTACCGATGCAAGTTGGAGAAGTTCTCCAAGGATATTTCTCACCCCTGCTAGCCTAGACCCTTTAACTAGATGTGTGAGGGACGAAACATGGAGCTCCTGCATGCCAAGCTTACACTCTGCCAGAGAGATAGGTGGCCCTTTGCTAGCAGAAGCTGGAGTTGGGGACAAAGCAGTTCTGTAATAAGGCTAGAGACATAGGAACAGATGCCAAGGAGTTGCAGAAGTAGATGTTATGGCAACCAAAGCCAATTCTAAGTTCTGCACTCTGTTTCTGCCTACCCCTGATTTATATGTGCATAAAAGACTTGGAGTTTTTGAGATCTCTCTCCCCCCACCCCAACTAGAAGAATGAAGTCTTGGAGTGCCTTCTCAATCTTTAATTTATATTCACGGAGGGCTGCGTGTGCTATGGGTGTGCAAAGGCTTTGTACAAACCCAAGCCAAATCAGGGTACATTGGAATGTCTGGGGGCTTAACAGAAGTGATGTAGGATCTCTCTGAAGCCCAATCTGAAGTGAGGAAGTCTCACCCCAAAAACCTCACAGTACTCTGTTGCTAAAATGCGCACTCTCTCTCTCTCTCTCACACACACACATAAAGGACCTCTATCATAGCACTAATATTTTGGAACACTGATATTTTGGCTAAGAAAGTTCACCTGGACACTGCTGCTCACTTCTTGGTATGCTGCTAAGACCCATCTCTTCTGATAGCCATTTTAGATGCTGCCTTTTAACTGCATTTTATCACTGCTGTTTTTAGTCTGTTGTAACTGCACTGTAATTTTTAGTTTTGTTGCAATTTTCATAAATGTATTTTTTTCTGAGGGGTTTTTGCTAAAAGAATTAACCACCCCAAGTATGGTATGTTTTTAATGCTTAAGACTGTGCAGTAAATAAATGCGATATGGGTTGCGTCAAGGACCTGGCAGTGAACAATAAGATTATTTATTTTTCATCACTGCCCTTCCAAACAGCATACTTCTCCCCAAGTGTGTCAAATGCTTCAGTCTCACATGATCTGCAAATAGAAGTGTTTTAGTGAGCCAGAAGGCTTTATCAGCTCACACGGCAGCAGAGTAATCATTAATCACACAGGGAAGGGATGAGCAAGTCAGATTATTTCTAGATAGGATAATCAACTAATACGTCTAGAACTGAAATCCCATGTACCTGGGAGTTAGATCCATTAAACATGGTAGGACTTGGAAATAAGTATTTCAGAAATATACACAGCATTCTGCTGCACGGTTGCAAACCACTAAGGCATAAGCTTAATTGAATTCAACGAGACTTGCTTCAACCAGGTTTGAGTTTTGGGGACAATCACTTCCCAACAGTACCCAGAAGTGTGGTGTGTTATGGTGTTAGTTGGCTTATAGCAAACACGAGGGAATATCTTGCAGCCCCTTAGAAACCAGAATTTATTGGTTGTGGCCAAGAGTCCACCAGATGCACAAAGTGTCATCCAAGAAGAGAAAGTGTTGAGGAATCCAAACCCTCTCCCTTCCGCTGCTTATTTTACTGCCAATCTTCACTGAAATGGAAATATTAAAACCACTTCACTTCTAAAAGTGTGAACATTTTATACACACATAAAATATGCTATCTGTTTTGTTCAAGGTTTCAAACATGTTTTATATATGTTCAGCTTTTAAAACTTTAGAAGCAATGTTTCAATACTTCGACTCTGATTAAAGTTACCATTAAAATTATGCCTTAGAGAATGTTTTTTCTTTGTGTTGGCGACAATATAAATTAGCAGGGTATAACCTGGGTGGTGGTGAAACAGCAGTACGGTTTTGTTCATTGCAAGTATGTGAGTATATGGTAGCTGTTATGTCAACACTGAGATATTTACACTGTTAGTAAGTGGTAACAAAGTCTATTGATATACAATAAAAACTTTCCTGTAACTCAAAAAAAGATTACTTTGAAGATACTCGAGATAAGCTCCTCTGCCTTATAACAGAATATCAAACAAGAGAATAATGCCCAAGATTCTAGCCATGTGCTCCATTTAGTCAAATATACAGTAAGAAATTTTCCAAGTACCTGTCCCATTACTAAAAATAATCTGTTGGGAGTCTTACAAACTGAGTGTATTTCAGAAGTGTCTCAAGAGAGAACATCTGGACCATTTTTTGGAATCTATTTGTTTTAATTTGCCTTATTTTGTGCATGCTTTTCAAGCTACTTTTCAGCTCAGACTAAAACTATCACCTAAGAATGTGTGTTCACCTTTATTTATCTTTGCTCAGCTATATGTAGAGAAAAATACAAAGCTAAGCAGATAAGAACTGCAGCTTTGAGCTCCTACTGCCCCCAGTTAAATGCTTCAAGTTGGATTAAAACACTGCTTGCTTCTCGGCTCAGATAAACACAGCCATGAGTCTGGGGAACTCTTAACTCGTGACAGCCTTGTCAGCACTCAACCCCCCTCCTGGAGCAAAGAATTACTTCCTGTCATTTCTCGAAACAATCCAATTTCCTTGTTTTATCACATCTGCTAGTTAGTTACCATCCACAAACAGCTTGGACAGCTGGCTCAAAGTATACTCTAAGAAGCAAAAAAAGGAAAGATTGCCTAAGAAGGCCCAGCCCTGACCCATGAGCCCCAAATCTACCCCTCCCAACCAAACCCCCCACCATGTATTGCAGAAAGAATTATTAGCAGGTTAAGAGACTTCTGCCACATCAGCTGAAAAGCCTCCATCATCATATGCAGGACTACAGGGAAACTCGAAAAATTAGAATATCATGGAAAAGTCCATTTATGTAAGCAATTGTTTTCATTAGCTTCGAGTTTAATATAGGAGATAGACTCATGACATGCAAAGCGAGATATGTCAAGCCTTTGTTTGTTATAATTGTGATGATTATGGCGTACAGCTGATGAAAACCCCTAAACTGAGATTGTTAATTTGGGGTTCACATCAGCTGTACGCCATAATCATCACAAATATAACAAAGAAAGGCTTGACATATCTCGCTTTGCATGTCATGAGTCTATCTCATATATTAGTTTCACCTTTTAATTTGAATTACTGAAAAAATGAACCTTTCCACGATATTCTAATTTTTCGAGTTTCACCTGTACATGCTGGTGACTATTCTAGGTCTTCCTAGCACTGGGAAGTCATCTAAGGAGAGAGGCAAAGTACTTTCTACACCCCCCAGCCCCTTCCTTCATTGTGCCCGCTTCAGATCCACTCCCCATAGCTGGCATCCTCCTACTTGTCTATTTCCCCTTCTCTCTGGCAGAAGACTTTTTAAAGCCTCAGGGTGCCTGTGTGATGAAGCTGGTGCCACTGAATCAAGGTGTAAAACATCCTGCTGAACAACACAGCTGCTGGGAAGACACAAAGGGAGGGCTCCCAACACAAGAGACATCGGCCCTCATGTAGATGTGGAGAACAATGAAACCTCAATATAATCAGTGGGCTTCCAGCAAGCTTCACTTATCCCTAGATAGCTTCCTCAGGCTTATTTCTGCACTAGAGGATAACAATACAGTATTGCAAGGAAAAGGAAAGAGTAGACCCCCAACAAGGAAAAAGGCAACTACTGGTAACAACAATGGCAATAAGCTAGAATGGAAAGCTGGAGGCGAAAAGATAGGGTTTTTGTTTTTCAGTAACTAGAGACACATCTTCATGGAGACAAACTACGTATTCCATCAGAAGCAATTCAAAAGTGTACAGGGGAAGGCTGGCCCTTTTTGTTACTGTAGATATTACCAGAGTCTGACCACATGTACCATTGGCACAACAGAGGCTGTTCGTTCCTGCACTTGTACAAGTCTGCAGAGTCCATGCAGCAAATCTCTGCTGCTGCAAGGTTGGATTTCCCCTTTCCATGAGTTTCACAACAGTCACACATCCCCTGATTTACAGTAACCAGATCAGCATATGAACTTACATGTCCTGCTTTGAATACTACTAGGCTACTAGTTTTTCAAGAGAATAACCAAAATTTTTGCATGCCTACCATTTGGACAATTATCCACCTTGTTTATTTTGGGGAAGAGCCAGAACTCAGTAGCATAGCATAGGAAGATATAATGTCCAACACCTGGTAACTCCAGTTAAAAAAGTCTTGGGAAAAGAGAATGGGAAAGGCTTCTATACAAGACCCTGGAATGTCCTTGCCAGCCCATGCAGATAATAGTAGACACCGTGGCCAGCTAAAAAGCTGCCCTATACCAGATCAGGCTATGTTGCTTCTGTCCTTCCCTCAGCACAAGTCACCATCAGGACAACTAAGACAGTTTCTATACCAAAACAAGGCTGAAATGAATCAAATAATTAGTCTCTGCCTGAAGGGGCACTGCAATCAAACTCATATCCAAGAAAGCCATATTCAAGGGCACACTCACATACTGCCTTCTTCTAAGTATCCATGACCACTCTCTCTCAACTAGGCATTCATTAACTCCTTGGACCATGCTGGTCAATCTCCTGCTCAATGCTTTGAGCCAAAAAGGACACAAAGATCAAACACCCAGGACTCAGGCTACAGTTCTCCAAACACCCTGTCATATCCTCATGCTGTAACAAGTTAAATCCATCCAATAAAACAGGACTAGATGGTGCTCTGAATATGTCCACAGACTGAAAGGTGGTAACAAATTGTGATGAAGATGAGTGATTTTAACCTCAAATAAAGTAGCAAATATCAAAGCAGGCATCAGAGAATTTTGTTGCTATGTTGATTATCAGATATTATTATTTATGTCTTTTGGTAGGTCAGAAGGAGGCTCCAAGCAACAAGAAAGATGCCTTCTCAATGGCACAGAAACAAAGGGAATCAGACCATTAGGCCATACAGCTCATTATTGTTGACACTGACTAGCAGCAGCTCTCCAGGATTTCTGACAGGGTTCTCTCCCAGCCTACGCAAGGCAGATGCCATAGCACTGAGCTATGGGCCTTCTGCTGTTAGAGATATAGAAAGCTGCCTTATGCTATATCAGATCTTCAACCCACCTAGCTCAGTATTATCTACACTGACAGGCTGTAGTTCTCCAATGTTTCAAACTGGGGCTTCTCCTGGCCCTACCTGGAGATGCCGGGGATTGAACCTGGGACTTTCTGCATACAAAGCAATGCTTTACAACTGAGTTACTGCCCTTCCCTCACTGGCAGAATGAGAGAACAATGATGGCAGAAATGAGTTATTTCTTCACAATCCCCTGTATTTGGCTACATCCACAGATGCCCCTACTTGCATTCAAGCTGTAGCAATTGTGTGTAATGTCAGAGTGCCCTATGTGTCCCATAGAGAAACTGGGGCACAGAGACATGCCAGCTTTTCTGAGTGGTCTCAGGCATCCTTCAGATTCCATCAGCTTCTGAAGTGAGCCATTTTAATAGGTCTGCCACCTTTACACAGAGGGAAGTCGCTTCTTCACACTCTGAAGAAGTGTGCATGCACACAAAAGCTCATACCAATAGCGAACTTAGTTGGTCTCCAAGGTGCTACTGGAAGGAATTTTTTAATTTTGTTTCGACTACTGTTTTAAAATTCACCAGGAAGTTATCTGACCATGACAAAGGAGTCATATGTATTTCACCCTCCCTCCAACGACTCAAGACTCTGAGAAGTGTGGTTTGGACAAACCCAAGAGAGCTTCACAGCAGAGATGAGAGGCAAGTCACACACATTCTTATTTTTAGGGCCACAAACATGGGATTATCAGGAAGTGCTGGGAACCATAAGCAGGGAGAATGTGGTTGCTGAGGTTCTGCTTGTGAGCTTCCCATAGGCATCTGGTTGGCCACTGTGAGAACTAGACAGGCCTTTGGTCTGATCCAGCATGGCTCTTCTTAAGTGAGCACCTCCAAGGCAGACCTGCACCCTGTGGCCTTTAGAGGAGATTTGAAAGTGGGTTTCTCATATCCTAACTCAATCTTGTAGCCACCCCTAAATCCATGCAGCTTGGTGGCACCCTTTACCCTTGTGTTAGTGCTAAAATACTAAAGCACTGCTGAAAATACTAAAACATACACATGCAAAGGGGGGGGGGTCATTCAGTTCCAAACATAGTTGAAGAAGGAAATGATTCAGTGAGCATGGCAAAGTAACCACACAGAAAAAAAAAAGGTGTATGGTCCACAATGAGCACAAGCCAATTCATACCCTGGTTACAGAAATACATATTTTCTGTTTAAAATGCTTGTACCTCTTGAGAAAGTTATATTAATCATTTTCAAATTGCACAGTTTGTAAGACAGTAATTTAGAGACTAAATCAAAGCTTTCAATATTGGGGCTATCAAAATGAGTTTTTCCAGCTCATTATCATACAAATAACACTGCTTAGAAATGTCTTAAATCAATAATATTTACATAGAAAGTTTATATAGGATTGCAGCCTTAGTTGCTGCTGTTTCCCAGGATCTTTTAACTATTAAGACAACAATTGCATAGGACAGTCATGTGCTGTGGCCTGCAGCCCAAGATAGCTTTTTACTATGACCTATGACCTTTGATTTGTTACACTCTACTGATTTAAACAAAGATTAAGTATCTGTGAGATGTACATGTTCTCTGCTTCCTCCTTGGGAACTCAGACCCTTATATATTTGATATTTCTACCACTTTTAATCAACATACAAAAATGCTAGGACTGGTAACCTCACATAATTAACAGCAGTATTTTTGATTTAAAGTGCCACAAGAATTTAAAGTTGTCATGTGACAAAACATAGCTATTTAACATTTCAATTTCTACACCAGCAGCTCTTAAGTTAGTCCTCCCTTATTTCTGGAAGCAGTGCCTTCCTAGGATGCATATCTATCCAACACTTCTATCCCTACTAATTCAGGTGTCAATAAATCAACATAACAAAGGCTTAGCGTGAGCTATGCACACATGGCAAAAAGATAACACATCCCCAAAGCATTTTCCACTGTAATGTTAGAGCTAGACATCCCATAATGCAAGAGCCATCTTGCCTCCATCTGCTGCTACACATGATTCTGCAGTGTAGCACATGACCTTGAGATTTAGGCTGGCAGATTAGTCAACCTACAGAATGTTTCACAACCACCTACTTTCATTTCCCATTTAAAGACAATCCACAACGGCCTTGTTTGGGGATTTTTGTTTTCTTAAATGAGAGGGGCTTCTAGCAACTTCATGGGAATAGAATATGAACAGAATCCAGCATCTGTCCTTTATGTGGTCTCTCTGTACACCAAAGAGGCATCAATCAGCACAGCCAATGAAGTAGCCAAGCAATGAGACTGCATTGTGAAATTTTGTCCTTCCATAAAAAGAGCTTCCTGCACTAACTGGCTGGAAGGGAGAGCACCTGCCATGTTTATTTTTTATTTTTTAAAAAATAAAGGTTTCCTAATTCAGGTTGCAATTCTGAACACACTGACTGGGGGTAAAACTCCACTGAACTCAACCAACGTTAACACCCTGAGTTAACATACCCAGAATGACAAAGTGAAGTTTACTCACTTAAGCCTCATTTAATTCAGTGCGACTTACTTCTGAGTAGACATGGCTAGGATTGTGCTGTCAGTTGTCCAGAGGTTTATATTCACACTCCTAAAAAAAACCCAGTGGGAGATCCATTCATTTGATGCCACTACTCTACCATGCCCCAGTGCAGAACCAATATGGCAGATGCTGCAGTTACATGACATGCAGTTCAATCCTATGCATGTCTACTTAGAAGTAGAGCCCACTGTGCTCATTGGGGCTTATTTCTAGGTAAGTGGGCATAGGACGTCAGCCTGCAGGACTGCAGAGCACGCAACTTACAAGTCGCACAAATCACTCTTAAGAGACATGATGACAACAAAGCAGCTGTGCCCACTGCTTGCCCCCCACGAAAAGTGCAAACCTAGGAAGAATAGATGTGGCACGGACAGAGAACGGAACATACACAAATTGGGAAATGCTTCGGATAGGGTGGGGAAGAAGGGAAAGAAGAGAAGGGAGGAATGAGAACAAGAATGCATTAGAGGTGGGCCCACAGGCCTTGGACCTTGGACCCCAAAGAGGAAAAAATGAGGAGAAATATACGGAAACCACTAGAGAAAAAAAACTGAAGGGCAGCGCAGGAGGGAGAAGAGAAGGGTATTTATATGCATTTATTTTAGACTAGTTACCCCTTGGGGGTAGCGCCTTGTCCTCCCATTGAAGGTGCAAAACGGTAAAAAGGAACATATTAATATAAATGATAATGCTGTTAAGTCATCCCCTTCCCATCACTGCTGCAGCCACTAGCCGGCGTCAACCTAGGAGGGGCTAAATAAAGCCAGCTCCCGTCAAAGACCACCTTCTACAAACATGACGGCTCTTCCTGTTTGCTAGGATTTGGGAGGAGGAATAACATTTGTATCACTGGGGCGTTGGGGGTTTTTTTGGCCGGGGAGGGAGGACGGACGGGACACTGTTGAGCAATCCACAGAAAACAAGGCGGCAGCAATAAAACCCCGATTCCGATTGTTCTGTTCTCTGCCGCCCCTGAAAGCTGCAGGGACGAATTTCTTAAATAATAATATTTTCTCTCCCACCCACCCCCGGATAATCCCCCGCAGGGAGTCCGAGGAAGCGGGCAGGTGAGGCGGGAGGGGGTTCCCCTTCCCCGCCCCACCTGCCTCCCGGCGCCGCTACTCACTGAGGCGGGGCTGGGAGAGGTAGTCGCGGGTGACGGCGGCCGCCTGCTCCCGCGACGCCCTCCGCCGCTCAGCTCGGACACGGCTCCGTTCACCATCCCCCGAATGGCCCGCAGCGCCGCCATCTTGTCGCCGTCTGGGCTGCGGCGCCATGCGCACGCGCTCATATAGGCGCTCGTCGCCGGGCCCTGCCCGCCCTCCCTCCCGCCCTCCTTCTCCGGCTCCGCCCCTCCCGCGAGCCGGCGGGGAGAACCCGGAAGTAGCAGGAGGGAGGCAACGGGGGGAGGGGGAAGGAGCTGGCCAGGGTGCTGAGCGGAGGGGGGGGAGGGAGGGCATCTGTTTCTCCACGGGGAGCTCCTGGGATCTAAACCCTGGACTTGAATGAGATATATATTTTCTCTCTCTATATATAATATATATATATATATATATATATATATATATATATATATATATATATATATATTATATTATATATATAATATATATAATATATTATATATATATATCTATATATATATAGATATATTATATATATATATATTATATATATATATTATATATATATATATATATATAGATATATATATAATATATATATATATATATATATATATATATATAGATATATATATATATATATATATATATATGTGTGTGTGTGGTGTGTGTGTGTCACATATCATCATAGAGCTTGGCAGTGCTCCTGAGCATGTGCAGTGTGCCAGCTCCACCATGCTGTTTATTAACTGCAGTTTATATATATATATATATATATGATTTCCATTTTATACATTTCAATAATTATACAATCATTTTAACATTTCAAAACTAGACTTCCTCCCCCCTCTTTCTGCTGCTCCTTAAATGTATTTTTATATTTCTGCATATCCAAATTAACTTAATTTGCTCATTTATTCATCTACTTTAAACATACAGTAGTACATCCGGTTACGTAACTTCAGGATGTGAAAGTGGCAAATCCGGAAGTATTTGACATGCGCAGAAACGGTCCTCAGGTTGCGGAGACCTTGGGATCCGACTGGACCTCTGGAACGGATCCTGTCCACAACTGGAATTACCACTGTACTCTATAAAACTGCAGGTTATTAGAGTAATCCTGCCAATGTTCTTATCTGTTTACAGTTTATTTGTAAATATTCAATAAACCATTTCCATTCTTTTATAAAAGCTTGTTATCTTGATTTCTTATTTTTGGGGGTAAGTTTCGCCATTTCTGCATATTCCATAAGTTTTTGTATCCATTCTTCTTTTGCTGGGACTTCTTCTTTCTATTTTGGGCAAGTAACATTCTTGCTGCTGTAGTCGCATACATAATAAATTTCTATACAGTTTGGGTAGTTCTTCCCTATAATTCCCAAAGGAATTAACTGCAGTTCATAGACACACAGAGTCATAGAATCAAAGAGCTGGGGGGACCCGAGGGCCATCTAGTCCACCCCCTTGCAATACAGTCCCCCATCAATTTAAACCATACTGGCCCCACTTAGCTTTGCAAATTATGGGTGCCCCTCTGTGTGATGACAGCCTTCCTTGCTAGAGATGCCAGAAACTGAGCCTAGCAACTTCTCCACATAAAGCATTAAGGCCCCACCAGCAAGTCTCTTGAGGTTCTTGCACTTTGGAATCATGCAGAAGTAAAGAACAATCGTGAGACAGTCCTCATTTCCCCTTCTTCTTCACAGCCCAAACTGGTCATCTTTTCCTCCTCTTGGGTGACTAGTAAGTGCATGATTCAGATTCATAACTTTTTCCAAGATAATAAATGAGCATGCTTTCCTAGATCGGCTGCAAAGTATGATATCAAATTCAAGGCACCACATAGCGAGGGCAAAACTCATCACACTTCTGCTTATTATAGATGTGATAGTTCCCAGTGAGATATCAAACTGTCTGCAGACCGTGGCTATTCTGAACCTACACTTAATTTTCTTATCCTTATATCCTCTTTGCAAAGCAAAGCTCTACTTCATCTTTGCAGCAGCAACAACAGAAGAAGAAAAAACCTTATGGAAAAAGAATGAAGTATGTTCACTTCCTTTGCTAAAGGTGAGCCCTTCACATGCGATACTCCCTGGAGAATATTGAGTAAAATTCCCCACTGCTTAGGAACGGGTGAAGAATCTGAAGAAACAGTTTTTTTGTGATATGTGCTATTGACCCCAATATAGTTTCGGACTGCTTTGGCAAGTGCTTTCACACATGACACTCAATGGCATTCCCAATTCTAGCTTGAGCTACATGTGCTGTATGTGAATGTTATTAAGGTGGCACAGATTATTAGAAGAGCTTCCACATAAAGGGCATGTGTGCCAGGAAGTCTTGAGTATGACATCTCTCATATTAGATCTTCATCCTTGGGTGCCTGTTCCCCCCTCCACCCCACACTTTATTTATTACCATTTTTGGCAGCAATGTAAAAACCCCCAGCATAAGAACAAAACACAGTATAATTTTGTAGTCATAGATATGGTAACAGTAATATTGGCTCATAATATTGATGTAAGCATATCCACCAAATTAATAATAATAGTAATAATTTTTTATTTATACCCCACCCATCTGGCTGGGTTTCCCCAGCCGCTCTGGGTGACTCCCAATTGAATATTAAAAACACAATACAGCATTAAACATTGAAAACATCCCAAAGAGGGCATACAGAAAAAACCCTTAATGGTGCAAACAGTGATTTGGTTGCCCCCCCCCCATGTTTTGGGTACACACACAGTGCAAACCTGTCTCAAGGAGAGAAATCCAGCTTCTGTACCCTACCAAACAATACAATACTTTTTGTACACCCTTATCTTGCAAGTGAGTCTGCCTGCTTTTTCTTAACCCCGAACCCTTCACAATGGCAGATAGAAATATTACTTTCTGAGAGTTTTGAAAATACAATATCCCCACAGTGAAAATGCAATATCCTGCAGTGCAGGAGAAAGAGATGTGCCCACAGTGTAACAGATGATAAACAAATGTATTGCATAATAAATTGATTGTGGCAAAAGGACCCAAGATCTACTCTTCTGAGGAATAAACAAATAGCAACATTTATCCTGGTCTGAAGAATTGTCTGCAACCATAACAAGGGCAGTAACCTGTAACAGTTATCTGCCACTGCAGCCTTTATTACTCAAATATTGGATTAGATACCAATCACAACTGGATGATAAGCCTCTGGGGAAAAAACAAAGAACCTATAATTGGAGCAGTTTCTAAAAACACTGCACCATTGAGTTTTTTTATGTGCGACTTAACTAGTAATGAGCAGCACCCTGGGTGGTTTTCACTAAGTTTTACTCTGAGTATTGTCTTTGAAATAAATGAAAATGACCATTAATTTCTGCTCCAAGTGAAACATAGCTGAATACCACCCCCTAGTACAGGGATGTGAGAGGTAGCGTTTCTGTGTGGGTCCTTTCTGGTGGATGAGTACATGCATGGCTGGCCCAATACATTTTGCCACCTGTAGCAAAGGACAGGATGTCACCTCTGCCCATTTCATGTACACAGAAGTTGACTGGACTGACAGGTGTCACTTACTGGTGTTGACCTATAAAGCCTTACACAGCTCAGGACCTCAATGCCTTAAGGACCACCTTCCCCATAGAAACCATCCCAGACCTGTGCTTGTCATCTGAGGCCCTTCTCTATGTCCCACCTCCCTGAGAGGTTGGAGGGTGGCATCTAGGGATTCACCTAGTGGGGTGTACTGTTGTGCCAGACCTATAGACTTTAGGCCACTCCTTTTTGGCTCTAAAGGGCACTTTTCCTGTGCCATATTGTTGCTTGGATGTTGTCATCTTCCTGCATATGGGGTTCTCTGTCAGGGGTGGATTTGAGCTGATGAACAGTGTGATCTATGTGTTAAAATTAAATTACACAGTGCTTGGTCTCATGTCTTGAGACCAATCCCCCATGTCCAGATGTTCTGAGATAAGGGTGCCATGCGGCACTGGGTTACCCTAGTGATACTAGGGAGGTCAAGTGTATGACTTGCTGAGTCATTTCATGACTATTTGTAGAGATGGGTATAATAGTCTCTAGGACATTGCATGCCTTGATGCTGTCCTGTTTGCATGTCAGGGTCTGGCTCTGTCAGGAGTCTGAGTCAGCTGTAGGTCAGCAATAAAAAACAAAACAAAAACAAAACACCGGTGTCAGTGAAGTTAACTTCATTCAAAGAAACTAAAACTACCACAGTCCTAGTGATCCCAGCAGCTCTTCTCAGTAAGTCTTGCCCCAATGAGGCAGTTGCCTTCCCCTCCTCTCCGGGGTTTTTTCCAAGCTATTGGAGACTGCGTCTGTACGCAACCAATCTTTCCTCTGATCTTTTCATTTCTCTGTGTTTTCTGAAGACTGGGGTGGGGTGGGGAGCAGTTCACAGCAGGAAGGGGAGACTCCCGGGATTCTTCAGCAGCCTGCCACATGTCTGTCTCCTGGCCCCTCTCCTCCCAAGGGTCATCTAGTTCAACTCCTGCAATGCAGAATATGCAGGTTGCCCATCGTGGAATCAAACTCCCGACCTTGGCATTACCAGCTCTTCACTGTAACCACGGAGCTGAAACAGTGATCTACCTTTTGTTGTTGTTGTTCAGTCGTTCAGTCGTGTCCGACTCTTTGTGACCCATGGATCAGAGGTACGCCAGCAAGCCTATCCCTCACTGCCTCTCGCAGTTTGGCCAACTCATGTTAGTAGCTTCGAGAACACTGTCCAACCATCTCATCCTCTGTCGTCCCTTTCTCCTTGTGCCCTCCATCTTTCCCAACATCAGGGTCTTTTCTAGGAGTCTTCTCTTCTCATGAGGTGGCCAAAGTACTGGAGCCTCAACTTCAGGATCTGTCCTTCTAGTGAGCACTCAGGGCTGATTTCTTGTGAGAATGGATAGGTTTGATCTTCTTGCAGTCCATGGACTCTCAAGAGTCTCCCCAGCACCATAATTCAAAAGCATCAATTCTTCGGCGATCAGCCTTCTTTATGGTCCAGCTCTCACTTCCGTACATTACTACTGGGAAAACCATAGCTTTAACTATACGGACCTTTGTCGGCAAGGTGATGTCTTTGCTTTTTAAGATGCTGTCTAGGTTTGTCATTGCTTTTCCTCCCAAGAAGCAGGCGTCTTCTAATTTCGTGACTGCTGTCCATGGAATAACACTGGATTATGAGTGATCTACCTATCCATGGAATAACACTGGATTATGAGCTTGTTTCAGTGTTAGGGCTCAGAATCATGGACTTGTAGAGCTGGAAGTAACACCAAGGCTCATCTAATCCAAGTGCCTGCAAGTCAGTAATCTTTCCCCTAATGCGGGGCTCGAACCACGACCCAGAGAAAAAGAGTTTCATGCTCCACCAACTGAGCTATCCCAGGTTGAGAAATGACAATTGTTCTCACTTTTCAGGCTTGTCTTGGAAAGGGGCCATCTTTTGATATAATCTTTTGATATAAAGTCAACATAGCAAAGCCTGCTGCTCCAGGGTCACTTAAGCAGCTTTCGTCGTTCCTGCTCCTCTTGACGCAGCAGGATTTCAACACATCCAATTGAGTCAATGCAGTCATTGTTCACCGATTTTTTCGGCCTGGTATATTTCCCCCTCTTAAGACATCTTACTGTCAGTGGATAAAGAACCATTCATTCATGGTAATGCCTCAAAATATTGTGTCAGTCAATAGGTGAGGTGCTCTTGACTTATTTGAGCCATAGGATTGCAGCACTAGAATCATAGAATCATAGAATCATAGGGTTGGAAGGGACCGCAAGTGTCATCTAGTCCAACCCCCTGCCATGAGATTAATAGTCATCTAGTCCACCACCCGAGATTAATAGTCTCATGTTCTACTGACTGAGCTTTCATGAAGCAAAAGCATCTGGAAAAGTTTAGGCATCAGAATCATACTGCTTCAGAGAGCTAAATAGGTGTCAGTAAGCATGAGGTGCTTCATCTCAGGGTTGTGGTTCGAACCCACATTGGGCAAAAGATTCCTGCATCTCCAGGTAGGGCAATGGGAAAGCTCAGTTGGTAAGAGCATGAAACTCTTAATCCCGGAGTTGTGGGTTCAAGCCCCATATTGGGCAAACAATTCCTGTATTGGCAGGCAGAATTCACAGGGGCAGCTCTCTCCCCATCCTAACCAGATGATGTTGAACAAAGCTGTCTGCCACAAAACATGGTCATTCTGCTAGTGGTAGATGGCCAAAAGGCCACCATTCTGCTCTCTTCTTGTCCAAGGGAGGTGCTGCTTTTGCCTCATCCATTTTTTTCACCTGTCGCGCTATGGGCGTTTTTGGTGTGTGTGTAGTCCCCCCCCCCCCAGTAGTTATCGTTTTTGAGTCAAAATTTAGTTCCCAATGCTTTGTTTTCCCCCAGTACCGATCATCACCAGTACAGCACGAGAGTCTTCATCTCATCAGAACTAGACCATTCTATGATCTATGACCACCAGCAGCAACTAGTAACAAAAGGCAGGCCACGTTTCGGCCTAGTGGCCGGAACCTTTAAAACCAAGCCTGCCTAGAGTTATCGGTTGCTAGGTGGCATCCCAAAGCAAGCAGGATTTTTGGGGGTGTGTGCAATGCTGTGGTTGTTGCCACTCTCTCTCACACACACATAGGAAAGGTGCCTATTTCAGACCCCTCAACTGTTCCTCAACAATCCTGGTTTTTTTGTGTGTGTGTGAGAGAGAACAGAGGCAATATGTAAGGTTGCCATATTGGATGCTTTAACCACTCCTAGAGTCTTTCTGCTACAGAGCAGCTCTATAAATTAAGTCAGTCAATAATATGGGGAAAGCCAAGTGTAACTTTGAAAAGGATCTGAAATACTTCCTTGAATCTTGAATTTGTTTATTCTGGATGTTTGACTTTTTAAAAATGGTGTGTGTGGGGGGGGGTGAACCATGTACTCCTTGGAGGAAAAAAGTAGGATAAAAATGCAATAAATAAGCTCTTCTGCTTACATCCTTAAGAAAGCTGGAGGGGCCAGCTAGATGGAGATGTCAGTTGCCAACCTGGTGCCCAGAGATCTCCACGTGGTCACAACTGGACCTCTGCCCATTGCAAAACTCACCTGGGGAATTTTGAACACTGCTGGGTACAGATACCAGAAAAGTTGCCACATTACCCCAGGAATTGGTAGCATTGAATGGAAGGCATGAGAAGACCTGTATGCAGTCTGTTCCTTGACTAGGTTGGAACATGTCCTGGCAGGGGATGGAGATCTCCTATCCCAGAGATTGGGAAGAATAACTGTGATGTAATTTTGATTTCAGGGTGATGGGGTCAGCGGCTGTAAGGAGAGCAGAGATGCACCAGAAGGTAGTCCGAGTAGTGCTGGGGTTGCTCTTCGCAATTCTGGTAGGAAGTTCCTGGAGGAAGACAAGAGATAAAAAGTGGGAAGATCACAATATTTGTTTCAAGTGCCCTGGCCTTTCTTCTTCGCTATGTGCAACCAATTTATGGACGCAACTGAGCAAATTCTGAGTTATTTTATCTGTGGGTGGAGGATAACAAACTTGAGGCTGCAAATTATGAGGGGTGTGTGTGTGTGTGTGTGCGGCGCACACACACACACACACAAGGAAAACTCCTGAAGACTTGGTCCTACGTGTCAGGGTTAACCCTTCCGAAACTGTCAGACTGGCAAGGCAAAGGAGGTAAAGGCTGTCTGTAACCACCAAGAGCAGATCTCCTTAGAATAATAGAATCATGGATTTGGAAGGGACCACACAGGTCATCTAGTCCAACCCTCTGCAATGCAGGAAGTTGGGGTTGCTGTTCTTTTTTTGCTCAACTGAGGTTTAAAGCAGAGATTGGATGGCCATCTGTCATGGATGTTTGAGTGGAGATTCCTGCATTGGTGGGGGTTGGGCTAGAATGACCCTCAGGGTCCCTTCCTATTCTATGATTCTATGGTTCCCAGACCAGCAAGCAGGCCCAACCCAAAAGCATTTCTAGTGCCCAGGAACACCATCTGACATGCCCCTTCCCTCCTTTGTCCAAATCCCCAGTTTTGAGAGGTGGGAACAAGAAGCTACCGTTTTGAGATTTAGCAACAAGAAGCTAACATTTACTGATTGGGAAAATGCCACCTTTCCTCTCCACACAGTGCTGGGTTGTGCCCCCAAGGTGGATCCTGTACAGGAATGAGCTTGCCTGTACATTCCAACTGGGTCTCTTGTTCTGTCCTGGAGTGAAGCCAGAGTCTTCTGCAGGGACCAAAAGGCAGACCTGGTTGTCATCAAGGATTACCACAAGCAGGTAAGAGGCGGGTTTTGCAAGCTGCAGGCTGGGAATGCTTTAGCTTGGGAGGGAGGAAGCGATAGAAAACCTCATTTGAGGATGGCTGTCTGGCACAGAATCCAGATCTGACCCCGGTATGGCAATGGCCAGGTGCCCTAGGTGCCGTGTTTCATTTCTGCTTTATCTTTTAAAGGAAAAATCTCAAAGTGGTTGATAACCCATTAAAACATCCAATCAACAACCCAGAAGGGGAAGAAATCAAGCTTCAAGGAAAATATTGCAGATCCTTCTCTAAGTGACAATTTGCTTTCTCCATATTTATTGACCAACTTAATTGCTAGAGTGGTCCTGTTGCACAATTTCTTTAGAAAGCCAGTGTGCTGTAGTGGTTGAAGAGTCGAACCAGGACCTGGGAGATCAGGGTTCAACTCCCCACTCATCCAGCCATGAAGCTCACTGGGTGACCTTGGAGTCAATCACAGACTCTTACCTACTTCGCAGGGTCATTGTAGGGATTAACTGAGGAGGAGGCGAACGAAGATATCTCTGCAAAATGCGCCTGGCACCTGGCGAATTTCTAACACTGTGCAGAACCCTTTTTCTCTTCTGCATCCAACGAGGGCTCTTGATTCCAGGTTGGCTTGGTCATTTCCTGAGCCCAGGAACATAAACAGCGGTCTTATATTTGGTGCAACTAGCTGAGCATTGTCTGCACTGACTGGCAGCAGCTCTCCAAGATTTCGTGCAAGGACACTGCCCCAGCGCTACCCAGAGTTGCCCTACCACCAAGCCATGGCCCCTTTCCTGTAGAAGTCCCTGGCAGAGGCTGTTGGGAAAGTGGCGAAACTTATGCTGCCTGCCTTTGCTGCCACTGCAGGACAGCTCAGTCGGTAGAGCATGAAACTCTTAACCTCAGGGCTATGGGTTCAAGCCCCACATTGGGCAAAAAGATTCCTCCATTGCAGGGGTTTGGATTAGATGACCCTTGGGGTTCCTTCCAACTCGAAATGCTATGATTCTGTGATTTCATTATGCTGCCTTTGGCTGCCTTTGCACAGATGTTCCTGACGGACCTCTCAGACAGCACCCGGGAATACGCCTTGCACTACTGGATCGGGTTAGCATGGCGAGAGGCAAGCAGTCAGCTCGCCTGGGTGGATGGACCCCATTATCGCAGAGCTGGTACAGGTAAGAGAACCTTGATGCGTGGCTCTGATGGCAAAGGGCTCCAATGTGGCTCTTGAACCCATGCCCTGGGATCAAGTCTCCTGCTCTACCACCGGAGCTATCAAAGTGGTTTGCTAAGAGATCAGAAGCAAGTTCTTTGCTTTTGGATCTTGAACTCTTTCTGCTTTATCAGAAACTGGCTCCAAGGCTACCCCAAGAAGGAGCGTTGCACGCAGCTCGTGGGCATCTACGCTGGCCAGTGGAGGGACTGGGATTGCGGTGCCAATGTCTCCTTCATCTGTGAGATGCCCGTGAAAGGTAAGAGCAAAGGGGGTGTCTCCTTCCCAGCCTTGACATTCAGCAGCCAGCAGGAGGCATAATGAGGGAGGCTATAGAAATGCTGCATTTTGCTGTTGAATGGAGAGAGCCAAAGCTGGCAGCCCTCGCTAATTTTAATAGTAGTAGTAGTAATTGTTGTAGCTGGCAGCCCTCGCTAATTTTAATAGTAGTAGTAGTAATTGTTGTTGTTGTTGTTGTTGTTGCATTTATATCCTGCCCATCTGGCTGGGTTTTACCTCCCCAGCACCCAGGGTCAGCATGGGAGGGGTCCCTTGACCCTTCAAGACGTAATAGCCATTGACAGGCCTCTCCTCTCTGCATCACACTGTTGACTCATGTTACGCTTGTTGTCCACTAAGACCCCTAGACCCTTTTCACGTGTAAGCCAGGTGTCCCCCATCTTATATTTGTGCAGATGGTTTTTCCTACCGAGGTGCAGAACCTTACATTTGTCCCTGTTGAAATTTTGCTAGTTTGGGCTCAGTTCTCCAATCTGTTGAGGTCATCTTGAAACCCGATGCTGTCTTCTGCGGCATTAGCTACCCCTTTCATTTTGGGGTCATCTGCAAATTTGATGAGCATCCCCTCAATTCCTTCATCCAAGATGTTAAATGACAGCAGGACAGAGCCCTGTGGCAGCCCCCCTTGCCCCTTGCCCCACCCCCACCCCAGATGCCGAGGAACCATTAATGAGCACACTTTGGGTTCAGCCAGTCAGCCAGCTACAAATCCATCAAACAGTTACCTTGTCCAGCTCACATTTTACCTGCTTCTTCACAAGAATATAATGGGGATTTTGTCAAAAGCCCTGCTGAGGGAATTCCAAAGGGGATCTCTGGATTTTAGGAGGAGAAAGTGTGGAGGAGAACACTGGGTGGATGAAGGGGAATTAAAGGCGGTGTGAGGAGTTCACCATCTACATTAACCTAAAATGTGGACCTGCCTACTGACTTCATAGCTGCACCTTCTTGTACCTCTCTCTCTCTCCCTGTGCCTTTCCTGCCTAGATGCCCTCCCTGGCTCTGTGAGGAAAGTGCCCTTCCGCTCCCACTGTTATGCCTTCCATTTCCCATCCTTCCGGGAACTCAGGTCATGGAGAGAGGCCCAGTCTTTTTGCCAGGAATCTGGGGAGGGCCTCGTAATCGTTCGAGATGAGGAGCAGAACACCTTCCTGTCAGGTGAGGGATGGAAGCAGCAAACCAGTAGCCAAAACAGTAGCACTTTGGGCTGATCTAGCTGGGCTCCTCTTAGAATAATAGAATCATAGTTGGAAGGGACCACAAGGACCATCTATCGAATCCAATCCCTTGCAATGCAGGAATCCTTTTGCCCAACATGGGGCTCGAACCCACGAACCTGAGATTAAGAATCTCATGCTCTACCAATTGAGATATGTGCTTCTTTTTAGTTTTTTAAGTGCCCTTGGGGGATGACTGTTGTCATTTATTTCTTTATATTTTAAATATTGGGGGGGGGCTGCTTTTCTGGGCAAATGCCCATTCAAAGATGCTTACAATCAAAAGCAGCAAAAATTGAAACTAACAGTGGAGATTTTCAAATCTTAAAACAGCACCCGTATCCAGATGCCACCCTCAGAATAACTCTCTTCATTTTCCTCTTCAATTGGTAGAGTGTGGTGCTGATAATGCCAGGGTTGCAGGTTTGATCCCCGCATGGGACAGCTTTGTATGCTTGCATTGCAGGGGGTCAGACTTGATGACCCTCAGGGTCCCTTCCAGATCTACAATTCTATGATTCTATGAGATGGTGGCATTTATTGACCCCATTCAAATTGGGAGGTAGTGAAAGGGTTAATTAGCTAACCTGTATATATTTACCTGAATGTATTGTTAGTCCAGAAGTATAAAAGAACTTTTTAAGCTTTTCTTTATGAAACCTCTCTGTAAAGCTGTGAACTTTGATCTGCATTGCACTTCTTTCTGGCAAGCAATGACTAAGAGTCTGGAGATAACAGTAGAAGGTCGACCTTGCACAGAGGCACAGAGAGGAATTGTCTAGGTCACAGATAGGATGGCCTTGCTGGAGTGCGCATGAACCAACTCAGGGCTAAATGTCCTTTTGCCTTATATGTACAACAGGAAATGTTTCTTAAATGGACAAGGATGTACAAGAGGCAGATTCCTGGGGTGGGGAGAGCCAGAGAACTGTCTATAAGAACTGTCTGAAAATTGACTTTTTTTTGTACTTGCTTGGCTGTCTGAACACCGCAGGTACCTCTGCATGCAGAAAATAAATCTTTCTCTCTCTGAAGCCAGCAGCCTCAGGTGTCTTTTCTGCTTCCATGTTTTCTCACCGGGCGCAACCGTGGGAACCCGTAGGGGCAAATAAGGCTCCAGTAGTACTGATGGTTTTGCACTGGAAGAGGGTGCAGGGAGCTAACCATCTAATCCTTACCAAGAAACATCTGTGATGGTTTCTCCATTTCCTCCCCAGATGCCTTTCCTGAGGATGGCTGGCAGATGTGGATCGGGCTGCGCTTTGGCACCACGTGGAGGTGGAGCGACTCGTCAGCTCCCCCAGCCTATTTCCGGTGGCATCTGGGTATGTTGGGTCTTCCAAGCTCCTGAACAGAAGGGTTCTGAATCACAGCTGGTTCTCTCTGTCAGAACTCCTGGTTGCCATCCAGAACTGCATAAAGACTAGAATCATAGATTTGTAGAGTTGGAAGGGACCCCGAGGGTCATCTAGCCCAACCCCCTGCAATGCAGGAATCTCAACTCAAGCATCCATGACAGATGGCCATCCAACCTCTGCTTAAAAACCTCCAAGGAAGGAGAGGCTGCCACCTTCTGAGGGGGTCCAATCCTCTGTTGAACAGCTCATTAAAGTTATTCCTAACATTTAGTCAGAATCCTCTTTCTTGTAACTTGAATCCATTGGTTCGAGTCTTATGCTCCAGAGCAGCAGAAAGCAAGCTTGTTCCATCTTCCATGTGAAGCCCTTAAGATATTTGAAGATGGCTCTCAAGTATCTCAACTCTCTCTACTGTTCCTCATAAGGCTTGCTCCATAAGACCTGGGGCTCTTTATCATTTTATTGCCCTTATTTATTTATTTATTGCATTCATATCCCACCTTTTTTTTACAAGGAGCTCAGTGTGGCATACATACCGGTACATGGTTCTCTCCCTCCACCCTTAATCCCCACAACAACAACAACCCTGGGAAGTAAATGAGGCTGAGAGAGGCAGTAACTGTCTCCACGGTCACACCCGGTGAGCTTCATGATGCCCAAATTAAGATTTGAACCCTGGTCTCTCCCAGGCCCTAGTTTCACACTCTGACTGCAATACCACACTGACTCAGCTGGGGTTCCTTCTCCACAAAAATGGGCTCTAGGATAGGGTGAGGGGAGGGCATGGAATGGACCTAAAGTTCTTGCCCATTTCCCAATTGGGGTGGGAAGAAGTGCAGGAAGTGGCAACGAAGGTAGCACTAGCATGAGCGTTGGGACTTCCTGGAGATGAGGTAGTAGGCCGTGGCTAGAAGCCGCTCGGATGGGCTCTTACAATCCCTGGCTGCTCTATTCTCTAGGAAAAGCCCCCGAACAGGTGCAGGACCAGTGTGTGGTGCTGAGTCTGCAGCCCACCAACATCGCCCAACATGGGACGTGGCAAACCAGACCATGCAATGAGCGTCCTACGACCGAGATCACAGGATTTGTCTGCCAGCACAGATATGGTGAGTGCCATAGATGCTCAAGGGCAAGGGCAACAGAGGGGTCGCAGGCAGGCTGGAGGAGAGAGAGAGAGAGAGGGGGAGAGAGAGAGAGAGAGAGAGAGAGAGAGAGAGAGAGAGAGAGAGAGAGCTGCCTCTTAACTCCTCTCTTCTCATGCGATTCAAGTTGAGTGGAGAAAAGGGGAGCTTCCATAATTTGATTTATTAAATGTATATACTGTATAAAATCACAAAGCAATTTGCTGTATAAAAGCACGACTCAGATGTGAAACTGTTGAATTTTCATCTGAAATGCTGGACATCATCTCAAGGAGACCAGAAAGCAGCTGATAATAACGATAACGATAACAATAATAACAACAATGGTAACAGAAACAATGTTATTTATTAATTGTACTCTGCTCATCTGTACTCCAGCCACTCTGAGATCCACGGAATTGCAAACCCCTAATTTGCTTTCCTGATAAATTAGGTAGAAAGACAGACTATTGCTGAGTTCCTGCAAAGGGAATTTTCAGTGGCTGGCAACAAACCTGTGAAGGACTGAGCTGACAATTTGAGACAGAATCTCTCTCCAAGGCTTTTATGGGAAATCTTGGGGGGGGGGGGGCTCATGTAGGGGGATAGCTTTCATCCCTTGAATTATAATAATAATAATATTAATTATTAATTAAATTTATATGCCACCCTTCATCAAGATCTTAGGGTGGTTCACAAGAGGCGATTCAAAAAAGGCATGCTCATTTTGATTTCAGAATCTGCATTTGGTGATCATACCTGTTTCGTAACTGCATAAAATCCTTCTGAAAGATAAAAGAATCTGGATTTGAGGGACAAGTTTCGGAACCTCAGATTCCACATGTAAATTTTTGTAGGTCGCTGCCCTTTTGCCTCAGCAGGGGGAGGGGGGAGAGGCAGAGGCTGAGTGCTTGGGGGCTGATCCAAAAGGCAGGTGGGCTTCTTGTGGGATGGAATGTTAGAGATTTCAAAGTGCCTACGATGCTTCCTCTCACAGGGAGTCCTTGAGTCGAGCTCCACCAATAACAGAAGGCTCCTCCGCCTTGCCTTCCCTGGACCTGGCAGGCCTGGGCCTAATTTGCTCCCATCTCTGTTGCCAGATTTTTGTGGTCCGCCGGAGCCTGTGTACTTTCCCCTCCCTGGCGGGATAGGTCCGCACGCCACAGCTGATGTCACCTTCTCTTTCCCCGGTCATTCTTCCTGCACCCTGTCCTTGGCTGGCCTCCACACCGATGTCACTCATTTCCGGCTAAGCCTGGAGTCCAATGCCACCCATGTGCGTGGCAATGTCACCACAGATCTCAGCGGCTCCCTGGAGCGCAAGAACTTTTCTGGGGTGCCCTTTTCGCCTGGGCAGTTCAGCACATGGAGCCTCTTCACTTACCCTGATGGCCTCGCAAGCTTCTTGGACCACCAGGAGCATTTCCGTCTCTCCGGCGCCCAAGACATTCCCTTCGCAAACCTCGGCTCCTTGAGGGTAATGGGAGCAACTGTGGCCAACGCGTCTCTAGGTAGGTTGGGGTGGATTTTTGGGGGCGGATGGACAAAGAAGAGCCCTCCTTGCTTTTGAACCAGCAGAAGGTGGGCAAACATTGATGTTTCTGTAAAGAGACATGGAGGGTCCCTGCAGCAACCCCCTTCCACCTGGTTTCCTTGGAATTCATGCCAATGAAGTTTCTGCACTGTCTCTCCTTGACATATACCTGCTAGCTGAGCATGATAGTCAGAAAGGTTGCACTGCTTGCAGATCTCCAGGTGCTTCCCCTGCATATTGGAAGACCGCCAGCTTTTTCTTTCTCTTTTTTTCCATGCACAGACACCATGATGGTGACATAACAATCACCTCCAACAAGGGGGGGGGGGTTAGCACAATCAAACATGGTGTAGTGGTTAGAGTGTCAGGTTTTGGACTTGGGAGATCGGGATTCAACTCCCCACTCAGTCCTGAAGTTCACTAGGTGACCTTGGAGTCAGCTGCAGCCTCTTAGCCTACCTTGCAGGCTTGTTGTAGTGAATGACTGAGGGGGGGGTGAACCATGGACTCCTTGGACAAAAAGGTGGGATAAATAAATAAGCCTTTCTGCTTACCTGCTTGCATAAGAAAGCTGGAGGGTCAGGTGGAGATGTCAGTCACCAACCTGGTGCCCAGAGATCTCGACACAGTCGCAATTGGACCTGTGCCAGTCGCAAAGTGCGACTCACCTGCAGCCCACCCTCTCAATTCCCTCCAAGTCCACCACGGATTGTTTCTAGGAAGAGCTGAGGGAGAGTAGGAAAAAGCTACAAAGGCTTTTTGTGCTTTCCCAGAGAATCCACAAAGGAGAGTGTTCACATTGCTGCCGGATGAATTCAGAGGCCAACCTCTTTGCCTTCCCTTCCAGAGTATCGCCTTTCTTTTGACCTACGCTTCCCCAGCGGTGGCAGCAGCCTGCAGCTGGAAGATGCCATACGCCGCTACCTCAACAACTTCACCATCGGGCTGTGGGTTCGAAGTGAGCCTGCTGCCGCCGGCTCCCGCAAGATGTGCCTGGTCAGCTATGCGCTGAAGTGGAGGCAGCCAGAGTTTGCCCTCTTCCTTCTCTCCCCCTCTGGCCTGGAATTCCACATCAAGGGGTAAGCAGGAGGTCCCTCCACTGGCAACAATGGTTTTAAATGATGCTCCCCTCCCAGCTTTTGGTCTTGGATGTGGTTTTGAGGTTTTATGACATTTTATATGGGGCTTCTATACTTTGTGTGTATAATATTATATATTACATATCTCCACAATTCTATGATTCTGTGTCCTTTGCTGCCGCTCTAACTTGGGCACCAAAATGTCTCGAGCTGGCGGTGCAGCCCTTTCACCACCCCAGTTGTCAGGAAGCCACTAAGTTTCTTTGTACTCCAAATGTCCATTCATCATACTGGGAACTGTAGTTTGTTAATGGTGCTCTGTGAGGGGGATAGCTCAGCTGGCAGAGCATGCGACCCTTAATCTCAAGGTCGTGGGTTTGAGCTCCATATTGGGGAACAGATTCCTGCACTGCAAGGGGTCAGACTAGATGACTCTCATGGTCCCTTCCAACTCTATTATTCTATGATTCTATTATTCCAGTTCCCTGTATTCTTGGGGTGGGATTTGTGTGCTTTAAATGTGCTTGATGTGGATGTGGCCTCAGTTAAGGAGAGTTTCGTCAACAAGCCACCTACCAAGCAATTTACAGCAATTCCAAAATTATAATTTTTGACCTCATAACTATAAATGGTGTGATCTGAGCAAGCCAGGAAGCTGGCATGAAATGTATTCTTTGAAATGCATTTGTTGATTTATCTGCACACACCCCAGCCTCAGCATGAAAAGGTAAAAGGAGAACCCCGATAGCTCAGCTGTTAGAGCACGAGACTCTTAATCTTAGGGTTGTGGGTTCAAGCCCCACAATGGGCAAAATATTCCTGCATTGCAGAGGGTTGGACTAGTTGACCCTTGCTGTCCATTCCACTTCTATGATTCTATGAAACCACTTCTTCCTGGTTGCTCTTTGCAGGGCAGTGATGTTCAGCGGCACCCAGGGCTCCCTTCTGGATGGATCCTGGCACCATGTGGCCATCTCGGTCTCCAGTGCTCCTGGCCTCCCGTCCTTCAGGGCCTTCGTGGATGGATTTCTCTGGGAGCCACACTTCGCTGAGAGTAGCAGCTTCCTGAGGAAAGGGCTCTCCCTTGGGGGGAAGCTGATAATTGGACAGCTGGAGGTGGGCAGCGGAGGTGAGTCCCTTCTTTGCACAGAGGCTGTAGGCTTGCCCTGTGGCTATAGGCTGTGGCATCGTGGGATGAATGAGGTCCCTCCTCAAAGGCTGGGCCCATAACAAAGGCTTGGGGGAAAGCTGTAGCCCCTCCATCTCTCACCTCCATGCCCCCACATCACTGGCCTTCCTCTCTGGGCAAGAAGGGGCTCTTACCACATTCCTGCATGTTGGGGCTGCATTGTAGGGACCAACTTCTTTGTGGGTGACCTGAGTGAAGTCAACCTGTGGGACCGAGCCTTGCCCGAGGTTTCCATAAAGCAGCTGGCAGCCTCACGGACTCGATGGAAGTTCCCTGGGAACGTGGTGAGCTGGAGCACACTGGTAGCAAAGAAGCCTTCCTCTGTGCAAATCAGCACTCTAAGCGAAGACCCAGGTAAGGGACCTGGTGCAGCCAGCGTCAGTAACACAGATATATAACCTAATCGCCAAATGGCACCTTAAACCTATGTTACAGTTGCCGCAATGGAATGTCTAGACACCATCTCCCCCCAACGAATATTGTTTTTGTTGTTATCGTTTCTATACCACTTTATATTTTAAGGGGAAAATCTCAAAGCGGTTGACAACACATTAAAACATCCCATCAAACAATCCAGAATAAAACAAATTCAAGCATCTAGGGAAATATTTCAGAACCTTCCCGAAGTGACATTTAGCTTTCCCCATATTTGTCGACCAACTTAATTAAAAGAGCTGCTCCATAGCAGAAGCAAATCTAGGAAGCCAGTGTGCTGTAGTTGTTAGAGTGTCAAAACAGGAATTTGGGAGAACAGGGTTCAAATCCCCACCCATCGAGTGATGAAGCTCATTGAGTAACCTTGGAGTCAGTCGCAGCCTCTTAACCTACCTCATAGGGTCGTTGTAAGCAATGACTGAGGAGGGAGTGAACCATGGACTCATTGGAGGAAGAGGTGGGTTATAAATGCAATAAATAAGCGCTTCTAACTACGTGCTTAAGAAAGAAGGGCCAGCCAGATGGAGATGTAGTTGTCAACCTGGCATCCAGAGATCACCACGTGGTCGCAACTGGACCCCTGCCACTCATAGAACGTGCCTGGCGCTTGGCAAATTTCAAACACTGGATGAAGCCCAGGAACAAAGGTGGGGGGCAGGCAGTGGCTTGGGCTACCAAGGGGACTGTGATGTCACCATGTGACCTTCTTCCTGGGTTGTGGGAAGCAGCTTTTAGCTCCTGTGAGACACGGGCTCTGGGCTGAGAGGAGATATGAAAGCTATCTTCAAATATTTCAAGGGCAGTCACATGGAAGGTGGAGCAAAGCTTTGTTTTCTCCCACTCTGGAGGGTAGAACTTGAAGCAATGGCTTCAAGTTACAAGAAATGAGATTCCAACTTAACATTTTGTCATAAGAGGTGCTCAACAGTGGAATGGACTTCATCTGAAGGTGGTAGACTCTCCTTCCTTGGATGTTTTTAAGCAGAGGTTGGATACTTCAGTTGAGATTCCTACATTGCAGAGGGTTGGGCTAGATGACCCTCGGGGTCCCTTCCAACTCTATGATTCTATGATTCACCACAGGCACTGCCTTTGTGTGGTTTGGGTTCCTTCGGCTCAGAGGCAAACAGTCATACCTGTGCACCGATCCAGAGCAGTCCCTGGTCTATACTGAGCTTGCACCGGACCAGCGCCTCAAATGTGCTTTCTGGGGGCTGCAGCCAAATGGTCGACTCCGCAACATTGCAGACCCTCCTTCCTGCCTCCAGGTAAATGGAACTGGCATTTCCTCTTCTGAATGACATCAGGGGATAAGCTCTTTATTAGTGGCGGAGTGAGGGGTGCAGGAGGAATTCCCCCCCCCCATTTTTATTTTTATTTTGCATTCTTTGACTGCTTTTAATCTCAGTTGTCTCTTTCCAGTCTCTCAAATCTACAGGGTAAAAGCATTTTTATGATATTAGTTAATTTAAAGTGGTTGCTAGATCACAGCAACTCCTTTTCCAGTTTTTATTTATGTTCTTATTAAATTTTTCTTAAGTCACAGTAGAACATACAAAGAGTCTCTGTTTTCACATTATTGAATCATTTCAACAAAGCAATATGTTATAGGCAATAAGGGGTCACTCAAACTGCTTTCGATTCACACCCCTTAAGGCAGCTTAAATTTATACAAGCTTCTTTTTAGGAGCTGATTGGTTCTCTCTCTCTCTCTCACACACACATTTATTTCCCCTCAGCTCCTGAGAAAAATGAACAGCAAGACAAGCAGGGAGGGGGTCCTTTGCAGGGGTGCCAACACCCCAAATGCTTTTGGGAAAGAAATGCAAGACTCTGGGAATAGCTTGATAGTGCTTCCAAAGAAGCTGCTCTGGGATAGCTCAGGGTCATGGGCCAAATAATCTTGCATTAGAATACAGTGGTACCTTGGTTCTTGAACGGCTCAATTGTTGAACAAATCGGCTCCCAAATGCTGCAAACCTGGAAGTAAGTGTTCTGGTTTGCGAACGTTTTTCGGAAGCCGAATGTCTGACGCGGCTTCTGCAGCTTCGACTTGAGTGCAGGAAGCTCCTGCAGCCAATCGGAAGCTGTGCCTTGGTTTTCGAAAGGTTTCAGGAGTTGAACAGACTTCCACAACGGATTTAGTTCGACAACCAAGGTACCACTGCAGATGATGCTTGTGGTCCCTTCCAGCTCCACATTCTATGATTCTATGTACCTTTAAAAAAAGATACCCACTGGATCTTCTGCTTATTTTCCAGCATGAACCTGGGGAGATGGACAGGGCAGCAGGAGATTCCTCACCCTGATGCTGGTGGGGGCCTCTTGGCTAAGTCTTGGGACTAAGTCCTGGGGCTCATGCATCTACTCATCACCAAGGCATTTCAAAAAACCACCAATTAATTAATTACATTGATATACCCTCCTTCATCCAAAGATCTCAGGGCAGTTCAAAAGATTAAAAAAACAGGATTAAAGCACCCATAAATCGTTTGAACAGAAACAAACCCAAACAATAACCCCGCCTCCCACAAACGCATTTAAAAGGCTGCAGAATATTAATCAGCCCACAATGTTATTTTTGGAAAGGTGAAGACTCACTGCACAGAATTACATAAAAGGTCACTGGTGTTGTTGTTTAAATGCAACACAATGTTTTAAAAATGCAACAACCAATCATTGGGTGCAGACTTCCTCACTGACCAGCCGTTTGACTTGGTGGCAGGTAGCCTCAGTGGCAAAACACCTCCTGTTCCAAAAGGGTGCTGGGAATTATAGCTTTGTGGGGGCTGAACTACAGTTCCCAAGATTTTTTTAATGAAGGAGATGAGCATCAGGGATATGGTTACACATGCAGCCACCAGCACTGCCAGTTTGAAACCAGCTTGGAACAGCATCCACTGTCCTGCATCTCCCAGCTCTAGAAATTGCATTTTTGTGTGAGTGCTGCTATTCTTTTTAGGTGTCCCTTGCCCCTTTCACAGAAAAAAAACCTACTTGCTTAGGAGTCATGAGGGTTAAATAGATTTAAGTCTGTAGTTTTGGAGTGACATCTCAAGGCAGTTTTTAAATGTTTGATGTTTTACTGTGTTTTATATTCTGTTGAAAGTTGCCCAGAGTAGCTGGGACAACCCAATCTGATGGGCGGTGTAAAAATAATACAGTAAAATTGTTACTAAATTATTATTACAAAGAAAGGAGCTCTAATTCCAGCGGGGTATTTCTGTGTGAGTTCTTGTGCCAGCTTGCCGGTTAGCTCAGTTGTTTGTGGGTTTTTCCCCCCTTCAATATTTTTTATTAGTTTTCAGTTACAATAATCCAATGGTAGCCTCATTATAACAATGCCAAGTTATAATACAATTACTAATCCCAATCATTCAGATGCCAAATTATATAATTTAGGTGGCCTTCCGCATACTAGAATGGATGGTTTGATTATTTACTTTGTTTCTGCGTTCCAAAATCTTATTGATCTCAATTCCGTTCCATTCAAAATAACACTCCCTTATACAACAGCTGCAATATTAACGACATCCATTCGTCTTGACACATTAAATGATTTACAAATCTGTAGGTGAAGCACTCAAACTATATCCTTATTCCTTCTGTGTGTGACAATTACAGTACTCTGTCTGTGGCGTTCCTTCCTGTCTGCTTAGCTCAGTTGTTAGAGTGTGGTGCTAATAATACCAAGGTTATGGGTTTGATCCCCGTATGGGTGCATATTACTGCATTGCAGGGGGTTGGACTAGATGATCCAATGGGTCCCTTCCAACTCTCTGATTCCTTGATTCATGCCAGCTCCTCCCCTGTTCTCTGTGCAGGTGGCACCAGACGGAGTCTCCTTGCTGAGCAGCTCAGACTGTTCCATGGACACCAAGAGCTCCTTTCGCCTCTTACCGGACCAGCGGCTGCAGAATCTGCACTTGGGGTTCTGCGTGTTTCAAGGAGTCATCCACACCAAGCTCTACCTGGGGAAGTGCACCCCACAGGCATTGTACTTTGTGCTGGATCAGGGTATGTTCTTTAAAAAGCATACTTGCCCCTCCCTTCCTCCAAGGAGCTCAGGGCAGCAGATATGACTCTTCCCTCCCCTTTCACATTTTATCTTCACAACAACCCTGCATGGTAGAAGGTGTGGGTGAGGCAGAATGACTGACACAACACCTGGTGCTTCATTGGGGGCCATCTCACACAGCCAACAGTTTGGACTGCTTCATTTTGCTGTGGGGAGGGGTGAGCTGTGATGAGCCCAGCAGGTGTGTGTGTGAAAGGAAGCCTGATGTGTTTGTTAGCAGACTTTGCAGGTTGCGTGAATTAGATTGGAATAATCACTTACAGTTTCTGGAGTTCAAAGGCTTTATTCATGCAAGAACTTTTTATAGGTTGCGTGGAGATGAGAGAGAGAAATACATTTTGTCAGGGGAGAACAACAACAAAATAGCTCAGGGTTAAGGGACAGAGTTAACAGAGGCTACAAGCAAGTGCTGACTAGATTGTTAGACAAACAGTGCCTTGTATGGTTTAAAGTAACACATGTACTATATTAGCTAGAAATTCAGTGAGAAGGAAATGTATTCGTTTTTTCCAACAGTGTGCACATCATGCTCTTTGCCATTTCCTCCTGCAGATGTGTACTGCCCCCAGTCCAGGGGCTGGAGATCCAGGAAGGACAAATGCCTCTTCCTTGTCTTGGATGCAGCCCTTGAGTGGAGCCAGGCCCTGAAGTTCTGCCAGAGGTTCCACGGTGGGAGCCTGGCCACGCTGAGTAGTCCACAAGATCTGGTGAGCAGTTTCTCTGGTGTGAGCACAGGGAGTATCTGAAATGGCGCCCAGGGCTGCCAAGAGTCATTTGGGCCACAGGAAAGAAAATAAAAGAGGGCCCCCACCCAGCAAGGGTTGACCAGCTAAAAGTATTTACACAGCATATAACATAAATTTGCAATCTCATTTTTATGTTAATAATAAACACAATAACATTTGCTTGAATTGGTTTCATTCTGGATTATTTGATCGGATGTTTAAATGTGTTGTCAACCACTTTGAGATTTCATTTAAAATACAAAGCGGTATATAAATGAAATGAATAATAATAATGACAGTAATAACAATAAATCCTATGGGGGTGGGGGGAATATGGCGCCTAGACATTCCATTGCGACGACCGTAAATTAGGTTTAAGGTGCCATTAGGCGGTTAGTTTATATATTTGAGTTTCTAACACTGATCACTCTGCCTTATGATACGGCCGGCCCTACATAGGTAATGGCACTGGGCTTCTCATTCTAGGCTCTTTGAGCTCCTCCCAGCATCTCCTTGGCACTCAGGCCTCTCTGCCCTGCTGTCTCTGGTGGCCTTGCACAGTTTGCATCCTTTGGGGTGCGCTGACTGGCAAGATCCCCACTGCGTGTTTTCGACTGGCGAAGGAGAATGACCTTCTTTGTTCCTCCACAGGTCTGGCTGCAGAAAGAGCTGGAGGTGAGTGTCTGGACTGGGCTTCGCAGTGGCAGAGGCTTGTGGCATTGGGCCGATGGGGCACCCTTCAACAAAGCCTTGCAGCGGTAAGTAAGAACCCCTGAGAGAGAGACTGTGGGGCGGCATGGGTGGACTGGGGCCATTTGTGTATTAAGACGGCAAACCTCTGCACGCCTGCTTAAAAGTGCATCTCACGGAACTTAATAAGAACCACTTCTGAATAATCAGTCAATAAATAATAGAAGCAGCTATAGTGCAGAGAGTTGAACACACTCGCTGCAAAGTCATCTTGGCATCCGTACAAGAACCCTTTAAGGTAGGCCACTATCATTGTCACCATATTGCATGTGGAGGGAGGTATGGGTAGAGGCTGCAGCTGGGAGAGAGTTAATTTATCTTAAGCAACTTTCAAAGGAGTTCTATTTTTATTTAATTACTTTGTGTTTTTTTGTCGTATTGTATGTTGAAAAATCTCAACCCCCCCCCAAAAAAAAAATTATCAAAGGAGTTTGAGGTGTCCTAAGGAGCTGTTCAGGTCCTAAAGGTTTGATAGAGAAACGTTCAGAGGAGCTGTTTCACCAAGCTTATTTTGCCCGGATCTAGCAATCACAAGTCTTGAACAACTTGCTTTAATTGTCAAGAAGGTTGCCTGAGAAACATGGGACTGAAGCCAATCCAAGGGGATGAGATGTAAAACTGAGCACCTCAAAAGAGCACAAGCCAGCAGGCCTGCCAGGCACCGTCTCTGACTTCCCTCACCCTCTCTCATTCTCTTTGGGGCCAGCTTTGTTCTCTCACAGGGTGCCTCAGACGTAGAAGCCTGCATGCTGGCCCTGAGCTCCGGCTTCCTGAAGGCTGAGTTGTGCCACCGGCCTCACCGCTGGATATGCCAGGCCCCCCACCAGAGTGGTAAGCAGAGCTGCTTTGGGCTGCAGACATTTTTCATTTCATAGAATCTTAGAGTCGGAAGGGACACCGAGGGTCATCCAGTCCAACCCCCTGCAACGCAGCTGTCCCATATAGAGATCGAACCTGCAACCTTGCCATTAGCAGCACCACACTCTAACCAGCTGAGCTATTCAGGCTGAGTTTTCATGGTATTTATGGGGCATTCCTGAATTTCGGGGGGTGGACTAGATGGCCCTCGTGGTCCCTTCCAACGCCACAATTCTATGATTCTCCCCTCCCCTCAGGCTCCTACATGACCTTCCCTGAGAAGTCCTTCTTTGGTGCTCTGTCCTCGGACCTGAGCTTCCCTTCACTGGAGGCTGCCAAGCGGCAGTGCTCTGCCTTGGGCACAGGGTGTGACGCCGTAGTCAGCTCTGCAGGGGGCCACTGCCTTGCCGTAGGGACACGCCTTGTGGCCCTGGAAGACCCTGACGCCAGTTCAGCTGCTGCCGTGCATGTCAAGACGAGCTGCCGTCCTGGCTACTCTGGGCAGGACTGTCAGTCAATGTGCCCCCGGTGTGAGCCAGGCCTGAGCTGTAACCCACTGACCGGCCTCTGCGACGGATTCCTGCACTACAGGGAGGCAGTTGGTATGTGGATCTTGAAGCAGTGGGCTTATGGGGGTTTCCTCCAAGCCTTCCCTAATGCAGCAACCCTCAGTCCCCTGCAAAAAAGGGGGTCACATTTGGGGGCTTGGAGAAAAGGGGTTAAACCAGTCATGGCACTGGCTCCAGCCCTGGAGCCCTGAGAGGAAGGAGGGCTGCTGGCCTTGTTTGGCACCATGGAGCCTTTCAGACCTCCTGCTGCTCCCCCCCCCACCTCCTTTGCCACCTGTTTGCTCCCTTGCCCCAGTGCAAATGGAATTGCAGCTGCCTTCAAGCTTGCAGCTCTTCCAAAGACAGCTTGCCAGGAAGTCTCATGCCTTCTGACTTGAAAACCCTGCACCCGAGTGCCAGGAGCCAGTGGGCACCCTGCAGTTACTTGGTGCACAAGGGGGTGTGGTTGCCGAGTGACCCCCTGGCACCGTGGTCAGCTAGTAATGGCCAAACCCCTTTTCCTAGCGGCGTACACCTCTCTGAAGTGCCTCCCCCTGGATGACTGGGTGTTTGAGCATGGAGCTTGCGTGTCCTCAGAGCGCTACAGCAGCCAGGACGAAGCAGCCTCTGCTTGCCAGAGGTACCTGGGTGCCACCGTGCAGAAGGTCAAGGTGAGATGGGGCCCCTGCTGGAGACTGGGGGTGGGGGAGGAGGCAGGTTCTGGCGAACCTCTCAAATTGGAACCACCATAATTTCACTTGCTGTCATAGACTCATAGAGTTGAGAGGGACCCCAATGGCCATGGAGATGGGCTGTGGGAAGAGGTCCTGGGTAGTGCTTTGTTTCTAGAGTGCCGGTACTCTGGGTAGTTGCCCTGGGTGCAAAATTTCCTCAGGGCCAGGAAAAACAAATACATGTAAAACAATTACATGGTTTACTGGAACTTCATTGAGATCTTGGTATATAGAGATGCATGATAATTAAATACCATACCTTTTCCTGTATTCCCAGTACCTGACTATGCATGCCTATTTTCACCACAGGGGTAACACTGTCCAACATTTTGCCAGGACCTGGGCTT
Source organism: Lacerta agilis (assembly GCF_009819535.1). Taxonomy (NCBI): domain Eukaryota; kingdom Metazoa; phylum Chordata; class Lepidosauria; order Squamata; family Lacertidae; genus Lacerta; species Lacerta agilis. The sequence continues at coordinate 9,171,117 of NC_046326.1, read as the reverse complement.
GCACCTCCTTCCCCAAACCCGGGAAGCATTTGCCCAGCTTAGGGAAGAAGGCACTCAGGGGGTCTGCCCGGCTTTGGGAAGGAGGCAGCAGGGCTCCAGGATCCTGTCACAGCCTCCTGCCTCCTTCCCTAAGATGGACAAATGCTCCTAGGCTTGGGAAAGGAGGCATGAAGCTCTGATGGGGTCCAAGAGCCCTCCCTCCTCCTTCCCTCCCAAAAGGTGGTGGCATTGCGTACCGTTGTGTGTACTGCCAGAAAAAAAAGCACTGATCCTGGGACAGGCAGTGCTTTGAACCTGACATGCCTGATCTCTCCCGCAACCTCCTCTAGTCTTGCCCCAACCAACCTGGCCAGGGATCAAGGGGGTGATGATGGGAGCCCAGCAACATCTGAGTGCCCCACAGGCTAAGCTGCCCTGTCTCTCCCCTTTCTTTCTTTTTTTCAGGCCAGGGCTGCCTTTGTTGGTGGTGAAAGAAGAGACTCAGAGCCAGGAAGCTTCCGTTGGGCTTGCCAGCGACCTGAAGGTGGGAGTATTCTCAGGGGAGAAAAGATGATGATGATAATTTATTAAATTTGTATACCTCCTTATACTGGCAGGTCTCAGGGCAGTTCTCAACATAAAATCACAAAATCCATAATAAAAACAAGAGCAACCCAATAATCCCACCGCCTCCCCGACACATTTTAAAAGGGCATTGGATGTCAGTCAGCCAAAGGCCTGGTTAAGGAGGAACATTTTTGCCTGGCACCTAAATCCCCACTCAATCTGTCATCTCTTTTGATGCACTGAAGGGCTTAAAGCCAACATATCCTTGTAGCGTGGAGGCAAAACCTCCTTTTTGGGTGGGAAATGTTAGGGGTCTTTTGCCCTTTGTCACACTTCAGGGGGTGCCCCCGGGAGCTGAGTTCCAGGCTGCATACACACCTTACATTTAAAGCACATTATCCTGCCCCCCCTCCAATATACCCTGAGAACAGCAGGTTGTTATGGGTGCTGGGAGTTGTAGCTCTGTGAGGGGTAAACTACAGTTCCCAGTCTTTGGGTGGAGGAAATGTGCCTTAAGTTGCATTGCTCTGTACATTGCCAGGAAGAGGTTTCACTTTATTTCGCCTGCTTCATGGCATCCCCACACAGATGTGGACCTGCCGTCTTTCAGGGAGAAGCTGCTCCTTCCTTGGCAGGGTTCGGCCCCCCAGCAGAGGCGAGCTTCGCTGCAGGAAGCCAAGGACGCCTGCTACCTGCAGAAGGAGGGCTGCACGGGGCTTCTGAGACTTAGCGGGGCCTATTACCTGGTGGCAGGGACGGTGTTGGTGGACAGCCCTGGCTCAGACGCCGTCCTCTACGTGAAGGCAGGTGAGTGGCTGCTTCTGCTGCATTTGAGGGCAGGGAGAAGGTTGGGAAGGGGGAATAGCGGTGGATAGGGGGCTGGAACACCTCCCTCCCTCCGTTTCAGGGATGCCCCTGCACACTGCACAGCCCAGCAAGGTGCTTTAAAAGTGTATTGTGGTGGCAGGTTAAAAGCCAACCCAGTGTATGGCTGTCTGAGCTTGTGTGGATTGTCAATGGATTTCAGGAGCCTCTCCCAGAATAAATTCATGCCTGGCTTACTGCCCTTTGACCCATCCTACCTGGGCTGAGGAATGTTTGCAGGTTCAGCTGCATGAGAAGACAGGAGATGTCTCCCACTCTGCCTGTGCCCTGTTTCCAAAAGTGCCCAGTCAGATGCTTCCAGGGAGCCCCCAATGAGGGCTGGGAGGCAATTTTATCATTTATTGCTTATTTATTTCAGCCCAAGAGGCTTCCAGTTAAAACAAGGCAGTCTCTACGGGCTTACAATCTAAAAATCACGACAGACACACACAAGGGAAAGGGGGCAGGGAGGGGAGAGAGAAGCAGCCCTTCCCCGATGGTCTTCAGAGGCTGACTTGAAAGAGAGATCCCACTCTGGTGTCAATAAAAGCCTAAGATTTGCTGGAGAGGACCAAAGACCCAGTGGCCAAACACATCACACAAGGCATGAAGGCAGCCCTAACCCCACCTGGGCAGTACTGAGAATTTCCTCCCTAGTCCAGTGCTGAGAGAGGCTTCCTTGTTGAGGCTGGCCATTCCTCCTGTGTGTTGGTGTGTGCCTGTGCTGCCAGGTTCAAAGGCTGCGCTTCAAGGCTGCAGGATCTGACCCCTAATACCTCCAGTGTCTTCTGCAGGGCCTCCAGCAGACATGCCTCTTTCCAGAGTATCGTGAGGCCAGTCAGAGAGGCTGGTGCCTCCAGGTAGCTCACTGCCTTAACCGACAACTCCCTGTCCTTGCAGCCTGCTCCCCTAGCTTCTGTGGGGACGGGTGCCGGCGGCGCTGCTCTCCGTGCTTGAGCACATCGACCTACAACCCCCTGACGGGCCAATGTGATGGGCGCCACCTGCGCTGCGTCCGTCGCTTCACCCCATCGTGCCTTCATGGTAAGTTGGGTGGGAGGAGGGAGCACGAGTGACATAAAAATTCTGCAGCATGACTGAGTGAGGCCTTGTTGGCATATGATACCTGTGCTCAGAGATCTGCCCTGGTTGCTGATTTGCTCCCGCGCTGAGTTCAAGGTGTTGCCATTTGCATATAAACCTATGGCAACTTGGAACCAGTTTACCTACGAGATTGTGTGTCTACATGTGCCTATTGACTGCTTAGGTTGGCATAATTGGCATTGCTACAGGTGCCACAGATACACTTTGTTATAGTGGTGTGTGTGTGTGTGTGTGTGTGTGTACAATTTTACAACAAAACATACAAATTCTATAGCAAAACCAAAAATAACATCAAATTGACCTCCCCTCCCCCCATCTGTGGTTCCTTTCATTTTATATTTACTGCTGCATATCCAAACTAATACCTTGATTATTTATTTTCTCTAATAATTTCCTTGAGTTATCTTTACTGCTCATTTTACATTAACCCGCTAACGTTTTAAGTTGTTTACATTTTTTTTTTCAAATACTCAGTAAATTTCCCCCAGTCTTTGTTAAAATTCCTTTCTTCCTGGTTCCTTACTCCTGCCATGGAAGTTTAGCCACCACCAAGCACCTACACTTTGGAACTCACTGCCTATTGAGATCAAGCAGGTGCCTTCACTGTACTCTTTTCAACACCTGCTAAAAATATCCTTGTTTAGGCAACCCTAGCCAGGTGTTTGAAAGTGGATGTGAATTTCAGTCTGTTTTAGTACTTTAACTTCTGTATGTTTAAAAGTATTATTGTTAATTTTGTTGATGTTACTGTTTTATTTTTCGGTAAGCCACTTTGAGGTGTGTGGTTGTTGTTTTTTTATAAAAAAAATAACAACAATACAATCAAGCGGTGTATCTTTTTTTAATGAAATAAATAAGTACAAGGCAGGCCTTCTTTTGCTCCATGAACTCCTACAGTTGGACGCATTTCTTTAGCTTAATCATTCACGCTCATCTTTTCTGTTAATAAAATAACCCAAGTGGCTTTGTGATAAAAGGGAAAGTCAACATAAGAAAAACAAAACAATACATCGTTGGAAATAACAACACCCACTACTGCACTGCCTGTGGTTGTTTTCCAGGTTTGGTGAGCTCGAGGTGTCCACATGCTCCTGGCTGGTGGTTCTGGGACGGTCGCTGCTATTACGTGGAGGAGCACAGCAGGAAGAACTGGTGGGGGGCAAAAGCCGCCTGCCAGACGTATGGAAAAGACGTGGGCCTCCTGACCCTCAGTAGCACCAAGGAAAAGGCAGGTTGGGAGCTAGTCATGCTCCCAGGTGGCATGGCTGGCGCACTGTGGGGTAGCTGCCACTAAGCTTGCATGGCCCAGTTCAAGGCCAGTATATGAAGCCCCAAATGGCTTGGGCCCATACACCTTCCCCATTGCCAACCGTCTTGGACTCTGCAAAATCAGTAGTTGAGGCCTATTCAGTGATGTTACTACAGGGCCTTTTCAGTGGTGGCTCCCATTTTGTGGAGTGCCCTCCTCACTACTGACTTTTAGGAGGAAATTTCCAAGCATTCCCATTCACCAGGCATTTGATAGCTGAAGGACAATGTTCCTGGCAACCATCCCTCAGATCACCGAGTGGAGAACGTTTCCAACTTTTGGGAGGCTGTTATAACTCTTTATAGGCGTTTATGCCTACGAACATTTTGTTTCAACATATGGAGCTACGAAGCACATTGCTGCTGCCAGAGAGCTGAATGTTCATGTTGTAAATGAGCAGGTTAAACCAGAAAAATGAGCCTCCTCTCCCACCCCCCGTCCGTTCTTCCCCTCCAGGCCTGGATAGCAGCCATGGTGCAGAAGAACAGCTGGACAGGGCTGAATGATGTTGACAGAGACGGGACTTGGACATGGGCAGAGGGCCAAGCAGCCAACCTCTCTTCTCCCTGGTGAGTGTTTTGGGGGCAGGTGGCTGCCTTCAAGCAGACATGGGCAAGCAGGCCACCATTGGTAGGAAAGACTCCCTCTGTGCTGGGCCAAGGGTTGAACCCGGGACCTCCAGCCGGGGTGGCCAGTCCTCTTTCGCTGCCTGAGGCAGGTGCTACCGTGCACTACCCATGCTGTCCCCAATTACTGGGGGCATGTGGCTATGGCTTCTGGGTTCTGTCAAGGTCTTGTGAGCGTCCCATGAGATCACGTGCTGTTCTTGCAAGATCACCCTGGAAGCTGCTGCAGCTGCTTCTCTTCGATTCAGTGGAGACAGTGGTGGTGGTGGGATTCACACCCATGGAGGGGCCCCCTGGATTCTGTCACCTGCGGCAGCTACCTCAGTGTGCCTCATGGAGAGGCCGGTCCTGTTCTACAGGCAGAGCGGGTGCTTTGCCACTGACAGAGGAGCTCCCTTGATACATTGGCCCTCTGGCAACCAACTTATCCAGAACTCCAGCAAACCTGAATCACAGATTCGTAGATTTGGAAGGGACCCCAAGGGACATCTAGTCCAACCCTTATGCAGCTTCTGAAGGAGTGTCTTTGTCCAGGGAGACTGGGGAGGGACAGTGATCATCTCCCTGCATCTCCTGCCACCACACTGTCAGAACTGCACCCCCAGCTTGCAAGGCTTAGCACCTCATTCCAAGTCCCCATTGTCCTTCCTTCTCTGTCTGGCATGTGACTTTGGCTTCCTTGGCACCTGCAGTTCCTTGTCGAGAAGTTGGTGGTCCCAGCCGTGTGTGACTCTTGTTTGCTTCCCTTGCTAGGTTGGCAGACACACAGTTTGGTACCGGGGGCTGCCTGGAGATTGGGCCGCAGGGAGAGGGGCAGGTGGCTGCATCCTCCTGCTCCGAGCTCAAGCCGTGGGTGTGTGAGGGGCCGTTGGGTAAGTGCTTGGCAGGACTTTGGAAGGGGACAATGTCACCAGGTCCCAATGCTCTCACCTGGCTCTCTTGGCCAGAGAGCCTCTGCTCCACTGAATGGACTTTGGGAATGATAGGCTGTGGCCATAATCAGGGAAAGCAGCTTGGGCCTCGTTCTGGATAATATCCCTCACCTCCTCCTCAGCACCCCGGAGTTCCTGCCCGACAGAGCCCGGGTGGAGTCACTGGAATGGCAGCTGCTACTTCTGGGACCCCTCCTTGGCCAGTGTGTGGCAAGAGGCCCTGCATGCCTGCCGGAGGTTCAAGAAGACAGAACTGCTGCACCTGAGCTCTCCGCAAGAGAGGGTATGGCTTTTCCATATCAGCATCCCTCCAGAAGCACAGGGCCCCTCATGGTGACCTTTGATGGCATGCACCCCATGGAGTTGGGCTGCAGTTTTCAGAAGACAGCTCCCTCACTGGCCCTCCCTTCAGTCTGCAATCGAGGGCCAAGTGGTGCTTGCCCTAGGGAAGCCAGAGCCCTCTCCTTCCTTGATATTGACCTTTCTGGAGAACCCTGTGCCACCCTGTACGTGCCCAGGTCCCCCACCCCTCTCCGTGCAGGGAGGCAGGTCAACTGAGGCATCATGGGATGGTTGCCTTCTTTCCACCCACCCTGAGGTTGCGGTTGCCATGTTTGTTGCAGGACTGGGTCCGCTCAAACTTTGGAGGCTCCTTCTGGACGGGCTTGAATGACCTGAAGGAGGAATCCGTCTTCCGGTGGACAACACAGGAGCCCCTCAGCGAGCAGATGGCACAGTGAGCACCCGGGTGGCTCCTTCAGGGCCCTTTCCCCCTAGATATGACTGCCCTGTGGCCGAATGCTTCTGGGGAAGGTCATGCCCCACCAAGCTTGAAGTAGATCAGCTCAGACATCCCCCCAACGTTATTATTTTGTAATAGAAAATAGCTCAGCTTAATCCGAAATGACCCAGTTGGCACTGCAGCCCCTGACTGGGCACATGCAATGGGATCCAATCCCAACCCAACTCCTGTGGGCCTCCTCCCTTATCCATCAGAGCTTCCTGACATCAGTGGCTGGGAAAACTGCATTTTCCATTCCTCCTTGTACCTGGGGCACTGTATAACCAGCCTGCATCCCTTCTTCTGTTTGTCCCTCTTTCTCCCTCCCTTCTGCCTGCTGCCACCACCAGTGTAGCAACTAATGAACAATGGGGCTGGAAGGAACATAGTTTGAAGGACTGTTGCTGGATGAGAGCTTAGGGGAAGGAGGGAAGGAAGTGAACACTGCCCTGCCCTAGCTCAGATGAGAATCTGAGCCATGGAAGAATTGGTTGGGAGGGTCATGGTGTTCATCTCATATTCAAGGAAAGCACTGCATTTTGAACCAGGAAATATGAGATGTGGCAATACCTCTGATGATGAATTGAATTTATATGCCCTGGAGTGCTGGCATCCTAGTTGAGAGCATTTGCAAAATTCCTTTTGGAGGGAGCTCTTGTGACCCCCCCCCCCGAGCCCTGGAGCACAAACAGCCCTCTTCTTTTTGCTTTTGTGTGTGGGGAAAGGTACCTGAAGGATGATATGGCTGATGGGGGCCTGAAGGACTGTGTGTGGTTTGACTCATCAACGGGGCTTCTCAGTGATGCCAGCTGCAAGGAGGAGAGGCCCTTCCTGTGCAAATGTAGTGAAGGTAATTTGTTTATTTGTTCAATTTGTGAGTTGCTTTATCTTGCCCAGGGTAACCCAAAGCTTCTTACAACCAACCCAACCCTCCTTCCCTGAGGAGGGAGCACACAATCCCCAATGCTCTTTCTGAATGATGAAACCTTTTGAAAACTACCTGAGACCCCGGAGCCTGGCTGTTGTTTTTACTTGTTGGTTATGATGGTCTTTTCTTCTGCTCTGCTCTTTTCACTGTGCTTTTATGTGAGTCACTTTTGGGGATTGTTTTGGGGATGAAAAGCAGCATTCAAATGCACCCACAAATAAATAATTTTACAACATGTCATGTTAACAGGCTCTGTTGGTGGTTTTAATTGTGGAGCGTTAGCTAAGCTGGCCACACCATGTTTCCCTTCCCAGCAGCCACAGAATGGTTTGATGAGCAACCTGGCCACGGCGTGGCAGGAGAGCCGTCCGTGCTGTACCCCTCCGCTGAGAGCCTGGAGCAAGCGAAGCAGGAGTGCTTGATGGAGCACAGCGTGTGTGCTGCCGTCCTCCAAACAGGGACTGGCTTCTATCTGATAAGCTCCATGGACAGCATCATCTCCAAGCCGGATTCAACACTTTACAGGTGGACCAGTAAGTGAGTCTTGCGTAGAGAGGGGAAAAGAACCCTCTTCGTGTCCTCTGCCTGAAGAACGTGGTGGTTCCCCCTTGCAGCAGAGGCAGAGTAGAGCTTCCAGGTGTAGTGGCAGTGCACTTCTCTCCAGGGAGAAGGAGTTCTCCTTGGGGGCTTTCAGAAGGATCTCTCAAGCCCCTCTGAGCAGCAGGGATGCTGGACTAGATCTTGCCTAGATAAGCAGGGCTCTTCTCATGTCCTTGTGAGAGAAAGGCACCACCAAGGTGTAATTCTGAACCATGATTTACCGTGGAGTCAGCACTGCCTGCCCAGGGGCAGAGTGCCACCCCCAACGATCTGCAGCATGCCTGCATCCTGGCTGCTCTGGTGAGGAGCGCATGCACCAGGTCATCCAGGTCTGCAATGCAAAGGCCTTAGGGTCTGTCCAAACTGGGGTTAATGCAGATCATGAACCACTCACGCCTACTTTATTACCCCTCATCCATGTGGGGGTTCTCCTCCAACATCTCCTCCCTAAATCCAGAGATTCCTTATGCTTTGAAAATCCAAACAGGAAAGCTGCATAGGTTGCATTAAGCGCAGGTATGGACAGCCCTTGAAAGCTGCCTTCGCCTCTTCACTGCCCCCCTCCCCCATGTGCAAGACATGAAACTGATGCAGCTTTCCCTATTGATTAAAGCAAGAACTTCATCTGCTGGACTTCTGTGCATCATGCTGATGTTAAAGAATAGCAAAAAAGCAATAGGGGGAAAGCGTCAAGCCAGCTACAGTCAGTGGGCCAGCCTAAAAGGCAAAGCTAATGTCCATCTCGGCCTCCTTTCTCAGCCCTCTTTGGCTTGCCTGAGAGCCAAGTTGAAATAATCACAGCAACAGTCGCTCAAGTCAGGTGTTCGACGAGAACATCCTGCTGGCTTTTAATGCTGTGTGTTATGTAGCGAAGCCCCAGAAACGTGGTTGCTTGGAGGAGAGAGCTGTGTGATGTCAACTGCTTCTGGGGCCACGATGCTCTTCCATCTCATGCCTGAGCCCTGCTGCACTCATCACCCTGTTTTCTTTCAGTCTGTGCAGAGGGCTTCAGCGGCCCCTCCTGCCGTAGGGCCTCGGCACCCCCACCACGACCTGCCTGCGACTGCAGCGGCCGATTCCAGACAACGGCTGAGAAAGGTGAGGGAGCCAGCAGTCGTTGTCACAGAGCCTCTCTTGGGGAGCAGCAGTGTGGCTCAAGAAACTTGTTTTTTGTGGCCTGTGCCAACATTCCAGTGGGTTACATAGCATGGCTGGCAGGCTGTGGCCACTTAGGAGAGCACAAGTACCTGCTCATTTGCTGAGCACCAAACCTGGATGAATGCAGTTCATCCTATCAGTGGTGTGTGTGTGTGTGTGTGTGTGTGTGTGTGTGTGAGAGAGAGAGAGAGAGAGAGAGAGAATGCATACCTGCGTGTAGCTGCTCCCAGCAGGACATCCTATTCCTGCCAGCTGTCCTGGCCAAGCCCAGTGACAGAAACCTGCTTGTTGCAGAGGCGAGTGGGGACAGCGGGCACAGAGAAGTCTGTTTACTTTCCTGACAGAACAGGTTCCTATGCTTTCCTTTGACGTGGCATAGCTACAATCCTACCCCCCCCTTAACTGAGAGTAAGTTCCATTGAATTCAACAGGACTCATTTCTGAGTAGACATGGTTAGTATGGTGCTGTTAAACATGATCTCCCCTCTCACACTGGAGGTGATGAATTTCTTCCCCCTTCTCCTGGATTGTATTCTGGGTCTCTCTCCCTCCCCTCTTCCTATCCTGGTCTGCTTTCTTTTCCTCTTGAGAAAGGTGCCATCAGAAGGTGAGCCTGATGCTATGCTGGTACCTGCAAAATGGGTGCATATGTCTTCACTGAGTCATGGAGAAACAGGGGCAGAGGGAGGTCTAAGTGGGGTGGGTGGAAATACAGTACAGACTTGCATTTTTGTGGCAGCAGCAACTGGATTTCTTAGATAACTTATTCAGGAAGCAAATTCGCTCCTTCGGTTAACATTGAATGATTTCAGTAGACTCTCTTGCGCCCGGTGCGTGATGCTAGCCAGTCCTTAGATCTTCTTGAGAATGGAACTTTCTGACCCAGCCTTCAGCCCTGTATATCTGGGGCTTGGCTCTGTTACTTCAGCAATGGTGGAAAGCCACAGGCTGAGATGCTTGGTGGTGGGAAAGGCATTCCAGAGCTGTGGGGCATCTCCTTCCCTAGCCCTTGGAGGGTGATTTCACCAGTCTGGCACTGCCCAGTCCTCCTACCATGTGTGCTGACCCCACCATTTCCTGGTTCTGCCATCCTTCCTTTGCACAGAGTATGGGTTTTGTGCTGTGTGGGGGGGGGAGGGAAGTTGACTTAAACCAGTTTACACTGGTGGTAGCATAGGCATTTGCATAGTTACATCCTGCTGAGTAGGAAGAGGAGGCGGCGAGTCTGAGGTTTAGCCTGAGAAAAATAACTAAGGGGCCTTTCTTGTTGCAGTCTGTGGTGTCCCAGTGCAGACATGTGTGGAGGATTGCCAGCAAATGACAACCTGGAGCAATTGCTCGCTCTGCCTTCCTGCCTGTACTGGTAAGCAAAGAGCCCCTGCCATGTGAGTTGGGTTGGGAGCACATGGGCAAACCCTCTGCATTCTCTGGGCCCTCAGTCCCTGGGCTCAGATTTCCAAGGATAACAGCTTTCTTTCTTAAAACAATATCCCTGGTGTGTTATTCCTTGGCATGGCATGGAGTAAATAGTCTGAGTCCTGCAGATCCTTACATGCGACTTTGCAGGACCTCGATCTTTCTGCAAGGTAAACAGAATAAAAATAAACATTGCAAAGCCCAAGCTCCCCACTGAAGCAGAGCTGCTTGCCAGACCTTGGCTTCTTTGCATATGGAGAGGTATTTTGCTAAACCTGCCCGAGCCACTGAAAACCGGCCTTACCAGGCTTCATTCTTCTTCATTTATTTGTTTTGTTCATTTGTACACTTTACTGGCTGTGCTGGCAAGCTGAGCAGAGGTGCATGGCCTGCTGTTTAAGAACCAGCCACCCAGTGTGCTCTCTTTTCCTCTATCCCCCAGATGTGACCCTGATGAGTGGCCTAGATCCTGAGGAGCTGGCCCTCATCACCATGGTCCAGTTCAAAGTGCTGCACTCCCTCAACCTCACCGCAGAAGATGAAAGGGACCGGGGAAACTCCTCCAAAATCATCTATGATGCCAAATACCCATGATGCTTTTTCCGCATCCTGGAGGATGGATGGAAGGAAGGAAGGAAGGGGCCAATAAAATGTTTTTTTTGGGGGGGGGTTCGTCCCCTCCTATCTTCTTGAGGCTTGGATCCTGAGTGTTCCTGTTTCCATTGGGAGCTTGGCTGCATGGATGGGCCACTTCCCAGCAGCAGGGGCTCAGGGCAAAGTGGCAAATTTGGGTGTCCCATTTGTGGAGGGAGGGAGTTGTGGCACCTTTCCACTCCGGTTGGCCAGCCAGGTGCCTTAATTGGAAACCCACAAGCAGAACCTGTGTGCAAGAGCAACTCTCCTCTCCTTTGGCTTCCAGCAATGGCTATTCAGAAGCACCCCCTCCCCCATATGGCTGTCAGCACCTGCAGTCCATGGGGTACCCCTTGTGCAACTGGAAATGGGCCAGTAGCTGGCCTGCCTTATGGCAGAACAAAAGCTGCTTTGTCAGAGTTTTCATCTACTTCCTCCATCATCCTGTCCCCTGCAACAGACAGCCAAGTCCCTCTCTGTCAGGAGCTGGAGTCAAGCGTAGCCAAGGCCCTTGGGAATCCCAGTTCCAGCCTCACGAGCATGTTGTTGTATCATTCCTACTCCTCCTCAAATTTGCCTAGTCCTTCTGAAGCCATCCAAGCTGACTGTCACCCACCTCTTGTGGTGTGAATCCCCTCAGCTATAACTATGCCTTGTGTTTCAAGGCTGACCTTACCTTGCAGTCTTTTTGCTGCGAGTCTGAAATGTTGCTCTGAGCAGCTCCTTGGAGGAAGGGCAGGGTGAAGCACACTAATAAGTAAACCAGTTAACTTGCCTGGCATGATGTGCCAGGACAGCTTGAGAGCAGGAGCTGAGGGGTGATGCCAGGCAAAGCCGGGAGCCGGCTTGTCCCAGGGCAGCCTGGTGTGGCTCTTTCGGAGGAGACAGGCTGGGCCCAGGAGGAAGCTGTGGCTTTGCCCCTTGGCAGGCGAGGCTGGCCTGTTAAAATATTTGCTAAGGAAGAGCGAAAGCTCCACCCATCATCAGCTGCACCAAGAAGAGCAGCCAAGTTAATAGCTGGGCAGAAGCAAGGCTGGCATGCAGGACTCTTCTGGAGCAAGGGCAGTTGCTAAGAAGGGGAGCCCGAGAATTGCCCTCTCTGGTGCGGCGCCTCCTTTTGCAGGGAAAGGCTGGTGGCTTGGGAGGTTTTTGGCACAAGCTGTGAATCCTGGCTCAGGAGTCAGGGTGGGCATGAAGAGGAGACTCCATGGCTTGGTGCAGTAAAAGCCAGGTCCTCCCCTCGCCAGCGTCAGGCTCTGGCCTTACCCGCTGCAGTTGCCTTCAGACCTTTGCCACCTTCCTCCTCCTCCTCCTCCTCTACCTACCCCCCAGCTGCTCTGCCTGCCCAGCTGTTTGCAGCTGTACCTCTGGGGAAATCAACTGCATGGAGCACAAGCTGCGCTGGGTGCCGGAGGATCTTCCAGCCAATGCCACCACTGTCCTGCTGGACTACAACCGCATTGCTACCCTCCAGAACCACACCTTTGTCATCCAGGGCGCCCTGCGCCACCTCAGCCTTCGGAGCAACATCCTCGGCGTCATCCACTCCCAGGCCCTGGCTGGCCTTAGTGAGCTGCGAGAACTGGACCTGAGTGGGAACTACCTGATTGTCCTGCAACCCAATACTTTCCTCCCCGTGCCGAGCCTGAGGATGCTGAACCTGGGGAACAACAAGCTCTTGACGCTGGAGCCAGAGCTGCTCGGGTCCTTGCCCCACCTCGAGTCTCTGTCTCTGCAGGGCAATGCACTCGTCTCACTCTCGTCCGACCTCTTCAGCAACCTGCCTTCCTTGCACTTCCTCAGGCTGCACAACAACCCCTGGGGGTGCACCTGCGCCATCCACCCCCTCTACCAGTGGCTCACTGACAACGTGGAGAAAGTCCCAGGTGAGCAGGACTCAACAGGGAAGGGGTTGGAAAGCTCACCTGTAGCTGATGGCTTTAACAACAACTATCACCTTTATTTATTGTTTTATTTCATGAAATTTATAAACAGTAGACCCACAACTTAGGCACACATTTAACTTGTGCACATTTAGCTTTATGCGCTTGGCAAAAAAAAATGTAATCATTTTTTTAAAATGGGTGTCTAGGGGAAAAAATACGTTGACAATTCCACCAGCTACTGCACCCGTGTTTTGACTCTACACAATTTTGGCTTTATGCACTATCCCTGAAATGTAACCCCCATGTTGACTGTACTGCTTGACTGCAGAAAACCTCAAAGTGGTTGAAGTTTTTATTTTCAGTTCTCTTCCCCAGTTATCTCCACTGCCCTTCAAAGTTCTAGCAGTACTAGTCTGCGAACACATTTTCTCAAAATAAGTAAATAAGTAAGTAAATTGGAGCCATAACATTTTTTTTAGGGGGAGGATTCAGTTTTCCCAAGCAGCTTGCAAAAAAGAATACATGGTGGGTGGAGCAGGGCAGCTGGGTGCAACTGGCCTTTATTACAGCACCATCAGCGCCTTTAGAAATGACTAACCATCTGTTTGTTCATTTAGGGTTGTATCCAACAAAGTTCAAAGCAGACCCATTGGAACAAATGAACCTAAGTTAGCCATGTACATTAGTAGGTCTCCTCTGAGTAGGACTAACATTGGATACAACCTTTATTTCTAAATTAGATTCCTTCCCTGCCAGACACCCAGGGTGGGTCACAACTATCTCCGGTTTGGCAATTAATCATGTGGAAGACATATTGACGGATTTTTATGGAGGTTATGGGACCCTGTCAAGCACCACATGGAATTGCTGTTTTGATTTCTTTTCTGGCTGACTTTAGAACAACAGGTTCCTTGGTCTCCTAAAACAGGCTTCCTCAACCTCGGCTCTCCAGATATTTTGAAACTACAATTCCCATCATCCTTGACCATTGGTCCTGCTAGCTAGGGATCATGGGAGTTGTAGGCCAAAAGCATCTGGAGGGCCGAGGTTGAGGAAGCCTGCCCTAAAAGGTCCTAGCAGATGCAACCTCCAAGCAATCCACATTAATTCCTTTGGCAGGCAGCTTAAGAGCTTAAACCGGTTTGTGCTTGTTGGTTAGCAATCCTCTGGTCCAACTTCCCCAACTGCTGCAATAACCACAGACTTGCCCTGAGTCTCTGTGTCTCTTCCTTTTCCAGAGGTGGACTCTGTCTCTTGCAAACGCCCCACACAGCTCACCCAACATCCCATCGCTGCTATTGGGAACGAGTCCTTTGCTCACTGCCGGGAGCCCTGGCTGCACGTAAAAGATTATGCTTTCTTCCTGCTCATTGGCCCGTCCACCTTCTTAGCCAGCATCTGCACCTGCATCCTCTTCGGCTTGCTAGCGGTGGCCCAAGCAAAGATCCTCAAGGTGTCGTCCATCCGGCCAGGTACCCTGGCAAGGCGTGCAGAGCGTGGTCCTCGCTAGCCAAGCTGCGCCTCCAAACTGCTGCTGTTTTGATGACTCCTCCTCATTCTCTGTGGTGTAGTCACGCGGTGGTGGGTCACTGTTACTCCTGGTTTGTTGATGGCACCGAGGGTCTACCTGGATGGGAACGTGAGAAAGCCTTGGGTAAGAGTGTGGGTGTGCAACTAGAAAGCAGGAGGCAGGTTTGCAGTGAAGTGACAGCAAGCAGCAAGTGGCTTCTGGACCTTTCCTCCTACCCCACCCTTTGACCCTGGAAGAAGTGACCCCCCCCACCAGCTCAGTTCCAAGATCACAAGCCAGCCTTGAGTCAAAAGTGACATGCTAGAAGTTTGTGAAATTATAGCCAGCACAGAGGAAGGACAGAGAAATGAAGCTGAATGTGGGAAGATTCAGGACAGACAAAAGACAGCCTTTCTTCGTGCAGCACAGAGCTAAACTCTGGAACTCGCTTCCATTGAGAGGCAGCGATGACCATCAACCTAGATGGCTTTCAAAGAGGGTTAGACATATTCATGGCTATTGGTGGCTACGAGTCATGATGGCTAAGCTCTGCCTCCACAGTTGGGAGGTACTAAATGCTTCTGAATACCGGCTGCTGGAAACCACAAGAGGGGAGAAGCCCCGTGTGCTCAGGTCCTGCTTGTAGGTTTCCCATGGTGAGAACGGATGCTGGACAAAATGGGTCCCCACTGGTCTGATCCTGCAGGGCTGTTTTCATGTTCTTGCCAATAGAAATGCGACTGGGTGGAGCAGTGTTGGCATCTGCTGCTGTGGCGAGAGGCAGTGCTGAGCACCCTTCTTCTCCTCTGCTGCGTGTCAGCACCATCACTGGCTAGAGTGTGTTTTGCAGCTGCTAGCACAACAGAGGTCAGGGGGCACCGGGGGAGCCAATCAGCATCCAGCTAGCACTATAAAGCAGGGGTCAGCAAACATTTTCAGCAGGTCTGCTGTCCCTCAGACCTTGTGGGGGGCCGGACTATATTTTGAAAAAAAGAAAGAACGAATTCCTGTGCCCCACAAATAACCCAGAGATGCATTTTAAATAAAAGCACACATTCTACTCATGTAAAAACACCAGGCAGGCCCCACAAATAACCCAGAGTTGCATTTTAAATAAAAGGACACATCCTACTCATGTAAAAACACGCTGATTCCCGGACCGTCTGTGGGCCGGATTTAGAAGGTGATTGGGCCGGATCCAGCCCCTGGGCCTTAGTTTGCCTACCCATGCTATAAAGCTATCAAGTGCTGGGCCAACTCCTTCGTCTGAGACCTGATTCTCTTCAGTTTAAGAAACCTTCTTGGCACTTGTTCTCTTTGCGTGGCACAGCAAGTGTTCTGAGATGATGCCACATAAGCCCCTGAGGAAGGGTGACTCACCCAATAACTGCAAGCCTGCAGCAAAAGGTAGGGTTCGAACACAGAGACCAGCAACCAATCCTGTGGCAAACCCAAATCTGTGACTCTGAGATGGTTGGTTGGGTGGGCTGGCTTCTCAGGATGGGAAGGATACAGCGAGGCCTGAGCCAGCACACACCTCTTCACAAGTTTCTGTTGCACTTAAGAGAGCTTTAGGGTCTGAACAAACAGAGGGGAGAGGATGGATGTGGCAGGCTTGTATGTGGTGCCAATTCAGCTCCTTAGATGGGGATTTGGGTCGATGCTATCATGCCTAATCTGGTGGTAGAGACAGAGGTGGCCACTGGATGCATCCCATGGTGACTGCAAAATGGCTGCCTTTTCATCCTGGAGGTTGGAAGACTGCTCACCCCTTTCAGTCTGCAGCTGAGCCCATGCAAGGCTGCTCCCCCAAAAGGGTAACCAGAGACCCAATCTTACTCTTCGACACACGTTCCCAACCGTCTGCTCCACAGATGCCTAGGATTCTACTGCTTGGGGTGGAAGTTCACTTTATTCACTGGTTGCCAGAAAAGAGTTGCGTCTAAAGCTGGTGATGCAAAAGGAAGTCTGCTTCCTACTGAGAAACGTCACTGCCAGGCAGAGTAAGCAATGCTGAGCTACATGGGAAAATAATCTGACACTGGGAAATGATAGGTTCCCATGTTTCCCAGAGCCAGAAAAAGTGGTGCATTCTTGCTATTTCCCTAAAAATTAATTGTCAATAATTAGTGTATTGGGGAGGGGGTATTCCCGTGTGATAGTTTTAAAGTAATAAAACACGGTCTGAGCCATCTGCTGACGTCAGAATGCAGCAGGGTAGGATGAGATGCCACCTCATTTCCTTTCAAGCTGAATTTGGCCTCACCATTCAAACTAGGGGCACCCTTGTGGCAAAAAGCTACCCTTCCAGGTTTCCAGTCCCTGCCGTCTGCCTTCCGGATGCCCATCTCACCCGCTCCCTGTTTCTGCCTCCTGCTTAGTCCTTCAACTGCATGCAACTGTCAGGTCATGGCTACAAACCCCTTTGCAGGTTCCCATCTCTGCTTCACACCACCTGCAGCTGCTGCAATTCAACCCTGACACCACTCCAGCCACATGCCGTGGGGCAGGTGGTGTTCTTATGGTTGCCATTTTAAAAGCAGTAACTGTCAGGAGCTAGAGTCAAGCTATCAAAGAAAAACACGGCGTCAGTGAAGTTAACTCCTTATTCAAGAAACCGAAATAGCACAGGCCTAGTGGTCCCAGCAACTCTTCCCAGTAGGTCTTGCTCCAACAAAGCAGTTGCGAGGAGGTTCCTGCCTTCCCAACACTTCCTAAGGCTCTGCCTCTCCAGGGTCTTTCCCAACCAGTCACAAACTGTGCTTGCACACAGCCCCTCTCTGTTCTGACCTCTTCATTTCTCTGTACGTTCCAGGAGGGGGGGCGGGGAAGAGAGCTGGTCCCAGCAGGAAGGGGAGATTGCCTGGCTTCTTCAGCAGTCTGCCTCACTATGCATCTTGGCCTGCCTCCTCTCCAGCCTCCACTTCTGCCTCCGATTCTGGACTGCTCTCTTCCTGCTTACTGAACCCTGTTGCCCCTTCAGCCTCCAACCCCTCCTCCTCCTTCCAGTCTTCTCCCTCTTCTCCCTCAGACCACTCATCATCATCCCACCTCCAATCACCTGACTCTGAGCCTTCTGGATGAAAAACTTCAGTTCGCCATATTCAGGCATTCTCCCTGTGGCGTCAGAAACATCTGAATGCCGACATTAGGAAGCATCATGCACTCCCCGAGCTATCCTTGGAGAAACAGAGACTTAAAGTTGCAGCAAGTTGGGTGTGACGACTAGAGGTGAGTCAGAAACGAACGTGGACAGCAGACAGTAGGGTTTGGCAGGCAGCCCTGTACAAAGGCAGTCACCCTGCTACACTGGTTTGGTTACATTAGCTGGCAGCCAGTTAACCCTAACACACAAACATTTCTCTTTCCACAGAGTCACAGTTCAGAAGGCAGTTCAGTTCCTTACTTTCCGAAGTCCATCTGTGCAATATAAGGGCTTATCCACATGACCCTTCCTCCTCTCTTTCCAGGCACGGTCTGTGATTTAAAGCTCCATCTCCCCCCCCCCCTTTGCTCTGGAGCTTTCCCTGCAAAAACTCGCTCTGTAAAGCTCAATCATAAAGCAAACAGCAATCTGAGGAAAAACCGAATTGACATTTGCTCTGATCCAGATTTAAAGAGCGGGTTTTTTTGTGGGGAAAGCTCGGGGCAACACAAAGCAGAAACCATGCCCAGACACAGTGTGTTAAAGTGCAGATCAGTGCCTGGAAAGAGCAGGGCAAAAGGTAAATGTGGATAAGGAAAACCTAAAAATAAAGGCCCACCTGTAAAAAGGTGTGGGAAGCAAGCTAGAGATGTGTCACTGCTGAATCTCATGGACCAAAGAACAGAATTTCTGTTTTGTGTGTGTGTTGAGCAGTTATGCAGAGTGGGTATTCACTGGCCATAGTCAATAATTCAGTGAGCAAAATAATAATTGCTCTGCAGACAGAAAACAGAGAATGCAACCATTAAGAGGAGAGCCAATGTGTTTTCACCCTGCAGTCTCTGCACTGCAGAGGGTTGGACTAGATTGTCCCTTGGACCCATTCCAATTCTATGATCCTCCAACCTTTACTTTTCCTTTGGAACACATGCCGGGCCCTGAATGAAGTGCTGGTTTTGGAACTCGCTTTCGATCTACCCCCACCCCACCCCAAGCTTCAGTTATACAGTATGTTTATCCAGTTAAGGTTTATTCCATTGGAAGGGCTCTCAGTGGAATAGCCTCTGCTTTGCCTGCAGGAGGTCCCAGGTTCAACCTTAGACTCGTTATCTGGGGAACCGGGTTCGTGTCTCCGCTCCTCCACATCCAGCTGCTGGGTGACCTTGGGCTAGTCACTCTTCTCTGTAGTCTCTCAGCCCCACTCACCTCACAGAGTGTTTGTTGTGGGGGAGGAAGGGAAAGGAGAATGTTAGCCGCTTTGAGACTCCTTCGGGTAGTGAAAAGCGAGATATCAAATCCAAACTCTTCTTCTTCTTCTTCTTCACTGGCATCTCCAGGCAGGGCTGAGAAAGATTCTTGGCCTGGAGAGCTGCTGCTGCCAGTCAGTGCTCATAATACTAAGCTAGATGGACCAGTGGAGTGAGGCAACTTCCTGTGTTCAGTGCCTTTAAAAAAAAAAGAAACAAACTGGATGTTTGGAAAGAAGTTGAAACGATACAGTGCTCTGCGCAAGATGATATGTGTGATTTGCTGACTGCCACAAAGGCCTGCCAATCAACACTCTACAGCTTGATGGTGGTTGAGAAAGGGAGGCCTTCATGAGAAAGGCCAACCAATCATCACTGCACAGCCGGCTGGAGAGGGAGGTGGCTTTGGGTTGCCACAGTTGCCGCTAGCTGTTGAGATTCTGCACAGCTGGATCCTGCTGAGGACAGAAAGAAATGGTTGGTTCTGTTTCGAAGACTGGAAGGAAGTCCAGAAAAGAGCAATGGCAACACCATACGAAATCTGTACATTTGTGGGCAGCCTTTCTTAACTAGTCCCTCCTTCAAGAGTCAAGGTTAGGTTCTTACTGTCCCACTTCAAGAAATAAAATCTGTGTATGGTAACTAAAATTATGCAACCTGTACCCCATCTGTAAATTACGAAAATGCTTATGACTTCCCCTTGTTTGGCATCAGCTATTCTGCTAATCGTGGGAAGGGACACGGAAGCAGTTCGAGCCCCTTACCTCCCAACCCACAATGGGAAAAGCTGAGTTTTCTGCAACAGTCCCTTCCTTCCTTCCTTCCTTCTTGTTTTTTGTTTTTAAAAAGGAATCATCTGAAGCGAGATGAGCCTTTATATAATAATAATAATAATAATAATAATAATAATAATAATTTATTTGTACCCCGCCCATCTGGATGGGTTTCCCCAGCCACTCTGGATTTTGACTGGACTTAATCCGTCCAGGGCTCCTTTACCTTACCTTATACTTCATAATAATTGGATACTAATGTCCAGTTAAAAATTCCATAAATGCACACATCTATTTACGAGATCATATCCGGAAGGCACCGGTTCCCCCCTCCCTTCTCTCCTTCTCTCCTCCCCACCTGACTCCCGGCGCCGCTACTCACTGAGCTCGGAGTCTCGGACACGACTCCGTTCACCATCCCTTGAATGGCCAGCAGCGCTACTGCGCAGGCGCTCATATAGGCAGCTCCTCGCCGGGCTCTGCCCTCCCTCCTTCCCTCCTTCTCCGGCCCCGCCCCTCCCGCGAGCCGGCAGGGAGAACCCGGAAGTAGCAGGAGGGGAGGCGGGAGGGGGAAGGAGCTGGCCAGGGTGCTGAGCGGAGGCGGGAGGGGGAGAAGGGGCATATGTTTTCAGCCAGAGCTCCACGGGGAGCTCCTGGGATCTGAACCCTGGACCTGAATATATATAAATACTATATATTACCATAGAGCTTGGCAGTGCTCCTGAGCATGTGCAGTGTGCTAGCTCCACTCTCCTGAATCTATCAATCAATTTATTTCGGTCACTGACCAGAGTGAACTCCACTCTGCTGGGTACTACATTTGCTAAAGATGAGCCCTTCCCATGCAAGAATCTTTGTCTCCTCTGGAGAATATTGAGTGCAATTCCCCCACATCCCCAGATGGGTGGGATATAAATGATATTACAACAACAACAACAACACCCAACACCTGCTTGGGAAAAGGGTGAAGAATTTGGAAAATTGTGGGTTTTTTGTTTTTGTTTTTGCTCTACTCCAGTTTCAACTGCAACCATTGAAAGGTTCTGAATCTATCTAGTAGAAAAGGGATGGGGAACACATGAGTCACCTGATGTTGTTGGATTACAACTCCCATCGTTCTAGACCCTGGCCGCACAGGTACCCCATCCACGCAGCAGAGAGTAGGAATGTGTGCCATTGATCCCAATATTGTTTGCTAAAGATATGCCCTTCACATGCGATACTCCCTAGAGAATATTGAGTGAAATTCCCCCACTGCTTAGGAACAGGGTGAAGAATCAGTTTTTTGTGATATGTGCTATTGACCCCAATATAATTTCTGACTGCTTTGGCAAGTGCTTTCACACATGACACTCAAGGGCATTCCCAATTCTAGCTTGAGCTACATGTGCTGTATGTGAATATTATTAAGGTGGCATAGATTTGTTAGAAGAGCTTCCACGTCAAAGGGCATGTGTGCCAGGAAGTCTTGAGCTATGACATCTCTCATATTAGATCTTCATCCTTGGGTGCCTGTTCCCCCCTCCACCCCACACTTTATTTATTACCATTTTTGGCAGCAACATAAAAAACCAGTGTGATTTTGTAGTCATAAATATGGTAACAGTAATATTGGCTTACAAGATTGATGGAACCATATCCACCAAAGCATACAGAAAGAAACTTTAACGATGCAAACAGTGATTTTGGTTCTGTTTCCTCCCCACAATGCTCTTGAATACACCCACCGTGCAAGGTTCTCAAGGAGAGAAATCCAGCTTCTATACCCTACCAAACAATACAATACTTTAGTGCACCCCTATCTTGCAAATGATCCTACCTTCTTTACTTAATCCCCCCCATAGCCCTTCACAATGGCAAATAGAATGCAGCCTTCAAAGTACAGTGTTTTTAGAAGCTGCTTCAATTATAGTAGGTTGTTTGTTCTCCGGACGCTTATCATCCAGTTGTGATTGGTATCTAATCCAATATTTGAGTAATAAAGGCTGCAGTGGGCGATATCAGTTACAGGCTACTGCCCTTGTTATGGTTCGCACAGACAATTCTTGCACAAGATAAATGTTGCTATTTGTTTATTCCTTCAGAAGAGTAGACACTTGGGTCCTTTGGCAACAATTAATTTGCTATGCAATGTGTATACGTATTTGTCTATCATCTTTTGCACTGTGGGTACATCTCTTTCTCCACCGCACTGCAGGCTATTGCATTTTCACTGTGGGGATATTGCATTTTCAGAACTCTCAGAAAGTAATATTTCTCACTGGAGAAAATGTGACATCAGCCATTGGTACTGTGATCTCCGTGTGGAAAAATAACGGTGTTTCACCAGAACCAACTGAGTGTTTTTTTGTGTGCTACCTAACTAGTAATGAGCAGCACCCTGTGTGTTATTCAACTAAGTTTTACTCGGAATAGTGCCACTGAAATCAATGGAAATGATTGTTCATTAATTTCAGTGGGTCAGGACAGGCTGTGCACCACCCAAAACTCTGTCCTCCAACAAAGGGCTGTGGCCAGAAGCAGCTGCAGAGCATGACTCCAACACACCTGAGACGGGAAGGGGCGGGCACTCGCCCACGCAAGGGGGTGGGGCAAACGGCAGAGAACAAAGGCGTCGTTCAGCCAACCCCCACCTCCGCTGGAGTGACCCCAGCCCTGAGCGGAGGCTGTTGCACCCTTTAGCAGCCCCCTCCCCAGATCTGAGCCTTGCAAGGCTGCTCGGTGTGGAGATGCGGCATAAACGAAAGTCACCTGGCTCGGTTGCTTTGCTTGTGTTTTGAAAGACACTTGCTGCTGCAGGGTGCCTGTTTGTGCCTGTTGTGTTTTCCTGCGGAAGGTTCTGCTTCCAAGTTCACCCCCGCCCCACATCTGCAGTGGGATGGAGTCAGGCTTTGCTCCCCCCCTCCCCATGGCTCCCCAAGCCAGTGTCAGCCTCTCCCATTTCAGGATGGTAGTGCCGGGAGGCGGGCGCGCAGTGCGCTCGGAGCCAAACGCTGGCACCAGGGAAGCGGTGTGCACGCCTCCCAGCTGGTTGGCCATTTTGTCACCCCCCTCGTTGATGACACCCAGGGCGGCCTGCACCCCCTGCACCCCCCTTCCTATGCCACTGGCCAGATGGGCTTAGAAGGAACACCCAGGGGCTGCTGCTACCCTCTTGCATCAACTGCCTGAGACGATTGCATCACTTTTCCTAATGGTAGGATTGGCCCTCAGTACATGGGTGAGAGAGATCGCATTGGAGATAGGGGAGAAGTTTGGTTGTTTGCATTTAAAGGCAAACCCATCAATCTTCACAATGCAATGCATATATTAGGAGAAATTTGTGCTAAACTGCTGATGAATTTCCATGAGGACTTTATAAATAATACCAAGTAAGATAGAAAAATGAGAAACTGAGAGAAACTAAAAGACCAATTCTCCCATCCTTAGAGGTGATGTGTCCATGTGTGCTGTTGAGCTGGACTTGAAGACTTTAGGACTCTCCTTTTTGGCCCTAAATGGCACTTTTCCTGGGCCACATTGTTGCTTGGATATTGCCGTCTTCCAGTATATGGGCTTCTCTGTCAGAAGTGGGTTTGTGCTGATGGATGGTGTCTCAGAAAAAAGGGGATAGGTTGGAATATCTCCCAGTTCCCTTCAGTTCAGTGATCTTGCTGGGAATATTCTGATGGAGGAAGCCTGTATTGGGAAAAGTGATGGAGTCAATAATTGAAGGTGAGCAAAAACCCTTTATCACATGGAGAAGGGGGCTGCATTGTTCACCTTCATTGGGCTGTGACAACAGAGCACATGCGTCTAAGAGATAAATCCTGACCTGATAATTAAAAAGGGAGCTGTGGATTTCAGGTGCCTCAGTACAGCAGATAATCTCTGCAGCCCTTTCCAGTCCACACCCTGTTCCCCTGCCTCTGACGCAAACACAGCTGACAGATTGAATGGAGCATATTTGAACTTCCATTTGCATCTTCCTGGACAAGGGATCCTCATATCCTCCCCAGATAAAAGGCTTTAATAAATTTACCAGGAAGGACACTTTCAAAGCACTGTGCCGCCATCAGCACCACGGAGAGGAGTGGACTGTGATGCACTCGGCAATGGTAAGAAAAAGGACTCTCCATTTCTTACTTCTGGGCAACAAGTTGGAGACTGACGCAGGGAACTAGAGTTTCAAATCCTATCTTTGATAGCAGGAAAGACAGATGATTTAGACTGTAATCTGAAACTTGATTACTAGTGATTAAGCCCCACTGAATTCAGTGAGAAGGACCTCTTGACATAAAACGACTAGAAAGTTACATGCTAAGTTACATGCTATTTGGATAATCATTTGGTTCCTTAAACCGGAATGCTGTTTTCATATTATTATTTCTTTAAGATACAGGTAGCCTAGATGCACTGGTCCATTAGAAAAAGAACCTAAAAGATACAATAGGGCACAACCTTTAATGGGACTACCAAAATGACACAGAAATATCAGGCAAGGCTGTGAGTTCTCCTGGACTCTTCTTTGTACTCGATGTTAATCAAAACAAGGTGCTGCGGGAGGAAAAAGTAGAACATGATGTTAAAGCCCCAAAGGCTACAGTTTATTAGAGTCTTTACGATGGCGATCAGGAGGAATTGTGCAGATTTAATTACATTTGACTCTGCTAGGTGCTAAAGAGATTTCAGAGTCACTTCCAGACAATCCTGATTTATTTGCACAAAATCTGTGAGTTTTATTACAATGGCTATTTATTTATTTATTTATTTATTAATCATTCATTCTAATTTGTTTGTGGGGGAGGCTATCTGATGCCATATCAAGCAATTATTATCCCACACTTTTCCATACATCTTCCTGTCACTTTCCTTACTGCAAAAAGTCTGACTTATGTGTGCATGTGAAAGTGGGTTTCTTGCACAACAGTGCCAAATCAACTTTAATTTTGCAACCTGAATTTCCTGGTGCGCTACTGAACCCTAACAGCAAAATAGCAACTGTCCAAAAATGAGTCTGAAAGCATCCCACTTTGCATTGAAGGCTGCCAGGACAAAGCAGCAATAATAAATACTCACTCGTTGTTATTTTTTAAAATATGAAATAAAGCAATGAGGTTTTGCCCCCTCAGAACTCTTTTCATAAGACTGTAATCAGTTTGAAGTAATAGGTGGGTATCTTTGACAGATAAATTGAACAGGGGATAAAAACAGCTGGTGTTTGGATATTAAAAAGTTCTGTTGTGTTGATTGACGAAGCCTAAAAAGGAGGATACTCTGAACATGAAAAATGGCTGTGGATAATACAATGAAACAGGAATACGTGCACAGCTTCACAAACAAAGGTTCACTGGGAATGCAACTCATCCCCCTGGAAAATAAGGGATATCCATGTTAATGGTCTTTTAACTTTTATAGACTTGTTATAATTTCTATGCTATTATAAGTCTGAAATATATTACTGATGTCTCTGCCCCTCCTTTGCCTTTCATGCCTGTATTCAGTGAAGATTTTGTTCTAAGCTTGATTTTCCATTTTAATGTAAAAATATATTAAAAAATCTACCTACCTATCGAGAAAGATATTAAATAAATAGATAAACAGATTTTTAAATTCCCCTAGTTCATTGGGCTATGGAGAGTAGCACTGCAACCATTTACTTTCAAAAAGCTTTCAGTTAAAGCAGGGTTTTGGGGTGTACACCCACTACACAACAGACAATGCCTTTGTCTGGTTTTGTTTTCCCATGTCTACTACTACCGGTGCCATTTTCCTTTTTTTTCTGTCTGGGCTTTCTTTCTCTCCAGCCATCACAGCCAATTCCTTGATTATATTTTCTTCCCCTCACTTCAACAGACAATTCAGTGCCATTTTAATACCCCTTGGTTGGAAAACTACTGGGAAGGGGGTGCATTCTGCCCATGGAAACATTCACAAAACTTGGTTTTGCCTTTTTGTTCCCTCCCTGGGCCCATCTTCCCAGCAGATGTATGTGTGAATGAGCCCAGGCTCCACCCATCACCAGCTACTGACTGCCACATCCTCTGGCCTGCAGTCTCAAGTGCCCATCCACCGTATCACATGGCCCTTGGTGGCAAAGGGCTGCCTACCCCTGCCTTGTTGGTGCAATGTGAACAAGGGGTTAAATTGCACAGTCCTTGGTCTCATGTCTTGAGGAGCACACCTCCTACGTCTGGAGGCTCTGAGATAAGGGTGCCAGGTGCGCTGGGTTGCCATAGCAACGCCAGCGAGGTTGAGTGCATGACTGGCTGAGCCATTTCCCCCTCCCATTAGTTCAGGAAATATGTCTGTGCGTAGAGAGATGGGTGTAATAGTCTCTTTCATCATGTCCTGAGGCTGCCCTGTTTGTGTGTCATGGTCTGACTCTGAATCTGTGAGAGTCGGGGAAAGACTCATACAGCAGCATTAGCTAGCATGTTGATAGTGTTATCAGATCTAGCTGTACATATGCACCTTTACTTCAAAGACCAGGAGAACTGTATGTAGTAGAAAGTAGCGTTTAGTTTTGTCTCGAGTCTGGAGCCAATAAACACTTTGAAACTTTGAAGATCAGGACTGGGGGCCAAAGGTAGCCCTCCAGTCCTTTATATCTGGTCCTTTCCCCAGGCCACACATCCCTCTCTGAAGGCCATGCCCAGCTATGCACGTTCCTTGACATGTTTGCCTGGCTGGCAGGTGTCCTCTGATAAGGCTTCTTGCTAGCCTGGATCCAGAATGGGACTCTCTGCATGCAAAGCGGGGTGTGTGTGTGTGTGTGTGTGTGTGTGTGTGTGTCAAGAAACCAGCATGAAGGTACTGTTCGCTTCCATTTCTCCACCCATTTCTACCCCAGAAGCTAGCTCAGAAGGAAATGTGACCCTCAGGCTGGAAAAAGTTTCCTAGCGTTTACGCTTTGAAATCAATGCGACTTAGTCCAACACTCTTTTTATGGGCTCTTATATTTGCAAATAAACCACCCCAAATGGAAAGATAAATAAATATGACCATTATACAGCAAGTGCTTTTCAAGCACTGGAAACTTATCCTCCTGGTTGGTCTTCTGAAGCTGAAGCTTTTGGATAGAGGTTTTTGCAACATTTCCCCCCTCTTACAGCTACCTGGGGACTGAGAGCCCTGAGAAGCGGGCGAAGAAGTGCACCTTGAAGCTGATGGCGCTGCTTTCCCCCAGGTTGCCAATGGATTGTGCCCCGTGGAGCTGGTTGAAGGAGGGGAGGGAATCCCGGAAGTTAGTGCTGTTGGTTGTGTTTGTTGCCCTGCTGGTTGACAACATGCTGCTTACAGTTGTGGGTAGGTTGCAAATTGCTTTGTCTTCTCTCTCCTCTGAGCTGTTTTAATGCTGACAGACAGGGTTGGATCCAGGCCAGTATCTTGCAGCTGACCTCCTCCAGTAATCTCCCTCCCCAAACATGGCCAGTGAGCAAACTTGGCTCCATTCCTGCAGTCAGTTGGATGGTACCATACAAAATTTCCCACTTTTATCTCTGGCCCTGTGCACCACTAGCAAGTGACCCTTGAGTGGTTGCCTAGAATCATAGAGTTGGAAGTGGCCCTGGGGTCATCTAGTCCAACCCCCTGCAATGCAGGAATCTGAATAAGTGCTCCTCATTCCATTTGAAACCACACCGTACCCTGCTTAGCTTTGCAAATGTGCTAGCAGTTTTATTGCTGAACCACACTGGGAGGTGAATGTGGTCCCCCACACATCCCTTAGAGTCACATTAGCAGCATGTCTGCTTCCTATCAAACAGTCCTCTGGTTATTATATTATACAGTGGTACCTCAGGTTATGTACGTCGAGTACTTTTCGGGTTACGAACTTCGCTAACCTGGAAGCGCAACCTGATGCGTGTGTGATTTGCGCATGCGCAGAGCGTTTTTTGCGTTTTTTTTCGGGTTGCACAGAACAAATTGTTCAGGTTACGTCCTTTTTGGGTTACGTATTAACAAATTAAGTACGTAACCCGGGGTACCACTGTATTATATTGTTGTTGTTGTTGTTGTTTGTTGTTGTTATATTGAGACTTTCTCATAAGTTTTGATTCAAGGAAGCTTACAACACTTAAAAACAACATTATAAAATACAAAGTAATAGAAACAAACTAGTTAAAAACAAGAGTTAAAATACATCCAAACACAGATTAGAATCAATGTTAAAATACAGTTTGCCCTGGCAGCGAGCCTGGTCATTAGCACCACCTGCACCTTAGTTTTCAGAGGCCTGAATAGAAAGGTATTAGCTTGCCAATAGGAGAATAACAAAGAGAGAGCCCACTTAGTCTGTCTTGGGAGGGAATTCTGCAATATTAGAGTAGCCACAGAAAAGGCTCTCTCTCGGGTCACCACCAACCATGCTTCTGATGTTAATGGGACCGAGAAAAGGGTTGAATGGGACATCTCTGTAGGAGGAGCTTTCTTCATGCCTGTCTTCTTATCTGGCTGCTCTGCTTTGTGTCTTGCCCACTAGAACTGCAATATCTAACCTCTCAATGGACTTCCTTTCAGTGCCGATCATTCCTTCCTTCCTGTTTGCCACCTACAAAAGCGCAAACCACTCTTCTCTTCAGACCACAGCGATGACGACTGCTGCCCTCTCCTCAACAGCTCCCTATGGTTCAGGGCTCTCTCGATACGATGAAACCACAGTGCTCACCTTGGACTCTCATGCTCATCCCCCTGTGGTCCACACAAACGAGACCCAAGACAGAAATCTTGTCCCTCACCTTCCCACGACCACTTTGCCACCAAGTAACGGTTGTACAGACGGGGTGGACTTTCTGTCCAATGAGAACGTTCGCGTTGGACTGCTCTTTGCCTCGAAAGCCACGGTGCAGCTCTTAGTCAACCCATTTGTGGGACCTTTAACCAACAGGTATGCCCATTTGAAAAACAACAACAACAACAAAAGGTGTTATTCCCATGACTTCCGTGTAGGCAAGGAACCACAGACAGCATCTCCCTGTCACAAACAGAATTGCAAAGGTGCCAAGGAAGGTATAGCACTGAGGGCCGAGGGAGTTACTTCACACCCTGATCTGAGAGGTCCCTCAGAAAAGTGTCCTCTGTGGTGCCCCATTAAATTTGCTGGGCCCCTGGCTTTTGGTTTACTTGGTGGGGAGGGGAGTAGTGGGGTGCTATGAGGACCAAGGTACTCAAAACAAAACAAGGTGTCTTGAGAACCAAGGTACCACTGTATACGCTTTGTGAAGAACTTTCGTTTGCCTGTCCTGAATCTGTCAGCAGACATCTTCATTAGATGCCTACAAGGTCTAGTGTTACGAGAGAAGGAGAAACTCTTCTCTACCCAGTTTCCATACCATGTATAATTCCATACTGCCGTGTCGCTTTTTAACTCTGCGAAAGACAAAGAGTAAAAATATTCAGTCAGTGGTGCTGCCCAACTGCTTGGTGCCAAAAGGATGACTAAGTCGGAAAGAGGTGGACCTTCCCTGGACAAAGTATTCTGTAGACAGAACCCATTCCACAGACACATTCTCTGGTCTGGGGAATAAGTGTGTGCTTAACAGTGAATGCAAACCCTTATGTCTTCTCTCCCTGTAGGATAGGATACCATATCCCCATGTTTCTTGGATTTGTCATCATGTTCCTCTCCACCCTTTGTAAGTATCCTGCACCTCATACCTGGCCTTCAGGTTTCTTATCTACGAGATTGTGAAATTTGCCTATGAGGAAAAGTAATATTTTTTTAAGCAAGCAGGGTGCCTTTTGTTGTTATTGTTCTTAGAAGATCCACATGTGTGTTCTAGTGGACATCCATGCAGGAAAAAAGCATTCTCTACTGCGTGAGGAAAAGGGGGAAGAATACCTCTTTTGTGATACAAAGTAGAAAATTCTTTTCAGTAGCACCTTAGAGACCATGCACACGAAAGCTCATACCAAGAACAAACACAGTTGGTCTCTAAGGTGCTACTGAAAAGAATTTTCTACTTTGTTTCGACTATGGCAGACCAACACGGCTACCCACCTGTAACTGGAACTCTTTTGTGATGTTATTTGCCATCTGCAGATTTTATAAGCTTGTGTGTTAAAAGCATTTTTAATTTTTTTTAAAAAAAATAGCTCCCTGAATTAACCAGGGCACCTTTTTAGTGGATTAACAGTTTTTAAACTGACCAATTAATCTACAGAACATTGCAACCTTTATTGTTACTATTACAAGTCAGGCCTGGAGCAAAATGCTGCAGTATTTATTCTCATGCTCACCCTGTAATTGGAACGCTGCAAGTGGAGGTCATCGACTCACCTGCCATGCCACCCTCCAGAATATTCCATTCACCTCCCCCCATTCCTACCAGTCCTCATTGGGCTGTTTTATTTCTCACTCTTCCATTTAGACATTTACATTCTTATATATGTTTGTTGTACTTCTGCAAACCATGGCCCCCTTGTTTCTCAAGCCAAAGGTAGCCCTATTTTGGCTTGAATCCTGTCAGCACTCTCCATCTGTGTTTGCTATTAGAGGAGGCGTGGGGAATCTTGGGCCCTCCAGGTGTTCATGAACTACAACTCCCATCATCCCTCACCTTTGTCAATGCTTGCTGGTGTTGACAGGAGTTGTAGTTCAGCGACATCTAGAGGGCTGAAGGAATAAGAAGTATTGATAACTGCTGCTGTTATAATTACATTCCTCCTTTTCAGCCTTGGATTCTCAACATAGACTACAAATAAACATTAGGAAGAACTTCCTGACAGTGAGAGCTGTTCAACAGTGGAATTTGCTACCAAGGAGTGTGGTGGAGTCTCCTTCTTTGGAGGTCTTTAAGCGGAGGCTTGACCGCCACCTGTCAGGAATGCTTTGATGGTGTTCCTGCTTGGCAGGGGGTTGGACTGGATGGCCCTTGTGCTCTCTTCCAACTCTATGATTCTATGATTCTAAAATGCAATAGCAATAATTGAAGCAGCAATATCGTGGGGCAGGGCTGGGGAACCTCAAGCCAGGGGGCTAAATATGGTCCTCCAGCCCTCAGAACTTTCCCCAGATTACATGCTCCACTCACTTTTATCTCTGGCCCCGCCTAAAGCAGGCACATGGCCCTCGGAAAGTTGCTTGGAAGAGAATGCGGCCCTTGAGAGAATGTTCCCTGCCACAGAGGGTTTAAAGCACTTCACAAACCCCAATAACCTGACTATGCCACTGTTATAACTGGGCACATCTATTTCCTTCTCTTAGTGTTTGCTTTCTCGAGTACCTACACTTTGCTGTTCATCGCCCGAGCACTCCAAGGCGTTGGATCTGCCTGTTCGTCTGTTGCAGGTAAATATGTGGGCAGGCCTTACCAGCAATGCTGCTAGGACAGTATCCTGGGGTGCCAGCAGACACCAGCCCAGTCCCTGTGTGCAAAGGCAGCAGGAGAGGACTCTTCATAGAGAGTGCACCATAGAGGAGGAGCTGCAGCTGTAGCTACATGCTACCTGGAGTGGGTGGCGCTGTGGTCTAAACCACTGAGCCTCTTTGGGCTTGCCGATCGGAAGGTCGGCAGTTTGAATCCCCGTGACGGAGTGAACTCCCATTTCTCTGTCCCAGCTCCTACCAACCTAGCAGTTCGGAAGCATGCCAGTGCAAGTAGACAGATAGGTACCACTGCGGCGGGAAGGTAAACGGCATTTCTGTGCACTCTGGTTTCCGTCACAGTGTTCCATTGCACCACAAGTGGTTTTGCCAGGCCACATGACCTGGAAAGCTGTCTGTGGTCAAACGCCGGCTCCCTCGGCCTGAAAGTGAGATGAGCGCCGCAACCCCATAATCGCCTTTGACTGGACTTAACTGTCCAGGGGTCCTTTACCTTTTCTCTTTTTTTACTTTAGAGGGTGCACCGTAGAGGAGGAGCTGTAGCACATGCGTTGTGTGGAAAAAATCTCAGGTTCTCTCCCTGGCATATTCGGGTAGAACTAGGACCTTGACTAAAACCCTAGAGAGTTGGTGCCAGTGGATGCTGGTCCATTAGGGGGGAAAGGGCACTGCCCCACTAATCTGTCAGCCTTCAACCAGAACCCATCTTTCTGCCATCATACCTCTGGTTGAGAGCTTCCTTCTCCTTAATCTCAGAGTTGCCCTTGTAGAGCTCAGTATGGATGATGGGACAAAACTACAAAGAGCTGCCTTTGGCTCTGACCCTACCCACTGCTAGCTTCCTTTCCTCCTGCACCCCCAATGGATGCTACTGCCCACTTGCCAGATAGTCAGATAGACCAATGACCTGGCACTCTATAAGGCAGCTTCCTGTGCTCCTAAATGAGGAGTCCAGAATGACACTCAAATCTTATTTCTTTACCACATATAGCCCACCTTTCCTACAAGCTCAAGACGGTGTGCATAGCTCTCCTGCTTCCCTTTTTGCCCTCAAAACAATCCCGTGGGGTAGGTTAGACTGAGAGACCAGGATTGGCCCAAGGTCACACAGGGAGCTTCACAGATGAGTGGAGATTTGAACCCTGGACTCCCAAGTTGTAGCCCAACACGTTTACCACTTCACCACAGTGGCTTTATTCTCTCTGTTTGCAGGTCTGGGGATGCTAGCAAGC
Organism: Lacerta agilis; assembly: GCF_009819535.1. NCBI lineage: Eukaryota > Metazoa > Chordata > Lepidosauria > Squamata > Lacertidae > Lacerta > Lacerta agilis. The sequence continues at coordinate 9,139,119 of NC_046326.1, read as the reverse complement.
GTGTACACGGATGACTACGAGAGGGGAAATGCCATGGGAATAGCCTTGGGGGGGCTGGCTTTGGGAGTGCTGGGTGAGTAATCCTTCACATCCTCAGCAAACAGGTAGAAACGTCCAAACTTATGCTGGTGGATTGCCTCTCTATACTGCTTCAGTCTTTCCTCTGCTCAGCTTCCATTATGCCATCTAATTAGACCTGGGACAGGGATCCTGTAACCCATAAGACATTGCTGGACTCCAACTCCCATCGGCCTCAGCCAGCATGGCTAATGATGAAGGATGATGAGGACTGTAGTCCAACTACCTCTGCTGGGCCACAGGCTCCTCCTCATTCCCGAGTCTTCATCACCCAAGCCCAAATCACTCTGTCTACTGCACTGTGTTTATCCACTTGCCTGCTGCTATGTGTCACATTCCTGTGCTCCCCTGAACCCCTGTTTCTAATTTGTGATGCCCACTTAAATCCAGGCAGGTTGTTTAGTTATGTCACAAAATGTATATGCTGCTTGATGGCAATAAAAACCTCAAAGCGGAATAAAGAATAGAATATAAAAACAATACAATCATCAGATAAAAACACACACACAGGTAAAAACAACTGCAGTATTTAAACTGTTAAAAAATAATAATAGTCAACAATAAGCCAAAAGCCAGATTAAAACGCATGTCAACATTCTACTCATCTGAACAGGCTTCCCTAAACATAATTGCTTTTAGCAGGTAATGAAAAGAGACTAGTGAAGATGCCTGTCTTATGTCAAGAGGCAGGGAGTTCCAAATCTCCATGATGCCATAGGCTCTCAGGGGCTTAAACTAGCCAATTATCTCCCCACTTTCCCCTCCTCTTTGTCTCAACTGTAGACTCACAGTCTGCTCACCTTACAGTACCTCCTCCCTCCTCCTCTTCTTCCTCTTGTCTTCCCCAATTCATACTCAAGGCTTCTTGGGGGGCAAGGATATGTCTTGGGGCGGGGGGTTGTATGAAACTCTGTAAGAATGCGTAAATGTGCACTGATGCCTCTGTATGAACAGTAATAGTATTAATAAATGGGAGGTCATAAAGAATGAACATGATTTGTCCAATCCTGCAAGCAACCTCTCTCCCCTCCACCCCACTGAAGTGAACTACCTTCATTCTGAAGCCTTGGAGAAATCAGGTGCTGGTCCTCAGAAGCAGGGATGTGGAACCTTGGACTCTGAAGGCCAAATGCAGCCATCCAAGCCTCGGGACTCTCCCCAGGCCATACCAGACACACTGCCCCTGTTTCCTGCCCCTTTCCAGCGGTTTTGCCTGGCTGAAATGTGTTCTTGAACTCAGCTCATGCCCCTAGCTTTGATCTGCATGGAGGGCAGAGCGCGGTGTTTGCTTCTGCGTAGAAACTAGCCTACTGTACAATGCCAACATTCACATTTGTAGCTCCACCCAGTTTTCCTCTGGCTCTGCTGGCTACTGGCCCCTCGAGGAATCCCATCCTTGGGGGTGAGAAGGGTTCCCCACTGCTATAAACCTCTTTCTATGGTTGCTTTTTCCCAACACCGGCAGTGCTGATCATCACTGTTTTCCTTGCAGTCGGTGCTCCCTTTGGAAGTGTCATGTATGAATTTGTTGGGAAGTCATCCCCTTTCATGATCTTGGCATTCTTAGCTCTGTTGGATGGAGGTGAGTAGCTCTCTGAGGTATCACGCAGTGGGGCAGTTTGGCCATTTTAGGCTCTGTACTTAATGGTCTTACGGGGCATGTGCAGGGCAGGACTTCTTTAGATGGTAATGTGGAGAACTTCAAAACTCCCTTCAAAAGGTGTTGATCCAGCTGTGATGCATTTGAGGACCCCCCGGTGCTCATTCTGGTGAGTAGGGAACTAGTAGCAGGATCAAGACAGCTGCATGACTGTTAACAGAACGATTGAAACACTTCACCATATAGTGTTTACATGCCCTTTATACTGTGCTGTCCGGAAGAATTTATTGTTACCATTAATTCACAAAGTGTCTGGGCACCCGGCAGATTTCCAACTTACTTTCTTATTGCAAGATACAGATCAGTTTGTAACTTTACAAATGGCAAAATTTTTAACTTCCGTTTTGACATACAAGAGACGTAATGGGCTGCTGTTTAGGAACTGAAATTTCCTTATTATATTTATCTAATTTTATATCCTTAATAAGTCTTTTATTGTTACCAGTTTTAAATCAAACCGTGCGTGTGTATTTGCCTTGTATTTGTTTTCGTTTTTATGAGCTTAAAGCTGAAATAAAGTTGATTTATTGATTGAGCTGCATGGCTGAGGCAAGATGAGCTACAAATAGCCACACCATACATTTAAAGTCCATTTAACACAAAGTTAAATCACATGGCTTATTCAAAAGAATCCTGGGAACTGTAGTTTTTTTAAGTGTGCTGGGAATTATAGTTCTATGAGGAGTACACTACTGGTCCCAGGATTCTTTGGGGAGGAGTCAAATGTCCCTTAAGTGCATGTTGTGGATGGGATCTCAGCAGGCTGCAGCCCTTTGCACATTTCCCTTGAAGCAAATATCACTAAACAAAGTGGGACTTACTTCTGGATAAATTTGCTTAGGATTTGACCGCCCGAACTCCAAAGCCAAATGAGAGCCGAGATCACAGCCTCACCATACATTTAACGCCCATGACCTCCCCCCCCGCAGAGAATCTTGGGAACTGTAGTTTGATAAGCATGCTGGGAATTGTAACTCTTGTGAGGGGTAAACCACAGTCCCCAGGATTTGTGGAGAGAGAGTGAAGCAATAAATTGAAACAGAGGGAGCATCAAAACATCACCATTAAGAGCAAAGTTGAAATGACATTTCAAGAAAAGCAAGCCAGTAACGATATTTCTGTGTCAGCTTTACAGCTTTGTATCTTACATCCATCAAAGATTTCGCCTGAGGTAAGTACAACATACACTTATTAGTTTTTAATTGTTTTTAATTTATTTTTTAATTGTTTTAGAATTATTGCAAAAAAAAAAATCTACCTTTTTCTGTGTGTCTTCCAGAGTACGAAAGGGACTCCGCTGTTGACCTTGCTAGGAGACCCTTACATTTTGATCGCAGCAGGTAAGTCGCCATGCCTTCCTCCTGGACATTTGGGGTCATGGATATTCATCACTGGAATTTAGCTTCTTTGGATATGGAGCTGGCGAGAGGGACATTTTTATAAACTTCAGAAAATATGTGCGCCCCTCCCAAAAACAAAAACAAAACCAAACCCCAAGCATCAATCCAGGGGGAGGGCAAAACAAACACATTCATTAATAGAATAAATAAATTAAAAAGCAGCACCCTTTTCTAGGAGCAGGACTAGCCAACATGTGGCCCTGCAGATGCTTCTGGACTAAAACTGCCACCATCTTGATCACTGGCCATGCTAGCTGGGGCTGATGGGAGTGTTAGAGATTTCAGAGTTGCCTACGTGCAGAATTGCAGCTGTCTATCTCCAAGCAATTAAGTAATTAAGTAGTTGGCAGAAAGCCCAGATCTGCTCTCTCTCAGACCCTTAGCAACGACCTGTGATTGGTCAGATGAGTTCCTAAAGACTCAGCTCTGTGTGAGAGCTGTGTGGTTGGTGTGGTTAGTGTGTTGGTGTAGAGAACATGGTCAGTGTGTGGAGAGAGAGAGACAGAGAGGAAAGATTTTATGTTTTGTTTCTTTTATTTTGTAAAGTCTGTACATAGTAACTTATGGATACTAGTTGCTTCAATCAATAAATTCTGTATATAGTTATCCAGTGAGTTGCTGAGTTCCTGCGTTGTGCTGTCTAGTCAATTTCACAACAGCCAGAAGCTTCCAGAAAAGTCTGCGTCTAACTCTGCGGTGTCCAGGAATACGTTATACTCCTGACACTAAATCTTAAGAGGGAGTTGTAGTTCTGAAGGGCTGCAGGCAGTGCCAGCCCTATCATTAGGCATGGGGAGGCAGCAGCCTCAAGCAGCAGATGCTCTGGAACAGCAGCAGCTCCATTCTTTTCCGTTGCCACATGTTCCCCTTCTGGGTCCTCTAAAGTTCTGGGTACTGCTGCCTTAGGTATGGTGGAGAAGGATGCTCCACCACCTTGTTGAAGTCAGATTCACCTGCCAGTTCATTCAGCTTCTGTACATTGAAGGGGGAGGCATTTCCCCCTTTGCGTGGGGCAGCAAAATGCCTTGGGCCAGCCCTGGCTGCAGGTCAGCCACCCCTGTTTTAGTGAACTTTTGCTCCTCTGATTCTACTGCTCTTGTCACTTTTGGCATTTCATTCTTTCAGTGAAATACATGCCGGGGGAAACAGCGGAAAGAAACAAGATCTGTTGGGTTGCGAATAGGGAGGTCCCCATTTTCATTTGCGGTGGGAACTTATTTGTATTCCGATCATTTATTTATTCATATTGCCGAAAGGGGCTTCAAAATATGCTACTTCTGGAGCTTCTGTGGATTCTCTACACCAGGCGTGGGGAAGCTGCAGCCCTCCAAGTGCTGTTGGAAACCCGACTACCATCAGCCACCGCTGGCATAGGATGATGGGGGATTGCTTTGCCTTTTGCTTTCTTAACAAGAATGATGACTGCACAGGTATCTCTCGTCTCCCTCCAGGCTCAATCTGCTTTGCCAACATGGGGGTTGCGATCCTCGAAGCCACTTTGCCCATTTGGATGATGCAAACCATGTGCTCCCCAGAGTGGCAACTGGGTAGGTTCCTTTCCTTTTTCTTTTTTATTGTTTTTTTATTAAAGATTTTCTTGATTTACAAAGGTAGTGCAATGTCTCTCTCGTATTTTTCCATATAACATTTTTACAAATCAGTTTTTGTTTCTGAAACAAATCAAAGTTTATTGCGTTAGCCAATTGGCCATAGCACATAGAAAGAATTCAGGCAGAAACCTGCTGCAGTTATACAAAATATGTTAGCTACATTTGCTAAACAACAGGTATAAAATCATGGTAGATAAAACAAGATATGGTAAAAGCAGTAATAAATCATGTGGCTATCGGTATTTCAGAATATTTACAAAAGTCCAGGGCTTTTAAAAAGTTAACCTATCGAGGTGGCCCTGAGTTTCAGGGCCTGCAAAATATAGATGGCCACACCGCAGGTAACCGTGGGGTTGGCATCCACCAATAAGTATTTCATACAGTCATCTTCCAAGACAATGGATGGAGGAATTAATTTCTGAGACATTAGGAAGAAAAAGGGGGAAGAGAGGTGGGTGGGATGGGGAGATAGGTGGGTGTGGGGTGACGATGTTTTATTTTACTTGATATGAGGAGGGTTTGGTGTCAGCGTTGTTTGTGTAGGTTCTCTGTTGTTCGTTTGTGCTCCTTTGGTGGTGAGAGAGGTTGGGGTTGGCGTAGGGTGTGATTGTTCATTTGTGGTTGGCTGTGGTGGTCTTTGGTTTTCTGTGTGAGTGCGGTGGGTGGGTGTTTTGGATCAGGTTAGCCATATTGATTTCTTTTTCGTATCCTTCCTGGCTATCATTTGGCAATGGCCACTAGCCTTTAGCCAAAGGAGGTGGCCGATAGCTCTGAAGTAGCCGAAGAGTGACTTTCAGGTGATTGTGAGGTCTTTTTTTGGGGGGGGGAGGGATTCTCAGGTGGCAGGTGTTGCTATGGGGGTCGGCAGCAGCAGCAGCCCCTTGCCATTCCTCTTGAGCTCCCTAGCCATTCTAGGGCTCTGTGTGCCATGCATTCTGCTTTGTTAGCCTGCTGTCCTCAGGTGTGGAGTTTAGACACTCCCATCACTAGCACTGAGGTAAAAGGACTTTGCGACAACCTACTTATTTGAGAATTCGTCCTGGTTTGTTTCCAGGGAGATTAGACAATGTTGGCTATTTAATGAAAATCCATTCTAATTTGTTTCCAGAGAGATTAGAAGAGGCTGGCTATTTACTGAGCACTCGTTTTGATTCCTTTTGTGGGGAGTTGGACGCAGTTGGCTATTTAATGAACACCTGTTTCGATTGTGGGGTTGGTTTGGTTTTTTTGCGGGGAGGTTAAACAACATTCTGTCAAAGCAAGCATTATCCCACACTTTCTACTACCTTTCCTCATCACTCTCCTTATCACAAATGCTGTGATCTTTTTGGAAATTGGTCCACTATGCAAGACTGGGAAGACACCGTGAGTTTGCCAATGTGTGATTTAATCCCACCTGAAAATAGCTGCACTCTGGAAGTGCCCTAAGAGTCAACTTGCAGTCCACTTGGCTTCAATAATATGGAATAGATGGGGCATTATCTTCACCTTAGCTAATAAAATGACTTGGGCCTGAATGCGCATGATTTTGTGTGCAACAGCTGCAACTAGGTTGGAGAGGACATTTTCACACATGCCTCCAACTGCTAACTTCAAGAGGAATCCACCCCACCCCCGCCAACACAACCAACATGGCTTTTGAAGGTGCACCTACAGATTTAAAATAGCAACAACAAAGGCATCTTCAGAGGCACTGGGAGGTTGACTTGGTACATGGCAATTATGTGCTGCCTTGGAGACTGGATAATGAAATGAAATTGCCTACCTTTTCTGTAACCCCCCCCTGAAATGCAATTTGGGGAAGAGGGGCCGGGGGGGATATTCTCTCAGCTATGCTTTCTTCCTAAATTAAATTGCTACCTAGGCTCAGTAGTGCTCCCGAGAGCCACTAATCAAGTTAACAACCAGTTAGTCAGCAGGAAGCCTTGGCTAAATAAGGGCCTGTGAGCATGACCTTTGTGCTCGCTTCTAAGAACAAGCAGTGGAGCAAAGAAGGATGAGGTTGTTACAAACGAGCAACACAGAACCTGTGAAACATGGGATGAAGAAAGAGGAATCGTTATTCTGAAATTGAGGATTAGATCTATTAGTGCAGAGATGGGAAGCCCTCCAGATGTTGCTAGACTACCACTATTCCTGATCACTGCTGCCTGGGGTTGATGGGAGATGGAATCTGACTACATATGGAAGGCTGCTGATTCCCCATCTCTGCATTAGTGGCAAAGATCCCACTGCTCTCTCTCCAGGGCAGTTGTCTTGTTTGGATCATGAACAGGAGACTATGCAGAACAACGGACATCTGGGTACCAATACTGTACAAGATTGGTATTGCAGGACCTTGGATAGCTCCAAGGTGACACCTTGATCCATTAGGGCTGGAGCTGGAGTTGTTTGAGATCTTTTTATCCTCTCTTGCCAGCCTATCCCCCCAGACTCCTACCCCTTCATGAACAGTGGAGAACCTCATAGTCCTCTGCCCTGGAGCCTAGCACTTTGTCAACTCTCAGTCACTTCCCATCATGTGTGAGATACGGGCACACAGGTTCAAATCCCTGCTTGTCAGAGTTGCCCACTGCGTGATCCTGGGCCAGTCATTGAGTTGTATCCAATGTTAGTCCTACTCAGAGTAGACCTATTGAAATCAATAGGCCTATGTGTTGGTTATCACTGAACCATGTATGCATTCCACCTTGAGCTCCTTGTAGAATAAGTGATATATGAATGCAATAAATAAATAACTAAGGGCAATAAAATAATAAAGAGCCCCAGCTCGTATGGAGCAAGCCTTATGAGGAACAGTTGAGGGAGTTGGGCATGTTTAGCCTGAAAAAGAGGAGACTGAGAGGAGAGAGGAGAGCCATCTTCAAACATCTCAAGGGCTTTACATGGAATATGAAACATGCTTGCTTTCTTCTGCTCTGGACTGTAAGACTCAAATCAATGGATTCATGTTACAAGAAAGGAGATTCTGACCAAATGTTAAGAGTAGCTTTCTGGCGGTAAGAGATGTTTGACAGTGGAATGGGCTTCCTCAGGAGGTAGTGGACTCACCTTCCTTGGAGGTTTTTAAGCAGAGGTTGGATGGCCTTAGGTGATTTAGTTGAGATTCCTGCATTGCAGGGGGTTGGGCTAGATCAGGGGTTGGCAACCTTTTCCAGCCGTGGGCCAGTCCACCATCCCTCATACTACATGGGGGGCCGGACTATATTTTGGCGAAAAAAATGAACAAATTCCTATGCCCCACAAATAACTCAGAGATGTGTTTTAAATAAAAGCACACATTCTACTCATGTAAAAACACACTGATTTCTGGACTGTCCATGGGCCGGATTGAGAGGGTGATTGGGCCACATCCAGCCCCTGGGCATTAGGTTGCCTACCCCTGGACTAAATGGTTCCTGGGTTCCCTTGCAACTCTACAGTTCTATGATTCTATGAGTACAATGGAACCTTTAGCCTGGTTAATTAAACATGGTTCCAGTCCAGTAGATAAAACCTAACAATGAGCAAGTAGATTGTAACAGCTGTAACAGTACGTGGGTGGCGCTGTGGTGTAAACCACTGAGCCTCTTGGGCTTGCCGATCAGAACGTTGGTGGTCTGAATCCATGCGACGGTGGTGATCTCCTGTTGCTCTGTCCCATCTCCTGCCAACCTAGCAGTTCGAAAGCACACCAGTCCAAGTAGATAAATAGGTACCACTGTGGTGGGAAGGTAAATGGCATTTCCGTGCGCTCTGCTTTCCGTCACAGTGTCCTGTTGCACCAGAAGCAGTTTAGTCATGCTGGCCACATGACCTGGAAAGCGTGTCTGGAGACAAACACTGGCTCCCTCGGCCTGAAGGCAAGATGAGCACCACACCCCATAGTCTCCCTTGACTGGACTTAACCATGCAGGGGTCCTTTACCTTTTTACCTTTTTAACAGCTGAAGTAAAGAGCATTCAGATGCCAATATCCAGGCAGGAATCCAGAATGAATAAGTAAAAATAACCTTGTTAGCAAGCGGAGAGAGCGCTGTTGCACTCAGGTTGCATTTGTTGTCTTCTCAGAAACATCTGGTTGGCCACTGTGAGAACAGGATGTTGGACTAGATGGGCCTTTGACCTGGTTTGTCTTACGTTCTTAAGGCTGGTGATGACATCATCACCATTTTGAGTATTTTTGAACTATTGGCACAGGGCATTTTTCAATTATTGCTTTTATTTGCCTAACCTGGTGTTTCACAAGCAGAAGAGCACGGATTTTCCCAGAGCACCGGCAAGATAAACAAAAGGGAAAGTCAGAGGAAATTAAACACAAATGGCTGGGTTTCAATAAGGTTGCTGTGACATATCCAGGCAAACAGAGGTGCCTGCGACACATTTGTAAGCCGGAGGAGAGTAAATTAAAGCTAAGCAACTGCCAACCGACAGCCTGTCAAATATTTGATTTGGATTTAATTATAACTGCAGATCAAATTGCTGTTCTCTTGGTCCAGAGCATGAGGCTGGAGTGAAATGGGAGGAGATGGGTTGGTTTAATATGGACTAGTTTAAAAAAGGGTTCTGCCATGGAACTTGTTTTGAATGCAACTTAGGTATGGAATATCTATGATGCCCAGGGATTCAGAGAGATAGGAGTATATCTCAGTCAAGATTTTGCAAATGATCGAAGCAGCTCGGAGTAAGATTATCCCATTATACCTTCAAAATAAGGAGACATAGGAGCCTCCCCCCCCCCCCAAAATGGGCTCTGAAGATGTTGTTTTCTGAAGACAACTGCCTATGCTGGATGGAGCTGGTGGGGGTTATAGTTCAACAACATTCAGGAAGCCAGTAGTGGGGAAGTCTAGTTAAGGCAATGATACCCAGTCTGAGTCCCACCTTTCACCACGATTGGCAACATGGAATCTAGTTGTTGTTTTTATTGTACATGCCCCTCTTTCTCTCCTTAAGAGTACTTAGGAATAGCCTTACTGGGTGGCTCATCTGGTCAATCATCCACTTTCCAGCTGTGGCTATTCAGATGCTATTCAGACTGGGCAACCCAGTCAGATGGACAGAGTACAAATACATTATTATTATTATTATTATTATTATTACTATTATTATTATTATTACTATTATTATTATTATTACTATTATTATTATTATTATTATTATTATTATTATTGAAATCCCACAAGCAGAGCTTGAAGGCCATGTTTAGGGGACGGTCTCCTGATAGCTGGGAATCTCTCTGTGTTTGTGAATGAGATACCCACCAGAGTTTTGAGAACATGATACCTGTGAAGTTTGGAGAGGAAGTGGATAATAATAATAATAATAATAATAATAATAATAATAATAATAATAATGCTGTTATTTTTATACCCTGCCCATATGGCTGGGTTTCCTGTCAGGAAACCCCCCTCACCAAGGCAGGTAGCATCCCGGGATCGTTTGGAGTACAGGGACCCTCCTCCGCTGTTCACCAGTTCGTCCTCCCCCTTCTCCGCCGGAAGCGACCATTCCCCCAGTGGGGAGGGGGAGTTAGAGGCAGGAAGGCGGTACAGGGGCTCTGACAGGATCGCAGAGCCTGAACGCCGAGGGGATAGCGGGGAACGGGGTCAGGTTCCCACGCTCCGAGGTTGTAGGCAGGAAGGACGTGGGAGGGGGAGGCGGGGGTTCAGAATCCCGCGCCTCTTTTGCTGGACAAAGAACCGGCAGGGTTCATTCCTGGACTCTGCAGAGGGATGAGATGGACGTTTGAACTTTTGCTCCACTGTATATAGCTTGCACAATAAAGAACTTAGTTTAGAAGTTCTGCGTTTGGCGTTTTACTCATGAGCAACCACTGAACGTCCTTACATTTCCTATTCAGCCAATAACACCTTTATAGCTGGAGGTTTAATTTTGTTATGATGGCTAATACCCATTGTTAGACTGGTCCTCTGCAAATATGTTTCATCCCATTTTAAAACCTTACCCCCCCCCCCATAAAAATATATCTAGGGACATATCTTCAATGCATACATATTGGTTTAACAAGACCTGTTGTCCCTGACCATTGTTAGAAGATAGGCCTCCTGTAGGTGTCTGCTGCTGCATTTATGTATCTCCGCACGTGGCAGGGATTTAAGGAGAGGTCTGCGAGGTCATTCTGTCCCTTTGCAGAAAATGCCATGTGCCTTTATTTCAGACTGGTGCTTCTCTACTTTGCAGGGGTAGCTTTCTTGCCTGCTAGCCTGTCTTACCTCATTGGTACCAACCTCTTTGGGATGCTAGCCAACAAAATGGGGCGGTAAGTGGAGGAGCCCAAAGATGTTTGAATCCTGCAGATCCGTGAGTCACTTTTATGACTTTTGGGAAACATAGGACTTGCCTTAAAAACCTATTTGTACCATTGCCCCATCCATCTCGGATGCTGACTGGAACTAGCTCTCCAGCCTTGGACTTTTTGCATGCCAGGTTTAATAAATGCTTCCCTTTTCATGCTGTTTTCTCCCCCTCTAAAGTGCTGGTGCTGACCTTTAAAGCCCTAAACGGCCTCTGTCCAGTATACCTGAAGGAGCGTCTCCACCCCCATTGTTCTGCCCGGACACTGAGGTCCAGTGCCAAGGGCCTTCTGGCAGTTCCCTTGCTGCGAGAAGCCAAGTTACAGGGAACCAGGCAGAGGGCCTTCTCGGTAGTGGCACCCACTCTGTGGAACGCCCTCCCACCAGATGTCAAAGAGAAAAACAACTACCAGACTTTTAGAAGACATCAGAAGGCAGCCCTGTTTAGGGAAGCTTTTAATGTTTAATAGACTATTGTATTTTAATATTGTGTTGGAAGCTGCCCCGAGTGGCTGGGGAAACCCAGCCAGATGGGCGGGGTATAAATAAATTATTATTATTATTATTATTATTATTATTATTATTATTATTATTATTATTAATGAAATAACCTCAAACGTAACCTTTATTTGTAGTGCAGCAAATCCAGCCCCCCGTTTTCCCCCTCCTTTCCTTTTTCTGGGTCAACAGTACCCTTTTTGAGAACTGCACATAGTATTCCAAGTGTGGTGTCATTGTAGATCTGTATAACAGCGGTATGAGATTGTCAGTTTTATTCAACCTGCTTAGCTTCAGAAAGGTTGCTGTGCCATTCAGAACATGCTCTGCAATCTCTCTCTCTCATCAATTGCCTTTTCTTTATAGGTGGCTCTGCTCACTGATTGGGATGGTGGTAGTGGGAATCAGCCTCCTTTGCGTGAGTACACTAGTGAATCTGTATTCCATGACTGACATGCAGAGAAATCAGCTGTAATGGGGAGCCAGGCCAAGAAGCCGCAGTGCCAGCTTAACTCTGGCCATCTGTGTTATGAGTGGGAAAGGAATCCTGGAAGAGAATTTGGTAGCGGCAGTCTGGTCAAGAATTTTCTGTGCTATGAAATGAAGACCGATGATCCACCAGGAAAGTGAAATCCACTCACCACCCACCCAAATAGTAAGGCAGTAGCCCAATTCAGACTTAGGTTTCTCTCCAATAAACAGTGGTTTGCTCAAGTGATGAATTAAAGTCGTTACCCATCTCCTTCCATGCCCATCTTTATATGGATTGTCAAGCCATGGTTTCCTACCATGTCTAAACCAGGAAACTGTGGTTTAAGCACTCCCCATGTGTTTAAGCACTCCCCATGAAACCAGCAGCAATCCAGGCACAGAGTCAGAAGCTGAAGACTCACCAGATAAGCAGCAGGATCATTACCTTGAACCTGCTGCAGGAGATCAGACGACCATTGGATCTGAGGCTATCCAGCAGGGAACCCCTGGAAGAGCCTTCTATACCACCAAGGCCTATAGGGCCCAGGGCCAGGACCCTCCCAGGCACCTTCCCTTGAAGAAACAGATTAGCTGAAGGGCTGGAGTATCCTGGGATGGGCCATGGCTGGCTTGCTGGAACCCTGAAAAGGGACACTCCACACTGTGACATTCTTGTTGCAAGACTCCTAATTGATGTCGCGCTTGGTACCTGAGTTGTCATGTTGGATTGAGATGTGTCCTCTCATTCAGTGGTGAAGCTGCAAGCTCCAGCACTGGGGGAGGAGAGCAGGCGGGGGTGTGGCTGGCGTGTGCCCCGCAGGGGTGTGGTGCACGTCCTGGGGGCATGGTGTGCTGCCCGTGGGGGTGTGGCGCCCGGCACGGCGGGGGTGCGCGGTGCATGCCCATGGGGGTGGCCGCGACGGTACCCCCTCCCTGATGGTGCTGGGGCAGTGCCCTCCCCCGCCCCCCGTTCCTCCGCCAGTTCTCTCATTTAATATCCAAGTGTTGAACTCGCATATCCATGCTTTTAAGTCTTTCAAGGAAATAAGAGGCAGGGCACTGCTTTGACGTTTATTGTCCTTTCCAGGCCTTACCCCCCATCTCATTTCTTTTGTTCTACAGGTCCCCCTGGCTCAAAATCTTTATGGACTCATCGGGCCCAATGGTGGGGTTGGCTTTGCCCTTGGTAAGGTTTCGAAGCCGTCCACAGCAAACACACAGAGCAAAAATGCATGTTGGAAAATGGCCAAACAGCTTTAGAGAGGCTGGTGGGGAAATTGCAGGTTTGAAGTTAAAATAAAAGATCCACCTTAGCATGCCAGGAAGAAAGGTCTAGGGGCAGTCTACTCCTGGATATGCAGCTTCTCTAGATGTGTGGGGGGTTTGACATGAAGACAGCATTCCCTTCTACAATACCTCCACCTGCAATCCAAAATGGTGCAGTCCAGGATGAGCACACATGCACTGTCTGCAGGCCCTTGGATTTGGAGGAGGGCTGGAGGGGAGGTCACTATCGTCCTGCATAGACAGGGCACTTCAACAATCAGAGGGGACCCATCCCTGTTCTGGCCAGGAGCCCACCAGGTTTTGCCCTTGATTGTCCACACTTGAGATACCTCCAGACTGTCACTATTTTGTGGGAGGGATTTGAGTGCGTTGTGCCAGTTTAGGTTTGCACAGTTGAACTGCATTAAAACGTTTGTGCAACAAATCTACTGTTTGAAAAGTGACAGGGAGGTGCATTAAAAGGTGTGGAATGAATTCAAACTACAAGAAAGCAATGGATTCAAACTACAAGAAAGAAGATTTCACCTAAACATTAGGAAGAACTTCCTGACAGTGAGAGCTGTTCGGCAGTGGAATTTGCTGCCAAGGAGTGTGGTGGAGTCTCCTTCTTTGGAGGTCTTTAAGCAGAGGCTTGACAGCCATCTGTCAGGAATGCTTTGATGGTGTTTCCTGCTTGGCAGGGGGTTGGACTGGATGGCCCTTGTGGTCTCTTCCAACTCTAGGATTCTATGATTCTAATTATGCTAAATAAAGACTGAACATAGTCTAACCTCTGCATTAGCTTTGTGCAAGCCACTCACTGTTCCAGCAAGGTGTTCCTACATTGTGAAATGAGGATGGTTGTTCAATAAATAGTTTGCCTCAGGAAGTCCTTGGAATAACAGAGGTCATAAATATGGATGGGAGAGGGCCTTCGGCCCTTCATATTCTGCAGCAGCAGGAGCTGAGTGAGCCTAGGAAAACTGTTGCCTGTTTAGTGGTGATAACCGCAGACAGTAGAGACTTCTACTCTAGAAGAGAGAAGGAAGCTAAAAGGAACAGGTACTGCTGGAATGGAAGAGTTCTCTGCATTTCATCCTGAGCAACTTGAATTCCCAAGACTTGCCTTTTATAGGGTTCACTCCCTTGTGAAATTTGAATATTGGAGATGAATTATATTTTCGTAATACATGTTTACAAATATATCCCCTCAACTTTGGGTCAGGGGGACTTCAAAATCAGGGGGGAAATGTGACCCATTTTGGGTTGGGACTCCAAAATCAGTAAAAATATTGCAGCCTTTGGCTAGATCTACACAGATAAAGAAAACGCTACAGAAAAACATGTTATGCACCTCTTAACGACAGATCACTGCTCTACAATGCCATCTGCTGTCGCATGTTTATAACAATATACCGTATTTTTTCGTGTATAAGACTAGGTTCCCCCCCCCCTAAAAAAGAATGTAAAAAATTAGGGGGTGTCTTATAGTCTGGGCCATCTCCCCCATTTTCTTAAATCTGAGCCCACCAAAATAGGGGGCGTCTTATACATGGGGGTGTCTTATAGACAGGAAAATATGGCAATTGACGAGTGTACCTGAGTCCCTAGTCTTTAAAGCTGCATCAGTTTCCCAAAAGCAAACGGCATGCTGGAACCCTACAAAACTCCTGCTTGCGAACCATCTACAAATCTCAAATTTTACCTACACTTTAACCCAGATTATCCTGAAAGCATACTCTGTAACATGAGAAGGGAAACCTCAGGGGCTTATATTGTCACTTCGCTATCCGTATAACAGAAATATGTTCCTTTGATGGACATCTGGCCTTCTGCATCTCAGCTTTGTGTTCATCCTCAGCCTGCACTGCAGAGACAGGGTGACTGTAACATTAGGATAAGAGAGAACAAACAAACAAACAAACAAACAGCACATGCTGGACCAGGAAACGCATTCTAGTTTAGTTGACTTTTTGCATCTGACTCACAAGTAAGGGGCTTAAGGGGAGTCAACAAATGGGTTATTCAGAGTTGCCATTTCAGGTTTTTGTGATGAGCCAGGGCAGAGATTTTGGGTTGTATCGAATGTTAGTCATACACAGAGTAGACCCACTGAAATTCATGGACCTAAATTTGTCGTCCTCATTAATTTCTCAGTACTCTGCGTATGACTAATACAAGCCTTTGCCTCTATGTGCCAGGGGAAATTCCCAGGGTAATTCAAAAGGTCTGCTTGGAATATATCTTCGAGACTGAATTGCATAAACGTAGTGTGTTAAGAAAATGGAGCAGGCAATGTATTTGGGGGTCATTTGTTGCAGTTATTTCAGAACCAACATACCGGTATCTACCAACCAATAAATGTTAAGTGGAGATTTTTTTTTTAATCCCAGTTTAGATACAATGAAAAAAAGCACTGATATACAGTGGTACCTCAGGTTACATACACTTCAGGTTACATACTCGGCAAACCCAGAAATAATGCTTCAGGTTAAGAACTTTGTATTAATGTAATAAAGTTAATTAAAAAATAAATAAATAAAAAGAACTTTGCTTCAGGATGAGAACAGAAATTGTGCTCTGGCGGCGCAGCAGCAGCGGGAGACCCCATTAGCTAAAGTGGTGCTTCAGGTTAAGAACAGTTTCGGGTTAAGAACGGACCTCTGGAACGAATTAAGTTCTTAACCCGAGGTACCACTGTATTAATGAATCCCTGTCAAACATTGTGAAGCAATCATATATATATATATATATATATATATATATATATATATATATATATATATATGAATGAGAGAGAATATGATTGCTTCACAATGTTTGACGGG
The DNA here is from genome assembly GCF_009819535.1 of Lacerta agilis. Taxonomy (NCBI): domain Eukaryota; kingdom Metazoa; phylum Chordata; class Lepidosauria; order Squamata; family Lacertidae; genus Lacerta; species Lacerta agilis. The sequence goes on along the minus strand of NC_046326.1, from coordinate 9,123,013 downwards.
TTCATTAATATATCAGTGCTTTTTTCTGGGGGGTATGCAGTGGTACGCATATCCCTAAACATTTTGTGAATCTTTGTACTTTTGTCCATTTACTGTATTTATTTCCCCTGATTTGAACTATAAAATGGTGATTTTCTTGAGCCAAAATTAGAGTACCCCTAAACATTTTTAAAAGAAAAAAGCACTGAATATAATATAATAAATATTAATATTTCAGAACAATAATCACATGTGGTTTGAAACCTGGGCAAGGGTTAAATACTATGTCTCACTGCATCCCCCCCCTTTGTTCTGTGAATAGGTATGGTGGATTCTTCAATGATGCCAATCATGGGATATTTGGTGGACCTTCGCCACACCTCTGTCTACGGCAGTGTCTATGCCATTGCTGACGTGGCCTTCTGCATGGGCTTTGCTTTTGGTATGGATGAGTACTCAGCTGCCCTGTGGTTTCTTTGCCTATCGGTTGTGCCCATGTGCTGTTCATTACTAGCTTTTAAATATTTACTCCAACCAATACACCATGCTCCAATATCATCATGAACACAAACCATCAAGAATGTGTGATAGAAAAGGACATCTGGAGGGGTCCTCAGGCTGCAGTAGAACATTTGGCTTTTATTCTAATTTCAACTGTAATTTGCCAAAACAAAAAGTCACCTCAGAGCGTCTGTTGTGTCCCTTGCCCAACCTCAGAACAGATGCAATCTGTGATTTGTAAAGTTTTCTTCAGCCCACCGTCTCTGAATATTGCACAGCTTTTGAAGGATGCTGAATGTTGAAAACAGAATTTACTGCACAGCCTGGATGCACTTAGCTCACTGAATTAACTAAGCATGTCGGCGAAATGTATTTTGATCCTGTTCTTTGCTTGCAGGTCCCTCTATAGGGGGTGCTCTTGTACGAGCCATTGGCTTTCCCTGGCTGATGGTCATAATTGGCGGGATCAACCTCACCTATGCCCCTCTCTGCTGGTTCCTACGGAGCCCACCAGCCAAGGAGGAGAAGATTGTAAGTTTAGCCCCAAGGGAGTCATCTGACCGAACCCAAAGGGTTCCTAGTCTTCTTGTTTATTTATATAAAACATTTTGGACCCCACCTTTCCGTAACGTGTCCAAGGTGCCTATGAGCATCTGAAACCAATAAACCAAAACTAGTATCGAAAGGGTGGAAATGCCAGCAGGTGAAGTCCAAATGTAAGCAGCTAAAATGAAAGAGAAGCACACTCTGGCCTGTGCTATCATTGAGGGGAGCAAAGAGACTGCTGCTGGATCCTGTGTAGAAAATGTGGATCCAGTAGAATTAATCTGGAACTTAAGAAACACATAGAGCTGAAAGAGGAGGAGGGGGAAAGTGTAACTCTTCCAACTTCCGCCTTCAGATCAATATATTTTTCAAGGGAGAAAAGGGTAGCATCCCTTGCTGCAGAAGAGGTCACTGAGAGGCTGCACTTCCCTGGGAAATCATCATGGAAAGGGGAGGTCCTGTTTGGCCCCATCCACTGGCCAGAGAAAGTGCAGCTGCAGGGAGCTTGCTTAACCCCTCCTTGTCAGAAAGAACAACTGGGAGTCGCCCCAGGATTTCAGAACTGAGCACACTCTGGCCACATTCACCAGCCACAGGACTAAAAGTGGCTGGGATGGAGGTTTTTGTATTATTTGGACTGGCAAGCTGCCTTGTAAATAATCTGAACAAAGGGTTGGGCATGCGTTTTCAAAATGAATTAAGAAAATATTATAAAGCCATATTCATGCAGGGGCTTACGATGCTCTGTCAGTGTGACAATTCTGTGCAAAATTGAAACTGCCAGAAGCAACCGCCAAGGAAAGGGGGGGCATGACGTGTTGCGCCTCCAGTTTTGCTCTCTCTGTAGGACAGATTGTGATAGCCATTGTGTGCTGGCCCCAGGGGTTTGTCCGTGAAGCGAGGTCCAAGTCCAATCCTGGGTCTAGAGGTCCAAAGGAGGTCTGTCCGGCAGGGGGGCATGACGTTTTGCACCTCCAGTTTTGCTCTCTCTGTAGGACAGATTGTGATAGCCATTGTGTGCTGGCCCCAGGGGTTTGTCCGTGAAGCGAGGTCCAAGTCCAGTCCTGGGTCTAGAGGTCCAAAGGAGGTCTGTCCGGCAGGGAGTGAGGCAGGGAGCAGGTCAAGGTCCAAGACAGGTGCAGGCACAAGGTTGCAGGTCAACATACGTTTGCAGCTAAGTTGCTCACGCAACTTGGGCTGGGTCTGGCTGGCTTTTATCTGGCCCTATGCTTAGGGCGGCCCTGATCCTCTGGAGACTCGCCTCTCCTCTGGGCCTGGAGGCGAGCACTCCTCCTGTAAGCACTTAGCTCCCTTCGCCTCTCTGCCCTGAGCCTCTGCAGCTCAGGAGATCCTGGTGGGTTACTGGACCCAGGGGCCTCCTCAGCTTCCTCTGATGAGGCTGGGAGTGGAGCACCTGCAGGCAATGGGTCCTCCCTCCCATCAGGAGCCAGAGCAGACTCCGCTGATGCCTGCACCTGGGGATCCAGCACAGGTGGGGATCCTTCAGGCTCAAACCCTAGCCCTGGCTCAGCTGGTTCTGGAGGTGGGGAATCCTGTGCAGGCTGGGATCCCTCAGGTTCAGCATCTGAGTCTGATTCCCAGGCCATCACACAGTGCCTCTCTTGCAAATAGGAAAGATGGTTGTGAGTAGCTTCTTGTGGCTTTTGAGGTTGGCTGATCTGCAAAAGTCAAGAAACATGTGCACACTTGGTTTCTTTAAGGCTAGACTGTTAATTATTGAAACTCCAACCATGCCTTTCACCCTTCTTTCCATCTGGGCTGCTATGCCCAGAGCACCTGTTAATAGCAGCCTGTGTGTGGCGCGGGTGCAACTCTGGCTACTTGCTGATCATATGCTTAAAAGCATGTGTAAAGACTCCCCAAAGCATCCTGGGAACCATAGTTTGGTAAGGGTGCAAGGCATTGTGGCTCTGTGTGGGACAAACCAGGGTTCTTTGGGGGGGGGGTGTTGTGTGCTTTATATGTATGGGTCGCACACAGCCTTTGACTACAACTCCAGAGGTAGGGAGGAGTTGTTTGTATAGTTGGTTGTACTAGGGCAGGGGTTCTCAGTGTGTCGTTCACTGGGGCAGGTGGACAACAGGACCTTTGAGACCTTTCCCCCTGAAGGTCCAAGCCAGTGCAAAAGACCTGGCGCTCAAGATCCCTTGGCTGGCACCTTCCAATGCGTCTGATATTTTTTGTCCTCTCTCCCTCCTCCCCCCACTTCCAAAGGCAATTCTGAGCCAAGAATGCCCCATGCAGATCAGAAGCTACACCACACAGAAGGCCCTCCAGGAGTTCCCACTCACAGACAGCAGTGATGAAGAAGCTGAGACTGAAGAATAGGAGCCGAGAGCGATGAGCAGAACGGAGACTCAATCAACAGCTGCGTTGTCAAGTCAGTGCAGCCCCCCGGGATCCTCTAAGGGGTCTCTCTGGGATGTACTACAATAAATGGTGGAGGATGACAGTAGAATGCAGCAGTTGGTCCTGCAACAGAATGCTGCAGCCTGGGGTACTCCCTGCTCAGGATTCCAGCTCCTCCGTTCCATTCCTTCTCCCTCTGGCTTGCCAACTGGATTCTACCTTCATTCTACAGCCACTGAGCAAGTTGAGTCCTCATCAACTGTTCTTGGGTCTCCCCACCCCAAGATTCTCTCATACTAGTGCAAAATTTGAAGTTTCCCAATGCTTGTTGATGCCTCTTTCTTGTAGGTGGCTGGTGCCATTTTGGCAACATAAGCGATGACACCCCTATTCTGAATCCTGGAAACCGAGGGAATGTCAATTTATGTGCAGTGTGTAGGCGAACTAACACCCTTGCTTTGAAACACTTTCCATTTGCCATTCAGAAATTAAATATCTTCCTATGGCTGTTTGAAACAAACTGATGCAACCCAGTGACCATTCTTTGCTATTCATCTAAATATTGTTTGCTGTCTTATTATTGAGTGATTAAAGCTATTTGACTTCTTCTTCTGCTTGATCCGGGGACAACATCCTTTAGCAACCTCTCTGCATCAGGAGGGGTACAAATGTTTTAACTAAAATTAAAATGAAATCTCACACATCCCATAGAAGGAGTCTTACCAGTTGCAGGTCCATACTTCTGCACCTGTGAGTGCCAGAATTTGCATCATGAAGAAAAACAAAGAAATAAAATAAGTCTCTTACTACTCTTAGTTCAGGATTCACACAATCCACTTTTCTTTAATACAAAAAGTAAAGGTAAGTTTTGCCATGAGGAAAAAATAAAAAATCTTTTATTAAGCCAATGCCATTACTAGGCCAACCGAAATGCCACAAAACAATGCTCAAGGGTTTCATATGTGCTACCTGAAGATACCAGGGATTGAACCTGTGACCTTCTGCATGCAAAGGATATTTTCTACCGTTGAGCCTCAGTTCTTCCCTTAAATCCCTACATTGAGTACCAGATCACCAAACCAGGAGATAGGCATCTGTGCTTCCTCAGACAAAATGCTGCGGTGTAGTTTGTGTCATTTATGTTGTGTATTGATTCAAGGGTTATCATATCTGTATTACTATTGTCTGTCTTAACATTAGGGCAAAATCTTATAGATATAAATAACATCCATCTAGATTTCCTTGGTGCAGGGGCCCCCTTAGGAGCGGTCCGCGGGGCCCAAGTTGGCCCAATTGCCTTAAGGTCAGCCCTGATGAGACTGTGTAGGGGTTGGACTGACAAGCCCTGCACCTTCTAGGTCCCTGATGTCACCATTCAGAGTACAGACTCAAGAACTTGTTATGGAAATAAAGGGGGGCACTTTTTGGAAATCAGTTTTGTCACCTCTTCCCCCCAAACCCTGAGACAATGAGCCCAGCCACCTTTTATTCACAGTTGCATAAGCACTACACTACAGCATGGCCTGCACCCAATCTTGTTTTTGTACAATCTTGTTAGTCCTCAGTAACCAAAATTATATTATCAATGCATACAAGCAGAAAAGTTGTTTTCCTTCATTTGCCAGGAATCATACAAAAAAAGTGGCACTAATAAAGAAACGTTCCAGAGTGGCAACAGAAAGCAAACTAAAAATGCTTTGGCAGTTGATCAAAACTATCCAGCAATATCAAGTTACAGGAAAACTGGTGCTATTAACAGCAATCCTTCTGGTTGGTTAATTGGTTTGGCAACTTCCAGGCACATGATGTGTGATGCTAATTATTTCCCCCAAGTGTTAAATGATAACTGATCAGAGGCAGCTACTGGAGAGCTTTGAGATTCAGGTGAGGGTGAGATGACTTGTCAATCCCAGTAGGTATATAAGAGGACGACCCGGCCTGCCCAGGCCTCACCCATCGCTTTCTGTTTCCGTACGTTGTCACCCACGGAGCGTAACTATGCTCAAATTGACAAAGAGGCATGTGCCATTCCCTCTGATGCAGATTATATATATTGGGGGTGGGGGGTTTGCACATGTACCCATCAAGCTGTGTGTGGTGCTGTCAGGAGGGGGTTGTGCAAATGCTGCGCTTTGTGCAGAATGGAAATATTTAGGTGTGATGTTCTATCCATGGATTCAGCTTGCAGAGGGGAAATTCGAGAGGGCGAGGGAGCATGGGTCCGCTGTGGGGAGCGGAGCGCATTTCTTGTGCACGGGTGCCTGCCTGCAGAATGGATTTGTGCTGCGGAGCTGTTGTGGGAAATGCCTATGTGGTTGTGTTGACAGGTGTGCAAAGGAGGGGTGCAGAAGCTAAAGGCATCTGTGTATATGGCCTTTCCAAAGGCCAGGTTGTGCAGTCAGCTGGGGCCTGTAAAAAGCCAGGCCGAGAGCCACCTTAAGTTGAGGCTGCATAGGCCTTGTGGTGCATGTGATTCACATTCTATTCAGTTGAACCTCTGGTTACAAAGTTGACATTTTTTCAGCAATGCCCCCCTAGTGAGCCTTCTTTTGTTCACTTCTTTTTATTTCGAGGCAGTGCACACCTATGTTTGTGGAACTGCAAACCTTTCCAGTCATGTGTTATTCCAGTCATGCCTGCCCTAACCAGACTGATAAAGAGAAACGAACAGCTGAGCTTCCTGATTGGTTGCCACGCACGGAGAAGCTTCTCCCCTAGCTGCAATTCAGCCGATGCTGTGTCCCTTCCTCAGATTCAAACCCACCTCTTTTACGGCCTAGAGATACGAAATGAATAAAGAGTGACTCATCTCTTTATCTGGGCATGTCGTTTCCGGGTTCAAATAAGAAAAGCCACTGTTAAACTTCCAGAACTGGCCCAAATCCAGTGCGGAATTGCATGCAGAATCTTCACGCTCCGTATGCAGATACGTTACACTTTAAAAACGTAATGACAGCAAGGGAAAAAAAACCCACACATACTAAATTAGACCCGTGTTAGGGAGAGTAAGTACTTCTGCCTTGAACGACACTTTATGTGAGTGCGTGCGTGGGAAAAAAAACACCCAGGCTGCGCTATAACACTGTATTGATTTTTTTTTGCTCCGAGGAAGAGAGAGAAAAGGAAAACAAAGAGAAAGAGAAGCAAAAGTTATACTGAACCCGTAAGGAGACCCCGCGCATGGATCTTTCCCTAGGAGTCTACGGTCGAACATGCGCAGCTGCAGCCTCCTCCTCCTCCTCCGGGCAACTCCCACCGCCCAGCTCTCGCGAGGTCTCCGCGCGGCTCCTCCCCCTGAGCTCCGCTTGGAAGCCGTAGAGGGTCGCTGAGTCGCGTCTCCCTCGTGGCCGCAAGATGCACGCGGACGACGTGAGTCGGGGGGGCAAAACGGGTGGGTGGGGGTGGATGAGTGAGTAGGGGGCCAAGGGTGGCTCTTGTCCAAGGAGCCTCCTTTTTCTTTGAGGGGGAAGAACGTGTGAAGCGGGGACCCGCATTGCCGGGGTTGGACTGGATGACCTTTAGGGCTCCCTCCAACTCCATAGTTCTGATCGATCGATCGAATGAATTTATATACTGCTCTATACCTGGAGGTCTCAGGGCGGCTCACAGAATAAAATCAAAATACAAAACCACAAAATGCATAATCAAAATTAAAACAACCACCCAATATCCACCCTACCAGTTCTGTGATTCTGTGCCTCCCCGATCGTCTTCCCGTGTAGAATTTTGCACGTAGAAGGTTGCCTTTGAGCATGTCCAGAGCGCCATTCCTTCATTGCCGATTCCAGAAGTGTGTCTGTGTGTTTGTTTACGTATGAATCAGTTACAGTATAGAAAGCTCCCCTTACGTCAAATGGGAAGCTCGCAGTGTTTCTCTCCGGATGTTGTTGGGACTACAGCTCCCATCTTTCCTAGCTAGCAGGACCAGTGGTCCAGGATGATAGGAGTTGTGGTCCCAAGTTTGAGAAACGGCACCTGATCTTAGCTGACCGATGGTGGCTCTGGGACCTTTTCTGTAGATGTCAGGACTGAACCAGAGTCTGACTGAATGACCCCTGTCACAGAGGTATGTACTTTCCCCTACTGGGTGTGCTCACATGCATCACATTACAAGCGGGGCTGGGGAACCTGTGGCCCCCCAAAGATATGGTTGGTATTCCCAACTTACCTCTGCTCCAGCTAGCATGCCAGTGGTCAGGAATAGTGGGAGTTGTAGCATGCCAACATCTGGAGCCCCCCCCCCAGGCCCCCATCCGTGCATTGAAAGCTCAGTCGCTGCTGGGAAGGACCTCTGCTTGAGATGCTGGAGAGTTGCTGCAGGGCAGCTAAGATCAGCCATCTATTTCAGCTAATGTTGTTGACTGTAGTAGTAACAACAACAACAGCAGCAGCAACAATAATTTATTTGTACCCCGCCCATCTGGCTGGGTTTCTGACTGTGCCTTTCCCAACCCTCCTGTTGTGGTCCCTTTAATAAGACCAGGGCCCACGTCCAGCTTTCAAGCTTCTCACAGGCTTCCATATTAGTGAGGAATCAGTAATAATTTGATAAAATGACAAAAAGGTGAAATTAGAGCAAGGCGTTTGCTATGTGTCCAAAATTATAGACATTTTGGAAGGGACTTTGAAGGCCGTCTAGCAGTCCAAAACCAGTGCTCAAATGCAGGATCTTCAATTTGGGTTGCAGGATCTTCAATTTGGGTTGTTTTCTCCGAGGGGGCCCTGCATGGAATATCAGCACTGAAAGTGTTCAAGGCCAAGGTGGTTCCGACAATTGCTTACGCGATTTCAGTCTGGGGGACTTTTGTTAAATTACCCGAATTAGAAGTAATACAAAATCTATTTCTAAGGAGATTACTGAAATCACCCAACTGTGTAAACAACACAGGGATAAGAATGGAACTTAATATCACATCCCTTGAAAATGCCCTTTGGAAACATATACTCTGCCACTGGGTATCGCTCTGGCATAATGTCTCAAATCTGTATTTGATACAGTGTATGTGGACCCATGTGGCACTGTGGGTTAAACCACAGAGTCTAGGGCTTGCTGATCAGAAGGTCGGCGGTTCGAATCCCTGCCACGGGGTGAGCTCCCGTTGCTCGGTCCCAGCTCCTGCCCACCTAGCAGTTCGAAAGCACATCAAAGTGCAAGTAGATAAATAGGGACCGCTCCAGCAGGAAGGTAAACGGCGTTTCTGTGCGCTGCTCTGGTTCGCCAGATGTGGCTTTGTTATGCTGGCCACATGACCTGGAAGCTGTCTGTGGACAAACGCTGGCTCCCTTGGCCTATAGAGCGAGATGAGCGCCGCAACCCCAGAGTCGGACACGACTAGACCTGATGGTCAGGGGCCCCTTTACCTTTACCTATGTGGAGGGATGATTTCCAAAGCCCATGGGTTAAGACACTGCAACTGAGAATTATGGCTATGGGACTCTCCCCATCAAATCTACTGGAGCAGGATCTAGCTTCAGCCAAAAGAACAGTAATTTATAAACTAGATGAGATAGATTTGCAGCAGAAGATGGCACTGGGTAATGGCACTTGTTCCCCCTTAAACCATGGCTTATTACCCTTGCAAAAACTCCCCCAGTACTTGGATTCTCTTTCGGTAGCAGCCCACAGATATGCCTTTATAAAGGCAAGATTCAACGTCTTCCCTTCCAGTGTAATGGAAAATAGAATCTCTAATGGACAGATATCTCTTTTATGTGATTGTAACTGTGGATCACCTGAATCGCTGCACCACATACTCCTTAGCTGTCCTCATTATTCCTTGCTCAGGGGATGCACGGGTGATGCCAAAGAAACCAAACTGAGATTTCTACTGAACGACGAAGATCCATCTAGATCACACACTGTTGCCAAATACTTGAACAGAGTCTTAGCTCTAAAGAAGAAAAAAGGGCTCTGATATGGTCAGAAGAACCCCGCTAATCCAGGAGCCAAAATGCGAAAATAGATAGTCGGACAGTCTGTGCTTTTGTTTAGTAACGAGCAGAGGGTTTCAGCCTCTGGCGAAGGTTTTAAATATTATAGGTTGTTTTGGAATTGTATTTTTATGTGTTGGGCCAATGGCCGTAAATAAAACTTACTACATATCGGACAAAGACGGTTGACCTGCCTCTGGTAAATGTACCGGTATGTTTCGGAGCAGGATGGCCTTGGGAGAATTACTAACAAAACTTTCTCTCTTTGTTAGGTTGTCTGGGACACTCTTGGCAATAGACAGTTCTGCTCATTTAAGATCAAGTAAGTATTCCACTCCCTTTCCTCTACCTCTTGTCGGATTTAAGGGCTGCAGGATGCGCTGGCTATTCTAGTACTGCCCGGGCTGGGTAAATTTGGAACCAACGTAAATAGTGATTTAAATTGAGCTTCCCCCTGCCTCATTTGTATCTTTCCTGAACAAGCATGCATAACGTCTGAATATGTAGGTACGCTTAAAAAAAGTGTTGGATAAGATTTAGATCATAGGAAGGCAATATGGTAGTTTCTGGAAGTTGTGGGCTACAGCTTCTATCATTCCCGATAATTGGACCTGCTGTTCTGGGGCTTATGGGAGTTGGAGCCCACACCCTCTGAAGAAGGCTATGTTATCTGGTGGCCTCCTGGCCAGTGGTCAAGGAGGATAGGAGTTGTAATCCAGCAACATCTGGAGGGCTGCAGGCTCCCTACCCCTGATTTAAGAGGACTGCACCACATCAATTGCTGGATGTTCAAACCAACCTTTTGCTTGCCTTTTCCATGCCCCCCCCAGCCTCCTTGGGGCATGGCCAGGTTGCTGCTGAGGACCCCAGGCCAACAATGCACAATGCCATTGTTAAAACATTGCGCTGGCTGCCCATCTACTACTGAGCCAGGTTCATGGTCCTTCCATTAGTTTTTCAAAGCCCTGAATAACTTAGGTCCAGGGTAACTTAGGGATGGCCTGAGACCTTATATCCTTGTTCAGTCACTGCAGTTGTCTGCAGGAGCACCATTGGCCATCCCCCAAGCTGTTGAGGCACATCTGACAGCAACAAGAAACGGAGCCTTTAGTGCCATTGGCTTGGTCCGGTGGAATACACAATTGAGAAGACATCTTTCTGTTTAATAGATGGCCACTGTTTTATTTTATTTTTTAATGTAGGTTCGATTCTACATAGATATTCTTGTTGCAAACCGCTTTGATATTTTTTAATGACATTGTGGTATATAAATATGTATATATTTATAAATATATAATAAATGGCACGTGCCAGCTTGCGTTGCATATGGGAATTAAGGGAATACATAGGGGGTATCCAAAATCCAAAATATTTTTTTGCCTGTGGTTTGAATGTTTACCAGCCCTCCAGATGCTGTGCTTGCTGGGGCTGGTGAGAGTTGGAAGTCCAAAACATATCTGGGGGGCACCAGGTTGGGGAAGGCTGTCCCTAAGACATGTGACTTTAAACCACCCTGTGCCCATGAAGGTCAGCTTAATTCTTCCGGTTCTGTAGGGACATTCCGTAGTTTGGATTAGAATTAATGTTCTAGGTAATGCAAGGTATGGAAATGAATGTTTCATTCCAAGTCTTTTCCTTGTAGGACGAAAACACAGAGCTTTTGCCGGAATGAATTTAATATAACAGGCTTGTGCAACCGCTCCTCCTGCCCCTTGGCAAACAGCCAGTATGCTACCATTAAGGAAGAGAAAGGTGAGGCTCCTTGCTTTGTTTTCCTCAATGTTGTACCTAGTGCTCATCTTTCGTGGATAGCTCAGTTGGCTAGAGTGCGGTGCTGATAATACCAAGATTGCAGGTTTGATCCCCGGAAGGAGCAGCGGCATATTCCTGCCTTGCAGGGGTTGGACTAAATGATCCTGAGGACCCTTTCCAACTCTGTGATTCTAGTGGTCTCATAGGTCTTTGACCTCGTTAAGGCCCCTAGAGGGAAGGCAACAGTGCTGCTTGGCTTAAATTTGTGGAAGTGCCTTTCAAACAATGTGCAGAAGCCGTCAAGAGTTATAAGCACCACCCAAAGGTTAAATGCTGTGAATATTATGCACCGGTAGGAATCATTTGTGACAAATCTTCATGCATCCGATGTGCCACACAATATCGGGGCGGTTAAAAGAAAAGATGAAAGAGCTCTAGCTTAAAATCAGAGATGAAGGGTTTGCAATGGCAGTACCATTTCCATGCTTGTCTGGTCCCCGTTTATCCAAACTCTTGCATCAAACCATCTTGTGCCTGCTCTGGAGTTCTTAGTAGATTTTGGGAGAAGGCTGCCCGCTAAGGAGACCTGCTCTTCAGCTAGAAGTCTTGTGCTCCAGTAATTTCTGAGCATTTACCTTGCATGGTGTGAGCTGTGGTTGTATTGTGGCCCGCATCCTGCATCTCGTAAACCAAGGCTGCAGCAGACCTCGTGGTGACTATGGATAAGCTGCTTTTGTTCCATTTTTAGGGCAGTGTTACCTCTATATGAAGACCATCGAACGTGCTGCGTTCCCCAATCGGCTGTGGGAAAGGGTAAGTCCTCTTTCCAGTCCTCCTAGGGCGGTGTGGGTCTGATCTGCTTGTTTTTTAACTTTACGTCTTGGGTTAGTGATGACGCGGGGGGGGGGTTGTTCAAAGAGTGATCAGACTTAAAACAATGGATGTGTTACAGCTTGTAGGAGAGGCTGCGATTTCTCTCTGGCGTTGCTACTTACACATTCTGAGTTTGATTGCACAGATAGCCCTCATTTCTTAGAAATAGCTGTGAATTTAATTGCAGGTAGGTAGCCGTGTTGGTCTGCCATAGTCAAAACAAAACAAAATAAAAAATTCCTTCCAGTAGCACCTTAGAGACCAACTAAGTTTGTTCTTGGTATGAGCTTTTCGTGTATCTGAAGAAGTGTGCATGCACACGAAAGCTCATACCAAGAACAAACTTAGTTGGTCTCTAAGGTGCTACTGGAAGGAATTTCTTATTTTATTTTGTTGTGAATTTAATGACTTTGTTTTTTTTTAAAAAAAAGTTTTTTATTATTTTCCAATAAAACAAAGTAAAAAACAACATTACACAAACATAAACACAATAAAAACACAATACATAATAAACATTAAGCAAAATAAAAATAACAAACAAAGAAAAATCACATACAAACCTTACTCAACACCTATCTTTGTTTTTCCTCTTGTTTTTAACTTCAGGGGACTTCCCCTGTTCCCTCCACTGCCTTTAAAATCATATATATTCTTTAGGTAACTTTGTCTCTTTTTCCATTGACCTTTACCAAATCTCTTAATAATCTTTTGATTTGCTTGATCCAATATAAATCATAACTTATATTCTATATCTTAAAATATTCTTATACCATTAAATCATTCATATTCCAAATTTCTTCTTAAACAATTTTATCTTACATTAACCTGCTAAAGCCAATTCTTCTAGTTGATTCTGCTCAAATACTCAAACATTCAATTTTACACATTTAAATAAATAGTCCTTAAATTTCTTCCAATCTTGCGACACCGTCTCCTCCCTCTGGTCTCGGATTCTAGCGGTCAGTTCAGCGAGTTCCATATAGTCCATTAACTTCATCTGCCATTCTTCCACTGTTGGGATCTCTTCACCCTTCCAGGTTCTTGCCAATAAAATTCTAGCAGCTGTTGTGGCATACATGAAAAATACTCTATCCTGACTGGGAATCTCTTCATTGGTCATGCTCAAAAGGAATGCCTCTGGTTTCTTGCTAAAGGTAATTTTCATTACCTTCTTTAACTCGTTATAAATCTTATCCCAGAAAGCATTTACCCCAGGACATGACCACCACATATCATGTCCTGGGGTAAATGCTTTCTGGGATAAGATTTATAACGAGTTAAAGAAGGTAATGAAAATTACCTTTAGCAAGAAACCAGAGGCATTCCTTTTGAGCATGACCAATGAATTTAATGACTTTGAAAGAGGATCGAGATGAATTTTAATGGAGAATAAGGCTATTGGTGTCTACTAGATACAACATCTATGTTCAGCCTGTACCTTCAAGGGCGCTGTGCCTCTGTACACTCTTTCCTGATAATCACAACTGGGGAGTGTGCTGTTTCACTCAGGCCTTGCTTGTTGACTTGTTTATTTATACAAATATTTATATATCACTAAGTCATTTTAAAAAAATCAAAGTGGTTCACAGCAACTAAAAACCATATAAAGAAGTTAAAATCAGGAAACACTTGTGGAAAGACATTTCATTAAATGCCTGCATAAGCCTGATGGAAAAAGTTTACAGCAGGTGTTTAAAAGTTGAAATGGAAGACACCTCCTCCCCTTAGGAATCTGTTTGGCCTCTGTGAAAAATGGGTTCTTGACTAGCTGGGCCTTTGGTCTGATGGTTCTTGCGACTAGTGGGTTAAGTCTAACCTTCAAAAATATTACAGTCTTTCTGCAGAACTTAAGCAAGCAATTTGAAGTAAGAACTGGTCTCTAATCTGTATGCCCCTAGTCAAGAAAGGACATCTTAAGCCAGAATTGAAACTGAAGTTTTTTCAGGGCAAAGTCTGTTTCTCTCTACTTTGCACTGATGGGTCTCTGAGAATATAGGAAGCTGCCTTATGCTAGGTCAGACTGTTTGTCCATCAAGCTCAGCATTGTCCATCAAGCTCAACAGTTTTTATCCAAGAGCTAGGGCCTATAACTATTTTAAATGCTGTAACCAAATAATATGATCTTGTGGAATCGTGATGGATGGTATGTATGTGTATGTGTGGTTGTAAATGTATAAATGCGTATATGTGGCTGTAAATGTGGGATGGCATTCAATTTCGTTGTGCTATGTACAATGACAATAAAGTATCTATCTATCTATCTATCTATCTATCTATCTATCTATCTATCTATCTACTCTGACTGGAAGCAGCTCTCCAGGCAATTCAGCTTTCCCTAATACAGGGTGGCAAAAACCCGAGAGGACTTCACAGAGCTCCGAAAGGATCTCTCTGAACAAGGTGAATGGAAAAACAATGGCAAATGAGGACCCACCGCAGACTTCTCCCCTTCCTAATTTTTGGCAGGTCCGGCTGAGCAAGAACTATGAGAAAGCGCTGGAGGAGATTGACGAGAACCTGATCTATTGGCCCCGCTTCATCCGGCACAAGTGCAAGCAGCGCTTCACCAAGATCACCCAGTACCTGATCCGAATCCGCAAGCTGACTCTCAAGAGACAGTAAGTCATGGGGCTCGGCTTTTCCTGAGTTTTGTTGTCCCATGCAGACTCATGCCAACCAGCCGGGAACAATGGCCACAGTGATATCAAATCCAGCATATCTGTCATTGGGCAGTTTGCCAATTGCCAAAGTCCACAACAGTCACATTTGACTTCAAAAAAGAGACAACTTCCCTAAAATGAAGGGGGGGGAGAAGTTGAAAGGGATAATTGGGAGAGTTGGGTGTCCCCAGAATGCTCAGGGGGGTCGTAATAGAAGCTCAGCTAGAAGAACATTTTTTAAAGCCCTAGAAATTGGCGTCTTTTTTCTTAGTTGCTTGTTGACAGTTGCTTTTGCAGAACCACTTCACTAACTTCATCTTCGCCTTTGTAGGAGGAAGCTTGTCCCGTTGAGTAAAAAGATCGAAAGGCGTGAGAAGAGGCGAGAGGTAACGTACCTGTCTGTTGCCATGGTTCCTTATTGTTCGTCCGTGTATCTCTCATTCAGTCCAGAGGAAGCACGCAGGTCCTTGAGAGCCAGTGTGGTGTAGTGGTTAAGAGCGGTAGACTCGTTATCTGGGGAACCGGGTTCGTGTCTCCACTCCTCCACATGCAGCTGCTGGGTGACCTTGGGCTAGTCACACTTCTTTGAAGTCTCTCAGCCCCACTCACCTCACAGAGTGTTTGTTGTGGGGGAGGAAGGGAAAGGAGAATGTTAGCCGCTTTGAGACTCCTTCGGGTAGTGAAAAGCGGGATATCAAATCCAAACTCTTCTTCTGTAAGGTCTACTGTTTCTGCCTCCTCTAATACTCCAATCAGCACCAGGCAGCTATGTTTTGGAGCCGCCATTTCAACTTCCCACAATGCCCCCAGTAGAGCTTTGCTCACCAGCTGCATCTCCCCGATCTCGTTGCCTTACATGGAAATTTAAGAAGCTGCCAAATACAGAGTCAGGCCATTGGTCTGTCTAGCTCAGTATTATCTGCATGGACTGGTAGCAGCTCTTGTGGGGCTTTAGGCAAGGGACATTCCTAGCCCTACCTGGAGATGCCAGAAATTGAACCTGGGACCTTCTGCATGGAAGGTAAATGCTGCATCAATGGGCATTTTTTAAGCAAGGCATTTATAACTGTTCGTCTACAATCCCAGGTGGAATCGGAGGGGGGAAAGCTCCTGCAGAGTCCTGCTTCCTGGTGAAGATGGGAGGAACTTACCTATTTCCTTTTTTTAAAATAAAGATTTTTTATTTTCTAATGTAGTAATGCAAAAAAAAGAAATACAAAACAACAACACAATACAAACAATAATGAAAATAAAAACCGATAACATCAAAACCTTATCATAAGTTCCATTACATCTTTTTTTTTACATTATCCTGGTGACCTCCTCACACCCTCTCCTTCTACGTACATTGTATCCCATCTGTAGTAATTCCCTAGCCTCATATTTCTAAACATTAAAAAATAGTATTAAACTTATTCTTCAATTTCTAATATAAACTGACTGTAGCCTATTACTTCCATCTGCTCCTTTCTTAAATCTTTATTTTTACATGGTTTCTTAAGTAATCCTTAAACTTCTTCCAATCCTTCTCCACCGCGTCGTCCCTCTGGTCTCGGATTTTCCCGGTCATTTCTGCGAGCTCCATGTAATCAATCATCTTCAACTGCCATTCTTCAACTGTCAGGATCACTTCTGTCTTCCAGTTCTTTGCTAATAAAATCCTTGCTGCGGTCGTGGCATACATTAAAATTACTCTATCTTTGACTGGGATTTCCTGGTTTACAAGGCCCAGTAAAAAGGCCTCTGGTTTTTTAATAAATGTGTTCTTCAACACCTTCTTTAGCTCATTATAAATCTTCTCTCAGAAGTCTTTTACCTATTTCCAAAAGGCACCCTCCTCTCCTCTTTCCCCCACCCACCTCCATCCATCATGAAAAAACTTCATGATAAATCCGCTGTTTCCTTCCTCCATATCAACTCATCCCTTTGTTTTTGTTGGCCAGGAAAAAGCTCTGGTTGCTGCTCAGCTGGACAATGCAATTGAGAAAGAATTGCTGGAGAGACTCAAGCAGGAAACGGTAAGATGCTGTGATGCAGTGCATGGAGTTTGTGCAGGGGTCAGCTAACCAGGTTGCTTCCCCAGGAGGCAGTGAAAGAAACGAAGCAGCACCCAGATACCTACCTAGGATCGCCTTGCTGTTAGCAGTAACTGACCTGTGGCACCTGGAGCAGCCTTTGCTAGCCTGGTTGCCTCCCCCCCCCCCCCGTGTTTTGAATGACAACTTTGGCTGTTGAGAGTTGTGGCTGGAGGGACAGAAGAGGATCGCGGGGCCCACTGAATGTCCTGATTCTGCACGATGCTCAGCAGATAGCCTACATTAGAGCCCTGTATAGCTGAGCCCAATTTTACAGTGTTCAGCCCTCAGATCATTTTTTTGAGCTCTGTAGCTCAGGGTAGGATTTCGGGGTGTGTGTGTGGGGGGGGAGAGAGAGAGTGAGTCCAGGGCCAGAATGAGCAGAGCCAACCCCCCCCCCCCCCGGCAAAACGTAGCACAGCTGGCTTACCAGATTTCCAAATAAGTATGCATGCTATCATCTTAACTGTACGACTGTTAAGTCCCATGTCTTAAAATTACCTAACCAATTGCATAGATTTATTGCAGCTGGAAAATGGCTGAAATGTGGATGGGGTGGGGGGTGGGACCACCCAAGCAGGAGTGAATCCGGCTACTCGTTGACATCATCCACTGACTTCAACTGATGGGAGCAGCTTGGGGGAAGTAGCCTTGTGAGCCAGAATTCACTTGTGGGATGGTGGTTCCTTACCCTTGGTTGGGTTAAGATCGTCCTTGGCAGAAGCCCCAAAGTTATGGAATGTGCTGACTAACTCTGCAGACTTTGAAAGGTTGACAAGAGTGTTCATTCCTATTTTGGTAGGCTGTTGTATGCAGAGTTGTCTGTGTCTTTGAATATGTGGCTTTTTTGTGCGCTTTTGGGGATCATCTATCTAATCATCCTTCCTCCTTAATGTGCTCCATCTTCAGTACGGTGATATCTATAACTTCCCCATCCATGCCTTCGACAAAGCTCTAGAACAGCAGGAAGCGGAGAGTGAGAGTGACTCGGATACAGAGAAGAAGGACGAGGAGGAAGAAGTAATGCTTTTGAAACTCTTTTCCCAGTGCAACTCTCCAGGGCTGGAGGGCAGGATCTGTGCAAATCTATATGCTCTGCACATTTATACTAAGGAGAGAATTGGGTCTGCGAGTTATTTCTGCCAAATGGCTTGCATTCTTGCCAAACAGCACTTATTACAACTTTCGCACAGTTCTCTGTTCCCTTCCCTAAGCTTTCCCTCTCCAGAAATAATGTCATGGATGGGATTTACAGGGGTGGCTAAATATTATTTGCCCGTGCGTTAAATGTTCATGTACTTGGGAGACTAGCCCAAGGCTCTGCATATGGGACATCACAATCCTTGCCAGAGCCTCGTCGCTTGCCAAGAAACCTCAGATATAGACCGGAATTGCCAAAGAAACCACAGCTGTTCACTTGGCTGTTATGCACTATGTATCAATTTGTGTTACAGCTGGGTAGCCGTGTTGGTCTGCCATAGTCGAAACAAAATAGGAAATTCTTTCCAATAGCACCTTAGAGACCAACTGAGTTCGTTCTTGGTATGAGCTTTCATGTGCATGCACACTTCTTCAGATACCTGAATAAGTGTGCATGCACACAAAAGCTCATACCAAGAACGAACTCAGTTGGTCTCTAAGGTGCTATCAATTTGTGCTTTGTCTCCTTCCAAGAATTGGATTTCCAAAAACCTTTGATTTCATTGATCAAGGACTTGGAACTGGGTGAAGGATCTTATCATGTAGACTGAAATTAGGAAAAGAGAAAAGTGTAGCCACGTGAGAAGGAACACTCCTCCTTCCCCTTGATCTGGCAGGAATGCTGTAATTGCATCCTGCATTGCAAATCCTGCATGGGGGTGGGGGCATTTGACCTAGAGTAAGGCCCCTTCCAACTCGTGTTCTGCTATGTTCTGCCTGTAGGACTCGAACAAGAGAGAATTTGTGGAGGTAGATGAGAGTGACCTCAGTGACTTTGAGGTAAGTGCAGCCTGTCAAAAACTGTTTATGAAAATTTAAGAGCTTCTTACGTTTCATTTGTTCTACTGGAACACGCTTTTTGCTATTTACTCTGGCCTGCCTCCCCTTCCTTTGTGTCAAATTCAAGTGCTGTGCACACTGATGGTGCTGTAAAATCATGCTGGAATCTGGAGGTGGGAGAGGAGAAGGTGTGTGATGAGATTATTCCATTCCTATCAAGGGATCCTCCCTGAACATAATAGAGAGAAACTGGGTCTTTGGCTTTAAGCCCCAGCAGAGTGCTGTGCTGCTCCTGACCAGCATTTGTTTCAGCAGAACCTATCCTGTAACCCTTTGCTGGTCCCTCCCAATATTTTCTGCTCTGCTTAACTCGTGTACTTGCTACACACAATGCACACACCTCCCTCAAAGCAGGGCTGGGAATCAATATTGAAAGTACGACGAGAATAACTACACATCGGGCAGAACAAATTGCCAATGGGGTGTCGTGGTTAGAATGTCACGACTAGGAGCTGGGAGACCAGGGTTCAAATCCCCACTTGGCTGCGAAGCTCACTGGGTGACCTTGGAGTCAGTCACTGCCGTTCAGCATCACCTTCCTCACAGGGTTGTTGTGTGGATTGCAGAAGGGGAGAACTATGCGTGGCACCTTGAGCTCCTTGGAGGAGAAGGTGGGCTATAAATGAAATGTATATATGATAAAACAAATAAAAGTTGCATGTAATACAGGCTCAGGGAGGGCAGCGATGCTCAGAACACACCAAGCAGTTTCACACAACTTCTACACCAGGCTTAATTATATATACTTCTATCATATTTCATTTTACTCACATTTTCTGTTAAAGCCGATAGCCTCCAAATACTTGCTAAGGCAGCGGCACTATTATGCCTAATGCACCTTTTTTTCTCTGCCAAGGATATGGATAAACTGGCAACGAGCAGTGAGGAGGACGAGGAGGAGGCTACATCCAGCGAGGAGGACGAGAAAGGCCAGCGGCCCACGTCTAAGGGCAAAACTCCCTTGAAGGGGCCGGCAGTCAGGAAAAAACGAGCTTATGTTGAAATAGAGTATGAGCAGGAGACAGAACCGCTGTCTAAATCGAAAGCAACGTGATTCCTCCCAGTTTTTGTGTCTGGGGGCAGATCTGAAAAATGGGACTGAATGAACTAGCTGGTGGGATGTTTCTCTGCAAAGGGAGACTCAAGATCATACAGGAAAAGTTCCAGCTGCTTGAAGACCTAGTGAGCTGGCATTCCCAGATGCTGCGGGGTATATTTTTGCATATTGACAATTTAAAACTTCATCTATTTTTAAGGCTACCCAACTTAAGATGGTTAAATATTTGTGTATGTCTATTAATTTGTGAGCTGCATTGAAGGGATTTTTTTTTGGGGGGGGTGGAGTGGGAGGTATAAAAAGAGGCATATAAATATGAATCAGAACAAACCTGTCATTGCCTTTTTTTTTTTACTTAATGCCCTGCTTTCTCCAATATTACAGTTTATGTATAGCATGAGAGTCTTAAAAGCTAGGAATGTTCTTCCTTACAACTTTGAATACAGTGAATATAAGCCTCCCCACTTGAGCTCAGGGAGGGATGATACTTTCTACAGGCTCCTCCTTCACTTTTCTTAGGCATTTCTTGAGGGTCTCATCTTGACAGCTGCGTCGGACTCCTTCTAGTAGGACCTGAATATTAGGGATGGGAAGAAATCAAATTAAATCGTGTTAGAAGTGGGCAGCAACAGCCTCTTACCTGCTCTATTTATGACACAAGAATCTCCCTTATTCCAAGTCAGACCATTGCTCAGTATTGTCCGGACAGGTGGGCAGCTTCTCTCCAGCATTTCAGGTGGCTTTCCCAGTCCTACCTGGAGATGCCAGACTGATTTTAGGATGTTCTGAATGCAATGCACCTATGAGGTTGTTTTCTGTGCACGGCACGGTGTACTTCCTTGATGGAGCTACTTTTAGCATTAAAATCCAGGAGGGGTGGTCTCATCAATTGGGAGTACGACAAGAGTATTAATTAGCATGCCCATTTGAGAAAAAGGACTGCACTTAATTTATTTCTTGTGGACACATGCGTGCTGACAAGCTACTGATCTGTGGTGACTGCCAGACATACGCAACACACCCAGAGGCTCTGCAGTTGTCTCTTGTTAAGAAGTAGAAGGCCTGCTTTTCCCTAAATCACAGGCCTGCTGGACCTTGGGCTCTCGCTTGGTCTTGCTTACCTTCACCTGTCCGTGAGAAGCGTGATCCAGTAAGATAAGGCACTCAGTGGCTTTCTGGAGTAACTCTGCTTTCACTGGTTCTGGTGTTAAGCTCCTGTCTGTAGCCACATCCAGCATCATTCTCAGCAACGCCTTGAGAAGGACAGCGAGGCGGCAGGACATTCTACAGCAAGGAGATGGCAAACTCAAGTCAGCCTGACTAGAAAGCTACTTCTGGAGCCAGCTGCATCCCAGGAGGAGGTGGCACTACAACTTCAGTGTAGCTGGTACAAGTAACAAACTTTAAGCAGAGCAAGATGTGGACTCCCAGCTCCCATCATCCCCGACAACTGGCCATGCTGGCTGTCCCAACAATATCTGGAGGGATATTCTTCAGGATCTTTAGCAGATCTTTCCAATCACCTGGTCCCTTTAACGAGTGATTGAACATGGGTCCTTTTGCATGCAAAACAGGTCATCCAGCTATGGTTCCTCCCAGAATAGGGAACAATGGGAACCTTCTGGAGCAGACTTTTGACAGGTGAAGGAGCTACAGGGGAAGGGGAAAGATGGGCAAATTGCTGCCAGAACTCTGCTCCTCTAAGCCACTTTATCTGGTGCATTTGGGAAAGGGAAAGAAAAATGGGACGAGGAAGTGCAGGAGCCTTACGTTGACCCTGCTCTCAGAAGAGAAGGTCCAGACTCCTGTCGAAAGCGATAGCAAGTTTGCTAATCCTGCCTTGTGACCTTGGACAAGAGGCAAACCTCTGTGATTGCCTTGAACTGAGCCTGTTGAGCCAAAGCTCTTGTATAACCAGGACAGTCCAAACACCACATGGACACCATAACAGCCTGGTGAATTTCAGCTAAGGCTCACTGGGATTAGGCCCCCATAACCATTTCAAAAGCCTGTGGCGGGTTCAGGAACCAGAAGTTCTCATTTCCTACTAGCTATGTATTTGTATTTAGGCAGGGAGAAGTGTTTACTGCTTACACTCAAGTTTTTGGCTTCACACTCGGGTCAGAAGCAGCACCTCCAAAGTAGTGGGACTAGTTTCCACGCTGCCAACCCACCTGTGAGAAGTATGCTTCTTGACCGTAACGGTGGCGACAGGTTTCTTGGTTGGTTTTTTAAAGCAAGATCAAAAATGCACCTCTACAAATAGACAGCTACTGCCCAGTGCTTAGGGCTTATCAAAGTACCTGGGCCAGGCATGCTGTATGGTGTGTTTCAAGGTTTCTAATGTTGCCAATCTAGCCGTTTCGTCGGGACCATCGGAGACCTCCAGGTATCCCACAATCACCCGCTGCAACCTCTTCAGATGACGGGCTATCTGAATGCCGAGCCTCTCAAAAGACAAACAGAGGATTATAAACCTCTGCACAAAGAGGGAGGCTTATTTGCTTACAGGGTTCGCCATTAAAACCACTCACCTCTCCACAAAGGCAGGCAGGTTCCTGGCGTACACCCTCCGTAAGGGGAGCCGGTGCTCCGATTCCATGTGGGTCAGGACCAGCTGGAGCACCTCATTGGAAGGTGCGACAAGCTGGGGGTTGTGGGGCAGCCGCTGTGGGGCCTTCTCCAGGATGGGAAGCAAGTCTAGCAAGCACAGCAACACAACCTGTAAAGAGTAACGGGATGGGTTTAGAGCAGGCATGTCCAACAGGTAGATCGTGATCTACTGGTAGATCACTGGACATCTGCAGTAGATCACTGGTAGATCATTGGCTCCCCCCAAAGAAGCTGAAGAACTGTGGCTCCCCTAAAGAAAGCTCAACATTTTACCTCCTCCCTGAAAAAAAAACTCAACAACTTTGACATGAACCCCCAAAATGGGCCTTTCTCTTTCCTAAAAAAAAGCAGCTCAACAACTTTGATCACTGTCAATGAGTAGATCGCAGTCTCTTGGGAGTTGGTCACCCGTGGTTTAGAGAAAAAGCAAGTAACATCTGAAACTGAATTCTGGAAGATTGAGGACAGGCAAACTAAAGCACTTCTTCACACAGTGCTTAAACTACAGAATTTGTTCCCACAAGAGGCAGTAATGGCTTTCAAAAAAAAAAAAAAAAGATTAGACAAATTATCAAAGATGATAAGGTTGTCAGTTGCTTCTAACCTTGATGTTTATGTTGAACTGCAGGTCAGTGTAGAGCCCACACACTGAGCTTGGTGGACCAATGGCTTGACATGCCATCCGAGGATGTGGACAGGCTGCTTGGACGAGTGAAACCAACCACCTGTCTCTTTGATCCTTGCCCATCCTGGCTTATAAAAGCTAGCCGGGAGGGGCTGGGCGATGGGCTGCGCGGGGTGGTGAATGCTTCCCTCTGTGAGGGAGCCTTCCCAGCCCCGCTGAAAGAGGCGGTCATTAAACCGCTTCTTAAAAAAACATCTTTAGACCCGGCCGATATGGCCAACTATCGCCCAGTCTCAAATCTACCATTCTTGGGCAAGGTGATTGAGCGGGTGGTTGCTGAACAATTCCAGGCACGCCTGGAAGAAGCGGACCATTTGGATCCCTTCCAATCGGGATTCAGGCCTCACCATGGGACTGAAACCGCCTTGGTCGCGCTGGTCGATGATCTCCGGCGGGCTAGGGACAAAGGTGAGAGCTGTTTCCTAGTTCTGCTGGATCTCTCAGCGGCCTTTGACACCATCGACCATAACATCCTTCTGGACCGGCTAGAGGGGTTGGGAGCTGGAGGCACTGTTATACAGTGGTTCCGCTCCTTCCTCCTGGGCCGTGTTCAGAAAGTGGTGGTGGGGGATGAGTGTTCAGACCCCTGGGCTCTCACTTGTGGGGTGCCTCAGGGTTCTGTCCTCTCCCCCATGCTTTTTAATATCTATATGAAGCCGCTGGGAGAGATCATCAGGGGGTTTGGGCTGGGTGTTCATCAGTATGCGGATGATACCCAGCTCTACCTCTCTTTCAAATCAGAACCAGTGAAGGCCGTGAAGGTCCTGTGTGAGTGCCTGGAGGCGGTTGGAGGATGGAGGGCGGCTAACAGATTGAGGTTGAACCCTGACAAGACAGAAGTACTGTTTTTGGGGGACAGGAGGAGAGCAGGTGTGGAGGATTCCCTGGTACTGAGTGGGGTAACTGTGCCCCTGAAGGACCAGGTGCGCAGCCTGGGAGTCATTTTGGACTCACAGCTGTCCATGGAAGCGCAGGTTAATTCTGTATCCAGGGCAGCTGTCTACCAGCTCCACCTGGTACGCAGGCTGAGACCCTACCTGCCCGCGGACTGTCTCACCAGAGTGGTGCATGCTCTGGTTATCTCCCGCTTGGACTACTGCAATGCGCTCTATGTGGGGCTACCTTTGAAGGTGACCCGGAAACTGCAATTAATCCAAAATGCGGCAGCTAGACTGGTGACTGGGAGTGGCTGCTGGGACCACATAACACCGGTCCTGAGAGATCTGCATTGGCTCCCAGTACGTTTCCGAGCACAATTCAAAGTGTTGGTACTGACCTTTAAAGCCCTAAACGGCCTCAGTCCTGTATACCTGAAGGAGCGTCTCCACCCCCATCATTCAGCCCGGACACTGAGATCCAGCGCCGAGGGCCTTCTGTCGGTTCCCTCACTGCAAGAAGCAAAACTACAGGGAACCAGGCAGAGGGCCTTCTCGGTAGTGGCGCCCGCCCTGTGGAACGCCCTCCCATCACAGGTCAAGGAAATAAACAACTACCTGATATTCAGAAAAAACCTGAAGGCAGCCCTTTTTAGGGAAGTTTTTAATGTTTGATATTTTTGTATTTGATTTCTGTTGGAAGCCGCCCAGAGTGGCTGGGGAAATCCAGCCAGATGGGCGGAGTACAAATAATAAATATTATTATTATTATTATTATTATTATTATTATTATCAGCCAGCACGTTGTTTTGCTACTCGAACCTCAGCTTCAGTTGTGCATCCCCAAATGCCAAAATGGTGGTCTAAACACAGGTCTTGGTTTAGCAAGGATACATACTCCCAGCCTGCTTGTTAACAGGGCAGCAGAAGAGAACAAATAAGCAGCCCCTACTGAGCCAGCACATGAGAAAATTGCTATGGCTGGTTCTTTTAAGCAAGTTCAGATTTGAACCAGTAGAAATTCCACCAGTAGAAATTGCCCCTTCAAAATGTTCTTTTAAGCAAGTTCAGATTTGAACCAGTAGAAATTCCACCAGTAGAAATTGCCCCTTCAAAATGTGATGCTAAGAAAGCATCAGGGAGAAACCAGATATTAATAGAGCACATGTGGGTTGTTACTTAGTGTTACAATTGGGTTAAACCTTTAATATCTCCCCTTGCTGTTTGGAAGGGCTAAAGGAAGCACAGGGTAGCAAATCAGACAGTCATCCATGCATGCCATCCTACCAATGTAAAATTTGCTTCCCCCAGCCTGCCAAACAGCTCTTGGGGAGGCTGGGGAAGCACAACTACATAGGAATATGAATGTGTGCATGAGTGTGTCAGCCCAGGCCCCCTGCCCAACACCACTCATATCTAGTGGCCTGTTGCCCTGCAATAGCCCACCCATTGCTGGATATGGCTCTCGGCCAAAAAGATTGCCACCCGCCACTGTAGAGTGTAAAGCATCTGTAATCTTGTATTTAGTCCACCACTTGAATAAATCCAGTAGAGTTAAAGAGGAAACACCAGTCTTTATATTACCTGCATGAGCCGGGCTTCCTTGCTATAAAGGTGGTTGAAAAGGGCATTGTACACAACCTGCACCCTGTTATACTGGCAGAGGTCAGCCGCTGGCTGCAAGGAAAGGAAATGACTGTTATCATCTGGCCAGCATTATGCAAAAGGAATTCCGTAAAAGGGACAAGGTTCACCCTTACTGTTAACAGGGGCGGTGGCACGACACAAGCTTTGATGGGACCTTTACAGTTCCCACTCAACAGGACAGCAAATGAGATGATGCCAATTAGTGGCAATGCAGTATAGACAATGAGAAGCTTGAAATAAGCAACAATAAGTAAGACCATGCTGTACTTGGAAACTTCTTGGGTTGTCCAGAAGATGCACTCAGGTCCTCCATGTGAGAACAGAATGATGGACTAGATGAGCCTTTGGCATTATCCAGTAGGTGTCGTCTTATGTCCGCATGGTGTCTGCTCTCATTTAAAACCAAATACAGCCGCATCGCCCAAATCCACCTTTCCTTCCCCCACAACTCCAACTACAAAGGTAGTGAGGATGCAACTGGACACTAGGCCCAGTATCAGTCTTTGATCCAAGGGTACCTATGTTAACAGCAATGATCTTTGTTGTTGTTCAGTCGCGGTCAACTCTTCGTGACCCCATGGACCAGAGCACGCCAGGCACCCGTATCCTCCACTGCCTCCCGCAGTTTGGCCAAACTCATGCCAGTCGCTTTGAGAACACTGTCCAACCATCTCATCTTCTGTCGTCCCCTTCTCCTTGTGCCCTCCATCTTTCCCAACATCAGGGTCTTTTCTAGGGAGTCTTCTCTTCTCATGAGGTGGCCAAAGTACTGGAGCCTCAACTTCTGGATCTGTCCTTCCAGTGAGCACTCAGGGCTGATTTCTTTAAGGATGGAAAGCAATGATCTAATGGCTGCCAATTCTCATGAATGCTGTTTCTGTTGTGGGGAAAATAATTAGTAAAATGGAGGTGGGGGTGTGTGAGGATTCGGCCCCTGCTAACACTCTCTCCTGTGGCTCTGAGGATGATTCCTTTCTCAGAGGTCAGACAAAGTCATAAAGGCACCCCCAACTTTTGCCTGGAGACTCTGATGGCCCTGTTCATGGCCCCCCAAATGCCTATGTATGTCTGTCCTTACCACATTTCGAATGATATGGTGTAGGCACTGCACTCCCAAGATTTTATTTTCCTCTCGGTAGTCGTCCGACAGCAGTAGCGACGGCGGCAGGACTTTCTCCAGGTGAGGGCCAAGCCAGGGCCTTGTGACGTGTTGGAGCGTGTAGGAGAAGACATGCTTTGTTGCTGGGCTGCGCTGCCATGTATCTCTGGAACAGAGGAAAAGGAAATCATTGCACATCTTGGGAGGTGTAATGGAGCCTAGGATCAAATTACAGATGGACTGCTGGTAGTGGTTAACAACGTAAACTTATACCAGATCCATCTTTCTGCCTTGCTAGCCCAGGGACTATCTACTCTAACTAGAGGTCTCAGGCCAGGAGAGGGCTTTCCCTGTCACCTGTGACCCACCCTTTTAACAAGGAGCCTGGGATTCAACACGGCATTTCTGCATGCAGTGCCTGTGCTCTTTCACTGAGGTGTGGTGCCTCCAATTCATAGATGTGTGCTAATTTCAGTCACATAGCACTAATTCAAAAGGTGGTGAAGGTAACAGTGATTTGGGGGGTGGCAGCCAGGGCTTTGGAAGATGCTTGTTTCAAGCCAGAGTTCTGTTGGGCACATCTAAATATTTCTCCCATAACTGGAAGCAGTTCAGAACTGCCCCCTCCCCAAATATGTCAGCCACAGTAGGGCAGGCAATTTACCCACCTTATTCAAGTCAAGAGTGAGAAACAAGACTGGCAAGCCTGCAATACCAGCTGCCACAAAGTGACTTTAGTGGTAACAGGCTTGATTTTCAGAGAAGCAGCCCCTTATTATGGTGAATGGAGTGAGAATAAGCCTTGCAAGCCGAAGGCCCCAGGTTCAATTTTTGGCATCTCCTGTTAAAAGGGTTAGGTACAAGCAAGTGATGGTATACGCTTGCTTCCTAGGTTCCTTGCAAGAGCAGCGTCAGACTCTTCACTTGCAGCAAGCTATGATAATGGCTGGAGAACTAGCTGCGAGGAAACATAGGAAACTGCCTTATACCATTGGTCCTTCTGCTCAATATTGTACTGTATATGCTGATGTTAGCTACCAGAGTTTCAGGCAGGGTTCTCTCCCAGCCCTACATGGAGAAGTCAGTGATTGAACTTGGGATCATGTGCATGCAAAGCAGCTGCTCTACCCTATGGCCCTTCCACAGAATTCCCACATTCAAGTCCCCAGTGGGATGAAATAACTGAAGAACATTCCACAGTTCTCACAAGCCACAGCTGTCCTTCTGCCTAAAACACCACATCCACAATACCTCACAGAAATTACACTGAATTTGGAACTTCGAAACAATCCTGAAAACCTTGTAACATTGTCACTGGTGGTGGTCCATATGAACTGTTTTGTCCCTATAAAAGGCCCCACAAATATAATTAGCCTCTGACAACCATCACTGGGCTTTCAGTTCACTTACTTGGTCAAGTCTGGTTTCAGGCACTGCATCACCACCGCCAACCACCCTGTTTCATCTTCACGTGCGCCTCTCAGGAACTCAGGTACTGACTGGCAGTCTGAAGCTCGAAGGAGACCATCCAGCAGCTCTTGAGCCATGCGCCGAGTTTTTGGTGTGGTCCACAACCTCTCTGCAACGTGTGTCACGGCAAAAAGATACAAGGGCCCTACCACTTGGCGCAAGACGGGACCAACCACCGCAGTACCAAGTCTCTCGAGGCCTTTAGCCGATTCCACTTTGGCCACGATGCCGATGAAACCCAGGCTGACATCTGCTGCTCGGCTGGCTACCGCAGCATAGGAGGGGTCACCACTGGGGAGCCCTCCTCCCTCTGGCTCCTGCTGGGGTGGCGCTGCATAGAGGCTCAGCGCAACTGCCAGGTCACGAAGCAGGGTGGGGGTGGCATTCGGGTGGCAGCACCCAAAGAGCCACTGGCAGTCCACAGCCTCCAAGATGGCCAGGAGGTCTCTGATCATGCCTGCCTTGGCATCACTGCTGGCTCCCCTGCTTGCAAAAAGCTGCAAGAATTGGGAGAGAACCTTCTCTGCCGGGGGGTACTCGAGGCACCCCTGGCCCTCTGGGATGGTACACTGTAGGGAATCTAGCAAAGGATGCTGCGCCATGGCTCTGGGTGGTGGCGGTGGTGGTGTAGGAGGACCAAAATCTTCTCCTCTCCTCTCCCCCCAGCAAACTGGTTCCTAGCCTCCCTGCATTTTTTGCAACCGTTGCTGAGAATGCAAGCTTTCCCCGGGAGTATTTAGCCTTCTCATAAGGCCTTTATAGCCCTTACTGGCACCTCTAGATATTTGAGCTCTAATACTCAGCCTGAGCTGGTATTAAACCGCGTCCTAGAGAGCAAAGGATTGGCCAAAGGGCTCTCACCACAGAGAGGCCACGGCCTAGAGCGGCCTCAACGAGGCCTCCCAGTGAATCGCAACCCAGCCAGCGGCGGATTTCCGTTTCAAACCGGAAGTTCAAGCGGAGACCCTAGAGATAGGAAACAGAACACGCGGTCGGCAAGCCACAGAAGCATTTCCGACGCAGAACTGCCTTTACCCTCTCACTCTTAACGACCGGTGCCAAGTAGTCATGCTTTCCACCACAATGGAAAGAGAGAGGGGGGGGAGGGTGTCTGCACGGAATATCATGGCTGCAGACGAACAAAATGGTGGCTTCCGTGTTGAACCGGAAGCTCAGCCTACGTGCCACTCTAGAAGTTAATCTCTATGAACATCTCGTCTTCCTCATGTAGCTTCGCCAATTTCTCCTTATTCTAATCCCACCCAGCCTACTTTACTTTATTCAGACTGCTTTGGCCACGAAACCGTAGCCCTCGGCGAATAAATGGGAGCCTTCTGTCGCCGGAAAGCACCGATGCTTTCCCACAGGTCGCAAACCAGTTTCCCGTAAAGTGAAAGGGGGCGGGAACGGATGGTGAATATATTAACATGCCTAATAAGCGTGCCCGGTCCTGGTGTTGCTGAGGGAAAATAACAAATCTAGGCTACGGACGGAGAGGGAAAGAAGTATCTCCTTTGATTTTTTCGTCAGGAGGAGACGTGTAGTGGCTAGGAAAGGCAAGAAATGGAGGTTTAGGAGCAAGGCCACCATAACGTTGAAGCCTGCGGTACCTAATGGTGGCGCAGGCTCGCAAGTTCTTTTACGATCCTTCAGGTTCTGCCATGTGATGAGTGGGTCATCATGCGCCTGCGTGAGATGTGCCGTCCCGAATTGTTACGACGGGGCACAGTACCCTTCTGATCTGAACCTCTTGTAAGAATTTTTTTTTCTTCAGTAATTGTGTTGCGAAACCAGGGTGTGACTTCCTATAGAAAGTAATAATGCAAAAAGGACTAAACTGCTCCATACTTTTATAAACAACCCCTAAAACAGCATTTTATTTACCATTGTTCTGTAGAATGAAAGCAATTATCACTGTACTGTACTAT
Organism: Lacerta agilis; assembly: GCF_009819535.1. Lineage (NCBI taxonomy): Eukaryota > Metazoa > Chordata > Lepidosauria > Squamata > Lacertidae > Lacerta > Lacerta agilis. The sequence goes on along the minus strand of NC_046326.1, from coordinate 9,092,912 downwards.
AAAATAAATAAGGTGGTATTGTAGATGATAAAAATTAAGATTATTATTTTTCTTACTTGCACTGATGAAAGTCATTATTTGGAGTGGGGCTTTTATCCATTGCTGCAGTCACACAATCAGTAGCTGAACTGGGTTCCACACAGTCACAAAAACAAATTAACCAAAAAAGCCTCAAAAACAAAACTGCAAAATAAATAGCAAAAACAAAAGTGCCAAATACAGTGGTACCTTGGTTCTCAAACTTAATCCGTTCCAGAAGTCCGTTTGACTTCTGAAATGTTCAGAAACCAAGGCATGGCTTCTGATTGGTGCAGGTGCCCTGGAAACAATACCCGACAGCAGCATCGGACGTTTGGTTCAAAAAAAAAACACATTTGAAAACTGGAACACTTCCAGGTTTTCTGGGTTTGGGAACCAAGGTGTTTGAGAACCAAGATACCACTGTAGTTCATTTAGGTAAAGGTCCAGTCGCAGACGACTCTGGGGTTGCAACGCTAATCTCGCTTTACTGGCTGAGGGAGCCGGCGTACAGCTTCCGGGTCATGTGGCCAGCATGACTAAGCCGCTTCTGGCTAACCAGAGCAGCACATGGAAACGCTGTTTGCCTTCCTGCCGGAGCGGTATCTATTTGTCTACTTGCACTTTGACGTGCTTTTGAACTGCTAGGTGGGCAGGAGCAGGGACCGAACAACGGGAGCTCACCCTGTTGCGGGGATTCGAACCGCCGACCTTCTGATCGACAAGCCCTAGGCTCTGTAGCAACTTTTTGTTTCGTGCTTGCAAAGCCAGCGGAACAATAAAATTTTGTTTTGTTGGTTGGAAAAGTTGGGTTTTGTTCATTGTGTATTGTAAATACTGAGTGGTTCTGTTTTTTTTGTCTAAAGAGAGAAGTTAAACTTTTGATCTGGGTAAGCGTGGGTGGCTTTCGCACATTGTCAGAAACTTCAGCTGGCACAAAGAGAGCTGCAGCCAGATGGTTATAGCAACGTACAAGCCCATTGTTGCAACAGCTCCACCAGCAATTCTAAGTGCTGCTTATGACTGGGAAAGAATGCATCCCCCCCAATGATCTTGCCCAGGTTTTGAGATCTTCTCTTGGTCTGTCCAGCCTTAGGCACCCTTGATGGGGACATGGCCTTTACCCAAGTAGGATCGGAACCACTGCAAAGCAGTGCCACCCACCCCTAGTTTGGACATTCGCTCCAGAAGGATGCCATGGTCGTTAGTATCGAAAGCCACTGAGCGGTCGAGAAGAATTAACAGGGACATGTTTCCCTTGTCTCTCCCTCGACAGAGGTCATCGTACAGGGTGACCAAAGCAGTCCGGCAATCCCAAAGTGCCAGCAGCTTGACAGCTGGGTGGCCTTTGGCAGGTCGCTGTCTTTTAATGCCTCTCTCAGCGGTTGCTGTGAAGATAACATGGGGAAGGGGAGGAGGTATCACTTTGTTCTCCTCGGAAAGAAGGCAGGATATACCGGTAAATGAGATATATGAATCAGCTAGAAAGGGATCCCGAAAGCTCAAATATGGAGACTGGTGGCCACTAGGGGGAAGCGCTTGGTGGTAGAGCATCTGCTTTGCGAGTAGGTCCCAGATTTAATCCTGGCATTCTCCAGGTCTGAAATTCAGGAGAGCTGCTGCCCATCAGTGGAGGCAATGCTGAGCAAGATGGACCAGTGATCTGGCTCAGTATAAGGCAGTTTCCTGTTTAGTTGAGGAACGTAAAGGTAAAGGGACCCCTGACCATTAGGTCCAGTCGCGGATGACTCTGGGGTTGCGGCGCTCATCTTGCTTTAGTGGCTGAGGGAGCCGGCGTACAGCTTCTGGGTCATGTGGCCAGCATGACTAAGCTGCTTCTGGCAAACCAGAGCAGCGCACGGAAACGCCATTTACCTTCCCGCCAGAGCGGTACCTATTTATCTACTTGCACTTTGACGTGCTTTCGAACTGCTAGGTTGGCAGGGACAGGGACCGAGCAACGGGAGCTCACCCCGCTGCGGGGATTCAAACCACCAACCTTCTGATCGGCAAGCCCTAGGCTCTGTGGTTTAACCCGCAGCGCCACCCGCGTCCCAGTTGAGGAACGTACTGTGAGCTAAAACAGAGGGCAAGCCCCATAAACTGTTGGTGGTGCTGCTTGGTTGGCACTGGTCCACATTCTCCATTTTTGGAATGCCCCCCATTGGTGAGGTGCCTCCCTCTCATTAACCTACAGCAGGAATGATAGCCGAATGATAGCTGCATTTCCAGCAGCCTTGACATTATTAGCTATGACTTGGTGTGGCAGTTTTAAAGCACCCTTCAATGTTTATTTCCCCCCTTATTTTATTTTTTAAATTATATCATTTTGTTGTTTGCCACCCTGACTTCCTTCGGGAGGCACGGCAGGATAGGAATTTAATTTTTTTTTAATACCTTGAGCCTTTTAAGAAAAAAAAACATTTAAATGAGGATGTCAGGGATCGAACCTGGGACTTTCTGCATGCAAAGCAGATGCTCTGCCACTGAGCTACAGTTGACCTACCAAGGATATGGAAAGTCAAGGAAATATTTGGCCAAGTCTTCAAGGCTTTTTAATTCAGCACAACATCCTTCAATCCAGAAGTAATTTTAAAATATATTTTATTAAATTTTATATTAAGATAATGCTGATAAAGTCCAACAAAGAGCTACATGCTTAAACTAGCCCTATATAAGAAAAAATAATGAGTGGGGACACTCAAATAACTGGAATTGCTGAATACCTAGCCAGTGCTTCAACTATCTGTGACATAGCCTCTTTAAAAGTGATGCTAAATGCAGTGGTCTCGTTTTTGAAATGTATATCTTTAAAAAAAAATAAAAAAACCACCAGCCAACGGGTTTCAGAGAAAGTAGATTTATTTTTCTGTACAAGGGTAAAACAGGAAGAAAAAGTTCAAAGGCCACTTAAGAAAATACACCCCACCCCTCTTTCAAATCAAAGAGGGGAATCACACCTGTCTTTTGTTATCTCCCCCTTCCCCATGACCTGTGCATAAGGAATGGCGAGAGGCAAAGTGTGGCCCCCTCTCCCCCGCCCCACAACCTCCCCCCCCCCGCACACTTCTAATGCAGCTACGTGGAAAAGGCAAAAACACCTTTGTGCTCTGAAAGCCACACGTCGCATCGGCACCATACACTTAAAGCACTCTTGGACCACTTTGAACAGTCATGGCTCCCCCTCAAAGAATCCCGTGAACTCGAATTTGTTAAGGCTTCTGGGAACTATAGCTGTATCCTATACAAATCTCCACACCCTCAAACTACAGTTCCCAGGATTCCTTTAGGAAAACCCTGGCTTTTTGTAGCAGTGCAGGAGTGCTTCAAAAGTCATGGTGTGGGACATGGGCTTTGGTGGGGAGTGTCTCCTGCAGCAGCCAGGAGGTTTCCATTTAAGTCTTACTGTAAACACGGACTCTAGGTTTTGCGGGGAAGAGCCCTGCGATTGGTCTAGACCAGGCGCTGCCCAAGCTAAAGCTCCCGATTTTAATCGTAAAACGGACCCTCTGAGGAAGAAGAAGAAGAAGAAGAGTTTGGATTTGATACCCCGCTTTTCACTACCCGAAGGAGTCTCAAAGCGGCTAACATTCTCCTTTCCCTTCCTCCCCCACAACAAACACTCTGTGAGGTGAGTGGGGCTGAGAGACTTCAGAGAAGTGTGACTAGCCCAAGGTCACCCAGCAGCTGCATGTGGAGGAGCGGAGACATGAACCCGGTTCCCCAGATAACGAGTCTACCGCTCTTAACCACTACACCACACTGGCTCTTGGAGGGGCCCAAGTGGGGTTGGGGAACTGGCTTCCTAGAAAGAGTTCATTAGGCCTGCTAAAAGAGCCGAGGGGGGTGGGGGTGGGTGAGTGGGTTCATCACCCAGCAATTGGTTCTGACCAGCATTTCATAGACGAAGGGAAGACTCTGATCTCAAGAATTGGCATCGTGACGTCCTGTTGTAGAAACCAAGTGTGAGAGACTTGTGTTGTCCTTGTAGGATGTCCTCTGCTCCCAAACCCTTTTGTGTGCCGGGGGACCGAGGCAAACGCAGATCCCGGCACGCGTTTGACCGAACTTCCCCCAAAATTTGCCCCCTAGACCGGGGACGCACAACAAGGCCAGCTTGTTGGCACTAGGCACAGTTCCCCCTTTTCCTCCTTCGAGGAGGAGGCAGTCCCCAGTGGGAAGTCTCTGCAGCTGGGGGCACGGGTTTTAGTGCGGCCCCCTCACCCAGGCAATCATCTATGTCAGTAGAAGGTCTGCTTTCGGGGGAAGCTGGAGGCTGGACGTCAAACCAGCTCGTCCAAGAGGATGCTAATGCTCTGGTGAGGCTCCGCAGGGCCGGCGATGGGCTTGTTGCACATGGGGCAGACACAGCGAACTTCCAGCCATTTCACAAGGCACCTGCAGCCAAAATGGAAGTAGGAGAGGGTGGAGAGAGAGGTGTAATTTGACAGCATTAAACTTGCTTTTCGCTGCTTTGATAGGGTTGCAGGGGGCAGGCTGGGCAAGTGTGTAGAAACTAGCAGACTCAGAAAGCAACATTCACGTTCATCCCTCTGCCCATTTTTGCCTATGGCCCTGCCCCACCACTGGCACACAGCCCCTATGAGGTTGCTCCAAAGGAATTACAACATTTTGGCTCAGAAGGGTAACCTGATCTAAAACACGCACCCACCCCACTCACACGGGAAACTAAAGATCACCACAGCCAACCACAAATGAACCATCACACCCTACGCCAACCCCGGCCTCTCTCACCGCCAAAGAAGCACAAGCGAACAACAGAGAACCTACACAAACAACGCTGACACCAAACCCTACATATATTAAGGAAAATAGAAACATCGTCACCCCACCTCACCCATCCTCCCATCCCACCCACCTCTTTCCCCCTTCTCTCCCTAATGTCTCAACAACCAAAACTGATTTGTAAAAATGTTACATGGGAAAAAATACGAGAGAGACATTGCACACACTTTTGTAAATCCACAAAATCTTTAATAATAAAAAAGAAGTGTTCTCCAACCATGAGGTGAGTTATAGCCTGGCCCACAGAGAATGCTATGGATCTTTGCATGCATGTACATGCTCTCAGCACACATGCAACACTGGAACTGGCATATGTCCATGTCACTTCCAGCAGTGTGCAGACAGCTGCTGCAATTCTCCTCTTCCTGCCTCTTTTGTTCCTATCCACAGACAGGCAGACAGGCAGGCAGGGAAATGCAAGCTGAGCTGCAAAGTGATCCTAGCACTGGCTTCTCCAAGTCACTTGCTCCCCGTTACCCCACTGCCTTGCCATGGCTCCCGATTTCTCTCCGGGAAACACCAGGCTTGGCCTGCACAAGCCAGCTGGGATTTTAACCCCATTTGACAGCAGGTGCTGCGCTTGGCCTGACTCCCAGGGCTCTGGCACCTGCTGCATGGAGAGGATGCCAGGGGGTTAATGAATGGTTTATGGGCCCAGACAGATAATAATGGAGCCATCATTCATCCAGAACAGCCTGGGTTAGAATTGGGGACTCTGGGCTCTCTGAGCAACTACCCTGTGTTGATCATCTGGGCTGTGATTCAGAGTCTTCTCCTGGGCTGGCCAATGCCCCCCCCCCCCAAAAAAACAGGAAGATATCTCTAAAGCAGCAGTGACTAATTTGGTGCCACCCAGATGTTGCTAGACTCCAACTTCCCTCATCCCTCACCATTGACCTTGCTGGCTAAGGGCCGATAAGAGCTGGAGTCCATCAACGCAAGAAGCGCACCTTGTTGGCTTCCCCTGCTATAGAGGGTTTCTTGTTTGAGCTGGGACTTCACCTGAGGCTCAGCAGTGTTGGGGGGGGGCTGCCCCACCCACCATTTGCAAGCTCACTTTCAGGCTGGTCAAGTGGAGGCGGTCCATTTGCAGGTTACAATTCAACCCCTGAAATAAGCTGCCAAACACTTTCAGGGAGACAGGGGAGGGAGCTTGGAATCCCAACATGTTCATGGTGGGTAAACCCTTAAAAACAAAAAAAAAACTTTCTCCCCTTTTAATTTTGTTCCAGTTCTGTTTTTAAATATAGCTTTTTAAGCCCTGCTGCTGTTGCTCCTAGCACACTTGACACTGACATTAGTGAGGAAGGGAGGGGGTAACTCCACGAAGTCCCCCTCCTGTGAGGATTCAATCTGCCATCAAGGCAGCTGTTGGAGAGACAAATGTTTGAAGCACATGGCTCCCCCCCACAAAAGACTCGTGGCAACTGTGGTTTACCCATCACAGAGCTGGCCCCCTTAATAAACTACAATTCCTGGTATTCTTTAGGGCAATGTGCTTTAAAAGAAACGTGTGTATGGGGCCTGTAGGGCAGGAGTTGTCCTGACCCCCTGCCCGGAACATCATCACCAACTCTGTTTCCAGCACTAATCTAGTTGGGGGGCTGTTTCCAGACAAAGAATGATCTTTATTAAGGGCAAGACAGCCAGAACTGCCACAGACATTGGCTGCAACTGCAACTTGGAAACTTGTACTTGAGCTTGCTTTCCCCTCTTCCCGTCCATTCCCTTTTTCCTTTCATGCCATGTCTTTTTGTTTTAGATTGGGTGGTCGAGGGCAAGGGACCGTCTTAGAAGATTTTTAATTTTTTTTAGCCTTTGGGAATAGACGGTGTGGTATAAATGCCACAAACAAATAAATAATACGTAAATTTCCCACAAGCCCTCCAAGAAGGAAGGATTGGGGGGGGGGCAGCAGACAATATGCTGCAAACCAGCCAGTAAAACTGGCAACTTAAAAAAAGGTATTAAGAAAGAAAACAAATAGAAATCTTAAAAGAAGGAGAGGGAAGAGTAAGACACTCCCCCTGTGCCAAAAGCATAAGCTCCTTCCCTTCAAATCATTTTACCTCTTCCCTGATCATTTCAACACTATTATTTTGTTTCAGGGGTTCAGCCAAAATCTGTCCCCCCCCATTCAACTATCTTCTCCTCAATTGAAACAAATGTGGCCCTTATTTCGATGGGTATTTTGTTCCTGCTCTTGGCTTGGCAGATGTTTTAACCCACCTTAGCAAAGCTGTCAACCTCACTTTTTTTTGCATTGGGAAACTGCCATAGCTGTCAACTTTCCCTTTTTTTGCAATGGGAAACGGCGCTGGAATAAGGGAATTTCCCGCAAAAAAAGGGAAAAGTTGACAGCTATGGCCTTGGCATGTCACGGTCTGGTTTGATCCAGGCCTTGGCTACTCCTGCCAACCTCCCGTCTCGCAAAGCTGCCCTCCCTCCCTCCCCGCAGCCCAAGAGGTTTTCAGAAACAAAAAAGCCAGGCTCCCCCCCTCCTTGCCTCTTTCTGTCGGCAAAGGTGCCCATCTCCTCTCCCCAGCAGCATGCACCAAAGGGCGTTAACTGAACGCCGGGCGGCTTGCCAAGCCGAGAGGCACAAAAGCAGCTATTTGGCCCATCCTTGGCAGCTACTCACTTTCTGTGGAAGGCATGTTGGCATGGCAACACTCCCAGCTCATCTTTCACTTTAAAGTCTTCTAGGCAGACGGCACAAGTCTGCTGTGGAGAAAGGGGTTGGGGGGGGGGGAGAGAAGAAGAGGCGTACATTACAAAGCTGTCTCCTGCGTGCCCACCCACGGCAGCTCTCAATGCAAAAGACGGGCCTTGTCATGTTTCGCAAAGGCTGGGTGAGAAACAGGAGTTAGAACGGGGCAGTGCCAGAGTCAGGGGAACTGCCCAGTTTTGCTTCTGCCAAATCGTTTGACCCAGTTGCCGTGGAAGAGACATGGCTCAGGGGTTGTGCATCTGCCTTGCATGCAAAAGGTCCCTTGTTCAATCCCTGGCATCTTCGGGGCAGGGCTGGGTTAAACCCCTTTCCCAAACGCTAGAGAGCTGCTGCCATTCAGTGTAGACAACAGGTGTCCCAACAGGCCACAAGCTTCTTGTGATCTTATGAATGGGACCCTTGTTTTGCTAAAGGTTTTCTTGATCTTGAAGGGTCACTGGGCAGCAGGTGCAGACCTCGTTTACTTGGCCCAAGGTGGCATCTTCTTGGGCCTTCATCTACTCCAGATTTCGGCTTACAAAATGTGTCTACCGCAGTCCAAGGTGCTTTCACAAGACCTAAATGTTGTCCTGGGGGTGTGAGTTGTGTGGATCTGTGACAAATTTCATTTGGGCTGCAGCAGCTGGAGGAAGCTACCCTGGTCCAAGAAAAGCTGGGTGGCTGTCCCAACTGGTTTTCTCCCTCTGAACGGCAACAACTCTTCAGGGTCTCTGGCGGAAGTCTTTCCTATCACTTACTACTCATAAGGTGTCCAAGATTCAACCTGGGACATTCTGCATGCAAAGAAAACACACACACACACACAAGTTCTACTCTCTTCCTTCTTTACTTCCTGCCAGGGATTTTGCTTCAGTCTCACTGATATTCACTGAATAACAGTTGAATAACAGTTTATCTGCATAAGTGTTTAGCAAATTTTGATTTGTCTTCTATTGGAAGATGCAAGACAGAAAAAGGAGGTGCTTCTTCACACAGCACATAATGAAAGCCATGGCACTTGCTCCTCCAAAATAGAGTTTAAAAGGGTTTAGACAAATTCATGGAGCCTAGCAATGGCTACGAGCTGTGATGGCGGTGCATAGCTTCTAGTGTTGGAGGTAGTCTGCCTTGAAAAGACAATTAAGGGAAAGCTTAATGAAGGATGAGGCTATTAGTGGCTACTGGTTATCATAGCTACATACTGTGTCCAATTCTGGGCACCACAATTTAAGAAGGATGTTGACAAGCTGGAATGTGTACAGTCAGAATAGGGCAACTAAGAGGATCAAGGGTCTGGAAACTAAGCCTTATGAGGAACGGTTGAAGGAGCTGGGTATGTTTCACCTGGAAAAGAGGAGACTAAGAGGAGATATGCTAGCCATCTTCTAACATCTCAAGGGCTGTCACATGGAAGAGGGAGCAAGCTTGTTTTCTCCTGCTCTGGAGGCTGGGACTCGAACCAGTGGCTTCAAGTTACAAGAAAGGAGATTCCGACTAAACATCAGGAAACACTTTCTGACGGTAAGAGCTGTTTTGACAGTGGAATGGAATCCCTCGGGAGGTGATGGAGGTTTTAAAGCAGAGGTTGGATGACCATCTGTCTTGGATGCTTTAGTTGAGATTTCTGCATTGCAGGGGGTTGGACTAGATGACCCTTGGTGGTCCCTTCCAACTCTACAATTCTATGATTCTATCTCCACTGCTGGAGGCAGTATGACTCTGAACACCGTTTGTTAGGAATCACAAGTGGGGAGAGTGTTGTTGCATTCCGACCCCGATTTTGAGCTCCCCATAGGCCTCTGGTTTGCCACTGTGGCCTCTGGCCTGATCCTGCAGGGCTCTTCTTATTTTCCCCTCCCCATGTGCCCCAGAAAGGAACTGCAAGGGAGCCTTGCTTTCTAAATTTTGGTTAAAAGCCAGCCCCTTTCATTAATCAAAGTGGATTCTATACTCACCCCATGTAAGTTTAGCTTTCTGGCATCACCTTTTAAAACCACCTGAGAGGAAGAAAGGAAAGAGAAGGGGGCAGATTAGCATCAGGGCACCAGAAATGAATGGTCAGGGCATGTATTTTAATCCTGACTACTGTGCAGACAGACAGTGACTGCCGCTGAACACTGAAAACCTTGGTTTATACAGAAACCACACAAATCACACAGGCAGACTTGCTGGGTGGGGAGATCTGGCCCAGATAATTCGGGCTTTGGCAAACTTCCCCATTGTTTCTCTCTTTGCTCAAACTTTTCCATCCTTTCTGATCAGCACATAGCTTTGACTCTTCATTGGGAACTTCTGCTGTGCAAGCGCATTTCTGCAATACAGCAGCGCCCTGCAAAAGCCACGCTGAGGTCTGACATGTGTAGGTATTGGTGAGTGAAGGTGTACATTGAAGCAGTTTGTTGGGCAGAAGGTCAACTGCAAACTACTGATTAGGGATGCCAGAGAATTCTGACAAAAACAGAAAAAGTGGTGGAAACTGCCGATGTTCGCTTATTCATCTCACATCCGGAACATAAATCAGTCTGTTGGTATTCACGGTTTGCCCCCACCCCAGCCCACAAATTATATGCAATTGGTGATACATAATTGTCATAAATTGATTTGAATTGTGTTTCCTTTGCACTGAAAGGAATGCATTACACTCATACATTACACTGAATTCGTCAATCTCTGTGAATAAATACGCAAAATCCATCAAATCGCAGAGAGATGAGTAACTCTGCATTTGGTGGAAACTGAGCCGCAGCAGAACGGAAGCAGCACAGCTTGCCATGAAAGCAGGCCACAATGGAAACAACCAGTGCTTTTTTCCCTAGGGCTCCTCAAGAGCACGCAGTACTGGCACCCTTTCCCCCCAAATGTTAAAAGTGTGGCACTTAACAACTTCATGGTTAGTAATGCCACCTTTTTCCAATTAAAACAACCACAGGAAACAACTGTCTTCTTACATCCAGAATGCTGATAGGTAGGGTTGTGGAAAGATTAATATTGCACACCTAACACTAACCACTGCCTCTGCATGCTAGCCAGAGTGGAAGTTGGTAGCAGTGGTCAGGCAAGTTGCTACACCAGCCTGGAGCTGGCACAACAACCAGGCCTCATGCCGTCATGTGTTGGCTCAGGATTCCTTCCCTGCCTCTGGAACACTGCATTTTGGGTCTTCCTGCTGCTGGTGGGTTCCTGAAAAGTGGCACTTGCCCATGTTTGATAGGTGGAAAGTAGCGCTCCACACTACCTGAATTATGCTGGTGTAATTCTGTCAAGCAGAGGCGGGCAGGACAGTGAGACACCTCTGCTCTCTATCCCTGCCCAAAGGGGAAATTGCATTGCTGTGTTCTTTCAGATTGCTTGGTTGGCTGGTTGTCAGGTGCTTGGAAAGTGCTGTACAATGGGGGCATAGAAGCAGGTGACCGAAAAGCCACTTTTCACCTGGCGTCACTTCTAGGGCAGGAGGCTGCAGCTTGCACAAAATGGCCTCGCAGGGAAATGGGAACACTTGGTGGGCCAGTTTAGGCCTATGGGACAGAGCTTCCTCACTTCAGATATACAGAATTTCAGCTTTAGATGGCTATGGTAGGGATACAAGATTGGCAAAAGATTTCCTGCTTTGCTCTAGAACATCTCACTTCCCGTTGCACACTAAGGTACTGGGCAAGCCCAGAAAGAGGCATCTCAGCTCCTTCCCATACCTGCTCAGGAACTAAACCATTCCCTTGATCATAGTTTGGAAAGCAAAAGGGGGAAAAAATACTTAAAACCATGTCATAGTCCTGTTACCTCTTTGTATCCAAATCTTTCACTCTGTGCCTGATGTCGAAGTTTACTGCAGAAGGAAAGGGAACATTTTTAAAGTTAACAGGAAAAACCCAAACATGCTAAAAAAAAATTCTAATAAAGGAGAGACCACCAGCTTCTAAGGCAATCCGCTATGCTAGCAAACAGCTCATACCATCCAGCAGTTCTTCCTTATGCTTACCCTAAATCCAGTGTGGAGAACTGTTGGCCCTCCAGATGGTGCTGAACTACAATTCCCATCATCTTTGGCCATGCTTGTGGGGCTGATGGGAGTTGCGGTTCAGCAGCATCTCAAGGCTTGCCTACTGTGCACCCATTTTTCAATCACTCGGTCCCACGAAGCTACACTACTTAAGGTCTTAGGTGACCTGTGTGATCCCAGCCAAACTGACGCCTTCCCCTGCTCTCACAGAAACATAATGCAAACATACTGCCAGTTTTGCCCTCTATCTGTGAAAATGTCATGCCTTCAGAGCAGCTGATCGGTATCAGAGGTTTTATCAACACATGTAAGAAAAGGCAGGATAGTTGTTAAGGCCAAGAAATCCGTAAACTTTGGAACTCCCTGCCTATTGACAGCAGGCAGGCTCCTTCACTGTACTCTTTCCAGTGCCTGCTTAAAACATTTTTGTTTAGTCAAGCTTGCCCAGGCGTATGGAAGCTACATGTGTTAATCTGTTTTTAGTTTATTGTTGATTTTAATCAGCTTTTGAATGTTTTTCAATATGTGGTTTTAACCGCCTTTTATTGATAATGCTTTCCCCCCCCCTTTTCTTTTTGCAAACTGCTTTGAAGGTTTATTACAATCACGTGGCATATATAGGTCGTTAAATAAAAATAAACGAACTGTGATGTCAAAGACAAGCGGCAAGGCTTTGTTATGTTAAACTGGCAACATCTCATTGGATTGCAGTAATTTTATATGTGGGGCTGCCTTTAAAGATTATTTTACAAGAACTTATATTTAAAAATGTATGCATGATGTTTTTCCCAATTAATCCCGGGTGCTTTTGAAGTAGATTTAAATATTTCTGCAATTGATTCATCTAAACCAGGGAGGGGGAGTGTCCTTTTGCTTGCAGGCCACATTCTCCCCTGGGCAAATTTATGACGGATGAATGCCACTGCAGGGAAATGCTAAGAGCTGAAGTGGCTAGAGCAGGGCCGTCTCGTCATAGGGGCTGGGTGGCGCGGTGCACCAGGGCGCCAGGCCCCCCAGGGGCGCCCCTGCGAGCCCGCCAGCATACTGGGTGGCCCCTCCCCAACCCGCGCCCGCCTCTTCGCCCACCTCCCTCCCGCGCTGGCCGCCCCTGGGGGATGAGGGGCGTGGCGCTGGAGCGGCGCGGGGCTTTGCGTGCCCTTCCCAGCGCTCCAGCTGGGGCTCCGGAGGGCGGCCGGCTTGCAGCGCCACACCCCTCATCCCCCGCTCGCCCACCCCCCCTCCCGAGGGGCGGCCAGCGCGGGAGGGAGGTGGGTGGAGAGGCGGCCCACCGGGGGCGCCGAGGGATCGTCGCACCAGGGTGGCCGATCCCTTTAAGACGGCGCTGGGCTAGAGTAATGATACATTCCAGCCACACAAATGTGCGCAAACATGCCCTCCATCCAGGCGGCGTTAAGGACACATTCCTACCTGACAGAAGCACGCAAGGAGTATGCAAAGAAAGATCAGTAAGGGGTGTGGCCTGGGAACAGGGTTGTGGCCTAATGAGAATCCCGAGGGCCAGATTTGGCCCCTGGGCTTGCGGTTCCTCACCTCTGTGCTAAGCAATTTAATCGGTGAAACATTGCAACCCTAGCAAGAAACAACAAATAAAAATCAATGTGCAATTATTGCCTACAGACACCGTGGACTTCTGTATGATGGCTTATTGCCAAAGACTGGGAGGCTGGTTCCCCAGAGAGCCGTTCGGCAAAAACGAAAACAACAACCAATTGGTCCCAGGCAGATGACGGTTGCTGGGATTGGGTGCACAGAGTCATTCCTGCTTCCAGAACTTTTTTCGCTCTGCAAAGCAGAGGAAAGTGAGAATGCAACTGCTCAGCCATACGCTTCAAGATTCGGAGCTCAATGGAAAACAAGCTGGAGCTGCCCCTGGGCAGGCAGTTAAAATGCTCAAGGGATGCTGGCCATGAACCTGGCTCCAATCCTGAGGCTTAGAACTTTTGGTCAAGGCTCATTCAGGCACCTCGCCAGGATAAGCAAGCACCCATTCACTGCTGTGGAAGCCAAACCGGCTGGCCTGAGCTGCTGGAGGGAGGAAACAGACAGTGAATAATAGTTTTGTTTTGGATTCACATAGATTTCTTTGTGCCCAGGCAGCACAAAGCGCTGGGCTAGGGGCCACCACATGGGAAAGAGCTGTAGCTCAGTGGTAAGAGCATCTGCTTTGCATGCAGAAAGGTCTCTGGTTCAATCCCCAACACCTCCAGGTAGGAGCCATGCCAATGTCATTCTTGACTTTCAGCCACATGAATCAAGAAGGACCAGAGAGAGCTAAAGAACTCTGTATCTGGAGAGCGGGATTAAGAGTGCTGAAACCTCAACCTAATCCTAAAAACTGAGGCCAAATGTGCCCAGAACCAACTTTTTTACCCACTTCTTGTTGCATCTTCTGGCTGGGATTGCGTCAGTTGAACCTTTTAGTTTAGCAATATAACAATGGTGATTTGCAAAGTTTGCAGAGTCCGTTGGGGCTATTAATATTAGACAGTTGCTTTCATTTTTTCCCCAAAGCCTGCTGAAAACATTTTAGTTTAGGCAGGCCTACCCAGGCATGTGATTTTATTACACATATTTGTCCATCTATATTTTGATCACTGTATTATCCCTACTTGTTTTTAGTCTGTTGATTTTATTGGTATTTTCTAAAGCATATTTTACTTCCTTGTGTGTGGGTTTGTTTGTTTTTTAAAAAAATTCAGTGCTAAATACATCTTGGAAAAGTAAATAAATGAAACCCATGTAACAAACATGCTCAGCTCTCAAAAAGTCTACAGTAAATATTATTGACGAAACTTCAGTGATAGCTAACTCGATCTGAGCAAGAGCATTCAAATTTGCCAATGGAGGGGGTTGAGAGATCTCCCTTAAAACTTTCTCTCAAAGTAGATATCGCTGCTTGCCCTGGGAAAAGTCAACGCCGACTAGGTCTTTTCTTTAGGGATTTTGATGGAGACAGAAGCTCCAAAGAAAAGTTGAAAGAAACCAGCTCTTTGTCATCCATTTGGCTATTCCTAGACATCCCGGCTGCAGGCAAATGCACAGCTTAAAAATAAGTTTTCTATAAATAGCTGATGGAAGCAAGACATGTCTCTTCTTTCCCCCAGAAACAATGGATCTGTCTACCACCTGAATGAGGCCCTCCCTTCTGCAACTTCCTGCCATTTCCTGCTTCGTGAGGACAAGAGCTGGTCATCTTAGCTTGGCAGAATGTCCTCGGCTGGTTGTTTCTCAAGGGAGTGGGTCACACAACTATAAACATCTGGCGCCAAGGCAAAGCAGTTATTCCAGTAAGGAAGGGTTAATACTTTAGCCTTTTCATTTTAAGGTGGGGAAATGGCTAATGGCCTGTGCATGTGTCGTAAGAGAGCTTCACAAAATTATGAAAGGGATGGACAGTAGATTCATGGCAAGGGAAGAGGCAGTAATTCTTAGAGGAAGGGCAGAACATCTGCTTTGAATGTGGAAGGTCCCAGGTTCAATCCCTCGTCTGAAGAGGCTCCGGAGAGCCTCTGTTGGTCCCTGTAGACAATACTGAGTCAAGATGGTCTGACTCGGAATAAGGCAGCTTCCTATGTGCCTATGGTCTCACAACAGCAGAGGCTAGGAATCAGGATGGCGAACTACGAAGGCTGCTGGCCTGATCCAGCTGGACTCGTGTGCTTAAAGAGAGAAAGGGAGGCAAGCCTCTATTTTATCCCGATGTCTTAGGAACCTTGCCCCCATGTGCGATTTCCAAACAGCTTGAATTTAAAGTATCTTGCAAGTCCCACAACTGGCATAGTGTTTGCACCCATTCTGTGTATTGTTTGCACTCACAACCGATCTGGATATACCAACGGGGGCTGCAAGCTCCATATGAGGAGCATCCTTTGTTTGCCCAGAAATGACATATCAGCCTGGGGATTGAACTGCCCTAAGAGGTTATGACCTATGCATGGCTTAGCAAAGAAGTAGCCCTAAATCATACTCAACCCTTCTCTCTCTCTCTCTTTCTTTCTTTTTTTTGGTATTTGCTCAGGGGACGAGATAAAAGCCTCATTGTCCACAAGGCTAAGGCCAGGAGGCCCAGGGCCTTCGCGGCGCAGAGCAAAATTCATTCCTTCGCTAACTAATCTGCACATCCTACGTGGCGCAGGGCAAAGTCTCTTCTGGCAAAAGCTGCACCCAACATCGCATTCCGACTCCCACCCGTCCTTGCACATTCGTAACGGGCATGGAAGCAACACTCTGAACCAGTTTGGCAAAAATAAACCCAGGCCAACCTTAGGAAATTTGCACAATTGCTCAGGCCTTGAACGGACGGGGCTTGCACTGAATTAAGAGCCCTGAGAGATTCGGGATGGAGGAACCATAGCTCAGGCTTCATTTCCACTAGAGCAGGCATGTCCAACAGGTAGATCGTGATCTACTGGTAGATCACTGGACGTCTGTGGTAGATCACTGGTAGATCAGTGGCTCCCCCAAAGAAGCTAAAAAACTTTGGCTCCCCTAAAAAACTCAACATCTTTGCCCTCCACCCCTAAAATGACCCGACCCACCAAAAACAGGGCTTTCCTTCCTAACACAAGCTCAATGTCGCTTTCCTCCTCCCTAAAGAAGCTCAACAACTTGTACATGAACCCCAAAAAACAGCGCTTTCCTTCCTAAAAAAAGCTCAACAACTTTGACCTGAACCCCCAAAAAGGGGGGTAGATCACTGCCAGTTTTTAACTCTGTGAGTAGATTGCAGTCTCTTGGGAGTTGGCCACCCCTGCACTAGAGCAATAGCACACCACAGTTTAAACAGTCACAGCTTCCCCCGAAGGATCATGGGGACTGTAGTTTGCTAAGAGCACTGACAGTTGTAAGGAGACCCTCCCCTTCCCCTCGATTCGCAGAGCGGTCTAATGGTCAATCTCTCTTCACAGGGAACTCTGCAAATTGTAGCTCCGTGAAGGGGATAGGTGACTCTTAGCAGCAATCAACATCCGTAACAAACTATACTCCCCAGGATTCTTTGGGGAAGCCATGCCTGTGACAGGTAGTGCAGATGGGGCCTGAGTGGCAGAGCAGATGGTTTATATGCAAACCTTCCACACATCCCGTGTCCCCTCCACTTAAAAGGATCAGGTGACAGGAGAGAGACCGCTGCCAGAGGTCTTAAAAGAGAGCTGCTGCTAATCTGAAAAGACCATCCTGGGCTATAGATTGAGGGTGCGGCATCTGGGTTCAGCCTAAGGGCCATGTGGGAGCCTGCCAGGGGTCAGCGGGGTCAGAGGCAAAAGTGGGCAGGGTAATGAATGCAAATCTTACCTTTGCACAGAAGGCAGAGGGCCTTCTCTGCAGTGGCACCCGCCCCGTGGAACACCCTCCCATCAGATGTCAAAGAAATAAACAACTATCTGACTTTTAGGAAAGTTTTTAATGTCTGATGTTTTATCGTGTTTTTAATATTATGTTGGGAGATGCCCAGAGTGGCTGGGGAAACCCATCCAGATGGGTGGGGTATTAATAATAATAATAGTAATAATAACAATAATAATAATAATAATAATAGGCTCATTTCCACACACACACACACTCACACACTCACAACCTCTATTCTCCATCCAGACAAACAACAGGCATTATCAGAGTTCAAAGACATATTCCAGCCAGGCAAAAACATGCAAGGAGGGTGCAAAGCAACTGCAGTCACAGGCCAAGGTGCATCGCTTGCGTTTCCTCCCTCCTCCGCCATCTGCATCCAGCATCTCCCTCGGGGCTGTGACTCACCTAATGAAGTAGCAGCAGAAGATGAGGCTGAGCACAAAGACGAAGATCCCAGTGCCAAAAATCACCATGTAGATATTCAGCGGCAAGTCCTGGAATGTGATGGGAGGCATTGTGCAGGATTTGTTGGTGTAAACCAGCCCCAAACCACAGAAGCATCCTGGAAGCCAGGAGGGTAGAAGGGAGAGAAAGAGAAGATGAGACTCAGGGGTGGAGAGAGACAGGAGGGGAGAGGAAGACAGCAGCACAAATCTCCTTAGGATCATAGAATTGTAGAGCTGGAGGGGACCCCGAGGATCATCTAGGCAACCCCCCTGCAAGGCAGGACTACGCAGCTAGCCCATATGGGGATCAAACCCGTGACCGAAACTAAGCAGTGGAGAATAGGGATGGGCAAATCTGCCCCTTTCGGTTTCTCCCAAGTTTGTCATTTTCCCCATCTTAAATTCCTTTCTTCCCCAAAATACAGTACACATTTTTGCATGTGGTGTGAACTAAGGCACACCTTTCTGCAAGCAATTCCCCCTAATATAATGCAATTTTTAAAAAAATGCTATTTGCACAAATGCATATATTCTTGTGCATACTTTCCCACAAACATAAGCCTTTTGGTTCATGTTGTCTGGGAGAGCTGCATCGAAATGTGAAGATGTGTGAATCTGGAAGGATACTTGCCCCTCAGTTCACATATCTGTTTGGGAAATGCAAACCAGGGAAAATGCACTGAATTTCTCCCTCATCCCTCCTAGAGAATAAGGCAACGAATAGCTTCTAGACATGATGATTTTACAGGTACCATCTCCAGCATCTCTGCTCTAGAAACCCCAGTTAGCACATACCATTCACTTGCTTAGATAAACAGAAGAAAAACCACTCATCCAAAAGAACAAAATCCAAACACACAATCACAAAAATAGGAAGCATTGATGGGAGCTTTTTATGTTATCATTATAAGACACTTTATCAATATGGGGTTATCTGTTTAGCTCCATTCCACTGTGGGTTATGATTTCCTTTTTAAAAAAAAGTTCCTTCAGAGGTTTTTAATTCTATACAAATGTATTTTTTTTCTGACTGACGGTCGAATAAAAGAATGTATGTATATATGTATTATAAGCCACTGTGAGCTCAACAGGATTGTGGAAAAGGGGAATACAAGTATTAAATCAAAAGGTTGCCTACTCCCATATGAACCTGTGCAGAATCTAAGAGCTCCTCCAGATGACCTATTTATTTCACATTCAACTTGATTTCCTTGCATAAAGCTGGAGTGGGAGGATAGAATATCATATTTATTCCATTTTTTAATGGGGAGTTTATAAGACAATAAGCATTCATCCCAATCTGTTTATGGGGCATTTGCACATCTTCCCATTAGTAATTCATTCATCCCACCCTTCTTGATGTCTTCTATCGCTTTCCAAACTGCCAAATGTCAGGTTTTTTTTTTAAATGGATTTGTTGGGCTAGGGCAATGGAGCACTTTAATCCACTTGAAAGGACAGTATACACTTGAACCTCTCCTGCAAAATACTGACATCTGGAGGCACCCTAAGGTCTGCGCCAGAGGTCCTCCCACTGTACCCTTTGGAGGTGGCAATTGAGTATTTTCAGTAGTGGCACGGGATGCAAGGATCTGTCAATTCTGGTTCTCTCCATTTCTCATTTTTCCAGTCTTAAATTATGTTCTCCATATTTCTGCAGCAATTTAGTTTTTTAAAAAGGTCATGAATATTCACTAGCATTTTAAGTGTGCATTTCTCATAATAAACACCTTTCTGTGTACACATTTCTGCAAACTCTTCCCCCTAATATAATGCATTTTTGCATTCTATTTTCACTAACATATTCATTTGTGTGCGCACCTTCTCCCAATATATGCATTTTTCTAAGCACTGTTAGGCTGCAAAATTTGGGCAAGTGTGAATTTTGAAGGACAGCTGTGTTTCACTTCACTTTGTTTCAGAAAATGCAAATTGGATAGATTCACCTTAAAGGCACAATCCCAGTCCTCTTTCCCCTACATTCACCAAATGTCCGAAAGGAATAAAAGAGCAATGGTAGCACAGCCTTAGGAATGCCCAGTATTTCAAATAAATGATAAACAGCAAAGCCAGTGCAGTGTAGCATAGTGGTTAAAGTTTTGAAATGGTGCCTGGGAGGTCAGGGTTCAAATCCACACTCAGTCATGAAGCTCACTCGGTGACCTTGAACCAGTCAAGGTCTCTAAATCTAACCCACTTCACAGGGTTGTTATGAAGATAAAATGGGGTAGACCAAACCTTCAGCCACTTGGAGGGAAATAATACAGTGGTACCTCGGGTTACAGACACTTCAGGTTCATAGCTGTCAACTTTTTCCTTTTTTTAAAGGGAAATTCCCTTATTCTGAATAGGATTCCTCGCAAGAAAAAGGAAAAGTTGACAGCTATGTTCAGGATACAGATGCTTCAGGTTACAGACTCTGCTAACCCAGACGTGGGTGGCACTGTGGTCTAAACCACAGAGCCTAGAGCTTGCCGATCAGAAGGTCAGCGGTTCGAATCCCCGCAACGGGGTGAGCTCCTGTTGTTTGGTACCTGCTCCTGGTAACCTAGCAGTTCGAAAGCACGTCAAAGTGCAAGTAGCTAAATAGGTATCGCTCCGGCGGGAAGGTAAACGGCATTTCCGTGTGCTGCTCTGGTTCGCCAGAAGCGGTTTAGTCATGCTGGCCACATGACCCGGAAGCTGTACACCGGCTCCCTTGGCCAATAAAGCGAGATGAGCACCACAACCACAGAGTCGTCCGTGACTGGTCCTAATGGTCAGGGGTCCCTTTACCTTTAACTCAGAAATAGTACCACGGGGTAAGAACTTTGCTTCAGGATGAGAACAGAAATCGCACAGCGGTGGCACGGCGGCAGCGGGAGGCCCCATTAGCTAAAGTGGTACCTCAGGTTAAGAACAGTTTCAGGTTAAGAACGGACCTCCGGAACGAATGAAGTTCTTAACCAGAACCACTGTACTGCAATTATTTTATTTTAAAAAAATGATGACTTCCTTGGAACAGTCATCTTTTTCCTGGCCCACAATAGGAAATGATCAAAACATGATCCCATCCACTATTTAAGGAATCAGTGCACAAAAGGAGGTTTTGCTGACTGAAGCACAGAACAGCTGTGGCTGGTTACAGGAAGGCCTGTTGAAAAGCAAAAATAAGAAAAGAAAATCCTCTGGGGGTGCTGGTGCTAATAGCAATGCAGAAATGATCCGAGGAAGTCTCTCACTATCAGCTGTGAGCAGAGCCCTGGCCATTCAGATCCAAGCAACAATCTCCATGAGAATGGCAGCGGGGGGGGGGGAGGTTTTTCCAGGAAGAATTTGCTACCTTAATTAGGCAAATAATAGAAGTGTGTGTACACATAGCTCTTGACCCTTACTACACAACTCAAAAGTAGTATCCAGGTTCCAATGGAGACTAGCATTTCCTGTACTAATGGAGACAGATACACAGGGAGACCTATGGTCTCACAACAGCTGTCAAACTTGGCCCACAGCTGGTAGGGGAAGAAGGATGTAGGCTGCTAGTCAAAATCCAGTTCCCCACTCCTGGGCTAGATGCATAAATAGTTTGACCTGATAATCAGGCAATTTCCTCATGTTCTGTGTGGTCCTTACGTTCCCAAATGGCTGTGGGGACTGGAAGGGGGCACTGAGCTTCCATAGGAGTGTGTTGTCCCCGACCCCAATTTCCTCTCCCCTGCAGAGACTGATTTGAGGATGGACAGAAAAGACTCGGCAAGCTGGTGTATTATCTACAGGCAGATCCCTTTCTTTCTGCAGAGTCTGCTGTTTGAAAGGATAAGCTTGCAGAGATCTGTGTCTCTAGAGAGATCTGCCTAGACATTGGGAAGGACGGGGGAGGAGTGGGAAATTGTAATGAGGCACTGAACAGTAATGAGGCACTGAAGTCCCTTTGATAAAAAAACCGAATCCGGGACGCCACCTGGGCCCAGACGCAAACTGCACCCCCTGTTTCAGGACCACAGCCTGAGAAAAACAAAATGGTTTTCCTATACACACACGTCGAGGATCATGGAAGGTATAAAGCCAGCCTAGGATTCCAAAAATACACGTATTCCACTGAGACAGATATTGCTGTGAATTATTCCAGCCATCACCTCCTCAGCAGCTGAAGCTTTCCCAGTAGTGCCAAACCCAGAAGGGGAAAAAAAAGTCCTTATTCACACAAGGAGCAGTGGTTCAGCTCCAGATCCTGGCATAAGGCGCCCTTTGCAGGATACACACCCTGAATGGGCTCCTCTTCGCAAGCACCACTGTCACTGCGGCCTATTTAACTTCTCTGTGTCCAATTTGCCCCACTGCATCTTGCCTTGCTGTTGTCCCCATTGGGCTATCTAGTGCTGCGTTATCAATTTGGATTGGCCGGGGCTCTGCAGGGTCTTGGCTAGAAGTTGCTGCCATCACCTGCTAGCCAGGCTGGCGGGGGGGGGGAGTGACAGGGGCATGGGCAGGGGCGTCGTAGGGTGGGGGCGGGGGGGCGGGCCGCCCCTCGGGCCGCCCCTAGGTGGGCGTAACATTTTGGCGCGTGGGGGTAACTTGCGGCGGCCCCTCCCATCACTCCCACGCGCCGCCGCTCCCTCCGTCACCCCGGGAGCAGCAGCGCTGCACGGACGGGGTGCTCGCTCGGCCGAGCGAGCACCCCGTTCCTGCAGCGCTGCTCCTCCCGGGGTGACCGGTGGTGCGTGGGGAGTGGTGGGAGGGGCCGCCGCAAGTCACCCCCACGCACCGCCGCTCGCTCCGTCACCGTGGGAGCAGCAGCGGCGCACAGTGTGTGCGGTGCTGCTGCTCCCGGGGCGACGGAACGAACGGCGGCACGTGGGGTGACAAGCGGCGGCCCCTCCCATCACTCCCCACGCGCCGCCGTGCCGCTCCCTGCCCACTGTGCTCAGGCAGCGGAGCCCGGGGCGAAAGGACACGGGCAGGCCCGCTGGCCCAACCCCTCTCCTTTCCCCGGGACAGCTCCGCTCACGGAGTGCAGCGGGAGAGGGGCGGGCCAACTGGCCCGCGCGGAGGCGTTGTTCCGTGCGCATGCGTCATGCGCACGGAGCGACGCCCCGCCCCCATGGGTGCCACTGGGCTTGCCGCCCCCAGCAGCCCAGTGGCTAGCGACGCCCCTGGGCATGGGGCCAGAAAGCTCATTCTCTAGTGCAAGGGGAGCCAATGTGGTGCCTCCTCCCAACGGTGTTGGCCTACAACTCCCATCAGCCCCAGTTGGCATGGCAGATGGTCAGGGACGATGGGAATTGTAGTCCAACAGCATCTCAAGGGCACTACATCATCATCAATTTATTTATACCCCATCTTTTTCCCTAATGGGGAAGTTTACGGATAAAAACAAGAATTGTTAATAACATTGGAGGGGGGGGACCACACAAGTTAATCTTGATAGAATTAAAACTATATAATATATGAAATCTATTTGTTGACTACCAAACAGATTTTATATCTGAAAGCACAGATGAGTGCTACACCCCATAGTCAAATTCGACTGGCCTTAACCGTCCAGGGGTCCTTTACCCTTATTTTTTACCCCGTCCTAGTAGAATGCTTTTGTTGAATTAAAAAACAATAATTTGCTATATTTAAAATGCTTTAAAAGAATTAAATGAAAATAGCATTTAGAGGCAAACCTCCACAATTCACACTTTCCAAGACTTTACATGAACCGAAACACAGCAATTCTTTGGAAATTTGCACTTTTCCAAATTTTGAAATGCAATTCTCCAACCAAGCAACAGGTACAAAAATGCACGTGCTGTGCTAGAGTACAGTGTGCATAAAAATGTATACGTTAACTAAAATAACAAGCCAAAGTGCATTATGTTAGTGGAAAATACTTTGCAAACATGCATCCATTAGGACAATTGCATGCCAAAATTTGAAATACTGGTGAATTTTCAGTACCTTAAAAAAAACCTACCATCTGTATGGAAATTTGGAAACTGAATTTAAGATTGGAAAAAATGCAAAACTGAGATGAAATGAAATGAACAGATTTGCCCATCCCTACTCTCACCTAGTAAAATTTAAAACACACGAAGGTTTCAGACTCTTGAAGAGGGTTGACACCTGCATTCTATCCCATGCCACAAGCAGGACTTTCATATCATCACATCAACTGAAACACCATAGTTTGCAACAGATGATGTTCACATATTCAGCTGGGAACCACCAACCATTAACTGAAGTAAAGTATCTGTATTTGCAACCCACTCTTTAGAGTTATAATCCCCTCCATCTATCCCTTTGGAAGCATGTACATAATCATATAAAGAAAGAATGTCACTAAACTCTTGATGGCGTAACTGGGCCCACAGTGGATGTTTATAGCCAATATGGAGTTATGGAATTGCCAGATGTTTCCTGCAACTGAAGGCTGCAAAATTCAAGCCATTTGGTAGAAGCTACTGTAGTGCTAAGAGAGCGTTCGGCACGCACAAAGATTTGTGCTTGTGCAATGGAACTTCCTCCCTCTCTCCTCCCTCAAACCCCGCAAATCTGTTTTAAGGGTTCCCCGAGCCCCTAGTGGTGGAAAGATTCTGCTGTGCAAGTAGAAATCATTGCACAGATGGGGCAGGTTGGCTGAATACTGACCAATGATCCTCAACTGACTGAGAGGGCAGGAGCTGGTGTTTTGGGCTTTTCGATTTATCACATTTCTATCCCACCTTTTCCCCAAGGTGGTTTACATGGCTCTCTTCCTCCCTGATTTGTCCTCAATTCACAACAACCCTGTGAGGTAGAGGTTAGGCCGAGAGACTGTGACTGGCCCAAAGTCACCCAGTGAGTCTCATGGCTGAGTGGGATTTGAACCCTAGCCGTCCAGATCCTAGGCCGGCCCCCTAACCACTACTCCAGACTGCCTCTCATTCTAACAAGCATCATCACTCAAAGATATATAACTCGAGACATCCAGACAGAAGCAACAGCAAGAACCAGTTTACAAAGCTGGGGTTCTTTGCTCAATCTGTTCTCCGCAGCGAACCCTTCTCTGCTAACATGGAAAAAAATGCACAGCTAGAAGCTGCCCATTTCGAAGAAACCAGAAAAGTTAGCAGCATTACGTAGTGCAGTGACCTAGATATCGTTTGGATGTCTTTAAACGGGGGCGCGGGGGTGGGGGGAAATAAATGAAAATCAGCAGGGAAAATCAGAGGCAGAAAACAAAGTGGGCTGCTGCAGCGACATAAAGGGAGACCAACGTATCATCATTCCTGTGCTGCCTTAGGAAAAATTAAACTATTAGTCTAGCTCAATATTGTTGATTCTAAGCTGATGGGCTCTCCATGGTTTCAGACAAGGGCCTCTTCCAGCCCTGCATGGAATGGGGAGCCACTGCAGAAAAGTCCATCTCCGGATGGAAAACATATATATGTGTGAGGGCATGGTTTACTGACTGGCTGGACCCCTAAACAAAGCATTCCACACTGCAACATTTTGTTGCAGGTCCCTCTTGACTTATATACAGTTATTTAAGGCACTGCCGCTTCATCCTGCCTTGGCAGAGATGGCTAAACTGTGCCCCAGCCCCTCAATAAGGTTGCTGGACTGCAACTCCCATCAGCCCTGACCATTGGGCCATGCTTCCTGAGGCTGGCGGAAGTTGGAGTCCCGACAACATATAGAGGGCCACAGGTAACAACAACAACAACAACAAAAAATTATACCCTGCCCATCTGACTGGGTTGCCCCAGTCACTCTGGGTGGCTTCCAACAATACAAATAAAACAAAACAACAAAACAAACAAACAAACAAACAACACCATCAAAGATTAAAAGCTTCCTGAAACAGGACTGCCTTCAGATGTCTATGAAAATTTATATAGTTGTTTTATTCTTTGACATCTGCCAGGAGGGCATTCTACAGGGTGGGTGTGACTACCGAGAAGTCCCTCCACTTGGTTCCTTGTAACTTCACTTCTCGCAGTGAAGGCCCTCGGAGCTGGGCCTCAGTGTCCAGGCTGAGCGATGGGGGTGGAGACGCTCCTTCAGGTATACTGGGCTGAGGCCGTTTAGGGCTTTAAAGGTCAGCACCAACACTTTGAAATGTGCTCGGAAACGTACTAGGAGCAAATGTAGATATCTTAGGACCAGTGTTATGTGGTCTCAGCAGCCACTCCCAGTCATCAGTCTAGCTGCTGCATTCTGGATTAGTTGTAGTTTCTGAGCCACCTTCAAAGGTAGCCCCACATAAGAGTGCATTGCAGCAGTCGAAGCGGGAGATAACCAGAGTTACGTACCACTCTTGCGATACAGGGCACAGGCAGGGTCTCAGCCTGAGTACCAGATGGAACTGGTAGACAGCCATCCTGGACACAGAGTTGGTTTGCACCTCCCTGAACAGCTGTGAGTCCAAAATGTCTCCCAGGATGCACGTCTGATCCTTTGTTGTTGTTTAGTCGTTTAGTCATGTCCGACTCTTCGTGACCCCATGGACCAGAACACACCAGGCACTCCTGTCTTCCACTGCCAGTTTGGTCAGACTCATGATGGTAGCTTCGAGAACACCATCCAACCATCTTGTCCTCTGTCGTCCCCTTCTCCTTGTGCCCTCCATCTTTCCCAACACCAGGGTCTTTTCCAGGGAGTCTTCTCTTCTCATGAGGTGGCCAAAGTATTAGAGCCTCAGCTTCAGGATCTGTCCTTCCAGTGAGCACTCAGGGCTGACTTCCTTCAGAATGGATAGGTTTGATCTTCTTGCAGTCCATGGGACTCTCAAGAGTCTCCTCCAGCACCATACAGTGGTACCTTGGGTTAAGAACTTAATTCATTCTGGAGGTCCATTCTTAACTTGAAACCGTTCTCAACCTGAAGCACCACTTTAGCTAATGGGGCCTCCCGCTGCTGCTGCGCCTCCAGAGCATGATTTCTGTTCTTATCCTGAAGCAAAGTTCTTAACCTGAAGCATTATTTCTGGGTTAGCACAGTCTGTAACATGAAGCGTATGTAACCTGAAGCGTATGTAACCTGAGGTACCACTGTAATTCAAAAGCATCATTTCTTTGGTGATCTTTATTGTCCAACTCTCACTTCCAGCTCTCACTGATTCTTTAGGGGCACATTTACCCCAATCAGGACTAGAGTCCCCCACACCTGCCCACCCCCTGTCTCCCAGAAACAGTACTTATGTCTTGTCAGGATTCAATTTCAATCCATTAACCGCCACCAACCCCTGCAGCGCTGTCATTGTTTGAATCAGCCCCTGCAGCTCTGCCTTTAACAGTCTTTTGGTTTGCAGGACTTAGCAATCAAATCAAATCTGGTTTGTTTGTTTTTTAAACAGCATGCTAATATAAAATTATCTCTGCAACCCTGTGTCTGGCCACCCAAGCCATCCCACTAACGAAAGCTTCCCCTGATTTCCCCTTACGACAGCCATTTTCAGCTCCCGGGCTCAGTTTGCTTATTTAGCAGAAAGTTATAAAGCTCTAACATTTGAGGCTTAAGCAGGCAAGTGGCAGGCACACTCTGCTGCCAGAGGTCAAGGTCAGGCCAATTGGACTCTTGCCACACAAGTACCATCTGATTCTACAGCTCCACTCCAGGCAAACACGTATGACTATTTTTGCATCCTAGACCTAGAGTCCTGGACCTATTCTCTGGGTGCTGGGAACGCTTCACGAAGCTGTCAGGAATTGCAATTCATTTGCCTGCTGGAGAACTTTCAAAATTTGGAGTAAGCCGGGTGGCAGTGGATCAAAAATCTGGACGGCCGTAGTTTTATTATTATTATTTTTAATCATTTGTTCCCGTAGACAAAGAAAACTTGGCACTAAGCGTTACTATTGTGCTTCGTGCTGCTCTGAAAGATTAAAAGATAAAAGGTGTCTCTATTGAAGCTGAACCTGTTGAAGCAAACCCATTCTAGCAATGTGTTCATAATTCTAAGAACCACCTAATTCACAAACTGCCTGTGCAGGCAAGCTGGATTGCCTCCCAGTTTCTGGTAGGTGCTACGCAAGGGACCTGCAACAAGATGTTGCAGCATGGAGTTGTCCTGTTCAGGGTTCCAGCTAGCTACTCCCTTTCCCTAAACACTCCATTCCACCCACCCAATTTTTCTGTCATTCTCATCCGTCCAACATGCATTTAGCATTCCATGGCCACCAAGCAGGTTGTTTTAGAGAGGGGGGGGGGGGTCCCAAGCGTTGTTTATAGGGTTCCCCAGAAGTCTGCTACTATCTCCCTCTTGTCTTGTGCATGACTGGTGCCACTCCAGCTACAAAAGTATTGCCACTTGGCGCAGGAGTTGGGTCCGAAAGATCCTGAAATGCATCAAGCTTCCTTGACGTAGCTCCTGTGCTCATGAAAGACTTGTCAGAGCTCATCTCCTGCTCTCCTTTCTCCTGCCTTCATGGAGCCCAGAAAGCCTCAGGCGCTCGGGTGCTTCAGGTCCCTAGCAGAGCATTCTTCTTTTCTACATGGGGTGGGGAAGCTTTTCGGCTCCACGGGCCTGATCCTTATCTGGCCCCACTCCTGCAGGCCAACTTTGACAAGTGGGCAGGGCAACACACCTGCCAGCCACAGGAGAGGGAATCCTGGCAAAACCCTGGAGGTCAGGTGCTTGGGAATCTTCTGCACCCTTTGAATCCCCGTGACGGGGTGAACTCCCGTTGCTCAGTTCCTGCTCCTAGCAGTTCGAAAGCACGCCAAAGTGCAAGTAGATAAATAGGTACCGCTCTGGCGGGAAGGTAAACGACGTTTCCGTGCACTGCTCTGTTTCTCCAGAAGCAGCTTAGTCATGCTGGCCACACGACCTGGAAGCTGTACAATGGCTCCCTTGGCCAATAAAGCGAGATGAGCACCACAACCCCCGAATCGTCCATGACTGGACCTAATGGTCAGGAATCCCTTTACCTTTACCTAGGGCAAGACTGACTTCCTAACATATCGAGTGATGTGCAGGGGGATTGATCCTGCTTTGTGCAGGGATCAACTGCATACACAGCTGAATAGGGCAGGAATGCATGCCCCCACCCCCGCAATCAGCTGATGGGCAAGCGGTCCAGTCAAGCTTTCTGCAGGATCCACCACCCTGTTCCATCCCATCAGCTGCCCATCTGGGTGATGTCACCTGATTGACAGGTGGGCGTGATTTCAGGTGAACAGCTTCAATTTGGAACCCCTGGCAGGAACCCAAGATTGGCCCATGGGCTAGATGTTCCCTAACTATGTTTTTTTTTTTTTAGGGGTGAAACTAGGACTACCACTCCCAGCACGCCCAGCAGAAAAATAATGCTATTCGTTTCAATTAGTGCTGGGAAGAAGGTGCTCTGTGCATCAGACTGGGGGTGAGGACAGGGACTGCTGCCACAACCCTACATAAAGCTAAAGGTACCCCTGACCATTAGGTCCAGTCACAGACGACCCTGGGGTTGCGGCACTCATCTCGCTCTATAGGCTGAGGGAGCTGGCGTTTGTCCTGCAGGCAGGTCATGTGGCCAGCATGACTAACCCGCTTCTGGCGAACCAGAGCAGCACACGGAAATGCCATTTACCTTCGCGCCGGAGCGATACCTATTTATCTACTTGCACTTTGATGTGCTCTCAAACTGCTAGGTGGGCAGGAGCTGGGACCTAACAACGGGAGTTCACCCCGTCACTGGGAGTCGAACCGCTGACCTTCTGATCGGCAAGCTGTAGGCTCTGTGGTTTAACCCACAGCGCCACCCGCGTCCCTAACAATCCTACATAAACAAAATCAGGGGTGCAATCTACATTGACTGGCAGTGGTTCCCTAGAGTTTCAGGCAGGAGATGTTCCCAGCTCTCAAATCAGGTGCACAGTGGGTCAGTGGGTCTGGCTGCTCACCAGAAGGTTGGTGGGTCAATCCCACTCAGGGCAGGATTCCTGCATTACAGAGGGTTGGACTAGATGACCCATGGGATCCCTTCCAACTCTACAATCCTACGATTCTATGGTTCTTCAACAAGGCTGCCTTACCACATTTCGAAGTGAAGCAAATAAACATTACCATCAAAAAAAGCCCCAATCTCCCAAATATGGCCATTTACTCCAGAGTCTATGATTAACAGCAGGTGCGTGAAGAAGAGGGGGAGGATCTGCTTTGTGAGAAACTCTGATGGAGTCCTTGAGCTATTTGCAGTACTCTCCCTTCTCCCGTAGGTCACCTGCTTCACGGAGGCTAATGGTTCACCCGGAGAGTCAGCTCACTGATGAAGCTAGAGAGGCTCGACTCCACACAACACAGAAAGCGAGAAACTGGAATGAAACCAGGGGTTTATGTAAAGGCCTTTGTGTGGGGGTGAGCAGCAGCTGCAATTGGGTTTCCTGACAGGGAGAAGATGTCTCTAGAGACAAATGAGGCTGGCAGCTGAGGATCAATCCCTGGCATCTCCAGGTAGAGCTGGGATAAAATCCTTTTTGAAACCCTAAAAAGTTGCTGTCCGTCTGTGTAGACAATAGTGAGGTAGATGGATCAGTCGTGTGACTCAGTATAAGGCAGCCTCCTATGTTCCTATTCTGACTGGCAGCAGCTCTCTGGGGTTTTAGGCAGAGATCTTTCACATAAATTGCTGGGTTGCTTTCCCCCACCCCCCAAAATGAAGGTGCTAAGGATCAAACCTGGGACCTTCTGCATGCAAAGCACCTGCCCTACGAATGAGCTATCCCTTCCCCTGCAGTTCCTAGTTCATGATTTAATCTTGGGAGAGCCGGTGTGGTATAATGGTTAGAGTACTGGACTAGGAGCTGGAAGACCGGGGTTCAAATTCCCACTCAGCCATACAGCACACTGGGTGACTTTGGGCCAGTTACCATCTCTCAGACTAAACTACCTCACAGGGTTGTTGTGAGGATTTAAAAAATGGCGAGAAGGAGAACCATGTACTTGAGCTCCTTGGAGGAAAAGGTGAGATATAAATGTAATGAATGAAATATATAAATAATCTGGAGTTGCAGATTCCAGTCTGAATAAATCACTGTGGATTTTAAATGCCTGCATCCCGAGGTTACAATGCTCTGCCAGCCTTGCTTGGGATTAAGCCCCATGGACTTACTTAAGAGTAGATGCGCACAGGATCGTGCTGCAAATTAAGCTTTGGGTGGCCCCAATCCATGCACCTCTGCCGCTGTCAAAGCTCAGCACTGAATCCAACCCAAGATTTTGTTTGCCTTTGAAAAAAATTACGGCTCGGAAAAGCTTGCATGCAAAGGAGCACAAAAGCAACAGCAGGAAGAGAGAGGCGAACTCTTTAGCTGTGTAGACTGCATCTGCTTAGAGAGGGGGGCTGAACCTGCCCAGGGGTCAGTGAGTGGAGCAACTGATGAAAAACGTACCTTTCTACAGCCAGACTATTTTCTAGACACACCTCTCGCTATGCTCCAGCCAGACAAGGAAAAGGAGCCATCTGAGTTCAAAGGCACATTCCAGCCAGGCAAAAACACTCAAGGAAAGCATGAAGTAGGGATGGGGAAGGGGGCTATGGCTGGCAGAGGTTGTGTGGCCTGGGGAGAGTCCCAAGGTCCAGACAGAGAGAGGGCCACATTTGGTTCCCAGACCTAGAATTCCCTCCCATTGCTTTAGAAGACACCTGGCCTCTGGCCCTCCAGATGTTTCTGGACTGCAGCTTCCATCATGCCTGGCAATTAGCACCGCTGATGGGAACTGGAGTCCAACAACATCTGGAGGGCCACCATTTCCCCACCCCTGGCTTAGAGGATGGTCCCAGAACCATCTTAATAGGAACACTGAAAGTTTATCAGCATCACCTCTGGCACTCCATGTGTTGTGGACTACAACCCCTAACAGCTCCAGCCAGCTTGGCCGATGCTCACGGGTGATGGGAGCTGTGGTCCAAAAACATCTGGATCGGGGAAGGCACTCATCTCCTCTGACAGGCTGCAGGTGTCCAGGGTCTCTCTCAGGCAGAGAGAATGCCTTCCCACCACTTCTGAAATGGAGAGGCGTGGGAGAAAACCTGGGGCCTTTTGCGTTCAAGACGCATGATTTACAACTAGGTTGAGTACATCCCTTAAAAGTCCATTTGCTCCCTAGAGTTTAGGGTTTATAGACTAGGATTCTTAATTATTAATAGCGCACGTTGGGCGTGCTTATAAGATGCACTGCCCCGTTCCCAAGAACCATGAGAAGTGACGTGGGCGATCCTTAATAAAATCTGCTTTTTCAAACAAAACTAAAACAACTTTAAAGCGGCCAGGGGAAAGCTTTGATTTGTTTCAGACCAAATCAGTACAGGGGGAGGGAATGATGATTATACTCCAACGACTCCCCAAACTGTTTTTCTTTTTGTTCTGGTGACACTGTTTTAAAACTGCTTTAAACGGTGTTTCAAATTTCTGTAACTCACCCTGAGACCTTAGAGTGAGGGGTGGGTAACAAATTAAAACGACAGCAACGAAATCTGGAGGAACACAGGTTCCCCAACCACTGCTTTAAACTTTCATCACTGTGCGATTTTCTTAACTCGGACAGTTCCTCCAAAGATGCTGTTTGTTTTGCTTGAAGGAAACAAAAGATACACAGAGACGTGCTCCATATAACTGCAGGCACAGCTGACCTAATAACACTTTCAGTGGATGTGTGTGTGATTTAGATCAGGGAGATGGCCGGGGGGGGGGGGAATAGGGTTAAACACCCCCTGCCAGTGTTGCCAAAGCTCTGCTCGAGTAGCGTTGAGCAAGTAGTTGGTTAGGCTATGTGGTGTAGTGGTCAGAGCGCTGTTCTAAGAATGGGAAGATCTGGGTTCAAATCCCCACTCATGCATGAAACTCACTGGCCTGATGTCAGGCTAGTCACATTCTCTCAGGTTTACCTACCTCACAAGGCTGATGTGAAGATAAAACAAGGGGAGGAATTATGCTTGCTACCCCTTAGGTGCTTGGGAGAATGAGAAGATTTGAGCATGGGTCTGCTACATCATACTTATGGGTCCAACAATCAGCAGGTGAGGCCTTATTGGTGGTACCAGCACCAGGGGCTGCCCGGTTGACAGGTTCTTTGGGGGAAGCCGTGACTGTGGCATGAGAGTATTTTAAATGTATGGATGCGAGCTCAGCCTCAGTCCCCCCATCTGCAATATGGGGAATCAGAATGCTAACTCCAGAATCTTCTGCTCTGTTCCACACAAAGTAGGAACTGAGCCTTTTGTGTGGTGGCACCTATCCTTCGGAATCCCATCCCCTTGAATATTAGGCAGGCACCCTCTCTCTTGTCTGGTTGGCCCCCACTGGAGACCTACCTCTTCCAACAAGCCTTTTGAATTGATATCTTTTCCAGTTTTGCACCTGGAATTGTTTTTAAGAAGCTTTTTCACTTTTTGTTTGCTACCCTGGGTTTCTTCTGGGAGGAAGGGTGGAATGTAAATTGAATAAACAAACAAACAAACAAATTCAAGGCCAGATTCCAGCCAAGCAAAAATACTTAAGCAGGGTGCAAAGAAGGGGGAGGGCATGGCCTGGCAAGAGTCCTGAGGGTCACAAAAAGGTGCTTGGGGGCCGGCGGGGGGCTGCATCCATTCCCTGGGCCTGAGGTTGTTCTACCCCTGTCTTGAAAGTTTGCTATGACGATTACAATTAGCTGATGCATTCAAAAAGCGTTGAGCAATTGAGAAGGATATGCAAAGATTAAATGTTATTAAAGTATATTCATGGTTAACATGGGACAAGAATTATGATTGCGGCACAGCCCACAGGCAGCTGTGATGCGGTTTGGCTACTATCAACACTGCAAGCCTTCTAGAAACCAAAAGTACAGTAACTGGCCATGGTTTACTTAGCCATGAGCATCTCCAGTCTCCTAGGGAGAGGCTTAAAATTGATAGGGGAAGGGGCTATAGCCCAGCGGTACAGCATCTGCTTTGTTTGCACACCAAAGATCCCAGGTTCAACCCCTGATATTGGGCTGAGAACATCTCCCCACAACAGGCCAGTGGTTTGACTCCATGTAATCACAGAAGAACTGTAGAATTGGAAGGGGCCAGCCCCCTGCAATACCCAACTTGGGGCTCGAACCCATGACCAAGAGATTAAGAGTCTCATGCGCTACTGACTGAGCTGTCCACAGGGCTTAAGGTAAAGGTAAAGGGACCCCTGACCATCAGGTCCAGTCGTGTCCGACTCTGGGGTTGCGGCGCTCATCTCGCTCTATAGGCCGAGGGAGCCGGCGTTTGTCCACAGACAGCTTCCGGGTCATGTGGCCAGCATGACAAAGCCACATCTGGCGAACCAGAGCAGCGCACAGAAACGCCGTTTACCTTCCCGCCGGAGCGGTACCTATTTATCTACTTGCACTTTGACGTGCTTTCGAACTGCTAGGTGGGCAGGAGCTGGGACCGAGCAACGGGAGCTCACCCCGTGGCAGGGATTCGAACCTCCGACCTTCTGATCAGCAAGCCCTAGACTCTGTGGTTTAACCCACAGCGCCACCTGGGTCCCTACAGGGCTTAAAACAGCTTCCTATTTATTTATTTACTTAAATTCATTTATATACCACCTTTTCCTCCAAGCTCAAGGTGGCATACGCAGAGTCCTCCCCCGCCCCCCATCTTATCCTCACAGCAAACCTGTCCGGCTGAAAGCGAGTGGCTGGCCCAGTAAGTTTCGTGGCTGAGTGGGGATTTGAACCTTGATCTTCCAGGTCCTGGTCGAGCGCTCTAACCACTACACCACACTGCCTCTCGTGTTCCTGTTCTGTATTTAGCAGGACAGTCGTTGCAGACGGTCCTGAGTGTTGGGACTCGGTCTGCCTTTCAGTTTACAGATTTGTTCCAATTACACTTTGAAAAAGAATGGTGTGGGGTGGGGTGGGGTGGACTGCCTAGGAAATGCAGCAGCAAAGTGAGACATAAGAGGTTAATTGAGCCTCTGGCTTTGATGCCTCAGTGTCTGTGTGTACTCTAAATAAACCAGCCAGCTCTCTCCTCCTCCTCCTCCTCCTCTTCCCCTTCCCTTCCATTGTCTTTGAAGCACATGGCCTAGAGGCTGCATGCTAGTTAAATTTCATAGAACTATAAAGGGAGATGTTGGGGGGGGGGAGGAAGGAAGAAGAAAGTCAGAGAACAAAAGCTACTTGAAATAATTAGTACAGGCTCATCCCAAGCAGGACTCTGCTCCTTTTAATTAACCATTAGCCCTTTTTTACAAAAGCAGTCACCATCTGCTAGGCCTTCTGAATGAAGCCCTCCCCACCCCCCACCCCAAAACTAAAACACAGTAATGAGGTTTTAAAGCACCGTGGAAATGGTGCCCCCTCTGCAGCTGGGCAATTTCGTGACAGACAAGGATGGCTCCCTCCCTCCCTCCCTCCCTCTCTCCTTCATTCATTCTCATCTCTGCCCTCTCCATAAGGCATGTGTGTGTGGAGGGGAGGGGGCTGACACTGTAAAAAGTCTCGGAGCAAATGCACTGTTTATTTTGGGAACCGTTTTTAGCAGAAGGAAAACAATGCCAGCCAGTCATTCTTAGGGCAAACACTTTGGTAGCTTAGACAGATGCCTGTTCGAGAGGGGATAACTCAGCAACTGTTTAGCAATAGGTACCACTTGGCATTCTTGGAATATGGGCTGTTTTTAATTATGCCCTTGACTCAGTGCTTTAGTGTTTCAATTGTCATCATCCTGATATTGTGGTTTTGCTTTGCTGTGTTGCTTTTAGATTATCTTTTTTTAAAATGGTGTAAGCTGCTTTGGGCATGGATATTTGCAGGAAAACAACACAACAACCAATAGCCAAGAGGAATGCAGGGGGTTGGACTAGATGATCCTTGGGTCCCTTCCGACTCTACAATTCTATGATTTTATGAACTGGAAAAAAAGACAATGGTTTGTGTCTGTGTGGGGTTGGAACTAGAGCCTTAGGCTCCGATTCTACACAATTTCCGCTGCATTCAATGGGGCTCACTCCTGAGCAGGCACATATAGGATTGCGTATGTCAAAGCAATGCGTAGCTATAAAGGAATTTGAAAGTAAATTACAGGCAGCCCTGTTGTCCCGTGGGGGGGGGGGAAATACCCAAAAGTTAACAGCAGAGGAACCCCTTTATGAAGACCAACTAAAACGTCACAAAGGAGTTAAGCAAACCAACCATATTGGCAGCTCTTCTGAACTGAGCACATACCATAGATTTAAAGCACAACCCTCCACACACAAAGAATCATGGGAACTGTAGTTTACAGAGCTCTTAACACGCTACAGTTCCCCAGCATTCTCGTGCGGGGTTTTTTTTAAAAATAAAAATAAATAAATGTATGGTGGGAAAAGGAACGGCCTTTGGGTTTTTCGAGTCCGCGATGCTTTTTTGGGGGGGGGACCTGACTCAGTGCCCTCAAGATGCTGTTTCCAAAGTAACAACAAAGAAGGGAGCCTTACCTCAGAGAGAAAGAATGCCCTCAATTTCTCCTCCCTCCCCTGCGAACCATCCCGACAGGTTCCTTTTGATCTCTTTAAAACAATCTGGGGAGTTTTTGTTTACAGAGGCAGATTATATATTTTTTAAAGATAAAATAAACAGGATCTGCATCTCCACCCGAAAACCGGACAATGCCTGTGATTTGATCGTTTTAAAGGAGCGGGGAGGTGAGGGGTTGTTTTTTGGCCAGCCCGTTTCTCCATCATCATCATCATCATCATCACCACCACCACCCTGGGTCGGACAAGCTTACCGTTACACCACTGGAACGGGTGCATCAGAGTCCCCAGTTCAGCTGCTCGCAAAAAAAACCCAAGGTGCAAAGGGAAAATAAATACATAAATAGATAAAACAAAGCCGCCCCCCCCCCCCCCCCAGAGAAGCCCCCTCTCTCCGCTCCCAATGCTCAATTCGATTGGGGCTCAACAGTTCAAGTAAGCAGTCTTCTCTTCCTGAATCAGCAGCATCAATTGCAAGCCAAGGGCAGGGGAGGGGGCAAAAAAAAACCCTGCACAAAGGGGCCAAGGGAGGCTGATTCCGACGTGCAGCGCGCACGCAACCGCGGGCCCCTTCGCGAAACTCGTCAGCAGCGCTTTCCCCGGGAAAAGATTGTTTCTCGCGGATGCGTTCTACGAGGTTTTGGGACCTGACCCCCAGGCACGGAGACACCGCCCCCTGAAACCCCGCCCCCTATAAGAAGCAGCCAATCACCGCCGCCAGCGAGCGGGGCTTATTAGCATGCTTTCTTTTGATGTGAACCGGGAGATGCGCCGGATGGGTTGGCTTTGGAACGCGGTTCCAGCCTATGGCGCTGCGGGCTTCCAGAGAGAGACAGAGATCGATCCTCTTATTCCGCTGAAGGATTGCTGCAGAAAAGAGTAATGATTTGACTGGAGTAACATGACTGGAAAAGTTTGCAGTTCCACAAACATAGGTGTGGACTGCCTCGAAATAAAAAGAAGTGAACAAAAGAAGGCTCACTAGGGGGGTATTGCTTAAAAAAAAAATCAACTTTGTAACGAGAATAGAATAGAATCTGAATCACATGCACCACAAGGCCTATGCAGCCTCACCTTAAGGAGGCTCCCGGCCTGGCTTTTTACAGGCCCCAGCTGACTGCACAACCTGGCCTTTGGAAAGGCCATATAGACAGATGCCTTTAGCTTCTGCACCCCTCCTTTGCACACCTGTGAACACAACCACATAGGCATTTTCCACAACAGCTCCGCAGCACAAATCCATTCTGCAGGCAGGCACCCGTGCGCAAGAAATGCGCTCCGCTCCCCACAGCGGACCCATGCTCCCTAGCCCTCTCGAAATTCCCCTCTGCAAGCTGCATCCATGGATAGAACATCGCACCTAAATATTTCCATTCTGCACAACATGCAGCATTTGCACGACCCCCTCCTGGCAGCACCACACACGGAGGGATAATTCCCACACACAGCTTGATGGGCACATGTGCAAACCCACCTCACCCCACCCCTATATATATATATATATATATATATAGTATCTGCATCAGAGGGAATGGCACATGTCTCTGTCAATTTGAGCATAGTTGCACTCCGTGGGTGACAACGTACGGAAATAGAAAGCGATGTGGGCAGGCCAAAGGCCTGGGCAGGCCGGGTCGTCCTCTTATATACCTGCTGGGATTGACAAGTCATGTGACCTTCACCTGAATCATCCTTTTATATACCTGCTGGGATTGACAAGTCATCTGACCCTCACCTGAATCTCATAGCTCTGCGGTAGCTGCCTCTGATCAGTTATCATTTAACTCTTGGGGGAAATACCGGTAATTAGCACTGCACATCATGTGCCTGGAAGTTGCCAAACCAATTAACCAACCAGAAGGATTACTGTTAATAGTACCAGTTTTCCTATAACTTGATATTGCTGGATATTTTTGATCAACTGCAAAAGCATTTTTAGTTTGCTTTCTGTTGCCACACTGGAATGTTTCTTTATTGGTGCCACTTTGTTTTGTATGATTCCCTGCAAATGAAGGAAAAAAACTTTTCGGCTTGTATACATTGATAATTTAATTTTGTTTACTGAGGACAAACAAGATTGTACAAAAACAAGATTGGGTGCAGGCCATGCTGTAGTGTAGTGCTTATGCGACTGTGAATAAAAGGTGGCTGGGCTCATTGTCTCAAGGTTTGGGGAGAAGAGATGACAAAACTGATTTCCAATAAGTGCCCCCCTTTATTTCCATAACAAGTCCTTGAGTCTGTACTCTGAATGGTGACATCAGGGACCTAGAAGGTGTAGGGCTTGTCAGTCCAACCCCTACACAGTCTCATCAGGGCAGATCTTAAGGCAATTGGAGCAATTGGGCCAACTTGGGCCCCACGGGCTGCTCCTAAGGGGCCCCCTGCACCAAGCAAATCTAGATAGATTTTATTTATATCTATAAGATTTTGCAGACTTTGGGTGTGAACTGGGGCCCTACAAAAAAAAAAAAATCAAGTTGCGCCCCACTGCTTCAAATTGGGCCCCACTGGGTAGCCCTGAGTCTAATAGATGCTGGGCCTGAGTTGCCCTGCCCTTGCATGAAGTCTTGGGTTTACAATTTTGGGAGAGGGGAGACTGCGGCACTGGAGAGTGAGCAGGCTGGCGAGGCCCCCTAGATTTAGAGGCCCAAGTTGTCCTGCCCTCACATGAAGTCTTGGGGAGCGGGAGGGCTGGCGAGGCCCCCAAGATTTAGAGGCCCTAGGCTTCAGCCTACTTAGCCTATACATAAATCTGGCACTGATTAAATCCCAGCCTGTAGTTTCAAGGAATGGCCGGCAGATGGGAATACAATAAAAAGGAAAGCAAATATTTATTCTTCATCTGCTATTTTTGGACAAATGGATGGGTGGATTTCGCTCCTCTCTTTCTGCATGTGCCATTCCCAAAAGGTTCTCTCCTACGGGATAAGGGACCTCTACACCTATAAAGCAGGATGGGGGGGCACACCATAATTTCCAACCGGCTTCTCACCTCTCTCCTCTTGTCAGAACCATCCCAATCCCTTCGGCCCTGACTGGTTTGGCAACACACACACTGTTCCCCCTTTTAGGCTTATTCTCAGATTGGGAAAACCCGATTTACAAGTGAGAAGGTGTGAGATAGGGGCTGAGTGGGGAAGGGCATCATGAGGGCATTGCTAAATAAACAGAGACATAAGCGACCTTAAATTCCCATTAAACTCCAGTGTGGACAACCCCTCAGAGAAGAACATTGAGTTGCAACCACTCTGGGACAACAAAGTCCCTCACCACTCCTTTTAAGGCAGGCTTCTGGTCTTCTGCCTACTACGTAGACCAAACAATATGATGCTTAATGTCCTCCCAGTGCTATTTTTCTAGAGAAAGAGGTCCAGGAACAAATCTAGGGGTGGGGGTGGGGGTTAGAGACCCAGCGGAGGAAGGAGAGAAAGCTCTCTACGTCACCCCCATCAAAAAAAGCCTCCCTCGCCGTCTCCTCCTGTCTCTGCCTGCTTTGCCCCCCCTCCTTTCCTGGACAAGCCACGCGGCTCTTGCTGTCCCTGCGAAGATGATGGGGGGGGCGCTATGGAGCGAGAAAGAGGTGTGCCCATGTGGGGTGGGGTGGGAGTTAAAGGTCCAGGCGGCTTCACGGGCAACCCATGGAGCCCACCTCTCAGTGTTTTTCTCCTGCGCTGCACGATAGCTAGCTAGTTAGGCAACTTTTCACTCGACAGGTGAAACACATAGTTAGTACAAATAGTTTAGATGGCCTGAATGAGTATAGATTGATGACTGTTGAGCCTTAATGTCATGAAGTGGGCTACCAATGCAATTTAAAAAGAAAAAGGTATCTGAACACTGAACAAATGGAGGGCATGGTATGGACTGTCCTGGGAAAAGGAGATGGCCGGCCGGCCCTCTGAACAGGAGCATTCCATGCTGCAACCTTTTCGTTGCAAGGACCACTTGTAGAGACCAAGCACTCACTGAAAACATCGGGACTGTTCTGGCCTTGCACTTTCATCTGGACTGAATGGCTAATCCTGGTCACATAAATTCACCCTCGTGCTCTGCACCTTCTTGATCCCAGCTTTAGCAAACAATGGAATTGCATCTGATAAGCAGTAGAATAACGCACTAGGAAGGCCATGCAATGAGGCTATAAAACAAGACAAGGCACCTCAGAGATATAACCTGATACCCTGCCCAGTCTCATCCATCGTTCTCCGGTTGTTACCAAATCCTTCCACTTGGCATCGTACCTTCTAACTGCGCAGCACATGTTTTGTCACACTGGGTAGTGCCAGTTGCTATGTCTCAAACAATCCCTTCTATTCCCTCAATTCAAGGGTGAGCGGCAATGCTTCTGTAGCCAAAACAGCACCACCCACATGGAAGCAGGAGATTTGGGGGAAGCTCAACATTTGCAGAAGTGCACAATCTTTCTTTAAAAGAAAACAACTG
This sequence comes from Lacerta agilis, assembly GCF_009819535.1. Lineage (NCBI taxonomy): Eukaryota > Metazoa > Chordata > Lepidosauria > Squamata > Lacertidae > Lacerta > Lacerta agilis. Next base: position 9,052,714 of record NC_046326.1, on the reverse strand, counting down.
TGCATACAGCACTTTATGCTTTTATGCAGAACAGGAGTGTACGGTGCTCTTGTGCTGTTGTTCTGCTTTTGAGCTTCCCATAGGCCAGTGAGAAATGGACAATGCAGCAGGACTCTTATGTTCTTAAAGAACAAAAGCCAAGCAAAGCCAGTGCTTGACCTGCTCTTTCGCAAATCCCCAGCTGCCCCTTTTCAGGTGGAAAGGCTTTCCCACTCTGGGCTGCTTCCTCACCTTCAAAGCAGGCTTTGAAGGTGCCGATCAGGCTGGCAGGCAGCCGCTCTCACTGGCACCTCCCAAAGCTCCAAGCTGAGGAAAAACAGGTGGGAGTTAAGGCAGTAGACAGAGACTGACATCCAGCATCATTCTGTTGCAAGTCCTCATAAGAACATAAGCAAAATCTGCAGGATCAGTCCAGTGGCCCATCTAGTCCAGCATCCTGTTCTCACAGTGACCAGCCAGATGCCCGTGGCAATTGCACAACAGCAATTGGTATTCAGAAGAATACGACCTTTGACAGCCTTGCCTATGTTTTGGAAATAGATCAAGCTACAGCAAAATGCTACCTAGCTCCATTGACAATAAATAAAGATTGCAGGAGTAGATATTACAAGCATGCTGAAAGAGGCGTGGGAATAAATGAATTTATTTCTGCATGTGTTGGGGCTGCCCCCTTTTGAGAAAATGCTGTTTCAGATATCTTTCTTCGTTATACCAGGAGATAGGCACCTATTCTTGAAATACATATGAAAGACTTTGATTTGTGAGCATCTTGATATTAATTCAAATTATGCTGCTGATTGCAAAGGATTGCCCGGCTAAACTTTGGAAAAGTGAAAATATTCCAACAATAAAAAATGGATTATGTAAGTGCAATATTGCAGTCTACAGTATGTGAAATCTCCAATTGCTGGTGGTTTACAGTATACATCACATTATAAACTGGTGTGATTTATAGTTTGGAAAATACTGCTGCGTGAATGGATAACTGGGAATAACTGATAAATGTGTGTGTGTGTGTGTTATTGGGTTGTTGTTTTTATTTTGATTATATGTTGTGGTTTTATATTTTGATTTTGTTCTGTGAACCGCCCTGCAACCTTTGGGTACAAATTCATTCAATCAATCAATCAATCAATCAATAAAAATAACTATTTTGCAAAGTTGCAAGGTGGTCTTATTTTATAATGTGCTGCAAAGTATTGTTTGGATCTCTAAAAAATTCAAATTAAAAATTATTATTACAAACTTTCCTACTTTGGTGCTAAATGTAGTATAGTTTTCAAGTTTTCAAGTGTTCTAAGAAGTATGGCATTTGAAAGCTCAGTGTGGATGCCATTATATCCTCGATACATCATTGTAGTTTTTTACTTGTTGACCTTAGCTCAGTCACAGTCTATTAGGCAAAATTACCTCACAGGATTGTTGGCAGGATAAAACAGGGGCGGGGGGACGGCAACCATGGATGCCATCTTGAGTTCCTTGGAGGAAAAATGGGATATAAATGTAACAAACGACCATATGCGGAATACACTGCAGCTCCCATCTTCCTTGGTTTATCTTACTCCAGGGACTCTGCATTTATGAGTAATATCCCCATCACAGACAAAAGCTGGACAGATCACACTTTTTCCTTGCCTCAATGGTTTCCTACCTCCCCTCCACCCCATTTTCTTTTTGACAAGCCATGTGCACTACCTCTAAAACAGTGTTCCTTTTGAAGAGGCAAAAGAAAAAGCATGTTTGAAGGGGCAGGGAATCGTTGCTGTTTTGTGGCAGGTAAATCTCTCTCCCTCCCCGCAACTTCCCCAGTCAGCATTCTGAAACTGCCTTGAAGCTAGCAATAAGACACAAGATTAAAAATGTATGAAAAAGTTGCCTATAAAGATGATGCACTGGATTTCTATCAGTCAGCATTCCCATTATCCAGTGTGGCTGTTAACTGGGAGATAACTCACCCTCACTATCCTGCTACTGTGTGTTGGAAGCAAGGAGACCTGGGAAATCAATGACCCCTCTAGCTCAGCGCTGTCGAGTATGACTGACAGTGGTTGTTGGCATCTGTCTGTCTCAAGAGACAATGGAGTATGCCTCTAACCGCTTTGTTAGCACCTCCCTGCGGCAGTGTGCATGGAGGTCCTGGGCTGCCCATATGACAAGACCCCCCTCTCAGCCTCACTGAAAAGAAAGCAGAGCAATATTTTTGGCACCAGCAGGGCTGAAGGAGTTGCTGGAAGGAAACATGCAAGGAGCCAGCCAAGCTTCTTGGGAACTCCACTCTGGATGGGAGAATATGTCAGTTTCAGTTTCTTGCTGCTTCTCATTTTCCCAATCTTAAATTCAGTTCTCCACATTTCCATACACATGACTCGCAGTGTATATAGATCATACAGATATAGATATAGATATTCCTCATGATAATTCATCATACATCCAGTGTGGTGTAGTGGTTAAGAGCGGTAGACTCGTAATCTGGGGAACCGGGTTCGTGTCTCCGCTCCTCCACATGCAGCTGCTGGGTGACCTTGGGCTAGTCACACTTCTTTGAAGTCTCTCAGCCCCACTCACCTCACAGAGTGTTTTTTGTGGGGGAGGAAGGGAAAGGAGAATGTTAGCCGCTTTGAGACTCCTTCGGGTAGTGAAAAGCGGGATATCAAATCCAAACTCTTCTTCTTCTTTCATGTGATGCAGTCATATACTTGGATGCAGTCCTGCCTAATATACACGTTTTTGTAAAGCAATTGTCCCCAGTGCAATGCATTTTGTATTGTTTTCATGTATCTTTATGCGCACTTTGCCCCGGCACATACATTTTTGTGACTTGGTTGCAAAATTCAGAGAAGTGCACATTTCATAGGATGACGTGAGTTTCGGTTTGGGTATCATTTCAGAAAGTGTCGATTAGGTTTGCCTTCAAATGCGAACTGAGGCAGATTTCTCCCCATCCCTACTGGCAGTGGCTCTCCAGGGTTTCAGATGGAGGGCATTTACCAGGACGTTCTGGTTCTTTCACGAAGGCCCTTTCCCCTGCAAGGCAGATGCTTTAATGTGGAGCCTGTACAGTTGTGTCAATAAATCATATATCACAAAAATACCATAGGTCTCCTGTGACCTCTTTCCAAAGAAAACCAACCCAGGGTGCACACAGGATCCCCTGGAACTTCTTACCCTTTCTCTTGAACATTGCATTAATTTATTCTACAGCTGCCTGCCCAGCATGCCTTAGAAACATGGGAAGCTTCCTTACATGGAGTCCAACTGTTGGCCCAGCTCTCTCACTCTTGTTTACCCTGCCTGGCAGTGGCTCTCCAGAGTTTCAGACAGAGAGCTGAGCCTAGGATGTTTGCATGCAAAGCATGTGCTCTATCACTGAGACGCAACCCTAAGGCCCATTGGACAGTTGCTATCTCCCTCTTTGACCTTAGAGCCATAGGCTACTGGCTTAGAATGAGGTCTTTTTGCTCCTCAAGTGCCACCTGCTATCTAGACCCCTTTCATAAATTAAAAACCAAACCAAACCAAACCAGAAAGACAAAGGAACAGATCTGCTTCTTACAAGGAATCTCTAGTAGTCTGGCAGGCACCAAGCCAACCACAGAGCTTGTCTGGGATTATAATCCATTCCAGACACAGGGCAGGTGCTTGTTACCATCTCATCTGACTTGCAGGCGGAACACGGCACCCTTCGTGGCCGTCAGATGATCCTCTATTGTTTGCATATTTGTGAGATCCAGACAGACAGCTGCCCGACCATGTAATGAAAGGTCTGCTTAAATTTCAATAAGTATTGTGTGTGCGCGCACGCTTGCCTGTACTCACAGAACACAGAAGCATAACCAGGCCTCCTAATAGCCTGGTTTGGCATCTGTTTAGAGCACAGCTGAGAACATTATTTATTTAAAATGTGCATACATCACCCTACACACGATTTGGTTTACAAATTTAAAATGTCAAACGGCACATTATTTTTTCATGCAGTCATTCTTACTTTTATTACACCTCCTAGTGGCGCAACAATAAAACTGCTAGCACATATGCAAAGCTAAGCTGGGTCAGGTATGGTTTCAGTTTGGATGGGGAAACACATGCTGAGATTCCTGTATTGCAGGGGTGTGTGTGGAGTAGATGACCCCTCCTATGATACAGAACCCTTTGATTCTATATCTTGCCCTTCCTCCAAGGTAAAAAAAAAAAGGTAAAGGACCCCTAGACAGTTAAGTCCAGTCAAAGGTGACTGTGGGGTTGTGGCGCTCATCTCGCTTTCAGGCCGAGGGAGCCGGCGTTTGTCCGCAGACAGCTTTCCGGATCATGTGGCCAGCATGACTAAACCGCTTCTGGTGCAACGGAACACCGTGACGGAAACCAGAGCGCACAGAAACACCGTTTATCTCCCGCCACAGCGGTACCTATTTATCTACTTGCACTGGCATGTTTTCGAACTGCTAGGTTGGCAGGAGCTGGGACAGAGCAACGGGAGCTCATCCTGTTGTGGGAATTCAAACTATCGATCTTCCGATCAGCAAGCCCAAGGGGCTCAGTGGTTTAGACCACAGTGCCACCCATGTCCCTTTCAAGGAGTCCTCCAAGAAGCTCAAGCTGATGCACACTATTCTTTGCCTTCCCATTTTACCCGTACAACAACCCAATGTATCTGAAGAAGTGTGCATGCACACAAAAGCTCATACCAATAACAAACTTAGTTGGTCTCTAAGGTGCTACTGGGAGGAATTTTTTATTTTATTTTGTTCCAATGTACTGGGTTAGGCTGAGAGACAGTGCCTAGCCTGAAGTCATTCTATGAGCTTCATGCCTGAGTAGGGATATTCCATGCACACATCACGGACCACCAGTTTATCAAACTGATTTGCTTGTACAAAATGTCTACTGTTGTAAGATGATGTCCAGTTTTTTTTTTTATTGAGCATCCTTTCTGATTTGTTTACAGGGCAGTTATATGACAATGAGCACGCATCCTGATTTACTTGTGAGGTATTTACACATCATCCTATTGGTCAACGAGCAGATAAGCAGAGCCATTGGCAAGATTATAAAATGCTTGAAATATACTTTCAAAGCTTATGAGAGTAAGTTGGGTTTTGCCTGGGGTTTAAGAGAGGACAATTTTGCCTCCAAGTGAGCCAGTCTCCTTGGAGGTGGGTGATCCCTAGCTGTGGGCACCATAGACAAGAGACAGAGAGTGTGATGTTTGGAGCTTTAAGGGTTAAAGAAGCTCAACAGTTCGCTCCTCCCACAGGGAGGATGTGTCACAACATCCGGGGTTATCTGATGTATGCGATGTCTTTGTGATTTATGTGACGCACCGTTTATTTCCGAGTCAGTCTTACTTTCAGTTCTGAACCGGAGAGACCGGAGCGATGATGGCCTCCCACTTTCTGGGAAAGTGGCTATGATTTATATGCTTGTAAATAAAGCTTACTTGCTTTAATCAAGCCAGACTTTGTGGGAGTTTAATTGCTGGCACGAAAGTCACACATACCGTTGCGCAGGAAGAAGAAGAAGTTAGAAGTTAGAACAGAAACTCTGCTAAAGCACTGGAGAAGCAGGAGAACGCAGAAGGAAGCGTGCTGGACACCACTCCAAGTGCTAAACTGGTTTTGAGGCTTTTCCAGTTAAAACCAAAAGCCGCACAGAGAGGCCTTTTCTCTGGTTGACACCTGCTTCTCCTCTAACAAGGAAGGAGCAGAGAGAAGGAACTCAGCTGATAATCTGAGAACGTGGACGGGGTGGACCGTATGGGAAGTGATCCTTTATGTACTTGCGTCCCAAGCCATTAAAAAGCAATAAAAATCAATACGAGCACTCTAGATTTGGCTCGGAAGGATAGAGCCAGCCAGAGGAGCACTTTTAATGCCAATGAGACGTGATCTAAATAGGCAGGGCCAGTCCAAACCCTAAAAGCTGTATTCTGTGCCAACTGAAGTTTCCAAATGATCTTCAGAAGCAACCCCAAGGCAGAACCACAGCAAGCTTCTCCTGGAGAAGCCATAGCCGACAAACCAGCCCAAACTGGTAAGAGGCACTCCATGCCGCTGAGGCCTCCAGTGATAAAGTGGATCCAGGAGAACCTCAGACTTCGTAGGAGTTTTCTGCAAGTGCCGATTCACCGGTTCACTTGGGCAGCAGCGAGCTTGGATTTGTAAGTTTGCTGGCAAGCCGTCTGCGAAGGGGAAATGCCCATTTGCGGGCACGGTTTGAATCTTAATGTATGGTTTTCAGTGAAACTCGGTAGTAGAAAATGCTTGCCTCCTCCTCACTCTGCATGACTGAGTGTTGCTAAACTTTGCATACCAACACAGAGGCATGGCCAGAAAAAACAAACAAAAAACGGAATGTACTTTTGGAGCTTGTTGTCAGTAAGAGCTATTTTATACTTTTCTCTGCTATACTTTCTCCCTTGACAACTGTCCAAGTTGGTGGGCACAACTGCATCTTGTGGTAGCAAATCCCATAGTCTAAAGATGCTTGGAGTGAAGAAGTACTTCTTTTTCCCCCTATCCCAACTCTTCCAATATTCAGCTTCAGGGGATGACCACAAGTTCTAATGTTGTGTGTGAGGGGGGGGGAAAGGGGGAGATCCACAAAAGAACCCCCAAATGTTGCAGCCTTTTCCCACAGAGGGGTTGATCATTTTGGTTGCCATTTTCTGCACCTTCTCCAGATCTAGAACTCCCTTATTGAGATTGTGGGATATTTACAATGCGGTCAAAAACAACAATTCATGCTTTGCTAGTTAGGCACATGATAGGCGCTGAATCTCACAGTTTTCCTGTAAGTTTGCTAGAGAGAACTCTGTGAGAGACATTCCCACAGTGCCCTGACAGGGGAAGAGCATAGCTCTCTCTCTCTCTCTCTCTCTCTCTCTCTCTCTCTCTCTCTCTCTCTCTATATATATATATATATATATATATATTGTTGTTGTTGTTCAGTCGTTCAGTCGTGTCCGCCTCTTCGTGACCCCATGGACCAGAGCACGCCATATATATACACAGGTGAAACTTGAAAAAAATTATAATATCGTGGAAAGGTTCATTTCTTTCAGTAATTCAACTTAGAAGGTGAAACTAATATATCAGATAGACTCATGACATGCAAAGCGATATATGTCAAGCCTTTATTTGTTATAATTGTGATGATTATGGCGTACAGCTGATGAGAACCCCAAATTAACAATTTCAACTTTGGGGTTTTCATCAGTTGTACGCCATAATCATCACAATTATAACAAATAAAGGCTTGACATATCTCACTTTGCATGTCACGACTGTATCCCATATATTAAACTCCAGTAGCTAATGAAAACAATTGCTTCCATAAATGGACTTTTCCACAATATTCTAATTTTTCATCACCGTCATTATCAAGCCAGAAAATGCGAAGAACCTCTGCATTTCTGAGCTCCAATGCTCAGACACCATTTTAAGCTAGACTTAA